>NC_136073.1:182522871-184010371 GCF_964261635.1 Lissotriton helveticus
GTCCTCTTTGTGCCGCTGTCCTGCCGCCACTGTGCTGGTTTTGATTTGTTTTTGATTTGTCTCGTTTTGATCTGTGTCCTGTCTGACTTTGTCGCTCTTTTTTGAACTGTTGCCTCTCTTGTCCTGAGTTTATTGTGATTTTGTTTTTTTCACATTGACATTGCTTTGTGCCCCCCCGCCCCCCCTGCCCCCGTTTGCCTTCTGTCTCTCGCTCCCCTCCCTCGCGCTTTCCCGCCGCTGCGTCCCTGCGGCCCTGCCCCCTGGTTTCACATTTGCCGCCCCACGCCCGCCTCCCAGCTGCTCCTCCCTCCCGCAGCCCCTCATGGGGAGTCCGCGCCACGGTGAAGGGAGCGACCCTTGACCCTGCCACCAGGTAGGTCGCCCCCCTCAGCCGCCACACGGTCCTCTTTGTGCCGCTGTCCCGCCGCCACTGTGCTGGTTTTGATTTGTTTTTGATTTGTCTCTTTTGATCTGTGTCCTGTCTGACTCCATCGCTCTTTCTTGAACTGTTGCCTCTCTTGTCCTAAGTTTATTGTGATTTTGTTTTGTTCACATTGACATTGCTTTGTGCCCCCCCCTGCCCCCGTTTGCCTACTGTCTCCTGCTCCCCTCCCTCGCGCTTTCCCACCTCTGCATCCCTGCAGCCCCGCCACCTGGTTTCCCATTCGCCGCCCCACACCCGCCTCCCAGCTGCTCCTCCCTCCCACAGCCCCTCATACGAAGGCCGCACAGCGGCCGCGCGCAGCGGCCGCACACAGCAGTCACGCCGCTTGGGCGCTGAGGGCGCGCCAAAGGCAAGCCCGCCTGCGCCCGTCCGGCCTGGACCGCGTCCAGCACCAGAACCCCTGGCCCCCGCCAAAACCAGGAAACCCGATTGAGATACAACACCGCCGCCCTCAACGCAATCAAAAACGGACGGCCACCCGCCTGCTACCAAGAGACCCCGAAGTGCACCCACGGACCCTTCACCAGCCAAGCCTGCAAATTCACCTGCCTCCGAACCTGCACCCCGCCCCCCGAACCAAGCAACAACAACCACCTCAAGTGCATCCTACTCAACACCCGATTCGTCCACAAGCACGCCGTCGAACTCTGGGATCTCCTCGATACAACAGCACCGGACGTCGCCTTCCTCACGGAAACCTGGATGAACGCCTCCTCAGACGCCTCCTCAGCCCCCGACATCGCCATAGCCATCCCGGGCGACTACAAGATCATCCGTAAAGACCGCATCAACCAAACCGGAGGAGGAATCGCCATCATCTACAGGAACACCATCAGCGTCACGACCAACAACGAAGACACCCTCACCACCGCTGAACACCTACACTTCCAGATCCACACTGACCCCAAGACCACCCTCAGAGGAACCCTCATCTACAGACCCCCGGGCCCGCGCACACAATACAGCGAAACCATCGCCGACTTCATCAGCCCACATGCCCTCGCCACATCAGAATACATCCTCCTTTGGGACCGGAATTTCCACCTGGAGAACAATAACGACAACAACACCACGACCCTGATCGACAACCTCGCCAACTTCGGACTCAAGCAACTGGTGAACACCCCCACCCACTACGCCGGCCTCACACTCGACCCCATATTCTCCGCCAGCAACCACGTCTTCTTCAACCACTCCACCTGACTACACTGGACCGACCACAGCTGCATCCATTTCACCTTTAAGAAAACTACATCCCACCACCGCCCGCAACAGATCCCCCGCAGACGCTGGAGCAAAGTCACCACAGACCAGCTAACCACATCACTGAGGCAGAACCCACCAACCGACACCCCTGACAACAACGACGCAGCCCGTAACCTCGCACAGTGGATCACCAACTGCGCCGACGCCCTTGCTCCAATGAAGAACACCCCAGGCAAGACCGGCAACAGGAAAACCTCATTGTTCACCGACGCCCTCAATGATTCAAAGAAATCCTGCTGAACTCTCGAGAAAACCTGGCGCCACGAACGAACAACAGAAAACATGACAGCTCTCAAGAACGCCACTAGCAAACACCACCAGCTGATCCGCACCACCAAAAGGACATCTTTCACAGAGCGGCTGGACAACAACACACACAACAGCACAGAACTCTTCAGCATCGTAAAAGAGCTCTCCAACCCCAGCGCCAGCAACAATGACATCACACCATCGCAAGACCTCTTCAACTCCCTCGCCACGTTCTTCTACCGCAAAATCGCCGATATACACGACAGCTTTGGCGCTCAGACTCTGCCTCCACTCACCAAACCAACGCCCCCCACCACCACCCTCAGCGCCTGGACCCCCATCAGCACGGAAGACACCAACCACGTCATGAACACCATCCACTCTGGCTCTCCCTCTGACCCATGCCCTTTCCACATTTTCAACAAAGCCGGCACCATCATCGCACCCCACCTCCGGAACGAGAGCTGGAAGCATGCAGAGATCAACGCCTTTCTGAAGAAACCCACAGCGGACCCTAAAGACCTCAAGAACTTCCGCCCCATCTCTCTCCTTCCCTTCCCGGCAAAAGTCATCGAGAAGACCGTCAATAAGCAGCTGACTACATTCCTCAAGGCAAACAACTCACTTGACCCATTCCAGTCCGGATTTCGAGCCAACCACAGCACCGAGACCGCCCTAATCGCAGCCACCGACGACATCAGGACCCTACTTGACAACGGGGAAACAACCGTTCTCATCCTCCTAGACCTCTCAGCCTCCTTCAACACTGTCTGCCACCGCACCCTAATAACCTGCCTCCACGACACTGGGATCCAAGGAAAAGCCCTGGACTGGATCACCTCATTCCTCTCCAACAGAACCCAGAGAGTCGGCCTCCCTCCCTTCCGCTCAGCAGCCACCAAGATCATCTGCGGCGTACCCCAAGGCTCCTCGCTCGGTCCAACCCTCTTCAATATCAACATGAGCCCCCTCGCCACCATCGCACGCAAACACAACCTCAACATCACCTCCTATGCCGACGACACCCAGCTGATACTCTCCCTCATCAAGGACCCAGCCACCGCCAAAACCAACCTCCAGGAAGGAATGAAAGACGTCGCAGAATGGATGAAGCTCAGTCGTCTGAAACTGAACTCAGACAAGACGGAGGTCCTCATCCTCGGACAATCTCCATCCGCCTGGGACAACTCCTGGTGGCCCACAGCGTTGGGCACCGCACAGACACCCACGGACCACGCACGCAACCTAGGATTCATCCTGGACTCCTCACTCTCGATGACCAAACAAGTCAACCCCATCTTACACTCATGCTTCAACACCCCGAGCATGCTCTGAAAATTTTTCCAGTGGATCCCCACCGAAACCAGAAAGACGGTCACCCAGGCCCTCGTTACCAGTCGACTGGACTACGGGAATGCCCTATACGCAGGAACCACAGCCAAACTTCAGAAACGACTTCAGCGCATACAGAACGCCTCCGCATGACTCATCCGCGACATCCCTCGCCACAGCCACATATCTGCCCACCTGAAAAACCTGCACTGGCTTCCCGTCAGCAAAAGGATCACGTTCAGGCTCCTCACCCTCACACACAAAGCGATCCACGACATGGGCCCCGAATACCTCAAGTACCGCCTCACCTTCTACACTCCGACCCGCCAGCTCCGCTCCGCCAGCCTCGCCCTCGCCACCGTCCCACGGATTCGCAGAACCACAACCGAAGGAAGATCGTTCTCCTACCTGGCCACCAAGACATGGAACTACCTCCCTGCCCACCTACGAAGGACCCAGGACCACCTCACCTTCAGGAAACACCTCAAGACCTGGCTATTCGAGCAGTAACAGCACCACCCTCCTTCCTTTAGCGCCTTGAGACCCTCACAGGTGTGTAGCGCACTCTATAAATGTATTGATTGATTGATTGACTTTTTTAATATGTGCTGGACAATCATTTTTACTTGGGATTTAAATTTTATGTTGTCACTTTCTGGAAGTAGTTAGATGATGAAACTGTATGGCCCATCCAATTGGGCTTCTACATGCTTCTCACTTGCTACCTCTTCCTCCCCTAGCTCCCACATTTATTCCTATGCCTCAGGTTCTTCTCATGCTGCTTTATTGTACTTATACTGTTTCTTCACCTCAATGTCAGTTTTCTCTTTGTACAGTGCTCTGATACCCATCTGGGTATTGTTCACGTTTATAAAACTTTTCAAATAAATAATAAATTAAATAATGTAAGGGTCCCTTCCCTCCTTTGATACCTGCACACCTCTGCCTCAGGTGAATGCTCCAGTCCCAGATGCCCATGGACATGTGGGTCTTCGTTTCACTTGCCATTCTACATTGTTAGTGAAGACTGCTGCCTCCCCCTTCCCGGCTTCTACTTTCACAGCGCTGGGAGTGGGTAAAGATTGTAGTTAGCATGCTAGGTATCTGGGGAACCCCCTTCCTTCCATTGCCACTCAGTAAGGCCCCTGGACACCCTAAATAGGAGAGACATTTTCAGCGGTCCCCCATCTCTAAGAAGGCTAAAAATGCTTTAAATGTGATGCGGGTGTGCTCCTGGTCCGTGGCGGTGGATGTATGTCATTACAACGCATGCTTTCACGCCGCAAGCCATTACGACGCAACTTTTACAACGCAAGCCGTTACAACGACTTGCGTTGGGGGGGCGCTGGATAGTGGAATAGTTTAATTTACTATTCCAACTCCAGTCCCCATGGATAGTAGGGAAGGTGTTGGATAGTAATTAAACTATTCCCTATCCTAGAGCGCCCTCAAGCGCAAGTCGTTGTAATGACTTGCGTTGTAATAGTTGCGTCGTAATGGTAGTGCGGAGTAAAAGTTGCGTTGTAAAGGATGTTTCCCGTGGCGGTGGAGTGGGGGGGACCAAGATGTGCTCTTTGGCAAGGAAACAACAATCCTACCTGGGAATTCTCAGCAGCTGAGGATCCTGCAGATGCAGGACGAAAATCACAGCTCACAAGCAGCACCTTCTTCTTAGGATATCTTGTTCCCAGAGCAGTTTTTAATCTGAGGTCCCCCTGACCACGGGGGAAGCTTCTACGGAGTACCAAATATAATAATGACTGCTTGGTACCGTTCCACAGCTTAGGACACTTCTTTTTTTTTTTTTTTTGCAGAGTTTTATATAGCGCGAACTAGAACCGAACCGAATACGTTATCAGAGCGCTTTACATAGCACCAGTTACGTTACATGAGGACACACTTTCATTTTAGGCACGGGGATATTAAGTGATTTGCCCAGAATCACAGGAGGTTTTTGGCGTCGTTACCGAGACTCGAACTAAGGGGCATATTACCAACGTTAAGCGATATTTATCGCTAACGATGCTTAGCAACGAATTTTTTAACGCTAAGCATCGTCAGAAATTATCGCAGATAAATCTTGCTATTATCAAGGTTTATCGCAAATGCGATAAAAAACGGCCGCAATGCATGAATATCGCTGAAAAGTCAGCGATATTCATGCATTACCGAGCTAATGCTCTTAGCCATGTTATCCACCTCCCATTGGATAACATGGCTAAGAACTGCTCAGGGCAGGTGTTAGTTTTTGGAGATATTCGCGCTTAGCGCGAATATCCCCAAAAGTTGGTAATAGGAGATAGCGATGTTAGCGACTGTTTCCAGTCGCTAACATCTTGGCACGCCCACTTTGCATGTCATTAGTGATAAATATCACTGACATGCAAAGTGGGGTCCAAGATGGTCGCTATCTCCTACTAGCTGTCGCTAACTGGTGTTAGCGACAGCTAGGTAATAGGGAGATAATTTTATCTCCGCTTTCTTGGCTTTTAAAGCCAAAAAAGCGGAGATAAACCCCCTTGATAATATGCCCCCTAGTTCCCCAGGTCCGAGGTCGAGCGCCTTAGCCGTTAGGCTCCCCTTCTACTCTCTCCTTCTAAGTGTGTCAGCTTAAACATTAATGGCGTTAGTTCCTTGTTTGGCCTAGAACGGGTTTGACTTGGGAAATCAAGCTAAGCGAAATATGCTTAAGACTTTGTTGTAAACATTCATATACTTTGCACTGCAAATGTCAGAGGCAATTTAGCAAATTACTTGCATTTGCATTGTTTGCATTTGAAAAACACAGATATTTGAAAGCAACAACAATGATATGTATTCACATGAAATAGCTTTTTCATGTAAATTAAATGTACTAAGCTACAGTTTATCCCTGTGGGTTTTACTTATTGTTGAGCTGCCAGCCACCTTATGTGATGCAAGTGCTATTATGTGAGAGAAAAAATAATTTTATAAGAACCAACATTATAAATGTACTAAACAAAAGCAAAATGGTCGATAATACAAATCCTGCGCAAGTAAGGGACTATGTGTAGTTATCTGTAGGGGTCCTACATTTGCTAAATATGGGGTTCTCTGTGGTATACACTATGATTTGGTTTAATCTTTCTTAGTATGTGTGAGGATATTGTCCAACTATTTCTTTTTGAAAGTTTCTCATGTATTGTCAGCCTCTGGATCAGTTTGACGCTCAATGTGTTCCACCTTTTGATAGCTCCTATTCAGAATGCTATTAACGCGCTGCAGTTTAAACAGATCAAGTGAGGGAAAGGGAGTGGGATTGGGAACAGTACGGAGGGAGAACCAAAGAAAGAAGAAAACATTAGAGTGGTGATCTTATCTTGCTTTACGTCCCCATATGCCCTAGTCTTGCCCTTCATAGTTACCTGAGGAAGAACTTTGTGACTTTCTGTACTATTGATCAATATTAATGCTCCAATTAGCCTGGATCTGACTCATGCAAACTCTTTCTACTGGAACAACAGTACCCACTGCATACGTAGATTCATTAGGAGTCACAGGGGAGTCATTCTATTGCCCTGGTGAGGTCTCACAACCACCTTTAAAATGCAGTAAACAAAAGGAGTTTTAATTGCACAAGATTGCTATCCGCTCTTGACTCAAAGAGTACACAATGTTCTGAATCAAAGTTTGTTTGTTAACAATCCACTACACAAGAGCATGGTAAAAATGAAACAAATGTTCCTGTTCTCAGTTACTGGGGCTTCAGTTTCTTTTTTCTGTAATTGAATACGTCTACAGTGTTTTCTTCGTGATCTCCATAATACCTAGATAGGCTTTTTAACTTGACTGGCCATTAGGCGAACCACCTTTGAATTTTCTCAGAAGTTGTAATTGTGCAGGTGCACCCTTACCACCCTGGAATAGGTTCTAAACACAAAAATGTGACTCTGCCTCATGAAACCTGCTGCTTGCCCTGACATCTGCTGAATAATGAGCAGAGCGGTGTGGGTGCGGGGCCACTCTATATTCCTGGTGCCACCAATGATGGCCACTGCACTGGAGCAGTCATCAGTGGCCTCCAGGCATCATGGGACACGTAGTCCCTTCTGAAATCCAAAGCTCTTCTTCTGTTTCAGAGTCAGAATCCAACTGGAAGAGGTGCCCGGGAAACAACAGTTAGGCACCCTAGAACAAAAATACAATGCAGTTACCATGTTACTTGCCACACTGCGCCATGGCGTTGAAGTACCATTTCGTGCTCTACCAGTGAACCAAACACCCAAAAAGAGTGCAAGAGGCAGAGAAAACACTGAGTGGGGAGGTACAGAGGACCTATGAATGGACATGGAAACTACTGTGTCTTTTTCGCACAATCCTTTAGCACATACCCTTGTACATGCTGAGCTCCAGTCCTGGAGGCGTTCATGGTGTCCCTGACAGTATAGCCCCTCCCCGGAAAATGCAGACAGGGGTCAGGTCTTTCAAGGTAGCCAGACTGAAAATGTGCTACTAGGTCGAGGGGCATTTACGGTAGAAACAGGTCCCCATGAATTATCCTCAGGCCACAACACTTTCAAGCCACCAAATACCAAAGACAAAAGCCACATCTCTTGGAGTCTATGATGGCCTGCACCTCATATTCAAGATCATTGCTCACCCAAAGACAGAGGTACATTTTTCATAGGTGTGAATGCTGGTGTCAATAACCATGTATGAAACACCGGGTGTATCTGCAACACTAAGGTGGGGTGCACTAACCAGCTTATCCAATGCAAATACCAGTTATGAGAGGCTAATATCTGGCCCAGTTCTTGACCTAACTTAGAGTGAATGAAGTGAAGACCCTCGAGTAGCATGCATCTTGGCCTAGTACCTTCTGCCAGAAGGGGGCATTCACATAGATGGCAGTTAGCATCCCCAACTAGCACAGTTATCCTTTGACCCACCCACCCGCCTGATTCCCCCAGTACATTCAGGGCCGCCCTCAGGATGTGCAAACTTGAGACTCCATTTGGGCTTTCTTTATCATTGTAAATGTTAACCAAACTTGGGGCAGTTGCTCCCCCCGGACATAGCTTCAGCCCCTTCAGAATCCTCAAGGTCTTATCCAGGTTAACAAGCTGCCCACACAATTCTAAGGCTAGGAAGACAATGCCCCCTTTAGCACTGCCGGAATTTGCGGGCAGCGCGGGCAAGAAGTACAACTTATAACGTTCTAGAAAGAACTTGTTATTCACCTCCCAAGTTTACTGTATAGAAATATTCCGACAAGATGCTACAAACTTGACCCCCAAGGGATCAGAACATTTTGTAGAGAGACCAGCAATGTTCCATGACACCATCCTTATGGCCCTTAAGTTCTGAGCTGAGGTGGCCCTTTCCAACATACCTGGAGCTAAAGCCATAGAGGGGGGCACTGTAACCAAGAAGGGGTGTAGTAGAAGCCAGTCAGTCACACGATTCAAGGCCACTCAAGGGGGCAAAACTGGTCAACAAACATGGACGCCAGGGCTGCCATGTAGTAGTTCAGCACTGCCACGACCACCCTGCATGTGCCAAACTTGCTGTCCATATGAAAGTCTTTATAACCAAAAAGAGGGAGAGAGAAGTGAAGATTCATTCGGCTTCCATAGGGTTACAATCATAATCAAAGGACCATGATTCACATGTCTTCTTTTCCAGGATCTTACAATCTTTTTTCTGGAGACCCTCATTCACCTTCACTCTGGGTGCAGTATATGTTGATTCTCTGCTCTGTCAGTTTGGTGAATAGCATCGTCATTGGGTCTTTACCACCTGAGTTTTCAGTTCTCCAAGTGATCTACGTTCCTCCGCCTGGAGGGAGATCATCTGGTTTCAAGAAAGGTGAATAGTGAGTGAGTTTAAAATCATCTCTGTTCATTTTTTAAATCTTTCATTTGACTAGGAAGGGGCAATGTTACAAATTAGTGGGTGGTGCTGAGGAGGATGTGTTACTGATCCACTGCACCTGGTGTTAGGTTGTGCTAGGTCAACATGATTCGGCCCTTATTTGCCCCTGCGGGTTGGTGGGCCTTCTTCAGGACCAAAGTGAGCATGGCTACCTTTGTGGTCGCTCGGGGTGAGTAAGTGGATTCACTTACCCCTCTTCATCAGTGAGCTTGTTCGCTCAGGTTCTGACATGTGTTATGAGTGCACACTTTGCCTATAACTGGGGAAAATAGACAGACAAGATAGACAAACAACGAAAAAATAAGAGTTCATTACTTGTATTAATGCATTTTTTACTCAATGTGATTCTGTTCTTGAGGTATTCATCAGATGAATCCCTTATTAGGATTCTACTGGATCACTGTGAATGCTGCTTCTTTACGAATAATTTCTTGCATAGTTGGTGCTTTACTCTGAGTATGGGTTGAGGCGGGATGATGCCCAACTATGTGTATGTGGATGCTGATGGTTTCATTCACCACATGGGGAATGGGTACTTGATACTACTATTTCTTTATTAGGTGCTGGGTATCTGCTTTAGACAACAACAAATCGTAGGATAGATAACGTTGTAAAGGGAAAGATGTGCGTTCACCTGGTGAAAATCACTGGTGCCACATTCTACATATTCCCCATTCGGTTAAGCCTATAGTTTGAGTCACCGATGTGTTAGAGTTGTAAACAGATTGCACAAGGGTGGCGGGGAGAGCGGGAGAGGTAGAGAAGATGGCTCTTCTGGTTCTGAGAACAAGCTGGTCTATATGTCTATGTGTAATTTTTTAGTTGCGCAACCGGCAAGCTGTCATATAAAATGCTTGTCCTTAGAAAATTGTTTTGATGCTAAGAAGATGGGACTTGCATATAAATACATATGGCGGTGTGTGGTCTAGAGCCCTACATCAACACGCGTATATCAAATTCAAACTATTAGTCACACGTACAGTCGTCATGATGTAACTTAATTTATGTAAAAAGAGGAGCTAATTAGACTGGCATTCGTAATAATTAGCTTTTTTCCATTCAATGCATGATCGCGACTAGTGTGTGGGTTTACCTTATGAAGGAGATAGTTGTTGTTCCTTTGAGGGTTGGAGGGGAGGCACAACCCTGTAGACACAGTTTATCTGGGGTGAGTTCTTGTAAATGTAAGATTAGCTGATTACGAAGGTGATCTTGGTGCGGAGTTTGCTTGTTCGCCTCCCACCTTTGCTGTGCCTCTCACATGCTTGTGCAGTCCTTGTCCTCATGAGAGATGGGGCCGGAAAAGGAGGCTTTTAAACTTAGTTTGCGTGCTCATCGGTTATCCGAGTTTAGCTGACACAGAAAAAAGCCTACTGTTTCAGTAGTCTGTCTTTTGGACCAAAAATGAGGGCATGAAAGAGATGTTAAAACAGGTGTAAAGAAATGGAAAGAGGTATCTTTTATTTTCCAAAATGGTAATGGCAAATGAGGTGCACCTCATTAAAGATTGAATATTGATCGGTTTATCAAACTATGTGATTTGTGCGCATACTGTATGCTATTAACTATGTGCCTCTTTGCGTGATTGTATTGTATTGATCGGTTTCGTGATGCCTCCTGGCTCATAGATATTTGTTGTGTGTATTATTGTGAGGATACTCTTATCTCGGTCCACTTATTGGTTCATATTGATGGTTTCTTTTTTTAATTTTTTTTTTTTAATTTATCATTTTACCTGGTACACTATATTAGATCTATTGATTCATAAACAACGAGCAAACATTTCGACCACAGAATACCATAGTAAAATTGATTACAAATTGCAGAAACAAAATTTACAATTTCCAAATTGTTGGAATGAGGATAAAAGGATAGAGAGACAAGATTAGTCATATTGATGGTTTCAATGTTAGAGAGAGCCCATATGAACGACCAGCCCTCTCTGGTTTGTAGGAAAACTCTAGTGAGAGAGCAACAATACCCTGTTGGTCATGGGGCCTGTAAGGGGTTAGAGGCGCTAGAATATGAGATACCATCTCTAAGTTATCGAAATTAACGACAATACAATCTCCGGACCAAGGAGAAGGCAACGTTTGGAGTCCCACACCATGATGGGAGAGGCAGCGCTATGAGCACGTTGTCGGCACTCCCCCCTTGCAGCAGCTGTGACAGGCAGCAAAGTACACTGGGACAGTGAGTCCCACCAGGTTAAGGACCAGGCAAAGTTTAGCGTCCCATGCCATGGGGGAGAGGCAGCACTATGAAGACTTTGTCAGAGCCCCCTTTTGCAGCAGCTGTGACAGGCAGCAAAGTACACTGGGACAATGAGTCCCACCAGGGTAAGGAGCTGGCAAAGTCTTGAGTCCATAGGGATTAAATGGGCCCCTGTAGCCAGCCGGTGCTCCATCGCAGTCAGACTGAATTGCAACTTTTGTCCAGGTCAGGTCAGGTCAGGTCAGGACAGGTGTAACCAAATATTGACAGTTGGTGCTTTGTGCTTTTTGGCTCGGTTTTCACTGAAATCTTTAAAATTGCATATCTCCGGAACTACTTGTTTTTTTTGTCGCATTGGTCATTTTCTTTTTACTAAAATGACTCTATTTTTCTAACTTGGTGTGTTTTTCCCATGTTTGAAGTATTGCAGAGTACTGCAAGCGTCCTGCTTTGGGAGCATTTGAAATGAGCACTATTTGCATTGCCAAGTTCTAAGACCCCTCTGTAAGTAAGTGAAGTGCTGCTTGAAAAATCACAATTTCTGAGATCCAGGTGAGGATTCCGAAAATGTTGAGCTCTTCATAACAGCCAATGGACTGCTTGCATCGCTTTATGATTGTCTGTGATGCCCGTCGATATGAATCTCTAGCGATGATCTGCTCTTCGCATCAGCTCTGAGAACCAGTGCCAATAGCAACAGAAGGTAACATCTTCAGCGGAACAAACCTGGTCCCTGTATACAACCCGGACTCCATTGGTGTCAGCCTAAACTTGTGACTTTGACCCGATTTAACGGGAGACGGCCTTTACTACGCTGGAATTTCACCGCTTTAGGTTTACAACGTGGGTTTTACAACGCAAGTCGTTATTTACTATCCAACACCTTCCCTACTGTACGTAGACTGGTGTTGGAATAGTAAACTGTACTGTCCCTAAGTCCAGCTCCCTCAAGCGCAAGTCGTTGAAATGACTTGCGCTGTAAAACCCGCGTTGTAGGAGACCGCGATCAACATGATCACGTTGTATCATCATACATTCGATTCAGCATGACAAGATAACGCCAATTTGTGCCAGGTGTTTGTTGGTTCTATATTACCTAGAAACTTTAAACATTTATAACTCCGGTTCAAACTGACTGTATTTTTTCATTTAGGTGTTTTTTTTAAATTAAAATTAACTCTCAAATTACTGTTTGAGTGCTCCATAAATCTTTCCCACATTGACTCTATGCTAGAACTGGGGGTCTCTAGTTGGCAGAGGTAGGTACCACTGTCCAAATAGGGCCCTTGCTTCTAGTCAGGGCAAGTTCAAGTTCAAGTTCAGGTATTTGTATAGCGCACTACTCACCCATAGGGTCTCAAGGCGCTTGTGGGAGGGGGTGCATTATTTATCGAAAAGCCAGGTTTTAAGTTCCTTTCTGAAGGAGATGTGGTTCTGTGTGAGGCGGAGGTGGGTGGGGAGAGAGTTCCAGGTCTTGGCCGCCAGGTAGGAGAAGGATCTTCCTCCCATGGTGGATCTGTGGATGCGCGGAACTGCCGCAAGCGCTTGGTAGGAGGATCTTAGTTGGCGGGAGGGTGTGTAGAAGGTCAGTCGTGTGTTGAGGCATTCGGGTCCTAGTTTGTAGAGGGCCTTGTGAGCGTGGGTGAGGAGGCGGAACGTTATTCTCTTGTTGACGGGAAGCCAGTGGAGGTCTTTCAGGTGGCCGGTAACGTGAGCTTGGCGAGGGATGTCCAATATGAGTCTGGCAGATGCATTTTGGATGCGTTGGAGTTTTTTCTGTAATTTGGCTGTGGTTCTGGCGTAGAGGGTGTTTCCATAGTCCAGTCGGCTAGTGACCAGTGCGTGGGTGACAGTCTTTCTTGTTTCGGGGGGGAACCAACGGAAGATTTTTTTGAGCATGCGGAGTACGTTGAAGCAGGAGGATGAGACAGCGTTAACTTGTCTGGTCATCGAGAGGGAGGAGTCTAGGATGAAGCCCAGGTTGCGTGCGTGGTCTGTGGGTATGGGTGCTATGCCCAGGGCTGATGGCCACCATGAGTCGTCCCAGGCAGAGGGGGAAGATCCTAGGATGAGAACTTCCGTTTTGTCTGAGTTAAGTTTAAGGCGGCTGTTTTTCATCCATTCGGCTACTTCTTTCATGCCTTCATGGAGATTAGTTTTGGCGGTGTTAGGGTCCTTGGTGAGGGAAAGGATCAGCTGGGTGTCGTCAGCGTAGGAGATGATGTTGAGGTTGTGTTGTCGCGCGATGGGAGCGAGGGGACTCATGTAAACATTGAAGAGGGTGGGACTGAGTGATGATCCTTGTGGGACTCCACAGATGACTTCGGTGGCCTCCGATTTGAATGGGGGGAGTCGGACTCTCTGGGTTCTCCCGGCGAGGAACGAGATGATCCAGTCCAAGGCTTTTCCCTGTGTTCCGATGTTGCTGAGTCGTTGTATGAGGGTGCTATGGCAGACTGTGTCGAAGGCGGCGGAGAGGTCGAGTAGGATTAGGGCAACTGTTTCTCCGTTGTCCAGCAGCGTTCGGATGTCATCTGTTGCTGCAATGAGGGCGTTTTCGGTGCTGTGTTTGGCTCGAAAGCCAGACTGTGAAGAGTCGAGGGAGTTGTTGGATTCAAGGAAGGCGGCGAGCTGGCTATTGACGGCTTTCTCAATGACCTTGGCAGGGAATGGGAGGAGGGAAATGGGGTGGTAGTTTTGAAGTTCAGAGGGGTCAGCTGTGGGTTTCTTCAGGAGGGCACTGAGTTCGGCGTGTTTCCAGTTCTCCGGGAAGGTGGCGGAGTTGAAGGAGCAGTTGATGACATCACGGAAATGGGGTGCGATGATGGAGTCTGCTTTGTTGAAGATGTGGTGGGGACAGGGGTCCGTTGGCGAACCTGAATGTATGGAGTTCATTAGGCGGATGGTGTCTTCAGTGGTGATTGGGTTCCAGGCGCTAAGGTTGTTAGAAAGAGTTTCGGTTTTGGAAGTGGGTGGGGTGGGCTGCTCTTTCGAACTGTTGTTAAAGCTGTTATGTATGTCGGCTATTTTGTTGAGGAAGAAGGAGGATAGCGAGTCGCAGAGGTCTTGGGAGGGAGTGATGTCGTTTGAGGCTGCAGTGGGGTTGGTAAATTCTTTGACGATGTTGAATAGTTCCTTGCTGCTTTGGGCGTTGTTGTCGAGTCGATCCTTGAATGCTGATTTCTTGGTGGATCGGATCAATTGGTGGTGTTTGCAGGGGGCTGCCTTGAAGGTGGTCAGGTTGTCAGTGGTTGGGTTTTTTTCTCCATGTTTTTTCAAGAGTACAGCAAAGTTTCTTTGACTTCTTAAGGTCATCGTTGAACCAGGGTGCCTATTTGCTGCCTTGTTTGATCTGGTGGTTTTTTAGGGGTGCTAATTTGTCAGCGCTGTGAGTGATCCATTGTTTGAGTTTGGTGGCAGATTCGTTTGGATCCGATGAGAGGGCTGGAGGATTTTGGTTGAGCGATGTGAGGAGTTGGTCAGTGATGATTTAGTTCCATTTTCATCGAGGAATGGGTTGTGGGGGGTTGTGAGTTGTGGTCGTTTTGTAGCTGAAGTGAACACAGCTGTGGTCCGTCCAATGGAGAGCTGTGGTATGGTTGAAGGAGATGTGTTTGCTGGAGGTGAAGATAGGGTCGAGCGTGTGTCCGGCAAGTTGGGTGGGGGTGTCAACAAGTTGTTTGAGTCCGAGATTGGCCAGGTTGTCCAGGAGGGTGGTGGTGTTGCTGTCATTTTTCTTTTCTAGGTGAAAGTTGAAGTCTCCCAGTAGAATGTAGTTCTCGGAGGAGAGGGCGTGTGGGCTGATGAAGTCAGTGATATCTTCGCTGAATTGTTTGCGGGTTCCTGGTGGTCTGTAGATGAGGGTGCCTCTAAGTGTGGTCCTGGGGTCGGTGTGGATCTGGAAGTGGAGGTGTTCGGCGGTTGTAAGGTTATCGTCGGAGCAGGTCGTGATTCTGATGGTGTTCTTATGGACGATGGCGATGCCGCCTCCTGTTTGGTTGGTGCGGTCTTTTCGGATGATCTTGTAAGCGTCCGGGATGGCTGTGGCGATGTCGGGCGCTGATGAAGCGTTCATCCAGGTTTCAGTGAGGAAGGCGATGTCCGGTGACGCAGTGTCGAGTAGGTCCCAGAGTTCTGTGGCGTGTTTGTGGATCGAGCGGGTGTTTAGCAGGATGCATTTCAGGTGGTTGGAATCGGAGCTGTGTTTGGAGGTCGTGGATTTGGTGTGGGTCTTGATGCAGGCGAATTTGCAGGAGTGGCAGGCGAAGGGACCGTGGGTACGTCCTGGGGCAGCTTCGTAGCATTGTGGGATGTGTCCAGGGTTAAGGGCTAAGAGGGTGGCGGCGTCATAGGTTATGCGGGTGGAGTGGGGTTTGCGTGGACCAGGGGGTCTGGCGCTGGGCGTGGTCCAGGCGCGGACGGGCGTAGACGGGCTTACCTTTGGCGCACCTTCGGCGCGCATGGGGCGCGACCGCTGCGCGTGAACGCTGCACGCAGATGCATCTGTCATATATTGATAGGGGAGGGGGGAGGGGCGAGGGAGGAGCAGCTGGGAGGCGGGTGCGTGCGTCGAGAGGGCGGGCTCCGAGGCAAAGCAACAACACAAATGGCGGCACAAGTGAAACCGGAACGGGTTGGGGAATATAAGTAAATAGCGCTGTGGGCAGGGAGGCGCTAGCGAAATGGGGCACAATTTAAATTAAACAATTTGCTAATGCGAGCGCTAGCAAAGAGGGCAAATGCTGGAGGTAGGGTGATGTCGACAGTCAAATGCGAGCAGGCACAGTGAGATGCAATCAATTCAGGGCAGCAGATCAGCGCTACGATACCCAGGCAGCAAAGCAGTCAACAGAGCAGCACAGCGTTGGTCAGGAAGCAGCGAGGCACAGCTGAAACCACAAGCACCAGGGGCCTTGGGGGAGCGACCGTTTCTGACGAAGTCAGGACGGTCACAGCGCTTCAATTGGCAGAGAGAGCCTTGCCACTCAGTGGGAGGGAGGAGCAGCTGGGAGGCGGGTGCGTGCGTGGAGAGGGCGGGCTCCGAGGCAAAGCAACAACACAAATGGCGGCACAAGTGAAACCGGAACCGGTTGGGGAATATAAGTAAATAGCGCTGTGGGCAGGGAGGCGCTAGCGAAATGGGGCACAATTTAAATTAAACAATTTGGTAATGCGAGCGCTAGCAAAGCGGGCAAATGCTGGAGGTAGGGTGATGTTGACAGTCAAATGCGAGCAGGCACAGTGAGATGCAATCAATTCAGGGCAGCAGATCAGCGCTACGATACCCAGGCAGCAAAGCAGTCAACAGAGCAGCACAGCGTTGGTCAGGAAGAAGCGAGGCACAGCTGAAACCACAAGCACCAGGGGCCTTGGGGGAGCGACCGTTTCTGACGAAGTCAGGACGGTCACAGCGCTTCAATCGGCAGAGAGAGCCTTGCCACTCAGTGGGAGGGAGGAGCAGCTGGGAGGCGGGTGCGTGCGTGGAGAGGGCGGGCTCCGAGGCAAAGCAACAACACAAATGGCGGCACAAGTGAAACCAGGACCGGTTGGGGAAAATAAGTAAATAGCGCTGTGGGCAGGGAGGCGCTAGCGAAATGGGGCACAATTTAAATTAAACAATTTGGTAATGCGAGCGCTGGCAAAGCGGGCAAATGCTGGAGGTAGGGTGATGTCGACAGTCAAATGCGAGCAGGCACAGTGAGATGCAATCAATTCAGGGCAGCAGATCAGCGCTACGATACCCAGGCAGCAAAGCAGTCAACAGAGCAGCACAGCGTTGGTCAGGAAGCAGCGAGGCACAGCTGAAACCACAAGCACCAAGGGCCTTGGGGGAGCGACCGTTTCTGACGAAGGGCAAGGAGATAACCCTCTGAGATAACCCCTGCTCACCCTCTAGGTAGCTTGGCACGAGCAGTCTAGGTGTGGCGCCGCGGCCAGGGCGACTGACGCTGGAATCTGGGGACCACGGTTCGATCCCCGGCTCCGGCGGCAGGTTAGCCCAGCACCATGTGACTCTGGGCAATAGCTCGCTTAATCTTTCCGACGGCCCCCAGCGCCTAGAGACCCTTACGGGTGATTGTGCGCTTTACAAATGTGGACTTTACTTTACTTTTTTACTTTTAACCAGAGGCAATGTGTAAAGTATTTGTGCCAACACTCACAGTAACACAGTGAAAACACCACAAACTGACTCCACAACAGTTTAGAAAAATAAAGGTATTTAATCTAAACTACACAAGACCAAAATGACAAAAATCCAACATACACCGTTCAATAATATGGTTTCAAAAGAGTTCTTAAGGTTTGCGCTAAAATTCTTCAAGTTGCGATAAAATGATCCCCAGATGCGTGAAAAGTTCACAGTTGCGCCAAGTTTACTCACAGTACCTTTTAGTTGCGACAAAGTTCCAAAAGCAGAAGCTGGTGCGGTGGAAAACAAGCAATGCGTTGCTCCTGAGACCCTGGGGAGGCGTTTGCGACAGCCCCGCTGCAGCAGCGGGCGTGTTGCGACAAATCCGGTCTGTATGGGGAGGAAGGCCACTTGTATGGATTCCGGTGCGGAGGTTCCGTAGGAAGTTTGTTCTCGCAAAAGGCACGATGCGACGATCTTTGGAGTTTCTACGATTTCCGGGGCGACGATGCGCGGACCAGCGGTGATCTTCTCTCTCGCAGCTCCTCGACGCGATGGTTTCTGCGATAACTCTCGCAGCGACGTGATGCGGTCCGCAAGCAAGCGGTGCGGCGATCTCACCCAGCGACGACAGGCTCTGCGACGACACTCGCAACGATGTTAGACTTTCCCGCACCAGTCTGGTGCGTCCCGCAAACGAAGGATGCGACGGCTCTGGCAGCGGCAACAGGCGCTGCGACGATCTTGGCCTTCATAGCGGCGGGAATTTCCTCGCACTGTCGGGGATGCGCTCCGCAGCGAGCGATGCGATACTTTTCAATTGCAAAAGTCTCTCAAGCTTAGTTTCAAGCTTCCCAGCACAGGTACAACTTCCAGAGGCCCCACAACTGGATCAAGCACTCTAGGAAGGACAGAACTCTCTCAGCAGAGTTCAGGGAAGCTGGGGGTGAAGTCCTTTTGTTCCTGGGACTTCAGAACAGAGAGCCAGCTCTTCTCAGGCCCTTGGAGATTCCTTCAAGACAGGGGACACAGCACAACAGCAAAGTTCTCCCCTCTCCTTGGCAGCAAAGCAACAGGTCAGTCCAGCATAGCAACAGCAGGACAGTCTTCCTTCTTCAGATTCAGCTTTCTCCTTGGCAGAGGTTACTTCTTGATTCCAGGATGATCTAATTTTCTGTTGTCAGGGGTCCTGTACTTATACCCCTAAAAGTATTTGTTCTCTTTGTGCAAGTGGGCCCTGAGCCCGGTCTGAACCAGTTCTGGGTGTTTCCTGAGTACTTTGTTTTCCTGGCTTCTCCTTACCTTTCAGAGTGAGGGGCAGGGTCGTCAGCCGCCCAGCAGGAGGTGGAGCCAGCATTGTGGAAGGCAGGCACAGCCCTTTTCAGGCCCAGGTGCTAACTCCTCCCACCACTCAAGTTGCAAATGCAGTCATTCAGCCTAGGGGTGACTCAGCCAGCCTCCTGGGGAATCCCCAGCCCCTGTCACTCTCAAACCAGACAGTCAATGCACAAACAGGCCAAGGCACACAGAAGGGTCAGACAAGAGAATAGCAACTTTCTAAAAGTGCTGTTCTCAAACACAGGATTTCAAAACAACCTTTCCTAAAAGATGTGTTATTAAATTCTGAGTTCAGGGATACTAGATACTTATGTCCTATCTTGTTCCTATGGGAAGAAATACTGGAAGCCACTGTAGCCAGCATCCCCCATGTTAATCTGTGGAGCAAGATAGCCTTACAATAGTGAAAAACGAAAATGCCTGCCATTCACTACCAGAGCATGTCACCTGCACCAGTACATGCTCTACCTTTCACATACACTGCACCCTGCCCAGGGGGGTACCTTGGGCCTTCTATAGGGGTGACTAATGTGCATGAAAAGGGAAGGGTTAGGCCTCGTCAGTGGGGACACTGACCAGGAGAACATGGCAGTTTCTAAACTGCAAACAGGCACTGCAGTGGCAGGCCTGAGACACCATTTTAGGGTTACTCCTGTGGGTGGCACAATCAGTGCTGCAGGCCCACTAGTAGCATTTGTCATCACCAGCCCTGGCACACCCAGTGCACTTTACTAGGGACTTCATGGTGATACAAATATGCCAATCATGTAGATCCAATCAGAATAACAATTTACATAGGGAGCACTTACACTCTGGCACTGATTAGCAGAGTGTCCAAAGCATCTAAACCAGCAAAAACGAAATCCAGTACAGCATCAAAAATACAGGAGGTAGAGGCAAAAAGATAGGGGGAAACCACGCCAAAGATGCCAGGTCTAACACTCTAAATTAAGCCTGACTGCTTTTGTACTAAGCTACTACATGGTTAAGCCAGGTTTATTTAGATTAAATACTTTTGTGGTTCACCCTGATAAGTATGTTGTATATTACTTGAGTACGGCTCTGACTCCTCTCAACTGACAACCCAATTTGTTACAAGAAGCATATATTCCACATGGTGCTATTGCTACTCCAAATTGAACAAACTCTATTTTAGCCCCAAATTGTATTCAGATTTTCCAAACTTATGCCTTAGCAAGAAAGAGCAGAAACATGGAAGAATGGCAGGCATGTGTTTAGCCCAGAAAAGTAGAGGGAAAGTCCAGCAGGACAAAATGATGTCAGAACTTTCCCAATGGTTAGTGTGCTGTAGAGCTCTAGGAATATAGAGTGAGGAAAGGGAGAGCAATGACAGAAAAAAATCTCAACATGGTGTAGTGTCAGTAAGGGAAGGCATCCCATTAAAAAACTATTCTCTTCACTTTGTTTGAAAACCCTCTTTTTGATTTAGATGCCGATCATAGCTCACACGCTACAGGGAGAACTAAGATTTTTTTTTTTAAATTAGCATCTGAGGTCGCTCATTTATTGGCAGGCAGAAAGATGAGGTGAAATGAGAAGACCAAAGTCTTGGTAGTGGGAAATTGGAATTTTAAGCATGAAATGCTTACAGTAGACTGGTCACTCCACAGGTCACTTGCCTCGAAGATGAACATCATAGCTTAGAATTTAGAATGTGTGGAGGAAAATAAAATGAAAACCATTTAAGGACAGTAACGTTTATGCATGAACCTGCAGCAGTGTGGGAGATTACAAGAAGGTAGTTTCTACTGAGAAAAATGCTAGAGGCACTTATTTTTGCTTCTCAATTTTAGATATTGCTTTACTTGTTTGTTCTTCTTGAGGTATGGCATACCACAGAATACAATCCATGGGTGTTAGAGTACCTTACAATCAAATTCACAAAGTTATAGATATACAGTAACAAATCAGAATATATATATATATGTATGCACACACACAAGTATATATATATATATTCACTGAAAAAAACATAGGTTTCAGGCCTTATATAGTTAGGAATTAGCATTTAAAAAACCTTTAAAATTCACTCAAAAAACTATAAATTTTAAGGGTGTTATAGTTAGCTGGACATTTCACTCATACAAAACCATTGAAATTGCTCCTATATAGTTAGTTGTACTAACTATATTTCGCGCACCCGCAATCCACTGCTGATGATGTCACATATTACATCATTCATGACATGGTCAGTGACATCACTGATGACATCTCAAATGACATCACTGATGACATCACTGATGACATCATCCAGTGAATGTGGTTTGCTTCGTTATTTAAACATGCATAATATATATAGCAATTTGCATTGAAGAATTAGTGGATATATAAAAATAAATATTTGGATGGAGGATTTAGTATCAGTGTAATTGACTGTTTACTTGACCAATTTATAGTGTCTCACTAAATATAGTGGATAGTGACTAAACTGTTTGATTATCTGTATCCCTTTGTCAGTTGTTGTGTAAACTGGTTCTCCAGTTGATTACTAGCTATGTGAATGTCTATATTAGTTATTGATTAGTTAACTGAGTATTTGTATGGGAGAGTGAATGTGTGTGTGGTTCGGTGGGGGGTGTGTGACTGCCCAAAGATGTGTGAATAGTTGATTCATTAGATATATGAAGTTAAAACTACATGTTCTAACAGTTGTTTGGGTGAGTGAATATCTTTATGGGTGTGGTGATGAGCAAATATATTTCTCAATGGTACATGTCCAATAAACTAGAAAAATAAAAGGCAGTGTATGTGTCAGTTGTTGTATATAAGTAAGTATACATAAGACTCAATGATTGTGTGAGTGACTGTATGGATAACTTTATACTTGTAATAATGATTTTATAATTCACTAAGTATGACTTACTATCTAAATGAATAGATGAAGTTGTGTTTGTATAAGTGTGTAGCTAAGTAAATATGTAAGTATGATCCATTGTTTGCATAAGTGAGTAGGATGACTTCATATGTGAATAGGATGTGTGCTGGTGTGTAATGTCGATTTAGGTGTATAAGTATTTTTGATAGTGTTCTATTGTTCATTGACAGCATGTATGAGTGAATCTACAGATAAGTGATTAGATGTGTGTATACATCTATGAATCACTGAGTGGGTTTTTAGATACTTGTATTGCTGTAACAATGGATTCAAATATGATACTCTGTATTTTACAAAGAGTGATGAAAGATTTTACTAGTGTATGAAAAGGTGTATGTGATTGTCACGTGGATGATGTCATCAGTGATGTCATCAGTGATGTCATTTGAGATGCCATCAGTGATGTCACTGACCATGTCATGAATGATGTAATATGTGACATCATCAGCAGTGGATTGCGGGTGCGCGAAATATAGTTAGTACAACTAACTATATAGGAGCAATTTCAATGGTTTTGTATGATGAAATGTCCAGCTAACTATAACACCCCTAAAACTTATAGTTTTTTGAGTGAATTTTAAAGGTTTTTTAAATGCTAATTCCTAACTATATAAGGCCTGAAACCTATGGTTTTTTCAGTGAATTTCAAAGGTTTTTTAAATGCTATTTCCTAACTATATAAGGCCTGAAACCTATGGTTTTTTCAGTGAATTTTCAAGGTTTTTTAAATGCTAATTCCTAACTATATAAGGCATGAAACCTATGTTTTTTTCAGTGAATTTCAAAGGTTTTTTTAATGCTAATTCCTAACTATATAAGACCTGAAAGCCCACCAGGAATCTCTAGTATGCGCCAGGGATCTGCATTGCAGAGAGGTGTAATGAAGCCACGCCCCTTTTTACACCTTTCTGCAACGCAGCCCCCGTGCATGTTTGAAGAGGGGAACTAATTCCCCTTGCATACTGGGGGCCCCTGGGGGCCAACTAGCCCACCTGGAACCTCCAGTATGCGCCTGGGGACTGCATTGCAGAGGTGTAATGAGGCTATGCCCCATGTTACACCTCTCTGCAAAGCAGCCCCCTGCCGCATTTGCAGAGGGGGAACTAATTCCCCTTGCATACTGGGGGTCCCTGGGGTCCAACTAGCCCACCAGGAGCCTCCAGTATGCGCCAGGGGGCTGCATTGCAGAGAGGTGTAATGAGGCCACACCCTTTTTTACACCTCTGTGCAAGCAGCCCCCGAGCATGTTTGAAAAGGGGGAACTAATTCCCCTTGCGTTCCTGGGGGCCAACTAGCCCACCTGGAACCTCCAGTATGCGCCAGGGGGCTGCATTGCACAGAGGTGTAATGAGGCTATGCCCCTTTTTACACCTCTCTGGAACGCAGGCCACTGGCGCATTTGCAGAGGGGGGACTAATTCCCCTTGCATACTTGGGGTCCCTGGGTCATATCTGCCCAAACGCCGATATTCCGAACGATTGAAAATTACTTTTCTTGAGAAACATTTGGATATCGGATTATCATGTCCTATTCTTTGGAAGTTTTGAAAGACTGACTTTGAGGATGCTAATAATTACTCAAATCTGCCCGAATTGTGTGGGTAAAATTGATACCTAGTCACTTTGAATAAGAATGTACTTACGTCTCGTCTAACATTTGGAAGAAATATCTAGTTATATGACAACAGGATACCGACATAACTTGAAGCGAATAAGAACGCCCTGAAGAAGTTCTGTTGTACAGAACGAAACGTGTCGGCTGGCTGTGGTACATAAACTTAAGGAAAATAAAAGCATTTGAATATACACCAAGATTCAGCGCTTCAATAAGGACTCTAAATGATATGATTTGATTGGACTTATTGTGCAAGTGGTGCTGTGCCAAACTTTGGAATATTCTCCACTATTCTCTACTACTTACTCTCTACTACTCCACTACTCTCTAATACTCAATCTCTACTACTCATTCTCTACTACTCTACTACTCTCTACTACTCTCTCTCTACTACTCACTCCCTACTACTCACTATCTACTACTCTCTACTACTCACTCTCTACTACTCTCTACTCTCTACTGCTCACTCTCTACTGCTCACTCTCTACTACTCTCTCTCTACTACTCACTCTTTAAAACTCACTCTTTACTACTCACTCTCTAGTACTCTCTACTACTCACTCTCTACTTCTCACTCTCTACTACTCACTCTCTACTACTCTCTCTCTACTACTCTCTACTACTCACTCTCTACTACTCACTCTACTACTCACTCTCTACTACTCTCTACTACTCACTATACTACTCACTCTCTACTACTCTCTACTATTCTCTCTCTCTGCTACTCACTCTCTACTACTCTCTACTACTCACTATCTACTACTCACTCTCTACTACTCTCTACTACTCACTCTTTACTACTCTCTACTACTCACTCTCTACTGCTCTCTACTACTCACTCTACTACTTACTCTCTACTACTCTGTACCACTCACTCTCTACTACTCACTCTCTACTACTCTCTACTACTCACTCTACTATTCACTCTACTACTCTCTACTACTCACTCTCTACTCTCTATTACTCACTCTCTACTCTCTACCTCTCTACCTCTCTCTACTTCTCTCTCTACTAGTCTCTACCTCTCTACCTCTACCTCTCTACCTCTCTCTACACGCACACATATACACATATATATATGCATATGCATATATATATGCATATATATATATATGTATGTGTATATATATATATATATTCACTGAAAAAACCATAGGTTATAGACCATATATAGTTAGGAATTAGCATTTAAAAAACCTTATTTTACTCACACAAAACCATTGAAATTCCATATATAGTTAGTTGCACTAACTATATATTGCGCACCCGCAATCCACTGCTGATCATGTCACATATTACATCATTCATGACATGGTCAGTGACATCACTGATGACATCACTGATGACATCTCAAATGACATCACTGATGACATCACTGATGACAACATCCAGTGACTATGTTTCTGTAAAGTTAAAATATGTCTTACATATTGAAGAATGAGTGGATGTATAAGTGTCTGGACGAAGGATTTAGTAGGTGCATGACTGAATGTATGAGTGAGTGATTAAATGTGTCTCACTGAGTGCATGGGTTAGTGACTAAACTGTCTTAATTTGTGCATCATTATGTCTGTTGTTCTGTAAACTGCTGCATGTGTTGATCAGTAGCTATATGAGTAACTATATGGGTTATTGATTGATTGCCCAAGTATTTGCATGGGAGACTGAGTGTGTGTGTGGCTGGATGGGAGGTGTGTGACTCTGTACAGATCAATGTGTACTTGTATCAATGATTGTATAAGAGAGTAAGTATGTGTTAGTATATGGTTGAAAACGTAAGGTGCTCTATGTTTAACTGTATAGAGTAGAAAATGGAAGTGTGATTGATTCTTTACAGGACTGACTAGGTGTGTGAGTAACTCCATGGATGAGTGGCAGAGTGTGAGTGTCTGTATAGGTGTATGAGTGCATATGATTGTGTTGTAAACATGAGTGATTGTATGTATGAATGATTGTATGGGTGAATGAGTGAATGTGTGTGTAGACGTAGGAATCAGTGAGTACGTATGTAGTAACTAGTATTGGTGTGTCAATGGTTTCAAAAATTATACTCTGTTTTTAACACTGGGTGAAACAGAGGTTATATTAAAATGTGAAGAGATGCATTGTATTGTCACATGAATAATATCATCAGTGATGTGGTCATTGATGTCAAATGAGATGTCATCAGTGATGTCATCAGTGATGTCATTTGAGATGTCATCAGTGATGTCATCAGTGATGTCACTGACCATGTCATGAATGATGTAATATGTGACATGATCAGCAGTGGATTGCGGGTGCGCAATATATAGTTAGTGCAACTAACTATATATGGAATTTCAATGGTTTTGTGTGAGTAAAATAAGGTTTTTTAAATGCTAATTCCTAACTATATATGGTCTATAACCTATGGTTTTTTCAGTGAATTTTCAAGGTTTTGTAAATGCTAATTCCTAACTATATATGGTCTATAACCTATGGTTTTTTCAGTGAATTTCAATGGTTTTTTAATAGCAAATATCATAAGCTGTCGAATGTCAAGTACGTGGTAAGTGAAAACATTTTCGTGTTTATGCACACTGATCTGCTTTGAATGGTGCCCCCCCCCTCATTTCTATTAGGAGTACTCTCTCTTTGCAGATAGTGAAAGGTAGTTAACGCAGGCCTTTGCCCCCGTTGTAATCCGTCGTGCCTGCTTCTCTCTCCATTTGATTGATTGTTATCCAAGTATTTACTGTTTTAGAATTAGTTCTCTTTGGTTCATTCTCTATTTACAAACAAACACAGAGTCGCAATACTCTGTTTAGTCTTTGCAGATAACGAAAAATCGTGTAAAAAAAAGAAAAGGAATCGAGCAAAATCAGTAGGCCACTAATGGGATCTCTTTTTGACCTCGCTAAAATAGAAACATTAGGAACAACCCCTCATGACAAATACAAAACTAGTGAGATGAACTGAACTCCACACAATGATGGCTGCAAAACAGCTCGGCTCCGCCACCCACCCCGCCCAAAATAACGATAAAGAGCGGCTGCCATGATTGGTTGCGGAATGGCCACGACGGAGCTACGAAATGATGCTGCTCTCATGCTAACCCCAGCTTCAGTCTGAAACATCCAGAAACACTGTAGACTACCAATTCGATCAGTTCCGGTAGCGCCCCAATGTAACCCGGTAGAAAAGAACTAGCCCTCCCCTCTTTGACTGATGGTTCTTGTTGCCTGTCCCTTCTGTTGTCATTTAACAGAACTATTTAGCCTGCTGAAAGGGGTTGTGTTCCGACCGCTGGTTGGTGGAGACATTTTGACTATATTCTGGACCTGCGTTGTCGCGTAATGCGTCATATGACGCGCCGCGTTAGCGCATCCGGAAGTCATCCGGGGCGCGCAGCGCGTAACGTAAGCATAACAAGTCATGTGACTTGTTAATAAAACTTTTCATTGGTTCATTTTACTTTTCTTATTGTAATGATGAAAGGCTTGGTCATATGACCTAAAAATTACGCTTTTCATTACTTCCGAACATTATTTTTTCTTAAATATATGTTATAATGTTCCAGACTAATGTACTTTCCCGGAAATTTTACAACTGTCCTGCAAGTAAAATATATTCTTTTTTCGAGAAAAAGAGCGTTTCTTCGTCCCATGATGGAGCCGTTGAGCAAAAGAGGGTCGACCTGCTGTCTTAGTCGCCGATACGCCTGAATATGAGATTCTTATCGATCACTTTATGTTGCAGGAATAGAAAACACAACAGCCCTTGACCATTTATCTTTACTGCGTTCCTTCGTATTATACCTTTTACCCTTCATGTAATTGGTCTGCTTTATTTCACTTGCCTTTTAATGATTCTAAAACAGTGACTATTATTACAAACTTTACCAATGTATATACTACTACCATGTTTTCTTTTAAAAACCTTTATTGTGAAAATTTCATTATACAAATACGAGCCTATAACCACGTGGGCCGGCCACGGAGCAAACTGTAATCGTATGTGATGAGTAGACATTTACACTGTAGAGGAACGTAACGGGCGGGCCATTAGGTTGCAAGGACTAAGGTGTCTAACAGTTACGGAATCGGTGGACGTACATTTTATAATTAAAATACGACAGGGCCAGTTACAATAAAATTATCTAGATATACATTTGCGGGCAAGTACCATGGGTGACGTTAATTCGAACTTTCAACAGTACAGTAATCAATAACACATCAGAACTTAATATCAATAGGGATGTCGAAATATTCAATCAATTCTCGTCCCCGCCCGCCATGTGCTTCAAAACTGCATACGTATCTCGTGATTTCAAGGTTCTGCAACCAGTACACAACAAGGAGTTACGAGTCCCATTTATTCCGGCGCCATTTTGGGCGAGGACGGGCAGGTCCAGGATATAGTCAAAATGTCTCTACCAACCATCGACTATGATGATGTTCATATGCTGTATTTATTAGAGTAACACTCATCTGTCCACATGAAATTAATTTGCCACAATCTAAACATGTCATTTTAATCTTTCCAAAGTTCTTCTAAAAATTTGGGACCGTTTCCCTTGCCTCTGAAGCTCTCAGTGCCACTTCTTTGATGAATGTACTAGCAGGTCAGGGGTTCTCCTCCAAATCTCTCTTTTATGCAGCACTATAATTAATTGGTGCCACCTCTCCATATGACGATGCATGGTATAGTTACCACAACTATATTTTTTTTCGGTTCCTCTGGAGAGTTCATCGTGGCAGATGAAGCGTGTAACGTACCGGGCATTTACCTTTTTTTGCATGTACAGGAAAGGAAAAAAAAATCGAGCGTCCGAGTTCTAATGTGTCCCAGGGCCATTTTAGTGGAGGACATGATACAGCGATAATGCCCTGGATAAGGACACTTCCTTCGGGCACCCCACGCCGTCTTTCGGCGCAGCATTGTAGGATGGCCACACCAGTGCGGCAACTTGCTAGACACCACCTCGGTGCCATCCGGATCTCGGCGCCCCACTGCAGATGAACTGCCTCCACATGGAGAAGCGGGAGAGGCTCGTTTGCGCCGCCTCCCCCCCCCCCCTTCGGGCACCCCACGCCGACTTTCGGCGCAGCATTGTAGGATGGCCACACCAGTGCGGCAACTTGCTGGACACCACCTCGGTGCCAACCGAATCTCAGCGCCTTGTGTTGTCTTCCATTCCGAAAATATTGTTGGCAGCATTTTGAAAGGAAAGACAAACAGCCGTTTGTGGCCCTCACTACACCGTTCTCCTAGTGAGTCTCACATTGTTACATTTAGGAAGAATGTTGAAGAGTAGTATGTTGAAAATCTGAAGCCATTGTTATACAAACTCTCAACCAGCCTTGGATGGAAAAATCCTGAAGAATGTACAAACTGAAAACCAGTTTTTCTCTGTATAGCATCAGCAGCAACGCTTGAGTCAGCTTTGTGTGAAGCCGCCATTTTGATTCAATCAATAGCGTCCCCCTGCACACATTCAGGGACCTGGTCGTGTCTTCAGGTCAAACGGATTGTGGGACAAGATGCACAAAGGAAAAGGAAAAAAGTTCCGCCGGACCCTGGGAGGTGGCCGCCTATGTCATGGGCGATCTTAGGCCACACCAGGGCAATAGTGAAGCTGCAGCAGGTGCAAATAAGCTTCAGACAGTGTTACAAGCGCTGCTCAGAACTCTCAACTATGACACCACCTCGGTGCCATCCGGATCTTGGCGCCTTGTGCTGGTTCCGGCCTATTCACACATCGGTCCGCTACTGACGCCACCTCACAGGCCAACGGGGCACCCCACGCCGACTTTCGGCGCAGCATTGTAGGATGGCCACACCAGTGCGGCAAATTGCTGGACACCACCTCGGTGCCATCCAGATCTCGGCGCGTTGTGCTGCCTTCGGCCTATTCGCCACAAGTGCGCACGCAACTCAGCTGCATAGCGAGTGAAACACCAAGGGGCGCCCCACTGCAGCCGAGGAACCTCCATCTTGGGGGCGACGCACAGCATCACATTGCTTTCCAATGCAGTCAGATCCTCAAACAGCCCCCACTGACTGACGCGAACTCACAGGCCAACGGGGCGCCCCACGCCGACTTTCGGCGCAGCATTGTAGGATGGCCACACCAGTGCGGCAAGTTGCTGGACACCACCTCGGTGCCATCCGGATCTTGGCGCGTTGTGCTGCCTTTGGCCCCATTCGCACATCAGTCCGCTACTGACGCCATCTCACAGGCTAATGGGGCGCCCCACGCCGACTTTCAGCATTGTAGGATGACCACACCAGTACAGCAACTTGCTAGACATCACCTCGGTGCCATCCGGATCTCGGCGCCCCACTGCAGATGAAGTGCCTCTCAACTATGAAACCACCACTGTGACATCCGGATCTTGGCGCGTTGTGCTGCCTTCGGCCTATTCGCACATCGGTCCGCTACTGACGCCATCTCACAGGCTAATGGGGCGACCCACGCCGAGTTTCAGCATTGTAGGATGACCACACCAGTGCAGCAACTTGCTAGACATCACCTCGGTGCCATCCGAATCTTGGCATCTCAACGCCTAGTGGTATCTTCCATACAGAAAATATTGTTACGCTACCTTTGGCCCCATTCACACATCAGTCCGCAACTTAGACATCACCTCGGTGCCATCCGGATCTTGGCATCTCAGCGCCTTGTGGTGTCAGTCAGAAAATATTGTTGCGCTGCCTTTGGCCCCATTCGCACATCAGTCCGCTACTGACACCATCTCACAGGCCAACAGGGCGCCCCACGCCGACTTTCAGCATTGTAGGATGGCCACACCAGTGCGGCAACTTACTAGACACCACCTCGGTGCCATCCGGATCTTGGCGCGTTGTGCTGCCTTCGGCCTATTCGCACATCGGTCCGCTACTGACGCAAACTCACAGGCCAACGGGGCGCCCCACGCCGACTTTCAACATTGTAGGATGGCCACACCAGTGCTGCAACTTGCTGGACACCACCTCGGTGCCATCCGGATCTTGGCGCGCTGTGTTGCCTTCGGCCTATTCGCACATCGGTCCGCTACTGACGCCGCCTCACGTGCCAACGTATTTTCTCCGCATTTTATACCCTATGCCGCATAACAGGTCATGTGACTTGTTTATAAAACTTTTCATTGGTTCATTTTACTTTTGGTTTCCTAATGATGGAAGGCTTGATCATATGACCTAAAAACAACACTTTCATTGGATGAAAACTTTTTTTTTTTCCAAACGATGAAAGCCCCACCTTGTTTCTGGATGTTTCAGACTGAAGCTGGCGTCAGCATGAGAGCACCACCATCTCGTAGCTCCGTCGTAGTCATTCCGCGAGCAATCATGGCAGCCGCTCCCCACCAGAAGCCTGCAGGAGTCGGGGCCCCCAAAACTTTTGATGAATTCTCAAGGCGGAGGGGACGCTTTCGAGAATGGGGTCCAAGACCTAGCAGACAAGCGTCCGATTTCCAAGGTGTCCCAGGGCCATTTCAGTGGACCAGGCCCAAAAAGGAAAGAGCCTGCCGCCATTTTGAGAGTCCTGTGACAGCCGCCTATCGCTGCACCGCAAGAGTGGGCGCAACTCAGCTGAATTGCGGCTTTTGACACAGTGGACCAAAAACGGACGGAATGGCAACTGAAACGGTAAAGGGGCGCCCCACTACAACAGATGACACTCCACCTGGAGAGGCCCGTTCACGCCGCCTCCCCCGGGGCGCCCCACGCCGTTATTCGGAGCAGCATTGTAGGATACCAAAACCAGTGCGGCAACTTACTGGACATCACCTTGGTGCCATCGTTCTGCTGCCTTGGAACTATTCGCACAACAGTTTGCTACTGAAGACCCACCCCCCGCGACGCCCCACGCCGTTATTTGCTGGGTGGCAACTTACTAGACATCACTTTCGTGTCATCTAGATTTCAGCGCGTTCTGCTGCCTTGGAACTATTCGCACAACAGTTTGCTACTGATGACCCGCCCCACGCCGGAAATCTGGACGTTGTGCTGCGTTGGGACTATTCGCACAGCCGACCGCTACTTCGTTGTTTTTCCCTAAAAATGTTTATATGTTATTACTATTTTTGTTTTCTTGTATATATTTATAAATTATTAAAGTTTTATAATCTTACTACTTTGTCGGAGTGCTATATATTTTTAATGTGACACATAATTGTAAAAACTTTGATGTACAAAGAGTCATCCCTGGAATCTTCCGCTTCACGCTCGGTCCCCTCCCCAATCACAATACAGGATGGTTTTCAGATAATAGCAACGCTTCTGCTGTGACGGATCTCATCGAGTGTGGGCCTTGATCTACTATAACTCCTTTGAAGAGGGGTGAATCTTTACAGCTGTGGCCATAAACTACATCTGCAGGGCTAGCTGATACCCTAGGACCAGCCTGGACAATCGGACACAGAGGAAAAGGAGTGTCAGAGGGTGCAGTAGTGAATAGGGCGAAAGGGAGGTGTCGGGCGGGCACAGGGTGTGATTCTCAGGAAAGAGCAGCGCAGATGGGGGGAGGTTTATTACCCATGCATAAGACAGAGAGCGGGGGTGACCACTGCCTGGGGGAGATGCTTGCGAGGGTGGGGAGCCATGCTAAGGATCGACAGCGTGCACAGAGTGGGTCTGGTCAAGGCATCTAAAATGGCTGCCGTGCACGACAAAAGTGTGGCATTTGAAAAAAGACAAGATGGCGCAGACAATGTTTTTCAACACTTCCTGATTTCCTTCGAATCGAACGTTAACAGACGTTGGGGCATATTACCAAAGTTAAGCGATATTTATCCCTAACGATGCATTGCAAAGATTTTTTTACCGTCAGAAATTATCGCAGATAAACCTTGCTATTATCAAAGTTTATCGCAAATACGATAAAAACCGACCGCAATGCATTAATATCGCTGAAAACTCAGCGATATTCATGCATTACCGAGCTAATCCTCTTAGCCATGTTATCCACCTCCCATAGGATAACATGGCTAAGAACTGCTCAGGGCAGCTGTTACTTTTTGGAGATATTCGCGCTTATCTCGAATATTTCCAAAAGTTGATAATAGGAGATAGCGATGTTAGCGACTGTTTCCAGTCGCTAACATCTTGGCATGCCCACTTTGCATGTCATTAGTGATAAATATCACTCACATGCAAAGTGGGGCCCAAGATGGTCGCTATCTCCTACTAGCCGTCGCTAACTGGTGTTAGCAACAGCTAGGTAATACAGATATAATTTTATCTCCGCGAAGCGGAGCGCTGTTACAGATATATATCTTGTTTTTGAACGTTAATTTCTCAAAATGCACTGAAGCACATATATTGAGACCTAGCAAAGGCACATCGGGCTACCAGTCCCTAATATTTTACCAAGTTTCGTGCAAATCCATTCAGCCGTTCGATTATTATTATTATTTATTTTTTTTGCCCCGCGGGGCCCTTTTAAAACCTCCACATCAAACCTAGGGGATCAGCGAGGATCTACTATGCCCCCTTATGGTCATTTGCCCCTTCGCTTTGGCCTCCTCTTGTCTCTCGATCCTACCGAGAGACAAGATGGCGGCCGCTACGGACTGTTTGGAATGTTTACAGACACCGGAGAGCCAATCAGCTTCGCTTCGCAAAGCTCCGTAACGCGAAAAGTACGCGAAGCGGTGCGCTGTTACAGATATATATCTTTTTTTGAACGTTAATTTCTCAAAATCCACTGAAGCACATATATTGAGACCTAGCAAAGGCACATCGGGCTACCAGTCCCTACAATTTTGCCAAGTTTCGTGCAAATCCATTCAGCCGTAAGATTATTATTATAATTTTTTTTTTTTGCCCCGCGGGGCCCTTTTAAAACCTCCACATCAAACCTAGGGGGTCAGCGAGGATCTACTATTCCCCCTTATGGTCATTTGCCCCTTCGCTTTGGCCTCCTCTTGTCTCTCGATCCTACCGAGAGACAAGATGGCGGCCACTACGGACTGTTTGCGGCCACTACGGACTGTTTGGAATGTTGACAGACGCCGGAGAACCAATCAGCTTCGCTTCACAAAGCTCCGTTGCGCGAAAAGTACGCGTCCTAGGCCGCTGCCCGGTCCGCGCTTACAGATATATATCTTTTTTTAAACGTTAATTTCTCAAAATCCACTGGAGCACATATATTGAGACCTACAAAAGGCACATCGGGCTACCAGTCCCTACAATTTTGCCAAGTTTCGTGCAAATCCATTCAGCCGTTCGGGCTAAAAGTGAGGCCAACCGCCCTATGGAAATTAACATGGGAAAAACGCGTTTTGGGACCCCCCTTTTTTCTCGGCCCCCCCTTGACGAACCCCCCCCAAATTTTCAAAGGCTGCTCAGAAACAAAATGTGCCATTTTCCTGAAAATTTCAGCCAATTCCGTCCACAAACGGCAAAGTTATTAGACATAGAATTTTCAAAAATCCCATAGAGAAAAAATCCTAACTATATATACCTACTGGCGACCGCCAGTAGGTAATATATATGCATACATATATGAACATATATAGTCTACATATCTATATAAATACAAATATAAATGCATGCATACATATACATATATGCATACATATGCATGTTATTTACATGAAAGTTTTAAAAACACTAATAAAAGCAAAGCTAAAAAGCCACCTCATTACAAACAGAATGGCTTTAACTTAAACGAGGGCGAGATCTATTGCATTATCAATGCTTGTTTACTTTGGTTCCATCAAGAAGGCATTCAGATGTGTCACACGTTTGCCATAAATTCTGAATGTTAGCACTCTAGTTGATCATTAGATCACTGTAGTAAAGCTACTGCTCACCAAGGAAGTCTGCTGCTGGTATTCAAAGTGCATGTTTCAGTTTGCATGTCAGAATTTTTTTAATGAAATAGAAGAGGATTTGAGAAGTCACTCAAAATGTGGCCTAATTTTTCTTTTTGAAGCAATAATCATACATTCTATAGCAAAATGAACCCCCTCATTTTATTCCTTTTTAAATTAAATGTTTTCAGACTTACCACTTCATTCCAATCAAGATGGCTTCTGGTGCGCCATACTTTTGTCATAAATAAGATTGTTAGCGCTCTAGTTGTTCTTTAGAACACTCTGGGACATTCTTTCATTGGGCTATACTTGGGCTACATCTGGTTGATACATCTGCCACTGTTCAGTATTTAACTGCAGTAAACCCACTTCCAGATAGTGGGAGGGCTTTTCCTTGCTAAACTGCAAAATAAAAACGAAAATCAAACCTACCTGCGAGTGTGCTTTTCCAAAGGAGGTAACTCTTGTGTTTTGGATTTAATTCGGCCGGCCTTGGTCGAGGAAAAGCCCTCCCACTATCTGGAAGTGGGTTTACTGCAGTTAAATACTGAACAGTGGCAGATGGTTCGTTTTTGCATATGGAAAGTAAAGCGCAGAGACTAAGGAACTATTTCCAAACCCACTTGGAGTTTTCACTTTATTGAACTATGTGCACTGTTATGAAGCAGCTCACTGGAGTATCTATCAGGACTACGAGCACCAGCAGGCTCTGGGAGAGCCAACGCCCACTTGGCAGGTGTTCAGGTTACATAAATTCATGTGCTTCACGCAGTGTTTTTTCAAAAGCCTCTGAGGAAATGCTCTTCGAGCATGAAACGCGTCAGGCTGTATTTGAATTGGACGCTGTTTCTTTATCGCTGTGCTGCTAAACTGCAAAATAAAAACGAAAATCACTCCTACCTGCGAGTGTGCTTTTCCAAAGGAGGTAACTCTTGTGTTTTGGATTTAATTCGGCCGGCCTCGGTCGAGGAAAAGCCCTCCCACTATCTGGAAGTGGGTTTACTGCAGTTAAATACTGAACAGTGGCAGATGGTTCGTTTTTGCATATGGAAAGTAAAGCGCAGAGACTAAGGAACTATTTCCAAACCCACTTGGAGTTTTCACTTTATTGAACTATGTGCACTGTTATGAAGCAGCTCACTGGAGTATCTATCAGGACTACGAGCACCAGCAGGCTCTGGGAGAGCCAACGCCCACTTGGCAGGTGTTCAGGTTACATAAATTCATGTGCTTCACGCAGTGTTTTTTCAAAAGCCTCTGAGGAAATGCTCTTCGAGCATGAAACGCGTCAGGCTGTATTTGAATTGGACTCTGTTTCTTTATCGCTGTGCTGCTAAACTGCAAAATAAAAACGAAAATCAAACCTACCTGCGAGTGTGCTTTTCCAAAGGAGGTAACTCTTGTGTTTTGGATTTAATTCGGCCGGCCTCTGTCGAGGAAAAGCCCTCCCACTATCTGGAAGTGGGTTTACTGCAGTTAAATACTGAACAGTGGCAGATGGTTCGTTTTTGCATATGGAAAGTAAAGCCCAGAGACTAAGGAACTATTTCCAAACCCACTTGGAGTTTTCACTTTATTGAACTATGTGCACTGTTATGAAGCAGCTCACTGGAGTATCTATAACTACGAGCACCAGCAGGCTCTGGGAGAGCCAACGCCCACTTGGCAGGTGTTCAGGTTACATAAATTCATGTGCTTCACGCAGTGTTTTTTCAAAAGCCTCTGAGGAAATGCTCTTCGAGCATGAAACGCGTCAGGCTGTATTTGAATTGGACTCTGTTTCTTTATCGCTGTGCTGCTAAACTGCAAAATAAAAACGAAAATGAAACCTACATATATATATATATATATATATATATATATATATATATATATATATATATATATATATATATATATATATATATATATATATATGCAAGGTCCACAGTTACCCAAAGGTGCGGGGCTCACTCTCCCAACAGCGCGTTCAATTTCAAGCAAGAAACAGGAGCATCCAGCGCCAGCAGTGCCTGACGCGTTTCGGGCTACGCCCTTCTTCTGAGGCTTTACTGCTTACTCAATGACTGCCAACAAAAGGACTCCAGAAATACTCCCATATTTATTCCAATATTGCACTCAGGTGAGTATAATAACCACAAAGCCTTCTGGGACTGGTAGTCCTTAACATGAAACCCCAGTGGGTTGCTAGCAGACATCAGGTAAAATATGGTTCCAATTCACGGGTGCTTCTGCTCAGTTCTCACCCTTACAAGTAGACGCCAGTTGTATCTGCAGCGCTGATCGTAGACCAGCAGCGGAACTGTTTGAATCCACAGCGGTGCGCCCCCCGGCCGGGTCGGCCGTAATTTATGCAAGGTCCACAGTTACCCAAAGGTGCGGGGCTCACTCTCCCAACAGCGCGTTCAATTTCAAGCAAGAAACAGGAGCATCCAGCGCCAGCAGTGCCTGACGCGTTTCGGGCTACGCCCTTCTTCTGAGGCTTTACTGCTTACTCAATGACTGCCAACAAAAGGACTCCAGAAATACTCCCATATTTATTCCAATATTGCACTCAGGTGAGTATAATAACCACAAAGCCTTCTGGGACTGGTAGTCCTTAACATGAAACCCCAGTGGGTTGCTAGCAGACATCAGGTAAAATATGGTTCCAATTCACGGGTGCTTCTGCTCAGTTCTCACCCTTACAAGTAGACGCCAGTTGTATCTGCAGCGCTGATCGTAGACCAGCAGCGGAACTGTTTGAATCCACAGCGGTGCGCCCCCCGGCCGGGTCGGCCGTAATTTATGCAAGGTCCACAGTTACCCAAAGGTGCGGGGCTCACTCTCCCAACAGCGCGTTCAATTTCAAGCAAGAAACAGGAGCATCCAGCGCCAGCAGTGCCTGACGCGTTTCGGGCTACGCCCTTCTTCTGACCCCCGGCCGGGGGGCGCACCGCTGTGGATTCAAACAGTTCCGCTGCTGGTCTACGATCAGCGCTGCAGATACAACTGGCGTCTACTTGTAAGGGTGAGAACTGAGCAGAAGCACCCGTGAATTGGAACCATATTTTACCTGATGTCTGCTAGCAACCCACTGGGGTTTCATGTTAAGGACTACCAGTCCCAGAAGGCTTTGTGGTTATTATACTCACCTGAGTGCAATATTGGAATAAATATGGGAGTATTTCTGGAGTCCTTTTGTTGGCAGTCATTGAGTAAGCAGTAAAGCCTCAGAAGAAGGGCGTAGCCCGAAACGCGTCAGGCACTGCTGGCGCTGGATGCTCCTGTTTCTTGCTTGAAATTGAACGCGCTGTTGGGAGAGTGAGCCCCGCACCTTTGGGTAACTGTGGACCTTGCATAAATTACGGCCGACCCGGCCGGGGGGCGCACCGCTGTGGATTCAAACAGTTCCGCTGCTGGTCTACGATCAGCGCTGCAGATACAACTGGCGTCTACTTGTAAGGGTGAGAACTGAGCAGAAGCACCCGTGAATTGGAACCATATTTTACCTGATGTCTGCTAGCAACCCACTGGGGTTTCATGTTAAGGACTACCAGTCCCAGAAGGCTTTGTGGTTATTATACTCACCTGAGTGCAATATTGGAATAAATATGGGAGTATTTCTGGAGTCCTTTTGTTGGCAGTCATTGAGTAAGCAGTAAAGCCTCAGAAGAAGGGCGTAGCCCGAAACGCGTCAGGCACTGCTGGCGCTGGATGCTCCTGTTTCTTGCTTGAAATTGAACGCGCTGTTGGGAGAGTGAGCCCCGCACCTTTGGGTAACTGTGGACCTTGCATAAATTACGGCCGACCCGGCCGGGGGGCGCACCGCTGTGGATTCAAACAGTTCCGCTGCTGGTCTACGATCAGCGCTGCAGATACAACTGGCGTCTACTTGTAAGGGTGAGAACTGAGCAGAAGCACCCGTGAATTGGAACCATATTTTACCTGATGTCTGCTAGCAACCCACTGGGGTTTCATGTTAAGGACTACCAGTCCCAGAAGGCTTTGTGGTTATTATACTCACCTGAGTGCAATATTGGAATAAATATGGGAGTATTTCTGGAGTCCTTTTGTTGGCAGTCATTGAGTAAGCAGTAAAGCCTCAGAAGAAGGGCGTAGCCCGAAACGCGTCAGGCACTGCTGGCGCTGGATGCTCCTGTTTCTTGCTTGAAATTGAACGCGCTGTTGGGAGAGTGAGCCCCGCACCTTTGGGTAACTGTGGACCTTGCATAAATTACGGCCGACCCGGCCGGGGGGCGCACCGCTGTGGATTCAAACAGTTCCGCTGCTGGTCTACGATCAGCGCTGCAGATACAACTGGCGTCTACTTGTAAGGGTGAGAACTGAGCAGAAGCACCCGTGAATTGGAACCATATTTTACCTGATGTCTGCTAGCAACCCACTGGGGTTTCATGTTAAGGACTACCAGTCCCAGAAGGCTTTGTGGTTATTATACTCACCTGAGTGCAATATTGGAATAAATATGGGAGTATTTCTGGAGTCCTTTTGTTGGCAGTCATTGAGTAAGCAGTAAAGCCTCAGAAGAAGGGCGTAGCCCGAAACGCGTCAGGCACTGCTGGCGCTGGATGCTCCTGTTTCTTGCTTGAAATTGAACGCGCTGTTGGGAGAGTGAGCCCCGCACCTTTGGGTAACTGTGGACCTTGCATAAATTACGGCCGACCCGGCCGGGGGGCGCACCGCTGTGGATTCAAACAGTTCCGCTGCTGGTCTACGATCAGCGCTGCAGATACAACTGGCGTCTACTTGTAAGGGTGAGAACTGAGCAGAAGCACCCGTGAATTGGAACCATATTTTACCTGATGTCTGCTAGCAACCCACTGGGGTTTCATGTTAAGGACTACCAGTCCCAGAAGGCTTTGTGGTTATTATACTCACCTGAGTGCAATATTGGAATAAATATGGGAGTATTTCTGGAGTCCTTTTGTTGGCAGTCATTGAGTAAGCAGTAAAGCCTCAGAAGAAGGGCATAGCCCGAAACGCGTCAGGCACTGCTGGCGCTGGATGCTCCTGTTTCTTGCTTGAAATTGAACGCGCTGTTGGGAGAGTGAGCCCCGCACCTTTGGGTAACTGTGGACCTTGCATAAATTACGGCCGACCCGGCCGGGGGGCGCACCGCTGTGGATTCAAACAGTTCCGCTGCTGGTCTACGATCAGCGCTGCAGATACAACTGGCGTCTACTTGTAAGGGTGAGAACTGAGCAGAAGCACCCGTGAATTGGAACCATATTTTACCTGATGTCTGCTAGCAACCCACTGGGGTTTCATGTTAAGGACTACCAGTCCCAGAAGGCTTTGTGGTTATTATACTCACCTGAGTGCAATATTGGAATAAATATGGGAGTATTTCTGGAGTCCTTTTGTTGGCAGTCATTGAGTAAGCAGTAAAGCCTCAGAAGAAGGGCGTAGCCCGAAACGCGTCAGGCACTGCTGGCGCTGGATGCTCCTGTTTCTTGCTTGAAATTGAACGCGCTGTTGGGAGAGTGAGCCCCGCACCTTTGGGTAACTGTGGACCTTGCATATATATATATATATATATATATATATATATATATATATACTACCACACACAGGAAAATTGTTTTTTTACTTCCTTATATCTTTGGCACTGTTAAGCTGGGGCCAAGAAAAAGGGGGCCTCAAAGAAAATTGCATTTTCCCATTTTAATTCCCATAGGACGTGTAGTCGAGCCTACAGCCCGAACTGCAGGATGGAATTACAGAACATTTGCCAGAAAGGTAAATGTTGTTATGCAGATTGATCATTTTGTTATTTGGCGCACCAAATTTGTCAGGAAGGCAGATCCTGAAATACAGATTGTGCTTTTTGTTATTTGGTGTAAATCCTAATAGTAATTTTTGAGAAACTAAGTTTAAAAAACATTTTTATGTCTGGGTGGTTGGGTTTGAGGGACTCTCATAATAGTCACTTGAGTGTTCCGATTTGAACAGGGAGCTTTTTTTGGGACATCTTGCTCAGGAGTGAGCGCTCAGATTGATTGCCAGCAACATGAGAAAAAGGTTCCTGGCAGCCATTACAGGACTCAGGACTCCCTTTTCCTGCAGTGACTGAAAAAAAATGATATAAGGTGGCAGAGAAGGGAAACCCTGTCCCCTTAGCCCCATGCCATGGGACCCACAGTCCCCACCCCCCATGGGGCAAAAATACACATCACAATTTTTTCCACAATCTCGGGGCACTCCTGTGGGATCAAAAAACATAAAGTGGCAGCAGGGTATTAATCTTCAATTGAAGGCCCCGGAGTGTCCACCCCCAGGGCCACATTGTTAATTTAAGGATAAGGGGGTGTGCTGCCCCGCCTCAAACCATTATAGGCCCCAGAGACCCCACCCCATTGACCACATTCAAAAGGGGGTAGGGGAGCGTGGCCCACTCCTCAGCTTTTAAAAGCCTCAGGGAGACCTTCCGGGGACTTAAATTTGCATAAAAGTGGAGGGGTGCCATGCAGCCACCCATCTCTGAGCCTCTAGAGGAAACAGAGACCCCTGGGGATGATCTCATTAATAAAGGGAAGGGGGCCTTAATAAAGGGAAGGGGCCCTTCCTGAACCACTAAAGGCCCCAGGGAACTCACTCAGGGATCAAAATGTTTTAAAATGGGGAGGCGTACACAAGTCCCCTCTCTCTGGGCCTTTTAAAGGCCCTTGGGACTTCATTCCTAAGCATGCTATTTATATTTTAAGGGGAGGGGGTAGCCCAGCCCCCTCCCTGAGCCTTCTATGGCCCTGGGGACCCAATCCCCTGGGGCTAGCTCACTTGCTATGTGCCAGGGATCCCACTCCCAGGACACATACATTTTCCTTCCCTCGCTGGTATGGGCAGGAAAACATGTCTGCTCCCACCTGGCTGGAGCATTTTTGAATCTCCCACCAAATGGGAGCAAATACAAAGTCTGTTCCCAGAGGGCAGTAGACTTAACAAAATGCTCCTACTGGCTGGGAGAAAACTTTTGATTTGTTTCCTTGTCCGAAATAATGCGGACAGGAAAACAGATCAAGAGATTTCTCCTGCCCGGAGGGAGCAACACAAACAGCTCCTCCCTGCAGGATTGAGTCATGCCGACTCCCAAATCATGTTGGGAGCTGGCTGGGCCTGTGAGGGCCCTGGGTGCTTACCCTTGGGCCCCAAATGAGTGTATGTGGGTGCTCTGGCTAAGGGACAAGGCACCCACTTATATTAAATACAGGCCTACAAAATGGGGTACCAGGGTCCACAAAAGCATCAGGGAGGGGGGCGCGCAGCCCTCTCCCCTTTAATAAAACACAGCTCTGGGGATTGGTACCCAGGGCCTTTTCAAGCCTCCGGTTGAGATGCAGCATGGCCCACCTCCCCTAAATTATCACATTGAGACCTGGGGGATGAGGCTCGGGACTAAAACAGGCTTGGGGAAGGGGCCTTGAACAGCCCTGGGCGATGAGGTCCCCAGGGCCTTTTTAAGGCTCGGAGAGCAGGACAGCTTGTCCCACTCCAATAAAATTATCATGTTGGGCTCCTGAAGATGAGGTCTGTGACCAAAATAGGATTGACGAGGGGGATCCCTCCTCTTTAAAAAAAAAACTGCCCCGGGGGATGGTGTCCCCAGGGCCTAATGAGGCTCAGGGATGTGAGTACTTGTCTTCTAAAGGCTTTTTAAAGTCTCTGGAGGGGGGCGCTTGGCCCCCCTCCCTGAGTCTCATTAGGCCCTGGGGACTAGTATGTAGAAAACTTGTGTGGAACATAATGAACATACATCTTCAACTGTCTCCTACACACAGAGTTACTCTTTAATACAAAGATTTATAATGTGTTCAATACCTATACACAGCTATGATCCATTAGAAGCACATGCGTTTTGTAAACAGTTACACCAATTAGCTGGACACAGACTGTACAAAATTAGGTTGAAAAGTAATATGGTAGTTACCCACCACTATGTAAACTATAAAAATACTAAGCACATTCATTGGATGATGTCATCAGTGATGTAATCTATTATGCCATTTGAGAGGTCATCAGTGATGTCTTGAATGATAAATTGTAAATTATTGTAAATTGATATTTGTATAGCGCACTACTCACCGCAAGGGTCTCAAGGCGCTTGTACGAATACCGCTGTGGAACCCATCCTGGCTTTCCCTGTGAGGTGTCCACTCCTGGGCACCCCCAAGGTGGAGGCCAGGCATCCTTAGCATTGTGGGAGCCGTTGTGGAGATTAAGTAAGCTATTGCCCAGAGTTGCAGAGTTAGACTCCATGATTGGAATAGGCACCGAGGCGAGAATTATCAGGTCCGTGGAATTTTTGAGCTCAAGACCCGCCGAGGCGGGGAATTGAACCCTGGTCCCGGGCTAGACCTCTGCATCAGGGTCTGCCACTCTAACCATTGAGCCACACCTCCACTGTTCAATGATGTCATAAAACATGTGATTGTTATATAATATGTGAGGTCATAAACAGTGCATGGCAGGGGCACACATTTTAGTTAGCTCTGCTAACTATAACTGGTGAAGTTCTGTGCTTTTTTTTGTCCTAACTGTTAATGTTGGCACTGAAAAATTCAACTAACTATAACGTTACTTTAACCTTTGGGTTTTTTAAGTGAATTTCTAAGTAAAATAAATAAATCTTTTGATCACACTGAACTATAACATTACTTTAACCTTTCTTGTTTCTCTGAAGATATCTACCTATCTATCTATCTATCTATCTATCTATCTATCTATCTATCTATCTATCTATCTATCTATCTATCTATCTATCTATCTATCTATCTATCTATCTATCTATCTATCTATCTATCTATCTATCTATCTATCTATCTATCTATCTATCTATCTATCTATCTATCTATCTATCTATCTATCTATCTATCTATCTATATATATATACAACAAAATACAAACACGCACGTATCGTAAACCAACTGCTGGAAACACGATCCTTCATGCCAATAGCTTCCATCCTACACCATTAAAACAGTCAATCCCCTACGCAGAATGTCTTAGGATGACACGCAACTGTAGTACGAAGGAAGGACTAGCTGATGCCAAACAAAATCTCTTTACGAGATTAAAGAAAAGAGGATATTCTGATAAAACATGTAACATTGCTGAAGCCAAATGCAGTACCATAAACAGACACGACCTACTGTTCCCACAGGCAACAGAAGGTGAGACAGCCACACAACAAAGACAACCTCCTAGACTAATCACTGGGTTTAATCGCCACCATGCTAACCTTCAAAAGATCCTCAGAAGGCACTGGCCGCTGATCCACAATGACACAACAATAGGAAACCTAATGGGCAAGAACCCTTTAGTTTCCTTTAGGAAGGCCAAATCTATGCGGGCAGAATTAGTGTGCAATGCCCCGGTGGTCAAAAAGAAGAAAAACTGGCTACAGTCGCAAACTGGCTTCAAAAAATGCAGTAAGTGTAAGGCTTGCACCCACGGTGTCAACACAACCAGTGTTGTGACACCATTCAGAAGAAAACCTCTTACCATCAGAGAACAGTTTACATGCAAGACAGAATTCGCAGTATATGTACTCACCTGCGAATGCAGTAAACGGTATGTAGGATCAACCATTCACCAAGCGCACGTTAGAATCCTACAGCACTTGCGAGCCATCACAAATAAAGACCAAACCTACCCAGTAGCAGTGGCGTCACTAGGGGGGTGCGGGGGGTGCGGACCGCACCGGGTGTCACCCCATCTGGGGGGTGACACCAATTTACACTGACGAGTCTACCTGCGTCCTGCTTCAGTGCAAGAAGCGCGCCACCACCGCACCCCGGCCCGCCGTACCTACGGGCACCATCCGCCATCTGCATTCTGCACATGCACGGAATGGATGGGTCACAGAAGTCAATTAGTCAAGGGTTTGGGTTTGCATTGTTGTTCTGTGACGAAAGTCGAAACGAAACCGAAGCCAAACCAAACCCAGTTATGCATATACCAGGCAGGCAGGCAATGGCATCGTTGACTTGCAGTTTGGTTTCACTGACACTTGCCCAGCAGTTTGGGTCCCAGGGCCAGAGGGAGTCAGACAGCGAGAGAGGGAGACAGAGGGAGCTAGAGGGAGTAAGATAGAGAGAGGGAGCTAGAGGAGTAAGACAGAGAGAGAGGGAAACAGAGGGAGCTAGAGGGAGTAAGACAGCGAGAGAATGAGCTAGACAGAGAGAGGGAGCTAGAGGGAGTACGAGAGAGAGAGGGAGCTAGAGGAAGTAAGAGAGAGGGAGCTTGAGGGAGTAAGAGAGAGGGAGCTAGAGGGAGTAAGACAGAGAGAGAGAGGGAAACAGAGGGAGCTAGAGGGAGTAAGACAGCGAGAGAAGGAGCTAGACAGAGAGAGGGAGCTAGAGGGAGCAAGACAGAGAGAGAGGGAGCTAGAGGGAGTAAGACAGAGAGGGAGACAGGGAGCTAGAGGGAGCAAGATAGAGAGAGGAAGCTAGAGCGAGCAAGACAGAGAGAGAGGGAGCTAGAGGGAGTAAGAGAGAGAGAGGGAGCTAGAGAGAGTAAGACAGAGAGGGAGACAGGGAGCTAGAGGGAGCAAGACAGAGAGAGAGGGTGCTAGAGGGACAACGACAGAGAGAGAGGGAGCTAAAGGGAGTAAGACAGAGACAGAGGGAGCTAAAGGGAGTAAGACAGACAGAGGGAGCTAGAGGGAGTAAGATAGAGAGAGGGAGCTAGAGAGAGTAAAACAGAGAGAGGGAGCTAGAGAGAGTAAGACAGAGAGAGAGGGAAACAGAGGGAGCTAGAGGGAGTAAGACAGCGAGAGAAGGAGTAAGACAGCGAGAGAAGGAGCTAGACAGAGAGAGGGAGCTAGAGGGAGTAAGATAGAGAGAGGGAGCTAGAGCGAGCAAGAAAGAGAGCGAGGGAGCTAGAGGGAGTAAGAGAGAGAGAGGGAGCTAGAGGGAGTAAGACAGCGAGAGAGGGAGACAGAGGGAGCTAGAGGGAGTAAGATAGAGAGAGGGAGCTAGAGGGAGTAAGACAGAGAGAGGGAGCTAGAGGGAGTAAGACAGAGAGAGAGGGGAAACAGAGGGAGCTAGAGGGAGTAAGACAGCGAGAGAAGGAGCTAGACAGAGAGAGGGAGCTAGAGGGAGTAAGATAGAGAGAGGGAGCTAGAGGGAGTAAGACAGAGAGAGGGAGCTAGAGGGAGTAAGACAGAGAGAGGGAGCTAAAGGGAGTAAGACAGAGAGAGAGGGAAACAGAGGGAGCTAGAGGGAGTAAGACAGCGAGAGAAGGAGCTAGACAGAGAGAGGGAGCTAGAGGGAGTAAGATAGAGAGAGGGAGCTAGAGGGAGCAAGACAGAGAGAGAGGGAGCTAGAGGGAGTAAGACAGAGAGGGAGACAGGGAGCTAGAGGGAGCAAGATAGAGAGAGGGAGCTAGAGCGAGCAAGACAGAGAGAGAGGGAGCTAGTGGGAGTAAGAGAGAGAGGGAGCTAGAGAGAGTAAGACAGAGAGGGAGACAGGGAGCTAGAGGGAGCAAGACAGAGAGAGGGTGCTAGAGGGACAAAGACAGAGGGAGCTAAAGGGAGTAAGACAGAGACAGAGGGAGCTAGAGGGAGTAAGATAGAGAGAGGGAACAAGAGAGAGTAAGACAGAGAGAGAGGGAAACAGAGGGAGCTAGAGGGAGTAAGACAGCGAGAGAAGGAGTAAGACAGCGAGAGAAGGAGCTAGACAGAGAGAGGGAGCTAGAGGGAGTAAGATAGAGTGAGGGAGCTAGAGAGAGCAAGACACAGAGCGAGGGAGCTAGAGGGAGTAAGAGAGAGAGAGGGAGTAAGACACAGAGAGAGAGGGAAACAGAGGGAGCTAGAGGGAGTAAGACAGCGAGAGAAGGAGCTAGACAGAGAGAGGGAGCTAGAGGGAGTAAGACAGAGAGGGAGACAGGGAGCTAGAGGGAGCAAGATAGAGAGAGGGCGCTAGAGCGAGCAAGACAGAGAGAGAGGGAGCTAGAGGGAGTAAGACAGAGAGGGAGACAGGGAGCTAGAGGGAGCAAGATAGAGAGAGGGCGCTAGAGCGAGCAAGAGAGAGAGGGAGCTAGAGGGAGTAAGAGAGAGAGAGGGAGCTAGAGGGAGTAAGACAGAGAGGGAGACAGGGAGCTAGAGGGAGCAAGACAGAGAGAGGGTGCCAGAGGGACAAAGACAGAGAGAGAGGGAGCTAAAGGGAGTAAGACAGAGACAGAGGGAGCTAGAGGGAGTAAGATAGAGAGAGGGAGCTAGAGAGAGTAAGACAGAGAGAGGGAGCTAGAGAGAGTAAGACAGAGAGAGAGGGAAACAGAGGGAGCTAGAGGGAGTAAGACAGCGAGAGAAGGAGTAAGACAGCGAGAGAAGGAGCTAGACAGAGAGAGGGAGCTAGAGGGAGTAAGATAGAGAGAGGGAGCTAGAGCGAGCAAGACAGAGAGCGAGGGAGCTAGAGGGAGTAAGAGAGACAGAGGGAGCTAGAGGGAGTAAGACAGAGAGGGAGACAGGGAGCTAGAGGGAGCAAGACAGAGAGAGGGTGCTAGAGGGACAAAGACAGAGAGAGAGGGAGCTAAAGGGAGTAAGACAGAGAGAGAGGGAGCTAGACGGAGCAAGACAGAGAGAGAGAGGGAGCTAGAGGGAGTAAGACAGAGAGAGGGAGCTAGGGAGTAAGACAGAGAGGGAGACAGAGGGAGCTAGAGGGAGTAAGACAGGAAGAGAGGGAGCTAGACAGAGAGAGGGAGCTAGAGGGATTAAGATAGAGAGAGAGGGAGCTAGAGGGAGCAAGACAGGGAGAGGGAGTTAGAGGGAGAAAGAGAGAGGGAGCTAGAGGGAGTAAGACAGAGAGAGGGGAGCTAGAGGGAGTAAGAGAGAGGGAGCTACAGGGAGTAAAACAGAGAGAGAGGGAGCTAGAGGGAGTAAGACAGAGAGAGAGGGGGCTAGAGGGAGTAAGAGAGAGAGAGGGAGCTAGAGGGAGTAAGACAGAGAGAGAGGGACCTAGAGGAAGTAAGACAGAGAGAGAGAGAGAGAGAGAGAGAGCTAGAGGGAGCAAGACAGAGAGAGAGGGGGCTAGAGGGAGTAAGAGAGAGAGAGGGAGCTAGAGGGAGTAAGAGAGAGGGGGCGAGAGGGAGCAAGACAGAGAGAGAGGGAGCTAGGGGGAGCAAGACAGAGCGAGAGGAAGCTAGAGGGAGCAAGACAGAGAGAGGGAGCAAGACAGAGAGAGAGAGGGAGCTAGATGGAGTAAAACAAGAGAGAGAGGGAGCTAGAGGGAGTAAGACAGAGAGAGAGGGAGCTAGAGGAAGTAAGAGAGAGAGGGAGCTAGAGGGAGTAAGAGAGAGAGAGCGGGAGCAAGAGGGAGTAAGACAGAGAGAGGGAGCTAGAGGGAGTAAGACAGAGAGAGAGGGAGCTAGAGGGAGTAAGACAGAGAGAGAGGGAGCTAGGGGGAGTAAGACAGAGACAGAGGGAGCTAGAGGGAGTAAGACAGAGACAGAGGGAGCTAAAGGGAGTAAGACAGACAGAGGGAGCTAGAGGGAGTAAGATAGAGAGAGGGAGCTAGAGAGAGTAAAACAGAGAGAGGGAGCTAGAGAGAGTAAGACAGAGAGAGAGGGAAACAGAGGGAGCTAGAGGGAGTAAGACAGCGAGAGAAGGAGTAAGACAGCGAGAGAAGGAGCTAGACAGAGAGAGGGAGCTAGAGGGAGTAAGATAGAGAGAGGGAGCTAGAGCGAGCAAGAAAGAGAGCGAGGGAGCTAGAGGGAGTAAGAGAGAGAGAGGGAGCTAGAGGGAGTAAGACAGCAAGAGAGGGAGACAGAGGGAGCTAGAGGGAGTAAGATAGAGAGAGGGAGCTAGAGGGAGTAAGACAGAGAGAGGGAGCTAGAGGGAGTAAGACAGAGAGAGAGGGGAAACAGAGGGAGCTAGAGGGAGTAAGACCGCGAGAGAAGGAGCTAGACAGAGAGAGGGAGCTAGAGGGAGTAAGATAGAGAGAGGGAGCTAGAGGGAGTAAGACAGAGAGAGGGAGCTAGAGGGAGTAAGACAGAGAGAGGGAGCTAAAGGGAGTAAGACAGAGAGAGAGGGAAACAGAGGGAGCTAGAGGGAGTAAGACAGCGAGAGAAGGAGCTAGACAGAGAGAGGGAGCTAGAGGGAGTAAGATAGAGAGAGGGAGCTAGAGGGAGCAAGACAGAGAGAGAGGGAGCTAGAGGGAGTAAGACAGAGAGGGAGACAGGGAGCTAGAGGGAGCAAGATAGAGAGAGGGAGCTAGAGCGAGCAAGACAGAGAGAGAGGGAGCTAGTGGGAGTAAGAGAGAGAGGGAGCTAGAGAGAGTAAGACAGAGAGGGAGACAGGGAGCTAGAGGGAGCAAGACAGAGAGAGGGAGCTAAAGGGAGTAAGACAGAGACAGAGGGAGCTAGAGGGAGTAAGATAGAGAGAGGGAACAAGAGAGAGTAAGACAGAGAGAGAGGGAAACAGAGGGAGCTAGAGGGAGTAAGACAGCGAGAGAAGGAGTAAGACAGCGAGAGAAGGAGCTAGACAGAGAGAGGGAGCTAGAGGGAGTAAGATAGAGTGAGGGAGCTAGAGAGAGCAAGACACAGAGCGAGGGAGCTAGAGGGAGTAAGAGAGAGAGAGGGAGTAAGACACAGAGAGAGAGGGAAACAGAGGGAGCTAGAGGGAGTAAGACAGCGAGAGAAGGAGCTAGACAGAGAGAGGGAGCTAGAGGGAGTAAGACAGAGAGGGAGACAGGGAGCTAGAGGGAGCAAGATAGAGAGAGGGCGCTAGAGCGAGCAAGACAGAGAGAGAGGGAGCTAGAGGGAGTAAGACAGAGAGGGAGACAGGGAGCTAGAGGGAGCAAGATAGAGAGAGGGCGCTAGAGCGAGCAAGAGAGAGAGGGAGCTAGAGGGAGTAAGAGAGAGAGAGGGAGCTAGAGGGAGTAAGACAGAGAGGGAGACAGGGAGCTAGAGGGAGCAAGACAGAGAGAGGGTGCCAGAGGGACAAAGACAGAGAGAGAGGGAGCTAAAGGGAGTAAGACAGAGACAGAGGGAGCTAGAGGGAGTAAGATAGAGAGAGGGAGCTAGAGAGAGTAAGACAGAGAGAGGGAGCTAGAGAGAGTAAGACAGAGAGAGAGGGAAACAGAGGGAGCTAGAGGGAGTAAGACAGCGAGAGAAGGAGTAAGACAGCGAGAGAAGGAGCTAGACAGAGAGAGGGAGCTAGAGGGAGTAAGATAGAGAGAGGGAGCTAGAGCGAGCAAGACAGAGAGCGAGGGAGCTAGAGGGAGTAAGAGAGACAGAGGGAGCTAGAGGGAGTAAGACAGAGAGGGAGACAGGGAGCTAGAGGGAGCAAGACAGAGAGAGGGTGCTAGAGGGACAAAGACAGAGAGAGAGGGAGCTAAAGGGAGTAAGACAGAGAGAGAGGGAGCTAGACGGAGCAAGACAGAGAGAGAGAGGGAGCTAGAGGGAGTAAGACAGAGAGAGGGAGCTAGGGAGTAAGACAGAGAGGGAGACAGAGGGAGCTAGAGGGAGTAAGACAGGGAGAGAGGGAGCTAGACAGAGAGAGGGAGCTAGAGGGATTAAGATAGAGAGAGAGGGAGCTAGAGGGAGCAAGACAGGGAGAGGGAGTTAGAGGGAGAAAGAGAGAGGGAGCTAGAGGGAGTAAGACAGAGAGAGGGGAGCTAGAGGGAGTAAGAGAGAGGGAGCTACAGGGAGTAAAACAGAGAGAGAGGGAGCTAGAGGGAGTAAGACAGAGAGAGAGGGGGCTAGAGGGAGTAAGAGAGAGAGAGGGAGCTAGAGGGAGTAAGACAGAGAGAGAGGGACCTAGAGGAAGTAAGACAGAGAGAGAGAGAGAGAGAGAGAGCTAGAGGGAGCAAGACAGAGAGAGAGGGGGCTAGAGGGAGTAAGAGAGAGAGAGGGAGCTAGAGGGAGTAAGAGAGAGGGGGCGAGAGGGAGCAAGACAGAGAGAGAGGGAGCTAGGGGGAGCAAGACAGAGCGAGAGGAAGCTAGAGGGAGCAAGACAGAGAGAGGGAGCAAGACAGAGAGAGAGAGGGAGCTAGATGGAGTAAAACAAGAGAGAGAGGGAGCTAGAGGGAGTAAGACAGAGAGAGAGGGAGCTAGAGGAAGTAAGAGAGAGAGGGAGCTAGAGGGAGTAAGAGAGAGAGAGCGGGAGCAAGAGAGAGTAAGACAGAGAGAGGGAGCTAGAGGGAGTAAGACAGAGAGAGAGGGAGCTAGAGGGAGTAAGACAGAGAGAGAGGGAGCTAGGGGGAGTAAGACAGAGACAGAGGGAGCTAGAGGGAGTAAGACAGAGTGAGAGAGGGAGCTAGAAGGAGTAAGAGAGGGAGAGAGGGAGCTAGAGGGAGCAAGACAGAGAGGGAACTAGAGGGAGTAAGACAGAGGGAGAGGGAGCTAGAGGGAGTAAGACAGAGAGAGAGAGAGAGAGAGAGAGGGAGCTAGAAGGAGTAAGAGAGGGAGAGAGGGAGTTAGAGGGAGCAAGACAGAGAGGGAGCTAGTGGGAGAAGGACAGAGGGAGAGGGAGCTAGAGGGAGTAAGACAGAGAGAGAGGGAGACAGAGGGAGCTAGAGGGAGTGAGACAGAGAGAGGGAGCTAGAGCGAGCAAGACAGAGAGAGGGAGCTAGAGGGAGTAAGAGAGAGAGGGAGCTAGAGGGAGTAAGACAGAGAGAGAGGGAGACAGAGGGAGCTAGAGGGAGTAAGACAGAGAGAGGGAGCTAGAGTGAGCTAGACAGAGAGAGGGAGCTAGAGAGAGCTAGACAGAGAGAGGGAGCTAGAGGGAGTAAGACAGTACCTAGCACCGTACATTTGGACAGGTGGTCCATGCGGTAAGTCGTGAGGGGGTGACACCATGAGTTACCCGCACCGGGTGACACCAACCCCAGTGACGCCACTGCCCAGTAGCGCGTCATATTCACGAAGAGCATGGTGGAGATTCAACAGGTCTGACGTACTTTGTCATTGACAATATCCCTAAAAAAGTAAGAGGCGGGAATCGTAAATTGGCTTTACGCCGATTGGAATCAAGATACATTATTCTCTTGAATTCCAAGATCCCGTCAGGGTTGAATGCAGATGAAGCCCTTACAGTCCATATCTAGCTGCCCTTTTTCTCTTCCCCGAGTACCCCCATGAAAACATCCACCATCCAGCACGTACATCAAACTCAGATTTTAGATGTCACAATGGGCACCTCAATGCACTTTAGACATAGAGGTTAGTCTAACGCAGCTAATCCTCCGCTTCCCATGAATCCACCTTACCCCGCTATACACTGCCATGTAACACTCGACCAGCGCATATATATAAGCCTTAACACAAGTACTTACCGGCACTATGCCATGGTCAGGGACACATGTTCCGACAGAGACAGCCTGTGTAATGGCTCCGCGCATCAGAAAGCAAACCAGGTTCTGACTGCGAGGTTACCATGGTTATACAAACAACAGCAGATCGTAGCCAATCAGGGTCAAGCAACCATCTCAGCCAAGAACAACTAACGTATCAGGACTCGATACACGGTGTTGAGCTGAAATGGGAGGGGTAATTTGGATGACTAAAAATTACGGAGGTTGTTAGCATACTTACGAAATATATGTAGCCTCGATTTAAGAACGACTCTTGTATACATCCTTGTACATAACATGTAATGCAATAATTAAATATTTTCAACATGATGCAATGTTTAAAAATATCGTACGAGTTGTTAAACAGTGAAGATATAAGACGGCCATGAATTTAATGTGCTGAGTCAGGAAAACTGTGACGTCACTCTCTAGGATGTTAATTTGAATTACCTTAGCAACCGAATAATGCTAATTAAGTGTGTGATTTGTTGGCCCTGGACATAGATTGTATATATAAGTGCACATTCAGATGGTCAGATGTTAGTGAGCAAGGCGGGAGTGAGCCGCCGAAACGCGTCTGAGCAGAAACTGATATTGAAAATAAACGCTTGAATTAAGATACATGGAGTCAGCGCCTTCTTTTGATGAAAAGTTTGGTATGGTGAAAATATATATATATATATATATATATATATACTTTTTTCTCGCTTTCACTCCCACTCCACATACGGACAAACGAGCGTGGACCCGGTAGATTTCGTGCATTCATTTATTTAGCCTTCGCGGCCGTATACATATATGTATGTATGTGTGTATATATATATATATATATATATATATATATATTCACTGAAAAAACCATAGGTTATAGACCATATATAGTTAGGAATTAGCATTTACAAAACCTTATTTTACTCACACAAAACCATTGAAATTCCATATATAGTTAGTTGCACTAACTATATATCGCTCACCCGCAATCCACTGCTGATGATGTCACATATTACATCATTCATGACATGGTCAGTGACATCACTGATGACATCACTGATGACATCTCAAATGACATCACTGATGACATCACTGATGACAACATCCAGTGACTGTGTGTTTTTGTAAAGTTTAAATATGTTTTACATATTGAAGAATGAGTGGATGTATGGAAGACTGAGTGTGTGTGTGGCTGGCTGGGAGGTGTGTGACTCTGTGCATATCAATGTGTACTTGTATCAGTGATTGTATAAGAGAGTAAGTATGTGTTAGTATATGTGTGAAAAGTATGGTGTTCTGTGTTTAACTATAGATGAGGAAATCGAAGTGTGATTGATTCTTCACAGGACTGACTAGGTGTATGAGTGCATATGATAGTGTTCTAATAATAAGTGACTGTATGTATGAGTAATTTTATGGGTGAATGAGTGAATGTGTGTGTAGACGTACGAATCAGTGAGTGCGTACGTAGTAACTGGTATTGGTGTGTCATGATGTCATCAGTGATGTCATTTGAGATGTCATCAGTGATGTCATTTCAGATGTCATTAGTGATCTCATCAGTGATGTCACTGAAGTATGGTGTTCTGTGTTTAACTGTATAGATGAAGAAATGGAAGTGTGATTGATTCTTTACAGGACTGACTTGGTGTGTGAGTAACTCCATGGATGAGTGGCAGTGTGTGACTGTCTGCATAGGTGTATGAGTGCATATGATAGTGTTGTAATAATGAGTGACTGTATGTATGAGTGATTGTATGGGTGAATGAGTGAATGTGTGTGTAGACGTAGGAATCAGTGAGTGCGTATGTAGTAACTGGTATTGGTGTGTCATGATGTCATCAGTGATGTCATTTGAGATGTCATCAGTGATGTCATCAGTGATGTCATTTGAGATGTCATCAGTGATGTCATCAGTGATGTCACTGACCATGTCATGAATGATGTAATATGTGACATCATCAGCAGTGGATTGCGGGTGCGCGATATATAGTTAGTGCAACTAACTATATATGGAATTTCAATGCTTTTGTGTGAGTAAAATAAGGTTTTGTAAATGCTAATTCCTAACTATATATGGTCTATAACCTATGGTTTTTTCAGTGAATTTTCAAGGTTTTGTAAATGCTAATTCCTAACTATATATGGTCTATAACCTATGGTTTTTTCAGTGAATTTCATTGGTTTTTTAACAGCTAATATCTGTAGCTGTAAAATGTATTCTTCTTTAAATCCAAAAATATATTTTATATGTTTATTAATAACTTTTTTTTTAAATATTTTTTTTCTTCGTTCCCGCTTCGCGAATCGGGAAGCTTCCCGTTAGCTGACCTTGATGCCGCGAAATAGACCGCGAGCCGGTAAACGTTTCTTTACCGCAACTGCCGCGTTAGAAAACAACATCGTGACGCCTCCCGTCCGCATGACGTTTCGCGTTGTCGCGTGATACGTCATATGACGTGCTACGTTAGCGAACTCGTACGCTTACCGAGTTTCAAAGCACAGGTTTCTGGAAGCAAACCGGGAGGCCCTGCAAAGCGCGTAACGTAAACACAGCAGGTCATGTGACTTGGTAATAACACTTTTCATTGGTTCATTTCACTTTCGGTTTCCTAATGATGTAAGACTAGGTCATATGATCTAAAATGAACACTTTTCATTGGTTGAGAACTATTTTTTTTCCCAAATGGTGAAAATCCCTCCTTCTTTCCTCACTCTGACTTTCATCATTGTGAGAGAAAGACCCTTTGTTACCAGTGAGCAATGGCTTCTTTACTAGCTTCAGCTGGTGCTTCCCCACCACCTCCACCACATCCAAGGAAGAGTGGACCACCTGCTAAAGTTATAATTCAGCAAGAAGAGGAAGAAGAGGAACAGGACGACCTAGATAATCTCCCTATTATGGCCAGAAGATCTGTTGTACCAGAAGTAACGGGACCAGAGGGCAGGGAGATGGTGCCAAATATACAAACGAGATTTTGTGAAGTAAAACAAGTCTGCGTACATTGCAGTGGATTCATTTGCTACGGAGAAAGTCGCATCACTCTGATCAACAGAGCTATTGACAATCATGCTCATGTTTGTCCGAAACTCCCCAAACAATAAATTCTTTTTTTTTGTTTTCTTGCTCCTGTTGAGCCCTTTACAATGAATCGTTTTTGTTGCCCCCTCCGAAAAAAAAACAAAAAAAATATAAAACTGTTCAGAAAAATTCAAAAAAAGTAAAAAAATGTTCAGAAAAATAATAAAAAAAATATAAAACAACAAAAACAATTTAAAAAAAAGTTCTTTTCAGAACTACCTCCCCGTTATTAAAAAATTGGTACAATATTTGCAACTGTGCCAACCTCTATTTCTCTTAGTTCGCTTCCCAGTTCGCTCCCCGGTACGCGAACCGGAAGCGAACCCCAAAATTTTTTTTTTTAAAAAGAACAGTAAGTATAAGGGAAGGAAACAGACAGTTATGTTAAAAGAAAGACAGCTATAGGGGAGTAAACTAGAGATACTATTACCCGTAATCCACTGCTGATGATGTCACATATTACATCATTCATGACATGCTCAGTGACATCATCAGCAGAGGATTGCGGGTAACAGTATCCCTAGTTTATTCCCTATAGCTGTGTTTCTTTTAACATAACTGTCTGTTTCCTTCCCTTATACTTACTGTTCTTTTTAAAAAAAATTTTTTAGATCAGTCAGAAACAGTGAAAGTAATGAAATATAAAAGACTACGTAGAATATGAGCACTGTATGCAACAACTTTGACACTTACAGAAGCCTCACCTTCTCCATGCCTCCTACACAGTTCTACATGTACATCATAAATGCAAACAGAACAGAATTAATTATACATGTTAAATGGTTTATTTTTGCTGTTCTCAGAATGTATCAAATTTCACTAAAACAGTGACTTGAAGGTATTCATCATATAACAGCGGGGAAAAAAAACACAATCAAAATGATTGTGTTTAAAAAACCCATACAACATTACAAATCAGAATTCAGAACTCCTTAAAGTTAACTTACTTTCCATGACGGCCAAGGATGTCCTATGAACAGCTTACACTCTGTTGTGCTGTTATTACTTTCAACCCGCCACTTTCTGAAAGAAAACCTCCATCGTTTTCAAAAACATGTTACATACAATAAATGACTTCTTGCTCTCTACCACAAGTTTCCCCAAGGCCAAATCTTGTCAGAGCCATGTATAACTCTTGGATTTCTTGTTAGCCAATCCCGTCTTTTCGCATTTCCGCAACTTTCAGAATTAAAATGTTGAAGATCATTTACACAATCCTGGACTAGTAATATCTTCCCCTTCTTGCTCAATCATGTTCTACATTTCCTATCACACTGATACTGCTTACTATGAAGCAGACTTACACTACCTTTATGACTAGTACAATTATTTAATTCTCTACATCACTTTTAATCACAAAGCAATGTAAAACAGTAGACAGCATTGCAGACTTACATTCCCTCTACTCCATGTTTTGATTGGCTGCTTCAATTAGCTTATAAAAAGAAACAGTTTTTCTGAACTCATTCAAAGTGCACGTATTTCTCCATAACGTCCAGTGTTATGGTAAGAAGTTATGTCTCTGTACTACACTTATCCTCAAGGCCAAATCGTGTAGGAGCCATGAGAACTTCTTGAAATTCCTCAGAGCACATCCCGAGATTCTTTCCCTAAAATGTTGGTTTTAAAAACACCAGGTAAGAGTTTTTAAGGTCATACGGCAATTTTTTTTTGAAAATTAAAACAGAATCATTGCAGAATGACCAGCCATTTCTACACTTTAAATAAGCTGTATAATGTCCTGATGTTATTGAAGGACCATCATGATATATAATTGCTACAGTTACAAAAGTCCTTCCTGATATTGACAACTGTGAAGCCACAAAATTTTTAATTAAAGTTGTCAATTTTGTTCCATCAGGCCTACATCGTTGGAACATTAAAATGACATACTGGCCATATGTTCGTATAAATAATGTGGACATCATTTCAGATTTACATTGGCTACACTCCATGTTGTGATCAGCTGCTTTTACTAGCTTATTAAAAGAGACTGATTTACTGTCTGGCAAAGTTAAATATATAAATCTTTCTGAGTCTACACTAGTAGTACTTGATACCCTACAGTTCTCGCAGTCATGCTGCCATTGATAAGAAAGCCCAAACAGGTGATCTACATCTACACCTTCATCATGCAATACATCAAGCATATACATTAAAAACTCCTGACAATCTTGCTGACTATTTTGAGAGAATTGTGTTTGGCCTGAACATCTGTCTAACAGATTTCGAATTTCAGACACATCTATGTTTGTTCTATCAGTGCTACATTTCTCTAACACAGAATTTAACAAACTGCAAAATCTTTGATCAGAATTGACCACAATCTCTTCTTTTACATTTTCTAGAGAAAACAAAACATTAACCACTACATTAGCATAGCAGTTGACACCAGAACTGTTTTCAAATTGAAAACCAACAACATCTTCAACAGAATCCTTTTTGTTTCTGCTTATAATTTCAGGTTCATCGACTTTTCGTCTTTTTGCTACAACCTCCCCAGTATTGGTCACATTTCTTCGTTTCCGGCCTACCACACGTTTCTCAAACAAAGGATACTGAGGCAAATGTGGCGCATACTCTCTTCTCAACCTATTGTATTCCTTAACACAATCTAGATCCGCACAAATGTTTGTGACATCACACTCAATCAAGTACAATCCCGATAAAGTCCTAACTCGTGACAATGCCACATATGCCATACCCTCCTTGAACACAGAACTGCCAATATTCACCAATGCACAGTCTACACTTAAACCTTGCGATTTATGGATTGTCACCGCATATGCCAAGCAAACAGGAAACTGCTTACGACGAACATATAAGTCTTTTACAAGCAAAAATCTAGCAGAACAACGAGCAATTAGCTGAACTTCCTCAATGCCATCAAATTTAATTTTTAAAAATTCAATTCCATCTCTATTTCTGTATTTCACAAAATCAACAACATTACCCATTGATCCATTTACCAGACCTCTTTCAACATGTAAATTCCTTCTTAAAATTATACGGCAGTTCAAGCACACATTCAGAGTCTTTTCAAAACCCGCAGTTTTAGATATACTCTTCTCTAATGAATCCAATTTTGTTTTCAGATTCTCAGACAAAATAATTGTTGATCCCATATGCTCTACTCTGTCAATAGCTTCCAGTTTCACAATCTCTTGCTTTTCTAAATGCAACATTTTGTTGTTGAATTTGGCACATTCTGCAAGAGTTGGCATCAAACATATTCCAGATTTTTTCTCAGTAAGTTTCTGAAAAATATTCTCAGGCACAACATCTTCGTCTGAATATAAATTTGTCAGTAATCGTGCATGTAAAGCTTCTTTCCCATGCTCGGTCACTTTTCCAATTCTAACATCTTGTAGAATAGTCTTGTAAACTTCATCCTTTGCCTGACGCATATTTTCATGCAGTTCAGCATAATTGAAGTTTAACCATATATTGACGTTGCCAATGCTCCCTAAGCACTTCCTGGTATCTTCATGCGTGAGCATTTTGAACACAGGTTGCCCTTTCACTGGTGTCAGCTGCAGAAGATCTCCGAAAACAATGATGTGTTTGCCACCAAATAACACATCATACTCTGTTTTGAGAACTTCTTGCATTCTCAAATGCACAAAGGCAAGCATGACATTGGAAACCATGCTTACTTCATCAATGATAAGAAGTTTCATTTTCCTCAAGACTCTTGAAACTTCAAAACAAGCATCTCCAGATAGCTTGTGATATTCTAATTTGTTGTCATGCTCCACTGGCAGCATCAGTAAACGATGTAAAGTAATCCCTTTAATGTTATGTGCTGCCAGTCCAGTTGGAGCGGTGACAACACAACACAGCGATGACTCTGTCCTTTCCTGCAAATAACACGAAATTGCTTTAATAAGGAAACTTTTTCCAGTTCCCGCTTCTCCACTCACGTACAGTCGGACAGGCTTCAACGACGTACATGAGCACTCTTTCTTGTCATGACGTAATCCATGATCAATTTGCATGGTAAGTTCGTCATATATTTTCCTCTGCTCAACGTTGAGTTGTCTTTCCAACTCTTCTAAGTTAACCGCATCCTCCTGAGCATGTGCCATGGCTCTTTCCACTTTATTCATAGCAGTGGCAGCTTCATTTTCGATAAGATGTCCTCCTAGTGGATCCTGACTCAATGAAGCAGAACTCTGACTGTCCTGAGAACTGTCTCTGGCAATCTCGGCTGCAATCGTTGCTTCCTGCTCAATTTCCACATTCAACATTTCTACATATTTAGGAAAAGCAGGACATTCTATGGTCTCCTTGGCAGCATTGAATGAGTCTTCATAACAAAGGAAATCTCCAAGCAGTTCCTCTTCTGCACTCCAAGGCTTAAAAAGTTGCAAAAGTGCTAAATAGAAAAACTCCTTTTTTTCAGGAGATTCGCCACTCAATTTTCGATGGTTTATCAAGTGGCATTTTCTTTGCTTGACCAGACATCCCTCACTTCCTATTACAGCATACACTCCTTTCTCAGTATCTTCTTTGATGTTCCTCTTGAATATGTAATTTTGCAGAACCTCATACAGACAAACATTCTCGAGATGACTGCTTCGATTTGGATAATATGTATCCAACATGTTGCTCTTCAAAATGTCGGTACTGTTTGGCTCCTTTTCCGCCAAATACTCAATTTCCCGCACAGGTTTCAGAACTCGATTACGCGTTGCAGCAAGACCAACACTCGCCCAAACGATACTCCTGGACTTGGCATAGAGACTTGCTGAAGACAACCGGTCAGAACATTCGTAAGCTCCGATTTCTCGATGCGACAACATCTTCAGACTGAAACTGTACAACTTCTTGCTGAGGCTCTTTTCATGGGAAATGTCCTCCCACATATCCTTCAATTCTGTCTTCTCTTTTTTGGTGATGTAAGATGTCACATATCGAGCCACAGCCATACAGTTATCAGCCACAAACTGTATATCCATGTTAGCATTCCACATGGACAAAATCACCGGGTTGTAGTCGTTGATGTACTTAGACTCTTCGTTCCTCTTCAAATTGTATGTGTTTTTAGGTGATTTCTTCATCACATTATGTCGCAGCGAAGACATCAAACTGTTCACTCTTCCTTTAGAAATCACCGGTCGTGAAAAGCCGAAACGACATTTGGTGTAGAACTTGTCTTTCTTCCGGAATTTACGACGACAGTACTTTCCACATCGATGGCTTTGGAAACGTAGAACTTTTTCTCTTAGGCTTTTTTTCTCCTTTGCGTTTGGAACAGCACACGTAGAATACTGTTCTATGAAACTCATCACTGAGTCTTCTGCATCCGTTCCAAATTTAGGTGCATCCTTGATCCACAGCAACATATGTATATGAGGAGCACCTCTTGCTTGGTACTCCTTCCTCCAGAAGAAATCCAACACCTCTCCAAGAGGTGGATTCTTCTTATTCATGATGAAAGACATCATACCTTCAAATCTATGATTGAAGTACCTACATACATTGACTGGATCCAAAGAGCACAGTTCTCCGGGTGTCTTGAATTCGATGTTTTCTACGTTAGCATTTGCCTCTCGTAGAAATTCAAGTAAGTCTTCCCAGCCATACTCAGCACAGCTCAAAGTGAGGAACCATGTGGGAGTTCCTAAGTTCCTCAGCATACATTTTAAATCACCATGACGACGGTAACAGTACTCATTAGTACCACGCTGACACGCCATGAGATTAATCAGGTGAGAATCCAAAATACTGTCTTGGACATTGACTTTATCCATAAAGTCACTTGCCGAGATGTTTTGCATGTGTATACCACTTTTCAAGATGTGGTTCACTGCATATGACAGTCCAGACAGATCACTTTCAAACAGGAGATGAAACAAATAAGGAATGCATTGTCGAAACCTAGGATCTCCTGCATACAATCGCAAAGTCCGGTATTCAGAAGCAGGAATTTGATGAGGTCGCTCATCATATCTTCCTCCCTGACCTGTTGGAAAAAGCTGTGGGAAACACCGAGCTTCCAAACTTTCCTCCCAAACACTAATGGGACTCCCTTTCGCTTGTTTCATTTGAAACAACTCAATAGCATTCCCCATGACTTCCTTGGAATGCAAAGGATGAACACTATAATGTTCATATATTTCTTCACTAGTACAGGGTTCTACTTTCTCAATTTGACCAGCACACAAATCGCTATCCTCTTCCTCACTTACTTCCTCTTCTGCAACATATACATTTTTATAGCATTTATTATATTTTTTCAAATACAATGTTGCCCTTTTGACTTTCCTAACATCTACTAAATCTTGCCATATTTTCTTATTCTTTGTCGGAACCCCATTAACTAAGATAACAAGAGGTTCCTCTTCCACTTTTTCTACTCCAATTGTGTTAATGTTTTTCTTCAAATCTAGAGGCAAATAAACAACTCTTCCCTTTAATCCTCTCTGTAAATCTGATGGAGGCAATTTCCCTGTCTTTGGCTCCATTCTTACAATAGCCTGAAAGGGATGGATACTTTGAATCAAAATAGATTCATAAGTATTTAAATCCTTCAATTCAGAAGGAATCTCAACCAATTCCAGATTATTATGAACTGCTCTAGCAGGCATCTGGTTTTGATTTAATTTGTTACAACAATAAGTACACACACGTTGATCCAATCCCAAATCAAAACAATTTTCTACCATCAAGTATGTTGTAAAATCCTTCCATTCACTATTATTTTCCCTTTCACTTTTTCCATATAAATCCACTAACTTAGTCTGATTCTTATAATAAGTGCGTCGACAACACACACAAGTGAAATTTGGCCTCTCACTTGATTTCACCTCAAACGTCGCAATTTCCCTCTGGAAATTATCTGTACTGGAAACCTGTACACTATCTTTCACATTACTCTCTTCTTCTTGGTCAATTTCAACATTCTCCTCTTTACTTCCAAAGTAACAAAACTCAATTTCTTCACATATATTCTTCACATCTATTTCAGAACCATGCAAAAGAGCAGCGCATAATTGTTTAAGCATAATTGCTGGACTCTTAGCATAATACAACATTCTAACTAATTTCCTCACTTTATTATGATGCACTGCTAGCATCCTGAACTGATGAAAAACACTCTGGCATACTCTCCTGGAAAGACAAGCCAGTGAATGACCATGCAAACCTATCACTTCTCTCACTCTGCAAGGATCTAATTCTTGCAACAACTTCATTTTCTGCTTCAAACTTTTCTTACTAAATGACCGTAAAAATCACAAAGCAAATTGATGGAATCCTGTCGTACACTGCAAATACTACTACACTTCCAGGTGTACACAGGACCCTTAGGACGTCTCCCTAAAACCTCATTACCTAACACCTCTTCTATCTCTGTTCTCACAAGTTTTTCTTTTTCAACTGGACAACCATCTTTCACTTCATAAGCTCGACCACTGGTGTCAACTGCATGCACCAAATCATTATCCTGGAAATAACTCTCCTCATTAAAAAATGCCTCAGAGCTTGAACTATGCATCCATTCTCCAGAAAAAACTTCACAAAAATTACTACGATTAACTATTCTCTTCCATCTACTATTTCTTTTGAAATCATAAATTACCTTGTTTAGCTTCCTAATTCTATTGATTGTCAAAATAAATAACTTACGTTTAATTTCAAATGCCTGATCAATAACTTTCTCAACTATTTTTTTTCTCTTATAAAAAACCACTTTCTGCTGACCTTTCTTAATATTTTTTAACAAATTCCCAATTATCCTGTTGCGGAACATTCGTTTACGAATATCCCTAAACTGTTGTTTCCTTCTACTTTCATGCATAGAGTTATCTCTTACTCTAGCAGTAACATTTCTCATTGGCCTTTCCTTACCATTTGAATTCTTTCTCCTTTTCTGGACTGAAACATTTTCTGTAGTAATATTTTTTTTACTACACATATTTCTTATGACTGTTTTTCGACTCTTACCCGGTGCTTTCTTGGTGACTTGACAAATCTTTTTGTTAGAGGACTGCTGCATTATTCCATGGTCCTGCTGTCTTTGACGTTTTGCAGCCTTTCTTACTCTTTCTTTGCTAGGCATCCTAAAATCTTGAAATAATCTGCAGTTGAATCTGTGGTAAAATATAATAAAAAATGTTATTAACCACTATTACCCAACAGTAAATTAATAACAGTCATCAAAAACTTAACACACTACTTAAGTATATAATATACTGAAGCCTATCTCCAATTTTTCACTGAACAGGACTCATCTCTTCTTAACCTTGGATAAACCTCACCTACTCTGTGTCCCCTGCACATAATTAAATGTAAAGGGGCAGATTTATATTAACTAGCACATCCCCAGGGATGCACCAGTTAACGTGCACCGCTGCTCTGCCACCCACGGTGTGCCGCATTTACAATCAGATAGGACAAAGCTACATCAAAACCCTGCGCCTGCTTGAAGCAGGCATAGATCTTGACGCAGGTAGGCTGAAAGCTAAAGCAACAACTAAGTGTCGTGTGCAAAAGTTACAAAAAAGGAAAAATGGCGTTTAAACCAGTAATGAGACCATGCTAACGTAATACAGAGTAAAAATATCCAGGATCTACATCAGTTTGGGGTTCACGAACCTGGCAGGTACAAGGCACTGAGGCTTTCCACCGTGCATGTCTCATCCCAAAACATATGTTGTTTGTGAATGAAACAATTTCCCAGACCAAATGCTTTGGATTGGCTACTTCTAAAAAATTAAACACCCCTACTATCCCGGAGTTAGAGGAATATGATGGTTGGAGTAATTTTACTCGTTGTCTATTAAAGATTTACAGGCCCTACTCCGTAATTCTTCCTTTAACATTTCCAGTATAAATCCAAAAGGTTGACTGCTTTGGCAACGTGCCTTATCCACGGTTTAATAACGCGGCCTTTTGCTTTATATAAGTTTTCAAATTGTATGAAATATATACCAATAGGTCGTTATTAACCTTTAGGTAGTGGTTTTCTTCATGAAGTCTGGTCGCTTCCATACACATACAGATTTTCAAAGATGATCAAGAACTTTATCTGAATGGAGAGGAATGCACTGAGACGCCAGATCATTCACTAATGTGTAGGCACATACAGTTACACGGTTCATGCAACAAACACCGACCAAATATGGCTTGCGTGTTGCAAGGCACACCAGTTCCTGCTATCATCCCCACGTTCAAGTTCTTGGAAAATGGTAGTTATTTGATGCTCAATAATGAAGATTGTTCTGGGTTAATTAAAAGTATTCATTTTATCGTAACAGTAAATGAACGGGTTATTTGCTGCAGAAATGTTCTATTTCCTCCCACACATGAACATAGGGAGTTTTCAATCTGGCCACAAATACCAACCTTGGGAGCACATTTCAACGGCATGGCAAGAATAAGAGCTATTTTGTCTCAGAGAGAGGTGGCCTTGAGTTCGGCCCGTGAAACTTTCGTGCTTCACACAGCGAACACCCGTACAGAGGTGCAGACCCTTTTAAATACAGATTCGCCTTTCCATTTCAGCAAGATGGTTCGGACTATCTCTAACGCGTCCTCCACAAAGGGCCTGGCGCACTTTTTTAAAGTTGTTACCAGTGGTCTCGTGACTTCATTTGAGAAAATCTTTGGAGTCATCCCTGCTTTCTTACATTCTATTTTTTCCACTCTGCTTCGTGGATTCCCATTTTTACTTGCATTACCAGCTGACGCTCTTGTGCTTTTTTACATTTTTAAATATGGATGTCCCTCCTGTGCAAGCTCCCGCCCTGCAGCTGCTGACACTGTTCCGCAATCGCATGCTAGAATATTATGGCACAATGCCGTTGGCGATATTAAGCACGGCATATGGATTATCTTTTCTATGCTGATGTGATTCCTTCAAATCTAAGACACTAAAGTATCGGCACGCCCTAAACCAACACAAAGAGACCTTCTTAGCAAATAATATATTATGTGTATTAGGGAGGGTGAGATATAAGCAGCCGCGGGCCGTGGAGGGAGTTACGGTGGGGCAGGGATGCGGGGAGGGGGAGGGGCAGGGTGGAGCCCCCTCCACCCTGCCCCTCCCCCTCCCCGCCTCCCTGCCCCACCGTAACTCCCTCCACGGCCCGCGGCTGCTTATAAGTGTTGCTAACTCTTATTCATTTACAGCATGTTAACATACTGTCACCATTCGCTTTTTATGTACTATTGACTATGCTGGTAATTTTGCTACTGATAATATGTGTACTTGTATAATCTAAGATACTACGCCTGAGAAGACGACATTAGTAAATAAACATTTCAAATACACATGTGTTCTTCTTAACTCCATGTTCTCGTTTCTAAGAAATATATAACGACCGACTGTTCATGAGTTCCACGTATCCTGAGGTACTATAAGTTCATATTCTGGATTGTCTAAACATTGAGAGTTTGTTATATCCAATGTGACACTGTACCTAGCTTGCTAAGGGGTTTTGATTACTAAGGTGAGTTTTGGGACACCCTAATTCGCCGAGGTTCCAATCCTCTGTCCACAGTTCTGTGTCAGAACAGAAACCCTGCGACAGGGGCACCCCTCAACCTTACTGGAGCTTCATCACACTTGCGATACAACTCCAGCAATGCGCCAACTTTACGGCACAAATACGTCACGCATCTGTGCTGTTTTTGCCCCATGATGCGCCGCATTGTAAATGCAGCACACCATAGGTGACGGAACAGCGGCACAGAATGACATCCCTGGTGATGCGCCAGTCATCATAAATCTATCCCTATGCTTCTTATCTTGTTAGAGATAAACCGCCATATGTATCATCAAAGTTTTTTGCATTTCCTAAATAGCGAACTTTAAGGAATAAATAGCGATTCTTTACCATTCCTAGTTTGCGATGACCTATTTGCTAATTACAAATTACCCATTCATTTCCATGCAGCAGGAGGCCCATAGGAATGAAGGTGCAATTTGCGATTAGCAATTACCTCATGGCAAATTACGAATTTTTCCGACGGTGCAGGGGTGTCTCAAGAACACCCTGCGGCACCCCTGAAAAAGAAATTTGGGGTCATATGGCGCACATAAATTTTGAAAACATTCCTTTACCTCAAAAACGATTTTCAACTCATAATTTGAAAACACTGCACATGGGGAAATGACTTAAAATGTCCTTAAGACACATAAAAGCATTTTTTGATTGCCTTTGCAGCATGTTTCAGTCACCTTTAACATGCCTATGTAACGGAAACATTCAAAATCTAAATTTGCCATGCACAGGTGGGAGCATATTTACAAGCAATTTGCTCCACAGACAAACTTCTTACATTGAAATGGGAAAAATAACATCAGAGACTCTCAATTACCTTATAAAGAAGCAGACACCATTATGTCCTTCTCATCAATATTAAAACCATTGCTTTTTCTCAAAAACGATTTACAAGTCATAATTTGAAAACACTCCACAGCTCCTATGCACATAAAAGCCCTGTCAGTACTAATACTTCACATTTTCTCCAATTACAATTTCTCAAAGAAACAAAATCTATTTGTGAAACACTTGAGACAAAGCAACATTTGAAAAACACAACTTTCTTCATAATTTTCTCCTTAAAGCACACTATTTTCTATCTAAATTAAAGAAATCTTTTCTCACCTTAGCAAATACTTTGAGTTTCAAAACAGTCTCAGAAACACACCAATTTGTCTTCAGCAGAGCAAAAGGTATGCACTCCAGAGTCTGCAGCTATCAAAAGCACAGAAATGCTGTAATTCCTCACACATATCTCTCATGTCACCCAATCAAAACTCTTCCCTCACTTTTTTTCAAAGCAAAACCCTTCCCCCCTCTGCCCCCTCTCTGCTTTTTCTGCATAGCATCCACCTCTTGCAAGACCTCTCACACAACAATGTTGCAATTGAACTCTGAACTCTCAGTGCACCTGCATATCCAGAGCATTCTTTAATTTAATGATTTTTTCTTCGCCACTCAAAATACATCTTTCAACGAACTCATCCATGCACACTAACTTTCTGTTTTCAGCAATCAAAATCCACCAATCACTCTTACTGCTTCATTAACACAGAAACTCCTCAGTTTTTTTCATTTTACACTCTCATTTTTTAAACTGCCATTTCATTGCCACACTTCATCTGACTGCAGCAGAACCTTCTCTCACCATGTTTTCTGTCTGGATTGTTGGACATAGTTACATATATTGGGCTCAGAGGTACGCTGAAAACAGGAATTTACCTAACCTCAATTTACAAGATGTGGAAATTAAGTGGTTTGGCCACAGAGGATTAAAATGTCACCAATTGATACCATTGGTGAAAACCTTTATGCATTTGCCAAAACCTGACCTGTTAATTGTGCACTGTGGAGGTAATGATTTGGGCACTTTGACTGGGGTAGGTCTGGAAATGCTTTTAAAGGACACCTTTGAGCAATTGATGGCACTTTTTCCTCAGACTGCCTTGGTATATTCAAATATATGCCAAAGACAGAAATGGAGGTGGTCGAACCAATTTTGTCCACAAATTGAGAAATCGAGGAAGCATGTAAACAAATCTGTTTCAGCTTACATGAGAGACCATGGAATGGGCTCCCTGTACAACAATAACTTGCGTTACTACATGCAAGATATCTACAGAGGAGATGGAGTTCACTTCTCAGATGAGGGCAACAGAGTTTTCACTCTGAATTTAAGACTGTGCATTGGTACCTACTTATAAGTACCTAAATGTACCATAAACCCAAAAGCTCTTCTCAGAGCTACCCTACATCTGATCACTCACAATTATTATTTTACTCTAACTTTTTTCACTAATTTTCAAGAAAGTACGCTCCCCAGAACGCTTCCCGGTTCGCGAACCGGGCGCACTCCACGCAAAAAAACTAAAAAAACTGTATTTTTTTTTTTGTCCTGCGAGACCCTTTCAAAGCCTCCACATCAAACCTAGGGGGTCAGGGACGATCTACTATGCCCCCTTATGGTCATTTGCCCCTTCGCTTTGGCCTCCTCTTGTCTCTCGATCCTACCGAGAGACAAGATGGCGGCCGCTACGGACTGTTTGGAATGTTTACAGACGCCGAAAAACCAATCAGCTTCGCAAACCTCCGTAACGCGAAAAGTACGCGAAGCGGAGCGCTGTTACAGATATATATCTTTTTTTGAACGTTAATTTCTCAAAATCCACTGGAGCACATATATTGAGACCTAGCAAAGGCACATCGGGCTACCAGTCCCTACAATTTTGCCAAGTTTCGTGCAAATCCATTCAGCCGTTCGATTATTATTATTTTATTTTTTTTTGCCCCGCGGGGCCCTTTTAAAACCTCCACATCAAACGTAGGGGGTCAGCGAGGATCTACTATTCCCCCTTATGGTCATTTGCCCCTTCGCTTTGGCCTCCTCTTGTCTCTCGATCCTACCGAGAGACAAGATGGCGGCCGCTACGGACTGTTTGGAATGTTGACAGACGCCGGAGAACCAATCAGCTTCGCTTCAGAAAGCTCCGTTGCGCGAAAAGTACGCGTCCTGGGACGCTGCCCGGTCCGCTGTTACAGATATATATCTTTTTTTAAACGTTAATTTCTCAAAATCCACTGGAGCACATATATTGAGACCTACAAAAGGCACATCGGGCTACCAGTCCCTACAATTTTGCCAAGTTTCGTGCAAATCCATTCAGCCGTTCCGGCTAAAAGTGAGGCCAACCGCCCTATGGAAATTAACATGGGAAAAACGCGTTTTGGGACCCCCCTTTTTTCTCGGCCCCCCCTTGACGAACCCCCCCCAAAATTTTCAGGGGCTGCTCAGAAACAAAATGTGCCATTTTCCTGAAAATTTCAGCCAATTCCGTCCACAAACGCCAACGTTATTAGACATAGAATTTTCAAAAATCCCATAGAGAAAAAATCCTAACTATATATACCTACTGGCGACCGCCAGTAGGTAATATATATATATATATCTGTGTGTTTCACCAAATTCCCACGACTGCTACTGGTCGAAAAGCAGGACACAGACACCAGTTAAGTGCAAATTTCTTCTTTATTAGCTAGGCATATGACGCGCTTCACCAATCCAGTGGGCTTCATCACATGACGAGACAAAAGTCCATCATCACTTTTAAACACCGTCACCATGCACAACATCACGTGAGTAGGGAAAATAATAGAAATACTTATATTTATTCCATTTGTATTTGGGTAATCAAATGTTGTCATATTTCATTCATATAAATATGTAGCAGCTGGGACTATTTAAAATACACAATAATTCAAGGATAAATCCATTAGGAAATATCAAGTGCAAAGTGTGATTTCACTTCATAGGATACTGGTGATCTCTCATCTGAATACACATCCAGGTTTTTAACAGTATGCATGGAGAATATTTGTCATTCTCAAACAATAATGAGTGGCTTTCGTATGTATCCTGTCTAAGTGACATAAATCCCAATCTTGAATATGATAAATATCTCAAGAGAAGTCATATCATATTGCCACTTGATCCTCAGGTTTTATCTATCAAACATATATGATATCTATTGTTTAATATATGAGCATATATCTATATATAAAGAAGACCACATCAATAATTGCTATCACAGTCTAAAATTACAGTCAGACTGTCTAACCCTTTTGCCTAATGAATAACATTTTTGTCTTTCAGAACCAACGATACAGACAAATCAGGGGGACTGCCATGGGTACCTGCTTCGCCCCCAGCTACGCGAATTTATTCGTGGGCTGGTGGGAGAAGCAGGTAGCCTGGGCTGATGACAAAACTGATTTTGTTGAGAGAATAATATGCTGGAGAAGGTACATTGATGACCTTTTCCTGATTTGGAGAGGGTCAGAGTCTTCTGCTTTAGAGTACATACATATACTCAATCAGAACAATTTGAACCTGCAATTTACACATCTTATTAGCAAATCTGAAGTGAATTTCCTAGACCTCCGGGTTTTTGTGGAATCTGGCGTAATTCAGACTGCCCTCTTCAGAAAGGAGACGGCGGGTAACTCTGTACTCCACGGGCGGAGCAGCCACCCGGCCTCCCTAATCAAGAGTATCCCCTACGGGGAGCTGTTGAGGATCAAGCGCAACAGCTCACTGAACAGGGACTTTACGGAAGCCGCAGGCAGAAGCATATCACGCTTCAAAGCACGCGGCTACTCCGGTAAAACACTCCAACTAGCAGAACACAAGGTGAAAACCATTGACAGGCAAACTCTGCTGAATGACAAAAAGACAGTAACCCCTAGAGGTGGGAGTGGTATCATTAGGCTGATAACGAACTATTCGGTGGCAGCGAATAAAGTTCGAGCCATCATGTCCAAAAACTGGGGCATTTTGAGATCCGACCCCGTAATAGGGAAGGACCTACAAAGACACCCTATGATCACCTTTAGAAGGATAAGGTCACTTAAAGACAGGTTGGTCACAAGTCACCTTGAGAAAGAGAAGCCTAAGGGAGATTTATGTGCCATGCATGGGTCATACCCGTGTGGGAAATGCAAGGCATGCAATAACAGCCAGAGAGTACTGTCATACGAGGTTCCACACAGAAAGAGCAAGATTAGGATCAGCAAGTTTATCACTTGCTCGACTACATTTGTAGTTTACTGTCTAACATGCCCCTGCGGACTTAGATACGTGGGTAGCACGACAAAGGCAGTTAAATTACGTGTTTTGGAACATCAAAGGGCCATCGCTAACAGAGATGAGAGCTACCCGATGGCCCGACATTTTGCCTTGTGTCACAACAGTGATAGGAACCTCCTAAGTTTCTTCAGCCTAGACTGTGTCCCACAGAGCATAAGGGGCGGGGATCTGAAAATGAAATTAAGGCGACTCGAGTCCAGATACATTGTGGACCTGCAGACAAAATCACCTGGAGGCCTTAATGCAGGAGAGGAACTCTTATCACACCTTTGAGTTACAGTATTTGATATGATGGATTGAAATTAGACTGTGTCTTCCCTGAGAATAAGTTGTTTAGTTTTTGAAATTAACTTGAAATTTCTGTTGGTGGAGGGGCTATTTAATATAGTTGTAGATCATGACATTAGGTATTTAGCAAGAGTACACATAAGGATGCATGTCATCAATGGTACACAGCATTTCTGTTTATTAAATGTTAGTTTTAGGCTATATGGTATTATACAGCCTAGATATGTCCCTTCCACTTTGAGAACTTGTAATGATTTATTGCAATGAGGGTCAGGTCGACCCATATAGATTGGACCGTTTATATACAAGATGAATTAGCCCATCCAGGGCTCAATTTTGTAAAATACTGTGTATATATTGTATAGATATTTGCTCTTTCTTATGAAATAGAGCTGTTTAATAGTATTGTGTTGACCGGTCAAAACATTGCTTGATCTTTTTGCATTATAATTTTGGGTTATTTACCATTTGAAGATGGCGCCCATATATCCAAGTTTATAGTCCATTGTTTGTTTCAATGGGTCTTGCTTTATCTTGCTTCCGCCTTGCCGCCGCCAGCTGACACTGACGAAGGCAAAAGCTGAAACGCGTTTGTTTATTTGATTCCCTGCGCAATAAACTTTGCTAAAAAGAAGTTAACCTGCTGCGAGTGCTTTTTCGGGAGGGTTTGGAACCACGGAGCTCGAGATATATATATATATATACTTTTTTCTCGCTTTCACTCCCACTCCACATACGGACAAACGAGCGTGGACCCGGTAGATTTCGTGCATTCATTTATTTAGCCTTCGCGGCCGTATACATATATGTATGTATGTGTGTATATATATATATATATATATATATATACAACGCTCTGTTTCCCTGCCGTTTGGAAGACGGGTCACTCGCGAGTGGGTGCAGTCTGCGGCGGCGGGGCCCCGCACTAGTATCGCGCTCAATTTCCTCAGAGATTTGTTCGAAAATCAGCACTCGTAGACAGAAGGGTAATGCCTTTCCTCGGGTTTATTGTTTACAGTGTCAACAGACGCATTTCAGCTACAAGCCTTCGTCAGTGTTGTCAACGCGCGCCTGGCAACCAAAACATTTAAAGGGATGTCATGTGACCCTATTCACATTAGAAGAAGGACTGGTACGTTATGGGTCGCGCCATCTTGGAATGTGCAAATGCTGTGATAGCATGTATGCCATTCCATACTTTGCGTAGCATATAGCCGTGTATCGGCCATACATCCTAGTGTAGGGGTTTTAATACTTGCCTGTGTTATTTGCCATCCATAATATTTTATATTAAAGATTAACATTTAACGATGCACACATTCGTAAGTCTTTGTGTTGCCGTGTATCGGCAGGTCACCCCATAATGGGGATTCTTATAGACGACTGGCAAGCCCCTGTATCTAGGATGAAAGAGGGGGGCACCACCCAATTACGACCCAGTCTTGGACTATGTCTATGCTTGCCGCGCTTGAAAAAAATATAATAATAATAAAGCAATACATCCCTCAGTAGCTTGTACCCGTTCTTATACTGATGCATGACACCCAATTCAGCACTAAGGTTTAAATCAAGAATAGTGAAACTAAGTAACATTTACATGGAAAATAAGTTCATACATATTTTTCTTCATTTCCCAATATGTCTTTAGAATTCAAGCTAGATTGGGTTTAAATCATCAGTTCTAATCAGGGATATTCGTCATCCTTTCTCCATAAGATCTCCATTATAACCCTGACATTCGATTAATGCCCGTCTAGCGTCATTCAGTTCTTCCAATCGATATTATTGTTTGCCCAGATGTACTGCGAGTTCTTCCCCACTGTTCAGCCTCAGTGGTGCCTTGGTCATCATATCGATTATGTACCTCGATTCAAGGCGTCTGAGCTGTTTCAGCCTATCGCCTCCCCTGATGTTTGCTGGAATTAAATCAAGGCCAAAGTATTGAAGTTTTTTCCTATCCTTATTGTGTTTTTCACAAAAGTGTCTTGCAACCGGATAGGCTGGATCCACTCTTTCAATGGCACGCTGATGCTCCAGAATTCTGATCTTCAGGGGGTGAATTGTGCTGCCCACATATCGAAGGCCGCATGGACAGACAAGGCAGTATACCGCATAAGGTGTGCTACATGTGAGAAATTTCTTGATGGGTCTACTCATCTCCGCCCCTGCCACCCAATACGATAAGATCCTTCTACTCCCTGCGCAGGCTTTACATTTGCCGCATGGGAAGAACCCCTTCATTTCCGCCAGTCCACCAGCTTTTGGTTTCTTTTTTTCATAGTGGCTCTTCACCAAGTTGTCTTTCAGTGACCGTGCTTTGCGGAAAGTTATCAAGGGTTTAGGAGGGATATCCTCTTTGATTACTGGATCCGTCAGGAGTACATGCCAGTTTTTTGCGAAGATTCTTCTCAGATTTTGTGACTCAGTGCAATAGGGTGTAATCATCCTGAATTTTCCACCGGTATCTGTCTCCTTATTCGCTTTTGGCTGTAGTAGGGTTCCTCTCGGTATTTTCCTTACTCTTGTTAGAGTTTTAGTAAGTGCCTGAGTGTTGTACCCTCTCACAGTAAATCTTTCAATACAGTCTTTTGCTGCCACTTCGAAGTCCTCATTCCTGCTACTGTTCCTTTTCAGCCTCAGTAGCTCCCCATACGGGATACTTTGGATGAGTTTTGTTGGATGATTGCTGTTTGCCATCAGCGTGGAGTTTCCGGCCGTTGGTTTCCGGTAGAGTGAGGTGTGCAGTTTGCCTTCACTCACAAACACTCTCAGATCGAGATAGTCCGCTGCCACCGGACTTACCGTCCCAGAGAAGTGCAAGTTACAGGTGTTGCTGTTCAGGACCTCGGTATACTGATGGGCCGTCTCCATCGTCCCCTGCCACACGATGAAGAGGTCATCAATATACCGGTACCACCTCACCACTCTGCCTGCCACCTGTTCGCCTTTCTCAAGTGCCATGGGCACTCGCTCCTCCCACCAGCCCACGAATAAATTCGCGTAGCTGGGAGCAAAGCAAGTGCCCATCGCAGTCCCAGACACCTGAGAGTACAGTTGGTCATCGAACAGGAAGATGTTATTGGCAAGGCAGAATTCAACAAACTCCAAGAGCATACAGTTGTGCAGTGCATATCTTGCCGGTCTTTTGTTCAAAAAGTGTTCAATCGCGGTTAGCCCCAGTTCGTGCTTGATGTTGGTATATAAACTGGTAATGTCCAATACCATTATCAGATATGTGGGGTCCCAGACAAGATCCTCTATTTTGCCTAGAAAGTCCTTAGTATCTTTTATATGCGATTTCAGTTCCGTCACCAGGGGATAAAGGTAACTGTCGATAAACTTCGACATGTTTTCTGTTAGCCCTTGGATTGAAGATACAATTGGCCTCCCTGGTGGTTCAGTGGCATTCTTATGCAGCTTTGGTAAGTGATAAAATGTCGGTATAGTCGGGTTATTGCTCCGTAGAAAGATGTTTTCATCACTCCCCAACTTTGATCTCTTATACCATTTGTTCACTAGTTCTTCATATTGCATGATGCTCTCTTTGTATTTGTCCATCTCAATCTTGTGGTAGTAATTACTGTCTGAGAGTTGTCTGACTGCTTCCTTATGATAGTATTCCCGGGTTAATAACACGACATTACCTCCTTTGTCAGAGGGCTTTATAATAATATCGTCGTCTTCCTGCAGGGCTTTAAGTGCTTTTCTTTCTTGTGTAGTTAAATTATCCTTCCAATTGGATTTTCGGTTTCTTTGGTTCCCCCTCAAAACCACCAGATCTTTGAGTACCGTTTCCGAGAATGCATCAATTGCATCCCACGGCATTACTGGACAAAAGGTTGAGGCTGTTTTGAAGGTGCTTTCCTCCCTTTCTTGTTCAATGTTATGCTGCTTAGCTTTTTCAATTATTGTTTCGTGCTGTGTTGATTGCTCAAGTCTTAGATTTTCCAGAGTGTCAATGCCCCTTATATCATCACATGATAATGTGTCCGTGGCTGTCATTCTTTTAGTAGTTACTGCAGGACCTTTGGTTGCTGCTCTTAGTTTGTGGTACTTGTGCAGCTTCAGTTTTCTAATAAAACTGTATAGGTCGATCCTGGTTTGGGTGTATTCGTTCTTATTATTGGGGCAGAAACTCAGGCCCAAACTTAGAAGTTGTTCTTCCGGTTTAGTTAAATGTCTCTGAGTGAGATTCACCACAGTGAGGCTGTCTTTTGAACTTAGCGTTTGTGGGTCTTTTTCTTGCCTCTCCACGTTTGCCCTCTTCCTCTTCCGGCCGCCTCCGGCCCTGCGGGTCCTTCATTTGGTTTTTCTGGTGGTTTCACCTTGCCTCCACGCAGCCAAGCCTGGCGTATCACATCGCATTCGCGGTGAAAAAGGGGAGGCGAGGGAGGTTGACCGCCTTTCGCCTTTTCTGATGCTGGTCTTCTTGGGTTGCTCCCCGCCGCTTCGTTGTCCGTTACATCTGATTCTGATGTGACTTCTGGTGAGACTGTTCCCAGAGTCTGTTTGCGTATTACCTCCTTTCTGGGTGCATCATATTTCCTTGCGAAGGTTAGCACTCTCCCCTGCAGGTAGTCGCTCTCATCTCTAGCATATTTCTCTTGTTTTCTGGTTTTAATTTTTTCTTCGTACTTAGTTAATCTACTCTTCATCTGTTCCCTCAGTGCCGCTATTGTGTCCGCATCTCCTTCTTTCTGGATTTCGTCCTCTGTTAGTGTTATTTCCGCTAGAGCTTTTCGTCGATCGCTCCAAGCGTACTTGACCAGTATGTGTAGTGTACCTTCACAGTAATTAGCAGTGTGTTCCGCCCAGTCAGTTAATAGCTGAGGGTCAGGGTTCTCATAAGACGGGATGGTGTAAACCCTTAATCCTCTGGGAACCCGCTTGTCGTCAATGTAGCTCTGTAGGCTTGTTGCTTCCCACCATTTGCGCACCTCGCGCTCATATAGTCTTTCTAACTTTGTGAGGAGTTCATCCAGTTTAGTTCTTGCCTTAGATACCGGCGGATGCGTGCTACTGTTTGCGGTTACATTGTCCTGCTTCTTGAACATCCCCTTGGCTGCATCTCTGCGCGCGTCTTCACAGTACATATCCTGTGATAACTTTAATTTCTTCTGACACTGTGCTCCAGGCAGGCATCTACCCCAACCTTGTCTACTGTCACTCTGCCGCTTATGCTCCGCTACTGCAAAGATTCAAATGCGCTCACCTCGATACTTGCATGGAAGATTTTCGGTCGCATACGTCGCATACCGTTTCAGGTCCTTGCTTCGACCCGCGTCCTCCTCAGATCCAAGTAGTCACGCTGTAGCGGGTGCGGCGGTGCCCATCCAATAATATACAACGCTCTGTTTCCCTGCCGTTTGGAAGACGGGTCACTCGCGAGTGGGTGCAGTCTGCGGCGGCGGGGCCCCGCACTAGTATCGCGCTCAATTTCCTCAGAGATTTGTTCGAAAATCAGCACTCGTAGACAGAAGGGTAATGCCTTTCCTCGGGTTTATTGTTTACAGTGTCAACAGACGCGTTTCAGCTACAAGCCTTCGTCAGTGTTGTCAACGCGCGCCTGGCAACCAAAACATTTAAAGGGATGTCATGTGACCCTATTCACATTAGAAGAAGGACTGGTACGTTATGGGTCGCGCCATCTTGGAATGTGCAAATGCTGTGATAGCATGTATGCCATTCCATACTTTGCGTAGCATATAGCCGTGTATCGGCCATACATCCTAGTGTAGGGGTTTTAATACTTGCCTGTGTTATTTGCCATCCATAATATTTTATATTAAAGATTAACATTTAACGATGCACACATGTATGGCCGATACACGGCTATATGCTACGCAAAGTATGGAATGGCATACATGCTATCACAGCATTTGCACATTCCAAGATGGCGCGACCCATAACGTACCAGTCCTTCTTCTAATGTGAATAGGGTCACATGACATCCCTTTAAATGTTTTGGTTGCCAGGCGCGCGTTGACAACACTGACGAAGGCTTGTAGCTGAAACGCGTCTGTTGACACTGTAAACAATAAACCCGAGGAAAGGCATTACCCTTCTGTCTACGAGTGCTGATTTTCGAACAAATCTCTGAGGAAATTGAGCGCGATATATATATATATATATATATCTGTGTGTTTCACCAAATTCCCACGACTGCTACTGGTCGAAAAGCAGGACACAGACACCAGTTAAGTGCAAATTTCTTCTTTATTAGCTAGGCATATGACGCGCTTCACCCATCCAGTGGGCTTGATCACATGACGAGACAAAAGTCTATCATCACTTTTAAACACCTTCACCATGCACAACATCACGTGAGTAGTGAAAATAATAGAAATACTTATATTTATTCCATTTGTATTTGGGTAATCAAATGTTGTCATATTTCATTCATATAAATATGTAGCAGCTGGGACTATTTAAAATACACAATAATTCAAGGATAAATCCATTAGGAAATATCAAGTGCAAAGTGTGATTTCACTTCATAGGATACTGGTGATCTCTCATCTGAATACACATCCAGGTTTTTAACAGTATGCATGGAGAATATTTGTCATTCTCAAACAATAATGAGTGGCTTTCGTATGTATCCTGTCTAAGTGACATAAATCCCAATCTTGAATATGATAAATATCTCAAGAGAAGTCATATCATATTGCCACTTGATCCTCAGGTTTTATCTATCAAACATATATGATATCTATTGTTTAATATATGAGCATATATCTATATATAAAGAAGACCACATCAATAATTGCTATCACAGTCTAAAATTACAGTCAGACTGTCTAACCCTATGGGATTCCCCCTTTTTTTATTGGTCAACCATGAAGATGTAAACAATCCAATTCACACAATGTTAAATGAGTAAACCTATATTGAAGTTCATTCATAGCCGTTGCTTTTGTGGCAATAAAACCCAAGGTGAATATAAGTGCTTGAAAGTGCTTTTAAAGTGAACAAAAAACATAAATGTTAAGAGATTGTGGGGTGGTTACTTATTTGGTTGTGTATTTCTGTCAGATGGCTTATAATAGATGCAGTGTAAAAATCAATAACCCTATATTGACTGTGTCGAATGATTGGTTAGATGAATAACTAAATATATATATTACCTACTGTCGGTCACCAGCAGGTAGGTATAGGTAAGATTTAGTTTCCATAGGAAGAGCATTTATTCATTTGCCAATAACTTTAGAGTCATTTGAAAAATCCTCACAAAGTTTTAAAAACTAGTTTACTTGTCACCATGACTGTTGACTTTAAAATTTTGTAGTGATCAATCAAGCAGGGTTCGAAAAAAGGGGGATCCCAAAGCGTTTTTTTCCCATGTTAATTTCTGTTGAAAACATTAGACACAGCTACAGCCTGAACTGCTGAATTGAATTACACCTTGGCATTTTGTTAAATGGTGTAAATTCAGTCAACAGTTGTGGAGTTATTTAAATGTTTTTAAGATATACGACTGGGAATGCAGTGGATCCATGACCCCACCCGAGATCTCATGCTAAGATCTTATTTGCTGCCAACACTTCACACTACAAAGTGTTGCCAGCCATCTTGTGACTCGGTTGAACTGAGTTTGGGTTTTGGGGTACAGAGGTATTTTTAGGGTTCAGGGGTAGGTTTGGGTTTTGGGGTACAGGGGTATTTTAAGGGTTCAGGGCTAGGTTTGGGTTTTGGGGTACAGGGGTATTTTAGGGTTCAGGGGTGGTTTGGTGGTATAGTGGTATTTTTAGGGTTCAGGGCTAGGTTTGGGTTTCGGGGTAGAGGGGTATTTTTAGGCTTCAGGGGTAGGTTTGGGTTTTGAGGTAGAGGGGTATTTATAGGGTTCAGGGCTAGGTTTGGGTTTTGGGGTACAGGGGTATTTTTAGGGTTTAGGGATAGGTTTGGGTTTTGGGGTACAGGGTATATTTATAAGGTTAAGATGGGTTAGTGTTTAAGGGTGTTGGGGTATTTTAAGGAGTAAGGGTGGGTTATGATTATGGGGTGCAGGGGTAATTAAAGGGAGCAGGGGTGGATTAGCACACGATATGAGACATGGCATGAAGGGCGGAACGTACCAAACGCCCCCAGCGTTTGTCACGCCCACAGCACAATGCAGACACGCCAACAAGGGACTACTTTGCTCGCATGGTTCTTTTACCTTTTAAATGTATATGGTGGGCGTCTGCATAGCCTATGTCCTTCTGCTGCAACTGCCCTTTCCAACGCTGTATTGGGTGTTGTGATTGGTGCTGTGGTTCCTGAGATTACCCGCCTCATATGTTTGGGCTCTCTCTTTATTATATTAGATATAGATATAGATAGATATCCCTATGCTATAGGCCGCATGTATCATCATTACAAGTAACGATTACCCAATTGCGATTTTGTCTGAATCATAATTAGGTAATCGCTAATTTTAATGTATAAAACTCTTTTCAGTTTCATTAGTGATTCCTAATGGGTCGCAAATAGACTAACCTCAAACATATTAATGAGGTAGGTTGCAATTTGCAAGCCATTAGGAATCTACGCCATCACAGGTGTTGCAGGGATTCTGCATGAATGCAGACCTATGCGTAGGAAATGGGACCTTGTTGAATAGGGAATGAGTCTACCACCTTAGTACCCACAAACCCAGGACTCACAGGGAAACAAATGATGAGACGCCCCAGAACACAACAGTCCTAGATCTCTCAGGAATGTTGGTAACAAGACATCCTTTCGCTCACTCCATTGTACTAGTCCACAATAGGATCTGACATAGACACAGAATAGTTTAAAATTATTACATTAACTAACGTGCCCTAACATGCAGTATATGTGGCACACAAGCAGGAAAATGCATAATACAAATATAGTCAGCATAGCAGCCAGTCCATAAATCATGAAAGGAGATGTCATCATAAAAAGACAATGAAGAAAGGACTGTAGTACCTAACCTCCCTCCGCTTGCTAAGAAGAAGTAATATTATATAACTAGCAGCCCGTCCCGACGTTGTCTGGGTATACACACGCCCACAACGGAGTCCTGTGAACGCTTGTTTTGCAGGATTTCCGCACCCCCTTTTTGCCGAATGCCCGTTGAATGCCGCGCCGATTGCTGTATGGCCACACCCCCACATGCCCACAACGGAGTCCTGTAAACGCTTGTTTTACCTGATTTCCGCCCCCAGATTTCTGCCCCCAGCAGAATACACACGCTTGTTTTACCTGATTTCCGCCCCCAGATTTCCACCCCCAGCACAACGCACACGGCCACAAGGAAGTACTAAGACGTAGCGTTGGCCCTGCCCCCACATACCCACAACGGATCCCTGAAAACGCTTGTTTACCTGATTTCCGCCCCCAGCTTTTACTTGATTTCCCCCGCCAGATTTCCGACCCCAGCACAACACACACGGCCACAAGGAAGTACTAACACGTAGCGTTGGCCACGCCCCCACATGCCCACAACGGATCCCTGCAAACGCTTGTTTTACCTGATTTCTGCGATTTCCGCCCCCAGCACAATGCACACGGCCACAAGGAAGTACTAACATGTAGCGAATGCCACACCCATCGCTGTATGGCCACGCCCCCACCACCATGCACATGCACACTCCCCCAGCACGACGCCCCGAGCAGAATGCCCATGCCCACATGGGACTACTTTGCCCCTAAGGTTCTTTTACCCTTCGAATGTATATGGTGGCAAGCTGTATAGCCTATGTCCATCTGCTGCAACTGTCCTTTCCAATGCTTTATTGGGTGTTGTGATTGGTGCTGTGGTTCCTGAGATTACCCGCCTCAAAGGTTTGGGCTCTCTCTTTATTATATTAGTATAGAAGATAGAAGATCTCTGGGTTTTGTCAGCAGCACCCATACCTTAGCCTATTGATGGTAGATCTACATCATAGGTGCTGTTCTCCCCGGAAAGGTCTCTCTGCAAGTGTGTGTCACCTATTCGTGTACCCCACTAAAAAACCAAGTACGCTGTCCAAACAACAGCTGCATCGGTATGTTTTGTCTAAGGATAAAGGACTGGCCAGAATAAAATAAAAAGGGCTATTTTTGTTCGACCTCGCACATAATGTTTAGTCAAAATCCCAAGAACATTCAGAGAGGGAACACAGCGATGAGTTCCCATTTGAAATCAGTCTTTGAAATTATTACACAAAAAAGACATGTAGTAATGTGTGCAAAGCAGCAGGCAAGCTGCAACGTGCTCATGCTAAGTTAGTGAAAAACGACAATTTTACATGGGCCCGTGACAAAGGGATGGTGGTCTGCCGAGGTTTTTGTTTTCAAATGCAGCCAATTTTCCTTAAAGGAAAACAGGATGCATTTAAAAAGAAAAAATTAAACTTGAGTTTCATTTTTTAAGAGTAGGCAGTGGTCGTTGGGACCACTGCCTGCTCTTGAATTTTTATTTTATCATTCTCAAAGGGGAAGGGACCCTCTGGGGACTCCTTCCCATTTGAAAATGGATTACCCCCTCCTTGAAGGAGTCGGTAAAATATGAATGTTTTGCGACCGTAATTTGGTCGCAAAACATTCATACAAACCATTCGGGTTCTGTATTTGGAAGGGACGCCTAACCACGTTCCTTCCAAAAGTGAATCGCAAACAAAAACTGCGATTTGGTAGCGATTGGTCATCGACTCTATACTATCTCCTTCCCTCTTACCGGGGCTTACTTACAGGTATTGTACTTCCCTTCCAACCTCTGTTTTGCTTGGGGCACTGTTATGACTTCTCTGGGGTCTCGAGTTGCTGACTTGTGCTCTGACCTTTGATGCCATCTCTGGGTATCCTAGTAATTTGAGTTCCTCAATGTAATTACCCAGCCTCCTTTGCAAGCCCATAGAACACCTCTTCTCCCTCCTTAAATTCTCCTGATTAACACATTCCATGCACCTACATTGGAAGCTGAGAGATGTGGTGATGGCCCCTTTATTTCAGGAAGTGTCCATCAGCACAGACCTGCTGAAGCTACTTTTGTCTCATGGCCTCCTTCAAGATGTTTCTCTGCCTAACCCTTATATGCAGTTAACGAAAAAGCCCCGGCCTAGTGTCAGCATTACTCACATGTTTCCTTTGCATTCCTCTAGTGCCTAGGGCTTTCTTCACTGTGGCCCGACAGGGTGATCTGACCTGGGGTGCTGGGAAGCTCTCTGTTCATGCTGCTTTTCAGTCGAAGCGTATGCAAATGATATCAATTTGCACATCCGATATCAATGCACTTGTGGCTAAGCTCTAGACATTATTAATATTAAGTTTAAAAGTGAGATAGCTATTATACAAATAAAACATATTTAACAAATATTTAAAAGATAATTGCAGAGGGAATATGAAATATATATTTTATAATCCATTTACATATTTAGAGCAGACAAATGCATGGACTGGATTAGTGAAGAGGGCCAGGGTTGTAAACCTTGCTTCGATGGCTACTGAGTATGAAGATAGGGTTTACCCAAAAGCACCAGGGGCTGGGATAAGTAAGAATGTACTACTGAAAATTGCCTCATGGGCTACATAAAATAACAAATGTAATTACTTTTTCTGAAACAATTTGTCAACCCAAAGATCTCAATTAAAGAGACACAATAATAATCATTCTCTCTAAATGGAATTAGTGGACCAAGACGGAAGGATCATGAAAACATCTCTGTTTATTACAATGTTTCTTTATTTCAATTTATTTATGGTGTATACGACTCCCTAATCAATTTAAAGACTGATGCTGTACATTGTCATTCCGCTATAGATATTTGGGGGTCATTAATCATTTGAGGAACTTGGGCACATATATGCTTATATTTATGTATACCTGGATAATAAACATACCAATTGTAATATGTGATGTATATCAGTGGACCTCCTAGGCTGAATATACTCAATCATTAATTTCTGTAAATGGATAATAATATTTCCATATGTCCTGTTGATTTAGATATTGTTATCATTGATTACAAACAAAAGGTGATGATTAAGTTACATCTGCTACTATGTGGCAGATTTAAATCGGGGTCTCCCTCGGACCCTATGAGGCCAGCCCAATTTATTGAGTCATTAACGCTCTTTCAGCAGCCGTTATGTCAAATTCTCAATTTGTCCTTTTCCATGGCTACTGTCCCTGTGGCCTGGAAACAGGCATGGGTGTCTCCTATTATCAAGAAACCTATGCTGGACCCCTCAAAACCGGAGAATTTTAGACCTATCTCCTTTCTTCCTTGGGTGGCCAAGATCGCAGAAGCCCATGTAAATCACACTCTATCCAAATGTTTGAGCCTTCATAACATTCTGGACCCGTCACAAAACGGTTTTCGGCCGGGCCATAGCCCGGAATCAGCCCTGCTAGCCACGACTGAACATCTTCGGACGATTTTGGATGCCGGTCAAAGTGCAGCGCTGATCCTGTTAGATCTCAGCGCTGCCTTTGATACGGTGTCACATGACATTCTTCTTCATCGGCTAAAATGTAAATGTAAATTGATACTTGTATAGCGCACTACTCACCCGCAAGGGTCTCAAGTCGCTTGTACGAATACCGCTGTGGAACCCATCCTGGCTTTCCCTGTGAGGTGTCCACTCCTGGGCCCCAACATCCTTAGCGTTGTTGGGGCCATTGTGGAGATTAAGCCAGCTATTGCCCAGAGTTGCAGAGTGGGACTCCATGATTGGAATAGGCACCGAGGCGAGAATTATCAGGTCCGTGGAATTTTGAGCCCAAGACCCGCCGAGGCGGGGAATTGAACCCTGGTTCCGGACTAGACCTCTGCATCAGGGTCTGCCGCTCTAACCATTGAGCCACACTTCTCCACTTCTCCACTAGTGGCAGCGGGGATCACCGGAGCCGCCTTAAAGTGGTTCAGATCATTTCTGACACAAATATCCTTCCGTGTGTCGGCCCCGCCGTTCCTCTCTCAATCCCATACCATCGGTCAGGGGGTCCCCCAAGGTTCAGCATTGAGCCCATCCCTGTTCAATCTCTATGTACAGCTATTGGTGACGGTGGCAAAAGAATGGGACCAAACGATGGTGTCCTATGCCGATGATATCCAGCCTGTTATCACCTTAGCTGAAGGGCCATCAGTATCGGCTACTAGATTTAGAGATGGGATGGCAGCAGTGCCTCAATGGGTGGTAAACAACTGCTTACAGCTGAATGCGAATAAAACTGAAGTTTTATTGGTAGGAAAGAACACCACCCTTTAGAATGTACATTGGTGGCCGGCGTCCCTGGGGACTATGCCAACGCCTAAGACTTTATTAAGAATCTAGGCGTTTGGATGGACTCCTCACTCAGTTTTCAGACCCACACAAAGAGAGTCGCAGCCACTTGTGTTGGCTTGCTCAGGGGTCTCAACCCTCTCTTGAGGTTCTTTGACCCAGCAGTACGACAGCTCATTGTACAATCTACCATACTTTCACAGTTAGACTATGCCAGTTCGTTGCTCTTAGGAGCTAATAAAGCTGACATACAACGACTACAACGAGTTCAAAACTCGGCAGCGAGAACGCTGGTGGGACTTCCCCGTCGGTGTCCGGTTAGGGCTACTATCAGGAAGCTGCACTGGCTTCCGATCGACACCCGGATACAGTTTAAAGCTCTCTGTCTATCGTTTAAGATCTTTAAATACGGGAGTCCAGAGTTATTGAATATTCTTCTGACCCCGTATATGCCCCATCGACAATTGCGTTCGCACGGACAACACTTGGTGGTTGTCCAGCGGATCAAACTTTGCCGAGTTGGTGGTCGTTCTTTTCGGTATATGGCAGCCAAGTTGTGGAACTCTCTGCCGGTACACATCCGAGGGATTGAAGACTTGCTTGCTTTTCGAAAAGCCTTCAAAACCTTCCTCTTCCCTTTAACATAGTTGGGTTTGACTTTAGCAGTGTAGACTTCAGTGGATACTGTGTTATTCAGATTTGGCAGCGCAGGGACGCCCCTTCGCTGGGGCAGCTGTGCGCTTTAGAAAAACATTTAACATAACATAACATAACATAACTTTGATTGTTATCAGTATTATTTAAATTTGTGTAACTGACTGTTTAACACAGGTTACAATTTGGTATTTGAGTGTTCTTTTACTTTTCTTCTTCTTTCTTTCGTCTATATTGTATAGGATGCGATCATGTGATGTATTGACCATATTCAATAAGTAGTAATTAAGTTTAATATGGAAATTAATTTACGGACCATTGAAGATATATTGTTGATGATATAATTGAATGTTTATTGATTCTTCTTTACTCTGTTTTCCTTTCACTAACATATTTAATAATATGGTACCCACACCACATCCTGATGATGGCCCCAATGAATCCCCTATAGAAGACCGAAACATCGACAATACCATCGATGAGACTCTCATCCGGGAACATCTCCCTTTGTTTATTGCTGTAATGTCCTTTGAAAAACAACCTAAAGGCCTTTTTGTTTTTATGGGTTTTTTTCTTCAAGTGGTTGTCTTAGTTATTCATTTTTTACATATATTTGGAGTCTGTGGTGTTAGTACATTTTAATGATTCTAGCAGAATTGCAACAAACAAGCTTTTTTTCATGACCCTTCCATCTGTGGTCCATTAGTTCCAAAGAGATGAAACCATTGATATTGATTCGGCTTGAATGACCTCTTTGGATTGACTCACAAACTGTTTACCAAAAAACGATTACATGGTTTCCTTTATTCGTTTGTGAAGCCCACTGGGTTAGTTTCCTTGGTACGTTGGCAACTGAGCCTGGGATGTCTTATGACCTGCTGCATGCAGAATCCTCTGGTGAATTTTACCAATGTCACATTTGACTTGCAGCTCACAAAACCGAAACATGTTTGCAATTTTAATTAATAATGACACATGTCCTAAAGTTTAACAGCATGCCAAACAGACCCCATGTCATGCTCAACTGTGATTCTTGAAAAGGACTCCACCACCGAACCCCAGATGGTTCCAACCTAACTATAACGGCAGGCATCAGGGAGGTTGGCAGCATCCAGACCTCAGAGAATATTACTATTGCCGCAAGATGTGCCACATGGCCGACCAATGCCAGCTAATAGCCTATCATGCGCAGCTGTCGATAGACATGGGCCAGTCCCTGCAAAACCTCCATCCATGAAACCAAACACAGGAGGATCCGAACCAACCATACACACAGCCTCAGAGAAGTCACCGCACCACCACAACAGGGATCAGGTAGCTATGCAAATGCATGGCAACAGCGTCAACAGACAGGGAACCCAGCCCAGTTGGGACCGGGGCAAACACCAAGCAGGTAGTGGTAACTGTCTGGGATGGCAATACCTGTATACAATTACAAAACACATATACGCAGTAAATTCAATCCCCCAATGTGAAACATCCACTTAACGAATGCTTCAAAATTCATTAAAAAAGACTAGTGAGATAAAATTTGGAATTAAAACCTTTTCTTGCATTCAAGAAACTCAGGGCTGCTGTTCATTTTGTTGATCGGGAATCCATACTAGAGTCCACCATTCAGGGTGCCTGTGCCAGCCTATGCCCCACTTTGCTGCTGAGCCCCCAGTGGGGTGGCTGGCTTACCACATCCAGGGGGCAGTCTGACAAGGGTGGTAGGATTGCTCCTGTCTAAGGCCTTAAAGCAGGCACCCAGGTCCCCTCACCCATGTCCACTTGGGACGGGTTCCTATGACTAGATCAAAAGGACCCCATTCTGTGGCCTCTGGCCCGGGACCAAAATTCCTTCATGCCACGTGGTTTATTTATTTATTTATTTGCGAGTTTATATAGAGCTTGATTCGACTCCCGGAGGAGTATCTCTGCGCTTTGGCAGCCACAAACAGCAAGACACAAAGGAGTAGGCTAGAATGGAGATTAAAGTGGAAACAAAAAGGTTTTTAGTAGCCTCCTAAATCGTAAATGTTCTGAGCATTGTCTAAGAGCACTTGGGAGACTGTTCCATAGATATGGTCCAGCCAGTCTAACCATAGCACCCCGAAATGCCAGAAGCCTTCAGCCAACGTAGGCTTTTTTCAGTTTCAACATGCAGCTGTCCTCTAGTGTCAGGAGGCAGGTTTCCAGTACACTCCAGATAGCGAAGAACCCATGACCATCACCGCACATGATCCGGCAGGTGACAGAGCATCACACAGTGCCGAGTCAGTCGCAAGAAGAGGTCCGCCCAAACAAACAACTGCCCCAGCATATTACCTCCGGTTAGATGTATTTCAAATACTTCTGTCCTTGCACCGCATTCTTTTCAGCATATTCTGCCTCCTCCTTTCCCTCAAATTTTTTCAAACATCTCAAAGCCTGCTCATTGGGCCATGTCTAAGGGTAGGTGGAGTTCAGAAAGTTTTGATTACTTCGCACGGAGTTCCAAAAAACTCTGCAAAGTGATCCAGAGCTGAGTTTTTTCTCTCGAGCGGATTGCCATCTGTAAGTTGGCAAGGGCTTGCAAGAAAAAATCACACACTAGACCTCCTCCTGGTGAGATTTCTCATTGTGGGTGGTCATTTCAGGTTGCGACTGCTCGAATTAGGAAATCTGCTATTCAAATTGAGGAAGCTGCCACTTGAGTAGAAAGTAGTGGGTCACCTGTTAGAAGTCTGTGGCCACAGCTGGTGGCAGCAGGCTCAAAGATCCTGGATAAGATATAGTCTGAGGGAGAGGGGGTGCTAGGAAAAAGAAAATCTGCAAAAGTCCATAAAAGCTCCATGCGAGATTGACCGGGATGTCAGCTAAACACACAAGGCTTTATATGCACTGGGGAGGCAATAAGCCCAATCAATACTGTCACATCAGAAACACATGGGGGCCACGGTACAACTCTCCAAACCTCTCCAGTACACGACAATAGAGACAGCAAATCACAAGATAATGAGGGGAAATGCCCCAAAGACTGAAGAAGCGTACAGCTAGCCCAAAAATAACCCTCTAGAATAAGGATGTTATCAAGACACCTGGCACAATTAGGGAGGGTCCTACTGCACACTGCATGCCAGGACTAGGTGGGTATAGACATGACATCAGGGCCCGTTGCTATCTCCAACACCCAATTACAGTACACACCCTCTTTATAAATTGCCCCGTGCACCTGTGGGTCAAAAGGTGCTACCCTGCACACAAACTAGGGAAGGTAGAATATTGGAAGTCTGGTGACACCCATAAAATGCTAGTTAAATAACTGAGATCATCCACATGCTCATGAAGACCACCCTTTAAAAATATCCTTTTCTGTCCGCGTGAGGGAGAAGAACCGATGACCCATAAGTAAGGATTAAGGCGACCCATGAATAAACACCCACTTAAAAAAAAAGATACCCCTATTTGGGTCCACCTTTCTGTGCCCCACTAAAATAGTACTTATGAATATAAAAGCACACCCCTAAACAGAAAAAGCACATGAATCCCCAAGAATGATTGATGAAGATATACATCAAGATGCAAATGTTTTCTGGACTGAACCAGCAATGAGAAGCACTAATCCAACAGGTCTGCAATCGAGTCACCAAAGTGCACCACCTTTACAGCGGCCCACCACCTCTGCAGTGACAATTTCCATAACCTCAACAAGACCAAAGTGCGAGAATCAAGGACCACAAACCTTTTTCATTAACTTTTTTTAGCTTTTCAAAGGTAAAGAAACCCCCAATCACTAGAGGACTTCTGACGTCTCCCTGGAAGTCATCCAAAGACCTGCAATGTTCCATAAGTTATGTATTGTTGCACTTCTATGTACCCTCTGTTTTCTATGGGTGTTTTCCACATCCATGCATCACCAATGTGCTACCTAGTCTGATGTAAACTAACCCCAAGCTATCACTACGCTTGCATAGGGTCCTCTCCCACACCATTTATAACTTTGTTGATAAACAATTTTATTGATTTTTAAACAAGAGAAAGTAAAAGACGAGCAGTATGATACAGCACAGTGATAATCAAGTCCCACAGTTGATTAGGTGGTAAATAAAATACATCAGGACCCCTAGGGGTCTTAAGTGAAGCATATAGTTAACCAGGTAAGACAGTTTCAAGTTATCAGACCCAACCTTTTGCCCCAAATCTTGTGGTATTTTTTTTGGACAGCCTCGCGCTACATACAGGGCCTTCTCTTGCGTGGCTCACCAATCAATTCCCCTACGACATCTCTTAATGCAAGGTAGGGTGGGACATTTCCAACTGGCAGCAATGTCATGCTTAGCCACAATAATTGCCGTGTCTAAAAACAGTTTTTCATTCCGGGACCAGTCCAACCTGTCCCTGATCCTCAGAAGTGTGTGTAATGGGTGTGTGGGACCGCCAAACCCAGGACCTTGGTAAGTTCTTGCTCTATACCCCCCCAGTACTTCAGTAGGAGGAAACATGCCCATACCATGTGGAAGAAGTCAGCCTGGTCCTGGCCGCAGCGTGTGCAAGAGGCAGTCAGGTAAAGGCTGGCTCTGAGGAGGTGAGCGTGGGTGAGTTAGGCTAGGTGCAAGTAGTATAGTTGGATCAAACGGAGTCTGGCCGACGCAGTAACCATCTTGGGCGCCATCAAAACATCCCTCCAATCCTTCTCCTCCAGGTGATCCACCCAGCCTTCCCACTGGTTTCTAAGCTGCTCCAGTGTTGTTGGGTTGTTGTTGGTTAGGGAACTGTAAATGCGGGAGATCCCCCCCCTTCCTCAGGTCTCCCATCATAATTTCCGCTTCTAGTGGGCTGTATTCGAGTATTGTAGTGTTGAAATGTGTGTGCAAAGGGCATGGCGCAGATGCAAGTATTTATAAAATTGTAATGGCTGCAGGGAATGCCTGGACTTCAAGGAGCGCATGTGGTCGCTGGGCCAAACATCCCCAAGCTGGGAGATCCCAATCAGTTCCCAGGACCGAAACCCCTTGAGAGCACTCATCTCCTGCAGCCACGTGCCATGCCAGTGCAGAGTGTGTTGAGTCATTTTGTTTGTCCACTGTGTCAGGAGGACAGATTGTGTCACCCCAGGTAATGTTCTAGGTATGGTCCCCCTATACCTCATCGCCTGGATTCGAGAGAGGCCCAGCTACCCTGGCTCGAGTCTGTAGGCAGGGTCCCGACCATCTCTGTTAAACCAATCGTGTAAAACAAGTAGATGAGTTGCCAAATAGTATAAGTATAGGTTGGTCATTCCCATACCCCCGTCATAGGGCAAAATCTGGAAGCGGGTCAATGCTTTGTGGGGTCGTTGGCCGCCTTGAGAAATTTAGTGGCGAGGCTGTCGAGATCTCTGAACCAGGCCCGCGGAAAGCAGAAGGGAGTGATCTGGAGGATATAAAAGAATCTAGGGAGGATCATCATTTTAAATAGGGCGACCCTGCCCTGGGGGTACAACGGCAGCTTCTGCCATCACCAGAGGTCTTCTTTAGCACGCTTTACCAGCGGGGTTATGTTGAGGGACCAGGTGGGATCAGTATATAATGCGATCAAGATCCCCAAGTACTTAAAGGACTGTTGCCTAATGGATATTGTGGTTTGCCAGTCGAAGCAGTCTCTAGTTAAGTTCAGGGGGAACAGGACTGATTTGCCGTAGTTAAGCCACAGACCGGAGGCCTGCCCAAAGGAATATAATGCACGGAGACAGTGGGGGCTGGATTGGGCCGGCTCTGTGAGGTAAAGCAGGACATCGTCCGCATATAAGGCAATTTTGGCCACATCCGAGTTGGGCCCTTTCCGGCCCTGGATGCGGCCGTCTGATCGATGAGGACCGCTAGGGGTTCCATCACTAAAGCGAAAAGGAGGAGTGATTGAGGGCATCCCTGCCTTGTTCCTCTCCTAATGGGGAATTCCTCCAACAATACTCCAATAACTAGCACCCGCACATGGGACCGAGAGTAGAGGACCCTGCCCAGCCTGCGGAACCAAGGACCGAATCCTATTTCGGCCAGCGCATCATCTAGGTACCGCCAGTCCACCAAATTAAAGGCCTTCTCAAAGTCAATGAGAAGAAGTGCCAAATGAGGAATTAGTAGGTGGCGGTTCGCTAGGGCCTTGGGTAGATGACAGAGGCAGTGTCTGGTCCCCCATGCAGGCATGAACCAGCATTGATCGAAGTGGACCAGTTTGGCGAGATGAGGTTTCAGCCGCTGGGCGAGGATCATCGCAAATATTTTAACCTCCATGTTTATAAGAGAAATTAGGCGGTACTGGGCACAATTGGGTGATGGCGGTTGCGTTTTGGGGATAACCACAATGCTACATCTGTCTCCGGGGAAAGGAACCCTTCACGATGGCCTCAGCAAAGATTTCGGTGAGTTGCAGGATAAGGGTCTACTAGTAGGCGGGCATAGTACTCCTGCGGGAGACCGCATGGGCCCGGGGTCTTGCCCGGTGAGGTGTGTGTTATTGCATCATTGATTTCTTCACAGGACAAGGGGAGGTCCAGATCAGCGGACTCCGCTACGCTGAGGCGAGGGAGACAGAAATTACCTGGGCTAAGTAGTTCTGAAAGGGAGATGTCTGGGTGCTGCCTGGATTATAGCACGTGGTAGAAGGAGGCACAGGCCTGGGTCATTGCATGTGGGGAGCACCGTCAGGGTCCACCACTTTTGGAATTATTCGGTTGGCAATAGAGTATGTGGCCAAGCGGTGAAGGTCTTCCCGTTCTTGTCACCCCATCCGTAAACCTTTGCCACAGAGGATCGCCACGGGAGCTTGGCGGCGTAGTTGCCTGATTTCCCCCTCATTGAAAACAATGGGGTAGACCCAAAAGATCAATAGGACCTGGGTAACTGTATATATATATAAAGAAAGTGGTCCTAGATACAAAATTTTAAACACAACTAATGATGTGAATATTGTTTCTTCACAATCAAAAACATAATCAGACTAAATCTGAACATACAAACACACGGAGATGTATTGTTAGCTTAATTCAGCTCAAGAATACAGGAAACCCAACACAATAATGTATACAACAATTTCTACTGCAATTTATTTACAAATTCATAAAATTTCAGCAAAGAGAAAAAGGAAAGGAAACAGAGTTGGTGCTCAAGTGAAGGAAAGTGTAAATATAGATTTCAAAGTAATTTAGTGCAACAGAGAAATTATTTGTACATTGCACATGTAAAGCCTACCCATTTACAATCTATATACAATATTATACAAGGGGACAGGAAGGGGCAGGTGTAGGCTTTAAGGGAGTAACGGGGGGGATCGTCGACGTTTCGACCCTGGCGCAATAAGGGAAAGTCACGACCTCTGCTGCGGGTCTTCTTCAGGACGGTTGTAGGGAAGGGGGGACGGGGAAGCACCTGTAACGGTAAGTGTAAATATTTTAACCATTTATAAATTGGGGTTCCAATCAGAAGGAAGTTAAAAGGAAGTGTTGGGTACATTACCAATTAAAATTGGAAGGTGTCGCAATTCCAGATCAGTTGGGCGATGCACCTATCGGAGGTAAAGACAGACCGGAAAACTGTTAGCCCATCTCCAAAGGCACAGTCCTCCCAAGTTTGTCAAGGAAGAGGTGTTCTGCAATTTTTGACTCACCTCGAGATGAGAAATTTCTGCTCAAAGTAGAGATTCAATCCAAAACTAGTTGGTACACAATGGGCAGTTGTAATCAATCGTGCTACATTAGGGAAAGAGGAAACCAATCAGTTCCTTGATATAGTTAATCGCCCAGCAAAATGAGTCCCAGACATGAGAAAACACTCACCCTAGTCCAGTAACACGATGAACATGGTACCGATGGTCAAGGGCGAGAATGGAAATAATTTAAGTTCAAGCGAATCTGTGTAGGAAAAACAGGGTATAAAGCCCATGTTGTAATTTCCACCAATACCTAGGCAAAAATCTGAGTATTCAAACATGCCCATACAATCAATCGTTATGCAGGTTGATCAGAATTAAGTGTAACCAATAGATAGACCTGTATTATACCAAATACACAGGTCAGAGTCCACCATTACTAATGAACAAATACACAGGTCAGAGTCCACCATTACTGATGAACGCCAATGCATGGTAACCGGTTTTTCCTACACAGATTCGCTTGAACTTAAATTATTTCCATTCTCGCCCTTGACCATCGGTACCATGTTCATCGTGTTACTGGACTAGGGTGAGTGTTTTCTCATGTCTGGGACTCATTTTGCTGGGCGATTAACTATATCAAGGAACTGATTGGTTTCCTCTTTCCCTAATGTAGCACGATTGATTACAACTGCCCATTGTGTACCAACTAGTTTTGGATTGAATCTCTACTTTGAGCAGAAATTTCTCATCTCGAGGTGAGTCAAAAATTGCGGAACACCTCTTCCTTGACAAACTTGGGAGGACTGTGCCTTTGGAGATGGGCTAACAGTTTTCCGGTCTGTCTTTACCTCCGATAGGTGCATCGCCCAACTGATCTGGAATTGCGACACCTTCCAATTTTAATTGGTAATGTACCCAACACTTCCTTTTAACTTCCTTCTGATTGGAACCCCAATTTATAAATGGTTAAAATATTTACACTTACCGTTACAGGTGCTTCCCCGTCCCCCCTTCCCTACAACCGTCCTGAAGAAGACCCGCAGCAGAGGTCGTGACTTTCCCTTATTGCGCCAGGGTCGAAACGTCGACGATCCCCCCCGTTACTCCCTTAAAGCCTACACCTGCCCCTTCCTGTCCCCTTGTATAATATTGTATATAGATTGTAAATGGGTAGGCTTTACATGTGCAATGTACAAATAATTTCTCTGTTGCACTAAATTACTTTGAAATCTATATTTACACTTTCCTTCACTTGAGCACCAACTCTGTTTCCTTTCCTTTTTCTCTTTGCTGAAATTTTATGAATTTGTAAATAAATTGCAGTAGAAATTGTTGTATACATTATTGTGTTGGGTTTCCTGTATTCTTGAGCTGAATTAAGCTAACAATACATCTCCGTGTGTTTGTATGTTCAGATTTAGTCTGATTATGTTTTTGATTGTGAAGAAACAATATTCACATCATTAGTTGTGTTTAAAATTTTGTATCTAGGACCACTTTCTTTATATATATATATGATTTCCCCCTCAGGCATGCGAGTTGCCTCTCTTGAGTCTCGTCACAGTCCTCAGGAGGGCGTTGTTCGAGATGCAGTGCCTTGGCCTCCTGCAAGGTGACACTGTGGGATTGGGCTTGCTGCTTGAGGTAAAGCTGGCCTTTGGCAAATCCCGGATGGTGGCTTTGCTCGCCTCCCAGAGAGTACCAGGGGGGGGAACTGATCCGGTATTGGTGAGGAAATATTGTTGGAGTTCAACCCCGATCGCCTTTATAAGCGCCCTGTCCTGGAGGAACCACACGTTCAACCGACACGTCAGGCACGCCGAGTTGGGGGGGTCTTCCATGTGTAGAAATACCAGTGAGTGGTCTGAGATGCCCTAGGGGAGAATACGGACATCTCTAATCAATCAGCAGTCCATAGGGGGGACAAATAGAATGTCTAACCGGACATGGGTGCAGTGTGCGGCTGATGTATGAGTGAACTGTCTCTGCTGGGGGTGCCAGATTCTCCAGGTTTTGCACAGGCCCAGACAGTCTGCCCAATTAGCCAGGTGTTTGACTTGTGTGATTTTGGCAGCAGATGGTGAGCTTGCAGTGTCAAGGTTGGGCTTGAGTACCTCATTAAAGTCACCCCCAACTATTGCTGGACCAATGGGTAGGGATGTGGTGAGGTCGGTGGTGTGGTTAAGAGTTGCTGTAAGCCGCAATGGGGGTAAATATATAGAAACAAGGTTGAGGGGGTTGCCTGCTAACGTACCTTAAGAGCTATGAAGCCGCCTTGGGGGGTCGTTGGTGGCCTGCGTGAGTACAAAGGGGAGGTTACATCTAGGAGGATTGCCACCCCTTGAGAGCCCGGAGTGCCAGACTCTGTTATACCCATACCTCGCTAGAAAGGGGCACTGGTTGCCCTAAATATGTGTTTCCTGAAGGAGGAGGATGTCCGCCACTTGCTGCTGAGCAAAGCACAGAACAATCATTTGCTTGATCCTGTCAAGGAGTCCATTGATGTTCCAGGATAATATGCAGAGGGAGGGTCTATTCGAGCATGTCATGGTGGGTGCAAGTGGGATCAAAGGGCTGCAGGACACGGGATGGGTACGTGGGTGATTGGGGTCTGGTTTGAGTGCAGCACAGTAACTGTAACTGTATGTCGTGAGCAGTGTGTGTGACTATAATAGTGCATGATAAGAAGGCTGGTGGGATAACATAGTAAAACAAGAACAACATCAGGACAATGGTCCCAATCCCCCTCCCTACCCTCTACCCCCACCCTACACTTCAGAAACAGAAGCATCTGTCGTCCCGAATCGGCAAAGTAAGTAAAAAAAACTAAAACATTCGGGTTGGATTGCGTGGAAGACCCCTCCTTACCTAAGGATACCAATTGTTTCGGCAGAGTGATCAGTTGATCGTAATTGAAACCTTGAGTTGAAATAAGGCTTAGGAAGGTGGAGAAGCAAAATTGCAGCACCGGTTAGGGCCATCACTTCAGGAGTGCTGGGCTGCGGGAGAGCTCAAAGTCTGCAGAGACAATGTGTAGGCTTCCTGATGAAGTGTTTCGCAGATCAATGCGGCTCGTGGAGCTTGACTGCCGTGGGGAGCGAGAGGTGGAAAAGGGTGCGCGATCCCTAGGGCACAGCTCAGTTTCTGTGATGCAGACCGTCGTGTTGCGGAGGTCTTGTCAAAGGAGGGTCATGTCCACCTGGACCTCGCCAATCTTGCCCTCAACTGAAGCCTGTGAGGCGCTGATTGCCTGGAGTATAGTGTTGAGCTGGGTGACCGGTGCAGCAGATTTCTCGACGGGTCCGGCCGCAGACCCAGGATCCTTAGTCGTGTATTGGTCCATTAACGTGGATGACCCCGATTGCGAGGATTCCGAGGTGTGGCATGGGTCTTGCTGGGCAGGGGCACAGTCCAGTTGCGGTGTGACTTCGTTGCCCCGAGCGGCACAGGGCAGGCAGTGGTCCTCCACCATCTGGTCAGGGGGCGCTAGTCGGGCATTCCCAGATGCTGTCTGTAGAGAGGGAGGGAGCAGAAGGAGTGTAGACTGTCTCAGGAGGCAGCCAGCATACAAGGACCAGCCCATAAGCTAGTGGGATGCCATCAGTGGGCCGGTTCTCTAGGAGGGGGCATCGCCTTGCTTCCCCGGCCCAGGGGTGGCCCACCAGTCAGGGCCAGTGAGGAAGAAATGAGGAGGCGGGGCAGCCCAGTTTGGGAGGTGGTCCCGTGAGGCACTGGACGTTGTCTTCTCCATAGCTTGGTCCTGCCAGTGCATATCAGGAAGAGGTGAATGTTCCAGGGCCAAGGCGGAGCTGGCACAAGTCTTTCCCCATGGCTATTCTGGACCTGAGCCAATGATGCAGGAGAGGGATCTAGAGTTACGGGCAATCACCACCCCAGCAGGCCACTGGTATATAGGCAGTGGTCAGGGTCAAGCTCAGGTCCCCAGGGGCCAACTCCGTCGCCTCAGCCCCGTCGGGCCCCAGCACCCAATGTTGTTTGCAGCTCTGCTGGATCTGAGGATTAGCTCACTACAGGTCCTCAGGGTGGCACAGGGATGCATGCAGGCCGCCGAACACAGAGCCACACCAGACCAGTTAAGTGTTGTGAAACCGGCCCCAGATGAGTGCCAAGGCCGCCCGGGGTCCAGACCGGCCTGTGAGGGCAGAGGAGAAGATTGGTGGGGGGACTCTCCCAGAACCCCCCGCTGCTCAATTGGTGCAGCCAGATCCACCGCTACCGCAATCCTGCCCCCAAAGCAGCTGATAATGCATGGGAACGACGGTCCGTGTGGGCCCATGTGTACCCCCGTTGCCGCCCTGACAGTCACCAGGTGCTGCAGGGAGCAGGCATGCCCCGCCTGGGCTGCTGGAGTCGGGGGAAATACAAATGTGTCATCTCGCTCAGGGTTTGGTAGGGCTGTCAGGAGGTCGCCTTCAGCAGCAGGGGGTGCCGATGGAGGGGGGGGTGTTCACCCCCCCTCTGCCACCAAAAATGGCGGCCGGGGAACATTTGCATCCCAGTGCAGCCTACTCGGCGCCAGGCCCCACAGCGAACACAGGACCCTGTTGAGGGCAGGGGAGCGGCTTCCTGGACTGCACCAGGCGAAAAACACTGCTCGGTTCCTCAGGGGACCAGGGGCGGTCCCAGGCCGCAGCCTCTTCCCCTCCAAGGAGCGCATGTGGTCGCTGGGCCAAACATCCCCAAGCTGGGAGATCCCAATCAGTTCCCAGGACCGAAACCCCTTGAGAGCACTCATCTCCTGCAGCCACGTGCCATGCCAGTGCAGAGTATGTTGAGTCATTTTGTTTGTCCACTGTGTCAGGAGGACAGATTGTGTCACCCCAGGTAATGTTCTAGGTATGGTCCCCCTATACCTCATCGCCTGGATTCGAGAGAGGCCCAGCTACCCTGGCTCGAGTCTGTGGGCAGGGTCCCGACCATCTCTGTTAAACCAATCGTGTAAAACAAGTAGATGAGTTGCCAAATAGTATAAGTATAGGTTGGTCATTCCCATACCCCCGTCATAGGGCAAAATCTGGAAGCGGGTCAATGCTTTGTGGGGTCGTTGGCCGCCTTGAGAAATGTAGTGGCGAGGCTGTTGAGATCTCTGAACCAGGCCCGCGGAAAGCAGAAGGGAGTGATCTGGAGGATATAAAAGAATCTAGGGAGGATCATCATTTTAAATAGGGCGACCCTGCCCTGGGGGTACAACGGCAGCTTCTGCCATCACCAGAGGTCTTCTTTAGCATGCTTTACCAGCGGGGTTATGTTGAGGGACCAGGTGGGATCAGTATATAATGCGATCAAGATCCCCAAGTACTTAAAGGACTGTTGCCTAATGGATATTGTGGTTTGCCAGTCGAAGCAGTCTCTAGTTAAGTTCAGGGGGAACAGGACTGATTTGCCGTGGTTAAGCCACAGACCGGAGGCCTGCCCAAAGGAATATAATGCCCGGAGACAGTGGGGGCTGGATTGGGCCGGCTCTGTGAGGTAAAGCAGGACATCGTCCGCATATAAGGCAATTTTGGCCACATCCGAGTTGGGCCCTTTCCGGCCCTGGATGCGGCCGTCTGATCGATGAGGACCGCTAGGGGTTCCATCACTAAAGCGAAAAGGAGGAGTGATTGAGGGCATCCCTGCCTTGTTCCTCTCCTAATGGGGAATTCCTCCAACAATACTCCAATAACTAGCACCCGCACATGGGACCGAGAGTAGAGGACCCTGCCCAGCCTGCGGAACCAAGGACCGAATCCTATTTCGGCCAGCGCATCATCTAGGTACCGCCAGTCCACCAAATTAAAGGCCTTCTCAAAGTCAATGAGAAGAAGTGCCAAATGAGGAATTAGTAGGTGGCGGTTCGCTAGGGCCTTGGGTAGATGACAGAGGCAGTGTCTGGTCCCCCATGCAGGCATGAACCAGCATTGATCGAAGTGGACCAGTTTGGCGAGATGAGGTTTCAGCCGCTGGGCGAGGATCATCGCAAATATTTTAACCTCCATGTTTATAAGAGAAATTAGGCGGTACTGGGCACAATTGGGTGATGGCGGTTGCGTTTTGGGGATAACCACAATGCTACATCCGTCTCCGGGGAAAGGAACCCTTCACGATGGCCTCAGCAAAGATTTCGGTGAGTTGCAGGATAAGGGTCTACTAGTACGCGGGCATAGTACTCCTGCGGGAGACTCATGGGCCCGGGGTCTTGCCCGGTGAGGTGTGTGTTATTACATCATTGATTTCTTCACAGGACAAGGGGAGGTCCAGATCAGCGGACTCCGCTACGCTGAGGCGAGGGAGACAGAAATTACCTGGGCTAAGTAGTTCTGAAAGGGAGATGTCTGGGTGCTGCCTGGATTATAGCACGTGGTAGAAGGAGGCACAGGCCTGGGTCATTGCATGTGGGGAGCACCGTCAGGGTCCACCACTTTTGGAATTATTCGGTTGGCAATAGAGTATGTGGCCAAGCGGTGAAGGTCTTCCCGTTCTTGTCACCCCATCCGTAAACCTTTGCCACAGAGGATCGCCACGGGAGCTTGGCGGCGTAGTTGCCTGATTTCCCCCTCAGGCATGCGAGTTGCCTCTCTTGAGTCTCGTCACAGTCCTCAGGAGGGCGTTGTTCGAGATGCAGTGCCTTGGCCTCCTGCAAGGTGACACTGTGGGATTGGGCTTGCTGCTTGAGGTAAAGCTGGCCTTTGGCAAATCCCGGATGGTGGCTTTGCTCGCCTCCCAGAGAGTACCAGGGGGGGGAACTGATCCGGTATTGGTGAGGAAATATTGTTGGAGTTCAACCCCGATCGCCTTTATAAGCGACCTGTCCTGGAGGAACCACACGTTCAACCGACACGTCAGGCACGCCGAGTTGGGGGGGTCTTCCATGTGTAGAAATACCAGTGAGTGGTCTGAGATGCCCTAGGGGAGAATACGGACATCTCTAATCAATCAGCAGTCCATAGGGGGGACAAATAGAATGTCTAACCGGACATGGGTGCAGTGTGCGGCTGATGTATGAGTGAACTGTCTCTGCTGGGGGTGCCAGATTCTCCAGGTTTTGCACAGGCCCAGACAGTCTGCCCAATTAGCCAGGTGTTTGACTTGTGTGATTTTGGCAGCAGATGGTGAGCTTGCAGTGTCAAGGTTGGGCTTGAGTACCTCATTAAAGTCACCCCCAACTATTGCTGGACCAATGGGTAGGGATGTGGTGAGGTCGGTGGTGTGGTTAAGAGTTGCTGTAAGCCGCAATGGGGGTAAATATATAGAAACAAGGTTGAGGGGGTTGCCTGCTAACGTACCTTAAGAGCTATGAAGCCGCCTTGGGGGTCGTTGGTGGCCTGCGTGAGTACAAAGGGGAGGTTACATCTAGGAGGATTGCCACCCCTTGAGAGCCCGGAGTGCCAGACTCTGTTATACCCATACCTCGCTAGAAAGGGGCACTGGTTGCCCTAAATATGTGTTTCCTGAAGGAGGAGGATGTCCGCCACTTGCTGCTGAGCAAAGCACAGAACAATCATTTGCTTGATCCTGTCAAGGAGTCCATTGATGTTCCAGGATAATATGCAGAGGGAGGGTCTATTCGAGCATGTCATGGTGGGTGCAAGTGGGATCAAAGGGCTGCAGGACACGGGATGGGTACGTGGGTGATTGGGGTCTGGTTTGAGTGCAGCACAGTAACTGTAACTGTATGTCGTGAGCAGTGTGTGTGACTATAATAGTGCATGATAAGAAGGCTGGTGGGATAACATAGTAAAACAAGAACAACATCAGGACAATGGTCCCAATCCCCCTCCCTACCCTCTACCCCCACCCTACACTTCAGAAACAGAAGCATCTGTCGTCCCGAATCGGCAAAGTAAGTAAAAAAAACTAAAACATTCGGGTTGGATTGCGTGGAGGACCCCTCCTTACCTAAGGATACCAATTGTTTCGGCAGAGTGATCAGTTGATCGTAATTGAAACCTTGAGTTGAAATAAGGCTTAGGAAGGTGGAGAAGCAAAATTGCAGCACCGGTTAGGGCCATCACTTCAGGAGTGCTGGGCTGCGGGAGAGCTCAAAGTCTGCAGAGACAATGTGTAGGCTTCCTGATGAAGTGTTTCGCAGATCAATGCGGCTCGTGGAGCTTGACTGCCGTGGGGAGCGAGAGGTGGAAAAGGGTGCGCGATCCCTAGGGCACAGCTCAGTTTCTGTGATGCAGACCGTCGTGTTGCGGAGGTCTTGTCAAAGGAGGGTCATGCCCACCTGGACCTCGCCAATCTTGCCCTCAACTGAAGCCTGTGAGGCGCTGATTGCCTGGAGTATAGTGTTGAGCTGGGTGACCGGTGCAGCAGATTTCTCGACGGGTCCGGCCGCAGACCCAGGATCCTTAGTCGTGTATTGGTCCATTAACGTGGATGACCCCGATTGCGAGGATTCCGAGGTGTGGCATGGGTCTTGCTGGGCAGGGGCACAGTCCAGTTGCGGTGTGACTTCGTTGCCCCGAGCGGCACAGGGCAGGCAGTGGTCCTCCACCATCTGGTCAGGGGGCGCTAGTCGGGCATTCCCAGATGCTGTCTGTAGAGAGGGAGGGAGCAGAAGGAGTGTAGACTGTCTCAGGAGGCAGCCAGCATACAAGGACCAGCCCATAAGCTAGTGGGATGCCATCAGTGGGCCGGTTCTCTAGGAGGGGGCATCGCCTTGCTTCCCCGGCCCAGGGGTGGCTCACCAGTCAGGGCCAGTGAGGAAGAAATGAGGAGGCGGGGCAGCCCAGTTTGGGAGGTGGTCCCGTGAGGCACTGGACGTTGTCTTCTCCATAGCTTGGTCCTGCCAGTGCATATCAGGAAGAGGTGAATGTTCCAGGGCCAAGGCGGAGCTGGCACAAGTCTTTCCCCATGGCTATTCTGGACCTGAGCCAATGATGCAGGAGAGGGATCTAGAGTTACGGGCAATCACCACCCCAGCAGGCCACTGGTATATAGGCAGTGGTCAGGGTCAAGCTCAGGTCCCCAGGGGCCAACTCCGTCGCCTCAGCCCCGTCGGGCCCCAGCACCCAATGTTGTTTGCAGCTCTGCTGGATCTGAGGATTAGCTCACTACAGGTCCTCAGGGTGGCACAGGGATGCATGCAGGCCGCCGAACACAGAGCCACACCAGACCAGTTAAGTGTTGTGAAAACGGCCCCAGATGAGTGCCAAGGCCGCCCGGGGTCCAGACCGGCCTGTGAGGGCAGAGGAGAAGATTGGTGGGGGGGCCTCTCCCAGAACCCCCCGCTGCTCAATTGGTGCAGCCAGATCCACCGCTACCGCAATCCTGCCCCCAAAGCAGCTGATAATGCATGGGAACGACGGTCCGTGTGGGCCCATGTGTACCCCCGTTGCCGCCCTGACAGTCACCAGGTGCTGCAGGGAGCAGGCATGCCCCGCCTGGGCTGCTGGAGTCGGGGGAAATACAAATGTGTCATCTCGCTCAGGGTTTGGTAGGGCTGTCAGGAGGTCGCCTTCAGCAGCAGGGGGTGCCGATGGAGGGGGGGTGTTCACCCCCCCTCTGCCACCAAAAATGGCGGCCGGGGAACATATGCATCCCAGTGCAGCCTACTCGGCGCCAGGCCCCACAGCGAACACAGGACCCTGTTGAGGGCAGGGGAGCGGCTTCCTGGACTGCACCAGGCGAAAAACACTGCTCGGTTCCTCAGGGGACCAGGGGCGGTCCCAGGCCGCAGCCTCTTCCCCTCCAATGGCCAGTGGGCCGTGGTGCCCGTCAGGTATTACGCCAGCCTTTCCAGCCAGTGCTGATGACTGCAGCAGAGTGACGAGGCAGCTGCCCCACTCACCGGGTGCAATAAAGAGTTGTCATGCCCCGCCGGGCCGCTGAAGTCATGCCCCCTCGGACCAGCTGCACTGCAGGTAGGCTGGCTCATTCCAGGACCTACAGGGCTGTCAGGAGTGGGAGGGGGCAGCCAGTGATGATCTGAAGGGTCCCCACTCTCTTTCCCTCAGCCACCCGAAATGGCAGCCGAAAAGGTTAGTCACTATGCGGCCCCAGCCACAGCTTCTCAGCACCAGGCCCCACAGCGAGCATGGGGGAGCTGCTCTCCAGGCCACACCAGCCAGACGCTACCCCTCAGATGTTCAGGTGACAAGGAGTGGTCCCGGGCCATGCGGCCTCCTCCAATCCAATGGTCAATGAGATGATGGGCCCCTCCGGCACCACGCCAGGCCTCCCCAGCCGGCACCGCTGTCAGGAGCGGATAGATCAGGTGGCCATTGAAAGAGGTCCACTATGCACCAGGCCGAAGGAGGAGGCCTCCCCGTAGGCTGCCTGGTTGGATGACCTGCTTCAGGTCACAGGGCTGCCCCGTGGTGCTCGACTGTCTTCCCAAGTGGTCTGCGTGGTCACCGGACTCCGCACCAGCCCAGAGCCTAAGGTGGAGTGAATGTAGGCCACAGTCTCACAGCAGTGATGCAAATTAGGGCACTGCAGCGCGAAGATCAGGTGCCACCATTTTGAGGAGAGGTGCAGGTACTCCGCAGCGATGAGGATGACGCCGCAATGCAAGGATATTAGGAGGATTTTCCGCTGTGGGTGAGTGGCAGAGGTGACAGCAAGGCTACAGAACTGAGTAGTGGATGGCTGCCGCTGTTTGTGGATCTTGGTGCGGATGACGGAGGGGACGGAGCACTCTACAACCGCCATCTTGACATGCCAAGCCTACGACCGCCGTGTTGATGTGTCAAGCCATGCCCCCACCACTTATGATTACACCAAACACAACACTAGCATTCCACATGTAATACATTGCGCCCTCTTGCACAACATGTGGTGTCAGCACATGACCACCGTGGGTTCCCAGACAACAGCCAGGTCATGTTACGCTTGTTCGATGATACCGCATGCAGTAGGCACAGTCAGACTTTACTTGTCCCAAGAGATAGTCCCCGAGAAAGCAAAATGCCTTCTCTACCTATATCTATGTAGGATTAGGACCAAAATATAACCTGATAGAGTAGAACTGCATAGAATAGTAGTGAACCTGACCCAATAGGAGACAAATCCCACTGCTTTGTATCTGTTGACTGAGAAAGCGGAATGCAAACAGAGCAAGATAGGATGTGCAGGAGGGGCACCATAGGAGAGGATACTGTTTGGCCCCAGGACTTTCCAGAAAACAGGTTCTTAGCTGTAGCTAAACCACCACAATAATGCACAAATATGTCTGCCCCTGCCTCAGTCTGTGATCTGTCCCAGGGTGGACCTTAGCATTTATAAGGTTGTCTTCTTTAATAAAAAATTAATCCCAGACATAGAGTTCCAGTGTAGGGCCATCCACCTCGATGAGTCAGAGGGAAACAAGTCTCATAGGGGAAGGTTAAACAACTGTATAGATAACCCATGTATTGAAATCTGAGACACGGAGGTGAATAGATATACATGGTTAGAAGGGAAGGGGTAACCCTCAATTGTACAGAGACTTACACTGTATTACTTCAGTTTCAAAGGAAAATAAACCATCCCACTAGGAACGAATGAGAACTGTGGTACGGTGTTGCACATTCCAGACAGGCAATGGGACACCTCCACACGGATGCATACCTACTGGCTGTGTGGTGAGTTTGCTTAAACTCATCCCCAGATGGCGTGGCCTCTGCTTCTTCTTCATCACCATACACACCCTGACCTTGGTCATTCCGGATAAGGTCATTCAGAGTTTCACCAACATCCACTAAGGAAGAATACAACTGATGCATCAGGCGCAAGAGAAAAGAACTGCTGAATATTTCTACTAAGCTTAGCACAGGACATTCCAGATTAATTCTGATATACAAATCAATGCAGGGGATTCCATACCCTTGTTCACAGTGCAAATGAAAGTGAATGCCTGTTTGTTAATGAAAAGCAGGTGGGAGCTGCTCAAGATGATGAACAGTACTGAGCTCAGCCTTAATGTGATCAAGGAAAAACTGAAAACCATCTACCTCATGGTGATACAACATCGATCTGTGTTGGACCTAATGACTGCAAAAAAGGGAGGGGTGTGTGCAAAGATCTGTATGTCCTGCTTCACATTTATGCCAGGCAACAACCTGGATAATGGAACTCTGACTCTTACCATCCAAGCACTGTACTGTTTACAAAGGGAAATGCATGAGCAGGAAGGTTCCCCTGAGCAGGCATGGTATCTAAACTGGTTTGCCTGGCTTTCCCCGTGGCTGACTGACTGGTGGCTGGTGGCTGACTGGACTGTGCACGTCACTGTTTCCCATTCTCATATTTTTATTGTTCTTGTGAGGTTTCCTACAATTTACGGTTTCCTTCTCTAAAAACAGTCCTCAAATTTGGCGGAATGCAAATAACTAGGGAAGTAGTATTATTCAAAGCTGAAGAACAGAATGTCCCCAATAATGTGACTGTCATGAAGTATGGGTTAAATAATCTAGTTGAAAATTCAACCAGAGGGGGGAATGTTGATATTGATAAAAACAATGCTAATGTTTATAATGGTTCATTCGCATAGAGGAGCGAAATGACATCGCTATTGTCAAATTTGACTGTCATGAATTCTCCATCAACCTCAACTCAAAAATACATGATCAGGCAGCCTCTGCAAATTAAGCCCACAGTAATTGATTGACAGGTCACAGGTGGGGTCACAGGTCACAGCCGACAGACAAATGCGCAAACAGGAAACTCAGGTCTATCACTCAGATAAACGCAGTAAACCACAATGGTCCAGGGAAATTGGTCCCAATAAAGTGCACATGGCCACAGGGCTGCGATCATTCTCAAAATACCATAAAGTCAGAGGCCACATGGAGTTAGAAACATGCAGCAAATCTGGGCACAACACAAACAGTGAGCACAGTGATCATGCGCCCCTCATGCCAGACATCTGGACACATTACCCATTGACCCGCACAAGGTCAAGTCCCACCAGCATTTGTTATCAGGGACCTTTTAATTATGACTCCACAGACAAGGCCCGCATTCTTTTAAAACAAGGATCGCCAGATGTACTTTTATGGCACCCAAAACTGCATAAAAATCGCTCTGATTGATTGTACTTTGAGACATTCCTCAGACCCATTTCTGTAAGCTGTACTCCCGGTTGCAGTATTTAATTAAACCGACTGTTCCTGTTTACCAAATACCTCTTGTCTTTTGTTTTTTCAAGGTAAATTTATTTCGAGCAACCCTCTTCAGTCTTCACTACTGTGTGGCTTTATCAGAAGAGAGAAGATTAACAAAAACTTGACCAGACTGATATTCAAAGTTGTATTTTCTGGATTTATGGCTGCTGTGAAAGTTTGAGGTTAAACTGCTATTGAAGCAAATGCCTGCGGTATTTGAGCAGTGCATGGCATAGACACATAATATGGAGCAGGGTCTCCTGCTCTTTTTCACAAAGCTTACTTTCATCTCTGGGGGAAGAGTTTTAATTTTGGTAGATGGTCCAGTGTTGGAAGTATGTGAAATACCAAAAGCCTATTTTTCTTTGGTGATGTACTCCCAAATTGTGCCAATTTCCCTGGAAGATTATGTGATGATAAAACCATACATGCGTGAGAGCGCCAAGACAGGATATCTTTGTCAATGATTGAGCCAAGGGCCTGGGCGCTCTCTTGAATTTTTTATTTTTGTTTTTTTATATAGCGTAAACTCGACCCAAAGGTATCAGAGTGCTTTAAATGAGCACCAGTTATGTTACAGATGGACACATTCATTTTTGGTGGGCATGGGGAGGTTAAGCTATTTGCCCAGACTCACAGGATGTTGAGCGCCCCTGCCAAGACTCAAACCCAGTTCCCCCACTTTGAGATCAACCGATCCAGCTGTTACGCCACATCCTATCCGCAATGATTTCATTCTGACTTACTACAAAAGTTCCATACTTTGCGCAATCGAAGATCATTCAAAAATGCTTCCATATATTGGCAGTTTTACCTCTAGACATCTTTAATTCCCTCCAAATCATATTATTAAGTGGGTCTGCTGTCGCAGACCTGATCTAATGACACAGCTTGAGGAATGCAGTTATCCTGAGGGATGATTGTTGTGGAAGATAAAACTCTAAACAAATCTGAGCTGGTGATGCTGATTTTTGGAGACGGAAGATACCTTTATAAAAAAAAAATGATTATTATGTCTAGCAGTTCAGCCTCTTTACCAAGCATGATTTCACATCCATAAGACAGAGCTGGTAAAACCTTTGACTGCATGACCTGTAGGATTGGGTGCATGCTGGTGCCACAAACGTTTTCGCTAGGGTCGACAGAGCAGACAAGAGCGCCTGCACCTTATTTTGTACTGATGCTTTCTGTTTCTTAAAATACCATTTTGCATGGTGAAATCCCAATTTATTTGTATTGCAGAACCCTCTCTATGTTGATTCTGTCCCTACACCACATGCCTGGCTTGCTTTGACTTCTCCCAAAGATGATGATGTTGGTCTTTTCGTGATTAACCTCCAGTTTATCATGCTCTGTGTAATTGGAGATGCTGTTTTGCAGTCTCTGTAGGCCCACTCGAGTACAGCTCAACAGGACCAGGTCATCTGTGTGAAGCAGGTTATATGGTGGCTTGAGACCGAAGTTCATAGTGTGCGAGTTGACCTTGTCTAGCTCTCCCATGAGGTTTGAGATAAACAAGTAGAAGAGCAAAGGTGCCAAAACGCATCCCTGTTTTAGCCCTGTGGGTGGAATTTTCCTTCGCAGAGTACTACTACCTCCCAATTTTGTCTGCAGGCAGGTTGCTGTATAAAGTAGTAGTATTGGTCTTAAAAGCTCCATCGATATATCCCAGACTTTAAACTTCTCCAACATTCTGTTTCTGGATACTCGATTGAAGACTTCCTTAAAATCAATAAAGCATGCATTAAGGAATGAGCATGTTTGGGATGCTCGATCCATTAATATGGAGGTTGTAATCAAATTCAAAAGGCAGCCTTAACATTGGTGGAATTCTGTGTGGTTCTTCGGGATAAGTCTGTTGTTATTGGCCCAATGCTTGGGATTGTTTGAAAAGCAAAGTTGCAAAATATTTAGCAGCAATGTCAATCAGAGTGATTAAACATTCATTTTTCAGTTTGATTGAATCCCTGCCTTTATAAATTGGGTGGATTATTGAACTCATCCAGGACTCTGCAATTTCTTCAACATGCATTATATGTTTATATAGTATGCTGAGACTATTGCCCATAATTTGGGTTCTTTTTAAAACAGGGTCTGGAGTAGCCCATTAGGGCCACATGCAGAATCTGTGCAATATTTAGCAATGGCCTTCTCTATATCTTCACTGGAAAACCCAATATAGCGTGCTGTCTGCTGTTCGGTGCCTATTGGGGAGCCCATGATGCCATTATTTGTGCGGCCATTTTGAGGTGTTAAATATTTGACATCATTTTAAGATCTGAAGTATGTATCTCTTTAGATTGCTAAGGATCCAGTGGGTTCGACTTCTGTAGTTTCTTACTAATATGGAATTGGACACTTTGGAAGCGTTTCACAGAGGCATGTAGGAGCATATACAAGCCGTATCTTGTAGTATCAGCTCTGTCACAAATAAATGATTTTGTGCATCGGCCTCTTCTTGTTCAGTTTTTCATTTCATAGGCAAGAGTACCAAAAAGAACAGGTAGCCAAAATAAAGTTTTTCATGTCTTCAGATATTTGCAGAGCTCCAAATCAATATCCATAGTTTACACAGTAAAATACAGTACTAACTAATATCCACGGCTGAATGCCCAGCTATGATTAAGCATTGAATTAACACATAGTTAATACACTTTTTCAGACGAGGTTCTCCCCACACAACCGTAGATGTCTGCTTGGTTTCTTATGTGTCACATCTATTCGGTATGTAGTAACTCGTATAAGCTCTGGGTACATGAATGACATTCAATGCTGTGCTAAAGGCACTTGTGCTTTATGTAAGTGCTAATTCACAATACAAATAATAATATATTGCAGTAAAGAAAAAACTAGCACTGGGCAAAATTCAGCAAAACAGACTTAGTCAATCTTGGCTATTTCCCAGGGAGAATAGGGCAACAGATGTAAATGAGGATGCTCATTTAAATGACTAAGTGCCCGATGTAGGTGGCCCAAATACCGGTCGGTAATGGTGAAATTCGGTGAATTTCACCGTTACGACCAGTATTTAGGCATTCTTGATGTAGGGAAGTAATCGATAATTAAGAATCAGTAAATACTGATTCTTTAATACCGATTCCTTATTGGCCTTGATTTAAGGAATCGGTAATACCAATTCCTTAAATGCAATGTAGAAAGCACATAAAAGAGTGCTTTTAGGCCTTTAGGAATCAGTAATTACCACCAACTTCAAGTTGGTGGTAATTACCGAATTCCTTTAAAAAAGCACTTTCTTGATTTTTTTGAAGTGCCATGTGGCACACATCCATGCCCTTAGGGCATGCATGTGTGCCACATGTGCACCCAAGCACATTTCAGGGATGAAACAGGGTGTCCTTTGGACACCCTGGCACCCTTGAAATACCTCCCGGTATTACCAATTCGTTAATCCCGAATCGGTAATACCGAATGTCTTCACATTCATTGCTTTGGGTTCAAAGCCCATAGGAATGAATGGGTAGGTATTCGTTATTATTGAATCTCAATTACAGATTCGATAATAACGAATATTAAGAATTCAGTATTTTTTTCCAAATTCTTACCTACATCTGAAATGCCGATTTCTAAATACAGAATCAGTAAAATTCAGGCCCTAAATCACTTATGATTTTCTGGGATGTTTTCGGACCCTGCTGGAATTTCATATTTGTTTTTTATTTTTAGGTCGAGCTTCGGAGACCTGTTGTATCTGTACTGTGGGCTTCAATTCCGCCCTTTGCTTACCATTTATTTGTTTCAGTGTCCATTAAACATCCTTGCATGCTAGTGGTCAGTCCTGCCTCCTTGTCCCTCCTGTGACTTTGTTTCCGCCCACTGGAGCAGAGACTAAGTACTGTGTCATTATGCTTTGATTGCTTATCTGTTCTTCGGGGACTTTTTTTTCTTATTTTCCTGCTTGTGTTTGAAAAGCTTCCCTTTTCATTTTCGGAGAATTCTCGTTCTTAGCTTAGCTTGCTCCAATGCTTTTTCTGTAAACAGGGCTGTAAATCATGCTGTTATCTTGGTCACATTTACTAAGCATTCAAAGACCAGGATTAAATGGCAGAAGTGCCTGTTCATTCCGCAAATCACTGCTTGCCCTTCCTGACATATCAAACTCTTCATAACATTTTTGTTTTTTTCTTAACAATCACAAATGATGTCGAGCATCCTGCAGAGACTTGAACCCAGTTCCCCAGTTTAAAAGATGGGCACTCTAGCTGTTACACCACATCCATAATAATGGAACCAATGTAGTAGCCATCTTAATATTTTGTTGGTAACTCCGTGCTGCGATGTCAGTGCATCCACTGAGACACTGGTGTACATAGAAATGCAGCGCAAGAACCAGGAAGCAAAGGCCCAGCCAGACGTAGACACTGAAGAGGGGTTGCAGGTCCAGCACTACTGCTTCAAGTATCTGCCTCTAAATGAAAAAGTCCCAGAGTCCATTCTGGTTAACTCCTGAACTACAGTGCGCTGTCACACAACTGTAATTTAGCCAACAATTAGCATGTTTAATGTGGAAGAGTCACAGGATTCACTGATACAAACATTCAGGGTGGAGGCATGGTTTTTGTGTGTCTTAGATGTTAGAGGAAGGGTGAAAGGCGGGTATTAGAGGGCTAGTTGCTCTATTGGAATAAGTATGTCTGTGTACGCTACTACGCTGGCTCCTCATGATTACATTCATTGTCCAAGGTGCAGCTGGCTTGCCTGCCTCTCCTACAATACACAAGTGAGCCTTCACTGCTGACAACCATGTTCACGTCGGAGCGCAAATGGAACCTGTCCTTTGCAGGCTTCCTCAGGGTGGACCACTTCGGGTGTCTAGCTATCTGCAAGAGTGGGCCGCATCTCGTCTCTGAGGCTCACAGCTAAGGGACATCATAAACTGGGGTGCTGAACATGGCTGCTCTAGCGTGCCCTTCAGGATGCTCACATCCTGCAGCTCCTCATGCAGCTTGCAAAATGCTGCCATCAACTAACAAGAGAAACAGAATTAATCTTATCTAACTCTCTTGTCATCATGCATATAAGAATACACACTATGACCGAGGAAATGCTGCAACTATGAAACAGACCGAGTGTGGCTCAAATGCTGCTACAATGAAACAGACCAAGAATGACTCGGTGAGCCATGACTGCTTTTGAAGCCTCTCAGAAAGTCAGGTAAAGAAAAGAAATGAAGCATGAGGGCATTAACAGAACCAGCTGCTTCTACCCACAGCAAGGGAAATCAACATGCAAATAGCCTCCTAAATACACAAAACGTTGTGAGCTAGCTTTGGTCACTGTGCCTCCCAGCATACACACTTGGAAAATTCTCTCCTGACTGCAGGAGGCTTGAGTCATCCACAGAGTTCTGTAGAAAGCCATGCACAGCTGCTAACATACACAAACACTTTTCTAGGCAACTTCAGGAGTGAGAGGCATGAAACAAGCAATACCGTCCGGCTCATGTGCAGGCGCTCCCTCAGCGTTACAGTAGATATGCCACCTACATTCCGCTCAGCAGTAACCCAAGACTTGCAGAGATTACTTTGTCTGTGGAGGAATGAATGCCTCATTTTGTAATGAGAGTAACTGTGAAATGGACAAATGAATCCCCCCACATAATCCACTCGTCTCCCCTCCTCCCTCCAACCTGCACTGTTCTCGCTCACCCAATCACAGCTTTCTATCCAAGCAGAGCCCTGACTCTCCAACTGTAACCCCTGACTACACGTAGTTTCTGGTGCCCTGTCCCCTCACTTTAGGTGCAGTGCTTGCTTGGGTAAGATCGAGCAGTGCTCCTTTACCTTTCACTGTGTGATTCCTATATTACTACTCTGTGAGTCTGACTTTACCCATGTGTATGACTTTTATGCACTACTAGTGTTGGTTCTAGCATTGTCAGTGTATTAAATAAATGCTTTCAGTTTCCAGAGCTTACATTTCTGGTTGGGATCACTGACATAACCTCGACAGACCGAATATCGACTGGACAAAATATCGATGACTAATTATCGACAACAAAATTATCGATTTACTATACTTACACAAAAAACATCAAAAATATCGACTACACAATATCGACTACTAAAAACAACGACTACAACAATATCGACTCACAACATTATCGATTTCTAAAACACCGATTATTAAATATTTATATAACAACAGTCAAAATATCGATTACACAAACATAGATAGCAAATTTATCGATTGTAAAAAAATCGACATTAATAGATCCTAAAATAAATGACTTTATTATTTAATAATTAAGTCATACTGATCATAAAAAACCAGATTTAGTTAATATAAATAGATGACATATATTATTTATTTTCATAACATTTACAATACACAATAAATACTAACATACATTTTATAATACATAAACAATGTTTCGACCTTCTACACATTTTTTACAACTAATTATATATATTCCTCCACTTTACAAATATCAAAATAACATTACCTACAACATTACCTATACAAAATAAATCCTTACACATTCTATAAACGTTAATTGGCGTCACCCATATAAGGAAAACAATTAGCATAACAGAAAAAAAAATTCAAATCAACAAATAAAAACAGACTATCCATTTAAACAACCAATCCTATTTCTGAAACAATTAACCTAATACTATATAAATGAAATAATAAGTAACTAAAAACGCAGTATACATCTCCTAAGTAAAGGAAGACGAAACTCTGCTGGATTTCTGGAAGAAAACTGATGGACTTCAACAGAAAGAGACCTACACATATCTAAAGTAAGTACTACTACATTATTAGTCAGCGAAAATGTAACTCTCAAAGCTCACACCTATATTTTAAAGCAAAATACATCAAATATATCTTTTTTTTTTAGCACTCATCCTACAGATGAAAAAAAATAACAGAAGACCTACACAACACCTGGACATCAAAAGTTACATATAAAAAAGTAAGTATATATTAGAAATGTAAAATCGAGAATTAATAGATAGGTAACTAAATCTAAACTAGCAAAAAACGTCGAACAAATTATCATAAATAGTAATAAAATATATCTACACATTTTCTCAACTTCCACAGGTACAAAAAGATATACACAGAAAATAACAGTTTGAAGAACATCAACAGCTGAAAATAACGACTTGAAAGCATCAAAACATTTACAGGTAAAATACAAATGTGTGAAACTGTATAATGTGATTAGAACATTTTTTTTCCTTAAAAAATATTTACATTCTCTTTTAATTACCTCCTAGCACTACAATACTATCATGACTGAAGGAGCTAAATTCATTTATTCACAAAAAGGGAAAATGCTTCTTTGTTACATGGGATATGTCTACACTCAAGAGAAACAAAAAGATTTGAAAGTGTTTTGGAAGTGTACGAAATATTATGCCAACAAATGTTATGGTAGAGCTATAACTCAGGAAACTACTGTTACTTATACTAAAGAACATAATCACCCACCCAATGTAACAGAAATAGAGATTAGACAAATGCTAGATTCCCTTAAAGAAGCTAGTACTAGCACTGATCAACCAACAACTGCTATTCTGAAACACCATTTAAGTGTACTTCCCCAACATGCTTCTAGCCAATTACCATCTATAGAATCCCTTAAAAGAACAGTAGCTAGACAAAAAAGAGCAACATGCACTACTCCTCCCACACCAAAAACTTTAGAAGAAGTCCAAATTCCACCTGAACTCTCTGTAACTCACAATAAAGAAAATTTTATACTCTATGACAACAAATCTAAAGATAAAAGAATTATACTGTTTGCCACAGCAAACAACATGACAAAACTTACCCAATGCCAAACTTGGATGATGGACGGTACTTTTTCTGTATGCCCCAAACCTTTTTATCAATTATACACCATCCATGGTCATTTCCAAAATGCAAATATTCCATTCCTTTATGCCCTTCTACCAAACAAACAGCAAACTACCTATCAAGAAATACTAACTGAAGTCAAGCAACATACTAACAACTATTTTCCACAAAAAATTATCATTGACTTTGAAAAAGCTATGATAAACAGCATCCTTAAAACATACCCACACACAGCAATACAAGGTTGCTATTACCACTTTAATCAATGTATCTGGCGACATCTACAAAAATCAACCTTGAGTATCCAATACGCCACTGATAGCACATTTGCTTATCAAATCAAAAAACTCATCGCCCTAGCCTATGTTCCACTAACAGATGTAACTGAGCACTATAACTTATTAATAGACAGCCCCTACTATAAAAGAAACGAAGATAAACTAAGCCCTATGCTTGACTACTTCGAAGACACATGGGTAGGAAGGCTACACAGATCAGGCCACAGAAGACAACCCAAATACCAAATAGCTTGGTGGAATGTCTACCTTAGCACACTAAATAAGGAAGCAAAAACAAACAATGCAGTTGAAGGATGGCACAATGCCTTCCAAGCAACTACAGGCCGAGGAACGCCTACCCTTCACAAATTAATACAATCCTTACAAAAAGAACAAAGTTACCAGGAGCTCCGAATGGAGCAATCAGTAACTTTGATTGGACCTAAACTCACCAAAGAAACTAAAAAAATGTATAACACACTCCAAAGTCAAGTTACCCTCTATCCAACTAGCAAAGGACTAGAATATCTATCAATGATTGCCAAAACTATTCTTTAAAACATTACATAACTATACACGTAAAACTAAACATATTTTTCCTAAAATTCTTCATTATAATATGTAACAAATTGCAATTAAATTATCAAATACATAATATTAACATATATAAAATGTATTTAGATAATGTATTTACAAAATGTTACATACAACGTAAGTAAAGCAAAATTAAAAACAGTTTTCCCACCCATTAAAAATCCAGAAAATACTTATATTTCTGATGCAGCTTCAAACGTAATCCAATTCCAAGCAATCCATAGGACACCATTCCAAAAACCCATACAATCCATGAAAGCCCAAAAAAAATGCAAAAATACAAGCAAATGCATAGCGACTCCTTTCCACTTCAGTAGACACCAGATACCATAGAAACCCCAAAAATCCGTAATGGCGAAAAATAAACGCTCCAAGAAAATGTAAAAACCCAAAAAATTGTGTGCAAAAATAAGAATATAATACTCGTTACACAGCTGTGATCAAAAAAGAAGGGAGTCCTCCAAAACAGCAAAACGCGACGATAACCTAGAAAAAATAAATAACATACCCACCCACATAAAAACACCCATACATATATAAAAACACATATTTATACATCAAACATATTATCTTAGTAACATTTAAACATATTACCTCACCTCACACACCTACAACAAAAACGCGGTAAAAATCCAATATCGTACACTCTACCTAACACCGAACACACAATCTTCTCTAATTAACTCTACCTACATAAACATAAACACAGCACACATACACTAGCAATAAGTTCAGAAACTTATAAAACACAATTAAAACAAACTTACCCTCTCTAACGCGAAGCAGCACCCAACCGCGATCTGTTGAAGCACCAAATACGCCTAAGTAACATTACGCGGTTAAAAAGTAGTCCCTGTATACAGCTAAATGCTATTTAATTTCTATATTCCAACACTTTAAAAAATACACAGAGTATTATATTAAGTGTAAATATTTTTTTAAAGTGTATAAAATTATTTCATAAATATTCATAAGTTTGAAATAATTATTCAACTGTTATGTTATAGTTAAAAAATTAATTTTTGATTTATAAATACATTTAGTAAATAATGTTAATGTAAAAATAAATTGCATATATAAGTTTGTTACAAGAAATGTTTTTTTTAAATTTGCAAATATTATGTAAAACATTATGTATGTATATAATAAATGTTTTTGGTGTTTATGTATTTAAAAATGAATATTATAAATATGTTCAATATTCATAATAATTATTTCCAAAAATATAACATGACTTGGTAATAAACAAAAATGTTACAATTACAAAAAAATGTACATAATTTGCAATCACAATACATTCAATGTGTATCTGAATAAATATTTTGTTATTAAATAAAAAGTACATATTACCAATTTGTTTCAGAAACTATTTAAATGTTAATATATGTAAAAGATAAAAAAATTATGTTAATATAATTTATGTGTTAAAAACATATACATGTACTTCATATTTTTGTTATGTTAATAAAAACATTGAATGAAATGTTTTGATTATAAATAAAAAATGATTCTCTACTTACAAATAAATTTTTATATGTGAATAAACAATTTATCATTTATGGCATTTAACCCTGACTATGTTTCCTTCTTTATTATTGTATATAAATATTATTTGCATATTAAATAATCTATTAAAAAATACCTTATACATTTAAATATGTTTAAAAATTTATTAATATTTAAAGTCCTACAATACCAATAATTGTTTTAATGTATATTAATTCAAATATTTTATATAAAATATATGAAAAAGTAACTAATTTAATAGAAATTTAAATTGACCATATTTTTACCCTGTATCCCTCTAACCTAAAACCCTAAACTGACCCAAAGCCCTAAAACCACCCCTTTACCCACAAACTAAAAACTGACCCAGAACCCACAAAATACCCCTTTACCCACTAACTGAAAACTGACCCTGACCCCTAACAATAACCCTTTACCCACTAACTGAAAACTGACCCTGACCCCTAAAAATACCCCTTTACCCACTAACTGAAAACTGACCCTGACCCCTAAAAATACCCCTTTACCCAAAAACTGAAAACTGACCCTGACCTCTAAAAATACCCCTTTTCCCACAAACTGAAAACTAACCCTGCAACCAAAAAAATACCCTTTACCCAAATACTGAAAACTGACCCTTAACCCTAAAAATAGCCCTTTACCCACTAACTGAAAACTGACCCTGACCCCTAAAAATACCCCTTTACCCACTAACTGAAAACTGACCCTGACCCCTAAAAATACCCCTTTACCCAAAAACTGAAAACTGACCCTGACCTCTAAAAATACCCCTTTTCCCACAAACTGAAAACTAACCCTGCAACCAAAAAAATACCCTTTACCCAAATACTGAAAACTGACCCTTAACCCTAAAAATAGCCCTTTACCCACTAACTGAAAACTGACCCCGGCCCCTAAAAATACCCCTTTACCCACTAACTGAAAACTGACCCTGACCCCTACAAATACCCCTTACCCACTAACTAAAAACTGACCCTGACCTCTAAAAATACCCCTTTACCCACAAACTGAAAACTAACCCTGCAACCAAAGAAAGACCCTTTACCCAAATACTGAAAACTGACCCTTAACCCTAAAAATAACCCTTTACCCACTAACTGAAAACTGACCCTAACCCCTAAAAATACCCCTTTACCCACTAACTGAAAACTGACACTGACCCCTACTAATACCCCTTTACCCACTAACTTAAAACTGACCCTAACCCCTAAAAATACCCCTTTACCCAAAAACTGAAAACTGACCCTGACCTCTAAAAATACCCCTTTACCCACAAACTGAAAACTGACCCTGCAACCAAAAAAATACCCTTTACCCAAATACTGAAAACTGACCCTTAACCCTAAAAATACCCCTTTACCCACTAACTGAAAACTGACCCTGACCCCTAAAAATACCCCTTTACCCACTAACTGAAAACTGACCCTCACCCCTACAAATACCCCTTTACCCAAAAACTGAAAACTGACCCTCACCCCTACAAATACCCCTTTACCCAAAAACTGAAAACTGACCCTGACCCCTAAAAACACCTTTATCCACAAACTGAAAACTGACTCTGAAAGAAAAAAATTACCCTTTACCCAAATACTGAAAACTGACCCTGAACCCTACAAATACCCCTTTACCCACTAACTGAAAACTGACCCTGACCCCTAAAAATACCCCTTTACAACTGACTCTGCACACAACATATACCCCTTAATAACCAAACAGAAAAGTAACCCAGAAGACTAAACCAACCTCTTTCCCCAAATACAAAATAATATATATATGAGAATATCTATAATTATATATATATATGTTATATATATCTTTATATATCTAATTATACATATATTATATATATGTAATTAAATGTAATTAGACAATTATATTTCATATATATATATTTTATATTTAATTATTATAATATTAGTTATATCTATTTATATCTATATAATTAACATATTTTAAGTCTTTAACAATTATTTCATTATGAATACCAATTAATTAATTAACATATGTCATTACTTATAATTAATTAACTTCCCACCCTATACCCCTATTAACACACAACCCACTACATAACATAAAAATGTGATATGTAACATAATTTACTATAATAGCATTAATGTTAATAAATTTACAATTACATAAAATATAATTTACATATTTAATTTATTTTACAAATATTTAATTATTCATAACAATTAACTAATTAACATAATTAATTACTTACAATTAAATTACTTCCCACCCTATTCCCCTATAATCCCACAACCCACTACATATCCTAAAAAAGTTTGATTTTACATATTCAACAATAATTCCATTTATTTAAATAAATTAACAATTAAATTATATATAATTAACATATTTTAGATAAATAACAAGTATTTACTTATTCTTACCAATTAATTAATTAACAGATTTAATTACTTACTATAAAATTACTTCCCACCCTAATCCCCTATAATCCCACAACCGGCTACATGAAAAAAATAATTTAAATAAGCATAATTCTCAAATAAGCTATTAAAATAACATATTTACCAATTACATATTATATATTTAATTAAATAGTAATTTAACAATTAATTACATATTAATACTAATAATTATATTTACATATTTAATTAATTAATACCAATTAATACATTTACATATTTAATTAATTAATACCAATTAATATACTTACATATTTAATTAATTAATACCAATTAATATATTTACATAATTAATTAATTAATACCAATTAATATATTTACATATTTAATTAATTAATACCAATTAATATATTTACATATTTAATTAATTAATACCAATTAATATATTTACATAATTAATTAATTAATACCAATTAATATATTTACATAATTAATTAATTATATTTAAAATACTTCCCACCCTATTCCCCTAAAAACCCACTACCCGCTCCTAGAAATTATTATAGTAATATAATTTTTTTTAAATTTATTAATTATTTTTAACATTAATTCTATATAAATAAATAAATAAAATTAATACATTTTAACACAAAATGCTATTATAAAACATTAAAACAATGTACATTGAACTATTACATATTATATATATACATATTAAAATTCGATATCATGAGAGTCGATATTGTGACAGTCGATAACACAACTTTCGATATTTTTAAACTAATAAACATATCGATATTTTTTACTGACGATATTACTTACTCGATATTTTTTATGTCGATATTTTTTACATACATAACAATCGATAAAAAAAAATCGATATTACTTACCTCGATATTAATGCCATCTCGATATTCTCTAGTCGATATTATGTCCAGTCGAAATAAATGACTCGATATTAAGACTGTACACCTTCTGGTTGGTAGGATCGCTGGACCTTTACCAGTATGATGCTTGCATTACCATTGGTAAACTTGCATTAATGCTTTGTGTTTTGTTTCTATTAATTTGTAGCAGTTCACAACACTAGTGGGGTACCCAGGTATTCAGTCAGGCAATAACCTAGCCTGCTTGCTGCACATTGTTGTATGTTTAGGGTGTGACCTTACATACCCCTACAGGGTGTCATACATGAGGGTCAGAGTTGTGCTATAATCATGTCACTGCAGGTGGATAGGACCTGCCTAGATGTTAGATACCAACTACCTTGGTAAGATTGTTACTCAATGGTGGGGGCAATATAAATGCAGGTGCACAATTTTATATTATAGTCACCGTCGTCCTTATTAATTGAAAAGCTAATGCTCCAAAGGGAGATGGTGGCCACCAGTTCAATCATCCAATGGGGGAACCCACAACCTCATATAAGTCCCAGGAGCACTCCCTCAAATCACACAAATACAAGGTCCAAATTATGTTGTTCTACAAGTCCTCTTTATATTTCTGTATCTTATTTTTTTCTAAGCAATATCTGCTTCATCATTGACGTCCTCTGGGCTAGAGAGTACACACTAGCAAACTCTTATTCCAACTCTTTACAAACAAATTTCACTCCATCACCATAAAGTGATCACCAGTCTAATGTGAGGAGTTTAAGCCAAGTGGGGCACAAAATGGGTTTACAGATTCATGATCCCTCCTCAAGTTGAGGGTACTCATTCATATTCATTCCATCATGCAATAGTGTAGTGTCCAACTATAAATCAATATTAGCCCGCATGCATTTGCTAAGTACCTTCCCAAGATCAGTGTGATGCAACAGTCATTCAGCCACACCACTTGTGCAAAAATAGAATTAATTGCAGTCCATAATCAGCCCCTGGGCATAATTAGATTATTTATTTAAATTACATCTGAAAGAAGAAAATCAATTTGTATCTCACCTAAAATGTTTTTAATGTTTCCGAATCGCCAATATAGTATAAAATGCTAGGTCATTAGAGTCAGTTTATGTTTGTTCTTTAGCAGGAGGGAAGAAGAGATAGAAGTAAGCATCAATTGTGTGCTTTCCTGATATGCTCAACACGTCTTAATTTGAAAATGACTAACCCCTCAACCATATACCTGTGATTCAGTTTAGGGCTGGTTTATTTATGCACAAAATGGACATCTTTCATGCCTTGAAATCAAGCCAGATCAAACGTATTTCGATTAGTAAGTTTTCATAGGTCACACCTCAGTATCATCCTGTTGGACTAGACCACTTCATGGCTTAGACACCACAGTGCTTAAATCTCCGACATGTGCTGGGAGTGCCCAGAGTATGTACATCTCTCTACAAAAGCTGTTTTTGCTATTATAGTGTGTAGTCAGTCAAACACATTGTTAATGTATTACCAAATATACAAGGGGAGACACATGATAAGCTGGTGTATGAGACTATGTCATCTTCACTTTCCCAGTAGCAAATTCTCTTTTAACACAATGTAGACTAATTTGTAATTAAAACCTTCTATTCCGCCCATGATTCGACAATTCTTAACATTAATTTCACTTTCTGGGAAACCTATTTCACCCCCTCCAAGATAAAGTTGGTGTTTGTTGTTTTAAGTGTCTACAAAGGCATGGATACTTAATTGAACTGCAAACAAAATTGCATTCATTTATATGTAACATTACTTTCTTCTGTCATTGTTTATTATAGTTATTCGTCATTGATCATTAACGCAGGTCTAGAACACACTTAAAAGTGCTTTCTGCTTATATTTGCTGTTTGAAGAATGCTAAAAATACAGGCTTAAGTGATTTTGATTACTTTTTTACCTGTTTAGACATCCAAATACCGGTGGTGCCGGTTAAAAACTGATCAGGTGGCAACCCTATGTTAGTTTCTCATATTTGACACACTTGTGAATCGACAACAACGAGAGATACATTTAACAGTGGGGCTCCCTCGGGAGCGCATCTAATACCTCTGCCTACTCCCAACTTCTAGGGATCAAGAGCCTTTTTTATTTTTTTATTTTACAGAGTTTTATATAGCGCGAACTTGACCCGAATGGGACCCGAATGGGATATCAGAGCGCCTTACATAGCACCAGTTGCATTGCATTCAAAGTGATTTGCCCAGAATCACAGGATGTTCAGCGTCATTGCCGAGACTCGAACCTAGGTCCCCAGATTCGAGGTCGACCGCCCTGGCCTTTAAACATCCAGGGCCTCATTTATGAGCCCTTGCGCCACTTTTACGCCGCTGGTGCGTCACTTTTTGTGACGCACCAGCGGAGTAAAAAATGTGCCTTGTTGCACCATATTTACAAAGTGACGCATCTAGGTAGATGCGACACTTTGTAAACCCCTGCGCCACATTATACCTGCCCCAGGTATAATGTATGCAAGGGGGGCGTTTTGACGCAAGAAAGCGTCATAGAAGTGACGCAGTGAAATCCATAAGATTTCACTGCGCCATTTCTTGGATGCTAATTCGTCAAAATCTTACGCCTGTCCCATGGCAGGCATAACACTGAGGCAGGGACTTGCCCATGTGAAAGTACACATTGCTGGAGTTGTGTCACTTTTGTGACACACTCCTGCAATGCGTCACTTTTGCGCCTACAGATACGTCAGAAATACTGACGTATCTGTAACTCCTTGCGCATGATGCGTCATATTATAAATATGACGCATCAATCATGACGCAAGGAGTGCACACTGAGAAGTGACGCATCGCTGCTTTCACGCAGCGATGCGTTATTTCTCATAAATGAGGCCCCCAGTGTACTGCAGCATTTGCATTTATGTCATTTGTGGGACACAGGCTTGAAAACTAACGGGGCTTACGCAGCTTTTCATTCCTATTAATTCAGTAAAATGAATACCAATGATTCCTTTGTCCTTTTTATGAAAAATATAAATCTGAAAACCAATTTTTCAAAGCGACAAATTATGGTGACCAGCCCTGGCAAGAAATGTGAGCCAGTATTATATCTTGCTGAGAATCAGCTAAGCGCAGTTCATAACTTCTTTTACCTAGGGCTGACCTTTGATGCAAGCAATTCCTGGCAGTTCCAAGTACATACCGCACGCAAGAAAATTGCGTTCTCTTTTTAATCTTGGCAAGATGGATGGTAGGGCTACTATTTCTCCCCTACTTACAATCTACCAAATATAATGCGTACCTACCAACACATGTGGAGCCGGGATTTGGGGTTTCATGACATAGGGCCATATGTATCAAGGTACACATTTGCGATTCTGAAATAGCGATTTTTTAGAAATCGCTATTTCAGAATCGCAAATTGGGATGTATGTACAAATTCGCATTTTTTTTGCGAATTCTTAGTATTCCTTAATTGCGATAAGCAAATTGCGAATCACAATTAAGGAATACTTTCCCATTCATTTCTATGGGCCAGGAGGCCCATAGGAATGAATCGCAAATTGAGAGTCACAAATTGAGAATAATTTCAAGGGTGCAGAGGTGTCCAAAGGACACCCTGTTGCACCCCTGAAATAAGCATGGGTGCACATGTGGCGCACATACATGCCCTAAGGGCATGTATCTGCATCACAAGGCATTTTGAAAAATGCAAAAATTTGCATTTTTCAAGGAATTCGCAAATTACCACCAACTTGAAGTTGGTGGTAATTTGTGATTCCTTAAGAACAATTAGCATTTTTTTTTGCTTCATACATTGCATTTAAGGAATCGCTAAATTTGCGATTCCTTAAATGCAATTGCAAAATAAGGAATCGCAAATTTTGTGATTCCTTGTTTTGCACCAGATTTCCCTTAATACATACCATTTGGCAAATTCACATTCGCAAACGCAAATTTGCTTGATACATATGGCCCATAGCCCCTACCCAGGTCGAAGAGAACAGATTTTGTAGAGAATTGCTAAATCTCCTGCACTCAAGACCCTAGTATATAACAGATTCCATTACATTAGCTCCCCTTCTGTTATGGGTTAATGTTTGTAGTAACAAGGAGGGTAGCCTGAATAGGGCAGTTATTGAAGACTGCCTGAAATTGGATAGGGGCACTACCGTACCTTGGATGAGATATGTGTGCAAAACTATGGGCGATATTGGCTGGCCAGAAGTGTTCAGTGCCCCTGATCTGATTACCAATTCTACAAAAAAATTGGTAAAACATAGATTTCTCGAGTTTGTCACTGCTTTGAGGTTTCAGGAGGCTGCCAGTAAGCATACTATATGCTTTATTATACAATGGTTTCAGTCACATCCGGCATAACTTGCAGGTGGAGGGGTGAGGGGTTGCGAGGGGTTTTAATACAAAAACATTGTTTTACTTACTTTAAGGCCGGGACCCGCGTCTTCTCGGCTCCTGCTCTCCTGTCTTCGACAGGAACAAGAAGCAGGCAGCCAGGCTCCCTCCCCTATGCCAATCACATCACTGCAAGCAGCGTTGTGATTGGTCTGGCGCGCCGTAACTCAGTGCTCAGCCAGGGACTTATGGGGTAGGCATATTTTCTATGCAGAGAGAAGGTAAAGGTGTGCATAACTGGTTTGAAAGGCCCGAGAGGACCAAACAGTCTTTACGCACTCAGAAATGGGCACATAACTCCTCCCCTGCCCTACTTGGAGGCCAGAGCAGACCCGCCCACCCATCCGCCTGCAAAGCAAACATAAAATGGTAATCATTAAAAGTAATTACCATTTTATGTATATGTTTCTCGCACTTCAAGAAAGCAGTGGGGCACAGTAGGGCAACACTCCTCTGTCATAGCGGAGGAGCCGCCCCTGTATGTTTGCAACACACTTTATCTTATGGGAAGTCTTATCTTCAACCAACCGTCGGATGCTGAGTACACCTTATACACTGTTAAAACCTCATATATTTCCTCACTCTAATTTTTAGGCACATCTACTGCACAGCCAATTTTAAACAAGGTGTCCTGTTTCTTTTCTTGCTCTCTTCCTGATCTCTTAATGTCTAATCCAAATGCGGAAAATATATGCATGTTTGCTCAAAGGTCCTCTTCTTTTGTGGAGTGGTGTGGCTCACTGGTTAGAGGCGGCAGACCCGGAGGCAGAGGTCGGCCTGGGAACAGGGTTCGATTCCCGACGCGGCAGGGTCTTGGGCCATGGTCAGCGGACTCAATAATTCTCTCCTTGATGCCTACTCTAACCATGGGTCCCACTCAGCAACTCTGGGCAATAGCTTGCTTAATCTCTACTAACGGCCCCATCAGCGCCGGGGATGCTTGTCTTCACCTTGGAGATGCCCAGGATGGATCATCTCACAGGGAAAGCCAGGATGGGTTCCCCAGCGGTATACAGCGCCGGGACGCCCCTTTGCTGGGGCAGCTGTGCGCTTTACAAGTATACGACATTTAACATTTTCAGGCATCAACTTTTATCAGCCATTTCCTCATTTTCCTTTGACCATCCGGGCATATCACGAACAGCTGTTCGTGATACTGCTGACAGCGGACTGCTAAGAGAACCATGGGCCTTTACATGCCTGGATGGTCAAAGGAAAGAAAAATGACGAAAAGGCTCAGTAGATGTGCCTAACAAATAGACTGAGGAAATATATGAGGTTTTTACAGTGTATAAGGATTACTCAGCATCCGACGGTTGGTTAAAGATAAAACGTTCCATAAGATAAAGTGTTGCTGAAACGCGTAGACTGTATTCCATCTTGAAATTATCTTCCTGTTTTTTCACGAAATTTTTGAAATTAAAGAATAAAGATGATAAAAAACAATCCAATTGTGAATCTAACTTTTGTGCTGTATGACCAGTAGAAATCGCTTGCTGTCATTCGCCTAAATATGAGTAGTGTGTAAACTTTGTAAATTATAGGAGATCCTTTCAGACTCTTTCGTGAAAGAATCCTTACTGTGCTCCTTAAAACTGTTGAATTGTATGGTTTTTTGGTAGACCCAATGGAGTGAGCACTCTTAAAAAACTTTAGGGATAAACGGTGTGCAGGCAAAGTTTAGGCCATAACCGGATTTTTGCTGTACTATTATTAATGTGAAATTTTTGATACCAAACATTTTTGGTTTAGGTGAAGCCATCATGTAGCTGGGGAACTTGTAATCACTAATGCCCCGCAGATACACTCAAGATGGCTTCCCTATTCATTGGCACTGTCCAAGAATCGACTTGGACATTACAGGGGCGGATCTGCTCATGCGGAATTGTCCTCATAGGTAATATAATGCACCATGCCTTAGGGGCGTAAGTCCTTCTGTAGGGATGACTTGCATATATTACATGCTGTGTCTGCAAGCATGGCATACTAGAGGTGTTCCATGTTGTGTCTTCAATTTTAATCCACAATTTCAATCAGTCTGCAATGCAGTTGTCATGAGTGTGGTGAGGGGTCCTTTAGGGTGGCATAATACATGCTGCAGCAAAGAGGGACCCTCGTTAGCATTCATGCCCTAGTTAACAGTGGTACCATTTACTATGGACCTACAGGGGTACTAAAGCTATTTGCAGTTGGGGGAACAATTGCACAGTTTTAGGGAAAGAAATCTGACACTCTGGACCTGGATAGCAGGAAACCAGTGTACATTTGCCCAAATTGTTTTATTGCCCAGGCAAAAAGTTGGGGTGATCATGTCAAAAAGGGGCACTTTCCTACAATAATGATAAGAAATTAAGCTAAGAAATGTGATGTGGGACTTGCCATGTAACCATGGTGGGAACAGAACATGTACTGATTTTGTGGCCTAGGAGGACCTCTCTCTAGTGCTCCCGCATGGGGGCGTAAAACACACTTTTCTTTACATTTTATCTCTCTCCATTTTTCCATTCAGATTAAAATAGGTGTCACTTGCAGCAGTTGATTTGCTTTGTTTTACTCCTCATTGAAGATGTTGTTGTTTAATTTCGCCCCCGATTTTCAGTCATTGTTGGGACAGAAAAGTCCTCTGCATGGTTAGAGATGTGTACCCCTACCCTGACTGCCCAACTGTACAGTTGTCTGGATCCCTAATGAAGATTATGTGTCATAGGCAGATTTGGATCATGTGTGTGAGTCATGACATAGGGCTGTTACATGGATTGTGATCTTGTTGGACTGGGAAGAGTGCCCAAAGAACTACCCCCATAGTGGTGGAAGACTACCGCCTTCACCAGGAGTTAAGCAGCACAAGCTTGTTGGGGGCAGCATACGGCATAGTCATCAGTAGAAGTGAACAGGACCTTTTTACCCTGTTTGACTGTAGTGAAGCCCTCAGGCCCACTCAACTTTTTTTAAAGTCACACTGCAGTGTGCTTAACTCACCCTTAGTATACATTAGGTAAGTTGTGAATTGCTGCATAACGAACGATTAGTAACTCTGTGTTGGTTGCATGTGTACCTGGGAAGGGTATATAGTACAAGGATGGAGCAGTATTGTGCAGTGCATGTGGGGGTTAATGTGTACTTGCTTGATGTACAGTACATGAAGGGTGAAGTGTTGTGCAGCACCCACATAGGGACCGTGTGATCTAGCAGTGCATGTGTTTTGAAATAACACACACTGGTTAATGATTGAAAAGCATCAGTTCTGAACAGTACATGCAGTGTGAGTATGTGTGCTTCTCGCATGTTTACCTGTGAGGGTACAACACAGAGTCATTAACCCTTTCGTTGCGGGTCGTTTTCACCTGCTGTGCAGGGGGAGGGGCGCCGCTGTGCTTGTGATGAGCTCGGCTCGTCATGAGGTACAGTGGAGCTGCACTCATGACGAGCGCAGCTCGTCACAACCACACCCGTGTGTGAACGTTCCAACGGTCATGATGAGCTCAGCTCGTCATGAGCTCAGCTCAACCGTGCCTCATGACAGCATGGAAAGTATTAACGCTGAACTGAAAGTGTGCTGTAAATGTACACTGAGTGAGTGTGCCTGCAATGGCACATTGCATGGAGGACCATGGGTTCCATTTTGGGAAGTCCAGGCCTCCCTGTTAAAGACATGTAGAGGAGAGGAATGACCCAGGACAGATTTGTGTATTGCTGCTTTTCTTTGAACTGGCTGAGGATATACTGAAGGGAAAAGGAAGAGACTCCCTTTACACGTCAAAGGACTGCACTTTGATTCAGTGATAGGTTACAAGGAAGGGGTCTGGACATATCTCAGGAAATATATGGGGCTTATAAGTAAATCATAAAAAGTAGGACGAGGTGCCTGGGATTAACATTTGATACACATATCACAGAGGCTGTGGCAGTCTGAACTCTGGTCACTCTCACAAAATTTGTTGGGGACAATCAGCCTCGGAGTGGTCCCTGCTGTGTCAGACCTCTTTCATAAAGGAAGATGAAAATGAGAAGTTCCCACTTCAAAAGAAGCAGAACCCCAACATAAAACTTTAAAGACCCAGTTCCTAAATTACATTTGGTGTCTGGAAAAGGACTCTAAGAAGGGGAGTTTGAAGCCCCAAAAATATGTCATCTCCTAAGCAGCAAGATGGGTTATGTGAGAAAGGAAAGCTCTGCAAGACTTCTGTCTGCGACCAGGCCTGGGGGCCAAGGCTTGCTAGTATTCCTGCTTGGTGAGGTGAAAGCACCCAAGGAAACCAAGACCACTTGCCCTGGAGCCTGGACTACCAGCTCTTGCCTGTCTGCCAAGACCAACTTGCTCTGTAAGGAAGAGGAGAGCATTGAAGGAAGCAAGATCCAGTGGACAGTCCTCCCGTGAGGACTCTCTGTGTGAGGTGTGAGGATTCCACTGTGAACCGATCAGGCCATAACCCACGTGAAAGACTATTTTTGGTGACCCCTGTATGCCAGGTTAGAGTCGTCATTGACTGAGCCATTTATTGAGAGCTGTGGGGAGGGTGCCAGGCTGACACGGCCTCATTGCAGTGATCCTGAATGCCTGAGGGTGCCACCAGTGAAGAAGTTGTGCAGCGTGTCGGGACTCTTGAATGCCTGCAGTGGTGCTGGCAGTTGTACCTGAGGAGTCCACGTTCCATCAGGAAGGTACCGCAGCAACCCCATATGCGGGACTAAATCAATAAAAGACACCGGGCTGTTGCTATGGACTGCAATGAGGCTGTAACTTGCATGTCTAACCCCACTGAAAGCTCTGCCCTTCCTGACCCTCATGGATTAAAATGATGCCGAGGAGGGTGACATTCCCTCAAGGGTCTCTAGTCAGGAGCTGAAAGACTGAATTATTCTCCCCTGGTGAGAACTTGACTTACTGCATTGCTGGGAGCTGGAAGCTGGATGCAGCTCCGATTGCTGGGGCAAGCATATGCGTCATTCCGGAGAGTGAGACGGCACTTGTCTGATGCTGCCGCATGTACTGCGAGCAGCCTGACTTCTCTGAGCAGGATTGGATCTCTTGAGCACCCACACTGAGGGCTCCCACTGTGACGCCGCGGCCATGCTGCATGAGTGGATAAAACTTGAACTAGGGCCTTTGGGGGGCCCGTAGATTTACTGCTAAAGTTGCTGCAGTACCACAGACACTTTTGATTGAAATCCTGAAGAGTCAAAATGGAACTCTTCAGTCTGCCTAATAGTTCACAGTCCCTGATGCAGCCACCAGTGAATGGGGAGTAACCCTGAACACATTACAGGAAGGAGGGTGGGACAGGGATTTGACTGACAACTAATAGAGCCACAACTTTAAAGGTTAATGTGAAGTTTCATATGAATGTTGTATTCTTTTGCTTATGTAGAGTTAGAAATAAAATACTACTTTACATAAAAAAGCAAGCATTTGGCTGGACATTGATTTATTTTTCGACATGTTTGCACTATAAATTATGAGTTGTGTTCACAGACCTATATCAATATCCCCCTCAAGGGAACCATGACTGCTCGACCACAGCTACCACTGGAAGTCAAGTGCAGAAGGGGTACTTGGCCCAGTTGCTCGGGACCCATGGCAAGCCAGGTCACAGGACATCAGGAATAAAAAGCCTCAATCACCACGTTTGGGCCCAGTAGCCCTGGTATGCCCCATGGATTCTGGAAAGGGGTTCTGACAGTCCTACAGTACATCTGCATTTGAGATTTTACAATTCTGTCAATCGCTAGGATTATGTTCTACAATTTTGTTGATGGACAGGAGATTGTTTTACAATTGTGTCTATTGCTAGATGTATGTTTTACAAATGTGTGAATCACTATGTCTTTGAGGCATGGCAGTGCCTCCAGAAAGTTCTGGAGAGGGGATTAGTGCGCCAGTGTAATTATCACTGCTGTCTCCTAGGTACCAGGTTAGAGGAGTGCTGGGAGCGTTTGCCACTGTGCTGTCCTGTCTAGGAAACGGGGAGTGAAGGAAAAAGACCAAGAGGGGAAATGTGAAGAGAGAGAGAGTACAAGAGAGAAAGGTAGGGTGATAAAGGAAGACAGAGAGAGAGAACTGGAGAGAGAGCGAGAGAGAGGGGAGGAGAATAAGATGTTCGGAAAGGAAAGAATGGAGACAATGAGTGAGAACCAAAATGAGCAAGAGAGGTAGAGAAAAGAGCAAGAGATGGTGCAAAAGAGAGAGGGACATAGAAATATGTAGAAATAGAGGGAATTGGAGATAAATAGGGTCACAGAAGCAAGAGAAGGCAGAGAGTAAGAGAAAAGTGTTACAATTAGGAAAGAGAGAAAGATTAATAGAGCGAGAGAGAGAGATAGAGATAGAGATTGAGAGAGAGTGAGAGATAGCGATTGAGAGAGAGAGAGAGAGCGAGTGAGAGAGACAAAGAGAACGCGAAAGAGAGATAGATATTATAGAGGCAATATAGAAGTGCCCAAGTGCGTTATCTCTGGCCCCAAATGTACATTTAAACATTTCACATTAGTAAAGCACCACCAGGCTCAACTTTCTATAGAGAAATCAAGGGTATTCCGCATCGTCGGATTTCATGAATGGAAGGGTGAACTTATGTGACAAAGTAACTAGCCAATACCCTCTCGGAAAGTTACTTCACATTTGTCGAAGATGATCAGCGTAGGGTAATGTGTCTCTCCATGATGTCACTTCCTGTTAAGACAAATGAAAATGTGTGCTGCCTTTCACTCTCTACTTTTCTGCCTGGGCCCTAAAAATCCTAGGACATCTAAGGTATACAAGGGGCATGGGTTTCCAAGACCCTGCTCTGCAGCGTTGCTCTGTAGAATGAACCCGGCGCCCGTCATAATTATGCTGGCATTCATGGAATAAAATAGATGTGTAATAAACACCGAGAATGGTTGCAAGTCGGTATAATAATGTCATAATCAGCAGCGGGTTCTCAGAAAAACTCATTAATTCACATTTTTTTCATTGTTAAAGTAAAAAAATACTGTCACTATTAGCGAAGTTGTCAGACTTCTAACAGCTGCTTCAACAATAATTTTGAAAATCCTTGTCAGCATTAACAATACACCTCTTTCTTGCCGTGGAATATATTAGGCAGTACGTGGCAACACTACAGTAGTTCATTTTAAAAGCTACTTTGTTTCTTCTAGAGTCAGACGCCTCGCACATTGAGTGGGTGACTGTATTTCTATATTGTAAACCAGGAGTTTCATTTGCAAAACAGATTCTTTGTATGAAACATGAATATATTGTAACAAGACAAATACAGTTTTAATATCATACGTTTCTGGTATACATCAAGTCCAAATTTTGCCTTTTTTGAGAAAAAAACCTTTACATTAACTTTTTTAATTATTCTTTGAAATCATTGTGCAGCAAACTATGCAAGTGGCAGGCAGCTGATAAAATGTATAACAAGAGATGTACAGGGTGAGATAAGTAGTAAACGGCGGTGCCTCTGTCTGAGGGTAGCTAAAACAACCTTCATTATGGGAGGACAAGAATGAATTTACGTTTATTATTTAAAGGTTACACCTACGTTTACCTGTCTTTTTTCACTTCAAAATTTCTAGCCTTTTAGTGCCAATAAATTCATATGCATATTTGGATGTATGTATTTAGTATGTTTATAGCGCAAACCTTATCAAAAAGCTTCAGACCACTGTACATGGACAGACACCAGCATGAATTCGACGAGTACGAGAAGAGGAAGCTGGGTTGTGTATGACTAATGAATTGTGATGTAGTGTCCTTTAAAGATGTGAGTTTTCAAGTCTTTCCTAAATTAGAGTAGTTTTATGGAAGTCCGGATGGATATGAGGGATGCTGCTCCCGCACTGTATGCATAGATGAAAAAGTGATGCCCTGGACAGAAAATTATGGGGCATATGTTACAAGAGTTAACGCTGTGTTAGCGGCACTTTTCCGCCACTAATGCAGCAATATTTTTATCGCTGTATTCACAAGCTGTTGCTAACAGCCGTTAGCAACAGATTTCAGGCAAACACTCCGTTTTCACCATTGCCACTTATGTAAGCGATAACTATCGCTAATGAGATGCAAGGTAGGCGTGCCCGTGCAAAAACGCACGCTAACCCCACTTTGCGATATTTACAATGATCACCCGGGCCAGCGATACGTCCAGAAAACAGCCGCTAAAACCCGTTAGTGGCTGGGACTTAGGACCAGAAAAAAGGTGGTCTTCAAAAGGGTGATGAAGAACAGTACATAAGGGATACTAGCCCAGAGCCTCATTTGAAGACCCACTGATGCCATAGAGGTATACTCAGGCAGCTTGGAGCACCAAGAAGGCCACAACAACCACCGCCATTGCCCCCAGGACCACCATGGAGGAAAGGCCAAAGAAGACAGCGGGTCCATCGCCCAAGTCTCACCCTCAAGACCTAAATCCAGAGGATGTTAACACCCACCACAAGCTCAGAAGGTCATCCATCCTCCGCATCCTGACCCAGAAAGCCCCCAGGCTGCAGGCACCAACAGAGCGGAGAGCCAACATCCCTCCGCAGACAAAGGTGCTGGAAGTGCTGCATATGTTGGCCTCTGGTACCTTCCAACCAACAACTGCCAGAGTTGGGGGAGTCTCACAGTGAGCCCTATCAAGGTTCCTCCCAATTATCTTGGATGGAATCATCAGCCTGACACCGCTGCACCTATGCTTCCCCAACAATGTGCAGGAACAGCTTGCGACCAAGCAAGGTTTTAATGCCATTGCTGGCTTCCTGCAGGTGTTGGGGGCAATTGACTGCACACATGCCCTACTTGTGCCCCTTGCGGACACTGCACACATATACCGCAACAGGAAGTACACACATTCCATCAATGTGCAGGCAATTGTGGACCACCGGGGCTTGTTCACCAATGTCGTAGCCAAGTTCCCAGGGAGTCTGCATGATTCCTACATCTTCCACCAGTCCATCATCAACCAGCGGTTTCAGCATGGCACATATGGAAATGCACTGCTTGTTGGTAAGTACTAACCGAACACACCACACACCTCAAGTCCACAATAGTGGAACTCACAAATGTGAGAATGTACATGTAGCAAATGTCATACAACATGCCGAGTAACATGTCCACCTACCATACACAAAAACCCAAGTGACTGCAGTTACTGGGGCTAGCCTTGTAGACAAACTATCCCCACAGGCACAGCCTGGCGTGGGTTTCTCAACAAGGAAGTGTAAGCAGTGGTAGTCACTCCATGGGGCTTGAGTGGTGTGGATGAAGTGGACGCGGTTTCCACATGTGAAGATCGAGGGCGTGTCATGCCTTGTGGCTCAGTGTGGTGAAGAGTTGGGTCAGTCCGATGTTTGCGAGCTTTGACCAGAGGGTACTGGAGTTGTGGTTTGTGAGGTGGAAGCTCAGTTTGAAATGAGTACGTAGTCCATGGAGTAGATGGCGTGGCGTGTGATGATGTTAATGGTGTGGGTGAAGCAGGCCCGGCCTCCAGGGGCTCTGCAGGCGAGTGTACATAGATTGTTGCTTTGTGGCTGGTCTGGATCTGGAAGTGCAGATGTTGGGCGGTGGTAAAGGTCTGGTGGCAGCAGGAGAACTGGACCTGAGTTGTGTCTGGTGTGGCCTGTAGGCCGTTATACTTTCTCCTGGAGTTGACTTTGAGGAGGGCGGGTAAGTCGTAGCGGTAGATCCAGGGTCCCTGCTGCTGTTTGCGTTTGGCTCGTGGATGGGTGCAGACGGATTGCCTTTAGCATGCCATTGAGAGTGCTAGTGATGCAACCACGCAGTGCCCACAATAAAATTGTCTAGGGGTAGGGACGGGCAGCTGTGAGGCAATGTAATTTCCATTGATCCTGGTCAATTGTCTGAAGCTACACATGGCTAACCTGAATTCCAAAGTAGCACAAATCACACACCACACAATATAAACACTGCAAACACAGCATGCACAACAACTTATGGACCCATCTCTCCATTACATGTTTCAGGTGATCAAGGATATGCACTCTCCACATGGCTGATGACACCCCTTGGAGCCACAAACACCCAGGCCCTGAGGCAGTATAAATTAAATCTTGGATGCACCAGGGCCATTGTGGAGCGCACTTTTGGTGAGCTAAAGTCATGTTTCCGGTGCCTTGACATCACAGGTGTTGTTACTAAAGTCAAGGGTCCCTAGAACATGAATATTAAGGGGCAGATTTATGAGTTCTGGCGCATCTCTGCAAATCAGCAGGGATGCGCCAGAACTGATGCGTCACGCAATTCCCTCCTTGCGGCACCACAGATGCGCCGCATTTATAATGCGGCGCACCATGGTGCAAGGAAGGGCAGATGCGTGACGCATCTTGTGGTGTACGGGCGGGGCATTGCTGGAGTAACGTCGCAAGTGCGACGCAACTCCTTCAATGTACAGAGGCCACCCATACATAACGTGGTGCATCACTCCTTACGCCTGCTTCAAGCAGGCGTAAGGATTTGACCCAGCAGCGTCGTAAAACTGACTCAGTGAAATCTTGTAGATTTCACTGCATCAGTTTTACGGGGCTTTCCTACGAGGGAACTCCCACCCTGCGACAGAACGCCCACATGAAACCTGACGCAGGTTTCATGTGGCACAGGGCTTTACATCGTGACGCATCTGCCTAGATGCATCACGTTGTAAATAGGTCGCAGGGATGCGCCGCGTTTCCGCGCCGTTGCGTGACGCAACGGCGGCGTAAACGTGGCGCAAGTCCGACATAAATCTGCCCCAAAGAGCTTAAAGCAGCATACGCTAGATAGCCGGTTGTTCTTTGTCCAGCCGGACAGAGTTTTATTTAAACAAATGTAAATCGTAACAAAAAATTGGAAAATAATGACAAGGGGGAACAGCCTGTGACCCACAAAAAACAAGACAACACAGCAATTACAGGCAAACGGGCTGAGCGGTCTGTTTCCTACTACTCAGTAGACAGACTTAATTCTATGAAGGTACCATTGTGCAATACATTCTGAATATCTAGAGCCATATGGTACATAGGTGTCGACGTTTTCGATGCCTAGATTTAGATATGTTACAGGACAGAAAGAACTTAAATGGAGGGAATTGGGAAAAAAAGGTGAAATAATATTGTTAGACAATTTACAAGGCATGGACCAATCTAGCCAAAAATTCAGTGACTATCAGTGACTTTAACAAGAGCAAGGTCTAATACTTGCTGGTTTATGCTCCTTCCATATCATATGGCGTCTTCACTTCACTCACCATTTACGCATTGGTATGTCTCCCCCTGATTGCACCTTCTGTCACATCTCTCACTGTTACTATGCTCCTCGAAAAACATACTGAAATGTATTACTCCATTATGCTGCAATGTCACTGGAAGTCACATATTAATGCCTCTTGTTGTGTAACTCTCCCGAGTGGTAGACCTTGCTCTTGTTAAAGACACTGATAGTCACTGAATTTTTGGCTAGATTAGTGTCTTCAATGTGGACAGAACTGTTTGCCAATGGAAACACCGATGGCAGGATTGCGTGGGCCGTGAGGGTGGCCTGTTGGACCACCTGGGAGTCATCATTGGCCTACAGTGTGGTAAGCTCAACCTCAAAATTGATATATGAACATTCATACGAAAAGCCAAAAATGCGGTGTGTGACACAATGGTGTATATGTGCATAAATGTGGTGGAGTGAGGCGTTAGACGTCATGCCTTCACGCCTAATGTTGCCACATCAGAAACGCAATGCAGCACCATATGTACAAGCATAGTGTGCAGGCTTGCATTTCCCCCTGTGCTGATGCAACACTTAGCACTGTAGTGTCACCGCTGGCACCCTTGCACCATAGTGCATGCAGGGCAAAGATTGTTCATGTACAGGAAGGGTGACTGTACATAAAAAATCCAAGGCATTGTTTTTTGGACATGTGTGCTGCACAAAACGAAGAGTAATAATGCATTCCTCCTTGTTTTGCAAAGTTAGGTACGCTGCCCTTGTACATAGGCTTTGTGTTACAATGGCTGAGAAAGGAACAATTGCTCTATTGAAATAGGACATCTCCAGAGTGTCATACACCACCAACAGTTGTGACACAGCCTTGTACGATCTGCAGTGATGCTATCATCCGCAGAGCAGGTATAACATCATGTTGGGTGGAGAAATGGGGCCTTGGGAATGTGTCAAACAGGTAGTATGTGCAAATGTATCAGCATCATTGTCTTGTTGGCCTAACTCAGCATTCTCAGGTCTTGTGGGAATGATAGGCAAAGTAGACACAATCATGTAGGTAACATGGACTGCAACAGTACAATCACAGGGCATTGTCAGTGATGGTGATGAATTGTATGATGTATAGGACACGTGTGATTTTACGTCTGATACCAATACACGTTTCTTTTCATGTCTCACAGCTGGAAGACAACTCTTCACACAGGAATATTGCCACCTTCAAGGACCCACATGCCACTGGTGAATTCAGCTATTAAATATATGCAATGTGATGACTGTCTGGGTGAAATCATTGACATTGTAGCATGCAGTGTGGGTGTGCATCACATATACCTTGCCTCCAATGTGATGATGTTTTATGGAAGTTTGAAGTTTGTACAAATCAGTAGGTGAAAAAGGAGCAATGCATATGTGTTTCAGATGTAACTTTGCACATCCCCAGTCAGTGATACCCATGCAAGTGGCATCTATGAGTTCTGTCACTACAGCACATGCTATGCTACAAAAAACGGCCCTGTAATGAAAACAGCCCCCAGGGGCCCAAAACCGCCTCCCACCCGTGCGGTGCACCGGGGGATTGCCCGGTGCCCGCTATGGCCAGTCCGGCCCTGCTGCATAGTACTATTGTAGGTATGCTGCATACCAGCTTCACAGAAGTAGCAGGGCGTAGCTTTAAACCAAGGATCTCAATGGCACGTTCCCCAAACACCTAGCAAAGATGGCCCTATGTTTCTCATTGGCATGTTTTGCCACTACAATGGTGTTGCCAAGCTGTCTCCTTGGGGTCATTCCCCTGGTAGATTCAGGAGCAAATGTACAAGCCCCTCCCACCAAATTTGTGACATTACTCCGCATGCATTTACCTTGCATGCTTTTGCTCTGCAGTTATTTCTGCGCAATATATTTTACAACGCAGGCCTCTACAACGCTATTCGTTAAAACGCATTCCCCATTATAATACAATTTCCATTATGATTCCAGGGGGCCATTACGTTGGGGAATGCAATGTAACAGTTTGCGTTGTAAAGACCTGTGTTGTAAAATTTTCAGCGGAGTAAAAATTGCGGTTCAAAGACATGCAGATTTATAAAATTGAGTAAACTGCGTTTCCCCCTCTCGCCAGTACCGCATCACCTATTGTGAAGTTGTGGTGGAGAGAGGGCCTACGCCTCATCTACAAGTCAGTGTTCAGCCACCTAACATGTTTCTATGTGTGCTGCTTGATGCAGCACAAATGTAAGTGTAAGTAGGGCTGTTCCAGGATAGCTCATGTGCAGGAAGGGTAACCTTCCTACGCATAAACAAGCCTCCCCTGCACACAGACACCCTTGCAAGGGTGCCTGTGTTGGCGCTGAGTTGATGAACTTCACACCATCGCTGGGAGACACGTAGGGCTGCCCCTAATTATTGTACATATGATGCACCACTGTGTTTCAGAAGAAGATGAGCGAGCTGCTACACCCGGAGGGCTAATGCTTCCCCCATTCCTTGTACATTTCACCCTTAGCCAGGGTTTTTCACAGCCAGGATATTTCACAGCACCATCATTTGACACTGACAGTCTCATTTGGTTGTGACACTATATGTCACATGCCATGCACTGCCATGTCAGACTCCCGTGCATGTTGTTACTGATCCTGGATTCAACTTTTTATCTTCCAGATCACTTTCTAACTTCACAAAGTTACGTTACAGTGTAGGCTCCCATGTTTCACTGATCTTGTGTTTCTGGTTAAAAGGAGAACATTGACATAGTCATCAGAACTCACATTTTGTCATTTCTCTTAGTTGACCGACAACATGTCGCCAGAGGAGTCCCACACCTTCCAGGTGAGGAAGGACCAGTACCTCCATATCCGCAAGGTCTCCAAGGGATATTGCAACATGTAACAGAGGTACCAAGAAGACGGGGCAGCTGGGAGTTGGAAGTCGGTGCATGAGGCAATGACCCACGGTAGGCAGAGTGTCACACAGGTAATCCCTGGCCCCTCTGGCACAGGCGTGGCTTCCAGCGTGGACAGGCAGCAACACATCTCCCTTCAACAACACACACACAAGGGACAATGCCACCTGCATGAGCAGATCAGGTGGTGCCATTCACTGTGCGGGACCAGTGCACAGTCATGGACAACAATGTTTTGCTGGCAGAAATTCGTCGGCTAATGGCGGAGCATACCAGGCACCTGCAGGACATGAAGGCAGCCCTGGGTCTCCCATATTGACCAGACATTTTGAGCCCAATCCCCCTCTTCTCCCTTACCCCAATGTTATTTCTTGTTCTTACTTAGTGTTAGGTAAGTATTTTAAGTGTTAGGTAGTGTAGTTGTAGTGTAGGTATAGTTAGTGTTGGAATTTAAGCTAGTTTTAGATATTTATTCTTCTATAGTATTTTGGGATACATTTCCTTTTCCTTTGAGTGGGGGGTTGATGTCTTTGTTGTTATATAAAAAATAAAATCCCCAAAAATATATATTTGTCTAGGATTATTGTGTAGTTAGTTTATGTATAGCTTAGATGTCTTTGTCCATTCTCATGATGTGCTTTAAGGGTAGGAGGGGGGTTGATGTCTTAGATATGTTGTTGCTTATTTAGGAATAGTTATGGTAGATAGTTTAGGTTATCATTCACTTTGTTCCAGTTAGTTTAGATTAGGTTAGTTGTAGTAGTGAGTAGTGTTAATTTAGGGTAGTTTATTTTGCACTTTCATAATAAATGGTTGCTACTTCAGAATTCTGGCTAATTTCAGGGGTGATTTGGTGGAGTGTTGGTTTTACCTTGTATGCAACTTATTCAATCACAGGACAATCATCTGAATCTGTACGTGTGGTCATGACTTAGCTGGATGGATAGTGTCTAGATACTTTAGTTATGAGCACAGTAAACTTGCATGGGTAACATGGTGGCATGTAGGAGTTGCGGCCTAGTCTAGGGTCACGCTTTTGTGAAGTTTGACATCTTAAGTGGGACTCACGGAGTAGGTCAGCACATTGGTGCCCATTTACAACACAACGTAGGGACATGGGCTTGAGCAGATATTGACATTGCAACTCTTATCCATCATGAAGATGGATGTATGCGCCGGATACCACAGATTCCGTCCACCCACTGCATATCACATGAGCCTGGCGCAGAGTCCATTTACCATGCACAGACATCGGCACACTTACTGCATAGTGCAAATGTGTCAGCATCATTTGAATTGGATGATCCTGTGCATGGAGGCTCAACCTCCTGCCCATGCAGAATGTTGTCATTTTGCAGATCAAATGTGCACAGCATATGGCAGAACAATAGGCCTGATTCACAAAAGTACCTGAGACAAAATCCTAACTTGACGACTTTTGGTATTCACAAAAGGCATTTAGGAGTGGTAAAGTTAGGAATCCTAACTTTACTACTCCTAAATGCCTTTTGTGAATACCGAAAGGCGTCAAGTTAGGATTTTGTCTCAGATTACTTTTGTGAATCGGGCCCACAGGTCTCCTGTACGCCGGAGGGGAAATGTAGCATTGCTCCTTTTAGTGCAAGTGTCATAGTCACTTCTCCCAGCTGCTACTTTTGGCATTGGCTCATAGTGATGCCACCCTTGGAATGGTGGTGCAGCAACTGACTATATGCTAATTGCAGTGCACTACACATCCCTAGACACATTGCCTTATCTGCTCACAGTTGTAACAGCATGAGAGTGGGGTTCCTTATTGATAATAAGGCATTGTTAGGCCACAGGAAGAGGCTGACTGAGGACTTGCACTTTGGGATAAGTCCCTATTGCCAACACCACTTCACTGAAGCAGACATCGTGGTTCCAATAGCGGCTAGTAGACATATGCCCTAACGATTCTTTATACATGTGAATATGGTGTGCTCCATATGGAATGTGACATGCAATGAGCCCCATCACAACAAGCTTTGAGCACCCTGTAGAGTGTGAGTAGAACTGCAAAGTGGGACTTTGTAGCAAATGGTAAAGGGAGACACTACTTGTGGCATGTGACCGACTTGGACATATTTGCACACATGCCTATTTCCCTCATGTACGTAGGGCTAAGTTGGAATCTTGATACAATGTTGTATTTGAGCTTGTTCACACATACCCGATCATCTTACGGCCTATCTGGGACACAGTTAAACATGGACATTTCTCAAATGTCCCTTGGTGTACGTTGTGATGGATTCACTGGCCCTATATGTTTACAGACTTCTATACTTGAATGGTCCTATACAACACACACATGTGTAATTTAACTATATATTTTTTGAATACGCATTGTCTCTGTTGGAGTCTGGGCCAGTACTTGGCTCTAACAAGCCCCACATACCAGAGATGCCCAGTGGAGGGCCTGACAGAGTACTTTAGGGGTGACATATCCAGAGGAAGAGGTTGAGTTCAATCAGCAGGCTGATTGCAGCGTCATTGGGAACAACACAAATTATGGCAGTCCATACTGCGTTCCAAGGTGAGTGTCGAAGAGTGGATCTGGGGACAGTGGAATAGGATGTTCCGGGGCATGATGCTAAGCACTGATCCAAGGCAAAACAGTCCATTTAGCACAGATGGATGCCACCGCTTTCTTCTTCATAATAATGCAGATTCATTCACATCTTCGTCCTCCGATGTGTCATGTGCCTCACATGTGCGTGTTCGGTAGATTGGCTGCAGCACTGTGAGGCACTGACACATCAGGGGGCGGGTATGTGGATGTAGAAGCAGCATCAGCATTCATCTGTGCCAAACCTTGATGCAGCAATGCAGTGATAATCAGATGCAGGGCATGGAAGATTCCAGCTACGTCTTGTTGGTGTGCAGCCGTGGCAGCCATTTGTTCCACTTGCATCCGCTCCATGTTCTCCATTATCATTCGCATGCGGGCCAACTCCTGGCTTACATCGCTTGAGCCACTCTGACTGGAGAGTTGTTCTTGTCTCTGAGTCATGATTCCAGCGATGTCAGCCATGGAATGTTGGAGAGCATGGAGCGGACTGTGGGTGTCTGTGATGTTCTGTAGGTGGTCCCAAATCACACTCAGACACCTACATACAGCATCGAGTTTGGCCGCCAGGCTGGCATACCCCACCCGCACCTTATCAGCCATCTCCTGCTGGACCTCTACCGCATGGCATTGAAATTCCAGAAGTGGGTCCTCAAGGTCCTGGGAGACAGCTGTGGTAGTAGGTGCTTGCTGGTGGGTGGTTTGTGCAGGGGGTGGAGTATCCACGATGTAGCTGGATGGCGCTGGTTCCAGAGATGATGTACTAAATGAGTCTAGCAGCTGTTGGAGGGTGTCCTGGTTGATGGTGGCAATTTCTTCATCTTCATCAGTGAAGAGCCGGACAGGCTGCTGTACAGGAGGTGATGTTTCTCGCTATGCAAAGTAAAGGGGATATGCAGTTACATGTGTGTTTCAAGTATGATCATGCATTGGATGAGTTTACAATCTGACTCCATGACAATGTCCATTATGACTGTTTAGGAGGAGATGCCTATTAGATGCTGGATAGTGAATATGTGCATACCATCACAGATGTGACGTTGTAGTTGTACATTATCATCTCACAGTTTACAGCTATGCCAAATGTGAATAGCCAATTTCTATACACAAGCAGCACCAGTTGTGTCCTCTGTTCAGTAGTGAAAGTGATGCAGTTTGTACTAGATTGTAGTCAATGTTGATTAGCTCAGATTTAAGTGTCTGTGCACGGCATTGTGAGAGAGTCACTCCTGCAGCTTTGGTTTTACTGCCCCTTATCCCTTTCAGGCAGTGAGCCTTTCACTTATGTGCATTTACAATGATGAGATGTTGCAAGCTGGAGTAAATATGGGTCTTGGTCAGAGTTGGGACACTTGTGCATTGTTTGGCAGCAGATGTCTTCTTTACATCAGGGTTTGCATGTACATGAGGAAGTGTCAGAGTGTGGCCTGCTCCTTTAAGGATGAACTACACACTCAGCCACTTCAGTGACCGTGGGCTGCACGATGTTAAAATGTTTAGGGTGCAGGCATGCAGTTCATCATGCACTGTCAATTGCCTTGCCAGTGTGGCTCACAGACAGTCAGCTTTGCTGGGTAGTGCACATGTGCATGGGTTTGGTGCGGTAATGGTTATGTGTGTGGAGGGACCCATTTAGGCAGATTGGCAATGATGGGATAATTGCTGTTTCTATCTGTGCTGCACAATGCAGTACAAATGTACATCCAGGTAGCTAAGGCTCTTGTGATTTCTCTTGTGTCATGTTTTCCTTGCATGCATTGCTTACTGCCCTCCTGTTGGCTTACCCGTTGTGAATATGGTGCAGTGTGAGTTTCTATTGTTGTTGCAGGCTGAACAGGCAGTGACAACACCCATTACCCTCAACGTTGGCCCCACGTGTGTAAGTGGGCCTAGATTTGATGGATGTTGATTTCCAAAGGCGTATTAGTGGTGCTCAGGCTCCATCCCCACCGCACCCCTCCCATCAGATGCAAATGGCAGGCTGATGTGTGATTGAGTATTTGCCACGCACATGGTCACATGGATGATACATGCTGTCCTGGTTCATATTATTGAATGCCGGGGTTTACGTGTGGTTGTTAACAGACATGACTGCATATTTGTTCACTGACACAGTAGACTTAGCAAACAGACAGGTTTACATGCACATCATTGTGTAATGGGCAACTCACACCAGCACTGATATGGAATGCTGTTTTCTGTATGGCATATGTGTACACTTGTGAGTGGAGGAGTGCATTTTGACCTAAGGGGTGATGGTGCCATTTAGCTACTTGTCATTATTTGGTGCTACTTTGCTATTCTTGCTTGTTACCATACTTCTTTACAGGGACATTGTAGTTCTGTGAGTATGGCACACAGACAAGTCATGAGGTACATATTCGCGTGACACATTTCTGATATGCATCGTCCATGCACTGTAGTGTTCTAGGCATATCCCCGCTGCTCATAGAATGACATCACATTTGGACTCAAATCTGCTGAATGTGTGCATTGTGGGATATGCACCTTTTAGATAGATGGCTACATGATCATTTTGTAGTGACAATGCATGTGTTTATGATATACTGACTCACTAGATGCTTTCTCACTTGGTGTACACAGGACTGCATCTCATGAACAAGCAAGGAGGCACATTGACTGGAGATGCGGCAGGATATCAAAATGACCCACTTGCCTCAACACGAAGCATATACAATTCATCTGCACAAGGCTGCATCTCGCGAATGCCTAAATGAGGATGCACTGTGAATGTGACTGATCATGTGCATAAGTAGGCATGCCACCACCAATGGCAGCACACATGCACCATTGTGCCAGTGTGTCTGAGTTGTGTGCAAGATTGTGTATGTGCAGTAAGGCCCCCCTTGATGCACACAGACATTCTTGCACACAACTCAGACACACAGGCACATGCTTATGTGTGGTGTTGAGGGAAGGGGGCCATTTTTACAGCCTGCCGCATCTCCAGTCAATGTGCCCCTTTGTTATTTCATGTTGCCCTTATTTTTCGGTCTGATGTGAATCTTGGACTATATTTGGGGTACTCTTCTGTGGACATTTCTAGGTCTGTGAGCCCATCAATATGTGTCTTGCAATGTATTGGTTGAGAAAGGTGATATGTGTCTATGTCACCAGGGACAAGGGCATCCGGGACATGATCCACAGTCATTTTGGGTGTGCACTGATAGACATTTAATTGGGCATGAGTGCCATTGGGTCCATCCACCCCGTCACCCCAGTCCCTGGTTGTTACTCACCCTGTTGCTGATGTGTCTGGTCCTGTTCAGCAGTATCCTGTCCCAGAACTCCAACCACCCTCTCCTTGCTGATGACAGTGGACACCCGTTCCCCCACACATCCAGCTCCACCTGTGGCACTGGACTCCCACCTCCAGTCTGCATTGCTGCTTTGAGATTGACTGCAAGTTTCACCTTGGTCTTGCGCTTAGCATCATGCCAGCACTTCTTGCAGTCATCCACTATCCTTTTGACCTCTCCGACAGCATATACCATGGCTGTAATAGACTGCCATATTGCATTTTTTGTTCCGAATGACACTGTGGAGCTGACAAAAAGCTATTGTTGTTTTTCTGTCACCTCCGCAATCAGGACCTGGTTTTCCTGCTGATTGAACCGGCTACTCTTCTTCCTGTTCTCCTTGCCCTTCCCCATGGTCTCTGCCTGGTCCTCTTGGGTGTATGGGGGTTGGTGTTTGCTTTGGTACTGGGTCCAGCTTCCTCCGTAGTTCTCCTTTTTTTGTGTGTTTGGGCTACAAAGCGGGCTTTTTATAGTGTTTTTTCCGGCCTAACGTGGAAAAAAGTGGCCTCACACTAATTAGAGTGCTTTTTCTGCCAGGAAAGTTCACCTGGTAAAGGAAACTATCGCCACTTAGTGGCATGTTGTGAATGCGCCGCTAACACAGCAATAGTTTTCAGCGGTACACGGCGATAAAAAAACGGCCGCTAACTAGCAATATCGCCAATTCTTTGACTTATGCCCCTATATATCCAATGGAGGCAAGGAACATTAACTCTCAATAAGTTTACGGCTAAAGGTTACCTACACCAATGTGATTTTTAACATGCTCTGCTTGTAATACGCATGATCCATTTATACTCACCCGAGATTAACCTGGATCAATTCAATCTGTTCTCAGATTGGTACACTGAGTCATGCAGTAGCCTTAAGAATATTAAGAACAGACCCTAGACCAGCATACGCCTATGCTGTAGCCAAATTCTTGGGAAGGATGTGGTGTATAAGATGGAAGGCATTGGCAGTTCAATTCCAAAACTAATAGCCCAAGTATGTAAGCATTGGATGCAAGTAAGGAATTATTATTATTCAACCTCAACCATCATGTTGATTTAGCACCTTGGTGGAGACCTTATTTTGCCTGCATAGCGGACCCATAAGAAGTTTTTGTAAAATGATTAGCTTTTCAGAATCCAGGCAGTTTATCCCCCATGCAGTATTGCCACAGGTCATAGATAGTGTTAAAACCAAATACCGGGAGATAGCAGCTGGATTAGCTGGCTGTCGCCCCCTCAAAGTATCCTGAAGATAGGGCTCATTCGGCAAAATGTAATGGCAACTGGGTGCCCTGATTCTATTATTCTGCACGGATATTACCTCTGGATTTCAATTTTTGATTTTAGCAATTGAGCATGGCTCACATAAGCTAGAATGTTGTTGTTAGACAGATATTCTTGTTTTATCGATCTTGTATCACCGACACGGATTGCACATTGCACTTTAAACCACGCCTAAAGGATAGTTTGCCTTGCTTTTATTTTTATGCCCATGAGAAATGTGTTTATTATCTGGTTTGACTGTGCATACCACTGAACTAGTAGAAATTGTACCTCTGAAAGTAATCTTGAATGGAAGACACCGAAAGGTCTGGAAATTACTAAATTTTTAATGTACTAAATTTTGATGATAATCTGCGTATCTTTGAAAAGGATTTTTTTATTATTTGTCTGAGTCCTCGTTTTATCTACTCCGCTGTTTACATGTATGCATTGCATCTAGCTTAAACAGCATTTTTAGCCTATTTTTATTTCATTGTGTTTTTAACTTTTATACCATTGCTGCAGAATAATGTTTCATATAATATATTAAAAAGAAAAAGGACTGCTATCTTGTTTTTTCTAAGCATGAGCGGATTTTGCGTATTGGCAATCCGCGGATTTGCGGATTTGCGGATTTGCGGATTTGCGGATTTCGAAAATACGCAAAACCCGCGGATCCTAGCGTACTTTTTTTTTTTGTGTTCGCACGGGTTTCTGCAAGTTCGCGAGGGTTTTATTGTACAAACTGCACTTGAGCTTCAACTAGTTCCAGCGACCATGTGTGTGTTACTATGCAATCGCGCCAAAGGGCGCAGGGGTCTCTTGAGTGTATTTTACAATGGCGCCAGCAAGCTGCCAGCGCCGTTGTAAAATAGTTACAAAGTTAGCTTGCACAGGAAGCACTTAGATAAAATAAAGCAGCTCCTGCTTCGTTTTATCTAGTGGTTCCTGTGCTATCTAGTGGTTCCTAGGCTAGGAGTAGCCGAAACGCGTAGACCGTTAATTTGATGCACTTTAATTTGCACATGGTGTGTAAATAAATACTTGAAACTAACCTGTTGCTGTGCGGTGACTTCATCCATAAGAATCTGTGGTGAGAAGAAACGAAGTAAAAAATCCTTATTGTAGTTTTAAGTGCAACTCAAACACTGATCAATACATTTAACAGCAAACGTTTTACAAGAAGCATAGGATGGTGCAAGCCATCAACTGCTCCAGCTACAAGAAATAAGTAAATCCATTGACACAATGTAACGAGTCCCAGGTAGGGATACCTAACAAAGTTTCAAAGTTTCAAAGTTTATTTATTATGTTTTGGCTCTCAATTGAGGGCCACATAAAATTATACACACAATTGCACATCTCAAATACATTAATAACGACACAGTACCAGAAAAAACACTAGTTATCAACAAGATAAGCAATCAACATTTCCCTATATTTCATTAATAAATATCTAAAATGGCTTTAAAAAATTTAAAAATTCTAGAACAGAACATTTCATTAGGGGGGCAATAAAGTGCATGGAAGAACATTTTTACATTTACAATTCCCAATTGTAAACAAATTGGCTTTAACCATTTAAGACGCAGTGGGCGCAATGCCGGACAAATAAGCAAAACATGATTAACATCCTGTACTTCATTACTACAGAAATTACATACAGGAGATACCCCGTACCATTTCGCTAAAAGTATGTTAAGAGGGAGCAAGTTATGTCTTAGCAGGTACCATAATCTACGGACCGTATGAGGAATATTCCAAATAAGATATTGTTGGGGTAATTTAGGAATATATGTTTTTATCAGGGCTTCCCTTTCTTTATGTTTAAGATGGGCAAGTATATCTGACTTATAACAGAATTCCCAGGATGAACTTTTTAGTTTAAGCTTGAGTTCAGATGGAGAGAGTAGGAATAACGTACTTTCATCCAATTCAAGCAGAGATACAGCTTTTCTAAAGTTTTTTACTAACTGTGAGTACTCTTTAAAGTTCCCCAGGAGTTCTTTTTTAATAATTTCTCTCAGGGTACCTATTTTACCTCTAGCCAAACAGGCTACCCATCTTACAAGGGCGACTAACCCCTGTGCCCAACAACTTCGAAGTCCGAATTCCAACCTGCATGAAGATGTAGAACATGCAGTGTTAAGAGAAGAAATTTTTCTTAGTACCTTTCCTTCTATTTTATGCATAAAACCCCATTGATTCACCTCCACTAATTCCATTCCATATAAAAGTGTGGCTGGAATTTTTGCTCTAAATACATCTAGAAAGAGGGAAAAATGCCTCTTCCCAGTAGAATTGTATAAGGCACCTAGCCCCGAACCGTGAGCCAGCGCTTTGCGTGAGTTATGGTCAATATGGGGCTTATCACTAAGATTAGCAGAAATTAATTTACCTAAGAAGGTATAGGTTTTAACCACCTCAAGCTTTTGTCCATTAATAGACCAGTTATAATTGCTGGCCCTGCATTTCTTTTTACCAAAGATGCACATAATTTTGCTTTTTGAACTGTTAATTTTCATAAAGTGAGCTTCAGCGAATTGATTCAATGCATGCAGGCGATTAGATAGGCCCTTAGGTGTCAGATCTAGTACAAGTATGTCGTCCGCATACATTAGAATTGATATAGTTGACCCTCCGATTAAGGGAGCTATTCCTTCACAAACTGCTATAGACGATGGTAGGTCAACCATATACAAGGAGAACAATATGGGCGCCAATATGCATCCTTGTTTTAATCCGTTCAGAGAGAGGATAGATTGAGAAAGACCCCTCTCTCCACCTTGTAATACCTTACACCATGTATTCGAGTGTAAGGACTTAACTAGTTCTAGCAAATATCCTGGCATCCCTAGTGCTGCCAACTTTTTCCAGAGTGTTGGACGGTCTACCCTGTCAAACGCCGTGGAAAAATCTATAAATGCTACGTATACCCCCCCACCTCGAACACGAGCGTATTTATCCATTATCACTTGTAAAATTGTAAGGTTATCTAATGTTCCATGCTCTTTTCGGAATCCTGTCTGTTCCATAGGTAAAATATTATTGGAATCTGCCCATTCCATTATTAGCATTAAAAGAAGTTTAGCGAAAATTTTTCCTATGGAGTCCAATAAAGCTATTAGACGATAATTAGAAGGATTATCCCGTTCACCCTTTTTAAAAATAGGGATTAATATACTTCCCCTCCAAGAGTGGGGGACTGAACGTAATTTAAAACATGCTAGAAATACTGGAAGGAGAATTCGACTCCAGGCGATATCATCCTGCTTAATTATAGACATAGGGAGTTCGTCTGGACCCATAGCTCCTGAAGAGCGCATACTCTTTATCACAGCGGCTATGGATTTCTCCGTTGGGAGTTCCATTCCGTGGTCACTGTTTGAGTCTGGGACCCAGGTATCCCCCCCTTTCCCATTCGGTGCATATAGGGAGGACACGAATACTGTCCAGACATCTTCAGAGATAGCAATAGGAGTGGAAGTTGTTATTGAACCACATCCTTTCCTTATTATGGACCAGAAGTCTCGAGAATTTTTATACATAGAAGCCTCTCTTAGCTTGATCCATAGAGAGTCTTCTTTTTCTCTTTTTATCTTGGATTTCAATCTTACCCTCCTTCTTTTTAGGACTGCTAAATAATGCTCATTTTCCCCAGTTCTATGACAATATTGTTTCCTAACAATTCTATTTATCTCCTTATTTAATTTAAATAATTGACTAGGGACGAAATATGTCTTTTTAGGATTACCTGTAATCTTAGCCATGGCAGTGACTTTTTTGAGGAATTTTTCCAAATAAAGGAATTCTTCACCTTGCCAGTGAACTAGTTCTAATAGCGTTTGGGTAAGAATTTTTTGTAAATCTTCCCTCTTGGTAGAACCCCAGTAACATCTACCTGAATTACACTTTATAGAAAGACCTCTATTCTTTAGGGACCAGGCATTAGTTTCAGGGGGAATTAATGAGACAGTTATATTAATAATTTTATGGTCAATCAAGGGAGAGTGAGAGATCTCCATATCTTTAAAAAAAGAGAACGTATCATAGTCCGTTATTGCATAATCTAGAATGGATTCACCCTTAACGGATCTATGTGTACAGTTAGCAGGAGTATCAGAAGGCATCCTGCCATTTAGGATAAGACCCTCCACGTAACTAAGTTCCTCTAGGAGAATCCTACCTCTTTTATTAGTTTTTAATTTAGTGGGCAGGAGTGCTTGAGGTATATAATATGCCTCTTCCTTGGGTTTATTTCTATACATGTCCAAAGAAAAGTTAGATACTTTGCTATTTAGGTCCCCCACCAATAAAATATATGGGGGGTGATCTGCCTCTAATTTTTGTTTGACATAAGAAAATATACGCTTTAAAACTGTGTTAAACTTATCTTCTGGTGGAATATAAGCATTTAAAATTATAAAAGAGGACCGATTTACTGTGGAGGCCAGATTAGAAATGGTTATGGATTGGAAAAGATTACTAACGTCCGTATAGTGGGAGAATTGCCATTGTAAGGAGTTAGATAACAGACAGGCAATTCCGCCTTTTGCGTGACCTTTTTTAGAGGGAATTGCAGGGGCCTCCAAGACATAGTAATCTTTCCCTGTATATAGAAGATTTTGACACCATGTTTCCTGGATACATAACACGTCTGCATTCAAGGAAAATAGAAACTCGAATTTCTCTGGGCAATTATACAGGCCTGCGGCGTTCCATGAGACTATTTTTAAATGAGTGTTAAAGATGTGAAAATAGTCGTGGATTATTCGTTGTGGTTTTGGATAACACTCCTGGTAACCAGTTCCACATCTGCTTGTCATCTGCTAAGGGAATCTCTATGTTAACAGGTGGTGGTAGGACCTGAGAGACCATTCGTTTACCTTTAGAGACCCATATTTTTAAGTCTTTGTTACTTGTAAGAATGCTATCCTGCCCAAAGGGCAACTTTGCAGGTCTTTCATTAGAGGAAAAACAATGGTCATTATTAACATAGGGTAATACATCGATTCCTCTACATTGGAACACTTCCGCTTGCTGAAGAACAAGATTGGCAATTATTTTAGAATAAAACTTTACCCTTGTTCGTTGCCCATTTATTGTTTTTATTGGTAGAACTAAATCAATGTCATTTGTTAAAATTAATTTTAAACCATCTATTTCCTTAAAGCATTTAAGCAGCCATGATCTGTTTAGCTTTAGATCTAAATCAAATAGGGGAAGAAAATCCAGTGACAAAGTATCAACATCCAAGCTGGGACTCTTTTCAGGCTGCATGCCTGCGCTCCTCGTTACTTCAGTATGTGGTCGAAAAATGGGTGCCAATGTATTAAGTCCCCTTGCACATAGCGGCCTATTGCCTACATCTTCAATAACTGAAGGTAGTGGATCAGAGACCTTTAGGGCTGCGCAGGGAACCATCTCCCCCATGAAAGGTTCAACCGGGGTACCCACGCATACATCATTAATAATACTCTCTTCTCCCACATTATTAGACATAACCGTAAGTGAAGTATGTTCACTTTCGAGAGTGTTAGGCACCTCAAGTTTTAGATGTTTGGGGAAAATTATTTGCCTTGGTCTTTTCTTTTTGTATTTGCGTAGCTGCTTCTTATTTTTCCCTCTAGATTTAGCTTTTAAGACTTTAAGAGTCGTCAATGATCCTTCTGGTTCTTTTTTGTCATGCATAAAGATGGGAAAAAGTTCATTACCCACTGATTGAGACACTTCTAACGTACTGTTTTCCTTCTCCATTAACACTAGATCTTTTCTCAGTAAACGAGATAATGAGGGTAAGGGCGCGGGGGGGTTATGAACATCAACTTTTATAGGTAATTCAAAGGATGCATTTCCCCCTACCACTTTAGTATTATCGCTAACTTTTTGAATCACAGGAACAATAGAGTCAATAGGTAATTCAGAGGATACATTTCCCTCTACCACATTAGTATTATCGCTAACTTTTTGAATCACAGGAACAATAGAGTCAATAGGTGACGTAATCACATTCTCGCCTTTTTTAGCAAGCAATACTTGTAGTATCTCAGTTACAGAGGCCATAATACAATCAGAACTCACGGCAAATTTACCCAACAAAAGTAATATAGAGGACAATATTTGCTCCAAAGCTATAAGTGACTCAGAGATAGGTTTCTCATTTTGTGGGTAGCTAGATGACGTAAAAGCACAAATCCCCGATAAATTGAGTTGTGGGGATTTCAAATCGCTCTGTATCAAGATATTATCATTGGAGTTAATAGAAGGGGTGCTGCTATACAGCAGCAACCCTGACGGGGTTACTCCAGCTGGTGTTTTACAGTCAGCAAAATGAGTCGTGGGTCTATTGTCCACATATCGACCACAAAGTTCCATATCAATACTAGTTGCAATGGAAACATCACCCATTTTCTCTTCTTCGTTGTCTTTTCCCATAGGAGTATTATAATGCATAGATTGTTATTTTACTAACAAGGGATCTACGCCAGCTCCATTTGATAAACATAATGGGAGAATTGCTTCATCTTGTTGATTGTACAAAGGTATTTTTGATTCCATCATAGGATCTGGTTGAGAAGCTTTCTCTGTATTAGTTTGTGGATCCGATTGTAATATAGAAATTTTATCCATATTTGTTGGTACTTCTAGTGATTTATTCATGCTTTTTTCCCAGATTTGGACCAGTTGCATCTGGCCTTTCAAAAGGGCACTATTTTCGTTCTTTCTCCTCAGGGGAACAGAGACTGGATTAGTACAAAGATTTTCCACTAAAACTTTCCCAGAACGTAGTTTCTTTGCATCCATGTTACCAAAGAAAAGATCTGGACCTCCAACAGGTATGCACAGTCACAGAATAAAAACTAATAAACGAGAATAAAATAATGAATCACAGGGAAAGAGGGTGACGCCTATACAAGGAGGTAACGTGCTTTATAACCGTCAACCAGTGTTCGAGTCTACATACACAATAGTGGCGGTTGCTCACTAGTACCTACAACAACTAAAGATATTCCAAAACAAAATAATAATAATTAATGAAAGAAAATATAAAAGTCAGGGCCCAGCCCGGCCTACCTCGGCCACTGAGGGCCACAGAGGGCCCGCCCTTTGCCCGGGCTTAGCCCGGCGCCGCCCGCGCGCGTCCCGCGATGCGCGGTGCTTCCGTTCGTTTTATTCCAGGTGAGGGGGGCGTGGCAGGGAGGTTCACCAAGCCCTGCTGCCTTGTGGGCGCTGGTGTTCTCTGTCCTCCTTGCGGCCAACAAGCCCCCCGCAGCGAGTGTTTCCCGCGAAGCGGGAAACGTGAGCAGTGATGGTTCTAGCGCTGCCAAATAGCGCTGTAAGCAGAGAAGTCCTGGCGTTGCCTGAGAGCGCTGCAAATTACCAATTCAGGCAGCAAGACGAAAGTTCACACACCACAGAGGCAGCCGGTATGACAGCAATCAGGAAAGAACTCCGCTCTTCAGCAGTCGTTCCGCTCTATTTATTCCAGGTGAGGGGGGCGTGGCAGGGAGGTTCACCAAGCCCTGCTGCCTTGTGGGCGCTGGTGTTCTCTGTCCTCCTTGCGGCCAACAAGCCCCCCGCAGCGAGTGTTTCCCGCGAAGCGGGAAACGCGAGCAGTGATGGTTCTAGCGCTGCCAAATAGCGCTGTAAGCAGAGAAGTCCTGGCGTTGCCTGAGAGCGCTGCAAATTACCAATTCAGGCAGCAAGACGAAAGTTCACACACCACCATACCTAACAAGGTGAAATGGCACCTTAAGTGGTGTCCAGCATATCCAGCATCCACTTGAGTTCCCACGCAGAAAACTTTATCCATCTTTGACCATGTCATCTATGGCACAAATCCCCACCGACCCTCCACATTCTGTTTTGCAGTGGAACCCCACCCCCATTCAAGGCCAGTTACCCTGCTCCGAGGGCCACAAGGCTCAATCCCACCACCTTTACACTACCCCGGTAATCCCCATTGGGTACCAGACCACACTTCCATCTGGTGTTGGGGGGGTCTGTGCACCATCCAGAGGCCGCACCACACCCCTGCTGGTCGGAGAGTTCTACCCAGGTGCAGTATTGCCAGTAATAACAAGAATTGAGGGAGTATAGCTCCATATGGGAGAGACCTCCCTCTCTCATTATATTGCTCAATCTGATAGCGATGTATGCCAACAGGGAAAGAAATGGAGATCGAGGGGCTCCACCCTATGCCAGTCAGTAGTTGAGAAGGCAGTCAACATTAAGCTGACAATGGGAGGCCCCAGCTAGCCTGGGTACCCACTGATGAAGGTTGTACTAAAGGGAAAATTGACGGCCTTCACCTGTCCATTCCTCCCCGTGGCAACAAGAAGGGCTCCCATACCTGGACATAAATCTCCATTTGGTTATCCATCTTATAGCTGACCAATTTGCAGTTTGTATTTTTCGCCACAGTTCTATGAGCCAGTCTGCTCCACTTGGAGCCATTGGTTGTCTCCAATGTTGAAGGAAACAGAGTTTGACAGTGGAAAATCCTGTTTCCAAACATCCTTTTCCATGCTTACAGGGTAACTTTCACCAATGTAGTCGAGGGGAGTATCCATATCTCCTCTGGTGGTGTATATGTCCTTTCAGTAGCTGGTTATTGTAGGGCAGTTCCAAAGAATATGTAGCATATTACAGTTTACCTGTCCATACCTCCAGCAGTTGTTGTGTGTCAATAAGCCGGCTCTATACAGTTTAACAGGAGACGAGTACCAATCTTGTAACAGTTTAAGGTAAGCAAACTTTAGCCATGCCTCCCAGAGGAGGGAGTCAATAGAATCCACCAATATAGACCAAGCCTTGGGAGAGTATGTGTGTTAAACGACACCCTGCCAGTGAATTTGCGATGTTTCCAGTGTAAGCTGTGAGAAGGCGGCATCAACAAGCAGACTGTACAGACCCCATATTGCTCCCCTTGGCCGTACTTCATTTATTGAAGTAGTGTGGTATGGTTACGGTTGTTAGGTATGCCACAGTTTATTCTTATTAGAATGTGATCATGTCATGCTTATGTCATTTACGGAATGGGGGCTTTGTCATGATGATTGTTATTTGAATGCTTGACAGAGAAGCGGTTGGATCTGGTGACGACTGGACATGTTTTTCCTCCTCACCATTGGGCCCGTATTTGGCACTAAACTAAACTTAATTTATTTTTTAACTTTGCGACTCAATAGGTTCATTTCAATGGCGATGAGTTGATTGTGCCAGCCCACTGTGTGAGATGCAGTCCCTTCCTAAGTGTCCCCGAAGACTGTGGTGGAGTTAGTTATTTCCACCGGGATGTTTGTGGAAGACCATATTCTGAGGGCAGGTCTGCAAAGAACTTGAACGTAGGCCCTGAGAGCAACCGTTTAATTGAATGGATACCTTTTCCTCTCATTTCGACCATTGGACCATCTGACCTTGTATTTGTACTTTCACATTGTTCCAGATGGCGGCTCCCTCATGAAGCCTATGATCTAATTTAAGGGACATGTGTGCCTGTTTCCAGATGAGGAACATATTCATTATTGTAGGGTTGGTTAGTTTTCGCGTGTCAGGCATTGCACCATAAACTGCATCCATGGTGGCCCCAGAGTGTAACACCTCTCTCTCAATCTGAAAGCAAATAGGTTGATCCTTTATTATCGCCGACCAGTATGCCATTTGGGATAGGTGGTTGGCGAGGTAGTAAATGCCCTTGTGCAGTAGGTGGAGCGCTCCAGCCTCTGTATCTGCGTATATTTTGGGCATCCTAAGCGAGAGCTTGCTTGCACCCCACACAAAACCCTTAATTTTTTAGCCTATAGTATGCAGGAGGGAATAAGGGATATTGATTGGCAGCATACCCAATACCTAAATAATGTGCAAGCCATCACCATTTTCACTGCCTCCATGCGCCTACACATAGATAAGTGAAGGTTGGACCAAGAGCAAGTAAGGGTAATGAGTTATCCTGCACTATATATAACATCCCCCTGTTTAGGTACTCCCCGACGTATTTCAGGTCTTTTGGGATCTATCTCAATCCCATTTCTTGGACATGTGTCCTGGTTATGACTATCGACATCTGCATCACTTCACACTTCCTCATTTCACCTGATACCCTGAGAATTCTGAAAAAGTATTTAGCAGGGCCATCAGTGCATGGCTGGATGTCTGCGGGGGTAAATAAGCATCAGTATGTCATCTGCATTTATAAAGGTCTTTATGGTTGCAGCACTAGAAGGAATGATGCCCTATGTATGTGGAGGCATTCTGTTCGCAATTGCATTGGTTCAGGAGGGAGCAGGAATTGTAGCTGGGGCAGTGGGCAACCCTGATGGGTGTCATGCTTGTTCCTAATCGCACAGGATAAATGCCCTCCACAGTTAACCTGCACTGTCAGCCCTTCATAAACCATGTTTATCTTGTTAATAAAGTACTGACCAAGCCAAAAGCATGTCATGACCCTGAATAAATAGCGCCATTCGATCCGGTTGAATGTCTTCTCTCGGCCCAGAGAAAGGACTTCCAGTTTCTCATCATTATTCAGAGAGTTCCAAAAGAGGTAAGCCAAGGTGTACTTATTGTTCTCTGGTGAGAGTCCTGGCATGAAGTCCACCTGGGAGGTGTGGTTTAAGAAAGGTATCAACTTAAAAAATCGATTGGCAAGAATCCTGGCCAGAACCTTGACATCGACATTCAGAGTGGAGGTCAGTCTGTATGACCCTCAAGTGGGTCCTTCCCTTCCTTTGGGAGTACCGTTATTATGGCTTTATTAGAGAGTGGGCCTATACTCCTGGATTCAGTCACTTCATGATTGACTCAAAATAGTGTTGGTGCTATTTGGGTTTGGCAGCTCTTGTGAAATTCCCCAGGGAAACCAACCCCCTCCCAGTGATTTACAGACAGGTAGGCTGGATATCGCATTGTTGATTTCCTCCAACATAATTTCCTTCTTCAGGAGGTCCCTCCTTTCGTCCGGTTGAGAAATGGCTGGAGGTCATGAAGTGCTCTTCCACCAGCATGGACTCCCTGAGTCAAATGTCAGTATTAACTCCCTTTTCACCTGTCTGGTGTGCCCAGCACCAACCCAGGTATTTTATTGTTCAATTTTTTGTCAGTTCAACAGGTATCCCTCATATCTTTGGTTCTGATGAGACCCCGCATTGTCCCAGGGGTCGAAACGCTGTAGATTGAAATTCATAACAAACCAATTTTGACCTACCTGATTGAAAGGAGGCGTTTGCAATGTATCATGCAATAATATATGGCCGCTGCTATGTTTAAAGAAACCTCAATTTATGAATAAAATCCTTTTTGTTCACTTGTTTTGTTGGGTCTTTTTTCACTGTGGACACTCAGCACAGTTTGGATGTATGACATTACAACGCATGCTTTTACCACGCATGCCTTTACATCGCAGTTTTTTCAACGCATGCTGTTACAACGCATAGCGCTAAGGGGTGCTGGATAGTGAATAGTTTAATTTACTATTCCAACTCCAGTCCCCGTGGATAGTAGGGAAAGTGTTGGATAGTAAATTAAATCTATTCCCTATCCTAGAGCGCCCCCCAGCGCAATGTGTTGTAATGACATGCGTTGTAATAGTTGCGTCATAAAGGCACTGCGTGGTAAAAGTTGCGTTGTAAAGGATGTCTCCCGCGCAGTTTACATGATTTTTAATACAGTCATAATTTTTGCTACAAAATAAATGTTTGATTGTATTTTTTATTGTTTGTATTAATGTTCTCTCTTGGCTTTCTACGGCAGTGTTTATTTTTGCCACTGTGCCTATTAAAAATATTATTTATTATTGTATTGTGCACGTGAACCATTGTTTTTCTAGTCTGTTGTCTAACATAGGCCTTGTATTATATTCTTTTCTAACAAGCATCATGGGACAGGTTTTGAGGCAACACCCCTCATCAGGAAGGTTGGCTTGAATCCATTGGTAAAGTGAGCAAGGGACCCACGTGTGGGCATACCCTGCCAACTTAGGGCAAACAAAGCAAACACAAGGAGATGATCGACGGAGTGCAGATACTTTTCAGACCCTCACCCCAAGTCACAGATCTGGGTTAAATCCATCATAGATCTTTTTATCCCACTTTGCCACCCCAGTTCAGACCCAGCCATATGCAATTCAGTCATCATGGGAACAGTCTGGCCCTAATTGCCAAGCCAGGTCTTCCCTGGAACGGAAACAAGCATTCTGGGGCCGGGTTCCGGGTAACACACCTCATCAGCCAGGTTAGATTGAATCCAGTGGCAAAGTGAGCAATTGTTCCTTTAGCCTTTGTCTCCCTATGTGGAAAGGGTATGCCCAGATGTGGGTCTCATGCTCACTGCACCACTGGATTCAAGCTACCCTGGCTGATGAGGCTTGAAGCCCCGAATCCGGTCCCAGGATGGATGCTTGTTTCTGTTCCAGGGAGTACCTAGCTTGGCAGTTAGGGCTGGACTGTTACCATGAGGAACAGGGTTAAGACTGATTTGCATATGGCTGGGTCCAAACTGGGGTGGCGTGGGGAGCAGAACACTGAGGGATTAAACCCAGATCCTTGTGACTGGGGAGGGAGGCTTGCATTGTTCAGCATTCCGAACATTAATTGTACCTTTTGCCTTTCTAAAAGTGGCATTTTCAAAATGATGACTTACAATCAGACTTTACCATTGAAAATTATTTTTAATTACAATTTCTCAGACACCAAATATGACTTTATTACCTGCCCCCAATCAAATGTTTGGACTTGATAAACGTAATAAGGTAACCCAGTGTTATACTGTGGGAGAGGAAGTGAAAAACTGAATTGTGACTTTTTCACTTCCAGGGCATGTATAACTTAAAAGTACATGTCCAACTTATTATTTACAATGCACCCCGCTCTATGGGTTGCCCACGGCATACCTTAGGGGTGATGTATATGCAATAAATAAAAAGGGAGTTTAAGGCTTAGTAAGGTAGTTATTTTGCCAAGTTGAAGTGGCAGTTTAAAACTGCTACTAGGCTGCAATGGCAGGCTGGAGATAATTTTTTAGGGGCTACTAAATGGGCGACATGGTATACCACTTTACTAAGGATTTATAAGTAAATGAAATATGGCAATCAGGTGTAAGCAATTTTGCCATGTTTTAGGCAGATGTTGGCGTAACTCGTGGGGTTTCACTTCACTGAATTCTACAGAGTTAAATGAAAACTCCACTAGATTCCGCAGAGTTTTCTAAACAGGTGGAAGTAGACAGGTCACACTGCTCACCCAGATTTTTAGCACCAGTAGCTTGTTCCATGCTACAAAATCAGTGCGAACAGCACCACCCAGAATACCAGAGGGAAGTGGACCAACCTGGGCAGCCGAGAGAGGCAAAGGCAGAACAATGGGTTGGAGGACAGGGTGGAGGGGTATGGACTGCAAGACTACCATGAAGGAGAGACAAGAGTGGCTGCGGCAGTTCAATGAATCGTGGAGGGCAGGAGGGTTCCTAATTGGCAGCACCACAGACCATAGAAAGCAGGAGGGATCGGGTAGGGGCCCAGTCTTGGACAATGTATGGTTTGAAGGAAGTGCCATTGAAAGCAGGCATCAGTAGCAGTGATTGCTCTAGAAGCCACCCTGGGCAGGCAGGAGGTCAGTGGCAGCAGAACATGACATGTGGTGCAAGAGGCCAGACACAGGGACATGTACGTGGACAACTGAGGGGAGAGGGGGAATAGGCATTAAGCTGACCATGCAGTGCAGGTGGGAGGTGCAGAGGCAACAAACCATGGAGAGAAGGAAGAAGAGGGCAGTAGCATGCATAACTAAACTGAAGGGCAGGAGGAGCGCAAGGGTGCATGTTGACCACAGAGGTCACACAGGAGTGGTGGTGGCAGCACAACAGGCCATGGCAGGGAGGAAGGTCGGGGCAGGAGTCAAGCCAACAGACCATTAAGTGCAAGAGGCAAAGGATAGGGGCATAGAATTGGGCAACTATTGGGAGAGGGGGCAGGGGCAGCACTCTGTCCTTGCAGTGGAGGAGGGAAGGGCAAAGGCATCACAACAGACCATACAGGTTAGGCAGAGGAGGGCAGGGGAGAGATGTAATGGCAGCAAGCTGACCACACAGAGCTGACAGAAGGGACAGGGGCAGCACACCAAACCATACATGACAGAGAGAGGGGAAGTGGCAGCTCAATTGACCATGAAGGGCAGGAGAGAGGTGACATGGGCATGTACATGAACAACAGAGGCCACGGGGTCAGGGGCAGTAAGCTGGTCATGCAGGACAGGAGCCAGAGGCAATGGAAGTGCAATGCACAATGGAAGGTGGGAGGAAGGGTATAGGGGCCTACACACAGACAACAGAAGGAAGGTGGGAGGTGGTCAGGGGTAGCAAGCTAACCATGCAGGGCAGGTGGGAGAGGCATTCGCAGCGTAACAGACCAAACCAGTCAGCGGTAGGGGTGGGTGCAGTATATTTAAACATGGAGGGAAGGCATAGACTTGGGCAATAGCAGATAGGACGCGGCAGGGAGATGTACATCAAAATGACAATGCTGGGCTGTCAGGAGGGGCAGTAGCAGCTCAATGGACCACAGATGGCAGGAGGGAGGGGCAGGGGCATGTACATGAACAATGGATGGCAGGGGGAACAGGGCAGGGGCAACAAGCTAACCATGCAGAGCAGGCAGGACGGGCATAGGCAGCACAATTGACCATGCAGGGTTGAAGTGAAAGGGCAAGGGCATGGAATGTGACAACTGAGAGCAGTGGAATTGGGCAGGGACCACAAGCTAACCAAGGAGAACAAGAGGGAGGAGCAATGGGAGCACATAAGACCATGTCTCATATCAAGCAGGGCAGGAGGGAGGAGGCAGGGGCATGAACTTGCACAACAGAGGGCATGGGGGAGGTGGGTAGAAGTAGCAAGCTAAGCACAGAGGCAAGCAGTAGGGGCAGTGGCTGCACAAAAGACCACACAAGGCAGATTTCCACGTTTGGGGTTTAATTGTGTATTTTGAATCCAATTGTCTCAATTTGCAAAACCCGTTGACTCCTCATTCATTTCTTGGTATTGTGTTAAATTCAATGTAACATATTGTGCGCCAGTTCTCAGTATTTTTAAAACCAAAGGCTTTGATGGAGTTATAGAAGAGAAAGTAGTAAGATTAAACATTAGAAAATCATTGAAAAAGCACTGCCATTAAAAAAAACAAAAAAAGACTGAACTTCGCCAGTTATACATAACTAACATAAATATAACTTGCACTGCCATGGATTTCAGATGTCATCAGTAATTTACATTTACATTCATAAGCAGTGCATCACAGTGGCGCAATGGCTGAAAGCAGGACTTCTTGTCTGATGATGGCATCTCCTTCTTTAAAAACATAACAAAATGTGTATTTGTCATCGTTATGCCTTACCCAACTCCATGGTACTCCTTTTATCAACCTTGAAAATATGAAAGGCTGAGTAAACCCTGTGACCATGCCGTCAAACACAGATTCTTGGAGGACATGCATTAGTTCACTGAGCCACCAGAACCACCATCACCTTCTTCCCTCAGTTTGGATCTTTCTGTCTCTGCAATGCTAATCTTTTTAGAAGCTGTTCCCATAGGATTGGATGCTTGTTTTGTATGCAGGCCACTTCACCACCAGCATCAAGATGGCCTCTCTTGATGCTTTGAAGAGGCAGTGCAGTCTGCAATATATACCTCAATAGATCTATGTGTAAAGAACTTTCAAACTAGGAAGGAGAGCTTTCTTATAAAGCTAAAGCCATAAGAACTTGGGGTGGCTCTAGGAAGGGCTTGCTATTGCATAGGGTGGACTGGGTCTACAGTACAGCTTCTTTGTTGTGATTTGGGGAATTGTGAGGAATTAGAAGCAATTGGTGGTGGAGAAGTAGGTTGAGTAGGCTTGGTTTGTACTTCGTCAGTGCTACTCTTGGCAGTTCATCTTCCACTCTCCGAACTATGCTTGTTGGAATGTTGCTTTTCCAATATGTTCAGTTGCTTTGGGTGTCCAGTCCATGTCACCTTCATCAGTGAGGTTGGAGAAAATGGGGAAGTGTCCCTTTTTTCATCTGATGTAGCCACAGTCCCATGTAAGAGCAGGCACACAAGCCACACTTCTTGCTGCACAGAAGAGGGTGCAGAGGATACAACACATTGGACACTCTGACAGAAAAAGCAAGTCATTTTTAATGCTACTCCTCTTTATAATGGTGTCAACAGATGACTTCTCTTTACTGCTCTCTTTCTTGCCAAGATTCTACTTTTTGGACGTTGTCTTCCTTGCTTCTCATTGGTGAGTAACCAGCAAAAATAACTCTGGATATATCTGGTGGTAGATATGTCTGCACACAGAGGTATCAGTTTTAGAAGTAAATGTGGAAAGGACAAGGAGGAGGGATGGGACATGATGAGTAATTATAAAAAAATGGGGTTTAGAGAAATGAAAGTAAAGCTTTAGGAAGAGAAATGCCAAGACACACACCCATAACTGAGTAAGAAAATCCCCTTTCATCAACGATATATATCTACATTTACTTCTGTATAACTGTCAACAAAAGGGGCTGAAATGTACTCCAGCTGAGCCTTAGAGTAAGGGCCTGATTTTGAGTTTGGCAGTACAATGGTCCGCCAAACCCAGATTGCGTGTCTTTCTCCCCTGAGGCGGAAGCCGGGGGCATTTCTCTCCTTTCCCTCATTGCCTGCAATTCTGCCGAGAGTTCGAGTGCTTTTTAAAAATTGTACATATTTTATCTGGACCTTTATAATAATTGTGATACTGCTTACTTGATTGATCAGACAAGATTACTTCATCTTAGGGTCTCTGATACTGGGCTCTCACCCCCGACGCAGCCTATTGCAGCGCTGACGCCGGCTGGGAGAACGCTAAACCGCCATCTTGGGGGGAGGCAGGGTAGCGCTCCAGCTCTTGGACGCCTCCCACCCTCCTCCAGAATGGATAAAAAAAAGGTGACTTTCCGTCCGCGCAGCGGACGGGCGCAGCGGGCACGCCGCAAGCCCGTCTGCGCCCATCCGCGCCTGGCCCGCGCCTAGCGCAGGTCCCCCTGCCCCTCGACCCTCAACAATTACATGGACCAACTCGCAGCTTCTTCAGTTCAGACAAGGCGCCTGCTCCCCTGATGCCCGTTGCTGTCCTCTTAGTTTAGAGGATTTCCCTTACAATTGCTCTGCGTGCAAATTCGCCATTACCCTCCAGCGGAATCGAGGCCCCCTTCACTGAAGGTCACTAAACCCCAGATTCCCCCAAGGTTGTTAAAGGCGGCCCTAGTCAACTGTCGCTTTGGCGATGTACTTCGTAGCTCCGTTTTATGATTGACACGTACTCGGTAGTTCTGTTTCTTGATTGACATGTACTCTGTAGCGCCGGGACACCCCCTTTGGGGGTAGCTGCGCGCTTTATAAGCTTCTTAAATAAATAAATAAATAAACCCATGGTGGGGTTGCAGCCACTGCCATATCAGTGGTCAGACCACCCTATTATGAGTTTTTCAGTTGGACCGCCATTGGACTGCTTCATCTATCATTTGCGCCTGATCCCTCCATGGTGGGCCAGTGGCAGAGACCCCCAATATTCTGGTGCTGCCCCTGTGGCACTGCCAAGCATATTACAAGTCTCCTATCCACCATAGTTTTCATGACTGTGAGCCACCCATGAACAGTGTGGTGGTGAGGAAACAAAAGGGGCCCTGCATGGGCTCCTGTTGCCTCTACGCCAGGCAATGCATGCAGGAGGGCACATGGTGCAACCCGTGTGTACATGCACCCCCTGTTCCTGCACGGTATGGACTATGAAGTCCATGCTGTGCAGGAACGGCCTTTGGTGCTCCCACAATACTGCCTTGCCAAGGCTCAAATATGAGCCTTAGCACAGCACCACCATGGTGGCGCCGAAGGACCGCCTGCCAGACCAGGAGAAAACTCCTAATCTGACAGGCTGTCGAGTTTGGCAGTGTGGGAGTAGGGCGATAACGTGGTGGCCCGCTCCCACACTGCCAAACCTGTAATCAGGACCTAAGTCACACATGGCCAACCCCTGGTTAGTGCAAAATAATCTCATAAAAACCAATTGAAGCAGGCACTAGCACTAACAGAAATGTAAACATATATAATGAATTAATATAAATGTCATAAATATTATTTTAATATGCATAACATTTTAATAAAATATATAATACATTGTAACGATTTTTCATTAAATCACAAATAAAATATTACATAACATGCAACTAAATGGTGACACATTGAATCCAAATTATAATGTAAGGTGCAGGAGAGGAAAAACTTAATATTTAATTTATTTACATTTAAAACTAATCTAAATAAAAATATATTTTTAAATTTAATTTGAAATGTAAGAATATTTTATGTTTTAGTGCAGGGACATGTGCTGTCATTTGTTACTATGATAGTACTAGGCGAATTAAAGTTATCAAAATGTGTTTTAACTATAAAGAAATTATTTGTAAACATGTAAAAAAAAATCAATCACCTACTACTTTCCCTATGGCAATCTTCATCCCAGTGACAGAGACCGCCATAAACAGCCAGAAAGTTACTAAAAATACCTTTACAGTTGCAAGTAAAATTAGTCATAGAATTTCTAGGGGGAGATGTCCATACATAAATGGTGAAGTCTATCCATAAGGATGTTAACACTGTTAGAGCATATTTAATAATAAAAAATAATGATCATTTTCCCTTGGTTAAGTTAGCATAAGTAGGCGGCAAAAAAAGACTTATTGGGCTTCTCACAATAATTGCACAGACTGCTGAAGAAACATGGCTATTAAACGTTGCTCTGTGTGCATGATTTTTGTCTCATTCTCTGTTTTTAGTTGCACAGAATAGACAGACTGTGATCTGTTCTGTGGTGTTGTTTATTTCCACTGTATCAAGTAATTGCTTGGAAGGAAGCCTGCCAGAGGCTTTCATGTAATGTTATATCTTTTTAAGGTTAATGATGCCTGTTGGTTAAACTCTGATCCTCTTAATGTTGTCTAATATTGCAATGTCATTTCTTATAGTGTGTAGGTAAAAAGGACTCAGTGACTATTAATTTAGGGGAGTTTCTAAAGTAGCCTGTTTTATGTAACATAATTTATGCAATGATGCTTGGTTCTGTGTTGTAGCATTGATTAGTGCAGCCCATTTTACCACCTCACGTTGTGTCAAGGGCATGATTCTATGCTTCTATGCTTCTGTGAACCTATAATAAGTGCCTGTTAGAAACAGCGTTTCCCGGTAGGCTAGGGCATGAGCCAAAGCCAGGCAGAAACCCCCATTCTAGTAAGGGTGAGGGAGCTACACCCTGAGGATAACCCCTGCTCACCCGCTTGGTATCTTGGCTCGAGCAGTCAGGCTTATCCCAGAGGCAATGTGTAAATCGTTTGCGCAACACTCACACACAGCATCGACACACTAGGCACTACAAAAGAGACTCCACACAAGGTTATATAAAAACAGCCTTTGTATTATAAAAACACATTAGAATCACAATCACAGATATATATATATATATATATATACATATCAGCAAACAAATACCAATATCCACGATCTCAGAAAAACGCCACTCCACGCCAGCAAGTAAATCCAAGGGTGATTAAACACCCTTGGATTTACTTGCTGGTGTGGAGTGGCGTTTATCTGAAAGCGTGGATATTGGTATTTGTTTGCTGATTGAAGTACCGGCGTGCTCGGCCGGAGTACTCGCCACCTCCCACGGGGCCATCTGCAGCCTTTCGGAGCAAAGTTGTGAAGGATATATATACATATATACACTGTGCCAACTGACACCAGGTCACAATTTACAGGGGATTATGTTCAGGGCAGCGCCAATTGGGTCGCTGCCAAAACCATCACAGAGCAGAAACAGTAAATCAAAACCACCAGCCAGTAATAAAAGCATAACGGCCAGTAGCTACTGGTAGAATAATTAACTTAGCATCCTTGCAATAAGCAAAAACCACATTAGGCATAAATCATGTTAGCATTAGGCATCTCCCCGATATGCATAAACACATGAGGCATCTCATTAGACATAAAAACACAATATGTATTCTCATTAGGCCTAAGTCATATTAGATCAGGCACATTATGCATAAACCCCACAGTCTACGCATTAGGGGAAAAGCATTAGGCATCATCATGAGCATAAATGTTTTATGCATAAATCATAGGCCCATTATGCATAAAACCAGCAGTGTAGGCATTAGGAGAAAAGCATTAGGCATCATCATTAGCATAAATGCATTATACAGGAATCATACTTAGGCATAAGGTACATCAGCAACAGTGCATCATACCTACCATTAGCAGGGCCCACATGGTAATACCTAAAACAATTGCCCCCGTCGTTGCAGCCGCCTGCCTCTGCGGTGCAGCTGGAGAAAACAGACACTGACACTCCCGTGCCTGGGGAGCCCTACTGGAACTCTAAACAAATGTGCCCAAACGTTGCAGTGGCCCGCAACTGCGGGCCGCTTTGTAGCCAAAAGAACACTGAGTAAGTTGGAGCCCCCTCCTCTGGGGCTCAGAAATACAAAAGTACCCCCACCGTTGCAGCGGCCCGCTCTTGTGTGTTGTGGCTGTATAGATCACCAAAACCTGAACACTTCTGTGTCTCGGGGGCCTCAGGCACCAACAGCGTGCCTCAGCTGCCCCCCCCCACAGTCTAGAAATGCGGACCCACTCACTGGCTGTCTAGGCACTCCTCTGGACTCCGTGTTCGATGCAAGGCTTCCAGTCTTCCCGCTTCCTCCCGCAGGCACCGTCCTCACCCGCGGGGCTCCCACCACATCACGGGAGCCCCCACCTATGCAGCGAGGTCTCTGTTGTCCTTCGGGTGTTCGCCAGCACGGGGTGGGCTCTCACCTGGCTTCTCTTCAGCTGCAGACTTCCTGCCCGCACACGCGGGGCTCTCACGTCGCCACGGGAGCCCCACCCACCTCCAGGCACCAGGTTGCCTGACTTCCTTTTCCCGGCGCTCTTCTCTCCCTGGTCGCGGTGGTGATCTCTTCAGTGATTTCAGAGTGCGGGGTGGGCACCCGCTCTCCTCAGCAAAATGCGGGGTGGGCTCGCGCTTCAGTTTTTAAAGCGCTCCCGCTCGCAAAAAAAAACATGAACGCGGGTGGGCACCTGCTTCTCGGATAAAATGCGGGGTGAGGGAATCCTAGAGTTGCATGGACTATCCTGGCGTGTCAATTGTGTTGAAGCTGGCAGATTTGCATCGCCTGAGGAAAAAGAGGGCTTTGTGAAGTGAGTTGTATTTTGTGCATTTTGAGGATAGTTATGCGGACTGCCTCTGTGTGCTCATTCTGTGTACTCACTTTCATAGAATTAATAGAGACAAATATTAAATGGAAATATATATCAAATGTTCAAGGAAGAATGGTCAAAAATTGACCAAGAGGTGTTGATAAAAAGTTAAATAAAGTTCATTGTGAGTGATTCTGAATCGACCCATATGTTCCCAGCAGACAACCTTACTTGCCCCAGATGTCTACCCAATTGTTGACTTTCAACACATGCCCTGAAATAGCTGCCTGCTGGCATTCTATACACACGCTATTAGCTACCATAACAGAGCTCATAACACTCAATTCATGGGTGGCTACAGCATTGGGCATATTTCGTAGAAGGAAGATCCATAAGAAGCAGGTGCAGAGCTTTACTCCATTGGGGTGAGCAAGAGAGTTCTATGATACACTTGGAAGAAGCCTGTAGAATCTAGAGTTGCCCCCTTGCAGCAGCCTGGGACACAATGCTAATGCAATTTAAAGAACTCATGGCTTGAAAGCCCTCCACTCATAATGCATCCTAGAAGTACTCTTCCCAGTGGGTGAATAATCCCTGCAAAACCTCAAGGGCCTCCCCTCATCCTGTCCATTCTACTCTCTACCCATGCTATATGTTTGTGCACTCCACTTGACAAATCTGTTCTTGTTCCATACATGCAGTAGTATCTAAGCATATTTAGATATCCAATGTACTGTAAACCTGGATCTGCCAAATAGTTGAGACTAAAAGCTCTAGGACAATAGAGGCTCACCACACCAGAGATACAGTACAAGTGATAACATGAGATTGCAACCGTATCGATAAACCTCTATACCTGTTGATGGTTATTCACATTGCATAATACATGTCAGGAAATGTCAACAATGTCTTCTAATGTACTGTGGAATGATACTTATTGAATTGTATTACAGTGTTACACAGCATTCAATAACCTAAAATCATAATGAAACATATTTGAAATTTGGTAAAGGTTCCTTCCCTTCACAGCCTCACATCCCATACTTCAAAATGTACGGTCACACCCCCTAATAACCATTTATTTTATTTTATTTATTTAACTTATAAGGCGCACAGCTACCCGCAGTGGGTTTCCCGGCGCCAAGGGACAGATTAAAAGAATGAAAAAGGAGCAACCATAAGTCAATTACTGAGGAGGATAGCTACAAGTCATTACTGAAAGAGCCATGTTTTAAGTCCCTTACGGAAACGAAGAAGATTAGTTTCTGTTTTTAAAACAACCGGCAAAGCATTCCAGAACTTCGGACCCAGGTGGGAGAAATAGCGGCCGCCCATCTTCGCCAACCTGAATCTCGGAATCACAAAATTACCTATCCCAGAGGATCTCAAGGAACGACTGGGATGGTAGGCTTGGATGAAATCATGTAGGTATGCAGGAGCTGAGCCTTGTTTACTCATAAAAATGTAACAGAGAGCCTTGAACTTAATTCGACTGGCAATCCTAAGCCAGTGAAGATCATGGAGTGCTTGAGAAATGGAGTCTCTCCAGGGAACATGATGTAAAAGCTGTGCAGCCGCATTCTGCACAACCTGAAGTTTATGTAGTGTTGCTAGATCGGCTCCTAAGTAAAGAACATTTCCATAGTCCAGGCGGGAAACAACCAACGCCTGGATCACCATCCTCTGTGTGGAGACAGGAAGCATCCAAAGGATTTTTTCGAGCCATTTTAGAGTAGCAAAGCAGATGGACGCCACCTTCACTACCTGCTGGCACATCGTAAGCTTCTCATCAATGAGGAATCCGAGGTTGCGCACCTGGGCAGCAGGTTGGGGAATGGGGCCCATTTCATTAGGCCAATGTTGAGGACCACATGAATCTCTCCCCTTGCCCAGGATAACAACCTCGGTCTTATCACCATTAAGTTTGAGGAAGTTACTGCGCATCCACTCAGAGACCCGAGTCAGTCCTTGTTTCAAAACAGAAATTTTGCCACCTTCCCCATTAGAAAGGGAAAAGATAATTTGCGTATCATCGGCGTAGGAGAATAAGGTGAGACCAGCTTCCTCCACTATGGTGGCCAGGGTCTAACATAGATATTAAATAATAAACGACTCAAAATAGACCCCTGGGGAACACCATACGCCGAGAAGAAAACTTTAGAGGCGGGTTTTGTAGAAAAAACCTGGAAAGTGCGGCCACTTAAAAAAGAGACCACCCAAGCCAGAGCAGGACCTTCAACTCCTAGAGACCAAAGAGATGCGAGAAGGATGGAATGAGACACCGTATCGAAGGCCGCACTCAAATCAAGAAGTATGAGTGCAGATGTTTCTCCGCGATCGATACAGTGAAGCAATCTCTCTGTGACTCCTAAAAGCGTTGTTTCAGTGGAGTGATTAGACCTGAAGCCTGATTGAGATGGATGCAAAAATCCTGAGCTTTCCACAAAATTAGTAAGCTGTATAGTGATATGCCTTTCTAAGATCTTAGAAAAGATAGGCAACAGCGAGATGGGCCTAAAATTAGATAAATTAGAGGGGTCAGCTCCGGCCTTCTTTAAAAGAGGAACTATCATTGCATGTTTCCACTCCTGTGGAACATGGGCCTCTCTTAAGGAGGAGTTAAGAAGCTCCATCAAGACACAGCGAGAGTCCAGATCAAGGGGTAGATGTATCAAGATTTTCGTTAGCGATTTCTTAATAGCGAGTCGTTGCGAATCGCTATTAAGAAATCGTTAAATGCGATGTATGTATGTTTCTGCGACTTTTTAGCGATTCCTTAGAAGTCGCAATTTTTTTAAAGAATTTTATGCGACTTCTTAATTTGCGAATTTCGCAAATTAAGAAATCGCAAAAAAGCGTGAATCTGCTGCTGCCAACAACGAAATAGCTGAGTCATACTCAGGAAATGAGCTTGATTAGTTTCACCTGCCTGCCTGAGCCACACCCAGTGGCAGTTGGAAACCTGTTTGGCTGGAGAGAGGAGCTGCTTGACTTCAGGATGGAGCCTGCAAATTCAGAAGGAGGCCCCTCAGCAGAAAAAAGAAAAAGGAAGCAAAAGTTTTCAGAGAGGGAGGTGGAGACACTGGTGGAGGAAATGGCCTGCAACCATGAACTTTTGTTTGGGAAGCAAGCCAAATATGTTCCTGAAGTCAGGAAGAGGAAGTTATGGCTGGAAATCCAGGAAAAAGTCAATGCAGTTGGTGTCATCCCAAGATCAATTGATGAAATTAAAAAGCGTTGGTACGACATGAGGCTGAGGGCAAAGGAAAAACTTGCTGAGAGACTAAAGGATGCCAATAAAACTGGTGGAGGATCTGGAAATGTAGACCAACCAACCCCACATGAGGAACTCATTGAATCTACAATTCAGCATGAAAGTGTTTCCGGAGTCTCTGCCATTGACAGTTCTGATCACACAGTTGCTGAACATGGTAAGCAGGATGCTTGACTTTTTCATTGCATAATTTAAAAGCATGAGTGTATGAGTATGAGTGTGTGAGCATTATTCCATGTGTTTAATAAATGACAGCACTTACATGTGTACATTGATCCCCTTTTTTGTTTAACATTACTGTTTAATTAAGATATGCTGTACATTTTTGCTGCACTAACATACATGCATCTGAATAAGTACACAACACTCTCTTTAGTTAGCATAATTTAATAGGCATGTAGCACACAGAAAGGCAAGCATCTCATGTGACTCTTTCTTTATTCCCAGATCATGTTGTAGATTCACATGATGGTGATGGGGGGCAATCCTCACAGGAACATATTACAGCCCCAGAAGAAGTCAATGTCAGTGATGAGCAGGAATCATTGTCTTTTTTGAGAAGAAAAAGAAAAGCAGTTGCACAACTGCAACCTTTTGAGGAATCAGATGATGAACCTGAGGGATCAACAAATAACATAACTGTGTCAGAACAGGAAGTTATACATCTTGACACAGTTAGTGATTCTGCTTCAAGAAGATCATATTTTAATAATAACACCAGGAGAAGCAGGGGAGAAGTCACAGAGACAGCAAATGTTTTTGCTGGTTTGGAGAACAACATGCTTTCTGTGCAAGAGAAACAACATAAAGCATTAAGGTCAATTAATGCCCAACTAAATAAATTAAACAAGAGTAACAATAAGGTGGGTGATGGTATGAGGCGGATGGCTGACTCCATGGACAGACTTTGTGTAGCTTTTGAAAGATCAGAGTCAAACAGAGTAAGGGATTCTCGCAGTCATAATATCAGACTACAGAAGTATTATGGAGCTATAAATAGACTATGCACTGTGACTTCACAGAGTAATAGGAGAAGCATTGCCATGCAACGCATGGTTGGTGAATGCAGTAGAAATGTGGCCAAAGGGCTGGATAAAGTATCCCATTCTTTTGAATTATTAAAGACTTGTCAGAAAGGGGCAAGTGCGTTCTTTGAGGCCATTGAGTCTGAGGACACTTCCAGTAGAACCAGCAGTAACCCTACACCCACTTTGGACACCCCTGACATGAGGAGTGGAAGCCTTGGTAGCCAACATACATCTGTGAGGAGAAGTGGGCCAGGCCAACGCAGGAGTAGCAGAAGGGGAAAAAATTAAAAAGAAAATTCAACATATATATTAATAAAAGAGAATGACACTAAGAGCAAACATTGTCACATGTATGTCCTGTGGATTAACAGGTTCCAGGTTTTTTTTACCCTTCTAATTTAGAAAAATAAAAGGTTTACACAATGAAAACAAACTTGTTGTGTTTTTACTTCTTACCTAAAAATAATTGTTTGTAATTTCTGCACGCCTTTGTCGCCCAGCCACTGCTCCTAAACCGGTAGCACATCTTCTTGGTGGAGGGACATCATCATTGTCTGAAGATTCAGGGTCACTCACTTCACATTCTGTTCCTTTCCTAATAGCCATGTTATGTAGCATAGCACAACTTGTAATTATTTTGCAACACAATGAAGGTTTATATTGCAAGGATCCTCCACTTTTATGGATTCTTCTGAATCTGCTTTTCAAAATTCCAAAAGTTCTTTCAATAACTCCACGTGTTGAACGGTGTGCCTTATTGTATCTCCTTTCATGAATGTTATTTGGATTTAGATAAGGTGTCAAAATGAAATCACGAACTGCATAGGCACTGTCTCCTAAATTTAAATTTCAGAAATGTGACAGTTTTAAAAATAGGTTGACAAAAGTTTTACAATTGATTTTGTTTTTTTAAGTAGTACTTACCAAGCAGAAATCCATCTCCAAATTCCCCAGCACTCAAACGTCCATGTAATCCACTGTGTCTAAATATATATGAATCATGAGTGCCTCCAGGAAATTTTGCAACAATGTCAGTAATAATATACTTAGCATTACACACCATTTGAATGTTTAAAGAGTGGTAACTTTTCCTATTCCTATAAACATGCTCAGTTGCAGCTGGAGGTGTAATGGCAATATGTGTCCCATCTATACATCCAATTACATGTGGAAAATGGGCAATTTGATAAAAATCAAATTTTGAAATTTGGATATCTTGAGGTGTGCTGGAGAAGTAAATATGATGTTGCAACCTGTTCATCATTGCATCCAACAATACCCTAAAAAATCTTGAAAAGGCACTCTGAGATACTCCTCCCACCTCTGCAATCACCCTTTGAAAAGATCCTGAGGCAAGAAGGTGCAGGGAACATAAGACCTGCACATGAGTTGGTATAGAATGTGTCCTGTGTGTTTCATGCTCCAAAAAAGGCTTTAACTCCTCTATTAAGTCCAAAATGGTATGTGGATGCAGTCTATATTTCTCAAAAATGTCTTCTTCAGTCTGTTGAAATAAGGTAATCCTCAATTTGAAAATCCTTTCCTGCCTCTGTCTCATCTGTGCAAGAGCTTGGATGCGCAGTCTTCTAGCTATCAGGTAAAGTCCAGCCATGGTTCCGTTCAAAAAATCAGTTGGGGCTGTCTTTTAAACATTCAAAAAAAATTGCACCTGGTTTGACTTAGTGTTAATTGCGAATTCTTAATTTGCGATTTGTCGTTTTTCGCTATTTGCGATTCTTTGATACATTTCATAGCGACTTCTTAAAATGCGATCATGCAAAATAGAGAATCGCTAGGAAATATTCGCATACACATGAAATCGTAAATAACGAAACGCAAAAAATAGCGATTTCTTATTTAGCGCTGCGAAAATACACATACATCCCGAAACATGCAAAATATTCATTAACGATTCGTTATGGTCAAAATTCTGCGAATTTCGGCCATAACGATTCGCAAAATGCTTGATACATCTAGGCCCAAGTTGTTTCAGGATCTTGACTGGTAAAGGTTCTCGCGGGGAACCTGATTTGATGCTTTCCAAACAATAGGCGAAGGAAGTAACATCAAAAGGCAGCCAGGCAGCAAGCTTAACTAACAAACAAGGCGTATTATTATGAGCGGTTTCTGAGATCGGAATAGATTCTTCGATGAAAAGCGTACGAGAACAGTTTTGGGAATGTGTCACGGTATTAGCAATATAAGTGGCTCTTGACAGTTTACACTGTTTATGATATTCTTGAAGAGCTTCTTTATAACTCACTTTACAGGCCATCGAGTAAGAGCGCCTCTATTTTTTTTCAAGACCCTTACAATGAGACTTCATAGCCTTTATGTTTTCTGAAAACCACGGCGCAGGAGGACGATGAGACAAAGAGTGTTTAGGCACCAGAGGGAGAAGTTTATCAACAGCAACATTCAGCCAGTTAGAGACAGCTGAGTCAAGCATAGATAAAGACATACAGGTGTCCGGCATAACCATCTGGCTACTCACTGAAATTACATGATAGAGATAGATTTTGGAGCACACCACACCTCCTCTATTATAGGCAGTCTTTCTTTAGAGAGCATTAACCCCTTCCATGCTCATGACGGAACGGTTCCGTCATCAGCGTCGGTGCTCCGGTGCTGATGACGGAACATTTCTGTCATGAGCCAATATGATTTATTACCCTTCAGCGCTGCAGCGAAATTCGCGCAGCACTGAAGAGGTTAATGACATTGACTTCCTCATATCACGTCTATCAGCAGCCCATTAATCGTACCAAACATAACTTTTAGCAGCTTAACTGGCAGCACAGTGAACAGATTATAGTAATCTTGGAAGTACAGTCATTCTGGACATGGCTATCCTATCTTCTTCTGAGATGGGTAGTGTTTTCCAGAATTCTATTGATCCAGCAAATCTTGATATTGCTTTCTGTATATTCCCATCAACTAGATAGTTCTCTGTTTTGTACAGAAATACACCCAAGTATTTGAATGAGGGTCTTTCACAACAGACCTGTAGGGTCCCATCATAAATAGGAGATGCACTTATGTTGGCCTTGCAGTGGATAAAGACAGGTTTTTCCACATTCTCCTTTAGAGCAGGCACCACTCCAAAGTTTCACAGCATGAGAAATACCTTATCAATGTCTTCTATTGCTTGCCTCACATGTAATAAAACATCCTCTGCTGATTGCAAGATGATATGAGATTACTTGCTCTATCTTTATCCCGCACTCCACCATGTTCTGTCAAACTTTTGCTGTCAGCTGCACCAAAGCTAAGGCGAACAAGCGTGGGGAGAGCGGGCAGCCCTGTATTTTATCAGAAATTATGTCATTATTTGACATACCATACTAATTTTCTCTATTTTTGAGATATTGTGCAGTCTGTGCAACTTCAGTAACCCTTTCAACTAAGTACACTAATCAACTCCAACTTCTGGTAAAGAGCCTGTTCATGTTGCTTCACTCCTTTGTTTAGAAAGCGAGAGTTCTTAGATGTAAGTGGGGTGACAGAAAAAAAACATTTTGTTAGTAAACAATCCAAAGGTATGAGTCATACATTATATTGCAAATTAAACAGCTTACATATAAAGAACTCTACTCAGTCCTGGCTATTTTGCAGAAAGCCTTCACCTATGAAAAAAAAAAATATATATATATATATATATATATATATATATATATATATATATATATCAAAACCAAACCTCTTCTTCTCTGACAGAAGCGGCCGACACATGCTCAGTGCGGTAAGAGACCTTTAATTACCAGTATTATCATCAGCGCTCAACACAAGTATTTAACAGCGAAACGCTAGGCAGACGCGTTTCAGGCATTGGCCTTTATTTATTTATTTATTTATTTTATATTCTTGTATAGCGCCTGAATAGACCCCCAAAGGGGTATCTCCGCGCTTTGCCAGTAAGAATATAGCTCCAGATGATCTTATTCAAAAGGGATATTACATCTTACAAGGGAAGAAATTAGTTGCTGGTAAATAAGTGTGTTTTTAGGGTCTTCCGGAAAGTCAGGTGGCTAGTGAGTGATCTCAGCTCAAGAGGTAGAGAGTTCCAGAGCACTGGTCCCACATGAGCCAGTGCTCGGCCTCCTTGTCTAGACTTCTTTATTCTAGGTATTTGCAATAGCTGTTGATTGCTAGAACGCAGAGAGCGCCCAGGAACGTATGGCTGAAAGATTGTGGCCAAATATTTTGGGCCTTCGCCTATCACACTTTTGTGAATGGTACATAGAGTCTTAAACTGTACTCGTTTCCTCACCGGTAACCAGTGGAGTCTAGTCAGCAGGGGGCGGGAAGGAGTCCTAGGGGGAACATTCAGGACTGTCCTTGCTGCCGTATTTTGGATTACTTGTAACTTATTAAGTTGTCCTTCGTTGGCTCCTAAAAGAAGACCGTTACAGTAATCCACTCTGCTGGTGACTAGCGCCTGCACAAGTGTTTTCCTGTGGCAATCTGGCAGATAGGGAAACACTCTTCTTAGCATCCCAATTGCCCGAAAGCAGGTACCAGCCACCTGGTTTACGTGATCTTTAAAAGTGAGTGTCTGATCTAGTAACACTCCCAAGTTTTTTACCGTACTCTTAGGGCTGGGAACAGGACCTAATTCTGAGGGCCACCATTCAGGTGACCAGTGTGTTGCCGCTTGTCCAAACAACATGACCTCTGTTTTCCCTATGTTGCATTGAAGACAGTTTGATGACATCCACTCTGATATTGCTCTCATTCCATCCGCAAATGATCTTTTTATTGCAGGGGTCAGACTTTTAAAAGGAAAGAGGAGTTGGGTGTCGTCAGCGTACGACACCGGGGTAAACCCAAATGATCTTGCTAAGTTGGCCAAGGGGGCCACATACACATTGAAAAGTGTCGGGCTTAAACATGAGCCCTGTGGCACTACCTTGTTGAGCTCCCTATAGGTGGATTTGTGGGAGCCCAGCCAAACTTCTTGGGAGCCACCAGATAGAAAACTTTTCATCCATGACAGAGCCACTCCTTCCAAACCTATGTCCTTTAAACGATCGAGGAGCACCGTGTGAGACACCGTATCAAAAGCGGCGGAGAGATCCAACAGCACCAGAATCATAGAACTGCCCTCATCCAGTGCCATTTTGATGTTATTGGTCACTGTTTGGAGGGCTGATTCGGTGCTGTGGTTAGGCGTGAACCCAGATTGCGAGTAGTCCAGGCCCTCCGTCGCTTCTAGATGTCCTGATAGATAGGTGTTCACGTGCTTCTCTGCTATTTTGCCGATGTAAGGCAGAAGTGAGATGGGACGCAGGTTTGAGAGGTCTGTCCATGGAGAAGCCGCTTTTTTCCTTATTGGGTTTACCACCGCTCTTTTCCAGTCTGCGGGGACCTGTCCTTTCATGAGAGAGATGTTAATAACACTCTGTATGGAGGGTCCCAAGAGAGAAATCAGAGGGGCAACCATCTTGGCAGGGAGGAGGTCATATGGAGATCCAGATTTAATATGGGCGATAAGGGAAAGGAGCTCTGCATTGTCAATTGGAGGAATAGATAGCAGCGGATGTTTGTTGTGCTTTGGCGGGATCGGGAGTAGGGGCTTATCGGTATCACCCATGTTGTTGTTAGCTGCCACTATTCTTCCATAGATAGTGTTTATTTTTTCCTCGAAGAATAGCGAGATTTTATCGCACAGAGTCTGCGAAAAATCGTCAGAGCTCTCACATGCGGCGGGTTTTTATAAAATTCTGCAGAATTTTAAAAAGCTCTTTGGGACCGTTACCCGCTTCTGCTAATTGTTGCATTAGACGGTGTTTCCTAGCTTGCTTTATATTTTTGTAGTATATTATTTGGGCATCTAGAAAAACTGCTTGAGTCTCCTCAGTTTTACTTCTCCATTTTTTCTCTGCTCGTCTACATTTCCGCTTCTCTTCTCTTAACTCAGGTGTGTACCAGCTCTCCTGCTTAGAGGAAGGATACTGTTTATGTGATTTTAAAGGGGCTAGGATGTCAATGGCTCGCTTAATTGAATCATTAAGTTTAGCCAACGCTATATCTGCTGTGTCTTCTGCCAATATGGCAGGTTGTATCCAAATTTCCTGTAGTTTATTGACTGAGATTTTATGCCATTGACGGCGCCAGGTAGGAGGAGATGGTACTTTATTGGTGGATCTTTTTGGAATCAGTAAGTTAAATTCTAACAAGAAATGGTCCGTCCAAAGAATCTCTCTTGCTGGAAGACAGGTTAATTTAGTGCAGTTGGAAAAAACTAAATCTAGCGTGTGGCCGCCCCTATGTGTGGGTCCTTTATTTTGTAATTCTAGACCTAAATTTGATAGATCCGTAACTAGGGAAATGGATTCGGATAGATCTGGCTGATCTACATGGATGTTAAAATCTCCCAAGAGAATAAAGTCTTCTTTAGATTTAAGACAGGGAGCTAAAAGCTCTTGAAGAGTGAGCGCAAAATCAGGGTTTGATCCTGGTGGACGATAAGCCAGAGCGCCTTTCCAGGAAGTGTGGCTAGTTAGGTCGATTTTAAAGATCATGATTTCTAGTTGTAGACTTCGATGTTGCTCGAGTATTGTGACCTTTATCTCGTCCTTATGTATTATGGCCAAACCACCACCTGTTTTCACTTCCCTGTCTAGGTGTTTAAACTTATATCCAGATGGGATCCCCATTGCTATGGCTGTGATTGTATGGGGCTTCATCCATGTTTCGGTGAGGAAACATATGTCCTGCTGAATAGTGTTAACTAAATCCCAAACCTGGTGCTGGTGTTTGGGTAGGGATCGTACATTTAGGAGGAAGCTCTTTAATCCATCTGAGGGAGTGTTTGCCTCTGATTGGGTAATACTAGTGATTGATTGACGTCGACACTGAAGACATGAGAAGCCTCCCTCAACTGTCTGCCAGGGTATTTTAGTGCAGCATTCAATTGGTGGCTTGAGATCCCGTAGTGTTTGGGCGGAATATGTTATATATTGTTTGCTCATACCTGTTAGAGCTGGGCGGGCTGAGACAGAGTCCATAGCCCCTGTGCCCCGTCCTGTCGCGGACGGGCGCAGACGGGCAGCTCTTTGGCGGGTCTTAGGCGGGGCTGCGCGCGATCGCTGCGCGCTCAAGAAAGTGCGAGGGCTAAATAGCCCTGTGTGCAGCCACTAGAGCGCTAACCGCTCCTAGTGGGACCGGAAGTGCCGCAAATGCCTACCACCCCCTAGCAACAATGGGAGGTGGGAGGCGGCTACCAGCGCTATGGCGCGACAATAGAGGCACAGGAGTGTGGTCTAAGGCAAGTGTTGGTGCAGAGTAATGCAGGAAATGCGATTTTCAATTTTAAGTGAAACACAATATTTAAAAGCAGTCTACATTCAATTCTAAAAACGATTCAATCGCTATGGCGTTTTCTTTAAAAAATACCCTCAGGAGCGAGGCTGACCGGCAAGCGGGTTGGAGACACTGCCACCGTCTCCTTCCCGCAGCGAGCTCCTCCAGTGCTCCGCCTAAATAGCCCTGTGTGCAGCCACTAGAGCGCTAACCGCCCCTAGTGGGACCGGAAGTGCCGCAAATGCCTACCACCCCCTAGCAACAATGGGAGGTGGGAGGCAGCTACCAGCGCTATGGCGCGACAATAGAGGCACAGGAGTGTGGTCTAAGGCAAGTGTTGGTGCAGAGTAATGCAGGAAATGCGATTTTCAATTTTAAGTGAAACACAATATTTAAAAGCACAGTCTACATTCAATTCTAAAAACGATTCAATCGCTATGGCGTTTTTTTAAAAAATACCCTCAGGAGCGAGGCTGACCGGCAAGCGGGTTGGAGACACTGCCACCGTCTCCTTCCCGCAGCGAGCTCCCCCAGTGCTCCGCCTAAATAGCCCTGTGTGCAGCCACTAGAGCGCTAACCGCTCCTAGTGGGACCGGAAGTGCCGCAAATGCCTACCACCCCCTAGCAACAATGGGAGGTGGGAGGCGGCTACCAGCGGTATGGCGCGACAATAGAGGCACAGGAGTGTGGTCTAAGGCAAGTGTTGGTGCAGAGTAATGCAGGAAATGCGATTTTCAATTTTAAGTGAAACACAATATTTAAAAGCACAGTCTACATTCAATTCTAAAAACGATTCAATTGCTATGGCGTTTTTTTAAAAAATACCCTCAAGAGCGAGGCTGACCGGCAAGCGGGTTGGAGACACTGCCACCGTCTCCTTCCCGCAGCGAGCTCCTCCAGTGCTCCGCCTAAATAGCCCTGTGTGCAGCCACTAGAGCGCTAACCGCTCCTAGTGGGACCGGAAGTGCCGCAAATGCCTACGACCCCCTAGCAACAATGGGAGGTGGGAGGCGGCTACCAGCGCTATGGCGCGACAATAGAGGCACAGGAGTGTGGTCTAAGGCAAGTGTTGGTGCAGAGTAATGCAGGAAATGCGATTTTCAATTTTAAGTGAAACACAATATTTAAAAGCACAGTCTACATTCAATTCTAAAAACGATTCAATCGCTATGGCGTTTTTTTTAAAAATACCCTCAGGAGCGAGGCTGACCGGCAAGCGGGTTGGAGACACTGCTTTCTTCAGTGCCCATTTCACTACTGTGCCCACATTGCACCTGGGGGCCCGTTTAAATGTCTGTTAGTCCACTCCCATCGGAGTCATTCGGAACGCCCACTGCTCTTGGTTGCAGAAAGCGCAAATTCCTGCTCCTGTCCCCTCTGGGTTTTGTAAAAGCCGCTGCAGGAACCCAGATCCAGTGATTAGGCTCCCGAACACCATGTGGTGCCCCACCTTACTGGCCACGGTAACAAAACTCGCAGGACAGCTTCACTGGGAGGCATAGTTGGAAAGTCTCTCAAACACGCACCTAATTCCCAAATCATTCGGGTTCCTCTCTCCCCAACAGTGATTACGATCACAGTGGATGTTCCTTGCTGCCAGGGGGGCGTTGCGCTGTATTTTAAGTACATCACCACAGTTTTGCAAGCTGTCACGAAGCTCCAGATCGAGAGGCCGTGCCGGTACTCGGTGCTTGCCTCCCCGAGTTAAACACCAAAACCAAACCTCTTCTTCTCTGACAGAAACGGCCGACACATGCTCAGTGCGGTAAGAGACCTTTAATTACCAGTATTATCATCAGCGCTCAACACAAGTATTTAACAGCGAAACGCTAGGCAGACGTGTTTCAGGCATTGGCCTTTCTTCAGTGCCCATTTCACTACTGTGTCCACATTGCACCTGGGGGCCCGTTTAAATGTCTGTTAGTCCACTCCCATCGGAGTCATTCGGAACGCCCCCTGCTCTTGGTTGCAGAAAGCGCAAATCCCTGCTCCTGTCCCCTCCGGGTTTTGTAAAAGCCGCTGCAGGAACCCAGATACAGTGATTAGGCTCCCGAACACCATGTGGTGCCCCACCTTACTGGCCACGGTAACAAAACTCGCAGGACAGCTTCACTGGGAGGCATAGTTGGAAAGTCTCTCAAACACGCACCTAATTCCCAAATCATTCGGGCTCCTCTCTCCCCAACAGTGATTACGATCACAGTGGATGTTCCTTGCTGCCAGGGGGGCGTCGCGCTGTATTTTAAGTACATCACCACAGTTTTGCAAGCTGTCACGAAGCTCCAGATCGAGAGGGCGTGCCGGTACTCGGTGCTTGCCTCCCCGAGTTAAACACCAAAACCAAACCTCTTCTTCTCTGACAGAAGCGGCCGACACATGCTCAGTGCGGTAAGGTATCATCAGCGCTCAACACAACTTTTGCTGTCAGCTGCACCAAAGCTAAGGCGAACAAGCGTGGGGAGAGCGGGCAGCCCTGTATTTTATCAGACATTATGTCATTATTTGACATACCATACTCATTTTCTCTATTTTTGAGATATTGTGCAGTCTGTGCAACTTCAGTAACCCTTTCAACTAAGTACACTAATCAACTCCAACTTCTGGTAAAGAGCCTGTTCATGTTGCATCACTCCTTTGTTTAGAAAGCGAGAGTTCTTAGATGTAAGTGGGGTGACAGAAAAAAAAACATTTTGTCAGTAAACAATCCAAAGGTATGAGTCATACATTATATTGCAAATTAAACAGCTTACATATAAAGAACTCTACTCAGTCCTGGCTATTTTGCAGAAAGCCTTCACCTATGATAAATAAATAAATATATATATATATATATTTTTTTTTTTTTTTTTTTTTTGCAGCTCAGACTCCATTTCTTTTGCCACAAAACAAAGTTCAGCACTCCCGGGGTACAGGCAAGTATTTCTTTATTTCGCCATTAGCCGTAGACAGTCGCGTTTCGGACGTGAGTCCTTCATCAGTGTTTACTCAAAGCGTCGCAAAGCGGCTACTTTAAATACGTCATTGTGACACGCCTTCCCTCATTAAAAGACGGTATCGAAATCGCGTGTTCGCCCAAGCGAATGTGGCGGCCATCTTAGAAAGCATGAAATCATGCAATTTCCAATGCAGTGTATTAATACCGCAGCCAATCATGCCGTGTATCGGCATATCTGCCGCTCAAGCTGGTGTGACCTTACTATAAAGCCGTGGATCGGCGTATCACCAGCTACATTCAATTGCGACATGCGATTTCAACCCGAAATTCAAAAATCAAATTCACAATTATTTCTTATTATGCATTTTTCTTTCCTAGGCATGTCCCAAATAACATCATCAATATTAATCATAATTCCAATACAGCAACATCGCTTCCGTTAAAGCCCCTGAAGAGAAGCATATGGAGCTTTGAAACGCGTCGGGCAGATCCCGTACGGAGCGGCGTCTACGAGTGGATCCCAATCCTCACCTATACATAAACCAAGCTGCTGTTCGCGTGCTACTCAAAGGTGGATACCTTCGAGCATTGATTTATACGCGGCCGTCCAGCCGCGGAGTATGCACCACCCCGGTACCCTGGGGGTCACTTAAGTAAAGTAGCAGTCGTACTTGGTATCGAGGACGGGCCCACTTGTGTAGTCCATACAGGACTTGATTGTGTGCTTCCCGGAACACACTTCCCAGAATGCACAGTCTCATTTGAGCCTCCCATCGGTGGGTGTGTTATATATAAAATGGGGAAGTGGGTCGGCGGTTGCGCACACCGCTTCCGTTAAAGCCCATGAAGAGAAGCATATGGAGCTTCGAAACGCGTCGGGCAGATCCCGTACGGAGCGGCGTCTACGAGTGGATCCCCGTCCTCACCTATACATAAACCAAGCTGCTGTTCGCGTGCTACTCAAAGGTGGACACCTTCGAGCATTGATTTATGCGCGGCTGTCCAGCCGCGGAGTATGCACCACCCCGGTACCCTGGGGGTCACTTAAGTGAAGCAGCAGTTGTACTTGGAATCGAGGACGGGCCCACTTGTGGAGTCCATACAGGACTTGATTGTGTGCTTCCCGGAACACACTTCCCAGAATGCACAGTCTCATTTGAGCTTCCCATCGGTGGGTGTGTTATATATAAAATGGGGAAGTGGGTCGGCGGTTGTGCACACCGCTTCCGTTAAAGCCCCTGAAGAGAAGCATATGGAGCTTCGAAACGCGTCGGGCAGATCCCGTACGGAGCGGCGTCTACGAGTGGATCCCCGTCCTCACCTATACATAAACCAAGCTGCTGTTCGCGTGCTACTCAAAGGTGGACACCTTCGAGCAATGATATATGTATATATATATATATATATATATATATATATATATCCAAACAGCACCTTCGTGAAAAAAGCGCAGGAGCCTCAGTTGGGGACATCGAGGGGGTCATTTATTTTCACGGAATTCGGCGAATGCATTTCGGCATAACAATGCCTTCCTCAGCGCCACAAGAATTCAGGAGGTGTTCCATCGAGGCGCTACCATGTTCCTGCTGCCTATAATGGCCCTGTGACCCAGGCTCCGCCCACAATGTAATCAGCCCACCTGTTGCAGTTCTTGGCGTAGTCCTTGACTGCAACTCCCAGGATGCAACAACGAGCTCCCAGGTAGGCGCTGGCGTGGAATATCAACCCAGTGGTCGGGCGGGTGGCAGGAGTAGCCCAAGATGAATTCTGTATCCCCTGCTTGAAGTAAAAACAATGTGCCTCCTTGGGTCCCCAAACCGCTTTAACCCCATTTGCACAGGTCCAAATGTCAGCGGGGGCAACAATGTCAATGCACTCTACCCAAGACGAAGAACAGTGTCTTCGCAACCGCGTTGTCTTTTCCTGCACAGCGAGGCAGGCCCAGACCTTACCAGTCCATAGTATACAAAACGCCGAAGCAGCGCCAGAAGGGTCCAGGCCAACTTGAAAAACGGGGGCTTCCAAATGCGTGTCTGGCAACACGCAGCAAATATCCAAACAGCACCTTCGTGAAAAAAGCGCAGGAGCCTCAGTTGGGGACATCAAGGGGGTCATTTATTTTCACGGAATTCGGCGAATGCATTTCGGCATAACAATGCCTTCCTCAGCGCCACAAGAATTCAGGCGGTGTTCCATCGAGGCGCTACCATGTTCCTGCTGCCTATAATGGCCGTGTGACCCAGGCTCCGCCCACAATGTAATCAGCCCACCTGTTGCAGTTCTTGGCGTAGTCCTTGACTGCAACTCCCAGGATGCAACATCGAGCTCCCAGGTAGGCGCTGGTGTGGAATATCAACCCAGTGGTCGGGCGGGTGGCAGGAGTAGCCCAAGATGAATTCTGTATCCCCTGCTTGAAGTAAAAACAATGTGCCTCCTTGGGTCCCGAAACCGCTTTAACCCCATTTGCACAGGTCCAAATGTCAGCGGTGGCAACAATGTCAATGCACTCTACCCAAGACGAAGAACAGTGTCTTCGCAACCGCGTTGTCTTTTCCTGCACAGCGAGGCGGGCCCAGACCTTACCAGTCCATAGTATACAAAACGCCGAAGCAGCGCCAGAAGGGTCCAGGCCAACTTGAAAAAAGGGGGCTTCCAAATGCGTGTCTGGCAACACGCAGCAAATATCCAAACAGCACCTTCGTGAAAAAAGCGCAGGAGCCTCAGTTGGGGACATCAAGGGGGTCATTTATTTTCACGGAATTCGGCGAATGCATTTCGGCATAACAATGCCTTCCTCAGCGCCACAAGAATTCAGGAGGTGTTCCATCGAGGCGCTACCATGTTCCTGCTGCCTATAATGGCCCTGTGACCCAGGCTCCGCCCACAATGTAATCAGCCCACCTGTTGCAGTTCTTGGCGTAGTCCTTGACTGCAACTCCCAGGATGCAACAACGAGCTCCCAGGTAGGCGCTGGCGTGGAATATCAACCCAGTGGTCGGGCGGGTGGCAGGAGTAGCCCAAGATGAATTCTGTATCCCCTGCTTGAAGTAAAAACAATGTGCCTCCTTGGGTCCCCAAACCGCTTTAACCCCATTTGCACAGGTCCAAATGTCAGCGGGGGCAACAATGTCAATGCACTCTACCCAAGACGAAGAACAGTGTCTTCGCAACCGCGTTGTCTTTTCCTGCACAGCGAGGCGGGCCCAGACCTTACCAGTCCATAGTATACAAAACGCCGAAGCAGCGCCAGAAGGGTCCAGGCCAACTTGAAAAACGGGGGCTTCCAAATGCGTGTCTGGCAACACGCAGCAAATATCCAAACAGCACCTTCGTGAAAAAAGCGCAGGAGCCTCAGTTGGGGACATCAAGGGGGTCATTTATTTTCATGGAATTCGGCGAATGCATTTCGGCATAACAATGCCTTCCTCAGCGCCACAAGAATTCAGGAGGTGTTCCATCGAGGTGCTACCATGTTCCTGCTGCCTATAATGGCCCTGTGACCCAGGCTCCGCCCACAATGTAATCAGCCCACCTGTTGCAGTTCTTGGCGTAGTCCTTGACTGCAACTCCCAGGATGCAACATCGAGCTCCCAGGTAGGCGCTGGCGTGGAATATCGACCCAGTGGTCGGGCGGGTGGCAGGAGTCGCCCAAGATGAATTCTGTATCCCCTGCTTGAAGTAAAAACATTGTGCCTCCTTGGGTCCCCAAACCGCTTTAACCCCATTTGCACAGGTCCAAATGTCACCAGGGGCAACAATGTCAATGCACTCTACCCAAGACGAAGAACAGTGTCTTCGCAACCGCGTTGTCTTTTCCTGCACAGCGAGGCGGGCCCAGACCATACCATATATATATCAAACGGAGTCTCTCAGGAGAGAGGGAGATAAGCTGCACACATTTCGGCAACTTTAAAAGCATTTTATTTACATGTTACAGCGCTGGCAGGTTCCATTAATGTCCCGATGCATTTCGGTCAAACAATGAACTTCTTCAAGGGAGGAAGCCATAGCATCTCACCGGCCAAACATTACACACGCCATAGTTGCTCCTTTATGGTGTTCGCCCCCTAGTGGTCACCTCAACGGGCTGATTAAAAGCATGCTGGTTCTCGTAGTGTAGTGTTTGCCTTCTGTGTGTTTCCCATTGGTGGGTGATGCTCGTTTTTCATGCTGCTTTTTAAGTTTACCGAAATCCCCGGCTTACCACTTTTAGGCAGCTGGGGACCTGCCAAAGTCCAGTCCTTGGCGGCAGCCTGCTGCCCTGTATGCTTGCGCAGATACCATGGGGAGGTCCGAGTTCGGGCAGTAACGGTGCTCATTCTTAAGCGGTGAGTAGCCCGAGGCAGGACCAATATATATATATATATATTTTATATATATATATATATATATATATATATATATATATATATATATATATATATATATATATATATATATATATATATATGTATATATAAAGATATATATATATATAAAGATATATATATATATATATATATATATATATATATATATATATATATATATATATATATATATATATAAATAAAGAATAGCTAAATAATATGATGTTACTTTGAAAAATTCATAGAGTAGCTGTGTCACTCAGTAACCTATGATAATTTTAAAACAACACACACTTTTAATTACCTTCCATTTCAATTCAAGATCTATCCCATTTACACTAAAAACAACAGAGGGGGTCATTACGATGGCGGGTGGACAAAGTCCGCCTGCCACAGTAACGGAATGCAGGACCGTCCACCAAGGGTGCGGCGATCCTGCACCTGCAATTAGGATGCCACCGCTACCGTGATGGTGGCATACCCCATTCCCAGCATTGTGGTGGGCAGTGCTCACAGCACTGTCCACCACAATGCTGGAAATGCACGTTGTGCATTTGCATACACAAGGTGGCACCCCACCACCCCAACACCCTAGGGGCCCACAAAAGGCCCCCAATGGCCGCATACCTTTCCATGGTGGCAACACCGCCATGGAAAGACTGCTCTCCACTTACATCCTAATATGGATGGTGGTGTCTTGCAGACACCACCACCATATTGAAGGTGTTTTCCGCCTGGTCGACGAGTCGACCAGCAGAAAAGCAGCGGACGGTCTTTCCGTCCACCGCGGACCGCCCAGCCATCATAATATGGCAGGGGGTCTTTCTGGTGGGGATGGCAGGCGGTTTGCCACCGCCGGGACGGCCATCCTAATGCGCCCCTAAGTTTTCTGAGGCCCCATTTCCCTGCTTTGTAAATGCTAGTCCCAAATACTTAGAACATGTTAACAGCAATACTGTGCAAAACATAACATGAGCAATTGGGACTCTCTCTTGAATTGGCATAGGATAGATCAGAGGCAAATAAATGAATCCCAGAAGTGCCCAGAGGGTTCCTGTAAATATTTCTGCCACTCCCCAGGCCTATAGGTATCTGTAATGGACCCTGGATGGCTTTTGACAAAAGTCATGCAAATCATTCTTGCAGGACTTTTTCAAGCTATGCCAAATTTACCAACTCCTCAAATTGGAAATATGAAGGAAAATATTCACATTTGGTTACAGTACTTTAAATCCTTCTTTTAAGCTGTAGTTCTATCACACAAAAAGTCTTAGGTTACCATAAATCCAATTTCTATTAAAAGTAAATAAACTACAGCAATGACAACACCTAGTACGGGCAAAGATGGTGGAAGACTAACTGCAGCCGTCATTTCCTCCATCTCCCTTGATGTATCGATGGCTCCGTGAGTGACCGCACCGCTTGAGAGAGCCGGCGGTGACCACAATGGGCAGTTGGTGGCGGGAGACACTGGAGAATATTTGTTTAAACATAAGTGGAATACATGGAGGCAGGCCAGGAAACCCCCGACCCTCCGGATGGCTTCGAGAGGTGGAAGAACAATGAGATGTCAAGTTACATTGGCTCCCGGCAACAGCAGAGGGCATACAGGAGGCAGCCAAATGGATTCCAATGGAGCACCTCTGGAATTGAAGCAGTGCAGCGGGACCGGTATTTCAAACAGCGATGTCGGGACTAAAAAGCAAACTGCTGCCAGCTCCGGATTGCCGGTAGAGGGGGGGGGGCCTGCCCAGCCAATGGTCGCTTCAATGTTTGCCAATCTATCAAGGCTACTCAGGAAAATGTTAACATACAGGAGAACGGGGGCGACAGGACATTAATTAAGGAGATCCAGCAAGAGAAGGAGGTTGTGGGGGGCGGAGAAGAAGCCAGGAGTTCCTTGACAGGGACAGCTGGGAATCAAGCAGGGAACCCTCACCCCTGTTAACCTAACGTACTGACCGACAGGGAAAAAACTAGGTTCAGAAGAGCATATCCAGTCAACACCCAAGGTAGATGGGGTCCACGTCAAGGAGGTTTGCTATTGGGAGGAAACTGTGAGGGAGAAGACCCGGTCAGCACCCACAGATGCAGGAACAGCCAAAACCCTATTGGCACAAGCAGGCATCTTGTCACCAGAAGGTCATAGGGCGGAAACATTCTACTCATTAGCCAAACAGTCTGAGGTGTCAGAGCTGAAGGACAGGTCATCAAGCAGGGAATCTCTTTAAAAAAAATAGCTCCAGCGCCTCCTCCCACTCAACGCTAAAGAAAAAAATCAAGGAGTAAAAAAAAAAGCAGGAAAGGAAGCCTTAAGAAAAGTAGCAGAACACAACTTAAATGAGATTATTCTGACACACAGATCTGACCCCAAAGCGAGAAAGGAGATGAGCCAGCTGGAACTGAAGAACCTTCCCTATTGACCATTTTAACGTAAATTCAGCAAATGCAGGAAGAAAACAGAAATGAAGCACGCAGAGCCCGAATTGCCGCAAAAAAAGTCCAAACAGGAATTCGTAATTTGAACAAAACCTGTGGGGAAGTTGCGGATCGCTTGACCTCTGTTGAGATGTGGACTGAGGCACTGGAAACTGATATGGAATTGATTAAGACACAAAGTACGGAGCAAGGCACAGTTAGGGTTTGATGTCATGACCAAACTGGAAGACTATGAAAACTGTCAGAGGAGAAACAGCCTGTGCTTCTTAGAGATACCGGAGGTCTTAGATGGAAATGACCACAGAAGCTATATGTTAAAACTCCTAAAGCATGCATTTCCTGAACAAATAAGCTGGTATTGGGATATGGAAAAACAAAGAGCCCATCGCTTCCCTTTACTCGGGAGGAAACAAATGCAGAATGCTGACAAAAATCCTAGAGCAATGTTGGTTTTCATAGGTAACTTTCTTTTGCAGCAAGTGATATTTGACAAAGCCCGCTCTAATGCTCCAAAGATCAGTAATGGGGTCTCGTTCTTGGTACGCCCAGATTTCACACATGCAACAGTTGAAAAACCTCAAATAAATCCTTTGCGGGGAATGCCCCAGGATCTGGAACTCCATCCCCCCCATATCAGAATGACCGCCTCCTTCCCGCAATTCAAATCGCTACTCAAAGCCCTCTCCCTTGAACACTCCGGTGCCTAACGAGAACCCCATGCCTGACAGTGGAAGTCCGCTATCTCTCTGAACCCAGAGCCGGTTGATTCGCTCCTGATCTCCGTCCCATATTGCGCTCAAGTTGCTGTTGTACAGACTCTATTTCCTGCTTGTTGTTCTTGATTCCTGTTTTTCTATGCTTATTTTCCTTTGCTGCATATCTGTATTTGCTGTGAAGGGCTCTGATACCCCCGGGTCCAGCTAGCGCTATACAAAACTTCAATAAATATATAAATAAAAAATAAAGACGGCGGCGTTTAGGTCAACTCTTCTCTCCTTTTCAGAAACTTGGCGCAGAGGTCTTCCTGCAAAACCCGGCCAGACTTAATATAATTTTTGGAGGCACAACACACAGCTTTACCTCTGAAGTACAAGTGCAGGAATATTTATCTCAAATTTTTTTATTTGGTTTTAAAGAGAACACAAAGAGATAGCACAGTTGTAACATGCTCATTGCAAGCCAAGAGTTACAGATATCACATATGAGTTGCAGCTTCTTCGCAAGGTCTCGGCGAGCCAGGACAACTTCATTCTTGCCCCTTCTCCGAGTATTCAAAATGCCCTAAGGAAGAGAGACTGAGCTTGAGAAGCTTCCATCTTAAACAGGACAAGAAAGCTCCACGACTTTATATATGGAACAAATGGAGGGCTCTCAGCCGCGGGTTGCATGCTAACAGTAGAATCCCTTCTGATAAATAACCCACCAGCGGAGACCAAATATATTCAAACCCTTTTCTCGAGTCCTCCACTATGTCGATCATGCGCTCCAGGGCAAGTGCCATCCACAACCGTGCATGCCATTTGGTTAAAGATGATGCCTCTTGTTTCTTCCATTCTGCTATAACTGCCATTTTTGCTGCACCCAGGCATAGCCACCTGATCGACCTATCCCCCTGCAGCTCATGTTTCAAGGTTGGGTCCCTCAGCCCCGGCAGCGTGTGTTCCATAGAGTCTGGGATTGGGTACCCTAGTATGCTTTTGATTTGGGACAAGATCTCCTTCCAAAACACCTGAATGGAGGGACAGTCCCACCAAATGTGGCAAAAATCTCCCAGCAGACCGCATCCCCTCCAGCATCTGTCAGAGGAGTTTGGGAAGATCTTGTGTAGTTTATGGGGGTAGCGATACCAGTCATATATGATTTTATAGTGAGCTTCCCTAAAAACATCGATCTGTTGTATTTGGTAATGTCCCTACATAAGTGCTCCCACTGTTTTTCCGTCACTGGGGTGTCCAGAAGTGTGTCCCAAAATTGTCTTTGTCTTGTGAAGGTAGTGGAATGGGTGGCAGTTAGGATTTTCTTCTTCGTATATAAAGAGTGTGAAAAATGGGCCTACCAAATACAATTAAAACATGCGGAGATTAGGTATAGCAACATTAAAAATTATGCAAAAAAGAGACAGGTCGCTCAAGGAATGCAACTGCTGCAGATAGACATTGTCCCTGCAAGAGACCCACATTGATGGATCACAAAAAGATCTACTGAAATACCTAGGCTACACTGTGGTTGGGGCCACGACACAGGGAACTCATACAAGGGGGGTCGCAATACTATCTAAAAAGAAATCAACAACATTTTTTAAAACACGCTCGGATGGGCTAGGCCGATGGGTCATTGTAAATGAGAGGGCCCCAGAGTTCCAGAATTTTAATTTATGTTCGGTTTATGGCAGTAATACGGACGATTCATCCCTATTGGAATGGTTAACTAATGAATTGGTACATTGGCCACTGCCATTAATCATGTGTGGAGATTTTAATATCAACCTTGATCCAATTGGGGTCAAGATCAAAGATATAAGGGTAGGAAGACAAGGGTTTTTCAAGCGTCATGTAATCATGCTAGGTACATGGCTTGGTGGCTGTATGGTTTTTATAGAGGCCTGAGGAGCATGTGTGTGGAATTCACCAAAAGTAAGACCCGAACACAGGGTGGTGAACTCAAAGAACCATTTATTTTAAAGTACACACTCCCGTGACCTCAGCCACAGCCTCTCGAACTCCTGTCGCCTCAGAGTGTCCCCGGCGCTCGCCTTGGAACGCTGGTCGCGGTGACATTCTAAGTGACGTCACCGCGAGCAGCACCATCACATGCGAAGCCGCCGGGGGAGACAGAAAGAGGGAGATACCACACATCCCCCTTCCCTGCAGGAATAGAAAACATTAGGTAGAACAAAGAACAGGAACCAGAAATAGAGAAAAGCTTACATTAGGCAGCAATATCAATGGTTACATCATTACATATTGGTTGAAATGCCTGGGAGGTCTAATCACTCTCCTGTTAGACCTGAGACCTGGGAGAGGGACGCCTGACGGCCTCCTGCTGGCGAAACCGCTATCCAGTCTAGGACCACTCTCCCCCCCCCCCTTGCACCTTCAGGGCCTTCTGCTGGAGGATGGTACTTTACAACCCTCCCTAGGTTCCATATTTTTCCTTCTTGGGTTTTGACTGCATTCTTGAAAAGTTTTGTGATCTTTGTGGGACTGCTGTAGTCTGACCAGCTTGCCTTCCCTGTGGGAGCTCTGATTTTGATGTTGTCACCTACTTTGAAATCAACCTCCCGTGTGGCCTTGCGTTGGTCGTAACCTTCTTTTCTCACCCTCATGGCTTGTTCTTGCTTCCTCAGACTGTCCTTTTCTTTGGTTCGGTCCGACCACCCCTTGTGCCATTCCATCCACCCCGGGGTAAGCTTAGTGTTGGGTGTCCTTGCGCGGAGCAGTTCGAACGGGGTGACGCCCGTCGACTGATGCGGTGTGAACCTGTACGCTTCCAGACGCCTCCACACCTCTTCTTACCATGGGCGGTGTCTGTTGCTTCAGGACCTTGTCGCTGTTGCAGCACGGGATGCACTCCCTGATTCTCCTTTCTGTGACCAGGTCTATGTTCGGCCACCAATAACTTTCCCTGAGTCTTTGCTTGGTCTTGGTGATACCTAAGTGCCCTTTGTGAGCTATCTCGACCAGGTTGTTCCTCACAGCAGCTGGTGGCACGAGCCTTGTTCCCCTGAACAGGCATCCGTCAACAATGGTTAGCTCGTCCTTAACAGCCTGGAAAGGCCGTAGGTCTTCATCACGCTTGTCACCGTGCTTCCATCCATCCCTCACTCTTCTACAAACTTCTACCATGATCTTGTCCTCTTCCTGTGCCTTTCTCCACGTTTCTTCACCCAACGCCTTCTGGATGGTGCAGACATTCTCAACCATGAATCCTTCTTCATCTTCATCTGTTATATCTCGCATTTCACTTGCTTCTACATCACTTACGAGTCTGGACAGGCAGTCAGCTGCGAGGTTCTGTGTTCCTGGGACATACTCGACATTGAATGTGTACTCCTGGAGACTGACCACCCAACGCCTTATTCTACTGGAGATGGCATCCAAACCCTTCCTGCTGAACACTTCTACCAGCGGTTTGTGGTCGGTTCGGAGGGTGAACTGCGTACCCCACAGGAAGTCTCTGAATTTACCTACCGCCCAGGATACTGCCAATGCCTCTTTTTCGATGACTGAGTAGTTGTTCTCAGATTTTTGGAGCGACCTTGAGGCGAAGGCTACGGTTTCTTCTCCTTCCACGCCTTTCTGGGTGAGGACAGCTCCCAACCCTTTTGCGCTTGCATCAGTGGTGAGGATCGTTGCCCGGCCGGGCAGGTAGGACCTCAAACTAGGGGCTTCTGCAAGAGCTCTCCTTACATCCTCGAACTCGCTCTGGCATTCTTGGCTCCATTTGAATTCGCTTTCTTTCTTCAGTAATAGCCTGATGGCGTAAGTCCTGCCTGCTAAGTTTATAATGAACTTTCCATAAAACTCCAACATCCCCATGAATGACTTGATCTCGTCTTTGCTTTTGGGCGGTGACAGATTCACAATGGTGTTTTGCAGTTCGGCTTTGGGACGTATGCCTTCTGCTGTAATTTTGTGACCCAGGAAGTCCAACTCGGCACAGCTAAAAACACATTTGTTCCTCTTCACAGTAAGACCCTGGGACAAAAACCTCCTTAGCACACATCTCAGTCTCTCGTCGTGCTCAACTTGGTTCTTAGCGAAAACCAACACGTCATCCTGGTAACACATGACGCCAGGGATGCCTTTCAGGATGTTGCTCATGATTCTTTGGAAAACGGCAGCCGCCGAGACTAGGCCGAAAGGCATCCTTTTGAACTTGTAGGCACCCATGGGTGTCACAAAAGCAGTGAGTTCCTGAGACTCCTCGTGAAGTTTTATCTGAAAATAGGCTGAGGTGAGATCGAGGGTGGAAAACACCTTGGCACCTTCTAGCATGCTCATCATTTGGGTGATGTTCGGCAAGGGGTATCGGTCAACGACGACCTCTTTGTTGAGTGCCCTCAAATCTATGCAGATCCGGACTGACCCATCCTTTTTCTTCGCTGCCACGATGGGCGCCAACCATTCGGTCGCTTCTACAGGTTCGATAACTCCAGCCTTGCACAGTTTCTCAAGTTCAGTTGAATGGCTATGGGGAGTCTTCTGACTTTAGCCACAACGGGCTTGGCATGGTCCTTCAATTTTATTTTGTGACAGTAGTTCTTCAAACACCCAAGCCCTTCCCTAAACACCTCTTCAAATTCTCTAGTGATGTCAGCCTCCCCTTCCTGTATCTCCTGTATCAAAATCTGGGGATTGCTGTTGGGATTGAGGTACACTCCCAACCCCTTTTGTGCACGCCACCCCAAAATGTTGTCTCCTACAGTGGACACATATACTTTTGACACGGTAGACCTGTTTCTGTACTCAATTCTACTCAGGAAGTATCCTTTCATGGAGATGGGGCGCCCCGCATACCCTCCTGGTCTCAGGTCTAACCTCTTAAGAATTATCTTTCCTTTGGACACACGTGAGAACTCCTTGGCATTGATAATAGTTATTCTGGAACAGGAGTCAAACAATGCATCTAGATCAACCTCCCCTACTTTTATGGTGTCTTTAGGACTATCGACTTGATCTTCATCAAACTGTGCTGTAACTTCTGTACACATGGGGTTTCTGGGACTAGGCGCCTTCAACTCTTTTACTTGCACAACCAACTCGTCGCACACTACATTCGTTCTGTCTCTACTCTGCCTACTTGCCCCCTGCCCACTCTTGCAATACTGCTTGAAATGGCCTTTCTTACCACACTTGTTACACGTGAACCTGAGGGCGGGACATTCCTTGTCGTTGGCCAGGTGCCCTTGTTTTCCACACCTGTAGCAGGTACCTCTGTATGACCCTCCCGGCCTGCCTTCCTTCTGCTCCTTGCCCACTGCCTTCTGACCCTTAACTACCGACACAGTCTCGCATTCAGTCACTACCTCACTGACATTGGTCCTTTCATCATTCTTTGTCTCCCCTGCATCTTGCTTAATCTCCTTGACGCACTGTAACATGTGCTCTACCTGCTTAGCTATGATAAGGACCTCTCTCAAAGGCGGGTCATCCTTAAGCCATAGCTCCTCACGCACTCGCTCCATCCTGCAGGTCAAAACAAACTGGTCCCTAATCCTCTCCTCGCTTGCTCCCCCAAACTTGCACGTTGCAGCTAACTTCCTCAACTCAGACACAAAATCTTCTATAGACTCCCCCTCCTTTTGTGCCCTCTTGCCAAAATGGTACCTCTCCATTATGGTGCTGGTCTTGGGGAGGTAGTGCAAATCTAACTTCTTGAGACTAATTTCAAATTCATTCAGACCTCTTGCGTCCTGTGCCCCTAAATCCGGGAGATGGTCTAGGACTTCCTCTCCCTCTGCGCCCAAGTAATAGGCTAGTAAAGCAACCTTCCTTTCAAGACCTAAGTTGGGCCCGCAAACAGTAGCGTAATTGAGGAACACCTTTTTCCATTTTTTCCACAGGATGGTGGGATCTCCTGGGTTAATCAAAAAGAAGGGTGGAGGGGTCACACTTTGCATATTTAATTCACAAATAGCAGAGGGAAACTTTTATTCTTTAAGATGTACCTACCCTCCGTATAACTAGCTGCGTACAGTGGGAACCTGAAATCTAAGCCAAATAACCTGGACTACAGAAAAGAGTGAGCTACCAGTGAGAACCTTTACACAGGAGAGGAAATGCCTAACCAACCCTGCGCAGCTCCGCTTCCTAACGCACATACACATAAAGATAAAATCCGCCCCTCGAAAATTCAATACTGAGCTGTAAAGTTCTGAGACAGTGATGTTTCCTTTGTGCAATCTGTCAGGACAGTAGTCCAATCAACGTAGTCTCATGCTGTGTTCTCAATAGTGCAACCACCTGATGTTTTTCACTGTACACACTGCGCTGCCAGCTGCCCCACAGTCATGCAGGCATGAGGCTAGGATTATTCTGACAAAGAAACGCTGTCGTGCTGCGCTCATAGGCTCCTTTCCCCTTCCACGTCGCGCTCCCAGAGGTCTCTGGGTGTTTTACACACGTTCTTCGCAGCAGCCAAAACACCTTCCTCTTCCTCGCAGCGCTGGTAAGTGCGCGTCAAATAACAGTCCAAACTGCTTTGTTTCAGGAGAGAACTTCAGCTCCTATACTCCTCACTTCTAGCGCTGCCCTGTGAGAACTTCCCTTAACAGGATGCCAATTGTCAAACTCCACTATCGCAGGGGCCCGGAGCAGGGAGGGTACATCAAAGAAGGCCAGGCTTTGCTCGCCCCAGTGGCGACAACACGCAACGCTGCCCTGCTGATGACAAAAGAAGCGCGCGGTGAAAGACTCAAATGCCGGACTGGGAACTATGCGCTTGGCTCTCGCTTAGAATCACAGCTCCGTTGGCGCTTTAATTTGCCGCTGGCAGGGGCCGACATGAACCGGAAGGTTTCCTCACCTTGTGAGTTGTCAGAAGTCACAGTTTGCCACACACAACGTGGGCGGAAGACCAGAGTCTGAGTGGATTTCACGCGCCCCTGTGTTGTTTATGCCAAACGCTTCCCTAATTGCGCGTAGAGGGGACGCGCGATCACAGCCTTTACTTCAATTCCGTGACAGGAGGCTCGAGCGGAGCTTGCGCCAATATTTTAGAATGTTCCTTGTGGGATAATTTCCTCCCCGCTAGCCAGGCTGATGCACATTAAATTTCCGTCAGTATCAGCGCTTTATACATGCTGCGCTTGCGTCAGGTAGACCGTCAAAGTGCTGATAGGGTGCGCGCTGTGGGCACGAAAAAAAAAAAAAAACGTCACCCTACTTTGTTTGATGACCTGGGCAGTTCTTTTCTTCACACGCCTTACACCGCTCACAGCTGCCGGTTATCAGATGGTCCTCGGGTCACATTTACTTTTCGCTTGAAACGGAGGCTCACAGCGACGCTTGCTTCCGTGTAAAAATCTCAGCTGTGATCCTTGATCCTTCGTTTATGCTGCTGCTGCTGCTGCTCGAACTCCTGTCGCCTCAGAGTGTCCCCGGCGCTCGCCTTGGAACGCTGGTCGCGGTGACATTCTAAGTGACGTCACCGCGAGCAGCACCATCACATGTGAAGCCGCCGGGGGAGACAGAAAGAGGGAGATACCACAATGTGTTTACTTATTATTCTGCCCCGCATCCAAAGCACGTTCAACTAGACTATTATTTTGCCTCCTCTATACTTGTGAGAAGAATTAGGATTAATCGGCACCCTGGAGTGCTCTCCGACCACAATCCACTGGTATAGTAGTTAGAGCAGGGAGGATCCACTGAGAAACCTCTGATATGGACCTTCGAGAGGGACCTCCTACTAGACAAAGATTATGTAGGCCACCTGAAGGAATGGATATCTGACTTTCTACAAAGAAATTTGGGGTCGGCACTACTGGGAGTGGTATGGGACACCTTACAAGCAGGAGTAATGGGGGCTGACAATACAGTACTTAAACAGGAAAAGAAAAGGGGAAAAAAATCTTAGGAGAATTAGACTGCAAAAACTAGTCCAGGCAGAGGAAAAAGTAGTTGAGGCCCTAAGACAAAATTAAGGTATAGAAAAAGCACAAGAGGAGGTGGCCCTAGCAAAGGCAGAAATTTAAGGGAAACTACAAAGGAAAGCTTTAGATAAGGCATTAGCTCATTGGAAAGAGATCTATGAATGTGGGGAGAAGGTGGCCCATTTGCTGGCCATCAGAACAAGATCAGAGGTGACACATAGTGAGATTTTGTCAATAAATGATCCCGTCTTGGGGAGGGTAACAGAGTCTAATGACATACGGGCAGCCTTTCTCAGATTTTACCAATCACTTTATGTGGAGGATGTGGGTAGAGGGGGAGGGGATGCGGTAGATCAATTAATACGATATATTTAGATGCTTGCAAGAAGGAGGTTCTGACGCAAGATGAGAGGGAGGTGTTAGAGTCCCCAATAGTGTGGAAAGAAATTGAAGAGGCAATGTCAAACCTTCCTAGGGGGAAAGTGAAAGGGCCCAACCAAATCCCCCCCAGATTTCTACAAAATCTTTAAGGAGGAACTTAAAGACATTTTGACATCTGTGTTTCTTCAGACAGCAGAGGGGGTGGCTGGACAAAGAGCCTGGGTGCTGGCAAAAATTATAGTCTTCCCCAAAAAAGACAAACCTGTGCATGAGCTGGGCTCTTACCGCCGTATAACTTTAATTAATGGAGATGTCAAGATCTATTCCAAAGTAATGGCTACATGACTCTCGCAGGTCATTGGTTAAAGGGTGTTTGAGGGACAGCATGGTTTTATACCTGGTAAGGGAACGATAGAGCACATTCGAAGAGTCATCGCCCTATTCGATGTAAATCAAGTGTCAGGAGACCCTATGCCAGCCATTTTTTTCTATGCCGTAAAGGCTTTTGATAGGGTCTCCTGGCCTTTTTGATTGGTGACAATGCAAAAGAAAGGGATTGGGGACAGGTTTATAAGAGCAATACATGCCCTGTATAAAGTCCCGGAAGCTAGCGTACTCATAAAAAGTGAAATGATCCAACCACTGAAAATCCTAAGGGGGTCTGAGCAGGGGTGCCCCTGTTCACCTCTCCTATTTGCACTGGATATAGACCACTTTCTTAAGCAACTTCCTGCAGCCCAAAAAATGTTCTCAATAGTGAGATGCAATCATGAGAGTAAAATTCTGGCCTATGCGGATGAAGTAGCCATGGTAACACCTCACCCAGAACAGGCTATGAGGGCAATAGAAGAGGAGGCACGAAAATATGGCTTACTCTCAGGCTATGCCCTAAATCAGGAGAAAACCCATATAGTTGTTAATGAATTCACTACTTTCAACGATAGTCAGGTGGTTAAAAAATTATTTGGGGTTTAAAAATCAATTCAGATCTGGAGGTTAAGGAAAATTTGGAGAACTGCGCGGAGGAAACCGAGAAAGTGTTAAAAAAATGAACCACCTACACCTAACGCTTATTGGCAGAACCAACATAATCAAAATGATTTATTTTCCAAAATTGTTATAATTTTTTAGAGCAATACCGCTTATTTGGTTTAAAAAGTTTGACAATATTTTTGCACAATTTGTTTGGTCTTATTTCCGACTAAGAAGAGCTTTCACATTCTTATTGCTACCTAGAGAATGCGGAGGCTTAGCCCTCCCTAACTTGAAGGTATACTGGTGGGCAACCTCACTCACGCACTTTACTAATCTTTTGAGTACCGACGATAGTCTAACGCAAACTAAATCTCCCACTCCATGGGAACAGGTGATTGGATGTGACACATGAGGATGCCTTTGGCTATCAGCTAAACTATGGGTATTACAAAAGAGTCTGGTTCAAGACACTACTTCTAGCTTTGATTCGTCCCTCCCAAGGAGCAAAGTCTTGTCACACTACCTCTCCTTGTATTCTTTCAAGAGTGCTCCTTCTGTAAACAGGCATATAGATCTTGTTTGTATGTTGTCACATTTGCTGTGCCTTCAAAATCAGAGGTCAAATATCAGGTCTGTTTTCCAAAGGAACTTGGGCTCATATAAAGGAAACTTCCATTTTGCTTTTTTGAAATAGCTAATCCTAAGTAATCACTGTATAGGAAATGCAAAATGGAATGTCCTACATGGTATTGTATTGTAGACTTCCTAATAGCCATTCCTACAGAGTCACACTCGCTATTAAGAAATCGCTATTTAGGAAATGCAAACTCATTACTTCCTTGGGGCCTAAGGGCCATAGGTACCAATGGTTCTGTAATTTCTAATTAGTGATTTCCTAATAGTAAATAAGAAATTAGGAAATGCAAAGCCATTGGTACCTATCACCCTTAGCCCCCCCCCTTAAATAACAATAAAAAGTAAGTGGTGCTCATTTAAAGCACTCCAATGCCCTCTGGGCATATCCGCGCTACATGGCACTACAAACAATGTATTTTGGGTGCATGTTTTAAAATTGCACATGGTTACAATCAGATTGGATCAGATGGTAATAGCATTTCCTAAATGCCCATTTCGCAATTAGGAAATGCTTTGTTCATGTGGTAAAATCCCAGTCTAAAAATGCAATTTCTACTTGATACAAATCACATTTCCGACCACTTTCCCCTTTTGTACATATAGAAAGCCTATTTTGCATTTCTTTATGGCCCAAAAATGTGATTTGTTCAGCTAAGGAATGCTAAATGGCTTCGTACATTGGGCCTTGGTGTTTACTATTCTTTCTCTGACTCAAAGTGAGAGGATTTATGTGGCAGTCTTGCTGGATACTGGGGGCAGGGAAGGGTTTTTTTCTTGCACACAACATCATTTAAATCAGCTGTGCTAGTATTTCCGAAAATATTAGGATTAAAAAAGCACCAAAGAAGCACATTTTTTTGTTAAATCTGAAGTGTATTGGAAAGAAATACTTAAATATGATCAAAACACATCAATACACTAGGTGATGACATTCCCACTCATTATCCTTTGTATGGGTTTAATTTTAAAATTGAATGTCTTTGCAAATGTAATGGTCATTACAATTGAAAATGTGTTACCTGTAATGGCAGTGTGCTTCCATACCATACATTTTCCACTGTACGCCACTCCACTCTAATCTTCACCACCCTGCGCACTGCACTCTGCACCACTGCACTCTTCTCCACTCTGTCCCGCTCTAATCTACGCTACTTTATTCTATTCCTCCTGACTCTGCACCCCTCTACCCTATGTCAATGCGGTGTACACCACTCTACATTACTGCACTTTACACTACTCCAATCTAGGCCACTCCACTCTACTCTGCACAAGTCCACTCTATGTCACTCGCTAACATGCACTCTAACCAACTGCACTCTGTGCCAATACACTCTACCCCAATGCGCTCTACTCTGTATCACTCCACTCTGCGCCCCTGCACTCTACTCCAATCTACTGTATATCACTCTAATTTACTCTGCACAACTGCACTCTACACCACTTTACTCCACGCCATTACACTCAATCCCACTGCACTCTGCCATACACCACCCCACTCTACATTACTTCACTCTACTCTGAAACAATCTACTCTATGCCACTCTACTCCATGCCACTGTACAACACTGAACCCTATGACACTCTACTCTGCAAAACTGCACTCTCTGGCATTGAATTATATGCCACTCTACTCTGCATCTCTGCTTTCTAAGTAAATACACTCTACAACACTCCACCCTATTCCACTCCATACACCACTATACTCTACACCACTCTATGCCTCTGCACTCTACCCTGCTCTACTCAGCACCACTGTGTGCCACTGCTCTTTATGCCACTCTACGCTCACCACTCCACTCCACTGTACTCTCTACGCCACTTCATTTTACTAAGCACTGCTCTAATCTAAACCACTGCATTCTATAATGCACAATTGTACATTATTGGATTGTTCAAGTGGGTAGCATTCCCACTCCTGTGGGATATGTCCCCCGGGCTCCGCAAAAGTCCTTCAAATAGAAGGTTTCTCCATTTTAAGAAATAATAAGTTGAAACGTACAAGGATAATATGCCTTTTAATTCCAATACAAAATCTCGTTGTTTTCACAAGACTCATTTGAATATATACAAGAATCCGTTGTTGCTTAACAATTTTTAAATTTCCCAATGCATTTCGGCAAAGATGTTGCCTTCATCCGGGGATATACTAGAAAAAATGAGGAGTGTTTAAGTGTGATAGCACTTAGGTTTGGGAAGTCAGCGGTGGTTATACATAGATCATAGTGATTCAAGAGAAATTTAACAAATGCGGAAGACCGACTGTATCCGCGACCGTTGCTCGTATTGAGAAAGAAAGAAAGCTGGGTGTAAGTAGAAGTTAGGCATGCTCCAGTGAAAAATATAAAAACGGACTGCAGTGCTAAAAATAAAAAAGCGGGCTGTGCGCATGTCTTTTGGAAAGAAAGTGAAAAACGCGGTGTGCATTTGGAAGGTTAACGGCTGAAAAAAAGTGACTTCATCACCCTTGGTGTCTACATTCATGGGAGCTTATGGTGAACATTAAAGATCTCATGTTCTATTAACATGCATTGTTATCAGAAAGGGTAGCCTTACGGCGCTTACCGCAACGTTCTGAAGCTTCATCTCTCCGTGCATGAACCGGAAGTGAAGCTGGATCACAGGGGAAGTGTTTTAAGAGGTTGCTGGGACGCGTTGCTAAGCACGAGTTAACACTGTCATGGTGACTACAAACATGACGTTAGTATAAATGAAAGAAATAAAGTATGTTTCAGGGGTTATAGATTAAGTATGCGGTTATGAAATGAGTGAAGCGCATAATTGTTACGCGCGTGGAATGTCGGCTAATGAAAAAAATTCGATTGTTGAAGAAATCAATAAAGTTACACCTCGGTGTGGGTGAAACATTACTGAATTCCAGGGAAGGTGTTATACACAAGTAAAGTATTGTGACTAAACTTTCAAAAGAAAACGTCCATAGAGTTCAGATAATAAGTGCTAGAGAATCAATGAAGTTCATTTAAAAATCGATGCAAAAATCAATACAAAATCAATAAAGTTGCGCCACTACACAAACAAAGGGGTGTAGTCTTATAGGTAGCAAGTGTACTCCATACAATCATTAAGGCCGTGTGGTTTCATGCTTGACAATAATGATATCCAATAATTTTCTCTTTGCAGGAGTGAATTATGGTTGTCCTTTCCTTCACTTTTCGCAACATTCTCAAGCACACAGAATCTTATCTGACTGACTTTGTGGCCGGCTTCGATGAAATGTTGGGCCACTGTTGATTTTATTTATTTCGTTCTGATGTTTGACTTGTGTTCGTTTAATCTTATTTTAATTTTTCTTTTAGTCTGTCCTACATAGATTTTGCCGCAGGGGCATTTAAGCATGTATACCAAGTTCGAAGTGTCGCAGGTTGCGGTTGCTCTGATTTTGATCTCATGGCCCTTCATAGGGTGGTTGATGGTCGTGCCTTTTTATGGTGCTGTTGCAATGGTTGCAATTCCAGCAGGGGAGAGTTCCCTTGAATTGTGTAACAGCCTGCTCGCCGTCCAAATGTTTAATTAATTCTCCAATATTTTTACACCTGGTGTATGCAAAGATTGGTTCTGTATCAAAAATGTGGTTAAAGTCCTGTTCGATTCTGAGAATGTCCTAGTGCTTTGAAATGATGCTCTTATATGCTCTGCTCATTGTAGAGTATTTGGATACTATGGTAGTTGTTTCTTTGGTGTCTTTCTGACATACAGATAGTAATTCTGGTCTCGTCTTCTGTGCGCAGTGATGCTGTGCCTGCTCGAGTATATGATTAGGGTAACCGCGTTGTAGGAATCTTTGTGCAGCGTTCTGTTGTTGTATTTGTGATGTTTCTGGATCGGAAACTATTAACTTTGCTCTGATCAATTGGCTGTATGGGAGATGTTCTTTGAGTGGTTGCGGGTGGAAGCTTGTATAATGCAATGTGTTATTTCTGTCCGTTTCCTTCCTGTACAAATCCGTTTGAAATCCAGTAGGTGTCTTGATGATTTTTACATCCAAGAATGTTATTGATTCCGTTTGAATGTCATGGGTGAATTGAATGCGTGTGTCAATATTGTTGAGTTCAGAAAGTTCCTGTCTCAGAGTATCCTCGGGGCCTTGCCATAAGATGAAAATGTCATCGATAAATCTTACAAAGAGTTTAAGGTGATTAATCCAAGGTTGTACAGTCAGTACATGATCCTCTTCGAATCTGTTCATGAAGATATTCGCGTAGGCTGGGGCTGCGCAGTTTCCCATGGATGTGCCGTTTTTTTGTTGGTACCATTCATTGTTCCATTTGAAATAGCTATGAAGCAACATAAATTCCATGGGTTCCATTAGGAAAACTTTGAAATCTTCTGGAAAATCTGTTCTGATCAAACTGAATTCAATGGCTTCTATCCCCATTTGATGTGGGATAAAGGTATTCAATGAGTTGACGTCCCCTGTGCATAGTAATGTGGTTTCATATTCTTCAAGGGTGATGTTGTTGAGTTTGTGGAGGAAGTCTGTGGTGTCCTTGATGTATGTTTTCATGGTCATAACAGTTGGTCGCAGGTATTAATCTAAAGACTTCCCTACGGGATCATGTATGCTGCCTCGTGTAGAAACAATCGGTCTGCAAGGAGGTGTCTTGAGATTTTTTGAACCATAAAAAACGTTGGACTTTTCGGGTGCGATTGAGACAAGTATTTTCTAGTTTTTTCGTTTATAGTCCCATTGTCCAGAGCTCTTTGTAGAATAGTTTGTAGAGTTTCCATGAAGTGATTAGTGGGATTGCTTTCTAATTTCATGTAAGTTTCTTGATCCGAGAGATGTAGGGATGCTTGTGCATTATAGTAGGTGGCATTTAAGATGACGAGGGCGCCACCTTTGTCTGCTTTAATACAAGTTATATCCTTATTGCGGGATATGGCTTTAAGAGTGCCCATTTCCTTGATGGTGTAATTTCTGTGTTTCGATCTCTTTTTGCAGTTGAGTTTTGATATGTCGTTCTTGACTAAGTTCTCAAACATGTCCAAACTTTTATGGGACATTGGTGCCATGTATGTGCAGGTGGTACGTAAACCTTTGAGTTGGTCATCCTCCTTACTGATGGGTTTTTCTAGGATGTTGTCAAAGAAATGTCTCAGGCGAAGTTTTCGCATGAGTTTGAAAAAAGACATGTTTAATTCAAGTTTGTTGGTGTTGGCTGTGGGGACAAATGATGTCCCTTTTTGTAGAGTTGTTGTCTGTATTTGACTTAACTTGTAATCTGAGATGTTAATGACTAGATTGTCATCTATTTTACTGTCTTTGGTTTGTCCCTCTTGGCTGTAACTGTACGCGTTTGTGGTGGTTCTTTGTCTTTGTTTTTTTCTTTTTTACTCCTCCTGGTTCTTCTTGTCCTTCGTGGCCTACCTCTAAAAAAGGCTCGCTTAATGTGAATGTTGTAGGTATATCCGACAAGGTTGAGGTTGTATTGCTTGGTGGTGTCTGTTGTGGAAATGGTCCAGTTCTTCTTTGTTGGTTGCCTAGATCACTGTCAGATGATGAGGTGTCTGTGTTCGCTGTGTAAGGTTTATTATGACGGCGTTTTGCATAAATTTCTGCCCATGTGTACACCTCACCCATTTTGTAATCAATGGTATCCCTTCTTAGTTTGCATACTTTAGGTTCATTCACCTCAGAGGTGTGTTTGGAAAGTTGAACATTAATATCATCCAAGATCTTAGTAAGTTCCTCTGGTGAAAAGCTGTTTTCAAGCTCTGTTTTTACCTTTGATATTTCTTTGGTTAGATCTTCTAGAATATTTGACAATTCCTCAATGATTAAGAGTATCAAGTCCAATGAACATTTGTTCAAAATAGCGAACCATCGGTCCTTAAATTTCTGCACATTCTTGCATAAAGTTTTAGTGGTATCCTTAGGCCTCTCGGAATCCTTTGTTCCTTGTGGTATTTAATCATAGTACTCGCGTGCAGGCGTTGGTTCATTTCTTTTTTAGAGAGGTATAACAATTGTCTAATGTTTTAATCCTTTGTTCGATTTGTGGCGAATTCTGTGACTTCTTCATTTATAAGTGCGTAAATTCTAGATGCTTCCTTATTGCCGTAGGCAAAGGTTTCCGCTCTGGTGTCTGTCAAATTGAATATTTCATCGTACTGCATGGTTAAAATTTGTTTGGTGTGCCGCCCAGCAGGTTTCAGAAAAAGGGAAGAAATTCAAAAATTTGGTATTTGTTGGGCACACTACACGCGTTGATAGACGTTGAGTAAGTTGTACGGTGCTCCAGGGTATCACTCTCTGAATGGGAGTGTATAATTATAATCCAAGTGGGTAGCATTCCCACTCCTGTGGGATATGTCCCCCGGGCTCCGCAAAAGTCATTCAAATAGAAGGTTTCTCCATTTTAAGAAATAATAAGTTGAAACATACAAGGATAATATGCTTTTTAATTCCAATTCAAAATCTCGTTGTTTTCACAAGACTCATTTGAATATATACAAGAATCCGTTGTTGCTTTATTGTTTAACAATTTTTAAATTTCCCAATGCATTTCGTCAAAGATGTTGCCTTCATCCGGGGATATCCTAGAAAAAATTAGGAGTGTTTAAGTGTGATAGCACTTAGGTTTGGGAAGTCAGCGGTGGTTATACATAGATCATAGTGATTCAAGAGAAAATTAACAAATGCCGAAGACCGACTGTATCCGCAAACGTTGCTCGTATTGAGAAAGAAAGAAAGTTGGGTGTAAGTATAAGTTAGGCATGCTCCAGTGAAAAATATAAAAACAGACTGTAGTGCGGAGCCCGGGGGACATATCCCACAGGAGTGGGAATGCTACCCACTTGAATTATAATTATACACTCCCATTCAGAGAGTGATACCCTGGAGCACCGTACAACTTAGTCAACGTCTATCAACGCGTGTAGTGCGCCCAATAAATACCATTTTGAATTTCTTCCCTTTTTCTGAAACCTGCTGGGCGGTTCACCAAACAAATTTTAACCATGCAGTACAATGAAATATTCAATTTGACAAACACCAGAGCGGAAACCTTTGCCTACGGCAATGAGGAAGCATCTAGAATGTACGCACTTATAAATGAAGAAGTCACAAAATTCGCCATAAATCGAACAAAGGAACAAAACATTAGACAATTGTTATACCTCTCTAAAAAAGAAATGAACCAACGCCTGCACGCGAGTACTATGATTAAATACCACAAGGAACAAAGGATTCCGAGAGGCCTAAGGATACCACACAAAACCGTCTTTATGCAAGAATGTGCATAAATTTAAGGACCGATGGTTAGTTATTTTGAACAAATGTTCATTGGACTTGATACTCCTAATCATTGAGGAATTGTCAAATATTCTAGAAGATCTAACCAATGAAATATCAAAGGTAAAAACAGAGCTTGAAAACAGCTTTTCACCAGAGGAACTTACTAAGATCTTGGATGACATTAATGTTCAACTTTCCAAACACACCGCTGAGGGGAATGAACGTAAAGTACGCAAACTAAGAAGGGATACCATTGATTACAAAATGGGTGAGGTGTACACATGGGCAGAAATTTATGCAAAACGCCGTCAGAATAATCCTTACACAGCAAACACAGACACCTCATCATCTGACAGTGATCTAGGCAACCAACAAAGAAGAACTGGACGATTTCCACAACAGACACCACCAAGCAATACAACCTCAACCTTGACGGATATAGCTACAACATCCACATTAAGCGAGCCTTTTTTAGAGGTAGGCCACGAAGGACAAGAAGAACCAGGAGGAGTAAAAGAAAAAAACAAAGACAAAGAACCACCACAAATGCGTACAGTTACAGCCAAGAGGAACAAACCAAAGACAGTAAAATAGATGACAATCTAGTCATTAACATCTAAGATTACAAGTTAAGTCAAATACAGACAACAACTCTACAAAAAGGGACATCAATTGTCCCCACAGCCAACACCAACAAACTTGAATTCAAACATCTCTTTTTTCAAACTCATGCGAAAACTTCGCCTGAGACATTACTTTGACAACATCCTAGAAAAACCCACCAGTAAGGAGGATGACCAACTCAAAGGTTTACGTGCCACCAGCACATACATGGCACCAATGTCCCATAAAGGTATGGAAATGTTTGAGATCTTAGTCAAGAACGACATATCAAAACTCAACTGCAAAAAGAGATCGAAACACAAAAATTACACCATCAAGGAAATGGGCACTCTTAAAGCCATATCCCGCAATAAGGATATAACTTGTTTTAAAGTAGACAAAGGTGGCGCCCTCGTCATCTTAAATGCCACCTACTATAATGCACAAGCATCCCTACATCTCTCGAATCGAGAAACTTACATGAAGTTAGAAAGCAATCCCACTAATCACTTAATGGAAACTCTACTAACTATTCTACAAAGAGCTCTGGACAATGGGACTATAAACGAAAAAACTAGAAAATACTGGTCTCAATCGCATTCTGAAAGTCCAACGTTTTTTATGGTTCCAAAAATTCACAAAAATCTCAAGACACCTCCTTGCAGGCCGATTGTTTCTACACGAGGCAGCATACATGAACCCGTAGGGAAGTTTTTAGATAAGTATCTGCAACCAACTGTTATGACCATGAAAACATACATCAAGGACACCCCAGACTTCCTCCGCAAACTCAACAATATCACCCTTGAAGATTATGAAACCACATTACTATGCACAGTGGACGTCAACTCATTGTATACCTCTATCCCACATCAAATGGGGATAGAAGCCATTGAATTCAGTTTGATCAGAACAGATTTTCCAGAAGATTTCACAGTTTTCCTAATGGAACTCATGGAATTTACGTTGCTTTATAGCTATTTCAAATGGAACAATGAATGGTACCAACAAAAAAACGGTACATCCATGGGAAACTGCACAGCCCCAGCCTACGCGAATATCTTCATGAACAGATTCGAAGAGGATCATGTACTGACTGTACAACCTTGGATTAATCACCTTAAACTCTTCGTAAGATTCATCGACGACATTTTCATGTTATGGCAAGGCCCCGAGGATAATCTGAGACAGGAACTTTCTAACACAACAATATTGACACACACATTTAATTCACCCATGACATTAAAACGGAATCAATAACATACTTGGATGTAAAAATCATCAAGACACCTACTGGATTTCAAACGGATTTGTACAGGAAGGAAACGGACAGAAATAACACATTGCATTATACAAGCTTCCACCCGCAACCACTCAAAGAACATCTCCCATACAGCCAATTGATCAGAGCAAAGAGAATAGTTTCCGATCCAGAAACATCACAAATACAACAACAGAACATAGCACAAAGATTCCTACAACGTGGTTACCCTAATCATATGCTCGAGCAGGCACAGCAACTCTGCGCACAGAAGACGAGACCAGAATTACTATCTGTATGTCAGAAAGACACCAAAGAAACAACTACCATAGTATCCAAATACTCTACAATGAGCAGAGCATATAAGAGCATCATTAAAAAGCACTGGGAAATTCTCAGAATGGAACAGGACTTTAACCACATTTTTGATACAGAGCCAATCTTTGCATACACCAGAGGTAAAAATATTGGAGAATTAATTAAACATACGGACGGTGTGCAGGCTGTTACAGATTTCAAGGGAACTCTCCCCTGCTGGAATTGCAACTATTCCAACAGCATCATAAAAGGCACGAACATCAACCACCCTATGGAGGGCCATAAGATCAAAATCAGAGAAACCGCAACCTGCGACACTTCGAACTTGGTGTACATGCTTAAATGCCCCTGCGGCAAAATCTATGTAGGACAGACTGAAAGAAAAATTAAAATAAGATTAAACGAAGACAAGTCAAACATCAGAACGAATCAAATCAAATCAAAAGTGGCCCAACATTTCATCGAAGCCGGCCACAATGTCAGTCAGATAAGATTCTGTGTGCTTGAGAATGTTGCGAAAAGTGAAGGAAAGGACAACCATAATTCATTCCTGCAAAGAGAAAATTATTGGATATCATTATTGTCAAGCATGAAACCACACAGCCTTGATGACTGTATGGAGTACACTTGCTACCTATAAGACTACACCCCTTTGTTTGTGTAGTGGCGCAACTTTATTGATTTTTTATTGATTTTTGCATTGATTTTTCAATGAACTTTATTGATTCTCTAGCACTTATTATCTGAACTTTATGCACGTTGCTTGTGAAAGTTTAGTCACAATACTTTTCTTGTGTATAACCCCTTCCCTGGAATTCAGTAATGTTTCACCCACACCGAGGTGTAACTTTATTGATTTCTTCAACAATCGAATTTTTTTCATTAGCCGGCATTCCACACGCATAACAATTATGCGCTTCATTCATTTCATAACCACATACTTAATCTATAACCCCAGAAACATACTTTCTTTCTTTCATGCATACTAACGTCACGTTTGTAGTCACCATGACAGTGTTAACTCTCGCTTAGCAACGCGTCCCAGCAACCTCTTAAAACACTTCCCCTGTGATCCAGCTTCACTTCCGGTTCATGCACGGAGAGATGAAGCTTCAGAATGTTGCGGTACGCGCCGTACGGCTACCCTTTCTGATAACAATGCATGTTAATGGAACATGAGATCTTTAATTTTCACCATAAGCTCACATGAATGTAGACACCAAGGGTGATGAAGTCACTTTTTTCAGCCGTTAACGTTCCGAATGCACACCGTGTTTTTCAGGTTCTTTCCAAAAGACACAAGCACAGCCCGCTTTTTTATTTTTAGCACTACAGTCTGTTTTGATATTTTTCACTGGAGCATGCCTAACTTATACTTACACCCAGCTTTCTTTCTTTCTCAATACGAGCAAAGTTCACGGATACAGTCGATCTTCCGCATTTGTTAATTTTCTCTTGAATCACTATGATCTATGTATAACCACCGCTGACTTCCCAAACCTAAGTGCTATCACACTTAAACACTCCTAATTTTTTCTAGAATATCCCCAGGTGAAGGCAATATCTTTGCCGAAATTCATTGGGAAATTTAAAAATTGTTAAACAATAAAGCAACAACGGATTCTTGTATATATTCAAATGAGTCTTGTGAAAACAACGAGATTTTGAATTGGAATTAAAAAGCATATTATCCTTGTACGTTTCAACTTCTTATTTCTTAAAATGGAGAAACCTTCTATTTGAAGGACTTTTTCGGAGCCCGGGGGACATATCCCACAGGAGTGGGACTGCTACCCACTTGAATTATAATTATACACTCCCATTCAGAGAGTGATACCCTGGAGCACTGTACAACTTACTCAACATCTATCAACGCGTGTAGTGCGCCCAACAAATACCACTTTGACATTATTGGATTGTGCCACTGCACTCTACCCCACTGTACTCTGTAACACTCTACACCAATGCACTCTACGCCTGTTCAATCTACACCACTCCACTACACTGTATGCTTCTCAATGTCACTGCACTTTACTTTTTACCACTCTACCGTACTGCACACTACATCACTCCACTCTACTCCACTCCACTCTATACCACTATACTCTACACCACTTTATGCCACTGCACTCTATGCCACTCTACTCTGCACCACTCTATGTCACTGGACTTTATGCCACTCTACACTGCACCACTGCACTCTACACCACTGTACTCTATGCCACTGTACTCCATGCCACTGCTCTCTACTATGCACCACTCTATTTTAGGCCACTAGATTGTACAACACTGCATTGTACACTGCTAAATTTTGCCACTGCACTCTATGTCACTATACTCTGCAACACTCTATGCCAATGCAATCTACACCTGTCCGTCCACTCTACGCAACTCCACTCTACTCTGCACCACTTTATGTCACTACACTCTAATTTTGCAAGTGCATTCTACGATGTTGCATCGTGTGCCACTAAATTCTTTATCACTGCACTCTATGCAACGGTACTCTAAAACACTCTTCACCAAAAAACTCTACACCAATTCACTCTAGTCTACGCCAATCCACTGTACACCGCTCCATGTTACTCTACTCAATGCCACTCCAATACGTGACACACTATGCCACTCCATTTTACAACACTCTACTCTTCACCATTTTACTCTACTCTACTCGACACCACACCACTCTCCTCTACTCCAGTATCTTTTAGCCATGCTGAACCGCAGCCACGCTGGTGTACAACATGGATAAAGCATATTGATGCTTGCATAAGTGGAACCTATTGGTTTTGCCATTTTCTTAGCAACCTCTTTCATCAAGAGTCACTTCAGTTCTCCTCAAGCTTTTCTAAGGTCTCAGTAAACTCTTACAAGCTTTCTTGTTTGTGTTTATCATCAAGGTGTTGGATTTAGCATTATAGTTTGGCCTTTCTTTGCTTCATTGCACAGAAAGCGAGTCATGTGGAAAATCAAGTCCCTTGGAAAGTCAACTTTAGCTGCGTCTCAAATTGTATATCACTCAATTTCGCCATTATCATTCTCTTTAAAGTAGTTTCTAGGGATTCCCAGATAGTTTCTGACACGCTAGAGTATTTAAAGGCAATTTTATTTATTAGCCAGCCAGTATGCTGATCTCGGGGTAGTTTTAATTTAAGTTAAAATGTAGTAGGATAGTGCATGGTCAAATAACACTCTGGTGCCAATTTGAGAATCTACTATCGGGGTATTAGTACGCTATCTAACAAAAAATTGTAGAATCACGATGTAGGTTCTGTGCGCATAAAAGAAAAGCATATAGTCTCTGTCACCTTCATGTTGCTTCCTCCAAATGTCAATGAGTGCTACATTTTCTATACAATGTGAGAGGGAGCGGACAGGGGAATAACGCAGACCCCTGCAGCCCCTGCAGCGCAAGGATGCCACCAAGCCTTCAGGAGCCCTCCAGCCATTCAAGGGGCCCAATTTAGCCTAATAACTTGCATGAGAGATGGGAGAATTAGGACCCTGCTTCACATTCTGCTTGTCATTTGCAGTAGACGTTCTGTAGGGACCGGGGTGGCCTTATGGACAGTGCATCAGAATTGTTTACAGTACAATCTGGACATATGTGTTTCAAAATGCAGGCTCATTCCGCCACTAAACACAGTGTAGTAAAATTGGGCATATCGAGCCCCTGCTGGAAGCACCAATTAGAGAAGTTCAGCCTGCTACTATTCGATTAGTGAGTCCGTGACTAGGCCCATCCAAGCAGGTCAGTTATGGCAAGCAGGAAGAGCAGTATCTCCACTACCCTGTGAGCGTTATCTCTTTTTTACCCCAGGCTCGGTTGCAGACAGTAAAATCAGGGAGATTTTGATGTTCCATTGGGGGGGCCGTTGGGGATAGAGCTTTACTGGGTTGGGGCCATCTGCGGCCCAGGTCATGGAAGTGCATGACAGCGCATGGAGGCCTTGAGAGTCACTAGGGCTTACCTCTAATAACTTGCGCTGGCCACATTGAAACTCATACATGTCCCAACACTGGCCAAATCATACATATGGTCAATTTCCTTGTTTGCACAGGGCGCACCATTTTAAAAAGGGCGCCCAGAGCAAACAAGGACAATGCACCATATTAGGATGAAAGCCCCCAGGGTATCCACAAACTTGTGCTGCCCTTGGGGCAGCACATTGATGCGAAAAATGAAGCAGCTGTATTGAAGCTGCTCTGTGTTTCACTGTGCATGCGGCACCCACCTGCAATTTTAAGGGGGCTTAGAGATCCCCTTGCAGGCAGGTGTAGCGAACGATTGCGTATGTCTGCAAGGGGATGTCTGAAGGTCCATGGAACCCCCTTTCACCCTGCAGAGAACTGTCATTAGGTGGTGCGCTGACAGTGCATCACCTTTTAGGTGTCTCACAGTCAGTGTCCCTCCTGACAGCTTCTTTGCTTCTGTGCCCACATCTATGATACAGCATGGGTGCAAAGGCACAGGTAAACTCTGCTCCATTCGCGGAGTTTGCAGAGTTGTACAGACTCCGCGGGGTTAAAAAAACCTCTTTTTTCCTCGCTTGCGCTCCCCAACGTCAAGTTGACAAGTGCGAGTGAGAAAAATTCACCTCCCAGTGGTATTTCTCAACACGGCGGTCAGATTGCTCAATGCGGACAGTTGCAGGTGGTTGCGACCGCTCACGTTGAGAAACTTTATGTTTACGTTGAGAAAGTTGCAGCTCAAGTAGAAAATCTACTTGAGCAGCAAAAAAGAAGCATCGCCTTCTTGCGCTGCACATGGTGCCATTCACATTGATTTTCCACCGCAGGACAAACACTCGGCGCTGAAAATCAACTCGAACAGGCATGACCAAGCTCACTTCACTGCTTGCGGAGTTTTTTGGTCACTTTGCGGTGTTTCGCTTAACGGATCTCTGCAAACTCCACCCAGGCTTAATCATAATCAGCAGGTACCTCAGCTACAGTACGTCTTGTCCGGTCCATGCCCTAAACAAACATATTCAGAAAGTATAAACTTCCTCTCGTGTTTGTTAATTTTTAGCAGTCATTATTACCCCAGTATGACATCTCCTGTCCCCCAAAATCATATCCATCCTCAGAAAGTGGGTACAAAATCTATGGCTAAGTCACCGCCCTTCAAAAGAAAGCAGGTAGATCTATTGTCATACAGAGAAAGACCTCCACATATTCGACTGCAGTTATAAGAACATTTCTCTTTTAACAAGTGAAATTAGTTTAGGCACCTATGCATAGCGTAAAGATGCGTCGCTTGAAAATTAAATGAAAATAAAACTGAAAATTAAAACAAAGGCATGCTCTCTTTTGACAACGGCAGTGCCATCGGTTAAACATGACATATTTAAAACAATCCCTGAAGAATGTGATTGCTCACTTTATTAAGTAAATTATATTTCAAAGAAAAGGAGTAATTGAGCATGTTTGCCATTTTTATTGCAAACATAATAAACTTCAATGTCTCGAGCAGTTCAGAGTACAAGATACCACTTTGCAGAGGAATTCACAATGTAGCATTTTCAGCTGGCAGATATAGAAACACAGTGGTAAATATTTTAAGTGACTTGTCTTTCTGCATTATCAGGCACATTTCTTCGGAGTTGTGTCTTTACAAATCAAAATTGTTATCAGTTAGTCTTCATAGTTAGAAATATTTTGCATAATGTGATACCTGAATCAGAATTCTATTGTTGAGGCAAATTGCACTGAAATTAGAGTTAAACGCAGCACCAACTTCATTTAATGCCAGTCGCCCCCTTAACAAAAGACCCAATAAAAAACTAGCAAACCATAACTGATCCATGTAATTTTATCCTACTATGTACTCCACAGAAATACCATTTTAGATAACATTTTCAGAGAAATAATTGTAATGAAAACAGCGCATTTTCGATACCTTGCATTGAAATGACATTTCAATTTAATTATTTGTCTGAAAAGCTTGCAATATACCACAAAAATAACGTTTCTATGCTATTCTATTTCGTTGGACTTGTAGAGCGCGTGCTTACCCAGAGGCTTCCCAGCGCTTGTTTAACGATACAACCTTTAGAGTTTATTATTTCACTTTTTGGTCTATTTTTCACTTTTTCTATAGGCTTATCCGAACACGTTATCAATACAACAATGACCCAGACCAAGGGGATTCAATTTATTTCGTACGACTTGGGTACCTCATGTCATATTCTTTTAACAATAACCACCCATCTCAAGCTGTGTAGGGTTGGGGGTACACCAGTCAATAGCCCATTTAAAAAAAATTATCCGAACACGTAACTTAAACTGAACCTACTCCAAATAAAATCACCCACTTTTTTGGATGAATTGATGTTGCAGGAACCCCAGGCGTTTTCACTATTTGCTGGTCCAAGGTATGACAGCAGGTACGTGGGCGAGAGGCAGGCTCTTTTTCATTTGTAAAGAGGAAGTACGGAACACAAAGTGATCTTTTCTATTACATTTTTTATCTTGCCTCATAACTTTGTAGCGAATGTAGGTCTTACCATTACAGGTTTCATTGCCCTCCGAAGGACATTCTTCCTTATTGATGTTGTCTTCAATTGCTGCAAAGTACTGCTGGGTTCCAACAATGCATTTCTGATTACAAAGTGCCATTTGTGTCCATCTGCACTGGGTTGGGGCTGGTGTATCAATTCAAATACATCAAAAGGGAAAACATTCAGTGGGCAGCAATAACTATTGCTGGACAAACTATGACTGAAAGAAGATTTTCTACCTGAGCTCCCATCTGCCTAGAAAAAAGAGGCAGGCCAATCTAAAATCTATACTAATATGATAAAGAGAGAGCCCAAACCTTTGAGGCGGGTAATCACAGAAACCAGAGCACCAATCACAACACCCAATACAGCGTTGGAAAGGGCAGTTGCAGCAGAAGGACATAGGCTATGGAGACGCCCACCATGCTGTGGGTGTGTGCTAGGTGCGTGACAAACGCTGGGGGTGTGTGGTACGTTCCGCCCTTCATGCCATGTCTCATATCGTGTGCTGTGGGCGTGTGCTGGGGGCGTGGGCGTGTGCGGGATTACGGGAAAAAAAAGCGAGCGTTGTGCCCAATATTTCATTGTTTTTTCTTCCCAGGTTCTGTACATTCCAGCTCCGGGTGTCCACCCTGCTCCCTTAAATACCCCTGCACCCCATAATCATAACCCACCCTTACTCCTTAAAATACCCCAACATCCTTAAACACTAACGCATCTTAACCCTATAAATATACCCTGTACCCCAATACCCAAACCTATCCCTCAACCCTAAAAATACCCCTGTACTCCAAAACCCAAACCTAGCCCTAAACCCTAAAAATACCCCTCCACCCCAAAACCCAAACCTATCCCTGAACCATATAAATACCCCTGTACCTCAAAACCCAAACCTACACCTGAACCCTAAAAATACCCCTGTACCCCAAAACCCAAACCTAGCCCTGAACCCTTAAAATACCCCTGTACCCCAAAAGCCAAACCTACCCCTGAACCCTAAAAATACCTGTGTACCCCAAAACCCAAACCTAGCCCTGAACCCTAAAAATAACCCTGTACCCCAAAACCCAAACCTACCCCTGAATCCTAAAATACCCATGTACCACAAAACCCAAACTTAGCCCTGAACCCTAAAAATACCCCTGTACCCCAAAACCCAAACCTAGCCCTGAACCCTTAAAATACCCCTGTACCCCAAAACCCAAACCTACCCCTGAACCCTAAAAATACCCCTATACCCCAAAACCCAAACCTAGCCCTGAACCCTAAAAATACCCCTGTACCCCAAAACCCATACCTATCCCTAAACCCTAAAACTACCACTGTACCCCATAACCCAAAACTATATCTGAACCCTTAAAATATCCAAACACCCCAAAACATATACCTCAGTACCCCAAAACATATACCCCTATACCCACACTTACCTTATCCAAACATAAAAAAAAACATGCTTTTACCATTCATGCATTTACAACGAATTTCGTTGTAAATGTATGTGTGGTAAAACATATAAAATATAATGCCATGCGTTATAATGGCATTGCAGAGTCATGGTACTTTCATAATGAAAGTATGCGGAGTGATGGTATGCGGAAAGAAAGTTGCAGAATAATGGGTGTTTACCCTCCCCAGGTAAGTACATTGGTGGCACGGCGGCCCACATCTCCAGCAACATGCTCATTTTTTTTCACCACCCATTTAAAAAATGCACAGGTCTCTCTCATTGATGGCCAGCACCCACATACACTTTTAGACACACCTCCTGCCACAAGTTCTAGAATTGCGAACTTTAGAGCTGGGGAGCTACGTTCGAATCTCGGCATCAGCTCAACATCCTGTGATTCCAGGCAAATCGCTTTGTCTCCCCGTGCCTACCACAAATCAATGTGTTCTTTTGTAATGTAAATTGTGCTCATGCCATGTTGTCGAGTTTGCGCTATATAATATTGCAAGGAAAAATAAAGTAGGGAAACTCGAGTTCACACACTACTCAACGCGCACTCTTAAGTGCATCAGCAGTGCACTGTGAATCGGAGCGTTTCACAGGCCTGTCACAAATAAGAAATGCTATCAAAACGAAATCCTACAAAACAATATAGTACTGGCCGGCAGCAATTCATACCCGGACAACGTTGGGACGGGCTGCTAGTATTAGTATAGATATGTTATGAATGCACCACTTGAAAGGGTTGTTAGAACTGAACTGTATGAAATTGAATTCGAATCTGATGACCACAGAGTAACGCTTTTGCCTCCTCTAACCATAGAGTTAGAGAGAAGGTGGGATTTTGGTGTTCTAGTTGCCAACTCAATTTTCTCATTTAATGGTGGCTGCAGGCCAGGGACACAGCTGGCACGCTGCAGGTGCGCCGAAGGCCCGCCAAAGGCAAGCCCGTATGTGCCCGTCCACGCCCGACAGGGCCCAGAGGGCCAGGACCCCTGCTTCTTCCAGCACAGGTCAGTTCAAGTATACCACAACACTACCTCTATGTTCATCATTGCTGGGTCAAATAATGAACTTCAGACTAACAGCAAACAACACAGTATTGGGATAAGGACTCTCATCTCACTACTCAGTAGCTACAAGTAGCAACATGGAATCTAGGAATGATCTATGATCGCTCACTGTCCAGACATGCCATTGGCATTAGAACCCTGCTGGAAGAGGATCCGCTGGAAGTTATATTTTTCAAAGAAACATGGCTTAAGAGCAGCTCAGATCCTGATATTCACCTCGCCCTCCCAGTGGGCTACCAGATCCACAGATTAGATTGGGTCGGAGAAGTTGGGGGTGGAATTGCCATCTTTCTAAAACTGATTTTAGATGTGTTACTTCCTCCCTCTCCCTTCTAGAATGTGAAAGCCTTCACTTCCAGATCAGACTCTCTCCCACCCATACATTCTCAGGTGTCCTTATCCACAGACCTCCAGGTATTAGCTCCAAATTCTTGGAGGCAATCCCAGACATACTGGTCTGCCTAGTTCTACAAAAAACCCACATGACTATTTTCGGCAACTTCAACCTGCACTTCGACATACATGACGATCCCTCAGTCAAGAAGCTGAAAGCAGATCTTGAGGCATTACAGCAAACCCAACTCGTATCAACCCCCACACATGAGAAAGGGCACACTTTGGACCTCATTTTTTCCAATTACTCTCCGGTTACTCTTTCTAGAATAATCCTGGTCCCCTAGTCCGATCGTTGTCTTATTCTCTTAAAGCTTCCCAAACCTGCCCAACAGATAAAGGGAAGGACCCAGATGACGGCCATAAGAAGATAGTTCAAGCTAGATCCTAGGACTTGGGAGACCATCCTGAAGGATACAACTCCTAAATTTGTAGGTAATCTAGAAGAGGATTATCAGCAATGGGAACATTTGATCCCCAGTCACTAGATGCATGCATTCCCAAAACTAACTTCAGACCTAACTCACAAGCCCCTTGGTACAATGACGACCTCTTTGCAATAAAAAAAAAACATTGCAAGAAATTAGAAAGAAGCTGGAGAAAGGAATTTGACCGGGCCCTTAAAATAAAATATAAAGTTTCAATCACATCCTATCACAACGAAATAAAGAAAGCACAGGCATAATTCTATGAGGAAAAAATCACTCAGGCTTTGAACTCCCCAAAAGAACTATTAAAAAAAATGTGTTTATTGATTGAATTGACAAATTACACACTACAGTATGCACAAGTGTTCACGCTGCAACAGAGCAGGATATAACAGAAGTTACATTTATTTTCCCTGCCTACCCTTGTTTCAACCATAAACAATCATCAGAACATGCAGAGCAGTGTAACGTGTTCCAATAACAATTGCAGTTAATTTACACTTTAGGGTCTTACAGATCAATAATAACATAAATATGCTTGGTACTCAGTTATGACATGTCTGGGTCCTCCATCAGGTAGGCAGTCAATGGTGACCAAAAGTCCATAGGTCTGTACAAAACTGGCAGCTGCTCAGCATATACATCCATTTGTTCTTTACAATACACAAGATCTTTGATCCATTTTACCAAAGTTGAGACAGTTCTGCCCACCCAATGCTTTGCGACAGCACGTTTTGCGAACAAAGTAGAAATAGCAATGATGCGTCTGTTACATGGCTTTATTTTCATCATCAGCCCCAAACAAACAGAGCTCCGGTGTGCACTTCATCGTTTCTAGAGTCATATCATTAATACCTGCGCAACGTGCTGCCAGAAGTTCTGTATAGCAGCACATTCCAAGGCCAGGAAATTGGCCCCATCAGCAAGCATCTGACACATCTAGCATCCTCTCGTAAACCAAATCTCATCAGTTGTGCAAGGGTGTAGTACAGCTGATGTAAGTATTTAAAATGTACTATTCAGAGGTTGCAGTTGGCAGTCAAGCGCCTGGTCAGTGCACAACATACCTCCCAATACTCCCAGGCCATAGGGACAACCAGCTCACCATTCCACTTCTCAAGAGATGAGGAGTCAAACGTAACATGTTCCTGCTGGGAAGTGCAGCATAGTCTAGTAATCAGCCCCTTGCTCTCCCCACAGACAATACTACTTGTAACGCTTTCAGCATCTGTGGCTCTTGAGGGAACTCAGGATAAAGTGTTCTCACAGCCATGCGCAATCTAGTACATATAAACCTGTGCATTGCCTTATATGCTTGCCAAGCCAGAAAGTCCGTCAGGGACAGGAACAGCCCATTAATATACATGTCCCCAAGCCTATCAACTCCTGCAATTTGAAAGATGCTCATCGCCCACATTCATGCGCTGCAAAGATACTTGTTTGCGCAGTGATTGGCATGGCTGGCGCATACAAATACTCCCTCCGTGCTATAGCACCCAAAGCTCTCCATTCCCTTACTGTGCACCTGCCTGAATTAATCCTACCGCCTATTGTGCCCCGCCTATTGCGCCCCAGACATCTACAAGACGGATTTCAGCGCCTTGGTTTACGGTGTCTCTTGCTTTGTCCCAGTGAAATTGCAAGGCTGCTGAGAGGCTTTGGCGCCAGCAGTATGATCCGGAGGCCAAGGCCGCCTATAGGGCCACCTTAAAGGCTTATCATGCGGACATCCTGGCCGAAAAAAAGAACTATTTCTCAGCTAGAATTGAGACGGCGTCAAGTTCCTGTAGAGAAATTTTTACCATTGTTAAGGAGTTTGTCACCCCTAAGGCTAGTGTATCGCAGCATGACTTTTCCGAACCATGGGTGGTTTCATTAGCGAATTTTTTTACTTCTAAAATAAAGCGGATTCAAGATTCCTTCTCCTCCTTGAACCCTTGCGCTGATGCCATCCCAAGGGATCAGCTGATCTTGACAGACGGAACTGGTCCTTTTCTATCGGAGTTTCCAGCGATCTCTGATTCCATCTCTCAGGACCTCCTCTCTAAACTTAAGTCAGGTTCCCCCTTGGACCCCTGCCCTGCTTCCTTCTTGGCTAGGGCTGCGGAGGTTTTGAACCCTCTGATCAATCCGATCCTTAATCTGTCATTGACGAGTGGTGTTGTCCCTATGGTCTGGAAACGAGCCATGGTTGTTCCACTCCTTTAAAAACCTGGTCTTGACCCTGAAAATCATGCCAATTACAGGCCAATTTCCCTTCTGCCTGCTCTTGCAAAGATAGTGGAAAAGCATGTTCACTCTGTGCTCTCACCTTTTCTTGAAACCCATGGCTTGTTGCACTCCACCCAGTCGGGCTTTCGATCCAATCTAAGCACCGAGACTGCACTTCTGGAGGTTAATGAAGCCATTAAGGAAGTGCTGGATTCAGGTGGAAGAGCCATGCTGGTAATGTTAGATCTGTCGGCGGCTTTTGACACCGTCCCTCATGAGGCTCTCCTCAGCAGACTTCATGAGATCGGTCTGAGAGGGACGGTGTTGAGTTGGTTTAGATCTTATTTAGCTGGTCGCCGGCAGATGGTCTGGCCCCCCCTCACTCTGCCGAAGTGCCGCCTTTGGAGGTCGGAGTCCCACAGGGGTCGGTGCTTAGCCCGACTCTGTTTAATATCTTCATGACCCCTCTGGCGGTGCTGGCGGAGTCTTTTGGGGCTCAGATCATGTCATACGCCGATGACACCCAGCTCCTTTTCACTTGTGGAAGGGGGGCGGAGTTCAACGGAGAGAGCATCCGCGGGTGCCTTGGGGCTGTTTTTGACTGGTTTCAGCTGAACAGCCTCAAGTGCAACCCTGATAAATCTGAGGTGCTCTTCTTCGGGTGTCAGGCTGACCCCAGCTGGCAGGATTGGTGGCCTGTGAACATGTTTCCACCCTCGTCCTCCTCCCTGGTTGCCAAGAAACTTGGGGTCAAAATTGATAACAGCCTATCTCTTAAGCCCCAGATTCTAGGCCTGACCGGCACCTGTTATGGTCTTCTTAAAATGTTGCACAAGTTTCTTCCCTTGCTCCCTTTGGCGCACAGGAAGACGACGGTCCAGGCTCTTATCTGCTCCAGACTTGATTACTCAAATGTTTTATATTTGGGTCTTCCGGACTATCTATTACAAAAGCTTCAGGTAGTCCAAAACTCGGCGGCACGGGCAATTTTTGGCCTACCTCGTTGTGCGAAAGCCTCGGACCTGCTTCTTTCCCTACATTGGCTCCCTGTTAGAAAGCGGATTGTTTTTAAGGCACTCACACTTGCGCACAAGGCACTTCAAGCGGTCGGAGCTGAATATATCCAGAAACGCCTTGCCTTCTACAAACCCACAAGATCCCTAAGATCGGAATCTCTTGGTTTGGCTATTGTCCCTGTTGTTAGGAAAGCAAGGGTTGGGGACGTTCTTTCAAACATCTGGCTCCTCAGCTATGGAATACCCTCCCCCTGTCGCTCCGCTGTACTTCGAACCTGTTGGCCTTTAGGAAAGATCTGAAAACGTGGCTCTGTGGACAATGATTGATCTTTTTTCCTTCGCCCTCTTTTCTTTTTCCTTGTAGTTTTGCTGTGGGTTAGAAAGCGCCGGGACACTCCTTGGAGTAGCTGAGTGCTATATAAGACACCCATAACATTAACATTAACATTAACACATTAACAATCTCCTTCCTGGACCCTCCATTGCTATTATATAGGACCATAGCAGTAAGCGGAATGAGAAAGGCGGTGTCCTCCTCAACAGCTAAGTGTGGCAAATAGTGCTGGGGAAAATGTCAATAATATGCAAATGGCGCCTGTGCACTCAGATAATACAGGCGCAGATTGGGTGACTCAAACCCCCCCGTTCAAACGGCAATGGCAGCGTGCTCCAGCCACATCTCGGCTGCTTACCAACCCACAACAGGGTCAACAAACATGACTGCAATGTTTTAAATAATGCCATATTCAGGGTTATCAGAATGTTTACAAACAAGTAAAGAAGCTTGGGAAGAATAGTCATCTTTACCACCGCAATTCTATCTTCCAGAGACAACAGAAGACGTCCAGCGGACGACTTGTTCGGTAATTTTAGTTATCACGCACCCATAATTCATATTGAGCACCGTATCAGGGTCTCTGTGCAACTAGACTCCCAGATATTTAACTGGCTCCGTTGACCAGGCAAGTGGGTACTCCAGGACAGTGTCTTGCATGCATTCAGTTAGTGGAAAGACCATGGATTTTGCCCAATTTATGCCCAACCCAGAGTGTCTCTCAAATAGGACGTACTCCCACACTATGGATGCCAGATGTGTGGCCGGCTCCTGGACGTATAGCAACATGTCGTCCGCATACAGTGAAATGGCTAGCGGGCACTGCCAAAATCCCAGAGCATGTTGCTGTATGATCTTACACACCAAAGAAAAAATCATCAGGGAGAAGGGGCAGCCCTGCCTGGTGCCCCTACATATTGTGATTGGACACAATACCCAACCATTAACCTGAATCTTGGTGACCGGGCCAGTGTACAGAAGGCACTCCCACTTGAGGACAAAAGGCGGGATCCCTGTTCTCTGCAAGACCACAAACATGTAACGCCATTGAAGCTAGTCGAAAGCTTTCACAGCATCTAGGAGTACCGCTACGGCCAGGAGCTCGGGATCTAACTGATGCAGCACTGCAAAAATGGTACGTAGGTTATGCACGGTTGATCGCTTGGGCACAAATCCCGATTGGTCCGGAAGTATCAGATTAGTGACCAGGGGCTGAAGCCTGTTAGCAATAATCTTCGCTAATATTTTTGTGTCAATATTTATAAGGGACAGTGGCCTATATGACTCGCACCTATTAGCTTTCTAGTCTGGTTTTAATAATGTTACAGTAAATGCTTCCCTCAGAGTGGGGGGCAGAGCATCTGTTTCATAGGCTTCTGCAAATACCTCCAGCAACCTTGGAGCCACAGGCTCACCATATGTTTTATAAAACTCACTAGGCAGTCCATCTAACCCAGACGCTTTGCCGGATGGCAGTGCCATTATAGGTTCTCTGATGTCTTCTACCATAAAAGGCTGTGTTAAATATTCCCGCTGACTAGATAGCTAGAAATCTCACTATCGCTCGCCCACAGCCTATTCCCATAAAGATCTGAGAAGAAGTTGAGAAACACCTTACTAATCTCGGGAGTTGTGTATTGAGAAATAGAATAACTGTCTAACATCTCTATGATATGCTCTTGCCCCTTTGGAAGAGCAAATTTATGCACCAGAGAACAACTGGGCCTGCCTCCCTTACCATAGTGCGTGCCTTACACCTCCTGGACCTATGTAGTATCTAATGTTCAGAAAACTGATTATATTCCAACACCAATTCTCTAATTTGAGCTAAGAGTGTAGACGAGGGGCTTAGTTCATACCAACATTCCAGCACACTTATCACATCAACTAGGCCTTGTAGCCTAATCGGGAGAGCTTTTAAGACACCTGCCTGTGCCCCAATGCATTCTACCCTATTGGTGACCTTAAAAGCCTCCAAAAGAGTGCCTGCTCCATCAAACAAACCTACATTTTCAAGGAAAAAATCCATATTAGCGTCTCCAATCGGGCCTGGAACACAGGTTCTAGTATGGACGACGGCTCCAGCCGCCACTGAAATGCCCGCCTGGCAAGAGCACGCACAGCCAGATCAAAGGAGCACGGGAGCATGTTCGGACAGCGTCCATGGGCCCACCTCCCTGGAGACTAACCATTAAATCAACCTAGATCACAACCCATGCACACTGGACACGAAAGTCCCCTCTCTCCCAGCAGGGTTTCGGCTCCGCCATATATCCATGATACCCTCAGCCTCCATCAGCTCGGCGAGCACATGAGGGGCCTGTTTCACTGCCATATAGCGTCAGCGGACCCATCTAACTGAGGAACGAGGTACACTTTAAGGTCCCCACCTCAGATCAACACAGAGGGAGGGGATGGCACAATATGCCTCCAAACATTGTTGTAGAAGGCAGGGTCCTGTACATTAGGCCCGTATGTGTTGACAAATAGGACAGTTGTGCCACCCAGTTTGCCCTGCAACAAGAGCACCTGACCCTGTTCATCCGGCTCATTCTTAAGCAGAGTGAACGGGGTACCCCTTTTTCCCAACACTAATACTCCTCTAGAATACGATGAATACGATGCTGCCACTCACACTGCAGCCCAGCGAGACCCCACATTGTGTTCCAAATGCTTGGTGAGTTGTGTCTCCAGCAAAAAAAGCACCTCAATGTCATTCCTATCGAGGAAACCTAACACATTGCAGATCTTTTTGTGGTTGCTGAGACCGTGTATATTCTATGTTATTAATTTAACAGTGCAAACACAAGGCATTGATGGACGGAGAGCTGAAACTTTTCAGACACTCACCCCCAGTTACAGATCTGGGTTGAATCCATCATCATTCTTTAGCTCACTTTGCCACCTCAGTTCAGACCCAGCTATATGCAAATCAGGCTTGACCCTGTGTCTCACAGGAACAGTCCAGCCCGAACTACCGAGCCAGGTGTTCCATGAACCGGAAACAAGCATCCTGGGACCGGTTTCTGGGTAGCACCCTTCATCGGCCAGGCAAGCTTGAATCCAGTGCCAAAGTGAGCAAGGGACCCACGTCTGGGCATGTGTTCATAAGTAAGGAAGGTGCACTCAATGTGAAGTCAATAAATCAGTCCAATGTGATCCAAAATGTCTTCTTTTATTAAGATAATCATACAAACTGGCACACAGCCAACGCGTTTCGTTCCCAGTTGCCAGAGGGAACTTCGTCAGGGCTGTAGCAATTATAAACCAACATAACATAAAAATAACACATCACATAAACACATGTAAATAACATAATCACCAACTTGAATTGACCCACGTAACTCAACAATTATATACCAAAACAATATATACAAAAAATACACAATTAACATTACTAACATGTATAATTTATACTAAATTATTATGTAATAACTCTAAGAAAAAACACCAAACTATGAAGAAATATGACAAAAGACAAGGGACATAACTTTAAAAAAAAGAATTTTTTTTTGCTTATACAGTGAGAAAATATCACACAGTGAGAATCACAAATATAACCTATTACACCTCAGATAAAGCTTAATACAGATATGTATTCAGATGGGAATTATAGTAAAAAGACAGAAAGTTAAGACAAATATAACTAGATAGACCACCCACTAATCACCAACAAAAATACAAACCAGATGAAAAATGAATGATACAAGAATAATAGTAGGATACAAGTAAACCCAGACTGAAAGAAAGAATATAAATAGATTGCCACGGTCAAAACACTGTGCTGGATAAGAAAAAATAATGAAGAATCAGTATTTAGTATATTTAAAATTGTATACGTTTGCTAACGCGATAGACATCAGATCAGAAATGGGCATATATTGTATTATCTATGAAGAAAGAGAGTAAAACACATATCACTTTTCATTGATAACGTCAAAGGAAGCTTGTCATGAGCATGTATATATAAGCACAAACAACGTTCTCCTGTCAAAGGTGAGTTACATATTCAAGAAAGGGGAACTACTCAATTCAAAGCCCCCAATGGCTTTAAATGAAAACTCTGCCACTCTGCCACTCTGCCACTACTGATGGAGCAAGATTTCGCATATTACGCGACTTGCTTGGATTCAAGAACCTCGAATAATTTATAACCATGTAATTCAACCTGTTCGTCTTACTAATTTCCTTTTATTCTGACATTTGGGTGTCCTAGTGACGCTTGCCTATGTGTTTACTAACTCAAATAACGTCTGTATCTAAATTGGCTGCTGCTTGGCAGGTTTCTTTCTGCGCATGCGTTAGTCACACTCACGTGACGTGACGCATTTGCAGTTCTGGTGGGAAACTTTGCGCGTGCGCACTTGCTTTTAAAATGGCTGTCTGTGTCTTCACATGTTGAAGCTTGCACTGATGCTTTCGTGTCATTGTCTGTTTGCACTAATCATTCACGCAATAGTATATTTTAAGTAAAGGGGTATAGAGTAGCTATTCATGGTATACAGTAAATTCATTTATTTCTGTGTTTTAATTTGTTTTCGCTTACTTTTCATGTACCGCGGTATTGAGGGGCTGACGGGATGCTGGGGATCCATATTGAAACCCTTTTCTGCACATGACAGACTTCGACCAGTGACATTGAACGACTGCCAACCAGAGGTGGCAGCCAAAACGTGCCTGGGAAGATGCACCTTCACCCAGCCGAAGAAGTTGAAGTGTACCGCAATTGCTACAAATGTAATGTTTCTATTGTATTCTGTAAAATATCTCATGGGAACCCCAAATTTGCTAGGCGGTCCCAGAAAATGCAAATATAGGCTTGTAGAGAGTTAATGTGATTGGTGTGTTAACCTATCCTACTTTGGGACCAATCGAAATTGGGGATTCTGACACTTGCAACATTTGGGGGGTGGTACACTGACCCGAAAACAGTATAACTAGCCTAGGTTGAGCTAGAGAATTTGTCCGACTTGTCCGAATAGCTGACCTGTCACTGACCCAACGCACTCAATAGGTGACTGAATACAGAGCGCTGCGGAGCACTCTGCTTGAAATATACCATAGACTCAAGAGGTTTTACTGAACCTTAAGTGCTGGCGGAGCACTTTGCTGGGGAATTTGCTAACCCAATCGGGGTTCTGGCCGATAGCTGCAGAGAGGGTGGAGCGCAGGCGTTGCTTCCAAACTGCGGGTGCTGGTCGTGCCTTGGTGGTCCTGTCCTGATCCTAATCTGGGTTTCCTGTCCTGTCCTGGGGTGTCCATTCTGCACCTGCTGTCCTGTTGATGACGGGTTTCCTTTGGGGTCCCTTCTGTCCTTGACTGATCCGTGGCCAGGGTTGGTCTTCACACCATTCTAGGTAAATATATAGTGCTAAAACTCTATACTGCACCTTCTATTTTTCTGTCTTTGCTTCAATAAAGACATATCTTTGCATATATTGATTTCCATGCTTTTCGCATCTCTGAATGAACCATGCATAAAATTGTCATTGTTCTAGCATGTTCCTTTTTTCTTACCCATCCTTAGTAAATTTCTTTTAAGTTTATGAAACAAAGATGTTCTTTGTGTTTTCCCATTCTTTTAGTCAAAGCAAATTATTGCACCAGTTTATTAGTATTGTCTATCTGCATTTTACCTATAGTTCCTCTTTATGGGGAAATTATTTCATTGTGACATTCTAGTATGCTCTTTATTCGTCCCCGTCATTTAGTCTTTCCAAAACTAAGTTTAAAGTCTGAAACTGCTGCCTAGCATGTTCCCTGTTCTTACCTTCCTTTAGACTCATAAATGGTTGCCCTGATTTATTTTATATATGGTTATGTGCTCTTTGTTATCTTGGTTATTGATTGTTTGCTTGTAATAAATTTCATGCTTTCCGAATCTGAAATCTAGATAAAATCTTTAAAACTTCCCAGTAGTCTGTGGTCATTTAATGTATACAAAGAAATATAAAGTTGGTATTTGTGTTGCCTGCCTTTCTTTTACAGCTAGCTCCCTGATCCATTTGTGATCATAGGTACCCGTAATGGTGGATTGGTAAGTCTGGTACAGTAGAAATAAATAGGAAGGAATCAGGGTTACTGGTAGTAGAGTGTAAGGTCACCTGATTAATGTATAGGATAAATTGAAGTTTATGGGCCCGATACGTATGTGGTGAAATTGTTGGCCGGGTGACCTGCGCGCTCTATCACTACAACTAAAGGCTCAATAAGCTCATCGGTCATTCGTGTTCCTGGACTCACCTCAAGTCAAGAAAGCACAAGGTTCATGATATAGGGTGTATACAAAGTCACACAAGGATCCCTTGTGTGCAGGCTCCCTATCCAAGGAGCTATAGAGTTAATGGTTCTTACTGTGAGGTCTGTTAGAAAAGTAAAAAGAAATATATGCAGATATAGAAAAAGGGGACCAAGATGCTGATACACGCTGAATCAAATGTCAAATAGAGTCTGCCTCCCCAGACTTACTTTATCAATACAACAACAATTGTAGGAAAACAGGGGAAAGAGTGTTCTAGAAAGACCATAGCTAGTAATATGGATGATCCCATTCATCTGCACTACACTTACATGCACAAATGGGTGAGGATCGCAAAATGAAAAAATGTGTTCTATTGATAAACGACAACCTATTGTGGGGAAACAAGGGTTGATGAAGGACCATGGGTAGTAATAATAACAATCCCATATGGCCGCCCTACAAAAAATGCTATACTAAGTATGGTATGCATAAAATAACAGCAGCAAGTTATGCGTCATATATTGCAACAAGGAGCAGAAATAGCATAAAGAAAAAACAAGGCACCGGGTGTGATGCCTATTTAGCAACACCAAGATTAAACTATGCAATACGGAAAATACCATTAATAAAAAATTAAAGAGATAACGGCATGGTAGCCGGCATAGATGTTGTGAATACCGAAGCGCCATTATTTAAATCCGTTGCGACCCTACGTAAAACGACATCATAATGTCATATGAACGTTGAAAAATAACAAACATAGAAAAGGGAAACAGAAAGTGAGGAAAGGAGCCGGCCATCTTAGAAATCCCAGACGCCGACCCTACGTGCGCCAGCGTCATGGTGTAAAATGTAAATCCATATTTGTAAAGCTCATACTACTCACCCTTACGGGTCTCAAGGCGCTGAGCTGAGCTGCTGCCAGGGATCAAACCGTGAACCTTTTGCTCTGAAGTCAGCTGCCCTGGCTGCTGCACCACACCTCTGGTGTCAAAGACACATTAGAAAATAGCAAATATAAAGGACCAGAAACAAGCATCCTGGGACAGGTTTCTGGGTAACTTTCAGCTCATCCCAGCAGCCACTTCATTCTCCTCCTCCTCCAGTCCGTCCTCTTCCTGACTCTCTTCAAGCTCTAGAAAACAAGGCACGTGTTTAGTAATGTAAATGGCAAATACATTATTTGCAGAAGATAAAAATACATAAAAATACTAAATACATCTGAAACTATTGCTGAATCTATTGCTTGCCAAAGAATCACTTTGAAAGACATACATCTACATTTTAAAAACCAAAAAGTCCAAAATTAAGTTTTCCTAATGGGCGAAAGGTTAGGAAAGGGTCAGGAAAAGAATGATTAAAGGAAGGAAAAGGGGGATGGATGTAAGAGTAATAGGTGAGCAGTTGATGATGCCACAGTAAGAAAAAAGGGGGGAAAGAAGTGAAATACAAATAAGACAAGAGGAAGAAGGTTGTGAAAAGACAAAAATAAATAAAAAGCAACACAAGAAGGTATATGCGGGGTGTACAGATGCTAACTAAAGCAGGTAAAGGGAAGTGTGGAAAAAGTAAGTCAATATAACAAAAGTGAAAATACAGTTTGACAGACGGTCATGCTGCATAATATTACAGGTGAGTTTCTTAAATAAATCTAATAAATAACTAAACGTGGTTTACCAACACCATAGGAAATGACGACCAGTGTGCAGCTGCAAAGTATTCCTATTCCTGGGCCTCCTTTTCTTTGGTGTTCATGCAGGAGGAAAGAAAAATAAGATACCATTATTTGTAATGCTATTTACTGTTATAATAAAATGCATGTAATAATTTACAGGCAAACACATGTACTACTTCAGTAAACAAGCCCATTATTACCCTTTTTAACCTCCATCCTAAAAACAGTTACTTGTATAAATTAGCTATAACTACAAATGATATTGCTCCCCAAATCCATGTTATGATTTTTTGCTATTGTCAGGCAAAAGCAACAGTTTACTGCTACTCACAGAGGAGAAGACAGTGCGGCAACAGAAGAGCTACGGAGAAGCCCTACTTTGATTAAGATCTTCCTTATGTCCTCCCGATGTCCTGACAATCAACCTAAGCATACCTGGTTCCAACACACTCTGCTGACATCCTGGGTGACATTCATCGACTCAACATGGCTTCATGGAACAGTGTGCTTTCAAATCCCATTACCCGGCACTATGACTTGGAATTCACTTTACTGCCAGTCCTCCCAACTTCCTCCCTGACATGGCACACCTTTTCTCAGTTTGGAACAAACATATTCTCCACTTGTAAAGTCTCAGGAAATCATAATGTATAATGTATGTTGTGTGTAGTTGCTAATGTATGTACATACAAATATGCATTTCACATATATTTAACATGGCCATTAAATGTGTTTTTTCTGCAGTTCTAACCCTTATTTATTCTAAATAATTATGCATACATGCAAATGCATTCATATTTAGATACACCTATAGATATCGACATAGACATTGATATATAGATATTGATTTACATATAGATATACAGATGGATATGGATATGGATATAGATATATGTTTGTTTTTTGTGACAAAGCAAAAGTCCATGACATGCGCACTGGATCTATTGCTCACAGTTGTGAGAAAAGATCGCAAATAACCAAAACAAGTCAGTGATCTTGTCCTGCTCTGATGAACTATGTATTTAAAATAAAGCACTAGGAGGCCAGCTATATGAAACCCTTTTGTGGTCGCAAAGGGTCTTATTCTCAGAATAGGGTCATTTTCACATTTAAAAGCCCTTTTCATATGTGCAAAACTAATTGCAATTTGGTAACACATCACTGAATCATAATTTAGGTTTGTGACCAAATACTGATTCGGCACATCGAAGAGGCACATTAAGGGTATCCCTTCCAAATACTGAATTGGGCTGGTATATATTTATGCAATATGACCGAATTCAAGTCACAAAACATTATTCTTTTCCAAACATCCTCAATTGACTACTGCCTACTCTTAAAAAATTCTAATTAGACTTTTTTTAAAGCGTACCCTGTTTGGAAAACAGGTTGCTTTTAAAAAAAAGGATTTAGCTAAAATCAGTCACAGACATGCATGCCACCATTCCTGTGCTGGCTGTGATTCCTAATGTGCCACATTTTGTGATCTACCTCATTAACATTCATGAGGGAGGTCAAATTACTATTCACTAGGAACCCATAATTTCCCAACCGACCTATTAGTGAATAGGTTGTTTTGCACATTATTAAACTGGTTGAAATAATATTGATGGCAAATTGCTACCAGTATTTTGCACCAGTGCTACATATATCTGGCCCCAGATCGTCAGTGCTAGTCTTGGACTTATGTTTGTTTAGGACCGTATAACAACACGTAACTTTTTTTTAAAAAACTTTTTTTATTGAAGTTAAATGGTGTCATTGCACATAGAACCAAAATATATCAAAGAGCATATCCAGCTTTCAGTATCCAGTATATATCACACATTTTGACTTTGAATTTCCCCGACAGTGGTCATACTAACATTTTAATCGAAAAATATACCCCACATTTTTTCGAATGTTCTTATCCCCCCTACCCTCAATGCATAGCTTCGCTCACTCTTCCTAACTCTCCGCATTTTCAATAACCATTCCTGCATGGATGGGATATGTTCTGATCGCCAGATCTGAAGTAGCAAAGATCTAGCCACTGCCATGACGATATACATCAATTTAGCCAGTGATTCAGACAGATTAAGATCCGGGACAAAACCATAAAGCATCAACTTAACATTTGGGGAAATCATAATCTGATAAAAGGAACGTAGGAAAGCAAAGATCTCATCCCAAAATACTTTCACCTTCATACAATCAATCATTACATGCGACCAATTGGGCGGAGCAAAATTTCAACATCTGAAACAATTCGCTGTATGACTGCTGTACATTTTAGAAATTGCCGCCGGAGTGCGGTACAGAAGCCATTTCCCAAAAAATAACATTATGCGCCAATTGGCCCCCCTTAATGTACTGAAATAAAATTTATTGATAATCCTCCAAGTATTCAGAGATAAAACATGATTTTCTTGTTCCCGCCATTTATTGGCGGCTTTAAGACCCAGATCAACCTCCCTAGTCTGAGCTAAGCATCGTTTCCAGTCTCCGGGTTTCCTTATCCCGCAATGTTCTACCCGTGTGGGATAGAATACGATCGGACACACAAATATGGTCCAGGATGCCGCTGAATGTATATGGACGCTCGGCCATCTTTAAGATGGTGGCCCTGCCTCGCCTCCTCTATCAGCTTCAAAATTATCCATACCCGATATCGCGGCAATGGTTTCGGCAGGTGGATTCAGTGTTGGGCCGGTTCTTGTGGACGGGAGGGGCAGTGCGGGTGGCGCTCCGCACATGTTTCCTCTCGACGTACTGTGGGGGTTTAGCGGCCTCCGACATTCTGTCGTATTACCAGGCGTCACACCTGCTGGTCCTCAATGAGTGGTGGTATGGGGATCGCGGAGACCCGACTTACGCCCTGGAGAGGTACCTTATGGACCCTCACACGCTACATACGATATTGTACTCGGCGGCACTCCGCAAAAGACTCCCGGCAGTCACACAGACGGTGTTCCGGGTGTGGCGCGACGCGCTCCGCCGTATGGGATGGTGGAACAGACTGACGGGGGAAACCCCGCTGTGGCATAATGGGAGGCTACCGGCTTTGGCTTCCCTGCGGGGCTTTGATGGCTGGGACGCGATCGGCATCTCGGCGCTGGGTCATGTTATGAAGGGCCCGGTCCTCAAGTCGTTTCAGGCTCTGCGAGATGAGTATGATATGCCCCAATCCCAATTCTTTCGATACTTGCAGCTCCGACATGCCCTGACCCCTACCTTAGCAAACTTGACTTCACTGCCAGAATTTAGTCCTCTTGAGGCTAAATTGTTCATGGGGGAACTAGACACAAAAAAAATCTCTAGTATATACCAGACGCTCGTCACCCATTGTTCCCCCTCCCTTGACAAACTGCGGTTGGTGTGGGAAGGAGAGTTGGGGAGTTTGGAAGAGGAGGATTGGAGGGAGGCCCTGGAGGCCCCTAGGGGGGCTGCGATTGCAGTGCGCCTACGCTTTATCCAATTCAAATACCTCCATAGGGCGTACTATACGAGGGAACGGTTGTGGAAAGCGGGATTGATTGCCTCCCCGGAATGTCTGAGGTGCGGCAGTGCTGTGGGCTCCTTTCTTCACACGGTGTGGGAGTGCGTGAGACTGCGGAGATTTTGGTCAGGAGTGTGGGACTGCCTGGAAGAGGTGCTGGGCTGGGAGCTCCCCCGCTCGCCGAAGTTAGGCCTTCTTCATGTCATGGAACAGGTGGGGGGGAATTTGTACAAGCGGCACTTGCTCCTATTGGGCCTCATAGTGGCCAAGAGGGACATTGCTAGAGCATGGAAGGCTACTAGAGCCCCACTGCTGGAGGTGTGGAAACGAGGGTTGGACTTTAACATGGGACTAGAACGCCCGATATTTGAGGCGAGGGGGTGTCCTGCAAAACATTATAAGATCTGGAAGAAATGGGCTGACTACAGGGGCCTTCTGCTGGACCCCCCGGAGCCTCGGGTTGCCGACGCGGACCGCGTCTGAACTGGCTTAGGGCGACGTGGCTCACATGCAGCGTCTACGATTGCTAAGCTCCTCTAGATGGACAATACAGACACCGTGCGGGGTGGGGGGGAGGGATCCGGGTGGGTTAGTGGTGGGTGGGTACTGGGGAAATATTAGCTGGTTGTATTTGATTATGCTGATTTTGCTATGCCCACTGCCTCTCTGCTACTAGGGGAGCGGTGGATTATTTCAATTGTGCTGTCAACTGCCAAACCTAATAAAATTTGTTTTGAAAAAAAAAAAAAAAAAAAAAAAGATCATTGTTTAATGGGGATAACTGAGTTAACAATGTAGGATCGAGCTGTTCCAAAATTTTAAATATGTTATTATAAGACCCGGCTAACAGAAAATTCCCCTGAACTAATAGTTGCATCTCTGGCGGGGTTATCCACCCTCCATTTTTTAGAAAATCTGTCACTTTGCTAAATCCAGCCCTGGCCCAATATCCCAATAGATCAGGTCCTACCCCCCTCCCTATAAATAAGAATAAATTGATCATCAAAGAAGTTGAATTAAAAAGGGACAAAGAATATCTTTTAAGCATGGCCGTACGTTTCCTAAAGAACCATGTTAATATTTTATATCAAGCAAGTTTGGGGGATTTAGGGACCTGCAAAGGGGAAGGTATTTAACTTTCGAGGAAGATTAAGTCAAAAAAGAAATTAACAAATACGTTAGAATGTGAAATTGGGAATTTAAATTGCGTCAGGTACTGAGCGAAGTATGCATTGTAGTATTCTCTAAGATTCGGTAGTGCAAGGCCTCCGTGGTCCAAATCCTCATAGAGAGTGCTCAATACAATTCAAGGTTTTTTTTGTGCCCACACAAAGCCCGAGAACATGGATTCAACTTTAGAAAAAAAAGTTCCAGACAAAAAACAAGGAATCGTAGAGAACAGAAAATTAAATAAAGGTAAAATAGACATTTTTATCAAGGCAACTAGTCCAAGAATTGTTAATGGCAATAAATTCCACCGGGTAAGCATTGTGCGAACCCTACGAAGAAGGGGCACAAAATTAAGACTGTAGAGATCTTTAACTGAAGGTGAGAAGAAGACCCCTAAATATCTTTTCGGTTTATCGTTAATGCAGCCAGTTAAATCTGGATGCAGTACGGGGTTGCTGCCACCACAGACCAATATTTCTGTTTTCTTTTTATTGATTCGATACCCTCCAAAAGTCTCGAACTCTTCAAAAAGCTGAAGTGCTCGAGCTTGAGACTGTAAATCAGATTGAATTAGTAACATAATATCATCAGCATAGAGCTTAATCGTAGGCATTAATGGGACCGGGGGAGAGATCTCAGTGCAATTCCGAATTGCAATTGCGAGAGGCTCGATAAAAAAAGCAAAAAGAACAGGTGATAAAGGACAGCCTTGCCATGTACCCCGTTTAACTAAGACTGACCCGACCATTACTGTGTTTACAATGATGTTGGCTTTTGCACCGGTATAAAGATTACGAATTAGGTTTATAATATTATCCGGAATGCCAAAAGTTTGCAAAATAATAAAAAGTGTCTCCCAAACCACCAAATCAGAAGCTTCTTCCGCATCTAATAACAAAATTAAAGCCGAAATCCCCCGTGTCTCTTAGTAATCCAAGGCTTCCGACAAATAATGGGTAAAAAGTGTCCACCTGCAATAAAACCATTCTGATCAAGGTGTATCAGGTCTGTTGATATATGATTAAACCGAATGGACAGTAGTTTTGTAGCAATCTTATAATCAGAATTTAGTAAAGTAATTGGACGGTACGAATTAGGATCTTTAGCATCTTTCCCCTTTTTAAAAAAACTGACCACCGTGCCGTCCCGAAAGGATTCCGGAATGGGACCTCCTTCCAACATATCGTTAAGTAATTGTGAAAAAATATTGGAAAAGGCGGAAAAAAAGTTTTAAAGAACTCAGCAGGTAGCCCATCTGGACCACATGCTTTTCCATTTGAGAATTCTTTCACTACCAGCTCTATCTCTTCCAATGAAAATGGGTTTGCCATTACTGATTGCTTAGTTTGGGAGAGGGATGGGATCGCAGATTTTCCTAAAAAATCGGTTAGTTTTTGCTGATTTATTTTATGTTGGTAACTGTAGATATTATTATAATGGGTAAACATTATCTTCCCTATCCCAGCCGAATCTACTATGTGTTCATGAGTGCCTGGACACTTTAGACCACGGATCAAGTTAGAGGCAGCTTGTTCTTTGACCTGCCAGGCTAAAAATCTTCCCGTGAAGTTACTCTCTTCGTACACTTTTTGAGATTGACTTCAAAAAAACGCCTCACTTTGGTCATATAAGTATGTACTAAATTCACGTTTAGCTTTATTCAGTTGTTCTCTAATACTCTTCGAGGGGTTTTGTTGCCTTAGAACACTTAAAACCTGTATACGATGTTCCAGCTATTTTTTTATAGACCTAGCAGCAGTCAGTGTGGCAGCGTCTTTCCCTATGACTATACCGCGAATGAAGGCCTTTAAAGCATCCCAGAAGATGTTTAGAGGGGCAGTTTCGATATTGCGGGCAATAAATTCTCTAATCTCTAATTTTAATGCAGCGACCCATATTTCGTCATTCAGATATAATTTATTAAATACCCACCATTTGGGCGACCTTACATACTCCCCTAGAATGAATTCAATGACCAGCATGGTGTGATCAGAAAATGCATTATGCACGGTCCTATGATGGCCTAGCCTAAGTTTTCGGGAAGCTAAAAAAAAGTCAATCCGAGAGGAAGACTTAAATCTCCCTGACCAACAAGTATATTCTCTTTTGGAAGGATTTTGTGTACGCCAGTGGTCAGAGAGATCCAATATTGTTTTATAGTTCAAAATAGTTTGCAATACTTTTGGTTTATGCTGCTTTCTCGATTGAGTAGTTGAATCCAACTTGGGATTCATAAGAACATTAAAATCGCCTCCAATAACTATATAGCCTGCCATCTTCAATAGCGATTGAAACAATTCTTCATACACTCCAGAGTTATCATTTAGTGGTTCTCCAAAGGCTTACAAAAGTAATGGGTCTCTGTCTACTTTTGATTTTACATGTGACCTAGCACCAACGTCCTGAGCCACCCTCTTCTGTTTTATTAATTTCTGCATGTATATTCTTATTTAAAAATATTGCTGCCCCGCGCTGAGATTCAGTACATGATGAAAAACCCCGATATGAGGCCTATGATTTGAGCATAGAAAACTCGTCAATCATAGAAGTAGGAATGTGAGTCTCCTGTAAGAGAATTCCTGAAGGATTTTCAGCCTTGATCCACATTTCTACCGCCCGCCTTTTCTTAATATTATTGAAACTGTTGGCATTGAAAGCAATTATTTTCAGACTCTCCTTACTTGACATTTAAAACCTTATTTTAGATATATTAAAACATTTTCTGTCTAACCACCCCTTGCCCTTGGTACACTCTCTACCACCGGAAATCGATCCAAAACCAAATATAAATGACATAGCACCAATAACTTCATTTTTCATTTTTGCCCCCCCACCCCTGCACTCATATTCACCCACCCTAGCCTCCAGTGGCCCTTCTTTCTTCCCCCACGCTGGCCACAAGAACCTGCCCCCCAACACTGGGGTGTCCTGTTTTTACACCCCTAGGCCCCCCAGGTCCCCTTGCCCCACCCCACTCTCCCCCCCCGACTTCCAAAGCGCTTAACCCCATATGACATAATGTGATATAATCAAACTATTGCAGATCCACCCGATTTCTAACTCTTTTGGCCGTGCGAAATGTTCTTAAGCAGATCCTGTGCTTCATCTATATCTGATATCATGTAGAATCTGCCTTTCACCAACACTTTAAGCTTAGACTGCTGAGCTATCATAGCTTGGGTACCTTTAGCTTTAAATAGCTGTAACATCTTTACGAATTCCTTCCTTCTGCGTGCAGCAGCAGCGGACATATCCGAGAAAATACGTCATTTAACTGTTTCATTGACAGAAAATTGTCTATGCTGAATAGCCGTGGATAGAATAGTCTCTTTTATCCGTACATCCGCGAAGTTTAACACAATTTTACGAGGAAGAGTGGAATTTGGAAAGGGCTGGGCAGGAACACGATGTGCTTGCGTAAGTGTTAAATCGCCCTCGTGATTAGGAATGACTTTTTGTTTTAAGAAGGAAGTAACCCATTGCATCGTGTTAGACCCTTCAATTCCTTCGGGAACCCCCACTATGCGAAAGTTCGAATTACGATTATAATTCTCCAAATCATCCAATTTTGTTTCAAGTGTCCATGTAGTCTTGGTGATTAGTTTCACTTCTTTTTTAGTCTCTGTCATCTGATCCTCTAAATTCGATAATCGGATCTCAGCTTCTTGAAGACGACCTGGGAAGGTGGAAAACAAGTCCTCAATCTTTTCCAATCGCTGGTGAATTGAAGCCAGTTATGATTTTCGAAACCTCTTCATTTCCCGCACCTCATCAAAAATTAAATTCAGCATGTCCTTTACTGACATCTGTCTTTCCCCCAAAGTCTCAGTGTCCAGATCTAGCAAAGGGCTGAATGGGTCCACTAGGACTGCCGGATCAGCAGGAATGTCTGATTGAGTATCAGTGTGTAATGCGACCATGTTTTCCACGTTCAAAACCTCCTTCAATGCAACTTCTTTATCTTTAGCAAAGGGTACTGATAATTTTTCCCTGGGCGGGGAGATCAAGATGGGTGTGGGTACCATAACATTAGTATTGTTAGTTGAGCTCCCTGAAGCTGCAGTCACAACCAGTGAATCTGGGGACTGGTTTGTTGTAGAAAGAACAGCTGCTTGAGCCGGGCTACAGATAGAAGGTGCTCCCATTTTTTTATCAAACAAAGGAAACTGTTTTGCGCCCTTTACCCCAACGGCTGTAACATCTTGAATAAGAGGAGGACAAGCTACTACGGTGATTTGTGAAATCTCTAAATCAGTTCCCCCTATCTTTGTCTCTATATCTTCTCCTGGATTGATCTGATTAGGAGATTCCCTAAGAGACCCCTCCAACTCGTCTGAGCTGCCAGATGAGACCGCTTCATTGTGCTCACCTTTTTCACCTTCATGGCCTTTTTCACTTTTATTTAATAGCTTGGTGGCGTTTTTCGCCTCTCTTGCTTGCAGGCGGAGAGCTTTCGCCTTACGTGTGTTCAGTAATTTCCCCATATTAGAAAACTAGGACTTTCAAAATTTTGAAGTGCTTAGCAAACAAATGGCAGCGAAAACAACTACGGCGGATCTTAAGGCAGTTCTTATAGTGAATAGAAGTTCACTTGCGCCACAGATGAGAGATTTAGTAACAACCGAAGCCCATTTAGTTTTTGAAAAGATCAAGTCCCCCTGGTTGTTGAGCCTGGATGCTGCAAGGAAAGGTGTGCTGTACTGGTTTTTTTTTTACATCGCACCTCCTCGCAAGACCCTCAGAGCATCCGCACAATCTGTACACAGTGCCGGCCACAAACAAAAAAAACTCACCGAGCACCGTCCCAGCCGCTGTTGCAGAAAAGAAACCAAAAAGAAACTCCGGAGTCCGTGGGCTCAGTGCAGGGTTCTATACAAGTGCCTGTCAGACTAACTCCGAGTCCTGAGCACTAGCTCCTCGGCTTCATACAAGAGAGTCAATGCACCTAGTGAAAATCCCGAATTATGTCGGAAAATTTCTATTCAAAAGCGCTCCAAGGCTGTGCTGTGACCTACAGGAAAATATCGCTAGAAGAAAATCGCTGTTGTTCCGTCGGTTTTCGTAGGTCAGAGGAGTGGAGCTCAAGCAGCAAGACGCCAACTACCTTCCGCCACCATCAGCCTCGTGCGGGGGAGGAGCATGGAGCCGGGATCCCAGGTGCTACACGGAGGCGTGGAACTCCGTCATAGCCTGCATCACCTTGGTATGTATTTATTTCATATTACTTTATTTATTAAATGATTCTAGTATTCTTTAGAATCATTTGAAGCAAATGAATGTCACAGACATGCAGGCCACTAGTCCTGTGAATGCTAGTGGTTGGCAATTTGCGACCTACCTCATTCTTATTCTTTAGATAGGTAGAATTTTGAACCACTAAGAATTCGTAATTTATTAACTGACTCAATAATGCATATAGGTCTCTTCGCAAATTTGTACACTGGTCATACAAATACTGATGGCAAATTCCAACCTGTATTTTACGATCAGATCCCCATACATCTTTCCCCAAATTGTGAGTGCACGTCTAGGACTTATGTCTTTATAGGACCATATGACACATGTAACTTGTTACATAATTTGTTCAGATTACCTGATTTATTAAATTATTCTACTATTCTTTAGAAAGATTTAAGCAAACAAATGTCAGCAGTTTAGTGTTCATTGTTTACCTGAAACTGCATATTTGTCTGTCAATGTTTTGAGAAATGTATGTTTTGTTGGGGATAGTGTGTTAATATGTAAAAGTGTTTGATTTAACATTATGCAATGTTATATATCACATTTGAAATGCAAATCACATTGTAAGGAAATTAAAAACATGCATTATCAAATATACTTTACTTTTTTGTACATTGACACAAATAGAGTACGTTTAACAAGATTTTGTATAAAGAAAGAAAGTTCACAATTAGCACAATTAGAACTTTTTTCTGTGAAACATGAACAATTTGGAGAGTAACCCCTTTTATAAAAGCAAAGGGAATTGATAATGCAGATCTCAACAGTCAATACATTGCTAGTCAAAGCACCATTTTCAATTATCTACACAGCACAAAAATCCATTTTATAACTCAATTTATATTATGTAATGTCAGATTTTAATTTGCTTTCTGCCCTACAGACACCCTATATTTTCCTATGTCCAGCCTATCACTAAAAATCTCACCTGTCTGTTTAGAGCGAGTCACACAGTTTGTTGGATCAGCTAGTTTATGAACTGATACAGGTCTTGCAAGCTGCCAATGCGGTGACCCAGGCTTGCAAAAACACAGTTAACCATATTCAGATGCTAGGAGAAGCCTATCTGGATATAATCTTTGCCTAATTAGAGCTCATCTTGCCAAAATCTGGGTCTAGCTGGAACACAAATATCTGTTCCTTTTTTTTAAACAGGAACCTATTTCTATCCTTGATTTATACAGGAAGATGATTTCCTATTGGTCCGTTATCAAAGGGCTGTTATCAAACCAATCCATACCCTTACCTATTTAGCCTTCCTGTTCTTCTGTTTGTAGTTTCACACTGGTTCATTATCTTTCCAATTGGTATCCAATAGCACGCATTCTATTGGTCATATTAGCCACAGGATGGGAAAGGAGATTGAGGCCTTTGAAAGAGCAGCAGAGACAGGCCATGATGATTCAAAGAAAGAATTTTTAGGACATACCAATCTAGGTTCAAAATAAGGGACATCTTTACAAACATTAAATAACTATTAGAACATCATTATCAACCCTGCTGATAAAGGTGGTGGTATTGTAGTAATGGATACTAAAAATATGAAGAAAGCATAAACAAAGTATTATCTTTAATGGAGCATTATATGTGTCCTGCTAATGAATACCTGGGATGAACAGAAGAAAGAAGTAGGCCATCTGTTAAGGTTAGTCAAGGAGGATCATGTAATTAGTGAGAAGGAATTTTGTTGCTTGTTGAGCAAATATCCTGTAATCATCTACAAAATACATTAAAATACATTCCAACTCCCATTTAAACAAATATATTGATATCTTTTTAAGGCCTTTGGTAGCCAGACAGAAGTCCTACATTAGGACAGGTACTACTTTGATACATAAAATGGAGGGAGTACATTTTGAAAGGTACTCTAATTAAATTGTAACTATGAACACTTAGGGGCAGATCCTGATTCTGGTTAGAAGGGCTCCGAACCATGTTCGGAGCCCTTCCGACCGAATCTGTCAGTGCCGGACGGATTCCTTTCCGACCGAGCTATTCCGATGGGCTCGGTCCGAATGGAATCCAACTCGGATTTCCGGATGGCCTACGACGGGCTCGGAGAGCCCGCCTGCCATCTGGAAATCCTTCAGTACTCCCCCGGTCGCCTCTTTACGACCGGGGGAGTACAATGGCAGTTTTTCGCGGCCTTTTCATGCCGGTCATTCCGGCATGAAAAGGCAGTCAGAAACTGTCTTTGGAGGCCCCCATGGGTGCAAGGCTGCCGAATGGCAGCCGGGAGTCACCTATGGTGCCCCTCTGTGGATCCCTGCGCCCAGTGCAGGCACATTGGGGTGCCGGCCACAGGGTGCAGATATGAACTGCGCCCCTGCTTTTCTCAATGCAGACATGCATTCCGCTCAGAATGCATGCCTGCATTGTGAAATATACGAGTGTGACGGTACCCTGTTCGGTCGCATCGTATTAGCAGGGCCGTAACCGACGACAGCAGGTCGGTCGGTTACTGCTCCTGACCAATGTCGGATGGACCTGAGTCCGTCCGACATCGGAATAGGCCCCAGAGTAGTTATATTCTAATATCCCATGAGGCTTAATGATACAAGCATTAGAAATGATCTTGCAAGGGGATAGTGATGCAACACCGCAAACTACTTATATAATAGACTGCATGCACATCATTCTCAAGAATACTATGTTCCTCTTTAATAATATAGTGTGCACACAAACTAAGGGAACCAGCATGGGCGCAACCTGTTTGCTGATGCTAGCATGTACCTATGCTGGTGTCTTTGAAGATCAATATATATTACAATGAAACGTCTCCAGTTTTTGAGAATGTGACCTACAGGTTGCAGTATATAGATGACATATTTTTTATTTGGTATGGTGAAAGGGAATATCTTACAGATGTTTTAGAATGGATAAAGTGTGGGCACTCCAATCTAAAATGTATGGCTTTAGTGAGTGATGATAGTGTAGACATCTTATATCTTAGAATTAATTATTTATTTAACTTATAAGGCGCGCAGCTACCCGTAATGGGTTTCCCGGCGCCAAGGGACAGATTAAAAGAGGGAGAGGAGAGCAGCCGTAGATCATTGCCAAAAGAGCCAGGTCTTAAGTCCTTTTCCGGAAACGGGAGAGGTTAGTTTCAGTTTTTAAAGCAACAGGTAGGACATTCCAGAGCTTGGGACCAAGGTGGGAAAATGAGCGGCCGCCCATCTTCACCAACCTAAATCTCGGGGTCACAAAATCACCTTTACCTGAAGATCTGATGGAACGAGTAGGATGATAGGCTTGAATGAGTTCTTGTAGGTATTTAGGGCCGTCCTTGTTTAATCTTAAATACATAGCAGAGAGCCTTAAACTTGATTCGACTGGCAATCCTAAGCCAGTGGAGATCATAAAGTGATTGAGAAATGGAGGTTCTCCACGGAACATGACATAGAAGTCGTGCAGCCGCATTCTGCACAACCTGAAGTTTTTTTAAGGTTCCTAGATCAGCTCCCAAATAAAGAACATTGCCATAGTCCAGGCGAGAATCAACTAATGCCTGGACCACCGTCTTTTGAGTAGCAGCAGGGAACATCCAGAGAATTTTGTGGAGCCATCTTAAAATGGTAAAGCAGACAGAAGCCACCCTCACCACCTGCTGCTGCATAGAGAGATTCTCATCAATGAGAAATCCGAGGTTGCGCACCTGGGCAACAGGTTTGGGCATAGAACCCATTTCTTTAGGCCAATGTTGAGGGCCCCATGAGTTTCTCCCTTTGCCCAAGATGACAACCTCGGCCTTGTCTCCATTAAGTTTTAGAAAGTTACTTCGCATCCACTCAGAGACCTTAATCAATCCGTGTTTAAGGGTTGAGATATTGCCATCTTCCGCATTAGAAAAGGAAAAAATAATTTGCGTATCGTCAGCGTACGAGAATAGAGTAAGACCAGCTTCCTCCACAATAGTAGCCATGGGTCTAACGTAGATATTAAATAGTAAAGGACTCAGGATAGACCCCTGGGGAACACCATACGCTGAAGAGCAAATTTTGGAGGAGCCTCGCGCAGAGAAAACCTGAAAGGTACGGTTACTTAAAAAAGATGCCACCCATGCCAAAGCAGGACCCTCAACTCCTAAAGACCGAAGTGATGCAAGGAGGATGGAATGTGGCACCGTATCAAAAGCCGCACTCAAATCAAGATATATGAGTGCAGATGTTTCTCCGCAATCAATACAGTGACGCAATTTCTCGGTAACTCCCAAAAGCGTTGTTTCAGTGGAGTGATTTGCCCTGAAACCTGATTGGGACAGATGTAGAAAGCCCGAGCTTTCCACAAAGTGGGTAAGCTGTGTATTAATGTGCCTTTCTAAGATCTTCGATAGGATGGGCAAAAGCGAGATTGGCCTATAGTTTGAAAGTTCGGAAGGGTCAGCTCCAGCCTTCTTCAGGAGAGGACTAATCATTGCATGTTTCCACTCCGGTGGGACAAAAGCCCCTTTCAAGGAAGAGTTTAAAAGCTCCTTCAAAACACCACAGGAGTCCGGACCAAGTTGTTTCAGAATATTAATCGGCAGAGGGTCACGCGTGGAGCCCGATTTAATACTTTCCAAACAGAGAGCAAACGAGACATCATCAAAAGGTGACCAGACAGCAATTTTAGTTGCAGAGTCAGGCGAGCTACTATGAGTAGGTTCAAGAGGCAAAGTAGATTCCCCAGAAGAAACTGGGGAACCCAGAGAGTCATAGATAAGCTCGACTTTTGCTATAAAAAATTCTGCAATAGAGTCAAAGCCAAATATGAGTCCCTTGAAATGAAATTATACACTAAACCCACGGACGGTGATACAATGTTACCTTATAAAATTAATCACCCTAGGAGTCAAAGTGACAATATTCCATTTGAACAATTCCTCTTTTTGAGGAAGAATTGCACCAGCATGCAGGATTTTGAAAAGCATGCAGAGGTCCTTAAAGGAAAATTGAGGGCACGTGGTTATCCGAACAGACGGATTAGCCATTCAGATTAGCTGGTGACATATCAAAATAGGAAGGAATGATGGAACCTAAACAGGAAATGCCAAATCAATTTCTCAGATAGACACAGCAACACCACAATGGTCCAGGGAGATTGGCCCTAAGAAAGCACAAAAAAACGGAGGAGTGCGTTTGCAATACATCATAAAGTCAGATGCCACATGAAGTTAGGAACACTTAGCCAATCAGTATACAGAACACACAGTGCAGGCAGGGATTGCACGTTCCTCATGCCGAACATCTGGAGACGTTACCCACTGGCCGCATTGGGTCCACACAAGGTTGAGGTCCGCATGGATTCCTAATCTAATACATTCATTTATGACCCCAAAGATGAAGGTTCACATTCCTTACCAAAAAAAAGATTGCCAGAAGTATTTCGTTATATTCAATGAACTGTAAAAAATTCTATGTTTGACCGATTGTAAATTGAGACAGTCCTCAGACCATAGGTCTGTGCTCCCAACCACATTGTTTAATTAAACAAACTGTTCCTGTTTTGGCAACCCCCTCTTTTCTCTTGGTCTCTTCAAGTTCAAGCAACAGGTCCATTTCTGAATGCCAGGTACAGATAAACCAGAGAGCCCCATTATTGTGTATAGGTGAAATCAAACTACATTTGATTGCCTTGTTCACACCTATAAAGAACCGACAAGGAATAGACAGAGGAGTATCCAGGATAATAGTGTGCTCCAGGGGAATTTCCATTGTGAGCAGTGTGGCAATGGTAAGAGTATAATAAAAGGTGAAAACATCACATTTGAGGGTATTGTAATTTATGTTAACCAGATGGTGAACTGTAAAAGCAGCAGTGTGACTTACCTTATAATATGTCCCTGTTGTAAAGGGTATATTGGGGAAACAAAGAGAGAAATTAGAGTAAGACTTAACAAACATAAGTCTGCTATTAGGGCATGTAAAAAGAATGCACCGCTCATGGAGCATTTTAAGGAGATGAAACATATTGAATGTGACATGAAATGGTGCATCTTGGAAAGGGTAGAACTATCACGAAGGGGAGTGAACCTTAGCCTAAAGTGAAAACGGAGGTAACCGTTATTCATATCTACATTTTCTACCCATTAGAAACGCCTAAATAATTTGAAAGAGTGGGACATGATATTAAGCTATTTTATATATTAATAAGAGTTCTGCCTTATCTCAATAAAAATGATAACACCGTGTGAGGATAATTCTCAAGGGGTGTATCATGCCTGAGAATTTGATGTTAAATTGTGGCAACACAATCTACAAAATTAGAATAATGTATATGATCTACACTTAAGTAGGGTAAAAAGATAAGGGTACAGATTGAATTTATAAGAGACCAATGGATAACCAACAGCAGATATGGAACACTAAGCACACAACTCTTGCAGATCACATCAACCCCTGTGCTAACAGCAGCAAGGAAATCTTCTCCATCACCTAAGATTTCACGTAGTCTCCTGCCACCTCCAGCAACATCACCCCCCCCCCCACAAAACGTTTGCAACAATCTCTTGGAATTCTTGTGTAACAAAATCACCTACATATACAGCAACTTCAAGCCTCAACTTGACCCCTTCATCATTGCAATTCAACTTCCATCATGGCCAATAAAGAAATTCTAACCTCATGGCCTGCCATCACCACTGTTAAAATCGCTGCTACCATGAAAACCATTCACTTAGGGGCTCCCTCTGACACTTTCCTCCACTATGCCTTCACTAAAGAACTCCTACTGATCACTGAAGGACTAACACCCATCCTCAATGCCTCCATTGATTAAGCCTCATTCCAGGACACCTGAAAACATGCCTCTGCCATGCCCCTGCTCAAGAAACCTTTCCCTGATTGAGGGCTTACCACTGTACAGAAACAGCAATCACCCCACCACAGAAAACATCTGCATGGTTTTGTCAGAAAATGCAGTTACCTTCTTTCTCCTGGACCTCTCTGCAGCATATGACATGGTCTCACACCCCATCCTCATCAGCTGCCTGTATGAGATGGGCATCCATGGGCGAGTAAACTCATCTGCAGAGTGTCTCAAGGTACATCACTCAGCCCCACCCTCTTTAATCCATACATGATCCCTCTGACCAAAGTCTACCACACACACAACAACATCCTCTCCTACATCAACAACACACTACTCATACTCTCCCTCTTGGACAAGACCCTCAATAAAACAAAAAAGTTCACCGCCTGCATGACTGAAGTCGCTAACTGGACAATACCGACAAAACAGCAGTGGTGATCTTCAGCAAGAATACCTCACCATGAAACTCTAACTGTGGCAGGATAAACTCAGACCCACACCAAACACCCATACTAGGAACCTGAGAATAGTCATCAACAGCAAAGTAGACATGACCACAGAAGTGAACGCCAAACCAGCATCTTGCTTCCACACCCTCAAGATGCTGAGGACAATTTTCAAATGGCTCCCAAGCAACGCTAGAAAACTGTAACTCATGCCCTGGTCACCAGCAAGTTGGACTAAGGAAACATGCTCTACACCAGGATCACCAAGCAACTCACTTGAAGACTACAAACCATCCAGAACTTGGCAACCAGACTAATCCTTAACCTATCACACAGAATTCACATCATACCACACCTCAGGAAAGTCCACCGGCTCCCGATACACAAATTTGCTCAATTCAAACTTCTCACATTCACATTGAAGGGACTGACTACTCAGGTCCCAACTAGTTTACAGTTGCATCTCTTTCCACCAACCATGCAGACATCTCAGCTCTGCAGGACTCCTATTTGCACATATTCCACACATGCACAGAACCATGTCAGGAGGATGAGCACTATCTTACATCACTTCCAAAGCGTGAAATGGCCTCCCACTCCACATCAAAGCCTCACCTTTTCCTCATTTCCAAAGACCTGGCTTTTTAAATCACCAATCTATCATAGGCAGGGCTAGGCACACACACTTGCTCAGCAGCAGAATACCCATTGAGGGTGATATTGCACTTTACAAATGCAAATAACATATCAATAGGGTGTTGAGAGCATTACATGCAAGTTCCAAACCAAGGAATTCTAAGTAATTAAGCAAGTTGTAAAACTCAAGCACTAAAGCATAGCAATCAGTGGCAGTTATCCACCTCATCTCTACCTCAAGCTTTGGAAATCAAAAATGATGACCATCCTCAACTGGAATGGAAGACATGAAACAAGGTCTCACAGTCAGAGCAATCCAATATAAGGGACTAAAGAGTTGTAATAGAAGTACACGTGGCAGTTAAAAAGTTTACTTGGCTGGGAATCACCATCACTGTAAAGAGTGAGCAATGTAATTTGTTACACATATACACCTTGATCCATGTATGTGATGTTTCAGGAACTAACAACTCCCTATTGATACTGCTGAATGTATTGTGATTGGCCTACAACAATCTTCATGCACTGTAATCTGATTTTTCTGCGTAGTATGGCTAATGTTGCTTCTTGTCAGGGTTTTAGCATTGGAGCTTCATCCAAAGCACCTAAACATCCTTTCAATATTTGAAGATTGCCATCCCACAACATTTGCACATAAATACTGTGGGAAATTGGGTTACTGGTTGAAGAGGGTGAAACCCTACTCAAGCAGCAACCACAATTCCTATCATGGTGAAACACAAGCAAACTCCAAACTAACCTGTGGTTATCCCCTGCTAACTCCTAGTGTCGGATAGGAGGCATTTGCAATCAGTATCATGCGTATCTCTGGACATGACAATAATTGTACCCCCTTATCTGCTAGTTTGATGACCAAGACCTTGTTGAACTCCAAGGACTGTAATGGCAATTGTTCAGCATGTTATATATTGTGAAACAATTTGTCATGAACTGTATTCATATTTTCCACATCGTGGATAATATCTTGTTCGAATGCAAATATTTATGGTGTAATAAAGTGTGTTGGAGGTATGAAAGTGGACTTAGTATGAAGTCCAATGTTCTGTATCGTTGGCTCTTGATCATCAGTGTCCAGAACAGAAAAAAGATTTTAATCATACTTTCCAGAACAATTGGGCCAATTGACATTTCAGAATAAACTTGACAATTCTTGGAGTAGGCAGAAAACCAAGGCTGTAATAAAGAAAAATAATGTTCTGAGTGCTAAGCTTCGTGGAATACAGAATTCCCATTAAGTTGTTGTTTTTCTTGCACTCAGCAGGGACTCCCTGCCCTTGCTTCTTGGTATTATTTGTGGTTCTTCTGCACATTGTTCCCTGGCGTTGTCATTTTGTAACAATAGAGGTGAAACAGGGACTGTTCAAACCCCAAGTCTTTGAGAAACTCACTAAGAACGCTGGGAAATGTGCCTCTAACAGTAATGGTGATTCACTCTTAGAGACACACCAAAAACGCAACAGATTAGACTAAAAGTGTCTAACTACATACATAACAATATCAAAAATTGCCAAAATTATTAGGAGACACTGGAACATCATTTGCCGAACTGGTAAAAATTGGGATCTTCCCTTATTCTTTCATAAAAGAGGTCAGAGTCTTAGGTACAGAATAGTACACACCGGAAACAAGATCATCCACATGGTAACAGACAGAAGGTTGTGGGGATTACCACATGTAACAGGGCACCATGTGTGTGGTACAATCTCCGTGTGTCCATTCACTGAGACTACAAAACAGGTCGAGCTTTGCATGAGAACATCATGGCTCCTTAAGAGTCATATTAATGGTAACAGGGAAAATGTTATGTATACGATAACGTGCCCATGCAGCTTGAAGTATATTGGGAAAACCTCTAGGGAAACACACATTAGGATCAGTGAGATTTGAGCAATATAAGGAGTAAAAAAAGCTCCACTAAAATGACAAATCATTGTTTACAGGCAAATCATACTGAGAAGGAAATTGAATGGAACTTCATCCAGGAAGTAGATGTTGACCATCGGAGTAACACTTCACAGGTCCTAGTTACTAAAAACAATTATTGGTGTATCCCGTTAGGACACATACTGAAGGACTTAATGGCGATATACCCTAGTTACAAATCACTGTAGGATGATTTAGTGACTTGTGATGCCCATAGAGCTTTTTGACTAAGCCCCTTTTTGTACAGCTGTCAATTTAATATGAAAGAATACGTTACCCATAATGTATTTATTCATGACGTATCTAAAGTTTTATACTGTAGTTGAGCACCAAGTCCCTTGTCATTCTGCAGCTCCTCCCTTTCCCCTCTCCCTACTCGCACTTTCACCTACCCCTCCTCCTTTTTATCTCTGTATGCATAACTTAATAGGGGCCCGTCACATTACTCTAGCAAGTTAGGCAAGTTCAACAAATGGCACAATTATATAATTTTCTTTTGTTGAGAAGTAATAACATTATTATACACAAGTTTTATATAGTATTGGTTAGGGTAAGGGAACTATGAGCTGTATGGTTGCAGTCATGCATAGTTTACACTGCATACATAGGTTTGTAGTGGTTTGCTATGTTCACCAAACACATATGAACATACAACTATTAACAGAATATCACAAGAAACGAAAAACTTATGTCTTCGTATCTGTTATTTATATGTTTGTTCTCTCTATGTCTCCAGTTATATGGTTTTAATGATGATTTTCTATGTTATTTGCTTTCTAATTTTTCAGGACACCAAAAATATGCGATTCCAATGCATACTGGTTTACAGGACCGCACTAATAGGTATTGTGTGCCTGGTTGTGTATGATTGTTAATGTATGGTCAGAACTAGGAGTCAGGAAAATTGTTATGTAGTGTCCAGAAGAAACCCTGGGGCAGCTTAGGGGCCGGTTTATAGGCTGTCAATCCCCACAGATGCAGGGATTCTAACAAATCCTGTACATCCATTCAGTTTTTAACTATCCCCTAGATCTACCCCCATTAAAGGACAACCCTCAAATTAGATACAGGAATTGTTTATTGAGTCTCTAGATTCTGTTTCCACATTCACCCGCCATCTTAAAAGGTACTCCTCATTATAACGAGGAGGCCATTTACCATTGGCAGGTTCTTTGGTGAATGAGGTGTCACCAGTGATAAAGCATGACACCCAGGGCGGGTGAATGTGGAAACAGGATCTAGAGAGGCCACACCTATCAAATGTTTGATTTTGTGGAAACCCTGTGTGTCCTACACATGTCTGGAAATTTTTGTAAAGGGGAATTCTCATTAATTGAGCAGTTTTGTTCTAGATCTTGTCACTTGTTTGCTTTTTGTTTGGTTTCATGTTTATGTGTTACAGACTTCCTGACTCTTATCCTATGTTGCTGTGCCCATTGAGGTTAGGCCTGGTTTCCATCCTCATGATCCATAAGTTGTTGTTGCAGAACATGCATTTGACATATGATGATATAGCAGCCTACCTGTGCTGCATCCATAGTGGTGTACTGCAGAATGGAAGTGTGAGCTGTTGCAAACAACCTGTGAGAGTTTCACATGTGCATGGCTGTTTATGTAGGTCTGGGCCTGTGTGCAGTTGTGCGTGATATTTCATTTTCTTAAGCTCAAACAGTTCATTTACTGTATTTTTTTATGATTGTGATGGTCTTGGAGTTTTGCATTATTTAACAGCTTTTCTTTAACTCCATTAGTGCTAAGGCAATTCCCCCTGAGTGCTGTTACTCCAGATTTCCCATTGTTCATGACGAGCTCAGCTCGTCATGAGCACAGGAGCAGTGCACTGCATGACGAGCTGAGCTCGTCATGAGCATGGAAGGGGTTAATTTTGTACACGTTTTGGAATTATTACCATCAGCTTTTGACTGAAGGTATTTCTTAGGTTGTATTTCCCACTGCTTTTTAATGACCTCTCATATCTGAGATTGGGTGGTATGTAACACATGCGTTATTTTTCACATGTGAAAAATAACACATGCAGTAAATAGCACATGTGTTAAATAGAGCATGTGGTCTACAGATGTAGTATTTAGCATGCGCTAAATATCATATGCATTTTTTAACCTGTGATCAAACGACTTGTTAAATTCATATGATATTTACCCTGGCATAAGGCAATGATCACCACACCTAACTCATAATAAGGGACTGAGTGCACTAGGATTGACCTGCATGAGATTTTGAGGAATGCAAATTCAAACACTGTTGGCATCAATTTCAAAACACCATCCAGGTGAACTATGGTGAATGTTTTTCCAGTTACTTTTACTGCTCATTTCTAGTCATGGTTTACTTCCTTCACAACATGAAATATCCTTCACTCATTGAAGCTGTGGACCATTTTTAAAAGAAAAAAACACCACGACAGAGGAGATTTTCACATTCATATGCTGCTGTGGGTAAAGGAGCACCAAAATTTGGAGCAGACATTGATGAGTCTGTCTTCTATTTATTTAGCAATATGTAACTTGTGAGATTACAAATGAGTCTCATAACTAAGGGGCATATTATCAACAAAGTGGCGAAGAGAGGCGTTAGCCATCGTGGCTTAACGCCTCTCTTTGCCACTTCGGAAACGCTAGGCTGCACCATATGTAAATGTGTTTGTTTTTATATAGTGCACTTCTACCCAGAGGTCTCGTAGCGCTGTATTCATACCGCTGTGGAACCCTTCCTGGCTTTCCTGTGAGATGTCCACTCCTGGGCACCCCAAGGTGAAGCCAGGCATCCAAGCACTGCTGGGGCTGTTGTGGAGATTAAGCAAGCTATTGCCCAGAGTCACAGAGTGGGACCCATGATTTAACTAGGCACTGAGACGAGCATTATCAGGTCCGGGGAGATTGAGTCCAAGTGCCGCCGAGGCAGGAATTAAACCCTGGTCCCAGGCCAGACCTCTGCATCAGGGTCTGCCGCTTTAACCATTGAGCCACGCTTCTCCACATGTGTGCTGCTTCATGCAGCACACATGTAAGATACAAATTGGCATTTTTAAAAAGAGGTTTGTTTATGTACAGGAAGGGACACTTTCCTGAACATAAAGAAACCTTGGCATTTTGCATTTTCCATGTGTGCTGCACAAGGCAGCACACATGAAAAAAGCAAAAATGAGGGCAAATGAAGCATTTCTCCTCGTTTCGCCACCTTAACACCATAATTTTTCAGGTGTTAAATTCGGCGCTGCCACCTATTATCACCAAGCTTGATAATAGGTGGCAGAGTCAAAGTGAATGGGTGTTGCGGTGGAAAGCCCACCGCAATACCCACTGCACGCCATCTTTCATGATGAGTTTATCGTGGAAGGGGCCCTATTACCAAGGCAGCGTTAAGTCAATTAACGTGGCTTTAAGCCACATTAATTGCCTTAACGCTGCCTTGATAATAGGGTGATGCAAATATCGCCGCGTTATCGGCAGAAAAGTGCCGATAACGTGGCGATTAAGGGGTTGATAATATGCCCCTAAGTTTTAAATCAGAAAGTGTCACAGTTTCAGTCAGTAGAAAGTACTGCCTCTCTAGATATAGATCAAAAGTGTAGTAGTACACTAAATGGCGTTTTGGGTTTCCAAGACCAGTGTACTCAAAAAGCAAAGTAAACCGTTTCATGTCTCCAGTTAGAGTGCACTTGAAAATACCACATAGCATTAAAAGAAGTGAAGCTTCAACGTGTATAAAAGATTATATTATTGGCATTGCAATCAATTTGATGGAATCATGGGTATTCAATAGATGGGAAATAATTCCATTGAGGTTGCACCTATGTAATTTCTTACATAACTACATCTGAGAAGGCTGAAAATGATGAAGCGTGGTGAGAGATTTATTCGGTGAAGTCTTTTTCCCCAAAATGGTACATTTTCAGCCTCCAAACTGGGCCTTATAATGAAATTGGTTGTTATGAGACATGTGATTGCATCATTGGATCTTCTCTGTACAGTAAGTGTGCAAATATAATGTGTTTAAATTTAGGTATGGCTGTCACAAGAAAGGAGTGTTGAAGTCTTTGCAGAGATTCAGTACTTGGCTCTTGCAGACCCTGAGAGTACTTATATTGTAAAAAGCATTTTGTTGGATGATGTATCTCAAAGCGAAATAGTTTACTAGAAGTGTTACAGTGCTACACATACAGGAACAATGCTAAAGAGAATATAGAAGCGTGTAATTTTGCAGTGACAGTTTGCATTGGTTGCTTAGTAAGTCACAACAAGTCAAACTTAATTAACCACAGTAAGGTAACATCAGACAACTGAACAGAGAGAATTATTTTAAATTGCTCTGTTGCTGCTCTTAAAGCCACTGCATATGAACCTTTAGGGCAGTATCATTTTCATCAAAATGCCTTCAATGTAGTGAAAGACACCATTCAATGTCTTGTCTTTCTCATTTACATGAAGATGTTCGATTATAAAATTCAACAAGAGTAAATCGGTGCAGCAGGAATAGCTACAGAAACTCCAGATGGAAACCAAATCTAAGATTTAGTTAGTCATGATGTCCAATGACATCAAAGAAAATTAGGCTTGCACAAAATGTTAAATATGTTGAAGTAATTGAAGTAATTTTGGTATTATTGTGTTACTCTTGTGACCTGAAATTGCACAACTACACCTGTTCACGTAATTCGGAGTAATTTGGGCACCCATGCCCACTCAAAAGTGCAGGAACAGAGCCTGTGCGGCTGCTGACTGCTGCTTTTTCTGTTGTCTTGCATTTAGCAGTATTTTCTTAGCGCAAAATGCATCCTCAGGTTAATTTTGGACACAGGGGTGCGTTTTTCACTAGGGGAAAATAGCACTTCATGAAGGGCTATACTCTTCTTGTAATTCTGCGTAATGTCTCAGGATTTTGCTGTAATTTTGCATAATTACGCAACAGTAAATTGCACAAGTTACGCCCCCCCCACTCCCCCCCCAAAAAAAGTATGCAGCAATAGCAATGAATGGAGTTTGAAATCTTGCTGAGCAGGTCAGAAATGATACCGTTAATTTAGATAGTCTAATACAGCAACTAAATGAAAAATAGTTTGACATTTTCAAAAATATTACTGACTCAGTTTACCATCGAATTCTGCTTAATAAATCTAAAGTTCAACCATACACAGTTATAGCACAGTGGTTGAGCTGGCACTCGAAAAGGTTTTCTTATTAAAAAGTTCCTGGTTCATTAATAAGAAAAGAATTGTGAGCTTTCTTGTATGGCCACTGCATCAACTGAACAGATTACTTCCATTATCATAGGTATTACTGTATCTACTTTACAGTTGTTTCTAGTACAGAGCAACTTACTAGAATACCTAAAGTGTCCTTAAAAAAATGGAAGTACTGTCATTAATGTGGTCAACATGCGTCCAAAAATGATGCTTGCTTTTTTTCTAAGAAGAATTCAAGAAGTTCTTAGAACATATTATGATGCACAATTCAAAGAAAAACATGTTATAGTGTTCGGAGATCTGCAATCAAAGTGCAGCCAGTTTTCAACATGTGGCAACATGACCAGGAATGTAACTGTTTGGGCAGTATTGCAAAAGTAAATATTTTGTTATAGCTTTATTAAGCAGAAGCACCTGAAAGCATGAGATAAGCTGCAGATCAAAATGACTGAGATATGTTAATTGATATTTTCATTGGCATTCGAAGGGAAGATGCCAAAACACCCTTAGAAATCTGAACCCTTGCTATTTTATGTTTATATTGTTTATAAACAACTGTATTTCTTATACCAACATTGAATGAGTGCACAGTTCCCACATAACCAACCCTCCAGCAGCAGAAACAAGAAATTATTCAACTGAAGTCAATTGACAGAGTGGACATCAAGGACTGAATTTAACTTAACATCAGTTAAAACCCTCAATATCATGTAAAGCCTGACTGGAAAAAGCTTTGCATCTGAGCAAAAATTGAAGAGTAATTTTATGGCTTGATTTAAGTACAGAGCGGGGCATAGTAAATGATGCAATGCGAAATGCACTGGAGCTTACCACATACCCTAACAGGAATGACTTGATGTAGTTTTGGTAAAATTTGACCACATACAGGAACCAAAACAAAATGCAAGATGAAGTGCATTGCTTCTGGTAAAATACCTATACATGCAGAGAACTGTTACCTCTCCATTTAGCTATGCTGCCACCATCCACAAATCACGGTATCAAAGTTTAGATGGGGTTACTGTGATCCTTTAACATAGCATATTTAAATAAAAGAATGTCTTTTGTGCGGTTAAATTTTCAAACACTATTAGGATTGTACCTTATGTGTGTATCGTAAATATAGACATCTGATGTTTAAAAGAATAATCCATATTAAGAAGTTTGCATGCTCAATACCCCATTTCTGAATATGTGCAGACTTTGGTAACCGGAAATTACTGAAGAACTACACAGATGAAAAAGGCACAAGATTTTCTGATGCAATAACTATAAAAAAGATTATCTGATACAAAAAAAGATGTTGCTGGAACTTAATTCTCTAACTTTTCATCCTGAACTGATATTGTAGTGCAACAGTAAATATTCTTTTTCAGTTACTCAAGTAATGGAACTGATTCAGGAGAGCTCTGAAGTCTTTATGTTGAGCATTGTTATCTTTACTAAGCAATGTTGATACAAATTAAAATTAACCTTCATTGGTAACTTGTATTAAATAAACTATTTGTGTATAGCGAGAGCCCAATTCAAATTGAACTCACAAAAGAATGCTCCATGGTTTACAATGAAACTACTAGACCTCTCAGAAACTTTGGAATCAGCTACATATGGGAACTTCAATGTGTGAACTGTCAACTTTCATCCAGTAGAGTGATTTCTTCTAGATTATTTGAGAATTTAATACAAGACTGCAAATGCTTTCCATTTGGAAAGATGGCAAAAAAGTTCACAAGCCAACACCTGTCCAAACTGTAGAGCATTGATGATTTCCACTTTAATATAAAGTAGGAAATATGTGTATTTGTAACACACACGTTCATCCAAGGGTATCTTGGTGCTGAAAAACTGATGTTCAATGTTACCCAACTAAATAGTACTCATTTTATTGATCTCGGAAAGATGAAAGGCTGAGTGAACACAGCAGGATTTGAACCTGTGACCATGAAGTTGAACACAGGCCACTACAGTGGATGCAATAATCCACTAAGCTACCAGACTCCACAGTATGATGTCATCATACTGTTGGGTAGATGTAAACCAGATATCATGTAACGTAAATCAAATATTACAAGTTTTAAATACGGTCAGGTATTACCAGGCAGGAAAATATACACCATTATTGACATAATCTTTTCTTGTAGAACATCTGGTTACTATGCAGTGTATCTAATAAATAATTCAGGTTGTTTTGAGTGTAGTGATACAAATCTTTCATTCAAGGACAGGTTGCTAAGAAATTTTAGAAGTGATTATCAGATAATTCTGGAACCACATTTCAGACTTTTCAGAAAATCACTATAGTAATGGAGATATGAAAATGCAGATTGTGCTCATATATTAAATATATGTTGTTATTCCGTCACAGGGCTAACAAACAGTATGTGCTTCAAGGTGTGTTTTATGGGCTATTAGAAAAAAATCTTCTTCTTAACAAAGTGCATAAGAAGTGTGTTTGCTAGCAAATGCATTTCCTTTCTCTAATTGAAAAGTGATGCTTTTGCTGAAATGTATGTTTAGTATACATTTAAAAAATATACAAATGGATGGCCAGTAACTAGGTGCTTGCAAGTGTTGTCATTGGAATAAGGCAATATTTTTCAATGGCAGTCATGGCATCTGGGTCTAGAATTCAATTCAGCAATCTGTATTACATCTACAGACTATTTTGCCATGCTGATCATGTCAGCTGTCAAGGACGGGGGAGTATGAAGAATTGGGTGCCTCTGTACAAATGTGAAATCGTTTTATAGACGAGTGCTCTCATCCTCTCCCTCACATTAGCCCGCCAACGCTGTCAGCCTTCCTTCCACATTCTGTCCCCCCATTTACTTGTGTAGTCTTGGCGATGTCTGGATGAAAGATCTGGACTCTGCAGTAGCAAACATATATTCTATCTCATGTGGTGCCACAGATAACCTAGGGGCTAAAAGCCAACATCTGTACCCAGCCACAACTCCATAGGATCTGTTAAGCACAAAAACTCATCAAAGGCAATTACCACCAACTATTTACAACAGTACATCAGTAAAAAAAAAAAACAATGTGCAATGTTATGGTCTTAAAATGAACTTAAAAAAACTATCAGGAAGTAATTATGCAGAGTAATAAGCTTACTATTGAGCATATTTGTATCTTCTAATAATAAATGTCAAAAGAGCACCGGTCAGTATGAACAAGGTTCCAATTATCTTGGTATTGCAAATTGGTAGGAAAACTTACCACAGTGACGGTATAATGCATAATATATCTTTAGCAATGTATTTATCTTTACTGATTTAAACAAAGACGAAAGTGGTCCACCCAGGAAGGCAGCCTAAACCAAGCAGGTCACCTTATTCTGTACCTTTAGTGAAACTTCCAGTAATTTATTTACACAACTTTCCTACTTTGACAGTATTTCTCTGAAGTGTTTCCAGAAGCGTGTCAGGTATGCAGCAGCAATAGTAAATTCTGTGCTTAGAGATACAATTGAGTTCCGTGGTCCGTTCATAGGCGAGAAAGTGGCAAGTCACAGAGTCAAGAAGAAGTGAACTTATAGATTATCTTTTAGCTGACCTAGATTCCTTTCCATTTTTGGTTGAATAGAGACTAGTTCACAGATGGGGATGTGACTGGAACAGAACACATTTTTATAAAAGCTTGTCATGGGACAGAATGTAACCAGCCTCTTCATCTAGAATTTGATTCACTAACCTCTATTTCATCAACAGGCGTTTCTGCTGTATTGTAAATATCAGGTGACTGAAGGAAAGGGGTTGTGAATAACAGAGTGCCATTGCACAAATTTAAAATGGTCTTATCCAATCTCTAATTTTATCCTACTATCTTGCTCAGCCAACGTTTACCAGTCAAAATGTTGGAGGAGAAAGATTTTTTCCCAATACATTTCAAACTTTGCATGTGTGTTGTACTTAACAGCACAGACATAAATGTGGGAATAGTTGTTAAGGTTTTCCGTGCATAGTATTTTGTACAGTATAAATCCTACGCTCGACATCAACAACAGAATGTTGCTCTATGGTGCAAAAGTTGTGTGCTTGGTGGTAGGCAGCCTAACTGTGCACCAGTAGGTGTGAAAAGGGCAGCAGCACCACATCTCATGGTGCTGTTCAGGTCTCTTCCTCTCATGGAATGGAGCACATAATCTTTGGTCGCTGGGGTGTGTGAAATATTAGTAAATCCTCTATAAAGTTTTTCTTTAGAAAGTATTTTGCACTAAAAAGCCTGCTCTTCCTTTTCTTTCTTTCAGTTTTCATACCTGAACCCTAGGTAACACTTTCCTGTGTTTTTAACTCAATATCAAAGCACTTAGCCAAGGCAGCCTCCTATCCTTAATCACTCAGGCAACACCTCAATGCTAATAAGCGTCAGTATTAGCATTCATTTAGTGAAAAATCAGGCTTAAATGTCAACTTGATGGAGGACTGAATGATTGCAAAAGCACTGCTTTACTTTGTGTAACTATAATTAGAACATTGAAATGATGAGATCTCCACTGAAGAGAAGACAATGGAGCAGCAGCAGTCTTCAGAAGCTGGTGTAGGTTGTCTGCTCTCAACATTACAATGTCCTAATATACAGCCTCTCTGTTTCCCATAACTCACTGAGTCACTGGAGCTTTGGAAGGAGGGAAGGAGAATCCTGCTCAGCTACTAGGTCTTGCAGGTGCAGCTGATTGAGGAAAATCAGTTTATCCTAGCCCAGGGGGAACCAGAAGCTGACATCAGCCTCCTTTCACAGTTATTACTATGAATCTTCAACAGTTAACAGCAATGGTCCTGCATGACCATTGCTCCGGCATGCGGCTGTTAGCTATTGAACATTCACAGGGGCGGTTTCTGCATTAGGGCTCAGGGGCTGGGCCCCTCTGAATTCCTACACATTTACATAAAAACATATTAAATTGACCGATTTATTTAAAATCCTATCTCGAAATAAATCGATCTATTTAAGTCTGGGCTGTGAGTTTCAGGCTGCCTGCCCTGCCTCGCTCTGAAGCAGGAGACGGAAGCCAGGCAGTAAATCAACTTGCTTAACTGTGATGATGTTTTAAAGCCCTTCATTGCCATCGTGGTCTAGGGTTGTATGCACTCTGTAGGCCAGTGACACAATAAATATAATGGTTTCGGGCGTCAGAGACTTCATCTCTGTGTGATTTCAGACGTCTGCCATTCCGTCATTCAAAGGCTTACATCCCACCCTTTCGTCATACGTGGGCGTGGATGTAAGCACGTCTGATTCAGTGCCTTGTTCTCGGTAATGATAAGTGTTTACATGGTTTTGTTGTTTTATGTATATTATGTTGAGACCCCTCATCACGCTAACCTCCCCCACTGTGACACCACACACCCTCGCTGCAGATCTCTTGCTCCTTTATAATTGGAGCTGCTATATTTGTTCCCCAGCAAAATGGATCCAAATAAGGAGCTGGGTTCTTGTTCCCACGCAAAGTTGATCCAAATATCCGAGTCAAGCCCAAAGCGAGAGACAAGTGCTTACTGTGGAAAATGTGCTTGGACAGTTCTTTGATGTATGACATTAAAACTGGCCCTGTCATTATGCCCCTAAATTAACACTGAGGCCAAAAACATGGATTGACTTGCAAACAGTGAATGTTAAAATCATCTAGGGAATGCATTTCAGCAATTTAGGGGCATATTATCAAGAACAGGCGATAAAATTATCGCCGCTTTATCGGCAGGAAACTGCTGCTAAAGCAGCGATAATGGGCTTGATAATATTTCCTTGTGAATTCCCATAGCAGCCCAGGTTAACACCAAAACCTGGGCTGCTATGGGAATTCACAAGGACCTATTAGCGGCAGTTTCCTGCTGATAAAGCGGCGATAATTTTATTGCCTGTTCTTGATATATGCCCCTTAGTTCTTCTCTTATTTCACTTGCTTTACTTAATCTTGCATTCCCCAAGAGTTAGCTATTTTATAATGTTGTTGTTTATTTGTATGTTTTCTGTGCATACTTGTAGTGTAGTTCCTATTATCCCAATAGGCTCTGCGCATTGGAATAATACCTTCAATAGTAAAGGCCTAGACCAGACGTTAACTAGGTCTACTACTGTCGATATTAGACTTAAAGTTTTGGGTTTGCCAGCTAGCTCAGAGTTCACTAGAAACTTTCTCGAATGTTCAGGAAGGAATTAACTTCCCTGATTAGACAAGAAGGGATTTAGTTTCTGACAACCATAGAACATGACAACTTTGCTCTCCCCTAATCAAGAGTGTATCTCGAGAGTCGTGTGAACAAAAGGCAATTTATTTTACTCAGTCAGTACGTGCATTCTTAGTCTCATCAGATTGTAGAGAAAAGGAAGAGACGGGCGTGTTCAATAAAAGATGTTATTTATTGATCAGTCTCTTTTCTCATACAAGAGAAATGGATCGATATTATTGCAATACTTATAGCTAAGTAAAGTGCATACATTAAAAGCAGAAGTATAAAATAATACTGTAAAAACATTGATATGGTTTCTAAGCCATATGAAGGTTTAAAATGAATAAAATATATTACATACACATATACATTTGACTAAACGTCCTCAACTGGTGTTTCTAAATACTCCTACCTGACCTAAGCCTAATACGTGGGCGGGAATAGAAAGTTACAGTTTAAGTTAAGTTTGTTTTTGCCAAGTGACTGACTAAAGAATTCTCTGCGAGGGGTTATTCAGTTCTGTACCTGGAATTAAGGATGAATGAGGGATGGTATCTCTCTCTCTGGTCTCGATATTCCAGGCTGCCTGCGAGGGCTACCCGGAAGCGCCGGTGCTGGATTTCTCGGCAGGAGAAAGCAGCGCGTCTCGTTCTCAGCACGTCAGGAAGGCGGGGCTGCGCCAGCGGGGTCTGCTCTGCTCTGGGCTTCGGCAAGTATGGCTGCTCCGTCTCGTCACCACCGCGTGTGTTTGCATAGGGCAATATCGGTAATATTTATACCTTTAAGGTGCCGAGATTGACGTAAGGATGGACATAGATACGTCAATAAGGATGTCATACGACTTGCTCGTTAGCACATTCTTTTGCTGAAGTTCTCGGTGAAATCAAAACAATGGCCGCAGGGTTTTGCCCAGGTTGTCATAGGTTTGATTTGTTATGAGAACTCCGTATGCCTTATCAGGGGCTGGAGGAATATTGCTTGTCTAATTAGATCGCAAGCGTTATGACCTAATCAGATAACACGTTCCTGTGCCGTAGTGTGACTGCGTCAGATAACGGTATCTGCATCATGGGGGTTTTCTGCCTCATGGGCTGACTGCTAGTTAACTTGTTGGTTTGTTTAACCAGAATAGGGTCAGGAATAGGGGGATCGATTCAGAACCTATAGGAATACATCACACCCACTCCACGCTAACTATGGACATATTTACTAATCTATGCATAGTAAAACATACTATAGAGTACAGTGTATACCTTACCACCCCAAAATACATAAATGCATCTTGAAATTTTTCAAATATACGGAAAAATTGCAATCATATGTATTGTATGCACTCAAGCTGTAGAATAATGCCAAAGTAATCACGCATTTGTATACATTATTGCTATTTGGTATATGAGAATTTACACATGAAATGGCTCTTAATACAGAAAAAAAGTTCGAGACCATTCCATCACACAATAAAATATTTATGAACGTACCAGCGGGCAGCTAATGTCTATAAGCTATCTAAAATTTTAGAAACCATAGTTCTCTAAGAATAGTTCTTACTTTAAGCAGAAGATAATGTCCCGAAAAATATGCAAAAATATTTTGGGGCTGCTGAAAAATTGCTGTCCGTGAACTGGAGGTAAAATTGTTCATGTGACTTTATTTTTAAAGTTGAAGGCCGAATTCAGGGAACGCCGTGTGCGAGCTTGCTCAAAAGTCTCTATTTCTGCTCTGGTGAGAACATCATATCATTTAGGCTTTCGAAAAAACTGTCAACAGCTTCCTGGGAAAGTTCCACTAACTCGGAAAAAGATGTAACCATGCATTCGTGCGCATGATTGTCTCCATTGACATTCTGATTTGGATTGCTGACAGAAGGTCGTACCTGATCGATGCTGCTTTCATCTTAAACTTCACTACCCCTTAATCGTAGTGGTGAAGCTTCCACGAATGCCGTCATCAGGATTGGTAGCCTTTGAGGGCAGCACAAAGCATGAACCTTGATCGGGCTCAACAATGTTTCTGCATCCATTGGCGCATCCGATTGTAGCGTCAGACAGGTGTCTAACACGCATTCTTCTCCGCATAGCAGACACCTTAATACAGGTAAAACACATCTTTGCCACATTGGTCAAAATGATAGAAACCAAGTCATGTTCAGGTCTCTAAGCCGGGAGAGTCCCAGGATTTTTGATATCCGGTCCCGGTATCCAATGGCTAGGATTGTTTCTTCCCTTGTCGCAAGAGTTTTGTCTGTGACATGGGTTGCCATAACGAAAAATAAGGACTAAGAATAGGATTCCTGCAATTAGTCCCAAGATCAGGGGAAGTCCGCCAAAAATCAAATGGACGAAATCTGGAAAAATACCCAGTATGGCTTTGAATGGTGTTAATGCCATCGAAAATACTGTCTTAAATACCTTTGAGACCCCATTGGTATCAGAAATATTTAAGATTTCATTCAGGATTTCTGCGAAATGTATGGGGGAATTAGTTGATAACAATGAATGTATCTCTGCAGTCGTCCTTGCGACTTGTAGATCATACGTTTCTTTTGATGACGTGAGCCTTGTAAGCGTCTGAAGAAGCACTGTTTTCATTCTGCTTAAAGTATCTATTCGAATAGAAGTAATTTTCAAATTGGGCCATGTCCTTGCCTCCCTGTCTGGAAAGGAGCTGGGGAACAACGAGCGTCCACAGCACTTGATCTTCGCAGTCGTAGTTACGAGATAAGGAGTCCCGGGCATAAGACTACAACATCTGCGATCTACAATTAGAATGTAACTCCCATTATAGAGTCTTTGAAAGAATGGTTCTATCTCTGTTGCAGGTGCGCCTTGTTGGTGACATGAAAGGTTGTATGAATTCCCTTCACAGGCTCCATGTAAACTAATTCCGTTACACAGAAGCGTGCCGCTTAGTGACATCGCACAATTATTGCCACTAAGAAACACTTTCTGTCCTTTATTACTGACACATGCATGTGAATAGGGCAGGTTCCATGTTGTTTTAATGTACCCCTTTCCCAATTTCTCGTACATGCCAGCCTGTATATATTTTTGGCAGTATTGAAACCTGAAGGTTGAGATTGGAATATTTATTATCCCATGTATTATCCATTCACTGACAGGTCGTTCTGACATTGTCACTGGTAATCTTTCGAGTTTTTCAATGCTCAAGATTGTATAATCAGCACCCTTTTGTGCCATACTGATTTGTCTATCAGTAAGGTTAAAGATTTGGAATAGTGACGTTGTGTTGATTAAACGCCAAGGCACATAGCCTGAACGTAGATTTTGTAACGTCCAGCCAAGCTGTACAATAGAACGCAATTGAGACTGACCGTGTTGTAATAACAGTAAGTCTTGCGATAATATGTCGATTGCTGAAGACACAATGCTGTCCAAAGAAAAAATTCTGGAGGACAGAGTCATTAACCCATTGTCCACTACAGAAAGTGATTTTTCCAAATTAATACGGTCAATTTCCCGTATTCTCTCTGCTGTTTCAATTTGAGTAACCTTCCAGGCCTCATTGTATGCTGCATATACAGAGGCTGCTATGAAACGTTTTTGACGCTGTTTGCGCGGTCCCATAATGAAATCACGCAAGTCAGCACCATCAGTAAGTAAAGTTAGGTGTTGCTTAATTTCTGTCAGTGTGGAAGTTTGTAGCCACTGAAGGCATAATTTGCCCACACTGTAGGTGGTTATTATCCCTGGGTGATGTCTTTGAGGATATCTAGGGTCTGGCCTGGTCATTTTGAACCCCTGTGTTTTGTTCAGGAATCTGTCTTGACAGTTATTAGTATCTGTGGGCCAGATCAACCACTGTTTCCAATCTGGATGTGTTCTGTTTTGATTTAATACATAATTTACGTCTTTAATTTTGGCTAGGCCAAGACAGGTAGTTTGTTGAACAGTGTCATTTAAAAATATCATTTGTTCTGGGATCATGCAGGCTCTAAACAAAGATTCTATACCCTGCACTTGCCATTCTTTTGTACCCCAAACACTTTTCAATTCAACATTTTTGTCCCAATAATCAAAACCAAAAGTATTCATTTTTTCAAAGAATGAGTCTGAATATATCAATTTTGTGTTTGTTATCATGGTCTTAGTTCCTGTCTTGTTTGACAATTTGAAATAAAATGCTTCAGCATTACTTGTGTTAAAACCTGAAAAGTATGAATATTTGTCATAGAAGGTTCTTGAGCTTCCTTTTGGAGGGGTTGCACAATGTTCCCATTGATTATAATTTAAAACATTTCTAGGTTGTGCAGATCTATGTAGAAAATGGTTACCATAGTGGTTATAACAGTACATACTATCATAATTTGTAGAACCCTGCAAATAATCATGTTTGGTAAATTTAGCAGACATTACTAAGTCAGACATCATATTATTAATGCTTTCGAAGTCCCAATCATCAGCAAATGAGCTTGGTTTTGCAAAGTCACTCAATGAGATCTTAATTTGGTGTGGATATTTCAGGATTTCGACCGGACCATAAATTTCATAGTCAGTGTTGTCCCAGGCTACCCCACCCGGTATCGGATTGGCTGTGAAGTTGACTGTAGAAAGTTCTCTTTTCTCGACGTGTGAAGATGTGTGTGGTTTGAGGATCAAGTTGATTTTCTGACTTGCTGTGTCCATTTTAGCATATTTTCCCTCAATGAAGCGTCCCAAAGTAAGTACCATGATGAGCCAAAGTATGAGGATAAATGCACCAAAACCCACCCAAAATTCGATCCATGGAGAAATCAGATATGTTTCTTTTAGTTGTTTCAAAAGTTCTTTAGCTTTATCTTTAAAAGTTTTTGATGATGGCTGTGTCTTTGATTCACTGAAGCCTTCAGAGGAATCATCGAAGTTTATGAAGTAGCCGGATGCAGTTCTGTCAATTGTTCCAATTGCTTCAGGATTACTGTTTCCTGCATTTTCGCTTGGTACTTCATTGTAGATTGGTGTGTCTCTGCTAAAAGTTTTTATTTGGGTTTTCAGAGGTCTAAGTTCTATTGCATTGTTGCATAGTCCTTGTTGTTCTTCTGTAGGTGTTTCGAATGTGATGAGCCTCTTCGTTAGGACCTCTGTACTGGTAGCAAACCTTGGTGTTCTGCTACTTATTGGGAGTCCACTTGGCCTACTATTTGTTATCGGCCACATGATTGTGGTTTTACCAGGTCGATGGATACAACTCGGTTCTCCTTTTTACCAGCAAGTGGCGGTAGTACAACTGATCTTGTCCCGTTGACAGACAAGACAGGAACTGCTTTTCTGTAAGAAGGCCCAAATTCCTTCTTTACCGCGATCTTTTCCCTGACTAGATCCCCGACTTTTGGAATCCAGACAGGTCTTGCTGGGACAGGTGGTGGTTCTTCAGTGGTTGTTGGCTGTTGTTTCAACTTTATGTTGCTCAGGTCTTTTCTTGTTTTGTTTAAGTCCTGTAAAATAGCCAAACGGTCTTTGATATCAAAGCTTTTTTCTTTCACCACTGAAGTCTGACTATCAATGTCAGAGATCAACATCCTAGTTCCAAATAATAATTCGTACGCACTGAATCCCTTCAGAGAATTTCTTGGCAAGTTATTTAGACTACGTTGGACACTTATTAGATGTTTGACCCACCCAGCTCCCGAACCTAATATCCTTTCCGTTATAGATTGCTTTATGCCTTGGTTTTTTCTTTACACCATCCCGTATCCCTCAGGAAGGAAGTGAGAAGATTCCCGCTGTGCTATGCTCATTTGGTCATGTTTCCCATCGGGCTGGAAGGCTAGAGTGAAAACAATGGTCAAACGTAGCATGCTCTTAGCGTATATGCCATTTAGACTCGCAAATATTTGTATAACAGTCCAGACGTCAGCCGAGTGCTGGTGATCTACATTATAAGTGGAAACTAGCCTGTATATGTTAATCGCAAGCCTTCCTTTTTACTCTTGATTTTTTCTGGAGTAAAACGACGAGGTATTAAACTGTTTCTCTCCCCACTGCGATCTCTGTTGCAGTTTGGGCAGTTTTTTACAAACATGGTGTGACGCAGGCTCATGCCTGGCCACCAGTACCGTGATTGTAATTCTTCCAGAGAATCTTTTAGTTTGAGGTGTCTGAGACCCTCGCCCATATGTGCGTCTGCGATTAACAAGTTTCTCCTGTCCATGTTTGGAATCACTCTATCCCCCACTCCAGGGATTCGAGCAAAAGGGACGGAGTTTGCATCGATTATGTATGTATAATTGAGTGGATAGTTGATCGGTAGCGCTGAGCAGTCGCCTTTTGATGACGTTTTCACCGCCAGCACTGTTTCACCGTCAATGTATTTTAATGTACGCTTTTTTCGAACTACGGGAGCCGATTTAGTGGCTGCCGCTGTGGCTGTCTCAGCCAATGAATTCCCTGCAACGTGAACGCCATCACGCTGATGACTCAGTGAGTGTGTCACGTGAGTCTTTGGTAGCTCTTTTTGTAAAAGAGCTATTTGTTCCCAGAGCAGTTTCTGCTTTATTGGTGCATCTGTGTCATCTTTGTAACCGTTCTGAATCCATGTCTGCAAATCCTTATTATATGATTTGACGCAGTAATATGAATCTGACACTATAAATGTCGGGAATTCGCGATCCGCATTATCTAGCGCCATTTTCAATGCCAGTATTTCAGTTTGTTGTTCTGAATTAGTTTCTACTGAGTGTGTTTTTGTTAATAGAGGTTTTAGTTTTCCTCCGCGCCACACTTCTTTTGTAATCCCACATGTGGGGTTGTATGCCTGTTCTACCCAAACGGGGGGTTGAGCATGTCCGTCTGTATAAATTACACAGGCGTAATGTCGTAAAGGCAGAATGTCGATTGGCAGAGGGAATGTTCTTTCATATTCTAAATTTTCCATTTCTTCTAGTTCTGGATCAAAGTAATAGTATACTTTTTCCGTTGTGATTGAATTCACCCATTGTATCCATTCCGGATTCAATGTTGTTGTTGCTAAATTACACGGTGTTGTTAGTGCCTCAAAGGCTGATTCTGCTGTTCTGACTGTGATATGTTTACCGTCAGCTTGATCTTTTTCTCTAGCTATTGCGGTTTGAACTGCATGAACAATTTTTTCTTTGTTGCTGAATTTCTGTTCAGCTTCTGTGTACAAGTGTGATTTGAATGCAATTGGTACCTTTTCTCCCTCATTAGAGGTCAGGTATGTGAATCCGCATCTCCCTGGGATGACTCGAATCACAAGATTTCGTGTGTTATCACGTGTTTCTAATTTTGTTTTAATTAGCATGTCTGTTTGTAAGGATCTCAAAATTTCTGTGTGTATTTGAGTCCAATTGGATCTTTTAAAATCGGGTTTTATCAGATCATAAAGGGGTTTCACCCTTTCTACGTAATTTGCAATGTACGTTCTTCCGAAATTTAGGAAGCCTAGAATCGACTGTAGGTTTTTTAGTGTTCTAGGTGCTTGGATTACGGCACATTTCTCTAGGAAATTGTCAGCCAGGCTTTTGCCTTCACTTGATAATTCATATCCTAAGAACAGGACTGTCAGATGGGCAATTCTGGATTTTTTAAAGTTGAATTTGTAACCCTCTGCTGCGAACCCAAGTATTATGGTGTTCACTCTCTTCAAGTGAGTCTCCAAGTCATCATCTGTTAAGTAAATGTCGTTGACATATGATAATGCTTCATCATCATATATTTGTAGTAATTCTGTTACTCTCGCTGAGAATACTCCCGGGCTGTTCTTGTACCCCTGGGCTAACCGACAGAATTGTTTTTGAGTGCCATTTATTGAGAATGCAGACAAATATCTGCTCTCTGGTGCTATGTTTTGACAAAAGAATCCATTAGAGATGTCTAATGTTGTTTTGTATTTTTTGCGCACTATGTTATTCATTAGTGCAGCACTATGCGAATTTTGCACTGCAAAAGTTTTGCAACATGTGTTAAGGTGTCGGTAATCCAAAACTAGACGATATGAATTGTCTGGTTTGGAGACCGGAAACAAAGGGTTGTTCATTTGTGAGGTGCAAGTTTCAATCACCCCCTGGTATTCTAGCTGATCTAGTATTTCTTTTACCTGTTTTTTTGCTTCTTGCTTAATTGGGTACTGCCTTTGTGCAGTAGGTTGTGATTTTAACTGGATTTTGTGAGGAGGAGAGTCCTCATCCCATCCCACGTGATTTTTATATAAAGCAGGAGCTAGAGCCACTGCCCACTTTCTAGCAAGTGTGTATTTTTTATGAATTGGGATATGATTTGAGAAGGCAGGCATAATTACTTCTTCGCCATGAGGGCAATCCCTGACAAACTCTGGTGGCCAGTCTTTTTCAGCTAGAAGGATATCATAGCCCTTGGAGAGATTATCCCAAAATAGTCCCCTTATTTTTCTAGTCTTATCTCCCTCTATACGTAATGTTATTTCGTATATTTTGTGAGGTTTGCTAACTCTGGTGTCTGCAGTTTCCACTTGAAGATATTCATTCGTGTCCACTGTCTCCAGATGATTCATAAGGACTTTGCGAGCTATGCTCACTTCTGCTGCGCTGTCTAGCATTGTCTGAGCCCATTCTCCGTTTTTCAGTTGTGTCCTCAGTATTCTCGGCATTGTTAACTACCTTCATACTGGCTACCTTCTTTTTTGGAAATTGTAATTTCTTTTTTAGCTGAGCAGGTTCCTTGTCTTTGGACTTGGCGTGCTCTTCTCTTTGTTCTGATCGTCCTCTTCTTTCCGATTTCTGCGAGGAAGTCTGAAAAGATTGAGAGGGACGTGTATCAATGTCTTGATATCTATCAGGCTTTTTAATATTATCCCTATTTCTAAGGTTATATCTTTTCCCAGAGGGGTCACTCTGGGGTGACCTGTGTCTTTGGTTCGGAGATTTCTCTCTTCGCCTAGGAGACCTTCCTCTGGACTGGAATTTCTTTTCTTTGGGATTGGATTGTTTGTTTCCATCCCAGCTCTTTTTCTGTGATGTTGAATTATTATTAAAAAATATTTTTTCAGGACTTTCAATCAGTTGTGGTTTTACTGGTATTCCACCTAAACTATCTCTACCTAGTTCCTCATAGGATTTTTCTATGATTCTGGCAATTTCAGCTGGTTGGTCTGCTATATCTGTCTCTTTTAACCTCTGGCGGATCGCCACGTTTGCTGCTTCTCCCTTTATGTTGGCTAATAATATAGCCGAGACCTGCTTGAAGTCTTTTAGTAATTTCATACCAAGAGTTAAAGCGGGTTCTGGACCATATTCGTCTTCAATTTGTTTTAGCACATCTGGTATTACCGAAATTGATGGAACACCGTGCGTTTTTGTGTAGATGGAAGCAAAGACTGTACCCCAAGTGTCACAGTCCTCAATGTGTGGTGCGATTCCCATTGGAAGACAGATAGTCAGAATCCTGTGTTTTTCTAGCGGGGCGGTGTCTGGAAACACCGCCTCTATTTGGGTGATTTTCTGTGCCAACCAGAATGGTATTTGTTCCCGTTTAGCCGGTACTTTACATAGGCAGGACTGGATGTTCTGTGGTGTAATTTTATTTGTGTTCCCCTGGTGAGGGGTCAGCTGTGGGAGTTTAATCGCTGGCTGAATTGTTGAAGTCCGCATCACATACTGGACTAATTGTCTATGTATTTTTATTAATTGTTTTAGCTGTGTTAACAGGTTAGCTGCAGACATCCCGTCGATGTCTGGATGTGGTGTGTATCCGGCTAGGACCGGCCACGTTGCTCCTGGTCTACCTAAGGGACCGAGCCTGGTGATGTGATTATTATGTTTTAGGGCGCCATCAAATAAGAGCAAATGCTCTTGAAATTTGAGTGGTACTTCCACCTCCTCGAAAGGAGTGTACGTTTCAGGAGGTTCCTCTATTTTGTAATAGTGGAAGTACTTTGTTACAGCATTTGCTGCTGGAAAATTTATCCATGAATAGTATACCTCTGTCTGCCGATATTCGTGTGCCTCAATTACGAATATGACTGTACCACCTCTAGGTGTCAGTCCATTTTCTATAAGTTTTAAGGTTATAGATTTTCTTTTAATGACCGGGATGAGTATTATATCCGGGTCAGCGTCTTGTAGTGCAGTATCAGCGGCTGCGAGTTCAGTTGCTAATCTAACTGTCTCTCTTTCATCATCACTGTCTACCATTTTACCGACAGCATGGTTATTTCTTTTGTTTGCAGATCAGGTTTCTTATGGAAACAAAGATTAGATGCACAATATTTTGGAACAGTGTATCCTTCAACGTTGACTATACCAAGAACCATACATAGGAGTTCCCTCCTGCGAGGTCTGGCGGATATAACCTTTTACCCACTCCAGACGTCTTTGGAGTATTATGGGAGAAAGGGGTCTGAGTGAGAAAGCACGACTGAGTTACTCTAAATGTCTTACGTTAGTTTTATCGCCCTTTCCAAACGCGTTGGACGCCATGTAGTGTAGTTCCTATTATCCCAATAGGCTCTGCGCATAGGAATAATACCTTCAATAGTAAAGGCCTAGACCAGACGTTAACTAGGTCTACTACTGTCGATATTAGACTTAAAGTTTTGGGTTTGCCAGCTAGCTCAGAGTTCACAAGAAACTTTCTCGAATGTTCAGGAAGGAATTAACTTCCCTGATTAGACAAGAAGGGATTTAGTTTCTGACAACCATAGAACATGACAACTTTGCTCTCCCCTAATCAGGAGTGTATCTCGAGAGTCGTGTGAACAAAAGGCAATTTATTTTACTCAGTCAGTACGTGCATTCTTAGTCTCATCATATTGTAGAGAAAAGGAAGAGACGGGCGTGTTCAATAAAAGATGTTATTTATTGATCAGTCTCTTTTCTCATACAAGAGAAATGGATCGATATTATTGCAATACTTATAGCTAAGTAAAGTGCATACATTAAAAGCAGAAGTATAAAATAATACTGTAAAAACATTGATATGGTTTCTAAGCCATATGAAGGTTTAAAATGAATAAAATATATTACATACACATATACATTTGACTAAACGTCCTCAACTGGTGTTTCTAAATACGCCTACCCCGTGTACCTGACCTAAGCCTAATACGTGGGCGGGAATAGAAAGTTACAGTTTAAGTTAAGTTTGTTTTTGCCAAGTGACTGACTAAAGAATTCTCTGCGAGGGGTTATTCAGTTCTGTACCTGGAATTAAGGATGAATGAGGGATGGTATCTCTCTCTCTGGTCTCGATATTCCAGGCTGCCTGCGAGGGCTACCCGGAAGCGCCGGTGCTGGATTTCTCGGCAGGAGAAAGCAGCGCGTCTCGTTCTCAGCGCGTCAGGAAGGCGGGGCTGCGCCAGCGGGGTCTGCTCTGCTCTGGGCTTCGGCAAGTATGGCTGCTCCGTCTCGTCACCACCGCGTGTGTTTGCATAGGGCAATATCGGTAATATTTATACCTTTAAGGTGCCGAGATTGACGTAAGGATGGACATAGATACGTCAATAAGGATGTCATACGACTTGCTCGTTAGCACATTCTTTTGCTGAAGTTCTCGGTGAAATCAAAACAATGGCCGCAGGGTTTTGCCCAGGTTGTCATAGGTTTGATTTGTTATGAGAACTCCGTATGCCTTATCAGGGGCTGGAGGAATATCGCTTGTCTAATTAGATCGCAAGCGTTATGACCTAATCAGATAACACGTTCCTGTGCCGTAGTGTGACTGCGTCAGATAACGGTATCTGCATCATGGGGGTTTTCTGCCTCATGGGCTGACTGCTAGTTAACTTGTTGGTTTGTTTAACCAGAATAGGGTCAGGAATAGGGGGATCGATTCAGAACCTATAGGAATACATCACATACTTTGAGGCTTGAGCAATGCTAGGTGTTTGTGAGGGGCTTTGATTGAGCACACAAGTGTAAGGCTGAAGCCAGAAAAAGTACTTATCAGTGGGTCGGCCTCTCTGCAGAGCACACAGAACAATGATTATGTATTTCATTTGCACCTGAAAGTCTGTGGATATGTGTGAGAAGGAGGTACACAGATGTCAAAATATTGCAAGGCAAAAGTAAGAGAAATGAAAGTGCTTCAATATGAGGGAGTGCAGTGCATGTTGGGGAAGTGAAGTGACAGAGATGCGACGAAATGCATTCGGGGAAGAGTGAAAAGAGGAGGCTGAAGAAGAAAGACAGGGTGTTGAATATGTGCAGATGGTCAAGATATGCTGAGAAAAAGAGAAAACATAACTAACATAAAGCACACACAACTGAAGGCCAAAATTCCTTCCACAGGCCGCAATGCTATTTAATTCACAGACTCACTATTTCAGAATTTAAACATTTTGAATGTTAATTATTTATAAGAAATCATTGCTGTTACTTATTGAAGCAGCTAACACCCAGTGACAAAGCCAATCATACGGAGAGACTTAAGGTGCATGTTAGTTGTTGTGTCATTTATCTCGATAAAATTGAATCTCAGAGAGAAACCAAAATACCGGTCAGGTGGCACACTATGGGAGTCACAGAAATGTATTTAACATGTTCCTTTATAGAGAGACCCCACTTTTTTCATCTCACTTAAAGACCTGCCTGCACATATTTCTATATGACTGGTTTCAGCCAGCATCTCTGGGTGCGTCTCGAAGTTTGGTTAGAACATATTTTCCCAAAATTAATGCTGCATGCAGTGCAAGACAATGGGTAAGCATACATTTTAAAGGGCTAAAGTTGTCATGCTGTGCAATTTACACAATACAGTAACTGTGAAACATATTAATGCAAGAAGATATGGGGCACTTTTTAATGTGCTTAATATTTTAGGACTATACGTTCCACTGCTTAATAAGCCTTGCTTTATTGCCAGATTCATTTGCTTTAAAATGCACCATTTGCCAACCTTTTTTTCATATCATTCTCGGGAGAGGGACTTACCCTGGACCCCAGGTTTGTCCATTGAACTTGTTCACATTGCTCGCTATAGAAAAGTCATACCCAACGTTTACGCCTTACCACTTTCAAACGTCACCAGCCGCCACTGAACATTCAGAGCAACAACTATGAAAGTAAGACTTCAGAGCTACGGGTGGGTGGGATTCAACTGTCTCCATCTTTGGGAGGCTTTTTTCTTTTTAATTCAGACACTCTGCCTTCAGAGCCACAATGGTTTAAAAGCCTTATCATCTGCTGTAGTGGGTTATACAAGCCCTTTAAGGCCCGATACCTTGCTAAAGGCTCTTGCCTTTGGCTCTGGCCTTTAATTCTGGGAATTACCTTTACTGGCTGTTATAGCCTGCTACAGCGGGCACTAAGGCTATCTTAGAACAGTGGAACGTTGACAGCTCCACTTAATACAATGAGGCATTATCGGTCTGTAAACACTGGTATAAGCCAGCTAATGCCCTAATCCGGGGACCCTGACTCTCCTACAACCCTGCCTCACCAGGATATATTGATTGAGAAGGGAAATGAGACAGCCAGAAGTTGTGGGTGATAGCATACAACAAGCCTACCACTGTTCCTTCACCCTTTGCTCTCAGTTTCACTGAAGACTCAGAAAGGGGGTATTTATTTTCCTTAGGTCCTAGGTCTCCCTGGACTCTGCCAAGCAAAGAAAAGAAGTTTGGCAGAGCTGACTGAGAATTGTGGGGCTCACTTTAGCCTCCTTTCATAGCTCCTGCTGTGTTTGTGTGCATTGGTAGTAACTAGCAGGCACACACAGCTGGAGCTGTGAAAGTAACTCAGGGCATGCTGCTGCAATGCACTTCACAAAAGGAAGAAAGGTAAAAAGTGCTATATGAGATATGGCGTTCTTCATGTTTCTCCCCCCTCGCTGGTACAATTGAGGCTGCCTAGTGCCAACACAGGTAGCCCTGCATCATGGAACAAGGGTAAGGGTGCCTGCATTATGGGCAGGACTATTTTTGTGCAGGAAACAATACCTGCTTGCACAAAAATAATCATTAGAGTGATATTCCGCTTTCTAAGTGTGCTTTAGGATGCAGCATACATAAAAAGAGGAAGGGACGAGGAGAAAGAAACATATTTCTCTACGTTACGCCTCACAGGGGAGGGCGTAGCATTTTAAAGCATTCCTAATGATACTAGCTGGAGTAAATCTGGAAAAAATGCCAAAATCCATGGGTGAATGCATGGGACTGCCCATGCTCCATTCATGAAAATCCTTCCCAATGCAAGACAACACAAGGCAGCACTACGTGCTGCGTTGTGGTAGTATGTATTTACTAAACTGCATAAAACCATGCAAAGTGGTTTTGAATGACTTAGTAAATACTAATAAAAGGGGCTGCATCATAAAAGTGATGCAACCCCAATGCAAAATTTTAGTATCTGCCTCATAGTTCTTTTGAAAGTTTCCTAATGATGGAGAGGAACTTCTTGAATCTCAATCTCTTGGTAAAATCATCAAAGAGAAATTCCCAGTGTGTTGAATTAAATCTAAATTATTGTAAGATTAAACTTCTTTATTTGCAGCACAGTCACAAAAAGTACATGTATCTTCATGGTCCAGTCTGTACTGATCCCAACAGCAAATCCAGGCATTCTTCAAACAAGTGGAATGTGGAACATAATTGAAATAATGCATGTCGTATGCAGGAGCATGCGACTGGAGACTAGAATACTTAAAGGTACAAACCTGAACAATAAACTAAAGATGTAACACATCTCCCTTATTAATGAAAAGATTATAACATTAATGGAGTAAATAAACAACTGATGAACCAGCAAATAATTAAAAAAAACTTTATGTGAAATTTGCATATCTTTCAAGAACATTAATAACACATCTAAAGTCTTTGACTTTGCAGGCCACAGTATCATCCTTGTCAAAATTAACATTATCACCAGAGTAATATTTGTCCGGAATTTTAAACATGGGACATTAAGTCAACCTTTTAACATTCCAAATTCTCCCATCTTTAGTCATTGCACTATTGGTAAACATTTTTTTTTATTTGGAAGAGATCACTAAACTTATTAGCACTTTTGTTCATCAAACCTGGTTTGAGAATCTTTACCCAATCTCCTACTTGGAAAAACTGTGATTTTGTATTCCATTTGTTATCATAGAAATTTTTGGTCTTTAATTGCTTGTTTTCCACACATTTAGCAATCTCACTAATACTTTTCTTATCAGATACAAAATGATATGATTTCTCTCTTAACCACCACGGTAATCCTGTTGACGCAGGATTTCTTCATTTGAAAAGTTTAAAAGGACTCACCTCGGTGGTGGTGTGAGGTGTAATGCGGTAAGTCCACAAACGCTCTCTTAACGCACTTTTCCAATTCACACCAAACTTGATGGAGTCAACAATAAAACTCTTCAGCACACCATTGAATCGTTCCACCTTAACATTTTCATGTGGTTCATACAAAGAGGTAAACCTGTGAATGATATTACACTCTTTGAGAAAATCAGTCATTTCCAACGATGTTAATTGAACACCATTACCTGTGACCAAAAACGATGGACATCCCTCTCTAGCGAAAATATCTTTAAAAAGATGAATAACAGCATTAGTGGTGGCCTTTCGAATAAATTTTACTTCAGGCCACTTTGAGTGATAGTCAATGATCACTAAGGCATAATGTGAAGATTCTGGCAACATGTGAAAAGGACCTGAAATATCAAACACAATTTTTTCCCATGGTTCAGAAGGCCACCTGACTATCTTAAGTGGTGGAGTGTGTACCTTTAACATTCTCTCACTTGAAACACATTCAAGACATTCTCTAACAGTTCTATCAATAAATTTGTCAATGCCCAACCACCAAAAATATGTTCTAACTAATCGTTTCATGGAGGAGATGCCCAGATGAGTTTTATGTGCAATATGTAATATGACCCCATGCATACCCTCTGGAGGATTGCATTTTCCTGACTTGAAAATGAAATCACTTTCTAACTCTAACTCTTCCAGAACATTGTAGAATGGTAAAAGCTCAAACCTTACCCAGCCATTTTTCATGTATTCTTTTAGTTCCATCCATTTATTATCTTTTTGTTCACATTCATGCCAATGTGCCTCAGTGATATCTTGAAATTTTTCTTGTAGGACATCTTCAATCGTAAGCACAAAATCGTATTCATTTACAACACTAACTTCATCTTGCTTGCACGGTAGTCGTGACAAACAAGCAGCAGTCACATTTTTCTATCCAGGTACATAAACAGTAATACAATTATATTCTTGCAATTTTGACGTTAGTGTGGCAATTCTGGCTGTGGAATTCCACCCTCCTCCAACTGAAAAAATGTTAACCAATGGTTTGTGGTCTGTTCTAAGTGTAAACTTGGAACTCCAAGCATATAATCTAAAGTGTTCTATTGCCCAAACACAAGCTAAAAGTTCCCTTTCTATAACCGCATATTTGCGTTCACATTCATTAAGTGTTCTTGAAGTGAAAGCTACATTCCATTCATCATTTCCCTCCCTTTGTGAAAGCACACCACCTAAACCATAGAGACTGGCATCAACTGTAATAACACATTCTTTGTTAATGCAAAATGGTTTAAGTGTAGGAGCATTCATGATGTCATATTTAATTGCCTCACAAGAACGTTGTTGTAGATCAGACCATTCATACTTAACACCTTGGGGTTGATTCCGATTCGGGAAAAACCGCTCCGAATAGCCGTTCGGAGCGTTTTTCCCGTACGAATCGTACCCTGCAACGTCCCCCGTACGTACGACGAAGTATGATTGGTACCAGGAGCCGTACTCCGTATGAGTCGTACAAGACACCGTACGACTCTAATCTCTGAACGATTCTCCCTTGGAACACACTGTACGCGACATCTGTACGGTTCACGGCTGGTTTTTATGACCCTGCAAGTACGATACGTGTCGGGTACGCACCGTAGAACCCTTTTTCTACGGGAGCTGAAAACAGCCGTAAAAGCAGAGTTCGCGCCGAAACAGGTACTGAACGGCCCCCCTGGGTACGATGCGTACCCCCCATGATCGCAGGTGTACGCACCATACTCCTGCGATCATGGGGTGTACGAGCCGTACTCCCATTGTACGATCGGTGTACGAGCCGTACCCCCATTGTATGATGGGTGGACGAGCCGTAACCCATGTACGATGGGTGTACGTGCCGTACCTCCATTGTACGATCGGTGTACGAGCCGTACCCCATTGTACGATCGGTGTACGAGCCATACCCCCATTGTATGATGGGTGTACGAGCCGTACCCCATGTACGATGGGTGTACGAGCCGTACCCCCATTGTACGATGGGGGTACGGCTCGTACACCTATCGTACATGGGGTACAGCTCGTACACCGATCGTACAATGGGGTTACGGCTCGTACACCCATCGTACAATGGGGTACAGCTCGTACACCCGTCGTACAATGGGGGTACGGCTCGTACACTCCATGATCGCAGGGGTACGGTGCGTACCCCTGCGACATTGGGGGTACGGACCGTACGGTGTGTATGTGTTTGTGTGCTTCTCCGTACGACTCGCCGTTACCTGACGTGGACCGTACGAATCACGTCCTCATACCCCGGTCCGGATCGTACTCGTCGGGTCGTACGGCATGTGTATGAGTCGTACGGTATGTGTACGAGTCGTTCGGTTCAGGGTTTCAGCCTTGCAATACGTACGGAACGCGACTATTCGGACGAATTCACGGAATACGGATCGTACTTCGCGACTCGGACGGACGGGTACGATTCGTACGGAGAGGGCTCCGGATACAAATCGTACGGACGTTTTTTTTCCCAAATCGGAATCGACCCCCTTGTCTTAGAAGTTTTCTCAAAGGTTCCAATTTAGTGGCAAAATTAACAACAATCTTGCTGTAATATTCACACATACCAGCGAATGAAAGCAGTTGATCTCTGTTCTCCGGCAAGGGGGCCTTAGTTATTTACTACAAATTAGATTTTTTAGGAATAACACCACCCCCTGACAGCGTATGTCCCAGATATTCAACAGATTTTTTGAACAAATTGCACTTGTGTGCTTTAAGGGTCAAACCACTTTGTTCTAACCTTCTACAAACATCCTGTAAATGCTTTTCATGTTCAGCTGTATTTTTAGAAAAGACCAAAATGTCATCTTGAAAGCATTTTACGTCGGTGTCAACGTCTCTGAAAATGTGAACCATTATTCTTTGGAACACCGACGCAGCGGATGCAAGCCCAAAAGGCATGCAAGTATATTGGAATAAACCTATTTGGTGGTAAGCCTATCTGAGATCAAGAGTGGAAAATATCTGTGCCCCATCTAAAAGTGAAACCAGCTCGTTTATGTTTGGCAATGATAATATTAGAATTCAATGCTCTTGAGTCTACACACACCCTCAATTTTTGGTCTGGTTTTCGTACTAAAACTATGGGAGATACCTATTCTGATGATTCTATTGGTTCAATGATGCCCTCTTTTAATAAATCATCTAGCATTACCTTAAGTTCTTCCCTGATATTAATGGGAACACTTCTGAGTTTTTGTACCATAGGAGTGTGATTGGTTTTTAACACAATTCTGTGTGAGAAATGTTTAAGCTTACCTAATCTGTCACTAAAAACATTTTCAAAACATTTAATGAGCTTACATCCTTTTTCAGTGTCTATTAGATTGTCACCAATAACATTTTCCACCACAGAGACCGTATCCATAAGACCATCATCACATAATGATACTGGTTCTTTGGAACAAGAATATAAAATTATTCCCAATTTCCATTGGTCAAACCAGCCTAAAGCATTTACCCTTTTCTGAGAAATGTACAGTTTAATATCAGCTTTTCTGTGTTTAAAATGTAATTCTACCGGAATGAATCCAATCATGTCGTTCCATGTTCCACAAAAACTTTCAGCAATAATATCAGATTCTTCCAGTCTATCAATAGAAAAACAATCAGCTAAAGTGTCAATAAAATAATCATGAGAAATAATGGTCCATGGGGACCCCGAATCCACCATAAGAAATAAATCAATTCCACATACATTAAAAGTGCATTTTGAAAACTTCAAATGTGCCTGAGTGTGATTATCTAAAATAGACACCACAAAACCTTTGTCACTATCAAGATTGACATCTCTAATTGTATTTATGTTTTCTTCAGATGAGGAAGAAACAGCACCCCTTTTTTTAAACTGTGGTCGTCTATCTCTACACATATTGCTAAAATGGCCAATTCTATTACAGATTTCACATTCTCTCTTCAACGCTGGACAACCTGGAAAAGAAGCATAGTGAGACCTATTTCCACATCTGTAACACATGCCCTGGTTATTGAATACCTCATTTCCTTTTTGGTGTGGAAATTGTTTTGACCTATTAAAATTATATTTTCCCACTGTTTGTGTTGTCTCTTGTTTTAGTTCATACTTGTGTCCAATAGCACATATCTCTTCATCAGAAATGTTATTTTCTGTGTATTTTCTGATCGTGCCCATCCACAAATCTGATTGTTCTTGAGCTTTAGCCATAGCAATAGTTTCACTTAAATTTGGATCACCCATAACCCATAGCTTATCTTGAATTTTTTTACATTTTACGTGCACAATAATTTAGTCACGTATCATCTCGTCAGTCATGGTGCCAAAAATGCAATGGATGCTCAAGGATCTTAGCGATGTTAAAAAGTCGTCAAAAGATTTGTCATCTTTTTGTTTCCTGGTATAAAATTTGAAACGATTAAGAGCAATGCTGATATTAGGTTTGAATCTTTTTCTAATCTTACTAAGGCTTCCGTGTATACATTCATAGAATCACCTCCTCCTTAATTTTGTGTGACAATTTGAGGAAGAGATCTGAAAATAACTTCGCCTTCCGAGCCTAAACAATGTAAAAGAATGCTCTTTTCCTTCCAGAACCCATTCTTTCACCGTCAATAGCCTTCATATCCGTTAAAAATTCTTCTTTCCACCTGGACATGGCATGGGCATGGCATGGGTGGGTCACCTTTGACTTGAAGATAAGGAAGTGTTCAGTGAACTTTCATAAAGTCATTTCAAATGCATTGCAATGTTCTGTTTACTAATGAGAATACTTAAGATGTAGGGTAAAAGAGTTCATAATTTTGTTGAAAAATGCACCTAATCAATCAATCAATCAAGATATTTGTATAGCGCGCTACTCACCCAGAGGGTCTCAAGGCGCTTGGCGGAGGGGGTCCGCTACTGCTCGAACAGCCAGGTCTTGAGTTGCTTCCTGAAGGAGAGGTGGTCTTGGGTTAGACGGAGGTGGGTGGGGAAGGAGTTCCAAGTCTTGGCTGCCAGGTAGGAGAAGGATCTTGCTCCTGTGGTGGCTCTTCGGATGCGTGGAACGGCGGCAAGGGCGGGGCTGGTCGATCGTAGCTGGCGGGTGGGAGTGTAGAAGGTCAGGCGGTTGTTGAGGTACCTGGGGCCCAGGTCGTGGAGGGCCTTGTGTGCGTGGGTGAGGAGTCGGAACGTGATTCTCTTGCTGACGGGGAGCCAGTGCAAGTCTCTCAGGTGTCCGGAGATGTGGCTGTGTCGGGGGATGTCCAGGATGAGTCGTGCGTAGGCGTTCTGGATGCGTTGGAGTCTTTTCTGTAGTTTGGCTGTGGTTCCGGCGTGGAGGGTGTTCCCGTAGTCCAGTCGGCTGGTGACGAGTGCCTGGGTGACCGTCTTCCTGGTTTCGGTGGGGATCCATCGGAAGATCTTTCGGAGCATGCGTAGGATGTTGAAACATGACGATGAGACGGCGTTGACTTGTCTGGTCATCGAGAGGGAGGAGTCCAGAATGAAGCCCAAGTTGCGTGCGTGGTCCGTTGGTTTGGGTGCGCTGCCCAGGGCAGGGGGCCACCAGGAGTCGTCCCAGGCAGAGGGTGATGATCCAAGGATGAGGACTTCCGTCTTGTCTGAATTCAGTTTCAGGCGGCTGTTCATCATCCACTCGGCTACGCCTTTCATCCCTTCATGTAGGTTGGTTCTGGCGGTGGCGGGGTCGTTGGTGAGGGAGAGGATCAGTTGGGAGTCGTCGTCGTAGGAGATGATGTTGAGGTTGTGTTGGCGTGCGATGGCCGCAAGGGGGCTCATGTAGATGTTGAAGAGGGTGGGGCTGAGTGATGATCCTTGTGGTACGCCGCAGATGACTTCGGTGGCCTCGGAACTGAACGGGGGGAGGCGGACTCTCTGGGTTCTTCCGGTGAGGAACGAGATGATCCACTCCAGTGCCTTCTCTTGGATTCCGATGTTGCTGAGGTGCTGCACTAGGGTGCGGTGGCAGACTGTATCGAATGCTGCGGAGAGGTCCAGGAGGATCAGGGCCGCTGTTTCCCCATTGTCAAGCAGGGCTCGGATGTCGTCAGTTGCTGCGATGAGGGTGGTCTCGGTGCTGTGGTTGGCTCGGAAACCGGACTGCGAGTGGTCGAGGGATCCGTTTGTCTCGAGGAAGGCGGCAAGCTGTCTGTTGACGGTCTTTTCGATGACTTTGGCAGGAAAAGGGAGGAGCGAGATGGTAGTTCTTGAGGTCGGTGGGGTCTGCTGATGGTTTCTTCGAGAGGGCGCTGAGTTCGGCATGCTTCCAGCTCTCCGGGAAGGTGTCGGTGTTGAAGGAGCAGTTGATGATGTCCCGGAGTTGGGGTGCGATGACGGAGTCGGCCTTGTTGAAGACGTGGTGGGGGCATGGGTCGGTTGGTTCCCGGAGTGGATGGTGTTCATCGTGCGGATGGTACAGAAAAGGGGGTGGTGATGAACAGAGTGTCTGAATTAAGCAGACCACTCTTACCCAGTCCAAAGATCAGGGCTTGATCCATCACCGTTATTTATCTCACTGCCCCATCCCAGCTCAGAACCTGGCTATATGCAAATTAGTCTGTCCCTGGCCCAGTGCATCATGGGAACAGGGCAGACCAAACTACCAAGCCAATTCTTCACCAGAAAGGAGACAAGCTACCGGGGACCGGTTTCTGGCAGTGTAAGAATTGGCTTTTGTAGTCTGGTCTGCCCTGTTCCCATGATGCACTGGGCCAGGGACAGACTAATTTGCATACAGCCAGGTTCTGAAACTGGGATGGTGCAATGAGCTAAAAAACGGTGTTGGATCTAGCCCTGATCTCTTGACTGGGTGAGAGTACTCTGCTTAATTCAGAGACTCTGTCCATCACCACCCCTTGTTGTAAATAATTTTGTCCACCCTAAGCGTGGAAGGGTATACTCAGATGTGAGTCCCTTGCTCATTGCACCATCAGGATTCAAGCAAGCCGGGCCGAAGACGCCTGAAATGGCAGAAACCGGTCCCCGGAAGCTTGTTTCCTTCCCAGTGTAAGAATTGGCTTTTGTAGTCTGGTCTGCCCTGTTCCCATGATGCACTGGGCCAGGGACAGACTAATTTGCATACAGCCAGGTTCTGAAACTGGGATGGTGCAATGAGCTAAAAAACGGTGTTGGATCTAGCCCTGATCTCTTGACTGGGTGAGAGTACACTGCTTAATTCAGAGACTCTGTCCATCACCACCCCTTGTTGTAAATAATTTTGTCCACCCTAAGCGTGGAAGGGTATACTCAGATGTGAGTCCCTTGCTCATTGCACCATCAGGATTCAAGCAAGCCGGGCCGAAGACGCCTGAAATGGCAGAAACCGGTCCCCGGAAGCTTGTTTCCTTCCCAGTGTAAGAATTGGCTTTTGTAGTCTGGTCTGCCCTGTTCCCATGATGCACTGGGCCAGGGACAGACTAATTTGCATACAGCCAGGTTCTGAAACTGGGATGGTGCAATGAGCTAAAAAACGGTGTTGGATCTAGCCCTGATCTCTTGACTGGGTGAGAGTACTCTGCTTAATTCAGAGACTCTGTCCATCACCACCCCTTGTTGTAAATAATTTTGTCCACCCTAAGCGTGGAAGGGTATACTCAGATGTGAGTCCCTTGCTCATTGCACCATCAGGATTCAAGCAAGCCGGGCCGAAGACGCCTGAAATGGCAGAAACCGGTCCCCGGAAGCTTGTTTCCTTCCCAGTGTAAGAATTGGCTTTTGTAGTCTGGTCTGCCCTGTTCCCATGATGCACTGGGCCAGGGACAGACTAATTTGCATACAGCCAGGTTCTGAAACTGGGATGGTGCAATGAGCTAAAAAACGGTGTTGGATCTAGCCCTGATCTCTTGACTGGGTGAGAGTACTCTGCTTAATTCAGAGACTCTGTCCATCACCACCCCTTGTTGTAAATAATTTTGTCCACCCTAAGCGTGGAAGGGTATACTCAGATGTGAGTCCCTTGCTCATTGCACCATCAGGATTCAAGCAAGCCGGGCCGAAGACGCCTGAAATGGCAGAAACCGGTCCCCGGAAGCTTGTTTCCTTCCCAGTGTAAGAATTGGCTTTTGTAGTCTGGTCTGCCCTGTTCCCATGATGCACTGGGCCAGGGACAGACTAATTTGCATACAGCCAGGTTCTGAAACTGGGATGGTGCAATGAGCTAAAAAACGGTGTTGGATCTAGCCCTGATCTCTTGACTGGGTGAGAGTACTCTGCTTAATTCAGAGACTCTGTCCATCACCACCCCTTGTTGTAAATCATCGTGCGGATGGTGTCTTCGGTGCTGACCGGAGTCCAGGCGCCGAGGGTGGTAGTGGGGGGCGTCGGTTTGGTGGTTGGGTGCGTGGTCTGTGCGACGAAGCTGTTGTGTATGTCAGCGATCTTGCTGTGGAAGAATGAGGCGAGTGAGTCGCAGAGGTCTTGCGAGGGAGTGATGTCGTTGTTTCCGGCGCTGGGGTTGGAGAGCTCTTTGACGATACTGAAGAGTTTCTTGCTGTTGTGGGCGTTGTTGTCTATTCGTTCCTTGAATGCTGTCTTCTTGGTGGTGTGGATCAGCTGGTGGTGTTTGCGGGTGGCGTGCTTGAGGGCGGTCATGTTGTCTGTAGTCGGGTCTTTGCGCCAAGCTTTCTCGAGGGTACGGCAGTTCTTCTTGGAGTTCTTGAGATAGTCGTTGAACCAGGAGGCTTTCCTGCTGCTGGGTCTGCTGGGATGGTTTTTCAGTGGTGCGAGGTCGTCAGCGCAGTTGGTGATCCACTGTGTGAGGTTGTTGGCTGCTTGGTTGGGGTCCGTTGAGCTGGCGGGAGGGTTCTAGCTCAGGGATGTGGTGAGCTGGTCGGTGGTGATCTTGTTCCAGCTCCTGCGGGGAACCTGTTGCGGGTGGTGGTGGGTCATGGTCCTTCTGAAGCTGAAGTGGACGCAGCTGTGGTCTGTCCAGTGGAGTCCGGTGGAGTGGCTGAAGGAGATGTCTTTGCTGGAGGAGAATACTGGGTCAAGCGTGTGTCCGGCGTAGTGGGTGGGGGTGTTCACCAGTTCCTTGAGTCCGAGGTTGGCGAGGTTGTCCAGCAGGGTGGTGGTGTTGCTGTCATTGTTGTTCTCCAGGTGGAAGTTGAGGTCCCCCTTGGAGGACGTAGTCAGCGGAGGAGAGGGCGTGCGGGCTGATGAAGTCTGCGATGTCTTCGCTGAATTGTGTGCGAAGTCCTGGGGGTCTGTAGATGAGGGTGCCTCTGAGTGTGGTCTTGGGGTCGGTGTGTATCTGGAAGTGCAGGTGTTCGGCGGCTGTGAGGGTGTCGTCGGAGTTGGTCGTGACGCGGATGGTGTTCTTGTGGAGGATGGCGATGCCTCCTCCAGTCTGGTTGACGCGGTCCCTCCGGGTGGTCTTGTATCCGTCCTGGATGGAGATGGCGATGTCGGGCGCTGAGGAGGCGTTCATCCATGTTTCGGTGAGGAAGGCGACGTCTGTAGTCTTTAGAGCTTAATAATATAAACATAACAAATCTGTATTCAAATGTGCACTTCTTGGGCTTTTAGTGCTTATTTCGATCTGTTGCAAACAATCCACTCATGGAAACGCCTTACAATTTCGAACACCGATATTTGTATTATCTGATAAATATAGCAAAACATGTGTACAATTGTGCACTTACTTTTACTCTTGGTGCTTATTACGATCTGTAAATCCAATTTGCTAGGAGAAAATGCTTTAAAAATACAAGTGCCGATATTTTCCTTGTCGGGCATGTGAAACCATGGTAACCGGATGAAACATAATGGCGGGCATGCGTGTGACGTCTCACGTCGTGGCGAGGTTACGCGCGGTTTGCATATACCATGGAAAGAACGTCACGAAAAATGACCACAAAACGTTGCCGAGTCGGAGTACGTTGAATCAAAGGTATTTATTTTTAAGAATCACTTAAATACCTTCGCCGATAACTAAATTGAAGAAAAGCAGAGCGCTTCACCAGTAATAAAATCTAGTATATGTCCATGTGTCTTGTGGAATGTGTTGTGACATGTAAATATTTTAATTTATGTGCACTTTGAAGTCCTAAATGTTAGTTCAAAGAACTGTTCTGTGTGTATGTAAATATATGTACTAAAATAGGTTTACACTTACTGATAAAACAAATATATCGTGGAAATAATAGAAGAGTTTTGCGTTTTTGGTTTGGACATAAGGTACATCGTGCCTGCTCATTTGTTGACTGTTCTCATCCATTTGGAGAGACATAATTGCTTATAAATAATTTTTGATTTGTAAGAGTGGCAGAACCACTGTTTCGCTTGTAGTATTAATCCCCAGGTTCTGCACTAGACTGGGCAACCCCATTGCTTAGTATTCATGTTAATTGCAGCCCCTTTAAGAGCTGTGATTAACATAAATAATTAAACAAAAGCACACAATCTGCCCCGCAGCTGTGCTTTACTAACAAAAGAGTACAGCAAGTTTGAAACACAGGTTGTACTTTCAGTTTAATATGAAAGCACATGCCTGTTTTTAAATTTGCTGTACTCTTTTGTCAGTAAATATTGGCAGCTCTATATCGGGCTTCTTGACCCAAAGGTAATAGAGAGCTTTACAGGGGTAACAGTTACCTTACACAAAATACATTGTTCATATTATTTTTGGTAGGCATGGGGGTTAGTGATTTGTCCAGAATCATGGGATGGTGAACAGATGCTGCGACTCAAACCTGCTTCCCCTCCCCAGCTTCAAAGTCAGCAGCTCTAACCACTATGTAAATGGACTCACAGCTCCCTCTTACCTTCTTTCCCCCTGCACGGCTGCAGTGAAAAGAACCACCCTTGTCAAGGCAACATAACTTTTGCATCTGTGTCTGTCACTGGTACCCGAGTTTAGACAAAGCCGTTCTAGCAAAGCGCCACAATAAAAGATCACATTACCATATTCAACAGCTTAGCACTGCAGTACAGCAAGTTTAAAAACACAGCATGTACTCTTTTGTTAGTAAAGCAGGGCTGCGGGGGAAATTGTGTTCTTTTGTTTAAGTATTCATGTTAATCACAGCTCGTGAAGGGACTGCACCCACACAAGAAGAACCAGATGTATAGAAGCAGCTCAAGGTCCTATTATATAAGCAAAATCCTTACACAACACGCAGTAGTAGTAAATGGAAGGCTTACAGAAGAGGATGAAGTGTAGAGAGTCATGGTCGAGAAAAGATGAGGGAGGATCATAGGTAGAAGAGTGAGGTGTAATTGGAGACGGGTGAGGCAAACCGAGGGACAGTGTTGAAGCTTTTATTTAAGTATTCATGTGATCTTGTGTATGCTCTCAACATTTCCCCACCAAATGAACAGTGCTCCAGTTAAGAGTATTTAGAAAAATCTTATGGTGGTACCACCATTGGAGTCTTGTGCTTTTCTAAACCTGAAGTGTACTTGCTTGTGTAACCAATTCATGTCATGGCATGTGTATCCAAATAGCAAACGTCCCTTAAAACCCTTATCATGGTACTGCATGTGTGGGAATGCACCATCTTTTCACTTTTTTAAGCAAAAGTTTGGAGTGATATTTGGCGCTGCACACATGTGCGGTCTGGTTCCTGGAGCACAAAGCCATGGTTGCAGCGCACAGTGTCCCTCCACAGCCGGACACAGAGGTAAAAAATTAGAGAGAACATTGCTTACCAGCCACAATATTTTGATACTCAATAGTATGAGGACTGATATTCTGAAGATTATAGTACTATTGTATAGATTGGTTATGGGTGTGTTGCTCGAATATGAATATACCTTTAAGAAAACAAAAGAAAAAGGCATTTGGCAAAACAGAAACAGTTGTTTAATTAAAAGCAGTGGCCGGGTGATCAGGCAACAGAGACTGTTTTGAAGCACTTTGGTTTAAGCCATTATTTTATACTTTACATGAAGTACTATAAAACGATTTATGCATTCTTTTGGTGGCAGAAGTTTGGACCTAGTCACGGGGTCATAAATTGGGGGTTTGATAAGAAGCTCAGGTGGGCCTTATTCTTGTCTGAATATACTGCAGGGCCAGTGGGTATGTGTCCAGATATCCGGCATGAAGAGCACGTGATCACTGCATGTAATGTGCATGACTTGTTCCGATTGGCTGTGTGTTTCTAACTTAATGTGGCATCTTTATGGTGTTTTTGAGACAAGCATTTTTATTGGGGACAATCTCTTGAGAACATTGTGATGTCTGTGGGATCGATCTGGGTTTTTCTGTTCGCTTGTTCTGTCTACGGGTTATATGTCCCCCCATCTGTCAATCAGTTGCTTCAGGCCTAGGTTGGAGGGCCTGTCTTACCACATATTTCTGACTTAGGATGAGGAGGAGGTCGCATTGGGTAAATTCATCAACGGAGATGCAAGTTCGTACATATATCATGGTGTACATCGACATCATATTGTCTAAATAACAGGTGGATTAAATTCATTAAGGTAGTATTTCTTGTGGTCCAAAATGTCATGTTTTTAACCATAATAACACAGTATTTCTGTTAATCATTAAGTCACCTAGGACGGTAGACAAGATGGGCGTTAATACTGTGGTGGCTCATTGTTTCGGGTAGACTCCATGTCAGCCATTTTCAAGCATTTTCTTCTAACACAGATTGTAGTTGGCCGCAAAATGTTCCCAACTTGTTTTGGAGAAGCATTTCGGAAACTGCTGATAGAGTACAGTTTTGGCTAAACTCACAAGGTTTCTATCAGTTTTGCCCCTCTGTGAATAACGCCCTGTGTCAGATATGGAATTGCTGTTCCTATTCATTCATTAGCACCTAGTTTTTATTATCTAATAATGTGTTCCCGATGTTCATCATTATAAGCTGCATGGTTCTGGTGAGGCAAACTCTGAACATGAAAATAACTTTACACTGCGTCAGTACTGTATACATACAAATGAATCAATCAATTCATTTCATTTCTAGTTAATAAAAAGGTTCAATAGTACAAAAAATACATTAAAGGACATTGTTACAGCAGCAACACTTAAAACTTAACTCACTGATTTTAGTCTTCTCTAAGTTAATATATTTTGCCCACCGTTACTAATAATAAATCTAAATATTTTATTCATTAATTGAATAAAAAAACATCTGAGCTGTTCAGTTCAGTTCAAATAACTTTATTCAGTTCAATTGAATCATAAAAGTTTACATCCATCCTTTAAATAATAAAACACACATATACATAAGAAAGTTTTTGTGCAGAGCATAAAAAATACAATACACATATTATCAGTTCCTAAGTGATATTACCCCAGCACAGATTCTAAGGCATATTAACCCAGCACAGATTCTAAGGATTTAAAAACCTCCTACTGTCCAACAACACATTTATACTAAATGTTTAAAAAAAACTAAAATCTCTAAAAACTTGAATTAATTTTAAGATTCATATCGTTTTCGGAATAGAAATGCAATTCTAATGAAGTTAAGCACAGCGCAGCAGATAACAGTGTTGGACAGTGACCACAAGTAATTAAAACCCTCCTGATAGGAAGAGGGGTGGATTTGCTTTAAAATGGGCTTGATGAAACATGCCCTTGGGTCTTTATAAAGTGTGCAAAACAGCAAAAAGTGCTTTGTGCTCTGATGGGCTAAATTATTACAGGGACAGGGGGTTAGTCTCTCACACCAACCTGCCTGTTTGGGGAAAGCCACAAGAAAGTGCAATGTGCAAAGGCGAAATCAAGTCATAAGGAAACGCGATTGAACATGTAAAGTGAAAGACAAATAAAATTGCTGTTGACTCAGAAACGCAGAATCTGGTATTCCATAATCCTCATTAGACATACATAATTCAGTGTAATAGGCATTTTTATGACCTGTTTCATGTTTGATTGGACACCATCGGGATTGTCATAATAATTTTCCAAGCCTATTTTATAAAAGGTATCTTTGGCATAACAACCAGGGGAGAGACATTGCGTTATCAAGGTTCATACAATCTCTAAGGATACTCCTTGAGAATAATAAGTTCTGTGAAGTCCAGATTTTCCCCATAAAATCAATGGGGCAATATTTATCCTATCTTTTGCATAATCCAGACCCACTTCAGAGGGACGAGCTGTTAAAACAATTAATAATTGCTGCTTTGCAAGTTTGTTTATTTAAACGGCTAAAAACATCTTAAGCTCATTTAAAATAAAAACTGGACAGTAGCGTACGACACAAACTAGATTTTCACTCTTGTATATACAAAATCTGCAATACATTTAATGTCCAATACAAATATTTTTGAACTAGTTTTACCAGATCAAATAGGGTAAAGTGAAAACTGAAATATCATATTGGATTTTCAGACCCCATGAGTTGAGAGTTCTTGGTGTGCTTGTTTTGTTCGCAGACGCAGAGAACGAGTTGGCTATCCGATATATTGTTAAAGGTTTTAAGGTATTAAACAGTTGACTTAAGGTGTACGCACTTTTGCAACACATTTTTGAAATTTTGTTATGTAAGATTGTGCTGACATTAATTCCACACAAAGGGCCTGATATATGAAAATGTATTTTTTGGATTGGAATAAAGAGATTTTTAAGGATTTCAGAATAAAAGAATACTGTGGGCGAAACGTACCGTAGCGAAGTAGTATTCACTATTTCTAACTAATGAATCCCTAACAGCGATTTGGTGTTACTCTCTAACAACAAATGTTCATTTGCAAATTGGAATGTTACAGCAGCTACGACTGATGACATCACACAACCAAAAAGTGTGTAAAATGATTGTTTGTGAGTCTGGTAGAGCCTCTCATATTAGGATTCTTTCTTGACAATTGAAAGCCAAAGAAGATTGCAACACAGGAGCCACAGGAACAGGTTCCTAGGAAGAGGAAGATAACGTGTAGTGATATGGAGCTTGTAGGAGAGTGTATGGCAGAAAATGGAAGACTGCTTGAAAAAGCAACACTAACAGCACCAGAAGCCTTCAACAATACTTTTGGGGAAGAATTCAAACTAGGATCAATGCCGTTTGGTGTGAGAAACATAAATGTGGAAGAAATTAGAAAAAGGTTGAGAACAAAGGAAAAACTAGACCTCAGGAGGAAGATGTCTGCTACAAAATGGAGTAGGACCCATCATTCAGAAAACATCATCTCCTTCAGAACAACTAATAGAATCTGCTCTTCGACCTGAGGCAGTAGCAAGAGAATTACCTATAGATTCTTCTGCTACCAGAAAGAAAACTACATGGACTGAATTTTCTATTTTTATTTAAATTACAATGCGACCTTAGTATTGCATAAAAACAATGTTTTTTAATTTAATAAAAATATTATTCACAAAAAAATCTATGTCAGATTTAACATCGACCAAACAAATTTCGGGTGATGTTGTCCACTTGTTAACTAACACGTCTAATTTTATACTTGAAGTTGTCTGCAAAAACGTTAATATTTTAGAAAATAACCCTATAACATTACATCATTTATTAAATAAATTAGATAAATGCATGAACATTCTCATCTGAGTTTCACTCATCAGTGCTGCCATACAAACAAAAGAACATAGGGTCATTTGTGAACTCAGTCGAATGGTTTAAGCGGCTCAATCCTTATCTAAATACATTATCATATTAAGAACTTGTATGTCTGATATTAGTCAGGCAGTGAAGGGTCTGTGTCAGGGATTACTTACCCCGAGTGGGACCGGTATGCTCAGACGTGAGACCTGTGCTCTCCATTCCACTGGAATCAAGCTATCCTGTCTGAAGAGGGGTGAAACCCCGAAACCGGTCCTAGGATGCTTGTTTCCAGTCCAGGGAGGACCTGGCTTGGCAGTTCGAGCTGGACTGTTCCCATGAGGCACATGGTCAAGACTGATTTGCATATGGCTGGGTTCAAACTGGAATGGCATGGTGAGCAAAAAAACCATGGATTTAGGCCCAGATCTCTGTACTGAGGTGAATGTATGACATTATTCTGAATTCTGTCCATCAACTGTTGTTTTTGCATTTGTCACCCCGAGTGGGACGCGTACGCTCAGATTTGAGTCCTGTGCTCTCCATGCCACTGGAATCAAGCTATCCTGGCGGTTTTGGGTGAAAACCCGAAATTGGTCCTGGGATGCTTGTTTCCAGTCCAGGGAGGACGTGGCTTGGCAGTTCGGGCTGGACTGTTCCCATGAGGCACAGGGTCAAGACTAATTTGCAGATGGCTGGGTTCAAACTGGAATGGCATGGTGAGCAAAAAAACGATGGATTTAGGCCCAGATCTCTGTACTGGGGTGAATGTATGACATTGTTCTGCATTCTGTCCATCAACTGTTGTTTTTGCATTTGTCACCCCGAGTGGGACGGGTATGCTCAGACGTGAGTCCCGTGCTCTCCATGCCACAGGAATCAAGCTATCCTGGCTGAAGAGGGGTGAATGCGCGAAACCGGTCCTAGGATGCTTATTTCCAGTACAGGGAGGACCTGGCTTGGCAGTTCGGGCTGGACTGTTCCCATGAGGAACAGGGTCAAGACTGATTTGCATATGGCTGGGTTCAAACTTGAATGGCATGGTGAGCAAAAAAACCGATGGATTTAGGCCCAGATCTCTGTACTGGGGCGAATGTATGACATTGTTCTGCATTCTGTCCATCAACTGTTGTTTTTGCATTTGGCCCCCGAGTGGGACGGGTATGCTCAGTTGGGAGTCCCGTGCTCTCCTGCCACTGGAATCAAGCTATACTGGCTGAATAGGGGTGAAACCCCACAACTGGTCCTAGGATGCTTGTTTCCAGTCCAGGGAGGAACAGTCAGAGGGAAATCCCTGGGTACACACTTAAGTATGGACTTCTTCTAATACCATACCTATCTAACCAGGCATTCAATCGTCAAATTTAGGGAACTACACAAAAAGAATTTTAAATTTCCACACTAAAATTCGAACGTTCACAATCTTTTTAATTAAAACATAAGACAATTTATACACAAATTGGCAAATTAAAATTTCAAAGAGCGATCTTTGAAAAAGTTTTCTCAAAAGACATAAGTAGTCATAGCAATTTACTACAATTCATTACATACATATACAAAAACAAATCAAATATTAAGCATCACATTCATATAAGATAAAAAGGATTTTTATAAGCACCAAATACATTAAATCACAGTAAAAAACATTGACAACCCCCTGTAATGTGGCTAACTGATATCTTTGGGAACCCAGAACAGAGAAACCTGTTCAAGTGTGCACTGTTCCTAGTGGATCCAGTCCACTGCATTTATATCACACTGAATACCAATTTCAACACTAATTTAAATTGAATATACCAACAAATCAAACTTAAGTTTATACTGATTTTTACTTGTTTCTCTGTTTAGAACTTGTAATCATATGATTTATATTCATAAACATTTCCAATTAGTCAGCATTCATATACATTAAATAAACATTTTATATTCTTGCATTATACATTTCGTCATGTAAACCTATAATATCATAATTTCACATGTAAACCACAATTCATTGCTGGCCCAATGCATTTCGGAACCGTGGTTCCTTCCTCAGGGGCTGTGTTCTGAAAATTAAAAAATTGCAATTACTAACGCATATCACAACAATAAATGCTGTTACTTCTTAGGATCTAACAATGCATAGTTAAACATATCACTATGAATCCTATTGTATGTCAAATTCTCTTATTAACCATATATCAAATGTAACCACACTCCTATACATTATACCTTCAAATTTCTCATGGCAAGCTCCTGCCCTGATTAACAAACAATGTATCTACAATCAACGTCTTATGCATTTAAACAATTGGCGTTAAATTGTCTAACATATATACATAAAAGGAACAATTAAATACAAGGTTGCTATGTACGTTAACTCCCGTATACATAAATCATGAGGACTTCTACCTTCCCTGATTAATCCATTACTGTTGTTGTTATCATACAGAAACACTTTTTTAATTTGTCATGACATGCTACAACTGTGTATACTGTTATGCTCTCACGGTGTGGGTTTCAGGGTTGATAGCCTATAAATCGATCAATTACTCTAATGGCGGGAATACGACTTTGGTTCGGACTTCACAAAAAATGTGGACTGTGGAAACCCCTTTTCGCGCTGTTCGTGTCCTATCGAGAATAGACGTCAGTATGTAACTATATTACTAGGTCCCCATTTTTTAAAAAAGACACGGTAATTTTCTCTCATTTACTTTGCACTTACTTGAGTGCTACAATGTAAGAGACCAAAGATTGTGAACTCCACTGCTTCTATGCTCTTGCCGAAACTCGTAAATCAGGTTACTGTATTATCTGTAAACAATAAATGCACGTGTGCATTAAGCATAAATATAAGTGTGTTTGTAGTGATGTATACCTAAATGCATACTCCCATCACTTACTTGCAATTTCGCTTGAATGAAATCTCTAAAATCGTACACTTCACTGCCCTTCGTTGGATGTATTGCAATTTCTGGAACCTCCAACTTATGTGAGTTCTTAAAAATAAAAACGGGAAACTTCCTTAACTCCCTTGCGTGACTAGTTTTAAAACACGACAGGTGTTTTGCTGTACAAAGTGTAACACTTACTTTCTAGGTTTCAACGTCAGTGATGCTACCGTTCACCCTCCGATACGCCGAATGCATCCCATCTTGCTAGGTTCTACGCCCAACGATGTCGGCTAGACCGTGCTCTTCACTCCCCTTTGTTAATGTGTTAGGGATTCTGGAATATTCAAAACGCTCCAAATTCTTAAAAATAAAACCACGAAGGTTCCTGTGGTTAGTTTCCGTCTCCAATAGTAAACTCCGGCTAGTGTTTTAATCTACTCAGTGATAACACTTACTTTACAGTTAAACCGCGGCGGAGCTAGTCCGTTCACCCTGTAGTACGCCGACTGTCTCCCGTCTTCCTAAGTTTGGCGCCAAACGCTATCGGCTTCTATATCCTAGATCGTATTTGTGAACCCCAGGAATGCTGGGAAATGTAGTGTTCTCAATAAGGATATTCTACACTCGATAGCAGTATCTTGTGTCTCCACTGAAAGACCCGGTGAAGCCTAATAAAGTTCACGTTACACTCGAAGGTATTCCGTCTGATGTTGAGTGCAAACATTTACGCGTAAGGGTTATTGATAAACTAAAGTGGAGTTTCCTAACTTTTTAGTGTTTCATGACCGAATTTAGTGAGACATTTCTAATAAAGTCTACGCGTATCACTCCCCATGGATTATTTTTACTCATGATTTACAAGGGGTTACTAGGAAGGGGTATATAATGTATGCTAACACCTATCCATGTTTCTATGGTTTCGTAAACGTGGTTGTGCTATGAATAACACAAGTACTAAAGTTGCTGTCATCATATAATCCTAACCATAAACTGTAGTGCACATTATGCTCATTCCCCGGTGAAACATATACATCAGAAATTTGTATCATTTTCCCAAACATGAACTATGCATCAAACTATACATAAATTGTCCAAAATTCCATGCCACATGTATTAAAGTTCAACAATTAATTTTTACTGGTGAATATTCAGCCTATAGTGCCAAAAATGCGCATCAACCTCATTCTGACTAAAAATGCTGATTGTCTAAGGTCGCAGCCTAGTGAATTGTACTAAACTACTCTGTGCACCTGGCACTCCCATTGTTACTTGTGTATGCTACGGTGGTAGTTGCCATTTGATTCGACCTTATGTGGTGATCTACAGTGATAAGTTACAGGAAGCAGCTCATGTCCATTTTTTCATTAAGTCCCTTTGGCTGCATGGTTTCTAGAAACTCGATCCAGAATATTTCCCGCTGTAACAATTTTTGAGTGTTGTCAACTCCATCCACTTTTTTGACTACTTCCACTATTTGTGCTCGTAGTTGGGCTATAGTATGGTTCTCTGTTGCCCAGTGAGTAGCAACACTAGATGTTAAACTCTTCAGTCTTATAGTGCTCTTGTGCTCTGTTAATCTCAGTTTGAATTTTCTCTCTGTCTTGCCTACATAGGCCTTGCCGCATGGGCATTTCAAACTATAAATTATGTTCGAGGTATTACAGTCGGATGTATGTCATAATGTAATTTTAGCTCCTGTGCTTGGATGAGTGAGAAATATCCCAATAATTATATTATTGCAGTGTATGCAATTGTGACATTTTTGAGTGCCTTTGTGTTGAACGTTTTTATCTTTAGTAGGCCCACTCTGTATCATCTCTTGCAAATTTCTGGCCCTGCTGTATGCAAAGGTAGGTAGTTCTTGGAAGATGCCATTAAACTCAGGTTCATTAACCAGCAATTCCCATCTTTTCTTGATAATTTTCTTGATCTGCATAGACTTGTTAGAAAATTTAGAAACGAAGGTGGGAGTCTTCGAGACTTTCTCAGGTCTTTTTTCAAACAGTTCATCCCTCTCCTTCATTTGTATTCTCGCCATATTTCTCTGTAGTATGGTTTCAGGGTAACCCCTTTTCGCAAATTTCTCCCTGAATTCTTCAATTTTTTGTTCTGCAATGCATGGATCGGAACATATTCTTTTGATTCTGATAAATTGCGAATACGGAAGGTTCTCCACCAAACTGCGTGGATGGAAGCTTGAGTGCATCAATGTACTATTTCGGCCTGTGGGTTTTGTAAAAATTTCCGTACTTAATTTGTTTTGCTTTTTCTTGATTAGGACATCCAGATAGTGTATTTCATCTTGACTAATGGAAAAGGTGAATTTTATTCTAGGATCCTTATTATTCAGTTGATCAATAAGTTGAATTAACATCTCCTTTGGCCCAGTCCAAATCAAAAAAATATCGTCGATATATCGACAATACTGTGCTAAGCTTTGTGTCCATTCTTTTTGTGTGAGGATATAGTCACTTTCAAATTTTGCCATATAGATGTTTGCGTAGGCAGGTGCCCCCGACAAACCCATGGAGGTCCCTGTCAGTTGTCCAAAATAATATTCCTTCCACTGGAAGTAGCTGTTGTGAAGACAAAAAAATAAAAGTTGTAGCAAAAAGATGTTATGTTCTTGTGTTGTTTCCATCTTCAGTAGTGCCCATTCTACAGCTTCCATTCCTTGGGTATGTCCTATTGAAGTGTATAGTGCTGTCACGTCAATAGTGCATAGTAACCATTCATCTTTAACCAAGTATTCAACTATGCGGAGCTTTTTGAGGAAGTCGGTGGTATCCTTGACATAAGTACACCAATTTTGCACAAATTGTTGTAAATAATAATCTAGATACTTCCCTAATGGTTCAAAAATAGAGCTGCATGCCGATACTATTGGTCTGAACGGCGGATCAACAGGATTCTTGTGTATTTTAGGGGTCATGTATATCCTTGGTCTCCTGGGGTTATGCGATGTTAACAGCATTCTTAAGTTAAGGTCAATTATACCTTGCTCTTCTGCTTGTGTTAGAATATCTTGTAAAATGCTCTGCAACTTCTGGGTTGGATCTCCATCAAGTACTATGTATGTGTTGCTGTCAAATACATGCTCACTGACTTTTCTCTCGTAGTACTTCGTGTCCATAACTACCCAAGCTTCACCCTTGTCTGCTGGCTTTAGAGTCAAGTCTTTGTTGTTAGAAACATTATGTATCAATTGCATTTCACGCTTCGTTACATTGGATGCTGGTTTTTCTTTGTAGTTGATTCGTGCAATGTCGTGTTTTACCAGATTCTCGAACATATCTAGCGTTTTGTGTGAACTTGGAGGTAAAAACTTGCTTATTGGTTTCAATCTCTCATGTACCTCTGAGCGCTCTTTACCAGAGTATAACATAGAGTGCGCCTCTTCACCCCGAGTGGGTAGATTTACTGTTATTTAACTGATATCTTTACCACTCCTAATTTGTTGGATCCAAAGGTCATTAATTGATCAAAGAGTGACATCCAACAGTACCACTTATGCGTGCGTATCAGTTGTTCACTAGACCTTGGTTGGATTTTACATAAACAGTGCGTCGATGCGTTTCGGTGCGAGGAACATTAGATACTGTGGCACCTTCCTCAGGACTGCCGTTTCTTTGGGGTCACCGGCTTCCGATCGTATTGCTTGTCACCCTATCTGCGGATATAAGGGGAGAAGCAAGGTGTAACTATTCTTGGGTAGTTCATGGTGCAATCACATGGTCATATGATATTACTAAACAGTTATATTATTTTCATAACTCTTATGGTTGTTAACCATTATACTTGTATATTAGAGTTATCTCCTTGTCTGACTTTCTTTTTCCTGTATGGTAATAGAGAACATTTACTCATTCAGTACATGAGGCCTTACTCGATATCAAGATGTTGTTTACCCAAGTGGGACATATATACAGACCTCACCAGAGGTAACACAATTTAGTACAGATTCGTATTGATACGATTCACATCCCTCCGTTTCCATTTTAGTGTGGAAATAGAGGGGGGATCAGGGTTAAGGGCAAAGATATGTGCCTAATCTGATCATAGCACGCCTTTTCTTACACGCACCTATATCCTTTTTAGTTACACTAACTCTTACCATCTGGGTTTAAGTCAGGGCACGACTTCAGATATAGGTTCTTGTTTCCGGACCTGGTTTCTGGGTTAGGTTATGCTTTTTCCTAGGGTGTAAGTTATAGTTTCACTATCTTTGTTTCTTGGTAGCAATCACTATCATATAGTAGACAATGGAATATCTTTACCTTTTTAATTCAAGGGAAGAAAATAGTTGGAGACCTCTGATCTTCCTAGTTTGTAGGTAGTGGCTCCTCGGATTTCCTTAGGCCCACTCTATAGGAGTCTAGTGCAAATGAAAACACATAGTGCTATTTAGAGCTAGTATTCTCCTATTCGTGTACCGTTGTTACCTTACTACCACTTCGGCATCTCACCCCCTACTATGGGTTAATGTACTAGATTTATTTACCTCTGAGCAAGTCTCATGCACGTGGATAGACGACCTCTTCAGTTTTTGTATTGATATGTAGGGGAACTTCCACTTTTCTTGGTCAGTGTAGGTATTTATCTATATAATCAGGGAATCTCACGTTAGAGACGTTGCCTTTATTTGAGCGCTAGATACCCTTTAGTTTATACGAGCTAGATTTAAACTATTAAGTCGCCAGTAGTCGAATGACTCATCTTACCTTTAAAAGTTAAAACAAATCTTGAACGGGCATATGTCGGCGCGATTCACTCCATGAACTGGATATTGTTCTGTCAAAGAATAGAAAAGCGCTCGAGTATTCATGATAAGTAGACGGCTATAGGACTATAATTTTCTAGGGTTACTTTAACTTCCCTTTATGTCCTGGATGTTCTACATTAACATATGGGGAACAGCATGTGTTTATGTTACCCATATATGTATGTTCAGTTAATGTATTTTTCCAAGGAACCCCTTATAGATGTACTGCTGTGGGGCTTTCATTTTCTGAATTTACTTTGATTTTCCTGCTTTACTCAGTTGTCTGAATTCGCATCAGGTGGGCTTCATATTTTTATCTTTATCTCAACACCCATGCCTCTCTGCATATGCTAAGATTGTCTAGCCCACTGTCACCCTCTGCTTATGGACATCTATGGTAGATATATAGGTCACCTTTAAACTGATCTATTTGTTTGCTAGCCCTCCCTCTACAAGGGTTGTTGAAATTTATCTAAAAAGCCTCTCAGGTCCTATCCTGATAATGGGCACCCCCCCCGTATCTAGCGTCTGGTCTCATTTAAAATTCTCACCGTTTTGAATCGAGGGTAGCGCGTCTGCCTCGTTCTCTCGCCGTAGATACCGGTGAATTGAGAATGCTGTATATATACAGAGTTGATTGGGTTGATAGATTGCAGCTGCATCGCGCGCATGCGCCTATTCTCGTGACGCCGGGACAACTCATGGCGCCATCTTAGAATGGTATTCTCGTTGTTTGGTGTTATACTTGCGCACAGTATAGTAATATTACCATCGTTATATTATTGTGACATTTATTCATAGTTCCCGACTATAAACATTATCATAGACCTGTCATCGTTTCATTCTAATTTGGTTGTAGCGTCGAGCTTGGTTGCATATCAAACGCGCGCATGGGAAACGTTAATATGACTGAAACCAGAGAAAAGCTATAACATAGGAGGTAATCAGAGACGTTTAGCAGCAATGGAGACAGAGAGTAGAGAAGGCCAATCTGAGGAAATACCCAACAGATACGAATAGGACTAATAAAAATATCTTATGACCAGAAAGATAACACCTTAGTCTGCCAATATACTCCAACATATTTTATGGTTAAATGCGGGTACCATCTAAGACAAAGAGCATCTGTCTAATGCACCCTAAACACCGTTAGCCCTATAAGAAACCCAGTAACAATGCAGGTAGGATTCCCTTTTTTTGCCAGAAACCCTAGAGGGATGAAAGTGAGACAGAGAGTAAACACCACTCGGTATTGAATAGAGATAGAATCCTGCCTGACCATACTTAAAAGGGATGGAGCCTACAATAACCTCAATAGGGTTAGACACAATACATCTAAAAGACCACTTAAACTAAGTGCAATAAATTGAAAATGTCAATTAGCTTTTACAGAGTGAGGTTATAAATGTCAAAAGACAGAAGAAATAAGTAGAAAGAAATTTCCAAACTTATCTAAAATAAAATAAGGAAACTGGTTAACAACTTTTACAGTTAAGAGCCTTTAGGAAATGTCACAACAAATAGCATATACATGACGAGAACACCATCCGAAGATGGCGTCTCGAGTTGTTATGTTTCTCTGACAATCCGCGCATGCGCGCGTTTGATATGCAACCAAGCTCGACGCTATGACCAAATTAGAATGAAACGATGACAGGTCTATGATAATGTTTATAGTCGGGAACTATGAATAAATGTCACAATAATGTAACGACGGTAATATTACTATACTGTGCGCAAGTATAACACCAAACAACGAGAATACCATTCTAAGATGGCGCCATGAGTTGTCCCGGCGTCACGAGAATAGGCGCATGCGCGCGATGCAGCTGCAATCTATCAACCCAATCAACTCTGTATATATACAGCGTTCTCAATTCACCGGTATCTACGGCGAGAGAACGAGGCAGACGCGCTACCCTCGATTCAAAACGGTGAGAATTTTAAACGAGACCAGACGCTAGATACGGGGGGGTGCCCATTATCAGGATAGGACCTGAGAGGCTTTTTAGATAAATTTCAACAACCCTTGTAGAGGGAGGGCTAGCAAACAAATAGAACAGTTTAAAGGTGACCTATATATCTACCATAGATGTCCATAAGCAGAGGGTGACAGTGGGCTAGACAATCTTAGCATATGCAGAGAGGCATGGGTGTTGAGATAAAGATAAAAATATGAAGCCCACCTGATGCGAATTCAGACAACTGAGTAAAGCAGGAAAATCAAAGTAAATTCAGAAAATGAAAGCCCCACAGCAGTACATCTATAAGGGGTTCCTTGGAAAAATACATTAACTGAACATACATATATGGGTAACATAAACACATGCTGTTCCCCATATGTTAATGTAGAACATCCAGGACATAAAGGGAAGTTAAAGTAACCCTAGAAAATTATAGTCCTATAGCCGTCTACTTATCATGAATACTCGAGCGCTTTTCTATTCTTTGACAGAACATATCCAGTTCATGGAGTGAATCGCGCCGACATATGCCCGTTCAAGATTTGTTTTAACTTTTAAAGGTAAGATGAGTCATTCGACTACTGGCGACTTAATAGTTTAAATCTAGCTCGTATAAACTAAAGGGTATCTAGCGCTCAAATAAAGGCAACGTCACTAACGTGAGATTCCCTGATTATATAGATAAATACCTACACTGACCAAGAAAAGTGGAAGTTCCCCTACATATCAATACAAAAACTGAAGAGGTTGTCTATCCACGTGCATGAGACTTGCTCAGAGGTAAATAAATCTAGTACATTAACCCATAGTAGGGGGTGAGATGCCGAAGTGGTAGTAAGGTAACAACGGTACACGAATAGGAGAATACTAGCTCTAAATAGCACTATGTGTTTTCATTTGCACTAGACTCCTATAGAGTGGGCCTAAGGAAATCCGAGGAGCCACTACCTACAAACTAGGAAGATCAGAGGTCTCCAACTATTTTCTTCCCTTGAATTGAAAAGGTAAAGATATTCCATTGTCTACTATATGATAGTGATTGCTACCAAGAAACAAAGATAGTGAAACTATAACTTACACCCTAGGGAAAAGCATAACCTAACCCAGAAACCAGGTCCGGCAACAAGAACCTATATCTGAAGTCGTGCCCTGACTTAAACCCAGATGGTAAGAGTTAGTGTAACTAAAAAGGATATAGGTGCGTGTAAGATAAGGCATGCTATGATCAGATTAGGCACATATCTTTGCCCTTAACCCTGATCCCCCCTCTATTTCCACACTAAAATGGAAACGGAGGGATGTGAAACGTATCAATACGAATCTGTACTAAATTGTGTTACCTCTGGTGAGGTCTGTATATATGTCCCACTTGGGTAAACAACATCTTGATATCGAGTAAGGCCTCATGTACTGAATAAGTAAATGTTCTCTATTACCATACAGGAAAAAGAAAGTCAGACAAGGAGATAACTCTAATATACAAGTATAATGATTAACAACCATAAGAGTTATGAAAATAACATAACTGTTTAGTAATATCATCTGACCATGTGATTGCACCATGAACTACCCAAGAATAGTTACACCTTGCTTTTCCCCTTATATCCGCAGATAGGGTGACAAGCAATACGATCGGAAGCCGGTGACCCCAAAGAAACGGCAGTCCTGAGGAAGGTGCCACAGTATCTAATGTTCCTCGCACCGAAACGCGTCGACGCACTGTTTATGTAAAATCCAACCAAGGTCTAGTGAACAACTGATACGCACGCATAAGTGGTACTGTTGGATGTCACTCTTTGATCAATTAATGACCTTTGGATCCAACAAATTAGGAGTGGTAAAGATATCAGTTAGCCACATTACAGGGGGTTGTCAATGTTTTTTACTGTGATTTAAAGTATTTGGTGCTTATAAAAATCCTTTTTATCTTATATGAATGTGATGCTTAATATTTGATTTGTTTTTGTATATGTATGTAATGAATTGTAGTAAATTGCTATGACTACTTATGTCTTTTGAGAAAACTTTTTCAAAGATCGCTCTTTGAAATTTTAATTTGCCAATTTGTGTATAAATTGTCTTATGTTTTAATTAAAAAGACTGTGAACGTTCGAATTTTAGTGTGGAAATTTAAAATTCTTTTTGTGTAGTTCCCTAAATTTGACGATTGAATGCCTGGTTAGATAGGTATGGTATTAGAAGAAGTCCATACTTAAGTGTGTACCCAGGGATTTCCCTCTGACTGTTTGTCACTGTACCCTGTTCCCTGGTGTTAGTGGGGTACTCTCTCTCTAGAAATCCAGTCCAGGGAGGACCTTGTTCTGCATTCTGTCCATCAACTTTTTTTGCAGGGAATACTTTCAGACAAACGAGCAAATAGGTGCAATAATAAACCTATCCATATTGTATTAAAGGCTTAGGGAGGTCTGTAGAAAGATTAGCATCTGTGACTACTACAATGTGCAGATGCACCTCTAATATGCTGGCAGAAATGAACGTCAAAGTAGTGATGTAGCCAGAACGCTCTGTGGGATCACACTCCTTCTGGAGGCAATTTAAACAGCTAATGTCACCAACAGACCGACCATTTTTAACCAAGGGGAAATTAAGTAATGTCTACTGTAAGCAGTTTGTCTGTAGAACCTGAACCTTGGGCTACTAGAACAACTAGACATCAAAGTTAGAAAATAAGAATCTGTATACTATCCACACATACTGTAAAATTGTTGATGTTTGCATTAGAATAAAAAGCCACCTTTGTGGTTTGTAATTCAGCTGGACTATGAGGAAAAACAAACATGGACATTTATTTTTTGTCAAGCATAGCATCAAGTGCTAGAGTATTCAAGAAAGAGTACTCTGTGGTATGCCCCAAGAAATTGCAAATGTGCAGTGATAATAACTTCAAGAAGCGAGGAGGAGAAAATGAAGTGAAACTTGAATATGTGTAGGGCTACACAACTACGCTGGATGTAACTTCCTAAAACAGGGTCCTAGTCAGAAATTAATCTTAAAATCAGCTCTATACTAAACCTGTACCTAATATACTCTACTGCAACTGTCTGTTCAAAGTCAATATGTGTTTTAAAATCCTCTCTCATTTCCTCCTCCATCTCTGCTGTGCTCCTTCAATGCACATCCACCTCATCATATCTAACCCTGAGCGAAGTACTACGCTACGCTTGCATAGTTTGCGAAGTTTACGCTACTTCGCACTACGTGAATTGCACGTAGCACAGTGCAAACACGCGTAGCGTAGTGCAGCGGTCATTCTTTGCTTGCTTGCGGTCCTCAACATCAAATTGGCGACTGCAAGCGAGCAAAATGACATCGCGGCGAGACTTTTTCCTCATTCCCGATCAGCAACATCAAGTTGCCGATCACGAGTGAGGAAAATAAACTCCGGGTGAGATTCTCAACGCAGGGAGGTCAGGTTTCTCATTGTGAGTGGTCGCGTATGCTCGCGACCGCTCGCGATGAGAAACTACCAGTCTGCATTGAGAAAGCTGCCGCTCGAGTAGAAATCTACTCGAGCGGCAGAAAACGACCGCTTGCACTGTGCAAGATGCGGTTTGCACTGATTGCACAGTGCGAACAAGCATCCGGCACTGTGCAATCAGTGCGAACAGCATTTTGCACAGTGCACTACGCAGTTCGCGTAGCTTGCGTAGTGCGAAGTGCACTTCGCGTAGCTACGCGTAGCACCTACTACACGAACTACACCCAGGATTATATCACACTGTGTTGCCATTGTGTAACATTGCAATGCATTTTGGGTGATATGTATACCTTGTGACTGGCTCCCACCTGGTTCAAGATGGTGTTAAAGTGCACGTGCAATTCAGTTTGCTGTTTTTGCTACTAGTCATAATTTGCTAATGTTTAGTTTATTCAGTTTAGTATTTCAGTAAATGAGAGTTGCAAATTAAGAAATGCAAAAAGCAATTGCTAGGTAACAAATCAGTAACTATTCGGATCGCTAATCAGTTATGGCAAGCCTACAATATAGGACTCACAATACATCTAAGAAAATCAATTAAATGGTGGCAAACTATTTTGCGCATGGTTTGTCATTTGTTAAAACTTGGTACCTCAGGCCCAAAGGTCCTGAATCGCCAAACTCATTGTAAAAGCAACAGTGTTTTAGTAGAATAGATTGGTAAGAAATATTCCTTACTGCAAGCACCCCTAATAGACCTCTGGTCAGCACATTTCAAATTATACTAAAATTTTGAATAACTATGCAGACTTAGGGTCTTATTTATGAGAGGCTTACGCCGCCGGAGAGTCACTTTTTTTGATGATTTGTCGGCGTAAGCGTCTTAATCATATCTATGAGACAACGCAAAGCCACTCTGCGGGCTTTGCATTGCCTCATAGATATGGAGTAAGACAAAGCAGCTCAAGTCGCTGCCTTACCTTACTCTGCATCCAGGAGGTTTTCTATGGGTATTGTGGTGTGTTTATCCCAGTGCTTAATTTGTAAAATAATAGGTGCCAGGGCCCTTGCCAGGAGTCCACTACAGCTTGCACCACCAATTGCTCATGCAGCTCTGCCAATAACAATACCAACACAACTACTTAACATCACATTCCTACAACTGTGGCAGCTCAGACTATTCCAGGCCCCATTTAAATGTGTATCACATTAATAAACAACTGTTGTTATGCTCATCGTTAAACTAGACATACAGCACCATCACGTGGCACACTGTCATATTTGCCAGTGCTGACAATTAAGTGCTGGTGCTGAGTACCAGAAACCAACTGCTCAATGGTTCAGTCAGCAACAGTGGACACTCAACAATCAGCTGCCTAATATGTAAAGGTCCACTGGAGTTGCTAAGCTTGTGAATAATGAAATCACAGGATTTGTGACTGTAAAAATAATTTTTATAATGCAAAAACTACCTTTACAACTCGTAGATGAACTTTTGCAACTCTTTCAAATCGCAAATAGGAAGGGGAGTGCCTTCTTATGTGCATGCCGCCATAACTTGTATCTTTGTTTTGCGACCACAATGGTAGCTGCAAACCATGCTCATTTATGGACTGTCAAGTTGGGGTGGTAACTGATTTGCATTTTCCCAAGGAACAGCTTCCACTTTGGGAATCATGTTTGGCCGGCTGGAGCACTGGGTGCACTCCACAGGTTTTCCCATCATGTCAAAGATTTTGAAAGCACCACTTGTTCCTTCAAGGCTCACAGGCTGCTTTAAAAAAAATCTTGCATGCTGGGAAGGAATATGCTAGGCAGGAGGTCTGCTCTCCTACCATCCCAGCTTTTGCAAAATGTGACTTAACACATTTATATTCGGGAGGATGGAGATTTAGTGCATCAGTCACTTTGCAAAACTCTGGTCTGGTCACAAAAAATCGGTGTGGAATTTGCATCCACTAATTGTGATTTGCCTATTAATACATCAAGCCCTAATCCTTTTTAAGAAACACTATTAATCTTCTCTTTATGCCCTACGTGTTATGTATGACTTGCATATTGAGCCTTACCTTTAAACGTGTATTTTGAAACCCACTCATTCAGAGTGCTGATGTCAGAGCACTACAAAAATGAGTTTTCTTTTTGACTGCTCTGATTTTAAAGCAGTGTGCCACTAGGCCCCAAATAATGTGTTTCGTTTGGCGGTGATCCCCCAGGGCTCTCCAAAGTTGATAGAGATGGGATAAAACAGCTAGTGCTATGGCACCACCAACACTACCGTGTCTCCCCTGTCAGCTGCAGTTTACTGCAAAACTGTGCTTACATGGAAATAGAGCTCATTCAAACAGCACTGGCTCCGTCTCCTTAATGTGGGAGCAGAGAGCACCGTTTAGAGCATTTGAGGGAGAAACAATGCACATAGAGTTGTACGGAAGAGTGGCATGATGTCAGGTCCTAATTTTCTTTCTGGGGATGAAGAGTGAAGGGAGTGAAATACCACACCTGTAGTGCGAGTGTAGAGAGAGGATGGCAGGTCCCCAGGTATTGTTTTGTTTATCAAGTCAAGTCAAAGGAGCTTTATTTCGATATAGTTATATCTTTAAAAGCATACAAAGTAAGAAACAATAACATTTATCTAAAAACAGCCCGTAGTTTAAAATGATGAGAAACTAAAAAAGTTGAAGAAGTTTATGAAGTTTGAGAACCCCCCCCCCCCCCCCCCGTGAGCATATTCATCTATAGAGACGCTACATAACGGTTGGGTAATAAATTAACTAAAACAGTCTCTAAGCGAGACCTAATTAAACAATTTGCTTAAGCCACTTTGACCTTATGCGCCAAGTCCACCCTAGGAACTTGGCTACAGCACAAACAATTAAAACACAGGTATCAGTCTGAAGAATCCTTAGTGCATCAGCGCACCGCCTGGCCCCCAGTATCGAACATACTGGCTTGATCCATATGCGACGAGGCAATTTATAGGCGGGACATTCATAGAACATATGTCCAATGGATTCTGGCCTGGTGGGGCAAAAAGGACTGTTGTATAACTCCTATATATCCCTATATCGTGTTAAGTTAGCATAGGTACGTTTGAGATTTAAACGCCATTTTTCCTTTCTTGCAACTTCTGCACACGACCCTCATTTGTTGACTTAGCTTTCAACCTAGTAGTTTGCCGTGGTGAATGTGAGAATAATATGTTATTGCTCTGATATCTGCTTTGTTTAATAAAACATGTCTGCACGGAGAGTGCTGAAGTTTCAGGAGCAACACGATATGGAATTGTTATGAGGTCTGATCTCCACGCCTTCATAGTCATAACACAAGTGCAGCCTTTGCCAACTTGGGCTTGAGGCGGGATTGATATTGCTTTGCACGAGAATTGTTAACACACTTGATGCGGTGCACATGCAGAGAGAGCTGGTGTATGCTGATGTGATTCCTTCATGCTAGGACACTAAGGTATGGGCCCGCCCTAAAACAACCCAAAGAGACCTTCTTAGATAATAATATAATATATGTGTTAGGGAGGGTGAGATATAAGTGTTGTTAACTCTTATTCATTACAGCATGTTAACATGCTGTCACCATTCGCTTTTTATGTCTTAGTAACTATGCTGATAATTTTGCTACTGATAATAAGTATACTTGTATTATCTAAGATACTGCGCCTGAGAAGACGGCATTAGTAAATAAACATTTCAAATGCACATGTGTCTTCTTTACTCCATGTTCTGGTTTGTAATGATAATATAACGAAAGAGTGTTCATGAGTCCCACGTACCCTGAGGTACTGTAAGTTCATGTTCTGGTTTGTCTAAACATTGGGAGTTTGATATGTCCAATGAGACACTGTAGCTAGCTCGGTAAGGGGTGAGTTGGTTGCTAAGGTAAGTTTTGGGACACCCTAATTTGCCGAGGTTCCACTCCTCTGTGCACAGTTCTGTGTGAATACAGAAACCCTGCAACATGGCGCCCAACGGTTTCGGTGGTCTTATATCATGACACTCGAGTAGTTTATCGTTCATGCCTTAACCCCTTCACATCCGTTTCCGGAAAACGGGGTGTTTGTGAAACCTACCTATTTTTTCAAGTAGGTCTTTATTCAAGCTTGATTCTTACTTAAACGGTTTCTTTGTATTACTACCCAGTTGTGCTACAAAGTATTCTTTGTGTTTTCTTGTTTCCAATTCTGTAATGGCGGCAGCGGTGGCTATTGCGCAGCATAGTCGCGTAGCGGTACGCAACCATCTTCAGACGTACCAAGTCCCAGTAGATGGGATGGCTGTGATTTTCGTGGTAAGTGCAGATCCGGCGTTTCCTTACGAGTTGTTTTACTCTTGGGTTACGTTTCCGGCTGTGGACGCTAATTCTGGTTTGTACCACTCCTACACCGCCTCGGATGTCCCGGCTGAATATACGCCATACAGGGCATTGGAAATACCTATTGATCATTGGCAGCATCGAGTTTGGTTTGATGGCGCCCTCCCCCACTCTTTGTCCCGTGCGAGGTTAGGTCCACTCTCAATTCCAGGTACTAATTGGCCTGCGCTGGGTGGCTTTACCCCGCACCCGAATCACGGGGCTTGTACCCTGGCAGAAATTCGCAGGCTGCATGTAGTTTCCATTTCCGTGATTCGTGCTTTAGTGCAATACATCGGTCGACATCTTCCTGGTGGTCCCCAGGGGGGTGCGGCCGCTCCCATGGAACGAGGCGGAATGCGTCTCAATCCTGTTATGGTAAATTCGGTTTTTGGTGCGCGTCCTGTTGACAACGATGACTTCCCATTCTGGCTAGCAGAGAAGTTTGATCAACTGGAAGCGGTTTTTCCGAATTCCACTCCTGCTGATAAACATAGAATGTTGACGATTACTCTCCCGAAGGATATTACTCCTGAACTTGCTGACTGTGACAGCTGGGGAAAAACATTTGCGGCAGTTTATACAAGGTGCTTCGGCACCCCGTCTATGACTGCCCTGCCTGAAATCGTTCGACGTGTTCAGAATGATCACGGTCCAGAGGCAGCGGTTGAATTGGGTATGCGCCTGTGTGGTTCTTTTGAGATTGTAAGTGATCTCATTCTCTCCAATGTTAAAGGAGATGCAGTTAACTTTCAGGTGTCGAATGCTTTGGCTGCTCTGCCCGATGCCGACAAACCCCGCCAGTTAGCAAAGATTGTGGTGGCCGCTTATAAAACGATTGGCCGCACAAGTAGAGGTCTGAAATATTTTCCAGTGAAGGAGAAAAAACAACCACAGGGGCAATCTGCAGTGACAGATGCCCAGCCAAAGTCCAAGAAACAAAATTGGCCTAAAAAACAGACACAGGGGAAGCAGACAATGCAGACTCAGGGTTCTTTTCCTGCAATACAAGCTCCTGCGCCATCCGAAAAAGTTTATGATTTGCGCGACCGCGCGATGATTAAATCACCTGATCGTTTTCAGGGTTCTGATCAACGCTCTCCTCGTTCCTTTCAGGACACATCGGCCCAGAAAACCGGTGGAGGAGGAGGGGGTGGACGTGGACGTGGTGGCCAACAAGGACGTGGTCAGTCCCGCCAGACGGACGGCGCAGTGAAGCAGGAGGATTCTACGCCTCGGCGTCCGCAGTTTGCGAAAAAGAAAGTCGCAGCCTTAACAGCGCATCGATATGCCACAGATAGTGAGAACGCGGCTTCGGAATCTGACGTGGGCTCTGACCTTGCTGGACAGCGCGGCGGAGATAACCATAGTCAGAGAGGCGCTGCGTCCACTACTGAGGGTGACAGCGACTGAAGTCTACGTTGTGATAGAAACAGCGGATACGAGACTTGCTCCCCCTGAAAGACTATATGAAATTGTCCTGTTAATTGAAGGTGACATACAGCGTACCGTTAAAGGTGTATTTTGGGAGAATCTGTCTTCTACATATGATATTTTACTTTCGGAGGCTGACTGGCCCCCACCTTTTGTGCTCGCGGCGCCGCGAGGGGAGGAGGTAATCCTACCCAGTTTCGCGAACACTGTCTCGAAAGAGCATGCGCAGCATTTTGCAGAAGAGTGGGCTCGGGCTCTCGCGCCGGCTCTGTACCGTAACCAATGTGGTTGGGATAAATTGTCGCCTTGCCACGAAATTCCGTTGCGGTCTCAGCCGCAGCCTCAACCTCAATATCCCATTCGGCGTGAAGCAAAATCTTCCGTCGCGGAAATCCTTGAACAATTGGAATATCAGGGAGTTATTGAAACGTGTGTGTCACCGATGAATAATCCCCTTTTTACTGTGAATAAACCTGACGGATCATATCGTTTGGTTTTGGATTACCGGCATTTGAACTCGCATTGCCGTAACTGTGCAGTACAGAATACCCACGGCTCTGCCCTAGTGGATAGTCTCGTGCGTAAGCGTTTCAAGACAACGCTTGACATATCCAATGGTTTTTATGCCCACAGATTGGACAGCTTTAGCTCCCAATGGACCAGTTTTACAAGCGCTGGAGTCCAAAAGCAATTCCGGCGTCTTCCAATGGGCTACAAGAATAGTCCTGGTGTATTTACCGCTCGAATTGTCTCTATTCTGGAGGCACTCGACCCTGATGCTTTTTCGTATGTGGATGACATATATCTCACAGACGACGATATTTGGGAGCATCTGTGTCGTGTAAATTCTCTTGTTTGCAACTTTGCAGACATGGGTTACAAATTCAACTTTGCAAAATCGCACATTGCTGAACACACAGTGTTGTTTTTGGGCTATGAGCTCAACAATGAAGGTAGAGGTTTGGCTCCTCACTTCTTAGAGAAGTGCGCACAATTGCGCGCTCCAACAACACTGAAAAAATTACAGTCTTTACTGGGCTTTTTGAATTTCGGTAGGACTTACATTCCGGAATATGCCCAGCGTATCAAGCCTTTGTATGCTTTGATACAACCAACTTTCTCAAAATCATGCTGGCTGCCTGAGCATTCAGCCATTTTGCAATCCTTGCAGGCTGATCTGCTCGCTTCTAAATATTTACTGACTCGTGATAACCACACCAACCTGGTCATAAGAATAATTCCTGGGACGGTGGGTTTCACGTACCTCACGTTTAATGAAGGTGACACGGTACCTATCGCTTACAAGTCACACTTGTACACTTCGGCTGAGATGCGGTTTCCCACAGTGGAAAAAGTTTTGACTGCTGTACAGATGGCAATTCTAAAAGAACGAGCTCTGTCACAGGGGAAGCGCATGCTAGTGGTAACACCCTGTCCTCATTTAGAGGCAGTCACGAAAGCAAGTGTACCAAATTCAAAGGCTTTGCACCCTCGGTGGATTCAATGGGCTGCGTCATTGTCATCCACGGATGTCATGTTTATTTTTGACGCTTCCTTACGGTCGCAGGAGTACTTGCAGTATGAATTCGTTCACCCTGCTCCTCTGGCGATGCGACCTTTGGAGGACTTCCATTGCATCATTTACACTGATGGGTCGGCGCAGGTTGCGCATGGCTCTAAACATGCCTACGTTTCCGCATGCGCCATTGTGGTCGGTGCTATGTTGAATGATGAATTCGTTTCCAGGGAGGTACACACGTTGCCCCTGGGCGATTGCACCGCACAATTGGCAGAGCTTCGTGCTCTCTTACTAGCTTTGGAGTACGCAGATCCAAGTGTTACTACTCTAATTGTAAGTGATTCTTACTACTGTGTCCAGTCTTACAATGAAAACTTGTTCTTTTGGATTCAAAATGATTTTCATGATTCCAAGGGTAGCACAATAAAACATAAAATGATCTGGGTTCGAGTGGCAGAGCTTAAGGCTATGTTGCCACTCGTTTATGTGATTCATACTCTCGGTCATCAGCGCGTGGGAGTTCACGCTGTTGGCAACTCGCTTGCTGATGAAGCGGCGAAATCAGCAGTATCTACATACTTAGTTGCAGCAGTTACTAGGTCTAAAACCAAGATTGATAGCGACATCTTGGCAGCGATTGCTGCCTCTGAGAAGGGAAGTAAACATCCTGCGGGATTCCCTTCGAAGTATAAATACCACTTAAGTCCCGAAAAGGTTCCTTTTGTGACAATTCCTGATGTTGGGGAACGGCTGATTCCCAACTCGGATCTCAGAGCAGACTTGATTACAGCGGCTCATGAGGGTGTGGCGTCTGCGCATGCGGGCGTCTCGGCCACTGTAACTCAATTACAATTACGTTTCTGGTGGCGGGGACTGTACAAACAGACGCGTGATTATGTCCTTCTGTGTGACATATGCCAGCAGATTAAACCTTCAACTGCTACGCGTCCGCCTCAGACACAGTTGTACATTTCTAATAAACCACTAGGCTGTGTTTATTTAGATCACTGCGGTCCATTTTCATCTGATACTGCGTATAAATACATCTTAGTAGCAGTTGACTCATGCACACGCTTTGTGTGGTTATGGCCACATCGCAGCGCTGATTCCCGGACTGTCATCAGAGATTTGCGTATCTTTATAGGGATTTTTGCCTGTGGTACCTTCCATTCGGATCAGGGTCCGGCTTTCGCCTCTAAGGCGTATAAGGATGCCATGACTTCGATGGGGGTCCAAGTCAAGTTTTCGTCACCCTACAGACCCGAGGGTAATAGTGTAGTTGAACGAATGAACCGTGATTTAAAGCAATCTTTGACAGCCCGAGTTATAGGCACTGGCAGAAACTGGCTGGCTCACCTCTATGGCGTGCAGCGTGCTCTTAATAATCTCCCTAGAAGGTCTCTGGGTGGGCGGACCCCATACGAAATGCTCTTTGGCATCAAGATGTTCGTCCCTGACCTTGACGGTCTAGACTCGGTGGTTCGCGCCACTTCCTTTGACGCAGATGAACATTGCAATGTTTTACAGAATCTACAAAAGACGAGAGACACTCTTGCAAGGGAACATTTGCCCTCCACATCGGATGATGCGTCGCAGATCCCGGTAGTTGGCTGGCTACCCCAAGTTGGAGAACTGGTTCGAGAGAAGATCGACAACAAGAAAGAGTTTGGTCCCTCCTATCGAGCTCCGGTCCCAGTGCTTGGAGTGAAGGGCACAAGAACAGTCATTTTACCACCACTTCCAGGTCGTAAGGAAAACAGGTTTATTTCTATTGACAATGTCAAGATACACAGAATGGCCGATTCTTCTTAGCATGACACCGGCTGTTTCCTGTCCTTCCATTGTGAGAAATTCAATTATGCCCACTGCTTCTAATAATGAACCTGAGGTGGCCATCGAATTACCTGCTGTTTCCAGTCCATTATTGAATAATTTAACAGGAACTAACCTTGATGAGGCAGACTATACATACCCCACTGATTTGTCCATGCCTGACCTGCAAGCTCGTTTAGCCACGGAATCCAGATTTTCATTTGACTCTGCTTCCCTTGCCTCGAAAAAACCCTCTAAAATTGCAGTATATGCCAGCCTGTTTAAAAAACATTTTTTGATACCTCCTTGGATTTACATTTGGCTGGTCCTTTTTTCAGTTTACCTTTTTATGTCAATTGGTTTTGTGTTTTATTTTTTTCGGATTATGAATGGACACTATGTCGAGGAGAGAACTTGCATTACTCATTTAAATGGAACTTTGGCCCCACTTTCCTCTTCACATTCTACACATAGATTAAAAAGAGACTTGACTTTGGTTAACATCACAGCGTGGCCTGTTCTGGATGGAATCGCGTGGGATGCAGTTCGTTTTCAGATTCATGGCCCAACGGAAGTCGTTAATGTCCCTAATGTACTAAGAGTTAATATGGGGGATGTGGTGAAACAAAACATTCGTTCTGATGATTGGGATGTTAATGCTGTGGAGAGTTTGTTTTCTGATTTGAAATATTATGCTGCTTTTGATGCTGAGGATTTATATTTAGAATCTGCTAATTATGGTGAATTGTTCTGTTACCAACATTATGGCAATCACTTCTTACACAAGACATCTTCCCGAAGGGATGCGGTTAATTTTACTCAGTGGGAACATTGCCCAGCACCAACACAAGGGAGTTCAGAAACGTTTCTTAAAAAGTATACTTATTTCACTGACTTTAATCAGTCCAATCCCGAGTCCTTTTATTTTAAATTTCACAAACAGCCACAGTCCAAGGTTCGACTTACAAATACAAAATTGTTATATTCAAAAGCCTTCCTGGATCAATTAGTTACTGGAGGGTATGAGTTATGGAAGGATACCATAGACCTTAAATCAGTTTGGGGCTCAAGGGCCTGGCAGGTACAAGGCACTGAGGCTTTGCACCGTGCATGTCTCATCCCAAATCATATGTGGTTTTTAAATAAAACCATTTCCCAGACCACATGCTTTGGATTGGCTACATCTAAAAGGTTGAACACCCCGTCTTTCCCGGAGTTGGAGGAATATGAGAATTGGAGTAATTTTACTAAATTGTCCATTAGAGAAATACAGGCTCTGCTTCTGAATTCCTCCTTTAACATTTCCAGTATGAATCCCAAGGGTTGGCTGCTTTGGCACCGTAGTGCTGATTCTTGCCAAAAAAGATTTTTGAATATAACTGACGGTTTTAAGACTGTTAGATCTGATCCCCGTTTTGATTTGAGTCATACTGTCACCTCTTACTCTGTTGGCAAGTTGTGTCAAGCTTGGCTGAAACATTCAACTTTACCTGCGGTTAAGTATCACCTTTCCAAACTGAATGCAGACGTGGATTTGAATGATTTCATTAAGGGCCCAGCTAGTGGCAGGTCGAAAAGGTGGTTATATGGTGTTTACAATGAAATTTGGAAACTCTCACAGATTGAGGCTGCTTCACGCCTTAGGGCTATTGATCAGGCGAATCTTGAGAAAGTGCTTGCAGTTGTTGACAATAGCATTAACGTGCTTTCCTCTAGAATTTACACATTAGATAATATTGTGTCGTCTGTTGTTGATATTGTACATGATGAAGTATCTGTATTATACCATGGTCAAAATCAATTACGTTCGATCATGCAGTTTGCATGGACACTTCAGACTCTGAAAATGGGTAAAGTTCCCTGGGGATACATGAACGTTTCTTCTTTATTTGCACCGTTTAATTTGACAGACAACCAACGCTTGCTTTCAATGCGTGATGCTTCCTTTTCTATGCTACATATTGAAAGGTTGGAATCTTTACCTTTTTCTGTGGCAGAATCCACTGCTGCTACGTGGCTTATCCACGGTTTAATAACACTGCCTTTTGCTTTATATAAGTTTTCAAATTGTATGAAATATGTGCCAATAGGTCGTTTTGAACCCTTAGGTAGCGGTTTTCTTCATGAGGTCTGGTCACTCCCATACACATACAGATGTTTCAAGGATGACCAAGAGGTTTATCTAACAGGGGATGAGTGTACTGAGACGCCAGATCATTCTTTAATGTGCAGACACATACAGTTACACGGTTCATGTAACAAGGACCGCCCGAATATGGCTTGCGTTTTACAGGGCACGCCAGTTCCTGCTATCATCCCCACGTTTAAATTGTTAGAGAATGGTAGTTATTTAATGCTCAAATAATGAAAACTGTTGTGGTTTAATTAAAGGTATAGCTTTCATAGTAACAGTTAGTGAGCGAGTTATTTGCTGCAGAAATGTTCTTTATCCTCCCACACGTGAACATAGGGAGTCTTCCATTTGGCCACAGATACCGACCTTGGGAGCAGAATTCAGCGGCATGGCTAGAATAAGAGCTCTATTGTCCCAGAAAGAGGTGGCCTTGAGCTCGGCCCGTGAAACTTTCGTGCTTCACATTGCTAACACCCGCACGGCGGTTCAGGCTCTTTTAAACACTGATTTGCCCTTGCATTTCGGAGCCATGGTCCGTTCTATCTTTAACGCATCCTCCACAACGGGCCTAGCACATTTTTTTAAAGTTGTTAGCGGTGGTCTCGTGACTTCCTTTGAGAAGATTTTTGGAGTCATCCCTGCTTTCTTCCATTCTATTTTTTCATCCTTATTTGGAGGGTTCCCGTTTTTACTTGCTTTAGCGGCTGGCGCATTGGTGGTTTTCTGCCTTTTTAAATATGGATGCCCTTCCTGTGCAAGTCCACGCACAGCTACTACTGACGCGGTTTCGCAACCGCATGCTTGATTATTATGGCACACTGCCGTTGGCGACTCTAAGCACGGCTTTTGGATTATCTTTTCGGTTCTCCTATTTCACCTGTGTCCAGCCTGTATTTCGCTGCCTGACCTGTGATTTCCTTTGGGCCATTGATTTGTGTCTCTGCGGACCAATATCTGCTGACGTCGATTTTGATCAACTGATGAGTCCTATCATTGCTCACGAGTTGGTTTGTTCTGACGAAAGGATTATGGCCTTGGCGGTGGCACATGGACTAATGGGTCCCTGGGATGTGTTGTCGGCAGCGCAAAGTTTCTTGGAACGAAGTTTTCTTGAAAACCCACCGAGCTGTCCTCTGATGGTTATAGAGGATCCGGTGCTGGAAGATCACGTATGTTCCTTTCATCTTTTAAATTGGATGGCTGAACTGTTTTCGGATGAGGACAGTGACTTCCTCCTGGAGGCTGTTGCAGCTTACTTTTCATATACAGTCTTATCATAGACACTGCCTCAAATTGGCATGCTGATTGATAGCATTTCCTTGATTTTATTGACTTTTGGTCAAGACATTTTATTTTTGCTTGCCTATTGGCTTGAGCCACATTATATTTGTGGGCTATTTTTTAGCATTAGTTTTTATTATTGAATTTTTATTCATGCTCGTTTATAAATGGATTCTGCTCTCATGTGATGGCACTTCTGTTACCTTATTTAGTCCGTTCTCGGATCATGGGGGGGTGTTGTATAACTCCTATATATCCCTATATCGTGTTAAGTTAGCATAGGTACGTTTGAGATTTAAACGCCATTTTTCCTTTCTTGCAACTTCTGCACACGACCCTCATTTGTTGACTTAGCTTTCAACCTAGTAGTTTGCCGTGGTGAATGTGAGAATAATATGTTATTGCTCTGATATCTGCTTTGTTTAATAAAACATGTCTGCACGGAGAGTGCTGAAGTTTCAGGAGCAACACGATATGGAATTGTTATGAGGTCTGATCTCCACGCCTTCATAGTCATAACACAAGTGCAGCCTTTGCCAACTTGGGCTTGAGGCGGGATTGATATTGCTTTGCACGAGAATTGTTAACACACTTGATGCGGTGCACATGCAGAGAGAGCTGGTGTATGCTGATGTGATTCCTTCATGCTAGGACACTAAGGTATGGGCCCGCCCTAAAACAACCCAAAGAGACCTTCTTAGATAATAATATAATATATGTGTTAGGGAGGGTGAGATATAAGTGTTGTTAACTCTTATTCATTACAGCATGTTAACATGCTGTCACCATTCGCTTTTTATGTCTTAGTAACTATGCTGATAATTTTGCTACTGATAATAAGTATACTTGTATTATCTAAGATACTGCGCCTGAGAAGACGGCATTAGTAAATAAACATTTCAAATGCACATGTGTCTTCTTTACTCCATGTTCTGGTTTGTAATGATAATATAACGAAAGAGTGTTCATGAGTCCCACGTACCCTGAGGTACTGTAAGTTCATGTTCTGGTTTGTCTAAACATTGGGAGTTTGATATGTCCAATGAGACACTGTAGCTAGCTCGGTAAGGGGTGAGTTGGTTGCTAAGGTAAGTTTTGGGACACCCTAATTTGCCGAGGTTCCACTCCTCTGTGCACAGTTCTGTGTGAGTACAGAAACCCTGCAACAGGACAAGACGAAACAGTTTGGTAGGGCGGCTTCCAGCGAGAGGTAAATTCCCTGGTTGGCAAGGAACCAATTCTAAATTTAAAAAATAACGCTCTGTCCCAGGTAATTAAAATGATGTCTAGGTAGATCTCACGTAATGGGGCATCGTTGATCAACAGGAAGGACCTGGTTGTTCTGCACAAGTTCGTTTTGCTGTTCCTTTTCTCAGTAATCCAGGACCAATACATTTTCTTGAGTAATGACTTAGGTGGGGCGGACCTCTGTTCCCATGACTCGCCCAGTCCTAAGTTCAGAAGGAGGGCTTTAATGTCTCTGAGCCACCTGATTTTGGCCCAACTCGGTGAGTCCAGAATTTCCCATAGGCCCTCTGCATAACTGGTGAGAGCCTTCACCCTCCAAATGCGGGCCCACAGGAGAAGGGGGCGAAGCCTTGCTTGATCCTCGATCGAGCGACAACCCAAATCCAATTGAAGCGGAATAGTAGGGACAGATGCTTGGAGGCTCATGAGATTTCTGAAGAAGTTGTTTTCCGACAGGGTGAGCTTACTCATGTTCAATCCTCCCCAAAGTTCAGCACCATAAAGCGCCGAGCTAACTCCTCTTGCAGCATAAATCTCAAGAACCGTACCTATTGGCTTCATTGAGGATGCCCTCTGCTCTTTCAGCAATGTTCCAGCAATTCTCTTATGGTTAAGGAGCATTTTGTTTAAATGGCTATCCCACTTCATGGAGTCAACCAGTCGAATCCCCAAATAGTCAAACTCCCTAGTACGTTCCAGAGGGACATTATCCAGCAATGGTGGCGTACCCAGTTTTTTGGGGGGATTTAAGATGAGATATTTAGTCTTATCAGTATTTATTTTGAGTCCCCTCGAGTTACAAAAAAGCTCAAAGCTGGACAACAAGCGCTGTAGACCAACGGGTGACTTTGAGATCAGCAGAGTGCCGTCCGCGAATAAAAGGGTGGGTACAAGCTGCCCAGCTAAACGGGGAGCGTCAGCAGAAGCTGACAGCAGATGGTCAACTACCCCGTTTACATAAAGGGAGAAAAGAGTGGGAGCAAGTACGCAACCCTGGCGGACTCCTCTGCCGACCTCAATACGCCCAGTCCTCTGGCCCTGTGTCCCCCAACGCACCTGTGCAAAATTGGACGTATGGAGCCTGACTATAAGGGACAGAAGGTAGTGAGGCATACCCAGCTCTTGTAATACCCTCCAGAGTTGATGGCGTGGAACTAAATCGAACGCAGTGCGCAGATCAATGAAGGCTAGGTACAAGCTTCCCTTCCCTAGCACTACCACCTTCCAATACAACATCAATAGGCGCAGTGACTGTTCGATTGTTCCTGTACCTGCCCTGAACCCGGCTTGGAAGACAGACGGAATATTATTGTCGTCAATCCAGTCCAGGAGACGGCCCAATACGACTTTTCCAGCCACTTTTTGAGAGCAATCGATAAGACTAATAGGCCGGTAGTTCGCAGGGTCTTCTCGACTGCCTTTTTTATAAATCGGGACAACCCCGGCGCCCATCCAGGAATCAGGTAAGGGGGCACCTTCAGCAGAGGCATTGAGCAGGGATGCGATTAGGATTCCCCATTCAACAGGATTCTTCCGAAGTAAATCCCCCGGTATGCCATCCGGACCTGCAGCTTTAAAAGGGACTAAACTGGTCACAGCCCTTTCTACTTCCTTGGGAGTAAAAGGGGTTTCATCACATTGGGGTGTGTCAGGGGAGGAGCCATTACCTGCAGAGTCTGGTTCGAACCCTTCCCCGGCATTATACAACTTGGAGAAGTGGCTGAACCAGGCTTCTTCAGGAATGTTACAGGTAATAAGGGAATCAGTGGGTCTCGATTTCTCCCTTATGAGGGTCCAAAAACCTCTGGCATTCTTTTCCCCACTAGCTATTTTTAACTTGGCCCAGAAAGCATCCTCCCACTCCCTGCGTGCCTTAATTAACGCTGCTTTATACAGTTTCCGCTTCGAGGTTATGGTGGCCCCTTCCCCCTGTTTAACCGCAATAATAACAGCTTTTTTGGCCACCCGACAGGCCGGTGTGAACCAGCCCTCTTTGTTTGCGGCACAAGGTTGCCCATTCGCCTGTCTCGCTTTCCCAGTCACAATAAACAAATCTCCTATTAAACTGGTAGTTTTGCAGAATAGGGTTGCAATATCTCCTGGGTTTAGTGTGCCATGTCCAAGTTCTGACATGGCATTCGACATAATCTCCCCAATGTTAGTAATCTTGAGGGGATCGAGCGCTACCCTATCCCACTTTAGGCGCCTCAGACAATTAGCAGGGATTACCTCATTGGTTTCCCTCATGACTGAAGGAGTGGACACTCTCGCAGGGCATCCCCTAGATTTCCATACGGGGGTAAGGGACAGGCACAGGGGATTATGGTCGCTGTCAGTTGTTGCAGCAACCTTCATATCAACAAGATGGGCCCATAAGTTTAGACTAAGAAGTATGTAGTCAATTCTTGAGGTGAATCCCACCCTGTTGAAAGTATGAGCCCCATTGGGATCTGAGGTTGTTCTCCCATTGCTGGCTCTCAGCCCAAATTCAAGTGTCAGGGCGTTTAGTTGTACTACTCTTGGTGTCCACCTTTTTACAGGGGGTAGGTTGAGAGAGGGAATACCTTTCCTAGAGTCTTCCTCACTGAGGTCTAAAATATCCTCACGTGACAAAGGCTCGTAGGTGCAGTTAAAGTCCCCCATTAGAAGAATGGGAGAGTTGGCAGGGCAATCCCTTAGCTCTGACTCTAAGACAAGCAGTGTAGGGGATATGGCGCTACCTGAGTCCCCTCTGGTATAGATGTTAAAGAGTTCTAAGCTGGTGCCACTCCCTGAACTCTTGAGTGAAAGCCTCTGTAAGTCGGGGGATTTCGGACAATGCACCTTAATCTGGAGACCCAACGCAATATCTACCCAGATCAGTAGCCCGCCCGATGGCCGGCCTCTGCCAGATTCCGAGATACTTGCAGGTATAAAGTAAGAAGTAGAACCTACTCTGTACTGAGGGGTTAATGACCACGTTTCTTGGAATGCACAGATTGAAAAGGCTTCCATGAAGGAGGTCCAGTCGGGAAGATCAAGGTTGCGGCTCAATCCCGCAATATTCCAGCTTACTATTTTCAAGACAGGGGATAGTGGATCATGGATATCTGTGGCTCTGATTAAGGGTACTTCATTACTTTGTTCCTCCAAACCAGAACTAGAGGGGCTCTTAGGGGCTCCTACATTGGCTCCTGCAGCGGTTGCTAATCCCACTGAATCGCAGCAATTAAATTCTAGAACAGGAGAATGGAGGGAAAAATCCGAGGGAGCTGGATTGGCAAGTCAATATCCCGACCCATATGGACTAAAGGTTTGAGGGTGGTTCCCAGCCATTCTGTCAGTGCATAGAGTTGCATATCGTGGGTACCACACCCCTCTTCCCCCTTCTGTGGGTAGCTGATTTGGCCACATAGTAGGCAAGGGACGATAAAAATATCCCAAGTCCCTTGTCTGTATGCCATTAGAATCATAATGGTTAGCTTGCCTGTTGATCAGCCCTGCAGCTCTTGGGTCCCTAAAATTCACCAATACACAGTCATCCTTAAGGTTTTTGTGCCTATTTCCAACCCACCCCACCCGTCTGACGTTAATGATCCTCCCATCAATAAAATCTGGGAGGGGTCTATTTTGCCTGAGCCAGAAGGAAGTTTTATTTTTTAGATTCTCAAAAGACTCATTTTCCCCTGTTTTAAGAACTGGGACCCCTGTTAAGACCACAACAAATGGCTGGCACCCCGGAGGAAGGCTTGCTGAAGGAGCCTGCTTGTTTTTTCGGACTTGTGTCTGGGCTAGGGGCCGGGCTACAGGAGTCGCCGTAGGGGCAACTATAGAGGGAGCTACTACTAGGGGAGCTGCTGAAGGACTGGGTGACACAGACTGGCTATTAGATGTAATCAAGGGGGGTTGAGTTGGGGGATTGTTGCCCGCTACAGCCTTCCCGGAGGATCGGGAAAGAGGGCTCGCAGTTTTAGGGTGCGAGTGGATTAAAGCTGCTGTAATCACATGATTCTGGGTGCCTGGTGGAATTGAAGGCAAAGGGCCAGGGGAATGATCTTGACGGCCCAAGATTACAGCGGGCACCTGGGTAGAGGTTGCTGGCTTATGGATGACGCCACTTCCTTCCATTCCTGCCCTATCTTCTACACAAAGTTTCGAATGGAGCTTAATCAATGATTTTATGGAAAAGAAGCCATCCAACATATTTTGCTCTATGGAATCTACCCGTTTAGAGAGCCCCTCCATCTTATCCATAATAGGTGAAACCAGCGATTTAAGTAGACACTCAATACTGTTCAAAGGTGAGGAATCACCCAGAGGAGTCTGAGACACTGGGTTCTGTAAGGGGCCGAAGGTGGAATCGTGGGCACCCAAGCTCATCCCCCTTGCCACCTGGGAATTAAAAAGATCTTTCCCTGATTCACTAACAGTGTTGCAAAAGCCCCCCTTGGCTACAGCTTTCCTTCTGAACTTACAACAGGGTTTGGAAGTATTGCCCTTCCGTGGACTAGGAGGAGTTTCCTTTTGTATGGATTTATGAAGGGGGATCTCCCAAAGACTGCCACGTCCTGGAGAGTAGTGTCAGGATTAATACCAACCCTGGCCGCGATCCCTATGTTTACCACAGGGTCTACGCCAATCCCATTATTATTAATAGGGGTAGGGGGCGCTATACTACAAGTAACCAGGGGGGCAGGAATAGGTGGTGGGGTTTTGCCATTAAGAACAGTAATGGACGACAATCTATCAAGACTAGCCCTGATCCTCGAGACCCGCTCATCAATCTCATCATCAAGTGGTACTTCTTCTACGAGCACAGGGATTGGTGAGTGGGCAGGAGAAGGGACCAGAGCCAGGCTGCCCATAGAAGAACGTTTTTCTGGCAAGCCTAATGAGTTTCTGGATAGTCTGTGATCTGTAATGGCAATCTCCTTTTCCACGATAGATAACGCCCGAGTGATAAATTGTTCCATAGTTCCTGTCACTGGATCCCCTTTAACTTTGCGTGATTTGGTCGATCGCGTACCTGAGGCCATAGTCAGTGCAGCAGAAAATACCTTGTTCCTGCGACCAAGAGGGGTGGCCCGGCCCGGCCTCTTATAGCCCCTGATGGCCAAAGATGGCCCCGCCCTTGCCCCGGGCTTCTCCCGGTGTGCTCCCGCGTGCTCCCGCACAGCGGAGGGTAGCGTCGTTTTAAACACCGTGAAGCGGCTTGTGGGCGGGGCAGCAGGACAGCACGCGTCAGGTGTGCTGAGAAAGCAGGGACTCCTGGTAGAGCGAGTCCCTGAACTGCGCCGCCACTAGTGCTCCGCACCAGGTCCTCCGGTGACCACAATGGCAGCGGTAAGCAATTCCTCCTAGGCTGCGAGCCGAGAGTGCTCCCAGCAACCCCAAGGTCTCTAGCGGCGACGCGGCACCCGCGGAGCGGGTGCGGCTAGCAGTGGATCCAGGAGGTGATGTGCAGTCGCCCAAAGGTCCAACAAACAGCCGGTAAGCACACTCGGCGTTTGCAAATGTGTTTTGTTTATATATTTGATGGGAGGAACGGTGAGTTCTGTTGAGAGCAGTAGTAGAGCATGGCAGGACATGAGCTAATTTAAAAAAAATATTTGAACAGGAGTGAAGAGTGTAATGCTGAGCAGAGAGCAGCAGAGGGGATAGGACACCAGGTTTGTCCCAGCTGTCTTCTCTGCGGATGATCCATCAGGATAAGACACAATGTTTTATTGGTATATATTTGGGTGGGGTGTGTGGGTAATACAGAGGGCCAACTATCCTCATCAATTTTCCTGTCCTACTAGCTAAAACAATTTCACAATGCACACTTTGTACTTGTACATTTTTTCTGACTTTTGCTTTATCTCATAGTACCCCATTTCACCACCTCCATCTACCCACCTGTCTCCTCTGCACCATTTAAAGCACTAAACAAATAAAGAGGCAGGTCATTACACCTTTTCTACTGTAGGAAATAAGTAACACATCCATGTGAGGATTGGTGCACCCTGTAGCACCCACGTATAGGGGATGTTCGAATACATGCAGGTTTGAATAATGCCTGATTTTTATTTGTAAAAGACTGGTCAGAAAACAGAGCATGATTATTGGTATCCCAAATGGCAGAGTGAAAGAATAGCTGAATTACTTAATATTGATGTCTGTTTTTAAACCATGGCTCCTCAAGGCCATCCAAAGTACAACAGCGGTGCCTAATTAAAAATAATTAAGTTCCAGGGCCCTGGTCAAGGGGCCACTTCAGGTCGCCCCACCCATTGCCACTGCCAGTTCTGCTGAAGACATTACAAACACACATACTCACAATCACACTCCTAGAAATCAATCAATCAATTCAGAATTGTAGTGTGTGTCTTATCACCCCGCGGGGTATCCAGGCACTGTGGGTGCGACGATTAGTCGAACAGCCAGGTCTTGAGTGCTCGCCTGAAGTCAGCAAGGGTGGAGGAGGCCCAGAGGTGGAAAGGCAGTTCGTTCCACGATTTAGAAGCGAGGTATGAGAAGGATCAGCTCCCTCCTTCAGCACTACAGATGTGTGGGATGTGTGCAAGAGCTAGGAAGGCTGTGTGGAGTAGTCTGGTGGGCTGGTGGGAGGTCCGTTGGTGGTTGATGTAGGCTGGTCCTATGTTATGGAGGGCCTTGAACATGTGGATGAGTAGTTTGAAGAGGCATTTCCTAATGATGGGGAGACAGTGGAGGTCTCTGAGGTGCTGAGTTATGCTTGACCATCTTGGGAGATCTAGTATGAGTCTGGCTGCTGTGTTTTGTATGGTCTGGAGTCATAGAGTGCATTCCCATAGTCCAGTTGGCTGGTGATGAGGGCCTTTGTTCTTGTTTTCCTGCTGCTGGGTAAGATCCACCTGAAGGTCTTACGAAGCAGTTGGAGGATGTGGAAATTTTAGGACGTTTCTGCGTTCACCTGGTGCTTCATACAGAGCTCACTGTCCAGTATGATGCCCAGGTTCTTGGCGTAAGTGGTGGGTGTTGGAGCAGATCCAAGGATGGAGGGTCAAGAGGAGTCGCCCCAAGGTTAAGGGTTTCAACCAAAGATGAGCACTTCCATCTTGTCCGTGTTCAGTTTTAGGCAGTTTGTCTTAATCCAGTACATGACGTTGGTCATAGCATTCCAGAAATTCGCTTTGGATGTGGAGGTGTCTTTGGTGAGAAAAAGGACGAGCTGGCTGTCATCAGCGTATGAGATAATGTTGAGTCTGTAGTTGCCTACAATGGTAGCCAGTGGAGTCATGCAGGTATTGAAGAGGGTGTGGCTTAGCTAAGAACCCTGGGGGACTCTGTACAAGGTGTCCTTGGGTTCAGAGGGGAAGGGTAGGAGGCATATTCTTTGTGTGCATCCTGTGAGAAATGAGGTGATACGTTTGAGTATGTTGCCACTGATGCTGATGTGATGCAGTTTGTTGACCAGGATGTTGTGGTATATGTTGTCAAATGCAGGGGCGAGGTCGGGGAGGATGAGGGCAAATGATTCTCCACAGTCAAGGATGGTCCTGATGTCATCCATTGCGGCTATGAGGTTGTTTTGGTGCTGTGGTTCGAGGGGAAACCTGATTGGGATGTTCCAGTAGGTTGTTTCTCTCCAGGTGGTCTGTGAGCTGGTGGTTGATGGCTTTCTCAAAGACCTTTATTGGGAATAGGAGGAGTGAGATGGGGCAGGTGTTTTTTGAAGTCGTTGGGGTCTGCGGTGGGTTTCTTTAGGAGGGGTCTCACTTCTACGTGTTTCCAGGTTTCTGGGAAGGTGGCTAGTTGTGTGAGATGTTGGCATGGGTTTGGGGAGAAGTGAGCTCTGTAAGTTGAGAGCCAAAATTGCTGTAGATGTCTGATATCTTGTTGTGGAAGTATTTTGAAAGGGTGTTGCCGAAGTCCTGTGTGGGTGGGGTTGTGATTTTGACATCCATTGGGGTGGAGAATTCCCTAAATGTGAGAATCCCGACTGTTCCAGGCTTCTAAATTTATTAGATTGGATTTCTATGGTGGTATTAGTAATTGTTAATGTATATTGAATTGAGGCACAGCTGTTGTTGTGCTCAGCTCTAAATAAAAAAAAACTGCACCACCATGTGGAAGAGCTCCATAGATGCTGGTGCTTGTACTGAGCACTAGAAACCACCTGCTCAAATTAAGCACTGGTTTTCCCATGCAGCACCCATGGATTTTGACACTGCCCTAGATTTGCTTCATCACATAATCCTGGGGCAGTGCCAAAACCTTACACCTCCCCAGAGCAGGCGTAACAAGAAAACATATTTTTATTTCTCCTTGTTTTTTCTTCTTTCCATGTGTGCTGCATTATGCAGCACACATGGAAAGAGCAAAAAGTCTCTTGCGATTGTTTTTGTGCAGGAAAGTGCCCCTTCATGCCACAAAACCAAACCTGCTTTCAAAAGAGTCACCCATTGCACCATGGTGCAAGAATGCCTACGTTGGTGCTAGGCAGCAAATTGTGCACTAGCGCAGGGGAAAGGACAAGAATACACCATATTTCATAAATACGGTGCATTAATGTTCATATTTATAACCTACTCAGAGGAGGCAGCAAATGTGCCCTGTGGGAAGGTTCAAGGTGTAAGTAGAAGAAGGATGGCTTGGAGGGTAGTGCAGAGAAGTGGAAAATGGTGCCCTTGCAGGGAGCCACATTACATACTTCTACCTTCGTAAAAAATGCTCAGGCTGGGAAGAGGTATGCCTTGTATTGCAACCAAGCATCTTCCAAATTTACCAACTGGCAATATCTGCTGATGAAATTGGGGCTGGAGTTCCTTACATATGAGAAAACTAGGGGCCTTATTTATGAAGGCCTTGCGCCGCCAGTGCGTCACTTTTTCCCATGTTAAAAGTGACGCACCGGCGGCGCAAGGCCTTCATAAATAAGGCCCTAGGTGTAGAGCACCAGGGCAGTTGGATTAGGTGAGGTAGTATCTGCCTGATTAAGAATGCATTTCAAGAAGAAAACAATCACATAAACTAATGAAAGTTTTGATGATTATGCATCATTTATCATGATGAGATTAACAATAAAACATCTAACAGTAAACATTGTGTGACTGTTCATTATCACACATTTCCGAAGCTGTGCATGTTGGTAGTTTCAGGACTCTGGTTCCTGAACCTTTACCCATATGTGGTATCCCACCCCGCCACCCTGCTTTGCCTGACCCACCAGTGTTGCAATTATATCATATTTTACCCATGCTTGTAGAAATATATTCAAAATGCGCCTCTGGACTATATGTTTGCAAAAACAATTCAGACCGATGCTCGTCCTCCAAACTCTCCAGCTGAAAGAACTTGGTGGAATATTTACTATAGAAGTGGCGGAGTGTGGAGTTAGCCTCCTTGGTTTAACGCCACGCTCTGCCACTTCTGAAACACAGAGCTGCACCATAATTACAAGAATATGGTGCACCCCTTTGTTTCCACCGGCGCTGGCGTTAAATTTAGCAGTCTAGCTCCAATGCAGGCACCAAAGTGCAAGGGTGCCTGTGTTGAGGGGAATATTGTTTATGTGCAGGAAGGTGTCCCTTCCTGCACATAAACAATCTTTAAATGCTGTTATGAAACTTCTATGTGTGCTGCCTAATGCAGCACACAAAGAAGTTGCAAAACGTAATTTTATTATTGATCAATCTATGTGTGCTGCATTGTGCACACATGGAAACAGCAAAAACAAGAGGAAATTAAAACGTTCTCCTCATTGCGCCTGTTTAAGACCAGGTTTTCCCTGGCCTTTATTTTGGCACAGCCTCCTATTCACGCCGCCCTTGTAAATATGGGGCAGCGTCAAAATCAATGGGTGGAACGGCCACTGTAACACCCATTGCCCACCCTTATCACACTAAGTATAGCGTGAAAGGGGGCCTTATTTACAGGGCGGCGTTAAGCCACGTTAAGTGGCTTAACGCTGCCTTGTACATTAGGCACAGCACATATCGCCACAGGAACGTATCTAAAAGTGACCTTCCTGTGGCAATAGGGGCTTGTAAATATGCCCCATGGATCATGCGTTGCTCTCGCTCAATCAGTAGAGCAATAGTTTTTCAAAATACCAAATGTAGTGAACAGCACCGCGACCAACACCGCACTCACTGAAGTCTGTCTCCGCGCCACTGCCTCACCGCACAGAATGAGCAAGTCTTAGGATAGGGCCTTTTACCATCAACATTGTATGTAGTTAAGCAACGCTGAAGAAACAGGAAATCTGACATAAAATGTTAGCGATTTTGATAAAACGACCCGTCCTCCTCGGGAAAATCTTCTTTTCATTTCAAGGCGGGCAGTTAATCTGCGGAAAATACTCAATACTGAAACCAGCCAGTGCCGTGTTTTTTGCTAAAATGTAAACAGCAGGGATTCCACGCGCTTCGCAACTTTTCATCGCGCAGGGCGGATTTAATTCCAGCACAAACGTAATGCATGTGGTGTTCAAGGAAGTGATATTAAATAAACATCTGAAATGAACAGAGGGGGCAGCCTGGCTCCTTGGAGTGCAACGGGACTGATTCGCTTCATCTGCTTACTGTTCCTCTATCACAGAGAAACACACATTTCAAGACCCTTATCAGATCACATCTGAAATGCACTCTATAGGTAATCTTCGGCATGACATGCCAGCAAATCAGCTCTTCCCACAGGAATCTGTCGCAGTTCCCGAACACATGTATTACATTTTCTAAAGTTGATGGGATTAGAGAAGCAATCACTGGTGCATTTCTGTGTGGGCTGCTGGCCTAAGAGTGTGTCAAGTCTGTGCTGATATATAACCATGACATTCTTTTCAACACCTTACAACAGCATATGTTTGGTTCTTTATGAATATTGTCATGGTCACAAGGTAAAGGTGTGCACCAAGGCCACCTGTCGGTCAATTAGATGCAGTTACGTTCTGTGGGAAGGACCCTAGTCTCCCATGTGGCTCCAGCCACTTGAACATAACCTTACATTTTTCACAGTTACTAAATGGACTCTTGATCACCGTAATTTGGCTTGTATCTAACCAGTGGCGGCTTGCCGTAAGAGTGTGGTGAGGCGGTGAGGCGGTGAGGCGGTGAGGCGGGCAGGGGAGGGGGATGGTGGGGGGGGCATAGTGGAGTCTGACATACGACGGACAGGAGTAAAGTTAGTAATTAAATGAATAAAGCAATTTACCTTGCGCTCGCTGCATCACTAACCCGGCGATGCAGCGTACGTAAGGTAAATTGCTTTATTTATTTACTTACTTTCCTTACTCCTGTCCATTGTATGTCGACTCCACTACACCCCCACACTGCCCCTCCCCTGCCCCGCAACATCGCTCTGCAGCACTCCCACAGTGAGCCGCCACTGTATCTGACACAACATGCATGCGTACCATGCTTTTCCAGTCCTGATTTCTTCAGCACTCCCTTCATTTTACTTTCCCCTGGCACTCAGAAGCTCAGAGACCACCATGATTGAACAATCCCTTCAACAATCTCTTCACAGATGACTATAAAAACGTAAAGCCAAGCCCAGATTTACATACAAGTCATGCAACGTGTGGCAGCAAAGTTGCTGCGATGTGTTGGATGAAAAGAAGCGCGCAGAAATGCACATCAACTAAGCTGTAGCACCGCCCTGCTCTCGCCCTGCGCTGGTGCACTTCTGGCTACAATGAGCCAACACAAACATTGTAGAATGCAGCACACATGCAAAGGTGGAAAAACGAAAAGTGAAAATATTTCTACTTGTTAAGTCTGCCTCATGGGGGGGCTGGATTTTGGCATTAATGCCCCAGTTACTTACCGGTAATCCTCATTACCCCGAGTATAGTCTTCCTCGCCACATGATTAACGAAGTGAGCTTCAGCTCCACACCACAACCCTCCAAAGCAAAAGTTAGCCTCCCATGCCTCCCATCCTTCCCAACGTGGCCGATCCCTATCACCCTAGACCTTTATAAGAGGAGGGCCGGCCCAACCCTCAGCCTGAGAATTCCCAAGCACAAACATGAAGCCGATAGCAACACAGGGAGGGAGGGATGGGAACTCATGTCATAAGGAAGACTATGCTCGGAGTAATGAAGATTTCTGGTAAGTAACCAGGGCAATACCTCCTCGGAAGTCTTCCTCGCCACATTATTAACAAAGTGATCACATACCAAAGCCAAGCGGCTTCATGGAACCTCACAAGTAACCAACGGACCAGAATGAAATGAAATGAAAAATTATATTTATATAGCGCGCACATACCCTAAGGCCTCGCAGCGCTTGAACTGAGTAGTGTGGTGAGCAGATAGCAAGGTTAACACATTTTGGCGAACAGGTAAGTTTTTAATGTCTTCCTAAAGACCATCAGATTGCTGATTTCCCGCATATTTGGCGGGAGCGAATTCCACATCTTAGCTGCTAAGTGTGAAAACGCCCGGCCTCCCCAGCTAGCCTTATTGACTTTAGTTGTCGTGGCAAGATGAAGGGCGCTGGAACGAAGGGTTCTCGATGGAACGTAAGGTACGACCAGAGGGCGCAGAATGGCTGGGCCTGTTCGGTGAAAAGCTTTGTGCACAATGCACATAGCTTTAAAATGCATTCTGGCAGCTATTGGGAGCCAGTGGAGTTCTTTTAAAGCCTTCCTTGCTGATTGGCCACGGGGGATGCCAAACAAGAGTCGAGCAGCACAGTTCTGTGTAACTTGAAGTCTGTTGATCACTGCTACCGGGGCACCCAAATATAATGCATTTCCATAATCCAGGCGGGAGAGTATCAAGGCCTGAACCATGATTCTCCTCGCCTGGAAAGGAAGCAATGGGAGAATCTTCCGGAGCATTCTCAACAGACCAATGCAGATGGAAGCAGTTTTAGTGGCCTGCACAGAAAAATCCAATGCTTTATCAAGCCAGACTCCGAGGCTTTTGATGTGGGGTTTCGGCAAGGGAGGAGCACCAAGACAGGCGGGCCAGATGGGAACCAGAATGGTCGGTGCGGGGTTGCCCAGTAGCATAATCTCCGTCTTCTCCCCGTTGAGTCTGAGACATGAGGAATGCATCCACTTGGCTACTGCCTCTAGACAGGGCCCTAAGGTGTTGGATGAACCCTCCGTGTGATCCAGGGAGACCACAAGTTGGGTATCATCCGCGTAGGTGATAATACGCACACCGAAGGGCTGTACTATCCCTGCCAGAGGACTCATGTAGACATTAAAGAGCGTGGGGCTCAGGGCCGAGCCCTGAGGAACCCCGCAGCTCAAAGGGTGTTTCGAGGATGCTACCTCGCCCTCAAACACCTGGAAGAAGCGCTCATCCAGGAAGGAGGTCAGCCATTTCAGGGCCGCGCCCGACACGCCCATGCCTTTTAGACGATGTAATAATGTGGCATGGTTAACCGTGTCGAACGCGGCACTGAGATCTAATAATATAATGGCTGCCTTCCCTCCCTGGTCCAGCACAGATCTTGTTTCTTCCGTTACTGCAAGTAAAGCAGTTTCGGTGCCATGTTGAGGGCGGAATCCCGTCTGGGAGGCACAAAGTAGGTCATTGGACTCCAGATACTCTACCAAGATGTTATTGATGTGCCTCTCCAGCAACTTACTCATCCAAGGGAGAAGGGAGATGGGGCGGAAGTTAGCCAAGTTGTTCTGGTCTAATGAAGGTTTTTTAAGAAGGGCCCTGACCATTGCACATTTCCACTGGGCAGGGACCACGCTGGAAACAATGGACGAGTTTAGGACATCTAAGATAACAGGACATATTGCCTCGCTGACTTTAAGGAGGGTCTGAGGAGGTGCAGGATCATTGGGAGATCCTGAGGTGACTTTAGAAAAAATGTTCTTCAATGCAGTTGAGTCAAGAAGAGGGAACTCCTCGAGCGAGCTGTGGACTGGAACGTCCGCTTTAAGGTCAGCAGTAATGTCCCGCTTCTCTGTATCAGTAGGGAAGGAGGAATAGATGGCCAAAATTTTCTGAGAGAAAAAAGTTGCCAAATTATTGCATCGAGCTAGCGCCCCAGCAGAGGAGACGCACTCAGGAGGGGGAGAGATTAGTGACTTAGCTATTTTAAATATTTCTCTGGGTGAGTTAGCAGCTGACTTGATTTTAGAGTCATAAAATTGGATTTGTGCGCTTTTCATTTCACTCTTATATGATTTAATCGCAGCTCTATACTCGGATTTCTTAGATTGTGAGTATTCTCGCCTCCAGGCTCTCTCCAGCTTACGACACGATTGTTTCATGGATCTAAGGGTGGGGGAATACCATGGGGCCACTTTGCATCGTTTAATAGACTGTAGAGATTTTTTTGGGAGGACCTGGTCCAAAGTATCCGTGATCCAATTCTCATAGTTAGCCGTGGCTATACTAGGATTCATAGATTTGGAAGGCACATGCTCATTAAGTGCCAATTCCCATTCAGCCAGAGGCAGTGAGGCCCATTTCCTGCCCCGGTGCTTGTTCTTATTTTGAGACCTAGGGGGAGTGTTAATAGGCCACGTAAAAGGTACTAAGTAATGATCAGTCCAAGGCAGAGGCCTAGGAGTTTCCACTGTTAGACCATCAAGATTACTAAAAATATGGTCTAGAAGATGGCCTTTAATGTGCGTTGGATGGAAACCTTTTTGCGACAGATTAATGGCTTGGAGATTAAGTCGAAGATTAGTGGCTGTAGTATCCTGGGAGTCATCCAGGTGCAGGTTCAGGTCGCCTAGCAGTGTGAAATTTGCTGCCAGGAGCAACTGATTGGCAGCCGCATCTGTCAGCTCAGTAATAAAATTATTCAGCGGGCCCGGGGGTCGATAAACTAAAATGCCCGAAAAGGTGGATGTTGGGGAGAACTCCAGAGTAAAGTACAAACTTTCACATGCTCGCATGGCCGGAATGGAGATGCGGCAACGGAAGATGTCTCTGTAAATGATGGCCAGCCCTCCACCTCTGTGTATCTTACGATCTAGTCGTTTTAGGGTGTAACCATGGGGAATGGCCCATACCACGGTGGGATCCATTTCCAACTGGAGCCATGTCTCTGTTAAAAAAAGGGCATCAAGGTTGAGTTCCTCAATCAACATGGCTAATTCGGTACAGTGTCTGGGTAATGATCTGCAGTTAAGAAGATACATTTTCCGATCATGTCCAAGAGGATGTATTGGAGTGCTCGAAGCAGATGCAACCCAGTTGCAGCTTTTACAATGAGCCTTAGGATTGGTCGGAATAACAGAATGCAGGCATGAGGGGCTGATACTAGGGCGTACATTCAGCAGAGAGGAAGCGCTATACGTAATACAAGGGCCTACCATGATGCTTGGTAGTAGCAGAGCGCCAGGCGCGTCAGGACGCGGACTGGCGCAGACTGGCTTCTCTTTGGCGCCTCTTCGGCGCTCCCGCTGCGCGTCACCGCTGCGCGGCAAGAACGAAGTTTATATAGATTAAGGGATGTTAAAAACTAGAGCGTCACCCTCCTAAAGATGGCCGCCCTGCGTGGGCTAATCAGGAAGTGAAAAACGCTTTTCCTCCCTCCACATCAAACAGCATGACAGCTGCGGTGGACCGGGGAGTCAGCGTGTAGGTAGGCACAATTAGCGGTATTAGCAGTATTAAAAACAGTTTCAATAATCACACAGTTTAAAATTGTCTGCTTGCAGAAATGCTAGTTTCCTGCTAAGCGCTAGCACAACGATGTTCCAAGTTCAACAGTTGTGCGCGAGTGCACTGAGCCCTTTAGTAGTCCGAGGGACGCTAAAAACTAGAGCGTCACCCTCCTAAAGATGGCCGCCCTGCGTGGGCTAATCAGGAAGTGAAAAACGCTTTTCCTCCCTCCACATCAAACAGCATGACAGCTGCGGTGGACCGGGGAGTCAGCGTGTAGGTAGGCACAATTAGCGGTATTAGCAGTATTAAAAACAGTTTCAATAATCACACAGTTTAAAATTGTCTGCTTGCAGAAATGCTAGTTTCCTGCTAAGCGCTAGCACAACGATGTTCCAAGTTCAACAGTTGTGCGCGAGTGCACTGAGCCCTTTAGTAGTCCGAGGGACGCTAAAAACTAGAGCGTCACCCTCCTAAAGATGGCCGCCCTGCGTGGGCTAATCAGGAAGTGAAAAACGCTTTTCCTCCCTCCACATCAAACAGCATGACAGCTGCGGTGGACCGGGGAGTCAGCGTGTAGGTAGGCACAATTAGCGGTATTAGCAGTATTAAAAACAGTTTCAATAATCACACAGTTTAAAATTGTCTGCTTGCAGAAATGCTAGTTTCCTGCTAAGCGCTAGCACAACGATGTTCCAAGTTCAACCAGAATGGAATGCCAAAGAAGCAGGGCAAACCTAAAAAACACAGACAAGTGTAAGGAACCGCCCAAGAGAGAGGCAACCACGAGCAGGAAGAACCAGCCCTAGACAGAGAGACATCGGAAGGGCTGAAAACCCAGACCCCGAGACCTGTAAGCCACCCAGAAGCAAGCCTGAACCAATGACAGAAGGTGGACAGAGAAGGCAAGGGACAAAACCGAACAGAGCCAAAAGCAAAAACAAACAGGCCCCAGAAAAGGAAGCAGCAAGCTGGTCCAAACACATAAAGACCGCCCAACGGACAGCAAACAGCGAGAAGGACGCAAACGCCCAGACAATGGAACTGAAGAAACAGAGGGCAATCCCACCACAGTGACACAACAGGAAGCCACAGCAGTAGGAGATGCAGTCCGACAGACACATAGCAACACCACAAGGCGGAACACCAACAGTGAGAAAGTCGCAAGAACAAAATGGGGGGCAGAAAGGAACCCAACACCCCCACTGAACAATAAAATAGAAGGTCACCAAAAACCCATCATCAAGGAGATAAACAGGTGAGACACGGACCCCAGAAGCATAAAGGAACCCCCGGAAGGGAGCGCGACAGCAATGCAAGAACCCAGGCAGGCACAAGGCAAAACAGGCCCAGAAGCGACCCGGCCACCAAGGGAACCCAACCGACCAAAAGTGAAAAGTGGAAAGCCCACAAGGCGGCCCACAGAGGCCGAAGAGCAGAAAAGCCCAGGCCCAAGGCCAAGCGACCAGAAGGAACGCGAACGCCCACCAGGGGCCACCATGCACAAGAAAGCAGGAGTAAGGGGAAAGCAGCCCGAAAGTGAGACTGCACAGGGGCCAAGCAAAACGACCCTGCAACCACCCTCATGCAGCAACGGAGCCCCCAAAGCAAGCACCCAGGTGGCCAATCAAACAACCAACAACCAGATCCGACCCAGCCAAACAAAGGAGAGCCGACAGGGACAGGAGCGGACACAGAGACAAGGCCACAGGCAGAAACACACCAAAGGCAAGAAGGACAGAAGAGACGGGCGAAACGTGCCCAAACAGCGCCAACATCTCCAGGGAGAAAACCCGAGCCAGAAGTCCCCAGCACCGCAAAACCAGGGACAAAGGAAAAGAGGATACAATATCCGCACAGGAAGCACAGGGCCCCGCCCGGGGAAGGAGAACCTGGAAAACACAGCACCCCCGGAAATGAAAAACGCTATACGAACAAATATCACCCTGGGAAAACAAGAAAATAGTGTCAGGAAACAAACCCCTGACCTATGCAAGCCTATGCCCCCGGAAGCACCATACAGACCACCGAGCAGCAGTTTCCATGGCCAACACCCGCAGCAGCAGAAACCAAGGGAGAAGCACCCAGACATAACATAACACGAGTACTTGGAAAGCGCACGTTCACCCCTAATGGGGAATAGAGGTGCTGACTAACAGATGTATGTTGTCACCCAACCCAATGGTACACATATTACAAACCACAGGGGGATGAAAGGCAGAGTGGACCCACCGGGATCCGAACCAGTGAACATGAGGGCAAACCCCATACAAGTAAAAGCAAAGCATGAACATCCACCACAATGGGAGGTTTGAAAGAAGCGGCAGGGACAGAACCCATGTGCCGTGGGAGCCCGAGGCCTCAGAGGCACAAGACATAGCCCCTTGGTCCAAGGAAAAACCAACAGAAGATGGACGGGAAACCCGACCGGACAACCCAAACACGCCCCACAGGGCGGAAATACGAAGTAATGCAACCACAGAAGTAAGTAGAAGACCTACGTACATAAGGCACCAATCAGCAATGTGGAGCACAGGCAGGAGCCGAACCCATGTCCTGCATGAGCCGGTACCACCAGTGGCACAAGGGCAACCACGGAGCTAAAAGCATAGTAGACAAACCACAGAACGCACCATGAAGCGGGGGCGTCAACACCAGCCTAGAATGGGGGAAATCCCTGAGTAAGCCGCATACAGATTGGATAACAGAATCCACTATCAACCAATAAAAACTGCAAGGCAAACACACATCCTGCTGTAGGCAACCATACAGGAAAAATAAAGCACATAGTCCTACGTATTTCACAAAAGAACAGCACCGGGTCACCATGGCCCAATAAAAAACAAACAGAGAAATGTTAGACCCAGAAGTGGGATCGCAGAGGCGAGAGCACCCAACAGGGTATGCTCACCGATACTGCCAGTCCGAAACCAGGAGTCCAGTCACGCAGCGCGAGAATAGAGGAGTGCGAATGCAGGTGTGCAAGACCCCACGAAAAAATATGCCATGAAAGCAACAATGTCACGGAATTGAAAAGTCCCAGAAACAAAAGCAAAACACACAAGGGACTCTAGCCATTCGAACAAGAAAAAACAGCGCACGCTGTATGCCGTCGAACAGAGGGACGGGTTAGAACACGGCATCTCAAGGGACAGAGCTCCATTGAGACCACGGCAGCAGCACCCGGCTCCCGGTTGCACACTGTCGTGCTCGCCCACTCCTCCCGGGAGAGGTTGTCGCCGGATGTAAACTATGGCCATATAGTCCCCACTCAGCAAGGAGACCAACGTGGCATGGCTAGATTCCGGCACATAACCAGAAGCAACCAGTGTAGATCCTGGTGGAGGCCAGAAAGCTCGCTCCCAGGGCCTCCCCCAACCCCAAACAGCTATAGGCCCAGCTGAAAAGTAACCCCAAACGGGAAGCCGGACGGGAGAGGTGTTACCCCAAGAGGCAGGAAAATAATCTCCACAGACCCAACAAAACAGCGCCACTATACCAAGACCCAGCAGGTAGGAAAAGAGGGAGGCGGGAACAGAAGTGAGCCCAGTGTGACCCAGGAATAACCCATGCAGCCATTAGGTGAGAGGAGACCAAACTGGTGAGCCCGCTAGTGCAGGGCCACCCAGAGGCCCCAAACAACAGAGCCCGCTAGAGCAGGGCAGCCGAAATGAGCACGACGGTCAAGAGACACAAGGCAGGGGAGAACCCAGATCAGGAGCCCGCTTGAGACCTGCTAGAACAAGACCTGACTCCAACTTACCTGAAACACAATCTGGAGAATCTGCAGCGCAGAACCAAAACAACAGGCTGAGGGTTGGGCGGCCCTCGTCTTATAGAGGTCATGTTGGCAAGGGATGAGAGGCATGGGAGACTAACTTTTGCTTTGGAGGGTTCTGGTGTGGAGCTGAAGCTCACTTTGTTAATCATGTGGCAAGGAGACTTCAGAGTAGGTAATCTCTGTTAACAAGTCTTTGTATATCTGTGTCAAAAGCCAAGCGTGATTGCATGGGATGGCTGATGTACTACCCATGGAACGCCTCTTAATGCAAAGTAATGCAAAGCAGCGCATTGTGCAGCTTTGTGTTTCATTTGCATTCATTCAAAGCAAATTGAGATTTGCGTTGCCCTTTAAATACTAACATTAAACTTTGCATCAGGTTAGTGTTAAAAAAGTAACAGAAATTCGACACAAGGGGCGCTCGCCATCCCAATGCAAAAAGGGACCACTCACCATAAGGGCGGGGGTCCCAAGGGGGACATTAGGATGCACCCGCCACAGTGGCGGGCGCATCCAGCCTTCCTGTCATTGTGGCGGCCAGTGCAGTCAGCACCGCCCGCCACAATGCCAGGGAGGCATGCTGCGCACTTCAATGCACAGCATGGCAGGCACCGTGCGGTACCTGCCATGTTGTGCATGGAACTGCTGGGGGGTACCATAGGTACCCCCCATGTGCACCCCACACCCCCCAGAATCCCTGGGGGCTCGCTACAGGCCCCCAATGTTGACAACTGTCTGCCTTTCCATGGCGGCGTTGCAATCTAGTAACAATCTAACTTACTTGACAGTGAGAGTGAAGGGCCAGGCTTTAAAAATATTTCCTAAAACAAATTAGGCTGGGTTGAGATCTTAAATACAAAGGCAGGTTGTTGCACGCTTTGCTGCTGAGATAGGAGAAACTCCTATCCTCCCATCTAGACTTTTTTTATTTTGGTAGTCGTCACCAAATAAGAATGAGAGGACATTAATGCTTGCCATGGAGAATACCAGGTATACATTTTCTGCAGATAAAGGGGGGCAGTGCCATGCAGGGCCTAGTGTATCATGCAAAGCACATTAACCTTGATCCTTTCGGACACTGACAGCCAATGCAATTCCCAGATTTTTTTTAGGAACAGAGCAGAATTATGGTAGTTTTAAAAGAAGATGTGCCACTTCATTTTGCAAAGATTGCAATTTGGATTGGGAGCATTTAATTAACCCTAAATAGAGGGTATTACAATAGTTGATTCTCGAAAGGGTAAGTTCAACCACAACCATCTTTTTCAGGTCAGTGGGAATAAAAGAAAAAACCTTTTTGAGCAGCTTGATTGTATAAAAACAGGAATAAGTTATGTGGTTAATCTGCTCTGAGCTCAGCTGTTCATCAGAAATTATACCTAGGGTTTTAAACTTTTGGACAGGGACCAGTGGTGGGCCTAAATCATAAGGATCAAGAATTGTTCCAAGCCTCTATATGCTTCCCAAACAACATCACTTATGTTTTCTTGGTATTAAACTTAAAAGAAATTATCCTGCATCCAGACAGCGGTCTGGGTTAAGCATTGATGAAAGTTCTCAGCAGCTATACCACCTTCTGTGGAAATAAATACAACATTTGTGAATCATCGGTGTAAGAACTCGCCGAGAGGCTGAAAAATGGAATAATTTCCACTAGAGTTGTAATATACATTTTAAAACACAATGGGGACGAGGAGGACCCCTGTGGAGCCCCACAAGGAAGAGAGGATGTGTTGGATTTAAACCTGCCCATCTCGACTGTCTTAACTCTATTAGCTACAAAAGAACAGATAAGTGAGAGTACCATGCCTCTAACCCCAAAGCCAATTGACAAGCAACCCATGATTCACCATATCAAACGTGGCTGTATCGTTTTATATTTTCTGTTCAGAGTTCACGGTTGGAATTAGTGTGATGTATTAAGTTAGAGCTTTTTTGTTTGCAGTTATAGTTTTGTATCTATTGCCAATTGGTTCGTGTTTTATTTTTTGTAAAAAAAATGTGATGATGGTGTTTGTGGACTCGCACTTGGCTGGTGTTGTGTGTAGACTGGCGTTTGGTTGGTGGTGTGCATGGACTGGCATTTAGCTGGTGTGTGCATGTACTGGAGTTTGGCTGGTGGTGTGTGTGAACTGGAGCTTGGCTGGTGGTGTGCGCGGACTGGAGTTTGGCTGGCAGTGTGTGAGTAGTGACTTGCTGTTGGTCACTACACACCCTGCTAGCCAAAAGCCAGTGCACACACTCACCTCCAGCCAGTGTGATTGCTGTGTCAGTCGTGTGGATAAATGAAAGTGATGGGCCGTTGAATGGTGCTGTCTGTTGATGTGAGTGTTGTAATGTGCTGGGCCCACGGCTGGAAGCATGAATTGTCTTGTATGTGTCATGTATGAAAGGTTTGTGAATGGCCTTTAAAGAGGTTGGTGCTGTAGTGTAGTTCCTATATTCCCAATAGGCTCTGCGCATTGGAATAACATAAACAGCAGTTTAGACATAGGACTGAGGTCATCTAGGTCTCTACTGACTATGTTAGACTTAATTAGTTTTGCCAGCTAGCTCAGAGGTCACTAGAAACCTTCTCGAATGTTCAGGAAAGAGTTAACCCTCCTGATTTAGACAAGAAGGGATTAGTTTCTGACAACCGCATAAACATGACAACTTTGCTCCCTCAGAATAAAGAGTGTATCTCTAGAGTCGTGTGAAAACAATAGACGGTTATTTCACCCCAGTCAATCGTACATACTTAGTTTCACCAGAGTGCAGAGAAATACAGAGACGGGCGTTTTCAATAAAAGGTGTTATTTATTGAGCAGTCTTCTTTCTCATGCAATTGAAATGAGTTGCCACAATTGCAATACTTATCATGAAGTAAAGTGCGTACAGTAAAAGGAGTATTATGAAATAATACTGTAAAAGAATTGATATGGTTTCTTAGCCATATGATACTTTAAAATGGATAAAAAATATACATACATAAAAACATTGACTAACGAACTCAACTGGTGCTTCTAAGATACGCCTACCCCGGTGTACCTGACCTAAGCCTAATACGTGGGAAGGAGTAAGTAAGTTGCAGTTTAAGTTAAGTTAAGTTTTTGCCAAGAATCTGAATCAAGAATTCTCTTAAGGGTTTAGTCAGCTTCGTACCTTGGTAATAGAATGTAGGAGGTCTTGTATCTCTCTCTCAGGACTCGATCTCCCAGCAACCCGCAAGGGTGACTGGAAACATCGGAGCTGGATTTTCTCGGCTGGAGAAAAAGACAGCGTCTTTCTCAGTGCGTCAAAAGGGAGGGGCGGCTTCTCGCATCAGCTGGGCTTCGGGTAAGTAGATAGCCGCTCTGCTCCAAACCACTGTGTGTTTGCTTAAGGCAACGTTGGTATATTTATACCTGGAAGGTGCCGGGTTTGACGTAAGGTTGGACATAAGACGTCACTAAGAACTAACAGTTCTTGCTGGACTCTAGAAGTTCTTGTGCAAATCAAAACAAGAGCAGGGGGATTTCCCGGGCTGCTGGAGGCTTGGTTTGTTTAAAGAACGCGTTGTACTATGTAGGAGTCTAGGGGAGTAGCCTTGCCGTATTTGGGCTGCATGGGCTATTACTAAATATGGATATGATTCTTATGCCTTTATAAGGATATTATTTATTATAACCACATAAGGGCATAAATCGGGAATATCGAATTAGGGTCCTAGATAGAAACACAACACCCACTCCACGTACTAATGTCCATCATTACTAAAAACTAAGCAATATTAAACATATAACTAAGCATGTGTGTTTTCCAACCCACCCCAAAATACATAATTCGCATTTGAAATGGTGTATGGTAAATACACGAAAATGAGTATTGGTACTGTACGTTTTTCAAGCAGTGGTATCATTCAGTTAAATGCATATATATATCAGCTGAATGAATTGCAAAAATTACACATGAAATGGCTCTAAATACAGAAAAGAAGGTCGAGACCATTTCATCACATATTTATACAAATGCTGTACATGTGCTAGAGGCTGAGGTAAAATATTGTCTCTAGAGTTCCTAAATTAGAAGCTCTGTTCTCTAGGAATAGTTCTACTTTAAGCAGATTACCATGTGCCAGAAAAAAGGTACATATTTTGGAAGTGAAAAAAAAACATAATTTCACTTTCAGGGGAAAAAATAATTCCAAACGTTTTCAGTAGTTTTGTTTATCAAAAACTGAAGGCCGAATTCAGAGTTCAGGGATTCTGGGGACAGGGAGCTGTGTGCTCGTTGTTTTAAAAGTTATTCTCGTTGACTGAAGAGAACATCATTTCAGACAGGCTTGCAAAAAATTGGTCTACAACATCAGGTGAAAGTTCGACCAAGTTCGAAAAAGTTGAAATTGTGCACATGTGAGAATGATTGCTATCATCGATGTCTGGATCAGCAATGCTCACAGAAGGTTGTACCTGTTTGGTGCTGCTTTCATCTCGTACTTCACCGCCACTTACTCGTAGCGGTGAAGTCTCAACGAATGCCGTCATCAGAATAGGTAGCCGCTGGGGACAACACGATGCATGAGTCGTTACAGGACCTAGCAAAGTATCGATATCCATTGGTACTGCGGATGGTAGTGTAAGACAGACGTCCAACACACATTCTTCTCCGCATAGCAGACATCGAAGCACAGGTAAGATGCAATTCTGCCAGATTGGTCTGAATGAAAGAAACCATGTTGTATTCAGATCTCTTAGCCGTGCTAATCCGATGACTTTAGTGATTCGGTCTCGGTAGCGTATTGCTAGGATCGTTTCTTCCATCGTAGCTGGAGCTTTGTCTGTGGCTTGGCTTGCCATATCGGAGCAGTAGGATAAAAAATAAAGAGGTTAAAGGCACAGTTGTCTGTAAAGGAACTGACTTCATGCTGCTTAAAGTATCAATTCGAATAGAAGAGATATTCAAAGAAGGCCATATTGCCGCCTCCATGTCTGGATTGCTGTTTGGATACAATACTTGCATACAGCAAGTGACCATGGAAGTAACGCTCACGAGATAGGCTTTTCCTGGCACCATGCCACAACAGCTGTGGTCACTTATTAGAATGTAACATACCTTGACACAGAAGTGTACCGCTTAGTGATTTTTTACAATTATTACCACTAAGAAATACCTCCTTTTTTCCTTCACTATAACATTTGTGTGTATAAGGTGAATTCCATGTTGACTTGATGTATCCTTTCATACAGGCCTGCTGGTATATATTTTTGGCAATACTTAAACTGGAAAGTTGTTATCGGAATAGTAATTATTCCGTGTATTATCCATTCAATGACAGGTCTCTCTGACATTGTCAATGGTAATCTCTCAAGTTTTTCAATGCTCAGAATCGTATAGTCTGCTCCTTTTTGTGCCAAACTGATTTGTTTATCAGTAAGGTTAAAGATAGAGATAGAGAATAATGACGTTATGTTGATTAGACGCCATGGCACGTAGCCTGAACGCAGATTTTGCAACGTCCAGCCAAGTTGTACAATAGAACGCAATTGGGACTGACCATGTTGTAACAGTAGCAAGTCCTGCTCTATTATATCAATAGCAGATGATACAATGCTGTCCAGTGAATATATTCTGGAGGACAGAGTCGTTAACCCATTGTCCACTACAGAAAGTGATTTTTACAAATTGATACGATCAATTTCTTGTATTTTTTCTGCAGTTTCAATTTGTGTTACTTTCCAAGCTTCGTTGTAAGCAGCGTATATACTGGCGTATATGAAATGTTTTTGACGCTGTTTGCGTGGTCCCAGTATGAAATCACGCAAGTCAGCACCGTCTTTAAGTAAAGTCAAGTGTTGCTTAATTTCAGCCAGTGTGGATTTCTGTAGCCACTCAAGGCATAGTTTTCCTACACTGTATGTTGTAACTATCCATGGATGTTGTCTCTGGGAGTATCTCGGTCTGGCCTGTTCTGTTTTAACCCCTGTATTTTGTTCAGGAATCTATCTTGACAGTTATTTGTGTCTGTGGGCCAGATCAACCATTTTTTCCAATCAGGATTTGTTCTGTTTTGGTGTAAAATATGGGATACGTCTATCTCAACATCTGTAGTGCTATTACTATCAGGTATTGGCTTCGGAATAGATGGTTTATTTAAGTCATTTTCTCTTGGCTATACCAAGACAAGTTGTTTGCTGAATTGTGTCATTCAGGAATATTATCTGTTCTGGGATCATGCAGGCTCTAAATTGCATTCCTGTATATTTAACATTTTAAAATAAAACGTTTCTGGATCAGTTGTGTTAAACCCTGAGAAGTATGGGAATTTCTCATAAAATGTTTTCGAGCTGCCTTTTGGCGGAGTTGCACAATGTTCCCATTGGTTATAATTAAAAACATTTCTAGGTTGAGCAGATGTATGCAAATAGTGATGTCCATAATGATTATAGCAATACATTTCTTCATATTTTGCTGAACCCTGCAAATAATCTTGTTCAGTGAATTTTGCTGACATTACTAAATCTGACATCATATTATTAATATTTTCAAAGTCCCAATCATCAGAGAAAGTACTAGGTTTTACAAAGTCACTTAATGAAACCTTGAACTGGTGTAGATATTTCAGGAGCTCAATCGGGCCATAAATGTCATAATCAGTTTTGTCCCATGCTACCCCACCGGGTATTGGATTGGCTGTGATGTTCACTGAGGACAGTTCTCTTTTCTCGATGTGATAGGATTTGTGAGGCTTTAGGACCAAGTTGATGTTCTGACTTGCTGTGTCCATTGTACTATATTTTCCTTCAATGAATTTTCCCAAACAAAGAACCATGATGAGCCAAAGTAGGAGGAAAAGTACACTTAACACAATCCAAAATTCAATCCATGGTGAAATAAGATATGTTTCTTTTAGTTGGTGAAAAAGTTCAGTTACTTTGTCTTTGAAAGTTTTTGTTGCTGGCGTTTCTTCATGCTCGCTTGGATCTTCAGAAAAGTCATCGAAATTGATGAAGTAGCCAGATGCAGTTCTGTCAATTGTTGGAATTGCTTCCGGATTTTCATTTGTCTTTGGATCGTTCTTTGTTACATTAGTATAGTCTGAAGCTACATCATTGTAGACATGTGTTTCTTGACGAACTGTTGCAATTTGGGTTTCAAGAGGCACAAGTTCCATGGCTTTGTTGCATAGTTCTTTTTTATTCACTGCAGGTTTATCAAATGTGATTAGTCTCTCAGTTTTAACCTCTTGGATTGTAGCAAGATTTGGTCTTCTGCTATTTCTTGGGAGTCCACTGGGCCTACTACTTATTATTGGCCACAACATTGTGGTTTTACCAGGTCGATGGATACAACTCGGTTCTCCTTTTTACCAGCAAGGGGCGGTAGTACAACTGATCTTGTTCCGCTGACAGCTAAGACAGGTACTGCTTTTCTGTAAGAAGGCCCAAATTCCTTCTTCACCGCGATCTTTTCTCTGACCAGATTCCCAATCTTTGGAATCCAGACGGGTCTTGCTGGGACAGGTGGTTTTTCTTCAGTGGCTGTTGGCTTTAACTTTATGTTACTCAGACTTCTTCTTGTTTCATTTAAGGCCTGTAAAACAGCTTTGATATCAAAGGATTTTTTATTTACCACTGAAGTCTGACTATCTAAGTCCTGGAAGTGCATTCTAGTACCGAACAATAGTTCGTATGGAGTGATACCTTTTAGAGAATTTCTTGGCAGATGGTTAAGACTACGTTGGACACTTGTTAAATGTTTGACCCACCCATCACCCGAACCTAATACCCTCGCCGTTATAGATTGCTTTATGTCACGGTTTTTTCTTTCCACTACCGCATTTCCCTCAGGATGGAAGGGAGAAGAGTACCGCAATGCAATGCCCATGCTGGCCTTGGTCTCTTTGTAAGCTCGAGAGCTAAACGCAGGACCCTGGTCAGAATGTAGCATGCCAATTGCGAATGTGCAGATAAAGACTCGCAAATCTTTGTATAACAGTTCTGGCGTCAGCCGAGCGCTGGTGTCTGCATTTTAAAGTGTTTTTAGTCTTAATAATTATGGGAACGCATTTCTCCGGCAGGATTTTTGCGTATAGATAGCCTGATGCTTTCTAAGAACGGTGTCCTGGCAGTAGTCTGGTCCGGTTCACGACTGCGATCTCTGTTGCAGTTTGGACAATCCTTTGCAAATTTTTGATTTTGCAGGCTCATCCCCGGCCACCAGTATTCTGATTGTAATTCTTTTAGAGATTTCATGATCTCTTGGTGCCTTAGACCCTCTCCCATGTGTGCGTCTGCTATTAATAAGACTCTCCTGTTCGTGTTTGGAATTACTCTATCCCCAACTCCAGGGATTTGAGCAAAAGGAACGGAGTTTGCATCAATTATGTATGTATTATTGAGTGGATAGCCGAGAGGTAATGCTGCATAGTTGCCTTTTAAAGACGCTTTTACCGCCAGCATGGTTTCTCCGTCTATGTGTTTTTTAGAACGCTTTTTTGTGGCTACGGAAGCCGGTTGAACCGCTTCCGCTGTGGCTCTGTCAGCCAATGAATTCCCTGCAACGTGAACGCCATCACGTTGATGACTCAGTGTATGTATCACGTGAGTCTTTTGTAGTTCTCTCTGTAAAAGAACTACTTGTTCCCAAAGCGTTTTATGCTTGATTGTGCCCCCTTTTGCATCTTTGAAGCCGTTTTGAACCCAGTTCTGCAAGTATTCATTGTAAGATTGAACGCAGTAATATGAATCGCACACTATTAGTGTGGGGAATTCGCGATCGGTATTTTCAAGCGCCATCTTAAAAGCCAGTAGTTCAGCTCGTTGAGCTGTACAATCTCCTAGAGATTGAGTTTTAGTGACCAGTGGTCTAAATTTTCCTTCGTGCCAACGACCTTTAACAATCGCGCACGCAGCACTATATGCCTGTATACCCCCAACTGCGGGTTGCGCTGATCCCTCTGTATATATTATACAGCCGTAATGTTCCAGAGGCAGGATTTCGGTCGGCAGAGGACATTCATATTCATATTGGAGAAATTCTTGTGTTTTTAAATTAGGATCAAATTCGTATACTACGTCTGTTGCAGCAAGAGAATTAACCCATTGTATCCATCTCGGATGTAGTGCTTTAGCATTTGGAATGCTTGCTCTTGTTACTGCTTCTAGGGCAGGTATTGGTGTAATGATAATTATTCGTTTATCTGCATCTTCCTGGGATGACTCGGATTACAAGGTTGCGTACGTTTTCGCGTGTTTGCAATTTTGTTTTAGCTAACATGTCTGTTTGCAATGATCTTAAGATTTCTGTGTGTTTCTGAGTCCAATTTATTGGTTTGAAATCAGGTTTTATTAATTCATAGAGAGGTTTAACCCTCTCTGCATAATTTAGAATGTATGTTCTTCCGAAATTCAGGAAACCTAGTATTGTTTGTAAGTTCTTCAGCGTTTTTGGTGCTTGGAGTACAGCACATTTCTCTAAGAAATTGTCTGCTAGGCTTTTGCCTTCACTTGATAATTCATATCCTAAAAACAGGACAGTTAGATGAGCAATTCGTGACTTTTTAAAGTTGAATTTGTACTCTTCAGCTGGGAACCCAAGTATTATGGTGTTCACTCTTTTCAAGTGTGTCTCCAGGTCATCATCGGTTAGATAGATGTCATCGACATAAGATAATGCCTCATCAGCATATATTTGTAGTAACTCTGTTACCCTTGCTGAGAATAATCCTGGGCTATTCTTGAATCCCTGTGGGAGTCGACAGAAGTGTTTTTGCGACCCCATTATTGAGAAAGCGGTCAAATACCTGCTTTCAGGTGCTATGTTTTGACAAAAGAATCCATTAGAGATATCTAATGTCGTTTTATATTTTTTGCGCACAATGTTATTCATTAGTGCTGCACTGTGTGAGTTTTGTACTGCAAATGTTTTGCAACAGGAGTTTAAGTGTCTATAGTCCAAAACTAGACGATATGAATTGTCTGGCTTGGAGACAGGAAACAAAGGATTGTTCATTTGTGAGTTGCATGTTTCAATCACCCCCTGATATTCAAGTTGATCTAAGATCTCCCTGACTTGCTTTTTAGCTTCTTGTTTAACTGGGTACTGCCTTTGTGCAGTAGGTTCACTTTTTAACAGGATTTTGTGGGGAGGAGAATCCTCATCCCATCCTACATGATTTTTATATAATGCAGGAGCTTGGGCCACTGCCCATTTTCTTGCAAATGTGTATTTCTTATGAATTGGAATATGATTTGAGAAGGCAGGCATAATCATTTCTTCGTCATGAGGGCACTCCCTGACAAACTCTGGTGGCCAGTCTTTCTCAGCTAACAGAATGTCATAGCCTTTAGATAAGTTATCCCAAAAGAGACCCCTTATTTTCCTAGTTTTATCCCCCTCTATACGCAATGTTATCTCGTATAATTTATGGGGTTTGCTAACTCTGGAGTCTGCAGTTTCCACCTGAATGTATTCATTCGTGTCCACTGTCTCCAGAAGATTCATCAGGATCTTGCGAGCTGTCTAGCACTGTCTGGGCCCACTCTCCGTTTTTCAGTTGTGTCCTCAGTATCCTCGGCATGTTTTATTCTAATACTTGCTACCTTCTTTTTTGGAAATTGTAATTTTTTACTTTGATGAGCAGGTTCCTTGTCTTTGGACTTGACGTGCTCTTCCTTGTGTTCTGACCGTCCTCTTCTTTCCGATTTCTGTGAGGAAGTCTGAAAAGATCGAGAGGGACGTGTATCAATATCTTGATATCTGTCAGGTTTTCTCAATTTATCCCTATCTTCAAGGTTGTATCTTTTCTCAGAGGGCTCCCTCTGGGGAGACTTGTTTCCTCGGTCTGGAGATCTATTTCTCCATTGAGGAGACCTTCCTCTGGACTGAAAACGTTTTTCTTTGGGAGTGGATTATTTGTTACCATCCCAACTCTTTTTTGGAGTATTCAACTTATTTTTAATAAAAGTTTTTTCAGGATTTTCAATTAGTTGTGGTTTTAGTGGTTTCCCACCCAAACTATCTCTTCCTAGTTCCTCATAGGATTTTTCTATGATTCTGGCAAGTTCAAAAGGTTGTTCTGTTATATCTGTTTCTTTCAATTTCTGGAGATATGTTATGTGGTCCATTGTCAATTGAACTAATTCTCTATATGCTTTTGTTAATTCTTTTCTTTTAACTAAAAGTTCTTCATTTGACATTTTTCTATGTCGGATTCTGGTGTGTAGCTGGCTAGAGCCGGCCAGGTAGCTCCTGGTCTACCTAGTTGACCGAGCCTGGTAATGTGATTTTGATGTTTTAGGGCACCATTAAACCAGAGCAGGTGCTCTTGGTAAGTTAGTGGGATTTCAACGTCCTCGAAAGGAGCGTATTCCTCTGGAGATTCCTCTATTTTGTAATAGTGGAAGTCTTGTGTTGCAGCGTTTGCTGCTGGAAAATGTATCCATGAATAGAATACCTCTGTCTGCCGATATTCATGGGCCTCTACCACGGATATGACTATACCACCTCTCGGTGATAGTCCGTTTTCTATAAGTTTAAGAGTTATAGTTCTTCTTACATGAACCGGAATGATTATAACATTCGGGTCTTCATTTTGGAGACTTGTGTCTTCCGTTAAAAGTTGTGCTGCTATTCGAGCTCTCTCCCTTTTGTCTTCACTTTCTCCCATTTTACTGACAGAAAGTTTTGTTGCAGATCAAGTTTCAAGGAAACAAAGATTAGGTGCACAATATTTTGGAACACTGTATCCTTCAACGTTGACTAAATCAAAAACTAATACATAGGAATCTCTTCCTACTAAGTTCCGGCGGATTTTAACCTTTTACCCACTCCAGACGTCTATTGGAGTTTTTACGGGAAAAGGGGTCTGTGTGAAAAAGCACGACTGATTTACTCTAATGTCTTGCGTTAGATTATCGCCTTACCAAACGTTGGGCGCCATGTAGTGTAGTTCCTATATTCCCAATAGGCTCTGCGCATTGGAATAACATAAACAGCAGTTTAGACGTAGGACTGAGGTCATCTTGTTCTCTACTGACTCTGTTACACTTAATTAGTTTTGCCAGCTAGCTCAGAGGTCACTAGAAACTTTCTCGAATGTTCAGAAAAGAGTTAACCGTCCTGATTTAGACAAGAAGGGATTAGTTTCTGACAACCGCATAAACATGACAACTTTGCTCCCTCAGAATAAAGAGTGTATCTCTAGAGTCGTGTGAAAACAATAGACTGTTATTTCACTCAGTCAATCGTGCATACTTAGTTTCACCAGAGTGCAGAGAAATAGAGAGACAGGCGTTTTCAATAAAAGGTGTTATTTATTGAGCAGTCTTCTTTCTCATGCAAGAGAAATGAGTTGCCACAATTGCAATACTTATCATGAAGTAAAGTGCGTACAGTAAAAGGAGTATTATGAAATAATACTGCAAAAGCATTGATATGGTTTCTTAGCCATATGATACTTTAAAATGGATAAAATATATACATACATAAACACATTGACTAACAAACTCAACTGGTGCTTCTAAGATACGCCTATCCCGGTGTACCTGACCTAAGCCTATACGTGGGAAGGAGTAAGTAAGTTGCAGTTTAAGTTAAGTTAAGTTTTTGCCAAGAATCTGAATCAAGAATTCTCTTAAGGGTTTAGTCAGCTCTGTACCTTGGTAATAGAATGTAGGAGGTCTTGTATCTCTCTCTCAGGACTCGATCTCCCAGCAACCCGCAAGGGTGACTGGAAACACCGGAGCTGGATTTTCTCGGCTGGAGAAAAAGACAGCGTCTTTCCCGTCAAAAGGGAGGGGCGGCTTCCTTCGGCTTCTCGCATCAGCTGGGCTTCGGGTAAGTAGATAGCCGCTCTGCTCCAAACCACCGTATGTTTGCTTAAGGCAACGTTGGTATATTTATACCTGGAAGGTGCCGGGTTTGACGTAAGGTTGGTCATAAGACGTCACTCAGAACTAACAGTTCTTGCTGGACTCTAGAAGTTCTTGTGCAAATCAAAACAAGAGCAGGGGGATTTCCCGGGCTGCTGGAGGCTTGGTTTGTTTAAAGAACGTGTTGTACTTTCTAGGAGTCTAGGGGAGTAACCTTGCCGTATTTGGACTGCATGGGCTATTACTAAATATGGATATTATTCTTATGCCTTTATAAGGACATTATTTATTATAAACACATAAGGGCATAAATCGGGAATATCGAATTAGGGTCCTAGATAGAAACACAACAGTGCCTTGCTGTGGCTTTACAGCTCAGGAGCTGTAAATCATTGGTCCATGTTTTTAAACTTTTAATTATTAATAGCGCATTTCCTTTTTATGAAATCCCTTGTTAATAGAATTTTACGCTCTAAACCTTACTCCCCCATGTCCTAAATCCAACCAGTATGTGTGTGTACTTGAGGAATAATTGGCTGTGAAGTAATATTTGTCTTTTCTGTCTTTCTCTATCAAGATGTACATAGTCTCTAGGGGAAATCTTCCAATTCTAGAAATCCTTGTAAACTTAAAACCCAGGGGAGTGCAGGGTGGTATCCCTCTTGTGGATCCCAACAAGTTGTCTTACCCAAAATGCCCTGCAAGCCTGAAAATGTTTTCCTTGCATTACTGTACCATATTTTTACAGAATCAGAAAGAAACCACAAATATCCTACCACTGTGTGTTCCCCAGGTCTTCTAATGCAAATGCTACCACACTTGTGTGGGTGGGCCAAATGCCAGCAACAGGGAAGGGCCCAAAATGTATTATAGTGTTATCAAATATTATCAATCACAAAAGGACCTGGTTTTGCAAAAGGGTCAGCTGCGTTTTCGGTACAGTAAGGGCCGTGTAAGGAAACCTACAACACTCAGACTAGACACCCGGGGGAGTCCAGGGAGGTGTGGCTTACATGGATCCCCCAGCATTTTCGTATCCAGAATTCCCTGCACACCTCAAATGTTGTAAAAAGAGACACATTTTCCTCACATTTCTGTGTGGGGATGTTGTGGGGATGACACAAATTTCCTACCACCCAGTGTTCCCCCAGGTCACCCTATAAAAATGGTACCTCACTTGTGTGGGTGGGCCAAGTGCCTGTGACAGGGTAGGGCCCAAAACTAGTTGTGGAGGCATAAAAAATTATCGATGATGAAACATCCTGGCTTTGCAAGGGGTTCACCTGAGTTTTTGATCCCAGGCTCAACGGCCATTTAGGGAAACCTACCAAATGCAGACATTGCTGAAAACTAGACACTAAGAGGAGTCGTGGACATTTTCATACCCAGAATCCAGGGCAAACCTCAGATTTTGCTAAACAAATCACATTTTTCTCACATTTATGTGTGGGATCACTGTGCCAGCCCAAATTTACTAACACCCAGCATTCTCCTTGGTCTCCCGAGTAACATGATGCCTCACTTGTGTGGGTGAGCAAAAGGCTTGCGACTGCGAATATATTTTTGTTTATTTATGTTTTTACTTCTGACTCTGCAAGGGACACCCACACAAGTGAGGCATCATTTTACTTGGGGACCAAGGGGAATACTGTGTGGGAGGAAATTTGAACAGGGAGCGAACAGTTTTTGCAATCACTGAACATTACAACTCTAGTCCCTCAGAAACCGTGGTGGCAGATCTCAAACTTTCATTCAGTCACTTGTGCTTTCTTTTGCTCAGAGAAACATACAGAGAATACACAAAAGGGCATTTTCACTATGTATTGAACCGGAGTGATTCTTGTATAGAATATATGGGCTGCGATGATTAACAGACAGACACATATACAAGTTATGATTAGTGTAAAAAAATAAAATAAAATGAAGAGTTCTACCATCTTGTTGCGACAAGTTATATATGCATACATACAAAGGCTTTTTAACAATCAAGCGTACTCCTAAGAAGCTAACCCTAACTTATGTGTCTAGGGTGTTGTTAGATTTGGGTGTCTCTAGTTGCCACAGGTAGGTACTTGTGACAAACAGGGACCCTTGCCTCTTGTCAGGGTAAGGGGGTACACTCCTAAAATAACCCCTGCTCACCCCCTTGGTAGCTTGGCACAAGCAGACAGGCTTATCTCAGAGGTAGTGTGTAAAGCATTTGTGACCACATACAGTAATCAAGCGACAACACTACAGATTGGCACCACACAGTTGTATATTAAAAATAAGTATTCTTTATGTAGACTTTACCCAAGACCACAAATGACAGTTACAGCGGCGACATCCAAGATGCGACGGCAGCAGCAGCGACACGCTTCCTCTCCGTTGCGAGATGCTTCTCTCGATGCGGTGCAATACGACAGCTACAGCGGTGACATCCAAGATGCGACAGCAGCATCAGCGACGGCGACACGCTTCTTCCTCTTGAGTCGCCCTTACAGCTCCTTGCGACACGCAGTCCCTCAGAAGGCCCAAAACAGCAGCAGGCACTTCCCAAGGAACTCTGGGGAGCTGGGGGTTTTTATACCCCAAAATCTTTTGTCCTCTGAGGGCAGAGGGACCTTTGCCCAGTCCAAACCAGTTCTGGAGCACTCTATTGACAAGACTTCTTTTATCCTTTCACAGTGCAGGGTAGAAACATCAGACGCCCCACAGGAGGTGGAACCTGCATTGTGGAGGGAAAACACAGCCCTGGAGCACTTTGTTGACATGATTCCTTCTCTTCTTTCACAGTGCAGGGCAAAGACATCAGCTGCACCACAGGAAGTGGAGCCAGCATTGTGGAAGGCAGGCAGAGCCCTATTTAGGTCCCAGGACCAACTCCTCCCACCCATCTAGATGAAGATCTCTCTATTCACCACTGGGCTGATCATTATGTCTCCTGGAATCCCCCAGACCTGTCACTCAAACTCCAGACAAGGAATACACAACCTAGCAGAGGCAGGCTTTGGATAGTTAGACAAGAAAATACCTACTTTCTAAAAGTGGTACTTTCAAACACAGAATGTTAAAACCAACCTCACTAAAAGATGCATTTTATCATTCTGAGTTCAGACATACTAAACTCGAATTACTACCATGTTCCCTGAGTCAGTTAGGATTATATAATGTAACAATCTAACTGGCCATTCTGGCCTATGGAGAACAGGTAGCCTTGCAATAGTGAAAAACGAAAATGGCTGTAATTCACTATTAGGACATGCCACACAAACCAGGGGTGGCCTACCTTATACTTACAAAACACCCTGCCCTTGGGCCTACAATAGGGGTGTCTGCCAAGAAGACAAGGGAAGGTTTAGAGACTGGCAAGTGGGTGCACTTGCCCAGTAAGCATGGCAGTACCAGACTGCACACCGGCTCTGCAATGGCAGGCCTTAGACACACTGTTACCGGCTGCTTCTGTGGGTGGCAGAACCGGGTGCTGCAAGCCCACAAGCAGCATTTGGTTTACAAGCCCTGGGCACTCCTGGTGCACTGTACTAGGGTCTGACAGGTAAACCAAAACCAGCCATCATAGAATCACAAATTCAAAAATCAATTTACAATAGGGAGAGCATATACACTTTAGCACTGATCAGCAGTGGTAAAGTGCCCAGAGTCATAAAATAGCCAACAACAGGTCAGAAAAATTATAGGAGGAAGGCAAAATGTTAAGTTCAAGTTCGGGCATTTATATAGCGCACTACTCACCCAGAGGGTCTCAAGGCAGGGATGACCCTACAAAAAGGGCCAAGTCCAACAGGTGTGAATGTGCGATCTGCTAAGAAAACCCACTTCTGGATGATCAAACCCCTTTAATTGGTGGGTAAAAGAGTAGGACCCCGTTTTGGTCATAAACTGGGCACCCCTCAAGGAGATGACTTCAGCATGCAGGTAGCCATCGAGATCAGCAGAAGTGTCTCCTCTGATTTTGCTAGGAAATAAAATGTTATATACAGAAAATGGTACTCTTGGCTCGGGTCGAGTTTGTAATCGGACAACCATTGTTTGTGTTCTACAGATAGCGGTGTCGCCCTATGGATGTAATAATAAAACCCATTCCTATTACACACTTCAGAGGCCTTGCACCAAAAGCCAAGGCAGTGTGATAGGATTCCCATGATGTGTTCTGTGTCAGCAAGGCTGGTGTTTCTTCGCAGCCAAACCATGCGTCACAAATGTAAAACGTGTGTCATACATTAATGAGGCAAATAGAGGGCAACTTTAGGAAAAAGATGATTGTTTGCTGTCATTGGCATTGTTTCAACACGCCCTGAGCAAGGCAACCAAATACAAGAATCCGGCATGGGTGAGTTCTAGGCTAGATGGGCTTGATTGGTGAGCCTCAACCCCAAGTTGAAAGGTTTGCTAACCTGTTCGGAGGGGTTACAGGCATTCTGCAAGTTGGGAGATGGTGGGCAGTTCTGGGCACACTGAGCTGGGTGGTAGGGGGGTGTTCAGTGGAGGAAGGAAGTTCAAGTTAACATTACTAGGCAGTGATACCTCCTATAGCAGGTGCACCACATGGGACACCAGGCCTAGTACATGGAGCACACTACAGAGACCAACATGGGGGAAGCCACCATGACATACAGCCCATATACATGTTTGAAGATCCTGTGCTAGAATTTGGACAGATTGGGCGAAAGTCTGAAATGAGGAATAATAATCATGCAATACCTCGAAGGGCAAAACCCTCACATTGTATTGTTACAAGAGACTCATCTCTTGGGTAACTCCTGCAAAGCTATGTCTGGATGTGGGTATACAAGATGATTGCACATACAGGATTCACTACTGATTCCAAGGGGGTAGGAATTCTACTAAAAATATTATCCCCTTTGCCCCACATAAAATACTGACAGACCCCCGGGGGAAGTAGATGGCTCAATTGGGTACATTACAGGGCCTCATATCAATCTATGCCCAGTATACATTCCACTAAGACACCAGTGGATCACACTCCCAGGGTTGAGTATCCTCTTGCTCCAAATGACAGAGGCATCCTACTTATGGGTGGAGATTTCATTGGGACCCTACTTAGCATTCTTTGTGGTAACACTGGGACCAAGAGACACCATGCACCTCCAATACCCGGAGGAGTGCAAATACACTTTCCAGTCGGAAGATCACCACAGCTTCTCACGGCTAGACTACACCATTTGCCGGTATGGCTGGGGCTTTCGGAAAACTTGAGGACCTTTAGTGCCTGGCACCTAACAGACAAAAAACTGATGCATGAGCTTGAACAGGAAACCTCCTCATATATTGAAACTAATGAGTGAATGGTACACTTGCAGCTGGCACTCTGGGAGTCATGCAAAATGGGGATTAGGGTTCAGGCTTACTTCCTGATTGCCAGGAGGGGAAAAAAGAAGAGGGAGAAGATTGATGCCCTAGATGCAGAGATTGTAGACCGCAAAATAAAAGCACAGGAGAGTGAGGCAGAAGGGGACAAGCATGCCTTTAGACTAAAGCAGAAAGAATACAGGGACCTAGCTAAAAACAACACAAGGGCATGCTACACACTGACCCAGAGAAGGATATATGAAGTGAGCAATAAGGCAGGAAGACTGCTGGCAAGGCTTGAAGAATACAACCAGATCCGCAGCTGGGTCCTGCACATGATCATCGATGGGGGGGGAAGGTCTAACCCAGAGGGCATAGCAGAGGGATTCACCTATTATTATGAGAGCCTCTACTCTATTAAGAAACATTGTACATCATCTGACATCAAAGCTTTCCTATATGACATTAAGGTATCTCAGCTCACAGTGAGACATAGGCAGATGCTGTAAACTGACATACAACCTAGCGAAAACCCCCAGGCCTTTTGCTCCCTCAGCTCTGGCAAGGCAGTGGCACCTAATGGCCTCCCCAATGAGTTTTACAAGCGTCTAGCCAGTAAACTGGAGACTCACTTGCTAAACATGTAGCAGGAGGCTATATCGTTGGGCCAGCTCCATGATGATATCAACAAAAGGTTATGCTGTTCCTCTAGAATGAGAGGCAGAACACAGAGAATTATAAACCAACCTGACCTGGCAGGGTCAAGGTTGAGAATCCATTATATTGGATTGTAATGCCCTCACACACCCTGTCGGGTGTCATGCTTCATCATCGCACTGCTCCTCATCGGGTCAGCGGTGCAATACCTGATGAGCTCCCTTTAGTAGGGGCACTTTAACGCCCCTTTAAGATCTTTTATCCAACAGCCGTCAGGTGAAGTGCGGGTGGGCCTCGTATGTGTACATGTGTATGAGTGATGAAAGTGAATGTAAAATAGGGCTGGGAGAACCTAAGAAAACAACTTTAGTCAAGGGGTCTCCTACCCCAAGTAAACACCAAAACTATAAGGTGCAAAAGCTGGGATAATGTCTCAGGTTGTGGCGCTGTTTCTTGCCAAAAATGAGTATTCTGCAGGCGATTCATCAGGACCAAAAGAATAGCTATCTATACTAAAACTAAATAGATGTTGTGGATCCACACTCACAACAACCATAAAACTCAATAGTCGAATACCTGGTGGTGCAGGGACTACCTGTGGAAAGAGAATACATCACACGGATCAATATAGTATGATTGTCAATGACTTTTCATCAAATTCTCTGTTTCGAGCTGTCTCTCAGTAAAACATGGTGAGCATCAAGCAGAAAAAACACTTTAAAACCATGGTGCCACACAGTGAATACATCAGGTGAGCAAACATTGAATTCCACCTAATGTGACACACATGTAGGTAGCAGAATAAGCGAGAAGGAGTGTCTTACCCAGATCAATGGACTAGTTAGGCATCACAGTACCGGGTAGGTTATACACACGAGGGGATCCTCATGTACTAAAAACACACAGGGAGAGGGAGGAAGAGGAGACAATAGGCTTATCACCTTAAATGCACAAGTATACACATGCGCATGTCTAAGAGTGATCAACTGTGCCCTGTTAGCTGGTCTTGGGTGAAAACTGTTGAAAAATTATCTTGTAAATACACACCCCCTTCCAAGTGCTGTGGTTCATTATGTAGAGGCAGGAAGGTTTATACTCACACAATTGGTGGATTAAACTGACTGTAATCTTGTGGTGCAGTGTAATTGAATGTGGCACTCAGCGTATTGAATTAGAGTTTGGCTGAAAAAATAAGGAAGCGCCTTGGAATTAATCAAACCCCTTCCTATCTTTGTTTAATATCAGTGATCACCAGGTTTCTACTGGCACTGTTGATGAAAAGATACTAACTGTAGTATTTTAATGCAGTGTAGTTAAATAGGGTGCTCAGTGCGATGCTTTAAAAGTTAGGCAGAATAAGTATGGGAGCGCCTTTGAATTGCTTAAGCCCCTCTTATCTTAATCTCCGATTAGCGATCGCCAGAGTGTGATGAGGGGCGGGATTTAACAAGTTGCCCGGCGTTGTTAGTGAATTATGAGAAAATCGGCTTGAAGTTGGCATGGAGCCTCTATCGGCCTTTATTCAGTCGTTGGATATAGTGCCCAGCGCGGTGAATTCAAAGTTAAGCAGAATGAGTATGGGAATGCTTTAAAATTGGTTATACCCCTCTTCTCATAATCTCTGATTAGTGATCGCTAGAGTGTGACGAGGATCGTGATCTCACAAGGTGCCTTGCGTTGTCAGTTAAATCTAAGAAAATCGGCTCGATGGTGCAATGGAGCCTCTATCGGTACTCACGTTTGTGCTATTTGCATGAAGACTGCAGACCTACCCACTCCTACTGGGTCCGGGTGGTAGAGTGGTGTAGGTCTGTCGTGTATTTGATAGTTCACTTCATTTTCAGGGAGGCAGGAAGTGAGTGTGGCCAGTCAAAATGTGTATAACACCGACCTCCATGGGGGCCAGCTCCATGATGACCAGAGGCAAACCATGATAACAATTCTAGACAAAGAATTAGCCAATAGATTCTGGCAGGCAATCAGCTCCCTTGTACATCCGAACTAGTCAGGATTCATGCCAAACAGGGAAACGAGGCTCAACCTTTAATGGCTTTTAGGATGTCGATGGACCCGGCTATGGCGTTTACCACTCTTGAGGGGAACTACGGGGCATATTATCAAGGGGGTTTATCTCCGCTTTTTTGGCTTTAAAAGCCAAGAAAGCGGAGATAAAATTATCTCCCTATTACCTAGCTGTCGCTAACACCAGTTAGCGACAGCTAGTAGGAGATAGCGACCATCTTGGGCCCCACTTTGCATGTCAGTGATATTTATCACTAATGACATGCAAAGTAGGCATGCCAAGATGTTAGCGACTGGAAACAGTCGCTAACATCGCTATCTCCTATTACCAACTTTTGGAGATATTCGCGCTAAGCGCGAATATCTCCAAAAGCTAACACCTGCCCTGAGCAGTTCTTAGCCATGTTATCCAATGGGAGGTGGATAACATGGCTAAGAGCATTAGCTCGGTAATGCATGAATATCGCTGACTTTTCAGCGATATTCATGCATTGCGGCCATTTTTTATTGCATTTGCGATAAACCTTGGTAATTCCAAGGTTTATCTGCGATAAAAATCGCCGCAGCTCTGCGGTAACTTTTTGTCTCTAACCAAGCAATAGCGATAATTATCACTATTGCTTGGTAATATGCCCCTACATGTTTGGATTGCTCGAAAGGCTGGGATTTAGGCCCAAGTACATAGGCGGGATACACTTCCTCTATCGGGACATCATGGCCCAAGTAAAGGTAAATGGGATGATATCCCATAACTCTACACTGGGAGACAAGATAAAGCTGTCCAATATCCTCACTGATTTTTGCCCTGGCCCTGGAGCCACTGGCAGGTTGGGTCAGGCAAGACACCCTGATTTGAAGTATACACTAGGGAGAGACCTGGGAGGAGCGTATTTCTTTACATGCTGACGATATTTTATTTTATGGCCCAGAACCCCGCCGGACAATATCCAGACTTCTGCATATCCTTCAAATCTTTGGGAAATACTTGGGGTATACCATTAATTGGAGTAAGTCACTCATGCACATGGTCACGGGCCTCATACCCATCTTGTGCAGTGACAGCCTCATGCCAAAGTCCAATGGCAGGTTTAAGTGCTTGCGGAGCTATGTCACCATTCTTCCTCCTCTCACCCATTGCAAAAAACCTGGCCCCTATATTGCACCATTTTGCTGCAGATGTGCAGCATTGGAAAATGTTGCTGCTCTCCCTCTTAAGTAGGGTGGTGATGTTCAAAGTGATGACACTACCCTAATGCTCTACACCCTTTAAAATACTCTACAACAAGTACCCAAGAAATGTTTCAGTAAGACGGAGACCTCGCTCGGACTACTACTCTGGAACACTGGCTCGCCCCGAGCAGCTCTTAAAAAGGTAATCTGCTTGACATTAAAAATACTACTGAGTGACTCAACTAGTGGAGGTTAAAGGGTGGGTGATCACAGCATGGGAGGACCTGGCATTCAGGCCGGAGATACTAGCTTGGGGACAAGATGGGTATGTGGGGGTGCTATACAGATCTTCTACTTTGGGGCAGATGCTGCGGCATCCCAAAACAATTGGTACAGATCTGAAGGGGGACCGCCTATTTCAGATGGAAGGGGAATCCAATGGAAGTTTTTCCCCTATGGTCCAGTGACATTATAAAGGAGGTGGGGATGTTACGGTGATTCACGAAGGGAAACCTCATTGGGATATCCACACTCGGGGATGTATGGAAGGCGTATGTCATGCTCACACTCACAGAGCAGTAGGAGTTGGCATCTTCAAAGGCATACACATTGATTCAGTTTCAACATGCATTAGCAGTGCACATCCCCAAACACAGCCTGCTCAAATACTCCTTGCCCTTAGAAGACCGCATCCTGTCAGAACCTTTACAGAGAAGGACAATCTTAATCATACACAAAAAACTGATTAACTCCCCGGATATCCTGAATAGGTTCAAGACTAAATAGGAGGCTCCGGTGGGAGACTGTGCATAGTGAATGGGAAGAGGCCAGGGGGACTTTCAGGGAGATTGCTATTAAAACAGGATTTAGCCTAGTCCAACTGCATATCCGACACTGATCCTACTATCCCTACATGACTGTGCACAGTAACGGCAGTTGTCCCACAAATCTTTGCCTCCGGGGTTGTGGGGAGGCAGGTACATCCCTTTTTATAATATGGTCCCATCTGGACACATGATCTTACTGGACAGCACTTCAGGGGAATATGTGAGAGGTCCTGGGCACAACAGTCCCTGACACTGTCAAATGCTGTATCCTACATATTTGGGGGATGATCTCCTGCCCAGATATGGAAAGCGCTGGGTGTCCATTGGAATGGGTGTGGGCAAATGGAAGATTGCCTATAGGTGGGGAGCAGGCACTCAGCGTAGATAAAAGATTGGCAAAAAGAGATGGATTTGTGCATCTTAGCTGAAAAAAGATAGATAATGGCAAAGTATGCCCCCAAAAATGGGACAAAATGTGGTCACATGGTGGGATTTTGAGTGATGGCTGGATAGTTACTTGGTGGGCTTGTAAGTGATTTGTTCCCAATTATTGATTGTCTCTGATGATTTGCTTTGATTATGCCTCATTGCCCGGTCCAGATGTGCACTGCCCTAAAACCTGCCATTGGTTCGTACTGTACTGCTTTAGTATGTTTTCAAAATTCAATAAAATGTTATTTTTTTAAAGAACAAATCCATATGGTAAAGTCAGATTTGTAATTACAATTTTGAAAATGCCACTTTTAGAAAGTTAAACTGAGATAGGGGTTAGGCCCAATGTACAGGACCCAGGTAGGGCCATTTATCAATGTATTAACGAGAAAAAACCTGGAATCCTATTTCTTTAATATTAATAACCACACTATGTGCTTTTGGTGGTTGGGGTTATTTATTTACCATATTTTTTCAATACTTTTATTAATTATTTGTGGAAATTCAATTTTTTCAGAACAACACATATATTAAACAAAAATAAACGTTCAACATTTATGACAATACCATGTTTAGACAACGTGAAACATTAATATCTTTTACAAAAACCTCATAATATACACAATATGTCAATGACTTAAAGACATTTTTGACCCATATACATCATATGGAGGGGGCATGGCACGCTCGAGACCACACCAATCAGTGGACTTCCGTGATTATTTGGTGTTGGGAGAGAGAAGGGGAGACGAAGGAGGGGTTCCCTCTTTCTGGCAGACTCGGTGATTTCCCTTTTAAACACATCTTTTCAGCGAGTGGCAGCCAAGTGCTCTGTGCGATTCATTTTATTTCCCTGGAACATCGTGAATACTGGCACTGGTAAATACATTATGCTATTCAGCAACATTGTGAAATGCTATTCAGCAACATTGTGAAAACGTAATGCCAGGACACTTATTTGAATATTGATGCATTCTGGGTATGGTGGTCTAAAGGAAGGACCATGTGACCACTGGGACTGCAATTAATAGAATCAACTCACCTGTGATCAAGGCGCTATGCGCCGAAACGTAAGGTTAAAGGGTTGCTTCACGCTGCCACTCCCTTTTGACCAATAAAGATGTCAGTTTAAAAGGACACCGTAGCTGTGGGCTCTGTCTTTTCTCGCTGTTGCAATTGACAGGATTCTCCATTCCTGTGTGAGAGCCCGCCCTGCAGAGCCGGAGGCCCCCGGTAAAATGGAGTACTTTTGTTGTGGATTTATGGAGGGGGCATGGCACGCTCGAGACCACACCAATCAGTGGACTTCCGTGATTATTTGGTGTTGGGAGAGAGAAGGGGAGACGAAGGAGGGGTTCCCTCTTTCTGGCAGACTCGGTGATTTCCCTTTTAAACACATATTTTCAGCGAGTGGCAGCCAAGTGCTCTGTGCGATTCATTTTATTTCCCTGGAACATCGTGAATACTGGCACTGGTAAATACATTATGCTATTCAGCAACATTGTGAAATGCTATTCAGCAACATTGTGAAAACGTAATGCCAGGACACTTATTTGAATATTGATGCATTCTGGGTATGGTGGTCTAAAGGAAGGACCATGTGACCACTGGGACTGCAATTAATAGAATCAACTCACCTGTGATCAAGGCGCTATGCGCCGAAACGTAAGGTTAAAGGGTTGCTTCACGCTGCCACTCCCTTTTGACCAATAAAGATGTCAGTTTAAAAGGACACCGTAGCTGTGGGCTCTGTCTTTTCTCGATATATATATATATATATATATATCACAAAGCACATCATCTTACTAGTGCATGTATATATGTGTGAACAAGTATTTGATATCTTAAAAATGGTTTGTCATTCTATAGGGAGTTTACATATCATATATTATGAGGTTTTTGTAAAAGTTTTTAATGTTTCACGTGGTCTAAACATGGTATTGTCATGAATGTTGAACGTTTATTTTTGTTTAATATATGTGTTGTTCTGAAAAAAAGAGAATTTCCACAAATAATTAATAAAGGTATTGGAAAAATAGGGTAAATAAATAACCCCAACCACCAAAAGCACATAGTGTGGTTATTAATATTAAAGAAATAGGATTCCAGGTTTTTTTCTCGTTAATACACTTTTAGAAAGTTGGCATTTTCCTATCTTAAACGATTTAGTGCCTGTAGTCTCTGTGTCACATGACTGGGTGTAGTTGTGGGCTTTCTGCATTCCTCCCAGACAGCCACACACACAATAGAGCTTATGGGTGCCTGGGAGAGCTATGGCTGGCCGGATGAGAGGGCAGAGCTGGGCCCAGCCCTATGTACACCTGAATAGGCTGTGTCCTGCCTGTACACAAAAGGCTGCATACCCCATGTAGCTAGCCTGGACAGGGAAGGCATGACTCAAAAGAGAAATACTAGAAGCTTCTCCCACATTCCATGGGCATGGCACCAGATATAAATATTGGACCTCAGACACCAACTCTTCAGTACACTTCTGCACCTGTGGATGCTCTGCCAGAAAGAAGTCCAGCTATGCTGCTGTAAAGACTGCCACTCTGCTGGACTGCTGTTCTGAAGAACGGCTGCCCTGTTGCCTGGGTGAGAAGGAATGGGCTTGCATCTGTTGAATCCAAGATCCCATAGGGCTAGTTGGCTGGCCTCCTGACTTGAACCTTAAGGTCAGGGGACTCCAATAACCTTGCAGTCAGCAACTAGACTCTGCCATCTGTGAGTCAACATTGCCATGTGGTGTCACCTGAGTGCTAGACCCCTGGAAGTGTGCCTAAGATTCTCTGCCAGTCTCTGTGGATCCTGTGGAACCGACAGATCTCATCTGCTGCGCAGGACAACTCTAAGCAGAACTAATGCATCACTGCTGCTGCGTGGATTAGAACTGCCACAAAGACCCAAATCGCAACGGAGCCCGTTGCCCCATCAGAGCTTCTGCAGACGAATCCTCGACACAGGCCCTCACCTTCCTCATCGGCCGAGCCCTCGACGGCAATGCCAGACTCCTCATCACAGCCTTGCAGCTCCTTGGAACTGATGCAGCACCTGCCTGAGCAATACATCCTCGACACAGTACTTCGCCTTGCAAGCCCTCATCAATGGGATCCTTGATGATGACCCAGGACCAATCACCGTAGCCTTGTCATATTTCGGAACCAAAGAATTGTTTCAGCTACTCGACTCATCTTCAACGCAGACACTCACATCACTTCACAAACCAGGATTTAAAGTACTCTATAGCCGGCTCGCACTCCATCGTGGTCGGCTTGAACTTGTGACTTTGTCCAGGTTGGGTGCAATGTGATAGCCACAGATGCCGCTTTGTGCTGTTCTATGCTATCTTTATTAAAACCTTTAAAATGTATTATATCCAGTTATACTGATCGGATGTTTGTTGTTTTGGTCTTGTTTTATTTATTGAAAATGACTCTATTTATCTAAACTTGTGGGTATTTTTGGGGTGTGTTTTCACTGTGTTACTCTTTGAAGTCTTTCACAAATACTTTACATATTGCCTCCCATGTTTTCCTGACTGATCTGTGCTAAGCTAGCCAATGGTTGAGCACAGGTTAATTTAGGGTTTGTTTGTGACTTCAACCTGGGAAGAATTGAAGTGGCTGTTTGAGAAGGGTTTCACCCTTCTCAACCAGTGACCCAATTTCTTACAGATGTGCTCTGTCTTCTTGTGGCAAACTACATGTATGTACATTCCGTTGATGTTAAATGTGATATATTTCCAAAAGAAGTGTTATTAAGTGTATATTTTAGAGGTTTGTGAATAGACAGTAGTTCTTCTGTGATGAAGGGACTGATCAATCCTGTGAGTTTCAACTTTTGGCCTGACCAACTTCCGCATGTCATGCTGGAGGATGGACATTCAGCTGAATCTCAGTCCTCTGTTACCACTGTTATGGTGGATAAGATAATTATGCTTGAGCCACAGTTGTTTGGAGCACTGATCCAGAGGTCAACAATGAGCCAGAAAAGGCAAATGTGGGACAGAAAAATGGATAAGCTTAATGTTGTCGCCAAACCTAGACATTTAAAGGAGGGCATCCACAAATAGTGGAATGAGCTTTGGGGATGGGTCATCCTCCTGCACTGGGCAGAGAAGGTGTTTTTCCATACTCCAAATTGAAGACATTGCTGGATTTCCAGGCAGAGTGAAGACTGCTAAGTAGCAACACTACCTCTCACACAATAGCTGATTTACCCTATCCACACTTTCACATCAAACCCATTACGTGAGTTTCTACACTAATGGAAACCTATTTGAACAAACATGCTGGATTATGCCTGTCACAACTCAGTACATTCTTTCTGTGTTCATATTCTCACACATACTCATTCTGGCATAACAATCACATTAAGACAACTCATATAGGAAATACTATTGAACAGGTGTCATCTTAATTTCATCTTAATTTGTACATTTAAACATAGAACCCATATGTATAGTCAACATCTATCAAGTTATTCATAAGGATGGAGGCTTCATCCACTATCATCACACTCTCATAACACATATTAATTTACTCATACAATGTAAAAATATTTTAAAGTAGTAGACTTTTCAATAGATGAAACCATATCACAAGGAATACAGTGTTCCAGTTCTATTTTTGTACATCACATATAACTGCATTGCATGAATTTCTTTTTTGTTTTTACATATTGTACAAAAACATATTTATAATTAAACCTTAAAGCTAAAGAGTGGTAAAGTGGAGTCATAGTGAAGTTAATTAGTTGTATTCAATACAAAGCACTCTACTTTTACAGACATTATTCTCATACATAATAATGACTCAGGTGTTCCTTCAAAAGTTCAAGGACTACTTATTTTGGTTAGAAAAACAAACATGCATGCATGCCCTTTTCTAACCTTAAGTTGAACTAGAGTGTGGTATTTATAGGTTACTCAATCGTGCTTCAGAGTATCCTTAGTCTGCTGACCAGAGTGGTTCCGCTGTTTCACTCAAGACTCTCTTTCTTTTGGGACAACAATATTATAGCTAGTGTTTCATAAAAGAGCAGTAGTGCTACTCCTCCACTATGTATCTAGTTAATAGACACAACTCTACATATGGGGTTTGGAGGAGGGATAGGGAATCAGCTAACAGAGATATATTTGAATCACATCTTCATATTTCTTAACATATTGTTTAATTCAGATGTTCAGTATTAATATTATAGCACTGTTATTTGTCCTTTAATTACAAAAGACTCATTGTGAATGATGAGATTTTAAATTAATTACACTGTTAATGTTGCAATTTAATTTGGCGTATGTCCTCACTAAACTCCATTGCAAAGGAAGGATTGTTGTGGTACTAAACTCCATTACAAAGATAGGATTGTTATACCATAGTAATTTAATTTTGAAGCTGCAATTAACCTCACTTCACTTAGAATTAATATGTTTATGCATTTTGTTGATTAATATGAAAGACAAAATCTATAATGACCCATGACCCTAAATTAAATCACTTGTGTAAGGATAGATTGAAAAACATTTTGACTTCATTACATGAATAAAAGCCCAATGTTTTAGAGATAATATATTACTTAGTTTTACTATCATTGTCGATATTTTATTTTTAACAAGGTCGAGCAACAGGATCTCAGTCATCAGCCTCAATTGTGTTGACCATTTTGTTTGGAGAAGATTGCAAGCCTACACTTAGAGCAATGCACCTGCCAATGAGGATGATGTTAAAGACCAGTCTAGCCCATCAAGTTTGAGCGGCCTGCGCCCTACACCTCTCCCTCTCCATCTAGCAGAGTGCATGTCCCCATTATGCTATGCACACCAGTGCCCCCACAATCCCACTGTGGTACCATACCAACAATAACAGTAGCTTCCTCTTTTTTTGCTTTTGTGACAACCACTGCCATCACATTTGCTGTGCAGGTAGAACATACTAAACCTGTAGCCACCCACTTGAGGTCCCGGGTAGGTAAGTGAAGGGCTTGGGCAGGACGTGCTGTAGGGAGGAAGACTGTGGTTATGACCACCAATGTAAATACCATGGGTTGAAACCTGATTGGTGCAGCTACATGGCAGGAGGACAGTTGGACCAGATTGTTACACGTTTAAGGGCCCAGAACAATATCATGAGTACCCAGAAGTTTTTCTAGAGGGCCCAAAATGATCTTCTGAAGCATGACATGAGTATCTAATTTAGATGCCACTTTATGTTGTGCAGTATCATTTGCTGCCAGCTCTGTCCCAGAAACATCTAAAGATGGCAGATGCATGGAAAGCACATCACTGCTGCACATAGAGACACCTTTTCCCCCAGAAAAGATAACAAACTTCCAGGCCCGCATTTAAAAAGCATCAATGGAAATTTGGAAAAAAGACCAGCAATCATAATCAAAGACACATATGTAAGTAGAGTAAAAGATGTAAACATATTGATGTACTATTTTGTCTACACTGGCAAAGTAAATTTAGATATGTAACAAAATATTGAACTATATTATTTAACTATTTTCTCACAGGATGGCAGAAACACTAAGATATATAATATCATAAAAAAGAAAAAAATCTCTCTCACACATGAACTACACTTACATTCAGGCAAGCACAAGCACCAAGAATGTAAAATGGAAATGTAAACAATATTATTGAAACGATTGTTATCGCAGGACTACTATGAACAATTACGCTGTTTTTGAAGTGAGAGAGCACAAACACTCACCAAAATCTATGTAAGGCATGTACTTCAAGATTTAAAAGAGGCAAGGGAGCACTAGTTCACAAGAGCCCACTAGTAAAATACTAAAAGCAATACTCCCTAAAATCCCTGTACACATCACAGGTAAGCTAACAGCAAAACATACTTTAAGATGCCTAAAAGCACATACTAAGAAAGCCACCAGTGAGACTGCTGCTGCCCCTATAAGATAAGACTTTCAAATTCCCAAACACTTAGTCACTACACATACCAGCAAATCTTCTTCTTCATATATGACAACCTTAATACAAATATATATATATATTTGCCACAGCAAATAATTCATTAAGACTAACCCAGTGTGATAAATGGATGATGGACGCAGCATTCAGACACTAAAATACCCCGCATACATGCATTGCTGCCTATCAAACAAAGTATGACTTATTACGAAATACTAAACCACATCAAAATAAAAACAAAGAACTACTCCCCAAATCAAATTATGATAAATTTTGAACAGGTAATGATACAAACAATACTTAAGCTATACCCATCACCCAACCATACAAGTCTGTTATTACCATTTTAGCCAAAGCATTTTGAGACATCTCCAAAAATATGCACTAAGTATAGAATATGCAACAAACAGACAGCTTACCTTTGGAGTAAGGAAATTAATAGCCATAGCTTGTGTCCCTGTAAAAGATTTCAACATGCTTATTGGAATTCCATTTCACCCACAACATAAAAATTGAGTTCCATAGTACACCATTTTAAAGACAGTTGGGTTGGCCGACTGCACCGCTCAGGACACAGATGCCAACTCAAATTCCAAATACCATGGTGGAATGTCTAGGACAACACCATAGCTAAACATGATTAGGCCAACAATGCAGCAGAAAGATGGCACCATTAAAAACAATATGTATTATTAAGATTATATGTAATGGGCATGAATCAACCCCAGAGTGGTATCTCAGCACAGCAAAAGGAACACAGCCAGTTTCCTGGGATACTAAAATAGTTTGGTTTTGAGTTATTTCCTAAAGCTACGAGGAACAGTACATTCATGTAAGAGGATAGGAAGTTTATTCCAATAATAAGGGTCCAGAAATTAAAAGGCTCTGCCTACGGAGCGAGTTTTCCTAATTTGTGGGACCATAAGTAGTGACTTGTTTATTTTTCTTAAAGACCTTCCTGGTCGATAAGGAATGAGTTTCTCCAAGGGAAATCAGGGTACATTGCCTTTAAGCGCTTTGTGCACTGGGCAACAAATTTTGAAAATAATTCTATTATGCCCTGGCAGCCAATGGAGCAAGTGCAGTAGGGGAACTGAGATCTAGCTGGTTAATTATGGATTACACCAGCCGCTGTATTTTTAACTACTTTGAGTTTATCTGAACGGGCTTCGTTAGCCGTGGCAAGGAGAGCACTGCCATAGTCCAGGCAACTAATCACCAAAGCCTGAACTAAGGTCTTGTGCACTGCAACAATGCCTTTCAAGCAACGCTCGGTGGTACTTTACCAACATAGAGGCCCACCAAAAAGAAAAAAGCTATCAACAACTAAGGAAAGAACAATTAGTAAACCAAATCAAACCTAAAATAAGTAAACAAACCAGTAAAATGTACTTAATGCCACAATGTAAGTTGAGAATCTTTTTTAAAACAAAGGAGTAGCCTACTTGAAAGTAATTGCAAAATGCCTTCTATAAATCAGTTACCTCCCTACCTACCCACCAGCAAACCGAAACAAAATAAAACAGCACCACATCTTAACTATTTTTAAATAAATATTAAACCATGTTATTTTTTAAATAAGTTGAAAAAACATATTAATAACGTAGAAAAGAAAACTGATGAATAAAAATAATATGGTTTAATACTTAACTATAAAGATGCACCTCAAGAACCACATAGCACAACATTATGAAAATGCAGCATCAAACCAATTAAATCCCACCCAAAAATATGGATAAAAATCAGACTTACTGTTCTATAGCTGCAGACCCTATCCACATCCAAATAGGTAAAACATAAACTCCAAAGAATGCCAAACAAATACCAAAATGAAACAGTCCCAATTATATCAAGCAAAGTATTCCAAAGTGATTAGGATCCATAAAAACAAAACAAAATTTGAACTGTTCCAGGAAACCAGTTAAGTTAAAGGAAATTAATTTAAAAAGTAATATTGGTTTACAATAAACCAACATAATTTACAAATGCATAAAACAATAAAACACAGGTACATAGGATGACTTCAGATCCATGAACATACAAAACAAATAACATACCCACGCTCACAAAATACAATTTCAAAATATAACTATAAAAATGCAAAAAATATATTACAGTATGTAAAATAACACAAGACAGCTATCAAACTATAACTAGGCCTGACTTACAACACTGCAAAAAAACATATCACAAAGTACTACAAAATAAGCTTTAAAAAAACACAACTATAACTCACACTAACTACACCTACTCACATCCTCTTTTCCCCCAAGCGCTAAAGACTGCAAAATAGATTTAGAGGAAAACAAATGTCAACTAAATAAAAATAGACTATCCCCGTATATCAAACAATTTAACTATAACAAATAATGTAGAAAATATAGAACAAAATATATTCGAATGTTATGAAAGTGTCCCATAATTCTAATAACGTGCTATTTACTTTATACTGCAAACTATATTAAACATGTAGCACTTCAAACCTGTATATGTAACCAGATAGTTGACAATTACAATAAACTGTGAATTCTCTAGGTCCTGAAGAATAGCCAATAGGGGTATGATTAGAAACATGTTGAGCATTAGGAAATTGGAACTTTACTCCATTTTTCCTAAAAATCTCCCCTGCTTTTTATCCATACTGATTAGGGGTCAGAATAAAAATATCCAAACCTACTAATCAGGTATTTCTTAAAACATACTTCACTCACCCCCCCCCCCACTCCACCCTTCTAGATCATCTTTTTTGTCATTGCATAGTCATCAAAAGTGCTCCTGCACAACTCGTAGGCCGCAGCACGCACCGTTCCGCAGTGTAACGGGAAGGACGCAATGATGAAGCATGCCTCCAAGGGATAACCCTTGTGGGTGAGGGTTTTACAAAAAACTTTGTGTTTTCTCCCAGGCAAGAGTTAGACTCTTTACAACTGCTCAGTGCTTATTGTTGTGTACTGAAAGGTTTTTAATCCACTACTCATAATGTAATGCAATATGCTAAGGTAAAGATTATACGGCCTTATTACGAGTTTGGCCATTCATAGGACTGCCAAACCTGTGGTGCAGGTGTGGTGGTGGTCGGGGGGGGGGGGGGGACAGCCACACCAGTGGTCTGACTACTGTATTCCAAGTACAGCAATAGGACCACATTAGGACTGCCACAACTGCTGGAGATCTGTGATCCCTTGGCAGTGACACAGCAGTCTAGGGCAGCAATATGCTGGTGGTGCCTCTGCGGAACTGTTACAACATGACAAAGAGTGTCCCCAACCACACCTAGTATATATCACATTACTCTTAGAGTGTCCACTTTTTTCAGTTTTGCGTGCATCACCCGTGAATGGTGCGCCGTTCCTTTCACACCAGGGCATAAAGGAAGGAAATAAATATGATAAAAATTAAATTACTATGATGGATGTGTATTAATTTGGAAATACCAATCTACATACGCTGTGCAACCCGTGCGTGACCAGCTAACACAGCAGGCCACCATCTTCCATAGCCTCTGCGGAACTGCCAGGCATATTAGGAGTTTCCAGACCTCCATACTTTGCATGGCAATGAGGCCACCACGAAAAGTGTGGTGGTCCTGAAACTAAGGTTGCCTGGTGCATGTGGGTGCATTCAGGGTGGCACATGTGCCACCCTGTCTGTATGCACCTCCTGTTCCAGCACAGCATGGACTTTAAGTCCATGCTGTGCTGTAACACGCTGTGGTGGGCCCATGGGGCTTGCTTTCTAAGGCTGTCCTATGAGTATTTGAAAGTCAGTGCTGTGGGTCAGCTGCTACAGGACTGCCCATCAGGATTACAACTAATCCAGTGGGCAGTCGGTGGTGGAGTTTGGCCATGTGGGAGCAAGGCAGTGATGTGCCGCCTCGCTCCCACACTGTCAAACTCATAATAAGGTCCTTAGACACAGTAGGGCTCTCATGTACTATCCCCACTCATATCTAAGCCATTTTGGGGAATGTGTTGCACATCAAAGGTGTTACAATTCCCACACCAATCTAAACCAACTTGGAGAAAGAGGTGGACACTAAGGAGCTCACATTTTGGGCCTGATTGCAAGTTTGGATGTCCTCCTGTACGACACCAGTGCCTGTGGGAGCACCACCAAACCTGTAGTGAGGCCGCCCACTGAAGTCCGACTGGAATCCAGGTCAGTTGGATGGTGCCACGGCAGTCCCATGGTGGCGCCTTTCTTAGACTCAAAGGATAGCCTTAGAAAGGCACCACCGTGGGTCCAGCGTAGCACATTCCTCCATTGGATAAAATCACCATGTTGTGCATTCCTTCCCGTACATGAAATGAGGGGGCAAAAATACAAGGGAGCACGTCATGTGCCCCCTGCATGCACCCTCAGGCACAGAGGCACAAGGGGGCCCTGTTAGGGTCCCTTTGTTCCCTCACCACCATGAAAAGGGTGGCATGGAGGCAAATCGTAACTAAGCCTGGGCAAAGCACTATGCTACGCTCGCGTAGTTTGCGAAGTTTGCGCTACTTTGCACTGCGAGAATTGCACTTAGCCCAGTGCAAACATGCGTAACGTAGCATAATGCAGCGGTAATCTTTTGCTTGCTCGTGGTCCTCAACGTCAAGTTGGTGACCGCAAGCAAGCAAAATTACATCTCGGTGAGACTTTTTCCTCGTTCGGGATCAGCAACATCAAGTTGCCGATCGCGAGCGTGGAAAATAAACCTCCCGGCGAGCTTCTCAACGTGGGGAGGTCAGGATTCTCATTGCGAGTGGTCGTGTATGCTCGCGATGAGAAACTACCAGTCCGCGTTGAGAAAGCTGCCGCTCGAGTAGAAATCTACTCGAGCGGCAGAAAACAACCACTTGCACTGTGCAAGATGTAGTTTGCACTGATTGCACAGTGTGAACAAGCATCCGGCACTGTGCAATCAGTGCGAACAGCATTTTTCTCAGTGCACTACGCAGTTCGCGTAGCTACGTGTAGTGCGAAGTGCGCTTCGCGTAGCTACGCATAGCGCTACTTTGCAAACTATGCCCAGGGTTATTCGTAACATACTCAGTGGTGCCACAGCGACACCACCAGCATATTGCAGCATCTGGCCATGGGCGCCACCACCATAGGTTTACGGATCTCCAGCAGTTGCAATGGTTCTCTGATAGTTCAACAGCCAAAGTCATATTAGGGCAGGTGAACCGCCGGTCTGGCAGTGCACAGACCATCAACAGAACTACGGTGGCCCAATTTGGGGACGGTTTTGCACACTAAAAGGGGCCCATTCACTATTCCAACTCCAATCTATATTAATTTGGGGAGGGTGTTGGGCACTAATGTACTATTCTCGCTCCATGCTAAACCAATTTGGGGATGGTGGACAATAAAAATGTCAGAGTGTAAATTTTCCATGTCATTATACCAATTTTTTTACATTTACGACCACATAAAGATGTGTTATTATTCATATTAAGATATGAATAATGTACATGAAGCAAAAAAATAAATAATACAGGTATATTTCTAATGAATTATCTAATAATAAAAATCATAGAATTACATTTAAAATTAAACATTTAAGTAGAGTAAAACATGGAACTCAGTACATGGTAAACGTACACCAACATTACATGAGAATATACAAAAAGATTTATATAAAAACTTTACCTTTTGTTTTTAAGTAAAGAAAAGAAAAGAAAATTAAACCATACCCAAAAAAGTAAAAAATTTCAAATATTTATTTTATTGTTGTCACAAACATTTAAAAAAATATATAAAAACATAATTTATCATTAAAAATAAAAAATATAATTATTTTTTTAAACAAGTACATGGTATTTATAAAGGAAACAATATGACATTTCTATTTTATATATAATGGAATACTTTTTGCAAAAAATATATAAATGATTACAAAAATATATCTTTTTTAACTCTACAATAACATTCAAAATTAAGCTACAGAAAACCAACCTTTACACATTGTAAACTAAGAAAATAAATATTTTAACACAATTTGTCTAGCTTTTAATAGTACAAGCCAATACCTAACTAAAACCAAAAAGGAGCCTATTACGATGTCGGACGGAATTGCATCCACCCGCCACTGTCTTGGAAACGCTGTTCAGTTGCATTCCCCCATTTTCCTAAAGAAGCAGGTGTTATTGCCATAAACTGGTCGTAGTACATGCTCCCATAGGGAAATGGGAGGTGATGTTAATCCCTGCACCCTAGCAGGAGCCTCAAGGTACCTGCTGTGGAATGTAGGGATTAACAGGGTGTTGCCCCTTGGCCACCAACCTTAGGCCAACCAGGAAAGGGGACCCTGCTAGGGGCCCCCATACCTGCTCTCCGAGAGGCTTTCCATGTCAAAAAGCCCGGCATGGAAAGCCTGCTGGAGACCGAGTAGCATAATCCAAAGGCCGGAAAGGCCACCCTTTGGGATTACGGGCCAGCCTCCGACTGGCCGTTGGGCTCCTTGAGCCCATCGGAAGCCAGCCGTAATGACCGGCCGTTTCATTTCCAACCGCTAGCATTGTAATGCAGTGGTAGGCAATTAAACCGAGATGCGGTCAGGAAAGGCTCCGACTACTGCATCGGAATCGGCCCCAAAGTGTTTCTTTAACAAATGTATATTGCTTAATTTAGGTTTTGGATAATATTTTTCTTTCTCCAGCATATCAATAAAATATACTTTATGTACTCCATTAACAATAATGATTGCTAGGAAAAATCTACATTTAACTGTTGAGATAAAATATGTTGATTACATTACCGTGGGCGCGCAGGAATGCTCTTTGGCATAGAGAAGCTTTGCGGTCAAGAAGGCCAACAGCATTCAGAGTGACAAGGTGATTAACATCTACAGTGTCACCAAGGATGTCATGTTTTACGTTGAAGATTGTTTTACTGTCTAATACGTTTTAGGACATGGCAGTATTGGAGTCAAATGAAGTCCTAGTTAAATGGTCAATTGTGAAAGTCCTCTAAACCACTCACAATGCAGCTGACTGTACTAATAGCCACAAATGTCTTCTTTTGGAGGCCCGGGTACTCCCTGGCATTTTAAAAGGAGTTACTTTTACAAACAACACAACAATCTTACTTTTAGGTACAATGGCTTTTCCATCACAATGTGACATCCAGGCTGTGCCCAATAAGTAGAAGTCCTCTACTTTAAAAAGCACTTGCATTACAAAGGAAGGTCTATCCATCACATTGGGCGTATTTAAATCCTGGCAGATGGGTTACTGCATGTCAACGGTTTGAGTTTGAGTTTGAGTTTGAGTTTAAAATTATTTGTAAAAGCGCGCATACACCAGCGGTTTCTTGGCGCTACCACTAACAAAGATCCGGGGCCAGAACAGAAACGAGGGAACTGTGAAGGGTATTATTCAAAGGACTGCCTGAATAGGTGGGCCTTAAGTTGTTTCCGGAATTGTGGGTACAGGGTGAGGGATCGAATTTCCAGGGGAAGAGAGTTCCACAGGGACGGGGCAAGGGTGGCAAATTTAGAGCCTCCCCACTTCTTTCTTCGGTAGCGTGGAATCGTGAGTAGGGACTGGGAAGACGAACGTAGCTCTCTGCTGGGAACGTAAGGGGTAATCTCAGATGAGATGAATGCTGGAGCTGAACCTAGGCGAGCCAGGAAGGTGATGGAAGCGATCTTAAATTGGACCCGGGCTCGTACAGGGAGCCAGTGTAGAGACTTCAAAAGGGGAGTAGAGTGGTGAAATTTCGGGAGATTGAAAGCCAGGCGGGCCGCCTGGTTTTGTATGAGTTGCAAACGCCGTAAGCTATATGCAGGAATACCCGCATATAGGGCGTTGCCGTAATCTAGGCGGGACACCACCATGGCAAGGATGATAAGTTTAAGAGCAGGAAAAGAAAAGAAACGGGACACCCTACGTATAGTACGCAGTGAGAGAAAAGAAGAAGAAACCACAGAGCTGACCTGGGAGTGAAGGGAAAGTTGAGAATTGATTTTTATACCAAGGGTTTTAACTGAGGTAGCGGGGACAGGAGGGTGACCGAGAGAGGGGGGCCAGAACAGAGGAGTCCAGGGGCTGGATGAACCACCCGTCAACACCAGCTCGGTCTTGTCGGGGTTGAGTTTTAGATGGTTGTGGTTCATCCAGTCCCGGATGTGAAGCATAATAGATTGAAAATTAAGGACAGAAGAGGGAGAAGAAGACAGGTCAAAAACAAGCTGGAGATCGTCCGCGTAATTAAACACGGCGACCTTCATTTGTTGCAAAGAAAAAATGAGAGGGGCAATAATAAGATTAAATAAAAGGGGAGAGAGGGAAGAGCCTTGGGGAACCCCGCACTGAACTTTCCGGACGTCCGCTGTGAAGTCACCCAGGCGGACAGCCTGAGTGCGGTCACTCAGGAAGGAGGAAAGCCAGACCAAAGCGGTCCCCCCGATCCCCGCCGCCCTGACACGGGAGAGTAAGATGGTGTGATCCACCGTGTCAAAAGCGGCTGAGAGATCGAGGAGCACCAGGGCCTGGCGTTGGTTGGTATCCATACCCTCCCTGAGGTTGTCCAAGACCGAGATGACAACGGACTCCGTAGAGTGTGCGGGGCGAAAGCCGGCCTGGCGGGGGGCAAGGGCTCCATGCATCTCCACAAAGGAGCTCAGAGCGCAGGTGACGTGGCGCTCGAACACCTTTGCCAAAAATGGCAAGAGGGAGATAGGGCGGAAGTTAGCAAGAACAGAGGGATCCGCACCGGGTTTTTTCAGGATAGGCACGATAACCGCAGATTTCAAAGGGTTCGGTACCACGCCTTGAGCAAGCGAGCTGTTTAAGAGATGAAGGGGAGGGTCAGGGCAGGTGATAAAAATGTGACGGAGAACATAGGCGGGACAGGGATCCTGTGGAGAGCCGGATTTGACCAAAGGAACTAAGGTGGTCAGGGTTTCCCTAGTTATGAGGGGGAAGGAGGTGAGTTCACCCTTGGGAGAGGGACATTGAGGGTCAACAAAGGAAGAAGAAGAGGGAGGGATATTGGCTTTGATGGTCGCAATTTTATGAATAAAATAGTTATTAAGGGAATAACAAAGTTCTTCGGACGGGGACGGTGACGGATATCCCATCCACCAAAATATAAATCCCCTTATATCCTACAAGATTTATATTTTGGTGGACAGGATATCCATCACCGTCCACCAAGATCAAAATGAAGCCCATTGTCATGGAGTAACCGAGCCTAGATAAACAAGAAATGTCTCTGAAAATGGACATGAATGCCATCACACTACATTGAGTGATGACAAAAGGAAACATTACATACACTTTTTTAAATATTAAGATACAAAAAAAGTTGCATGATTTTTAAGAATTTCATATTTTATTGACTCACAAGGTAACAGATAACCGAGCCACAAGACAACATTTAACATTGTATGTCACATACTTGGGAAAAAGAGGAGTGGATTTCCGTCACAGTAGTGATGTAAACAAATTTACATTTCCACCAAATGTATGTTAATTCAGTACAGTAATATAAAGACATATATATGTTATTGTGTGGTTTAAGTAAACATGATTTTCTAAGTATTTTTCTATTTTTGCTTTTCAGTCTTGTTTTCTTTAGGTCAACCGTCACAACAGAAAGAGTCTGGTGGGCCTTTGCTAGGCAAGTGCACCAGCAGGAGGTCTATAACCTCTGCAGCATTCACTGTTGGAAAAGGTGGGAGTGAAGGTTCTCCCACCAAAAAAGATGGGTAAGGTGTTTGCTGACCCCATGATGCAGCAAATTCTTGCAATGTCATGGAGCTGCGACAAGGAGGTAAGTGTATCCACCTTAAAAACATGCATGTTGTTTGTATTTACTTTGCAATATACAATCACAGTTCTAAAGGCCTCATTAAGGGCCTGACTTACAGTTTTGTGAATAGATTACTCCATCATAGTCATAATAGATATCTTATCCACCTTATTAGAAGTGCCTCAGGATTTATTAGACTTTGCACCAAATTTCAATTTACAGGAAAGCTATTCCAGCACAAATGTGACAGATATCCTGTTCACATTATTTTAAGTAAAATAACATACAATGCAGTCATAAATGAAAAATGATGGATAGGATATCTGTCGAATTCATCATGCAATAATGTAACCATTAAAATATATATATGTGGTACAAGTATATTTTTTTGATTCAGTGAATATAGTCGTAAAAGTGTAAGTTCAGATTCGTAGAAATGTAAAAGCTGGCCATGGCCTACAAGTATACACTATGCGCAGAGACTTGGTGTCAACAGTATGTAAAAGAAAATAAACAAATGTTCATGATTTCGTTTTGCCAGATAGGTTAGTCATTTAAAAAAACATGATAGAAGAGGCACACAAAATTCTACAAGAGTATAAAATCATATAAAACAAAAAAGCAATATGTTGGCCAAAAAGTATGTATGAGTTTGTCCCTGTTTTAGAAATTGTCCAACAGATTCCTCCGTCATAAACATGACGGAGATCCGATCCAGCCCACCAAACTAAAAGTTTTACATAATGTAATGCACTTATAATAGGGCAGGCTGAATATATTTCACTTTTCTGAAGGAGCAATTGGTCATTTTAAATCATGCTCTTTATGATGTCCCATTGTGTGCCCTTTATTGTGATTACTATGGTAAAATGTTTTGTGTTTGGCCATCTTTGAGGTGTGTTACTTTTTTTATCGATCGCTGTAGTATGTAACTGACATGTGTATGTGTGTTCTTTCAACTTTCTCAGCAGCTAGAGAAAGATATGTTGGACAGGGCTTGTGGAAAATGCTAAAAAGCCACTATGAGCTACCAACAACAAGAGCCCCAGTGGTAATGAGGGTGATGGGGCGTGCCTTTGGGCCATAACAACATCGGATTCTGAGGCCTCTGACTCCAGCCAGCTGCTTGTGGTGGTGGATGAACCAACACTGTATACATATCATCCGTTCCTGTGTCCATCACCATCCCTAAGACCATAAGCACCCCCACTCTTATCCCCCCAGTAACAAGTCAACACCCAGTCGCTAAACTGGCTGAGGCCCCTTCGCCTCATACCCTTATCCCATCAGCACTGGTAACAGGAGGCACTGGAGGGTCTAAAGAACCAATCTGTGAGGCAGATGACCTTACTGCATGCTAACAAAGTCACTGACATTGTGGATGGCATATGCACTTGCTTTTCTGTCTTACAGATAGGTCTCTCTACTAGTGCCTCAGCTGAAGCCAATGCTTCCAGCACATGTGCCCCTATTCCTTCTTGTGTCCCATTTCCTGACAGAATTTTACCCCCCTGGACCCATTCAAAGCACTGATACCTTTCCACTGCCTGTCCCCATTCGAAGCATTGGCCCCATTTTACAAACCTTCCCAGTTTCTCCTTCAAACATAATCCCTCGACCATTCCACCTGTCATGACCACTCCCAAAGTAGTCCTATGCCCCAAACACTCCCATGCCCCAAACACTCCCATAACTCAAAGCTTCACCAGTGCAGTCACCATCTCTCCCCAGATCCTCTTGACCTTGCCCCTTGTAAAAAAAGAAAATAACACCCACACCATCCAAAGTGAGATTTAAAGGATTTTATTTTAGTGGTGAAGTACCATTTGTTGCAGGAGAAGAGAGAGCCCCCTGAGGAGGACCATGCTGCAAATTCTGGGAGGCAACCCCCCCGCCTAGAGCCTTAAAGAACGCTGTGATAGGGCACTATTTTTTCAACTCCACACCTGGAATTTTATTTGTATTCACTTTTATTTACAATACATTTCAGGTATCAGAAGAGGAAATATTTTTTTTATCATTGTTCTTTATTTTTTGTTTTTTAAGCTCCCTTGAGGAGGTCCGCAGGGGTTCTTCTTCCTTCCCAGTCTTTTCAATCTCTATGTCTCTTCTCTAGCTGAGCTGGTGAGCTTGTTCGGTTTCCAAGTGCAATTCTTTGATAATGACCCTCAAATTTTTGTGTCCAGATCGGACAATCTGATGCTGGTAGCAGATGAGTTTGAACAGTGCATGAACGGCATTAGCATTTGGATGAAGGATAACTGTTTAAAACTGACAGCAGAAAAAACAGAGATCTTTGTTTTCGGGGTTCAGTGTAGGACTTGGCCTTTTTGGCTAAAGTTCCCTAAACATATTGCTTACCCCCCTAGACAGTTTTACTGACATAGAGTTGCCAATTTAGATGCTTTGGGTACTTTGCCACTGAGGATCAGTGTCAAAGTACAAGTGTTCCCTATGTAAAGTGTAATGGTAATTGTTTGCCTTACTAGTAAAGTCCCTAGTGATGTGCACTGTGTGTGCCAGGGCTAGTAATGCAAAGGTGCAGAGAAGGGAACTCAGGCCTGCAGTGTAGGGCCTGCGCACAGTGTGCTAAGTTAGCATGTTGTCCTGACAAGTGCAACCACTTGTCAGGCCTGACTTTCCCTTTTGCATACACATTGGGCACCCCTGTGGTAGGTCCCGGGTAATCCCTGGGCAGGGTGCAGTATAGGTAAAAGGCAGGATATATACTAAGGTGTGTCTTATGTCCTGACAGTGAAAAACACTCCATTTCGTTTTTCACTGCTGAAAGGCCATCCTGCCCATAGGACAGAATGGGTGAGGCTGGGTGTTTTGTTTGTTAGCCTAGTTTCCTGTAAGTTTATAATGGAGAGGTGAAGTTTAGTATTTATGAACTCACAATGTCATAACACATCTTTTTATGAAGGTGTTTTTGTCACTGTGTGTTCAGAAACCACTCTTTTAGAAAGTGGCTGAGTCTTGTGCTTTATGCATTTCTGTGTGTCTCTGCTGAAATGTGGATTGACTGTTTGGATCTGAAAGGTGAGAGGAGCTGGGAGAGGTCTTGACCCAGGGAGGGGTTGAGATGGCACCAGGCTGCCCTGCATCTGGAGAGTAGGGGGAGGAGAAGCCCGGGAGGTGAGAAGGCTTGGGCTGGTGCTAGAAATCAATTGGCCCACCTCCTGCTGAGTGATTAAGGATCCAGACCCCTGGTATCAAAGGGAGAAAGTTGACACTGGGAGGGAGACACCCAGAACTGATTTAGAGAGGGGTCAGGGACCCCTGAGCATAAACAAACATCAAAGACATTAAGGGGTATAACTAAGAGAGCTGACACCCCTGAACGTTGGAATGAAACAGAAATGGATTGAGACTGAAAAGGCTTGGACCCATTCTGTGGTCAAGAGAAACCTCTGTAAAGAAGGAGCAACTGAAGAAACTGCTGTGAAAAGACCAATCCTTGCTTCGTGATCTTGGGCTGGTCAGCAGTTTGTTGTTCTAACTAAGGGAAAGGCTGTTGGGACTGTGCTTGGAGGCACTGGGTCCACCTGCTTGAAGAAGACTGTGCTTTGTGCTGTGTCTTGTTACCCCAAGGGCTCGAGGTGAGCCGGCTTCCTGTTTGGAAACACAGGAACATAACCGTTTTTGGAGAAGTCCCAAACAACTCAGTGTGTGCATGCTTTTGCAGCTTGAGACCTTCAGAAGTTGTGCCTTGTGATCGTGAGCATGCAGGAGTAAGCTAAGTCCTTGCCGCGCAAGGTGCATGTCATGTTGCAGGCCAAGGCGTTGTTGAGGAGCGCCGGGTCTTGGTGTGCACGGGGAGACAAGGTGAGACTAGGACGCGCAGAGTGCGTGTCGTAGTGCAGCCAGGGTGTTGGTGAGAAGCGTCTGGTCGTTGTGTGCACCGAATGAAGAAGTGAGTCTTGGACTCTCAGAGTGTGTGTCGTGGTGCAGCCAAGGTGCTGGTGAAGAGCGCCTGGTCGTGGTATGCACTGAGTGAAGAAGCGAGTCTCAGCCGCGCAGGGTGAGGAGCACCTGGTTACGGTGTGCACAGGGAGAAGAGGTGAGACTGGAACGCGCAGGGTGTGTGTCGAGGTGCAAGCAGAGGCGTTGGTGAAGAGCGCTGGGTCATCGTGCGCACCAGAGAAGAGCCGAGTCTCAGACGCGCAGAGTGTGTGTTGAGATGCAACCAGAGACGCTGGTGAGGAGTGCCTGGGTAGTGTGTGCATCGAATTCGAAGTAAGTCTCCACAGTGCTGAGGGTGGGTCTCGGTGTTCACTGAGACTGCCGGAAGGAGGGCCAGGTCATTGGGCCCTCGGAGTGAAACAGCAGTGCCTGGACCGGCAGCCCCGGAGGAGCTGAGCCGCCGGCCCGAGTTAGCCATACCCATTGACAGAGTTCTTTGATTTTGTCATTCTACAATGATTGAATAATATTGTGTGCAAGAATAGGAGATGAGTAAAGAAATTTAGTGCGCCCGAATGAACCAGTTGTTTACAATAACTAGAGTTCTGGATCAAGGCCCAAGTCGCTGAAGGAGGAGAGAAGAGTTGGGTGGCGCCCCCCTGGTAACCTGGATCACCACCTGGGGTGGGGTGCGGGGCCGGAGGGACACTCTCTCGGTCTCTCGCCTCTGTCAGCTGGGTGAAAATGTTGCTTCGGCTCAGATCTGTGCCTGTTCTGGCCCAAGGAGGGGCAGCACTGGGGCCAGAGTGCAAAGCGGTACTTTTGTGTCATCTTTGATCCATATTAGGGGCACTGTTAACGGAGCACCCAAACTGTCGTATTACACTTTGCAGTATTGCTGCTAACGAACTATCGTATGACACCTGACCTCATTTATGCCTGACAAGCTACATTCTTGGTGCGCTACGCACTGCATTATGTTTCCCTTGCAGAGTACATGATTGTAACATGGCGCATTGCATTATTTCTTCATCGCACAGTACCTGATTATAACGTGGTGCAGTGCATTATTTCTTCATTGCACAGTACATGATTGTAGCGTGATGCATTGCTTTGTTTCTTCCTGGTACAGATCATGCTGGTAGTGATACGCATGCAATATTCCTTCTATTGCAAAGTACATGACTGTGGCGTGACGTATGGCATTGTTTCTCTGTTGCACAGTACAACAGAATATCCTTACGCAATGCACTATTTATTTTCTTTTGCAACATGTGCGATTCTAGCAATACGACTTTGCTAACCTTTTGAAGACGGTAAGAAGTGAGCGTAACTGTTGATTAGAAGTAATGGTTGGGATTAGAACCTACCAACCCACCGAAAGGAATACTACCCATTCATATATGTTGGTTTTGTATCGTGTGGTCATATCGTATAAATTCTTCTATACAGATTATACTCATTTTATAAAAACTTGTGTGGAGTCTATTTGTGGTGGCATCATTGGGTTGCTGTGAGTGTGGTTGCACATATTGTACACTTGTGCCTTGGAGATGAGCTTGGCTGCTTGTGCCAAGCTACTAAGGGGAGAGTAGGGCTAACGTTGAAACAAGGGTTCAGGGACTCCCGCCTCCAGCATTTGGTGGCGGCGGTGAGGGACAAGGACCTCCACTGCTAACACTCAGCATGCAGTGTCATCTGAGCTATTGTGGTTGGAGACCCGTGGTTCTCTACCCACCCCGGTTAAATCAGGGTCATTTTTTTTTACATTGGATGTTTGACTCACAGATCAGTCACTCTGCCAGCATGTGGTTCTTATCATGTGGACCTTGAAGAAAAAGTTTTCTTTAACCATCCTGGACTTCGAGTGGCAGTGGTTATTGCCTTGATACATTTTTGCTTAGACTACTGCAATGCATTATATCTGAACATCAACAAGTCCTTGCTGAATAGGTTGCAGGTTATTCAGAATGCAGCAGCATGCCTTGTTTAAAACATGACTAAACATCTTAGGGTGAAGGATGGCCTTCACTTCCTCTATTGGATGCCAGATAGAAAGCAAGTAGTAACAAAGCCCTGTACATGATCTTCCTGGTACACAGTCGAAATATCGAGTTGTAAATATCGACCTACACAAATATCGAGTCAGAAATATCGAAGGTAAAGAATGTCGATGTCAAGAATATCGTTGGACAGAATATCGACACTAAGGTAAGTAATATCGATTTTTTTATATCGATGTAAGTAATAAGGAAGTCAGTAATATCAATACCAAACATATCGATGTTACTAATATCGATATTTGTACTATTGTTATGTATTTTAGTATGTATTTAATATGTATGTGTTATATGTTTTTTGTTAAGTATTTTACTTGTTTTAATTTATATGTGAACTATTTTCATATATTTATAATGTTATTTTTAAGTCAATTTTATGTTTTAGTACCGGAGCGGGTTGTGAGTTTATAGGGGAATAGGGTGGGAAGTAATTAAATTATATTAAAATAATTATTACTTTTTAGGAAATAAAAATTAATGTCAATTAATTTTTGCGTTTAAGTTCTGTAGCGGGTAGTGGGTTTATAGGGGAATTGGGTGGGAAGTGTTTTAATTGTAATTAAGTAATGAATTATTTTTATTTATTGGTATTGATAATTAATGTATTTTTAAATAATTATTAATTGGCAATTAATACATTTAATTGGTAATTAATTGTTTTAATTGGGAATTAATATTTGTAATTGATAATTAATGTATTTGTTATTAATTAATAATTGGCAATTAATAAATGTAATTGCTAATTAATTGTTTTAATTGGTAATTAATATTTGTAATTGATAAATAATGTATTTTTATTAATTATTAATTGGCAATTAATAAATGTAATTGCTAATTAATTGTTTTAATTGGTAATTAATATTTGTAATTGGTAATTAATTAATTTATTTGGTAGTTAATGTTTGTAATTGGTAGTCAATGTTTGTAATTGGAAATTAATGTATTCATGTGTAATTAATTTTTGTAATTGTTAATTACTTTATTTAATTGGTAATTAAATACATTTTTATGGGAAATTATTTGTAAATATGTCATAATTAATATGTTATAAAAAGTTATTTTTTGTATACAAATAATTATATTGTTTAATGTTTTTTAATTGGTAATCAATTATTAATAATATATTTTTGTTTTTTACAGTATTTTATTGCTTAATATTTATTATTTGGTAACTATTATTTATTTATTGATATTTATTGTAAATTTATTGTTAATGATTTATTATAATCTATTTTTTTGTAAATATTAATGGGTAATTTTTACCCCTACGCTATCCAGTGCTTTCCCTACTGTTTAACTCTCTGGAGTTGGAATAGTAATTTTACCCCTACGCTATCCAACATTTTCCCTACTGTTGCACTCTCTGGAGTGGGAATAGTAATTTTTACCCACCCGCTATCCAACGCTTTCCCTACTGTTGCACTCTCTGGAGTTCGAATAGTAATTTTTACCCATACGCTATCCAATGCTTTCCCTACTGTTGCACTCTCTGGAGTGGGAATAGTAATTATTACCCACCCGCTATCCAACGCTTTCACTACAGTTGCACTCTCTGGAGTTGGAATAGTAATTTTTACCCCTACGCCATCCAGCGCTTTCCCTACTGTTTCACTCTCTGGAGTTTGAATAGTAATGTTTACCCCTACGCTATCCAACGCTTTCCCTACTGTTTCACTCTCTGGAGTTGGAATAGTAATTTTTACCCCTACGGTATCCAGCGCTTTCCCTACTGTTTCACTCTCTGGAGTTGGAATAGTAATTTTTACTCCTACGCTATCCAACGCCTTCCCTACTGTTGCACTCACTGGAGTTGGAATAGTAATTTTTACCCCTACGCTATCCAACGCTTTCCCTACTGTTGCACTCTCTGGAGTGGGAATAGTAATTTTTACCCACCCGCTATCCAACGCTTTCCCTACTGTTGCACTCTCTGGAGTTGGAATAGGAATGTTTACCCCTACGCTATCCAATGCTTTCCCTACTGTTGCACTCTCTGGAGTAGGAATAGTAATTTTTACCCACCCGCTATCCAACGCTTTCCCTACTGTTGCACTCTCTGGAGTTGGAATAGTAATTTTTACCCCTACGTTATCCAATGCTTTCCCTACTGTTGCACTCTCTGGAGTGGGAATAGTAATTATTACCCACCTGCTATCCAACGCTTTCACTACAGTTGCACTCTCTGGATTTGGAATACTAATTTTTACCCCTACGCTATCCAGCGCTTTCCCTACTGTTTCACTCTCTGGAGTTTGAATAGTAATGTTTACCCCTACGCTATCCAATGCTTTCCCTACTGTTTCACTCTCTGGAGTTGGAATAGTAATTTTAATCCTACGTGATCCAGCGCTTTCCCTACTGTTTCACTCTCTGGATTTGGAATAGTAATTTTTACCCCTACGCTATCCAGCGCTTTCCCTACTGTTTCACTCTCTGGAGTTTGAATAGTAATGTTTACCCCTATGCTATCCAATGCTTTCCCTACTGTTTCACTCTCTGGAGTTGGAATAGTAATTTTAACCCTACGTGATCCAGCGCTTTCCCTACTGTTTCACTCTCTGAAGTTGGAATAGTAATTTTTATCCCTACGCTATCCAGCGCTTTCCCTACTGTTTCACTCTCTAGAGTTGGAATAGTAATTTTTAATTCTACGCTATCCAATGTTTTCTTTACTGTTTCACTCTCTGGAGTGGTAATAGTAATTTTGATTTCTATGCTATACAATATTTTCCCTAATTTTGCATTTTCTGGAGTGGAAATAGTAATTTTACGTTTTACACTATCCAATGTTTTTAATACTGTAGTTTTTTTGGACTTTAAATAGTAGTTTTATTTATTATTCAGAATGAATTTAGATAATGTATTATGTTACTAATTTTAAAAATATTTAAAGTATATTTACATTTTTTTAAATATTAAAAATATTTATTTCCCTTTTTATGTAATTATTTTATGTGTGGAGATGTATTTGTAATTTATAGTATTTTTAAATAATGTATAAGTAATTAAAGTAAATATTAAAATGTAATATTAAGTAAATGTATTATATATATTATACATATGTGTTAAATTAATGTTATATTATTATATATCTATTATTTATAAATTTTAAACATTGGTAAATATTTTTAACTATGTTTATTTTATTCATAAGTATTATTTTACACATTATATTTTAACAGATATAAAACGATATTTTTAATTACGATATTTTTAACATCGATATTTTTGTTTCTATATTTTTGTACTTACAATGTTGTAGATAGGATGTCGATATACTTGCCTTCGATATTCCAGCATCGATGTTTTGTAGGTCGATATGTTGTCTGTCGATATTCTGTCATAGATTCGATTTTCCTGGTCTCTATATCTTCAAGGACCTTCACTTTTTAGAGCATCCTTCCAGTGGTATACTCCTAATTTACTGCTCAGATCATCCTGTCACAGGAAGGTGATAGTCCCCAATTTCTAAAACAAAAAGATGGGGTGGTCGCTCCTTTTCGGTCATGAGGGATATATTGTGGAATTCTTTGCCTGCGCACATAGCAGCCCTGGAGCCTTTCCCCATGTTTTATAAGCTTCTTAAAACCTGTCTTTTCTCTCTCTTGGTTTCAACATTTTGTTACCCAGTATGTACTAGTGCTTTGACACCCTCGGGGTTTGTGCACTTTAAAAATTCTATTCCGTTCCATTTTATAAAAGATGTATTTTTTTTTTTTTAATGCTATGGGATTCTAGCCATAAGTGAAAGTATGTGCCAATATGTTGCATTGGTTAACAACTTAAATCCATTTGCAGATCTTGAGATTTACCATGCATTTTATTGGGAAGTGTAGTTCGGTCCCTTTTCCAAGTGTGTTAAAGGAAGTGGAAGTGTTGTTGAGAGGGCCTAATTGAAGCAGCAGCTAGAGTGTTAGTGTGTGTGACTAGATTAGCTCCAATGTTTTTGTGACTGAGGGCCTGATTTAGATCTTGGCAGACAGGTTACTCCGTCACATCCGCTGAAATATAAATAGCATTATATACTATGGGATTTATATTTTGGTGGATGGGCAATGTGTCACCATTGTGATGGAGTTACCCACCTGCCAAGCTCTAAATCAGTCCCTTAATGTACATATAGCTTGATATTATGGTTCCCATGAAGTCATTCTCATACCTTGTGTATGCCTACATCTAGGTTAAGGATATGAGTGCAATGTCTAATATGTGCCAGATTAAAGAGGTAACTCACCAGTGACTGGGTATTGGAAATATGTTTTTTGGGTATATGGTTGCAACATATGATTGCGCAGTGTGTATCATTAGGGTAAACCGGGATGGAGGTTGGACTCTCAAGACTTTTGTGTTTCATGAAAAACACTCCAAATGTGAAATAATATTAGAGTGAATTTGTTTATCTAACATTCAAATAGATCAGTTAGAGTGTTATCATTATTTGTTTCTGTGGCCATGAATATGTGGTAAAAGTGCATTCACTTATCGATCTGTGGTGAGGCGGTGTACTTAATCTTAGATGAGTATTTTATATAGGATTGCCAGTGCAAGACATGTGTTGAGACTGGGAGACTGGGTAAATTGCTGTAAGATAATGGTTGGTGTTACTAAAGTTACAGTTAGGGATATTGATAGTTAACATAGTGTTTTTATAAGAAAAAGTTGTAGTAACCTTTTGTTTTGGTGAGGATTGTGAAGCGTTCTTTCAGCACAGCCAAATAGACGTTCAGGTCTTGGCGGAGCAAGCAGGATATGTTGTTAGAGCAGTTTTTGTCGTTGTATGTGGGCAGGGTTTGTCTATTTATCCCATTTTTCCCTCAAAACATGTGGGGATAAACCCCCATGTTTCTGTCAATTGAAATGTTACTCTAAATACAGTAGATTGAGTAGTAGCTTTCCATCACTCCAACTGTCATGTTTAGGGTATAATTCCATAGATTCAGAAGTAACATGTGGCAGCAGCGGTAGAAAGTTTAGTTGACACACTTTTGTCCATCAACCCGTCATACTCCAAATCTAACAGACAAACCTCCCAGGCAGCAGGCACCAACATGTAAATCAGGCCTTACACAATTTACTTTAATTCTTATTTTTAAAATACTATTTTAATCTATGTTTTTCTGTTGCCAACTCTATAAGTGTGAAGTGTTGGAGCAATTACTTTTTATTATGTCTGTTTTGTTAGTTTTATTCCTAGTATTCACTTGATTCTGTATAATTTTGTTGCAATTACTCTGAGAGGCCTCATGTAGCGTGTGATGTACTTCAACGTTGGGTTATTGTAAGATTAAGCATGGTTGACCTGTAGTACTACTGAAGTGGTATTTTGTGTAACCTTTTTACATTTGAGCTTCGCTAGCACTTTAGTCAGTGTGTTTATTGGTTTGATTGGTGCTCAGTGAGCCTTCTTTGATTTTCCGCTCACCCAGTGCTTAATTGGAGCAGCTTACATGGTCTGTGACTGCCGGCCACCCCCCCCCCCCCTTAACATGCAAACTACAATTACAAACTTAGCAGACCAACAACAGAATTCTTTGGAAGGCAGGGGGTCTCGAGCTCGAGACCCCCGGCCGTATTTATTAAAATATGAAAGAAAATTAAAATTTAATAAAATAACTGTAACCAGGGCCCTCCGCAACGCCCCGATGCCGGGCGCACACTGACCATTTGTGACCCCCCCCTCTTATCTCCACAGCCCCCGCACACCCCAGTATGGACTGGTCTGGAGAAATACAGCTGCGATGAAGAGGAAGAGTGTGGGCCCTTTAACTGGACCGAAGGCCCGATGGAGGAGGAGGAGCCCGGGACTCCGATAAAGGGCGGTGCCGATGACCCCAGGTGTGTTACTACACCGGAGGAGCGGACAGAGAGAAGCAGAGCGGAGTGGCGGGAAGCAGCGAGGACGAGTGGAGCAGCGGAGTAAGACGGAGCAGCGAGGAGGAGGGGAAGAGCGGATTACGGTGGATCAGCGAGGAGAACGTAGCGGAGGCGGAGGGACCGGTGAACCAGGAACAGAGAGCCGAACCGACAACCCGAGAAACAGCTGGGACATCGGAGACGTCGGGAGGAAGAGAAGAGAGCGGGACAGATGGAAAGGAAACGCCCGGAGGCCAACACCACGAGTCAGCCAGCCGTACACCAGGAGGGGTACGGCTAGCAGAGGTGCGTAATCGCTTCCTGGGGTGGTGGAGAAAGAAAGGCAGACGCCTGACCTAGATAAAGTAGTTTCCCTTAAAAGCCTGAGATTCCTTCACTGCTCACCGCCCCCCTAGTTTTCCTCACGTCTTATTGATACTTACACTGGGTGCCTTCCTCACTTCCCCTACCCTGAGGGTTGATACGTATTCCGCTCGTATACTGACACACGTCTCTCTTCTGTTTCCTTGTTGGTGTCGGCGAGCGGGGACATAACGGAGCCTCCGAAGCCCAGCAGAAGGAGGAGCCCCGTCCCGAGAAGGAAGGAGGGAGTGCTCCGGAAAGCCCGACAGGAACGCAGCCGATCCCCACGAAAAGGAGCGGCGAGAAAGACTTGTACTGACTCTCTGCTAGAGAAAATAAAACCAGGCATAACTATGACACGTCTCTTGCCTCTTCATAGTCCCGCGGTCACAATAACATTATCTACATAATTATTAAATGCAAAATTCAGACATTAGATTTACATCCAGTTTAGACAGGTATGGTGGGCTAACCTTAACAAATGTCTAATACAGCGTGGTTCCTAACCAAATCTAACATCCTGATATCAATTTGCATTTTAATAATTTCTGGTCCTACGGCAAGGTCGCTAACCGGTGTCAGATCCTTTTACCCAGCTACGCTCTCACGTCCGAGATGCGCATGCGCAACAAGGGCCTGTTTACCCTTGTGCGCTCCGTGAACTCCATTTAACCATAACAGGAGGGCCCTTACACTCGCGCCCTTTGATGACATCATAGTGTATGTGCGGGGTGGCTACCAGCCTGAGGAAAGCGTGACTCCCCTCCCCCGCACCCAAGCCAGCGGATATCCTGCCCCTGAAGTTCTGGGAGAGACCAATGGCCCCTCCCTCTGGGTGACCCCTTTCATGAATGGGGCCGCCCCCACCTAAGGACCTTAAATTGCTGCTCACCGATTATGACCTTACCGCCACAGGCCAGCATAGTTGACCGACTATCTGGCCCCCCCAACCGCCTACCCTGAAAGGTCATATCTTCCTAATCAAAACCCTCTACCCCTGCTAGTTTGTTCCCTATCAATAGGGCATTCCCTGACTTTGTCAAATGGACCCCTGACCTGCAAGTAGAGACAACCCCTCCAACCATTGCCAACCATTTTTGTCAGCCGCTCACTGCTGGTCCCCTTCAAGTGAACCCCCTCCACCCCTGCTAATCTAAATTGTCCCTCTTGGATGCACCCCTGTGGAATATACTGCAATGAGGTGTTTGAAATAATTTCTCAATCGAAGTTTTGATCCTCTTTACCGAGTGATTCTTCACCTAGTGATTCTGCGCACTAACAGAGTCCACCCCCCCCTTTTCCTGCAGCCTGGGAAACAACTGAGACCCCCTATGGTGCAGTCTGGGTTTTATATTTTGCTAGCCTGCTTGCTACTGCGATTATCCCTTTCCCCAGGACCCCCTTTGCCCAATTAAAACCCAATCGTTGCTACCCGCAAGTCAGATAATGACTGAGGGTGGTGGGGCGTGCCTATCGAGTACCTCTCCCTTCCCACTCTGAACGGACAGACCCCCTCTTTGGGGTCCCTGTAATTGCTGTGACCGGGGGTATCCTGGCACTGGACATATACACCCGACCTACGCGCCTACGTTGCTGCGCTCGATAAGACGTGGTGCTCTTGATGCGGACACCCATTGTCATAGCAACTGAAAAATGCTACCCGGGTAACCACAGGTCCCCAAAAAAAGGCTCCCACTGGCATATCTTGAAGTGTGCTAACCACCCACCCCTGCCCACTCCGCTCTGGGAAATGTTAAGTGTATGTCTACTTCTTTACTATGGAAGTCCCCCCTTCCCGACAAGTGGTGCTGAGGTGTTGCATAAGCCTATTACTCCTGGGTTTGCCCAAGCAAGCAATGCACACCCTTGTGCACTGCCACATCCCTCTCGTTGGCCCTACCAGTTGGTAACCTATGAATAAACCATGATGACCCTGGTGGCCCTGCGAGCACAGGCGCCGTTACTGTAGAAACACAATTTCCTGATAAGGCAACTACTGCCATTTTTATGTTAACATCCCGCTACATTACTGCGGCCAGCCAAATCTATGGTAACACACCAAAACAGTCAACCCAGTGTTGTCACCTCCGGCGTCCTTGATTGCTCGCCCATCAGATCCGATGTCCTTGCTTGCCATCATCACCCTGACGTACGCATCCTTTTGGCTGTCCACCTGTTGCAGTTGTTGCGGTGTGGAGCGCTTCACAGATATCCACCATGGACCCGGCCATACATAAATGGAAAAGACAAACACAAACGGTTAATGTTTCTGGCTTCCCGGCGATACTGCAGTATACGTGCTTGTCTTACATTGCCCTCGCATGCTCAGTTTTAGATAAGATTAGCGCCAGCTGCATTCTCATTAAAACTTCGAACTGTAAGTGTTTAGCATAGCCTCAGTTTGTGTCCCATGTGGCGTGTTTGCATTAGTGTTACGGAGAGGATGCCCTGTAGAATGACCTTCATTGAAGAATAGTACCCAGTGTGAAGTGCAGTGACACAGCGCATGGGGTCCACAGTGAATACAATAGCGCCTTGATGACTCCTTAAGGATGATACACAGTGTGAAGCGCAGTGCCACAGCACATTCATTGTTATTAAAATTCTGGTGCAGACCAGGACATCACCTCCTATTCCTGGTTTTCTACCCATGTCTTCATGCATAGAATAAAAGTTTGCAAGGGACGTCTGTTTGTCATTGCAGCATCAAACTCCTTATGCAAAGGATTAGCACAGCCCTAACCCTGCCCGGCTGTAAAATGGCACCAGAGTCTTTTTAAGGTCCCCACTTTGGCTTCTGGTAAATACCCCCCAGCCAACCTGACATGACCACAAGCATCCCCTGACATGTGTTTCACCCTCCTCAGAGAGATATAACCCTGTCCACACCCGACTGCACACCGGGTTTAAGTCTAAACAAAACCCGTTCAGAAAGATACTGCCGCATAAATATACCAGAAAACCAAAGCAGACGGCTCTGGAATGTTCTCAACAGGGGCCAGGGTGTGTCGGAATATCAGCACCCCAAAAAAGAGGTCATTAGCGTGGAGAAGTTCCTACGCTTGTTGTAACTATCAATTCGGTTGATGCCCTTGATAGTAATTCTAAACTGAGATGAACTTGTGGGATAAAAGCTTTTCCTTCGTGTGGGTCCCCCTGTGTCGCTACCCTGGGTGTTCCTGGTGGCCCTAGCCGTTCTACAGGCTCTAGGCCACGTCTGTATGCCAATCGTGGTTCTTATACCCCTTTCTTGATATCTGGTTTGGTACACCCCTAGGGCTCAACCTATATTGCGCTAACTTTACCGTGTAGTAAATAAGTTTACTGACTGCATCATTTGCCTCTAGCCTCAAAAGGGACTAGAGGGATGTGTTTAGAACAACTATATATATTCTATATATACCTGATGTGGTTCTCCTTTCATCTACTCACTCATGAGATTGTAGACTGGTAACGCAGGCTGATTTACATCCCTCCAAGACTTAGCCTGAAGGCTGCTCTACACAGCTACCACTAGGATAGCTTCCCAATAAGGTAGTCTTCAACCTACCTTCAATAAGGGTCGTTTGGACTGGTGTAATGTGCCCTCTACAATAGTGGACAGCATATGCCAGGCCACCTTCTCACACTATGCTCACATACATTCCCCCAAGAACAAATGACGTCACTCCCAAAAGCACCTCAATGGCTACCTGATCGGGGTAGATCAATGTTTAAGGCATTCTGCACCGTCGACTGAGCCTCTCAAGGAAAAAGGAGTGCCACTACAAAGCAATGCGGACAAAACAGGGCTCTTCGCTCAGAGGTAGCCCCTCCGAATCTCAATTCAGGTTCCAATAAGAAATCCACTGGAGGATTCACTTTCTTGGTACAAGTGGCCAAACCTCGAAAGTCCTTGCCACATAAGATTCGTTGCATTCCGTAATGCATAACTCGCTGCTGCTGCTGTTTCTAAAAGCCCATAAACTAACAATCCACAGCAGAACGTTATTCCCATATTGATGAGAAGGGGGGGCCTAAATGACAGTCCCTACCCATAGGTCCGAATCGTATCCTACAGTCTGGGGCCCACAGAATACCACTCGATGACCACTGCATCATTATTTATGCGCCCGCACTTTGCTGATGGCAAAGTTGAATGTTAAACACATTACAAATTGGAAACAAAACATCTGTGCCCACGATGCCTCCTTTTGAAAGGATTTGCAATATGCCCGACTCTGATATACCTTCCCGGACCAGTCAAAGGCTATGACTTCCTTATAATCTGGGAACTCCGAGCCAGGCCTGTCTTTTTACCACAACAATTAGTCACTTCAAAGGCATATCGTGAAGTGTCTTCACAGGACGGGAAGAATTTATCTATTTAAGGAACTAATGCTCCAAAAAGGCAGGTCATTACACTCATTTGTTAATTCTTCGCGCCAAGATACAAAAAGAGAAGGGAAAACCATAGAGAGAATGAATCTTTCCAGGATTTCCCTTCCCCTACAACGCTCACTTGGCATGACATCATGCCACAACTTCTCCCCTAATGAGAAGTGAGCAGTGAGCGCACATGCACCTCGAAGTGCCTGCTGTCCCCGCAGTCTGGAAAAAAACAGCGCACCTACGCCAGGGCACAAAAACAGAGCCCGATAGAGACCCGTCTCAACTGTCGGTGCTAAGACCCAGCCCGGCCCACTTAAAGCACTGTTCACTGTTAATTAAAACAGAAAAGGAGTGTATATTTAACTAGTGGCAATATTGTGTTCAGGGCCAAGATGAACTTGCTTGATATATCCCACAACACCTGCATTTTATGAGGCTAACACACCGAGGGATATAATTAGATCACGCGCCTGAGAAAATGATTCTCATTGTATCCTGCGCTCTCCTTCTATCATGAATGTTCAATACGATATTCTCCATTTTTGCAACTGGCCTAGTTATACATTGCATTTGTACACGACAGCTGTAAGTGATGGATACACAACAATCTGCGCAGATTCTCACGTACCCAGGTCAATAAAAACCCCGTAGTCATGCTGAATATACTTCCTGCCTAATGCAACAGCAGAGCTGTAATGCCTCCCTGGCTGCCTACAATTCGTTCGCCCCAGCCTGCGCATGAGATGCCCTCAGAGGCGCAGGAGTTGCGCCTCCGAGGGCATCCATCGAGTTTCCCAAAAGACTCATAGGCAGGTAGCCTAGTTAACGACTGACTGCAACCCCCCTTGATATGTTCTCCAATTAAAAACATTACAACAATAAAGTAGACACCAGTTCCTTAACAGTTAGGAAGAAAACCAAGAGTGGTGGTCGGCCGTTCCTTGCAGCCTACCACCCATGTGTTACTAGCCAATCACAGTGGTTCCCAAATAGCCACCTGCCTAGTTAATATTGACTAAGCAGGTTGTCTGCGTCCCTTTGAAACTAGAGATTTCCCACCATTACCTATTAGTGCATAGGGCGCATTGCAAAATCAGAAAGAGGTTTCAAAAAAGCCGCTGCACAGTTTGGCACCACATTTTGCACCCTGTCATTTTGTACTGTGGGCCCAGGAGCGAGACCCACAGGAGCACTCCTAGTGGGAGTGGCCCCCACTATTACGTACCAGCCTCTCCAGAGTGCTGCAGCGCCATCAGACACGGTAAACTGACTCCTCGGCACTTAGACACTAGAATTATGTCATCCTATTTCTCTACTTTAAAAGTTACGGTTATGGCACCCATTTAGCAAGAGATTTCCCTCATGAATCAAAGTACACCTTGACTGCAAAGTGAGAAATCGCTACATTCTATTCCAATGTCCTTCTTTAGGGATAAAAAACGTTAAGCAATGTGTGTGCCTGTGTGCCACCCGTGTGCTCGAGCTCTGTGTGTGTGCTGAGGCTGAATTGAAAAGTATGTCCTTAATAAAATCTTACTGCCTCTTCTCTCGAGTTTTTCGGTAAAGAGAGAAGGAAAACAAAAAAGCAATTGCAACAGAAAACAAACACACTGACATGCCGTGCACCATTCCGCAGCGGGCGCAGGCACCGCAACCAACACTAACGTCCTGTGCACACTGCAGGGAGCTAAGAGCTCCTTCCCACACTCCTGAGTCGAACCCAGCACACGCGCCCCTGCTCACCTTAAAGAGCAGCGCCATGCCGACAATCATGCTGCTGCTTCCCATGGCAGGCTTCGAAAGGAGGGCTGTCTGGTGTGCCTCGGGACTCAAGAGGGAAATGGAAGGCATTGGAAGTCACTAGCCACTAAAAACCCTTGTTGAGCTGACTCGACAATTATACATCAAGTTACGCTATGCGGGCTAGGCTTCTGCTGAATCCCGGGATCGAAACAAGGACCTTTATATCGTCAGTCTAACACTCTCCCAACTGAGCTATTTCGGCTGAGTGCAGGCAGCCGACCATAACCCCTGCACTATCGTTTTGATTGCCAGGCGCGGGAATACTCACACTCTGTCCCCGCCGTCAAGCCTGCCGATCAGATCGCTCTCCACTCTAGAAACACCTCGATGCGCGGCCGCCCGACTCTCCTGCCGCCCCGACGAGCACGCTGATCCGGTTTTCGGCGTGTCCTTCTGTGCTCTGCCCGGTCAGACCTCTTGAAACGCCCCAGAATTTCCTTTTTGGATCGCGCTCGCTGCATCATCCTGCAGAGGGAGAGTAAAACGAAAATTAAAGGCCCCACAGCGGTGCGAGGAGCGAGCCTGGGGAGGGCGGGCACAAAGAGGCCGCTTCCCGTGCTCCCAGGCTCTTGAACCCCCCCTACACCGCGATCCCGCCCCCTCGACTCGGAAGCGCAAAACTGCTTCCGGGTCAGCTGGCGGGACGCGCGGTCCAACCAGGACTGGGGAGGGGGGGGCCGGGCCCAGCCATGTGTGCGTGTGGGCCGAGTGGCCCCCCCCTTTCCTTCTCCGGTGCTCGGCACCAGCACTTATTTGTCAACACCGGCACTTATGACAAACAGTCTGCCACGTGGTGGCGTTCTTTATCTAATTTAGAGATGAGCACAATAACAGTTGTTTATTGTTCTAAAGACTAATATCTGAATAATACCTGCGGCACAAGTAAATCTTATAGCTTTGGGGGCCTGGAATAGCCTGAATTGTCAGCCTGGTAGAAGTGTAATGGTTAGTAGTTGTGTTGGTACTGTCATTGGTAGTTTTGCAGGATCAATAAGTGTTGTAAAAAGCAGGGGGCTCCAGACGAGTTTTTTTTCTAAACAAATTAAGCACTGTACCTCGCCTCACATGTTTCAGCGATGATCTTTACTGCTAGGGGGTTCCTACCCTTAAAAACATGAAAGATGTATCTACACATAAAAGACAGCCTATTACAGCATTTATTTTTTCACACAGGCTCTTAGGAGTTATGATTAAATTGGATGTTGTCATAGTAAATGTAACGCCTGGTTTTGAGATTCCCATGCCAGCAGTGAAAATTATCACACCTGATAAAATCAGATACTGAGGTGTTTGAAAAGTATCACGTGGGATAATGATCACCTATTCTGACTTTCCGGGGAATTACGTGAATTTTTGGGGTTTAGCACACCAATATCCACATGCCCGCCCATAGATTCTAGGTTTTTTTCTTCAGGTTTGACTTGCAGTATTTTAATTGAGAGTCTGGATTTTATCGTACTTGAGAATAACCAGGCCAATAAATTGAGTGAGGCAACGCAGCAGTCCACTTGTAACCAGGCCTTTAGCATTCTATTCCACATAGATGTGAATGGCTTTGTGAATTGGGCCTTTTGTCTGTAATCCAGATAATGTATTCAAATTGTCTCCATTGATTATACTATTTGACTCTCTAATCGGAGGATCACCCTGTATATCCAACGTTTCTTCCATTCCTTCATAGATCTGTTTACGATTGGCACAGTTGTTTCTGATAGTTAATATGAGGATGGATAAAGAACCACTGGTGGGGGCACACCAACAATGTTATCCTGTTGCTGATCATGTATTTCCCTGATCTGTGGCACCAATTTGGTAAGGCATTTTCCAAGATGACACAGTGTGACAGCATTTTTAATTTTAAAGAAAAAGATAAACAACCCATAATAGTGCAGCACACACTGCTCCAACAGCATAGTTCAGCATACTAGAGCAATACCGGCAGAACGCACATTACACCCATTCCTCACGTTAGTGATCAAATGATTATTTGCATACAATGAAAAATGTAGAAATATATATTTTCAGTTTTGTATTTCTAAAAATGGGCAAGATTATTCTCCTAATAGTTCAATCAAAACAACCTTATATTTCTTGTTATACTAGAAATGAAAAGTAAGCCAATTATGAGTGCATGGTATATAACAAGTTGTCCAGTGGAAAATGTAAAGGATATACAGAGTTTAGAATCTGCATTATTATAATGTCATAAATGTAATTGGAATTCACAAATAAGAACAGTTTGTTTTTCTTCAATAATGCCTGGGCGTTCACGAACAGATGCACAGGAAATGAGAGTGTATACCTTGTTTAAAAAATATATACTTTATAAAGGGAGTGTGCAGCAAGATCAACCTATCACTAAACAAGAAACTGAAAAATGCCTGGGGCAATTACACATATACACTAGAAATGATTAAAATATGGAAAGTGCAAAAACTGACACAGGTCAGGTAAATGCTGTGAATATACTAGCTGTAATGGACCTAAAGCTCTACTCTGTCTGAGGCATTGAACTACGGCCCTCATTAGGAGCACCCTGGAAGGGAAAATGCAATTTATTGCACAAATACATTCTAACTTTAGGGCATTTGGAATTTATTAAATGCAATGATTTGCACCTATTTTTGAGTTTTTGTGGAGTAACATGCAGATCGTTCTTCTTATGCATGACACATGTACAGTAAATACTATACTCTTCTTCCCCACTAAATTCTGGCAGGTTTGACCTCCCTAAATAGAATAAAGGTTATGGACTATCACTCTTAGGGCCTTATTATGACTTTGGCGGTCCTACATCGGTCAGTGCATTGTGCAATCTGCTGTAGTACTGCTGAAGCGTGGAGTGACCGCCCGCTAGATTAGGAGTTAAATCTTGGTCTGGCAGGGCAGTCCTGCGGTGGTCTGATGGCGGCAGTCTGCTAGGGTCATAGAAGAGCCTGTCATGCAGACCACCACAGTCGGTGGTCACGCCAAGCATATCACTGCCTCCTGCCTGCCACACCACCACCAGGGAACTGCGGCTCCCTAGCAGCTGCAGCGGGGCAATGGCAGACTGACTGCCCTTATTGTAATAGGGAGGTAGGGAGACCACCGCCACCCCAAACACACGAGTCTGGCATTCTGTGGACAGCCAGGTTAGTTATTAAGGCCTTAGTGTATTTGTATCAGTAATATAATGATTGCTTAGGAGTGGGGATGGGACTGTGTAATGCTTTGATTTTTGCAGGTATTGGAGAGCTTTCCTGAAGAGCATCACTTCTGCATTTTTCTGACATACTTTTTATGCTTTTTGTAATGCAAATAGGTTAGAATATTGTATTTCCAAAAATACTTTCTATTTTCATTTGTTGTTCAGTTTACTGGTGTCTCTTTTTTATATTTCATTTTTTTGAAGGGTGGAAATGGAAAGTATATGGTACTTATTTTACTTTTTAATCTTATTTTATTTAGACATATATATTTTTGAGGAGAACCTTTCTCATATGGATTATCTGATGTGGAGACTAATTTCCCAGTTTGGGTCTTCTAGAGACAAAGTAATGTGAGGCTGATTCAAAAAGGGAAGTCTACATGTGAAATTATCTGCACGCGTTGATTTCCACATATTACTAGGCCGAGGTCTCTGTTTGAATGGTTTTCACCAATTCTAGGCCGAAATCTCTGCATAGCACTACAGTTACAAGTCTCCACCTCGTCACATGAGGACGAGGTATACTACTTTTAAAACCAGATTTCTATAGACTGACTGTTGGGAGAGGTCTCCATCCCAGCAGTGGAGATTTCTGCTACTGTGATGAAGAACTCTAGCACCTGGTTCGCTTCTTGCTTTCATATGTAGGCAATTGTGCAATTGGTTGATGTTGTAGCGAGTTTCACTTATTGATTGGCGTAGCTGAGTTCTGTCTGTTCAAACTCGCCCCACCTTGCAGTAGCAGGTGTGTGACATGTGTATGAAGTCTTGTTGCAATATTTATTTGATGTTATTTATTGTTAAACATAATGTTGATGTTATTTTACATTTTGTATTTAAAATACAGAAAACTAGCATGTATTAAAATATTTTTAGGTAGTCAGATTTTACCATTTAATTTCCTATTTTTCCCCATGCAGTGTTAATGTGTGTAATTCATTGCCTCCAATGGTTTTTATGAAAGTGTGATGCAGTACCAGTAATTAGCCTTGTGTGTTTCTTGACATACTGTAAGGATTGGCTGGAGAAAATCTATGGTTATCTTGTTCGTAGAACTAATTAATTAAATCTAGGTGTAACTTTTATGAATAGCAGTTTTCTTTTCATTTATGGATGTGTTTTATAATTGGCATGTGCCTCCCTATACCTCTATATAAATTGTCTGTAACTCTACCCATTCAGTTGTAGATATTCCCCACTTTCTAACCACTCCCCATGGTTATTTTCAGTTTTAGAACTAAAACATATAATTCTGTGTGCAGAGATCTCTAAACTTATGGCAGAGATTCCTGCAAATGAGGGTATGGACAGGCATAGACGGAAATCTTTGGTTGGAGATCTGTGAATCACATTTGTGAGTAAGTGTAGCACTTTCAATAAAATCAATACCCTAAGTTAGTTCATTCATTTGAGGAGTATGCATCATGCGGTTCTCACAGATTGTGTTCACTTAAATGAAACAATCGTTCAGATTAAAGGGCCACTAATAATAGAAGAAAGTCACGTAATGTTTTTTGAGGTGTGTTCAAGAATGAAATGACATAGGTGTGGGTCTACTACTGGAAAATCACTGTAGTGATTTGCACCATTAGTTGTATTCATTTCGATTTGGTACACAGGTTTATCAAGGGTAGTGATCAAGCTTAGATCGAATAGATGGAGATCTACAAAAATGTATATTATTCTTACAAACATTGATGACATTGAAGTGACATTTTGCTTCATTTTGTCTATCAGAATGTTAGCTACCAGGGCTACCCATAGACTGGGGTGAGTTATAAATAAATTTGGAGCAATAATAAGACAAGTGCTAAGAAATGGCACTAAAATAAATAAAGTCATATTCAATTGCTCTAGTTTTGGCTTTTTCACATCATGAATATTATAAGAAATAATGGATTGCCTTGTTATTTAATACATCAGGTTGTGAAAAACATGTCGAATCGAAATCAATTATTACTTCCTTTCAAATACTATGATCTTAGTGATGTTTAGAGTGTGTGTATGTATTTGTTGAATTCAACCTTAAACATCTGTTGATGGAATTGAATGACCTGTTTCGTGGTTGCATGACAGTTGCTTTTCCATCATTGTGAGCCCAGTAAACATGACAGAGTGGAGTCGCCTCCTCACCCAAAGAAATACACTGGCCCCATTAGATGGGGTCCCTGGGGCAGATATTAAAGAAAGCACCACCAGTGGATGGGGTCTATGTGGCCTAAAAAGGCTCAGGGAGGGGGACTGTGCGAGCCCTTGAAATATAACTACCAGGGACCCTGTAGGATGGGGACCCTTGGCGTGAGGAAGGTTCAGACAGGGGGGCCGCATGCCCCTCCCCCAAAAATGATAAACACCGAACCCCCCTGGGCCCTGGCCTACCCCGTGGGTTGAGGTTTTTGTTTGGTGCCTTAGATTCACAGTTGCTCTGTGGATCTGCAGCACTGATAAAAAAATATGTTTTTGGTCCAGTGGGGTCCCTCTGGCATACCTCTACCACGTCTAGGGCAGAAAGAGTCCTAAAATGGGGGCTGTCATATCTTTTTGACCCGGTAAGAGAATAATCAGATCAAATCTTTTGGTCTTTTAGATCCGCGGACCCTGTGCAACGTGACATAAACATGCATTTTTAATCCAAATGTTTTAAAAACTAGTGAAAGGATGTGCACCACATCACAAAAAACACTCTTTCTGGACCAATGTGTAACTTTCTGCCAAATTTGATGTAATTATGTACACCAGTTTTTTCTGTATCACTGTTCAATATTCCTTTAGAAAAATGAATGAGGAAAAATCATTTTGGGACCCTCTTTTTCTCAGCCCCTTCTTGGTGGATCACCTGAAAGTTTCCAGGAAGGAGCTGAGGTGGATGAGACTATTTTTTGGAAAGGGTTGTGAAAATTGGTCAAACTGCGGCAAAGTTTTTAGCAAAACAATATATCAATTTCTGACAGAATCGTGTTTCTAACTATAACTACCGAGTTGTGACCGCCAAAGGCCTGAAACCACCTTCCTCATCAACCACAGCAAAACACAAAAAAAGAAAATAGACTAAGAAATTGAATTTGCGGTAAAGAATATGAGTCAACATGAATAGAAAACACAGCTTTCATTATACTGAATTAAATGGATAAATTGTAAGGAAATGTTTGTTATATATTTAAAAGTATCAAAAATATCATACAATTATTAGAAACTATTTTGCATCTTTTTAAATTTTTATGCTGTCTAATTATGTACTTTTTTACAGTATGTCACAATTAATTACATACTTTTTTTAACATATATTTGAAATATTTTTATTCTATTTATGCACTTGAAAAATGTCTAGATTTTAATGTACTTTGAAATTCATAACTGTAAAAACCTGTTAAAAAATGTTTTAATACCATATTTTTCGAAATAAATAAATTCCTACTCTACAAAAATAAAATATTACGCTTAATTAAACATGCATATATTAATTAAAATATTGACAACAATTTATTTAAAGAAACCTACTCATATTTTTATTACACTTTATTTTCATAAGTAATTACATAATAATTCAAGATAAATACAAATAACATATGACCAGCATATAACAACCAAAAACAAAATTATTCGGTCATATCAAATGCAGCACTTTCTTCATTGCCTTTCACAATTTTAATGTTGGAAAATGCTCTCCTCACCTTAGAAATAACATTCACTATCTACCTAAGGAAGAGGGGAAAATATCCTTTCTTTCCCCATAGTACCCAAGTATCACGGGCAACTGTACAATCAACCACTTTACCCTGCAGATGGAGAAGGGGATTGTGTCCCACTGGTCGTGTTCACGGGCAAGGAGGAAATGACACCCTTGCTCTTTGCTTGCTGAAAGGTGAGTGAGAGTTAAAAAAAATCCAGGGCCGTGGATCAGCTACCCTGCCCTGCTTCTTTGTGGCCAACAACAAGTGGTAGACCACAGAGAAGGGAGGCAGGTGGGTCCAACTCCTAATTCCTGTTAACAACAGGGGAGAGGGTAAGCTGGCATCCTATTCCCAATTGATAGAGTGCAAGAGCAAGTGTTGGAAGTTCCACTTCTCCATAGACTGTACAGTGCTATGGACCATGGAAGATCTATGTCACCTAAAAAAGTTATTGATGTCATCACAACCTTTTACACACCTAGGGCCCAATACATGTAGCCACTTGGTGATTTGGTAACGTGACAGGTATTGAGAATGTAAAATTAGCTTTATCTACATTCTAAACCCAGTTGGCAAGCCTTTCTGTCCCGCAAAATGTGTTTTGTGAGCCATTCCAATTTAAAATTAGCAGGAGGCAGGAAAGGCCATCCTTCCTAACTGTAAGCCACAGCGGTATTTATCAATGGTTTACAATTAAATTGCAGTCGCAAACCAATTCTTAGTTACCCACATCTCAAAAGAAATGATAACTGATTTGCAAAAGAATGCCTTGCCCTTTGCCAGTCTGGTTCGAAGACCTCAAGGAGGCGGGAGCAGGAAGTGGTCCAGGGGACTACTACTAGGCCTTGGCATAATTTAAATGACACCTGCTTCATTTGCTTAATTTCACATTACTCTTGTTACACAAAAGTCCCCAAATTACACTACTTCACGTAATTATGTGTCATGGTGTTCGTTGTAACAAATTACCACAAATTTAAACGTCTATTGTCCTGTGGTTCGTTTTTTAAATCCATCCTTGTGCCAAAAATGGACGCAAGGATATATCTTCCAAGCTAAAACAAAGTGCAAAGTGATGGGTTTGCATCTCACGTAATTCTGTGTAATTTCACAGTATTTAGCTAAAAAAATCATAATTACGCAGAATTTTGCACACCAATAATCACCACCTGTTCCTCCATGTAGCATCACAATTGGCACAATATATATATATATATATATATATATATATATATATATATATATATATATATATATATATATATTGCGTAATGTAGCACGGATACCTCGAAGAAAAATGGGCTGCTCTAACATATAAATGTCTGCTGTAGGGGAATGCAAACGCAGTCATGGTGACTACTATTCCTTGCCTGCTGGCTACCATCCCTCTGTTTATAGCCAGTCACAAGAGGTTGCAAATTTTGATCTGCGTAATTACTATTCATTATGATGTTCGTTTTGCAAACCCCCTGCCAATGTACAATTTCTGATCCGACCTATTAGTATATAGGTCGAATTGCATATTATTTTCCCATTCGCAAACCAAATAGTTTTCAAATTGCATCCCTGGTTTGTCAATGGTCAATGGGCCCTTCAAAATTTTCACCAATGAGTCTCTCAGACACATCTCACTTTAGACTTTCTCAAGTGATGACAGGGTTGAGAATTATGGTTAACTTAATACAAGAGGGCTGGCACTCATGGCTGCTCCTTAACTGTTGTTGCAGTTCATGATTTTAAAGTTTCATAGTTGTGGCTATTGTAAGCATACAGCTAACCTTAACCACCTTTCAACTTCAGCTCTTTAATGGAATGTATACACGCACAAAAAAAGAGTCGATGACATGATGAAGCAGAGCAACGCATTTATATTTGCAGTTTTATGTGCCAAGAAGTCGCCTCAGTTGCATTAGAGCGTCTACATGATGAGCCAGATTTTAGGCGAAAATTGATTAAGAGATGTGTTAGAAACACAGGCTGCAGAACAGAGTCAGGGATTCGAACCTATGTCTAACAGTTCTGAAAACAGCATAGGTGAAACATTCTCCCGCAGTGCTAGAGAGCTCAAACCCTCTGTGACGATATGTGTCCAATGATCAAAAGTCTGCTCTCCTGACACACACTGTTAGATATAGCACAGTAAAGTACGACAGTCTATTTTGACAAAATACTTTTATGTCATCTCAAACTCTTGGTTTTGTGTTTCACAGATTATGGGTTTAAAAAGCCCCGAGTTATTTTCCCACCTTTAAATTAAAATGTCTCCGTTCAACACACTGACTTCAGAAAACTATTTCATGGGTAAAGCGAAATATGTTTCAGAGAGTGTCTGGGGATTGGATTGGAGTGGAGGCCAATTCGCAGCAGGTGTCAGGAATCCCACGAGGTGTTGAAAAAAATGCAATCAAACGCGCAGACCGCGCGTGCTGCTTGGCTTGAAGGAAGTACGGGTCGCGGCAGCCTTATTTCCGAGGCAGTCATTCAAGATAAGATGTAACTACTGCAGACACAATCTTCCGCCTGCCCTCCTATGCTCCCCCGTCACATGTCAGGCACGCACCAATCAGCAATCAATCTCCCACACTTGGTGGATATTGTCTCCACACTGCGTTTTGTCAATTATAGATAAAGGCCGGAGGGGCTCGTGCTGTCTCAGCATCACATTTTTTTGCTTCCGGATATCAGGGCACTTCCTTAGACTTCACCACCGGCTTCTTAGTTTGTGGATGCTTGTAATAGGTTAGGAAAATAAACACCAAGGGGCCATTTTCTTGTTGCAGCTTTTAGGCCTGTGTACATTGTTTATGTATTCATGCGTGCATTATTCATATTTTTTTAACTAGTGTAAGGGAGGCCTGCCCGTGTCACATAAGCATTCATAATGGACGCAAGACACCCCTTCATATTGTACCTTCAAATTAAACCTGTGTTTGCTAAAGGCCTCTACGCTAGAGTGTCCCGGAAGTAGTCACAAATGTGCAATGTGAATGTAAACACGCCTGTCCACCTCTGCACTTCTCACCTTCAGTCCACTGTTACTACACTGAGCTCTTCCCACATTGGCCACCCTATAAAACTGCACTCTACCAATCATGCACCATCTATTATTCCCAAATGCTGACTCAAAGAAAAATTCCCATTTGCACCCGAATGGGGATTCAGAGTTTCGCACTATTTACAATGTACCTGTAATCTTTATTTTTCACAATGTTGTGGGAAAAAGCCAGCACAAAATAAAAGAAAAAAGTGCATGAAAAGAGCCTCAACATGATATAATAAAGGGCACAAACTCTCACTGCACGTTATCACTTATTCCGAGCATGAAAACCCAGAATTGTGTCATGTTGGTATTTCACTGGTTTGCAATTAACAAATGATCTTTCTCGTCCAGGAAGTGCTTTGAGGCCACATTAGGTATGTGAGCTACTAGATTATATGAGGGTGGGGCCACGAGGAAACCTTCAGAAAAGCCCGCAAAAACACATTGGCTGCGTGGTTCAAATGGCCCATTCCAGGAAGATTGGATACAGTGACCGGGAGGTCAAAATGAAGAGCAGGGAAGTGGACTCTCACCATGAATGGACCTCTCAGTCTTTTAACATCAGATTGCGGGTGTTGCAGCCGCAGGTTGGTATCAGTCTATGGGTGGGGTGGGGGGTGCGCGGAGACAGCATGCACAAGTAGTCAAGGAAAGCACAGTAGCCTAGGAGGAAGAGCGGCACAATCAGTGTCCTTGGGATGCCTTATGGCAGGGGCACTGGAGCAGGTGATGGGCCAGCAAGGTTCAGCTGTAGGCGGACACAGCCTTTGATGCCCGGGATAGGCTAGACTGTCACCCACATAGGTCTTGGTAGCAAGGGAAGCCTAGAAGCCACTAACGCTAGACACCGTCAAAGGGGCAGTCATATGGGGCTGTGCCGGAAATGCTGTCAGTAATTACATAGGCACCAACAAGACCAGAACTGCTGTAGTAAACTTGAAAAAATATGAGAGCTGTGTTGAAGTATTTGAATCCGTTAAATGCTAGTGACCATTAAGTTGTGATGTCTCAAGTCCATGTGTTATGCTCAATAAACTGTGGCTGTTATGCACCAAACATGGCTCCCCTTGTCTGTTCACTAAAAGGGGAGGGGTCCAGTAAGATGGCTGTGGAGGAATTGGTGGCCACTCGCACATCGGGAAAGGGTTAAATGCAGCAATATAATAGCCAGAAAGTAGTGACATTTTGCATTCATACATTTTCTGCAGCACTTATCACACACTCATGTGTGTACCAAATCAACACCCAAATGGCTTAAGGCACATGGATTGCAGGAAATTGGGAAACATGCAAATCTGTAATGTAAAACACTTGATTCCTAGTTTATGTATATCATTTTGGACTTTGGCAACCAGACCTTGTATGCCGTATAAGTACCTACAGTCAAATGGCTAGTTTATGCACTTAATCATGTGCTAGGGTTTTGGACGTTTTGAAACAGCACCCACATGCGGAATAAGGCTAGTTACAAACAGCTCACACTCAGATGTAGTAGTTGCATGTTTGTTAAATACCAACTCCACACGATTCTGAGGGGGTTATTTTTTGAGACTTTGCATTAGTGCAAAGTCACGCAATTTGAGGAAAACCAGCTCAAAGTCTGGCTAAATTATTTATTAGGAGTAACGTTAAATTGCCCTAAAATGAGCACAAACAGCAGTTTGCACTGTCTTGTGTCACTTTCCATCAACAGAGCATCCCACTGGTGGTACATGTGTGTTCCCAAATGATCAATTCTGGTTTTTGATGCAAAGATATATCTACTAACATCAGTAAACAGGAATATGTGCCGAAAATAATGTCTCCTGTGGGCAAGGGTTAACCAGAAGAAATATTTCAAGTTCTCCAATCTTTCACACATTGCATGTGAACTGCACTGAACGTTTTAATATTAGTCTAAGTGTAATATTTTGCACTGGAGCAGTAATCTTCCAGTACAAAGCCTGTGCTAGACATCACAAACAAACCTTTGTGTGTGTTGTGCTAGACAGTTTGTTTGCGACCCAGAACTGGGAAGAGAAGCTGCATAATATATTAGTAGACATGATTCTGCTATGCTCTTGGCCCCAGTTCAATGAAGCACAGCCAATTTGGTTGCTGCTCTGTATTGTGCATTTTTTAGTAATTCTGGCTCTGACTTCTCCAGCTTGGAGGGAGACATAATATAGCATAATCAGAGTTTGGGCTTTTGATTTGTAAGCCATGTGCACTGAGGCATGATAAACCAGCCTTTAAATTTCATCCATCAGCCTACTAGCAATGAAGGATCCACTTATGGCTCTGGCCTTAGCTATGCAGCCATCAATAACATTTTGCTTTTCAAAAACAAACCCCACTTTGGGAGTTTATCTGTGAATATAAATAATGTTGTTTTGCCAATTATTGCTGCATTCATCATTGTCATCCAAAAGTACTCCTGCCATGACAGTAACAACACTTTAGTTAATAAAAAATCCTACTTCTATCGTGGGGATCACTTAATATACGAATTGGGATGCCATGGTCAGTAAAAGGGCAGTCTACATTAGCCCAGTGACTTGGATGCCACACAATGTAAATCCCAAACTTGAATCAGAAATTCAATCCTGTGGCTTCAGGGACCAAATATAAATGTATCTGACCAAAACCCTTCAAGTTTGCGTACATTTTGGACACCATTACTTGAAATTCACAGACTGGTATTTTTCGTAACCTGTTTTGCTCTTGTTTCTGTGCCACGTTTCATAAAGTTTGCACTAGTCAGATTGTCTTCTGAATTGTGTTGCTGCTTGAGTAGTATGAAAAGGATCTATAATAAATGGCAAAATCCAATCCTTATTACAGGAATATTTTTTCACAGGGGATAGGCACTGAAGAGCTTTTTTTGCTCTATTGCTGCAGAGTTGACATTAAATAAGGCATTTTCACCATTTTAAAACGGTGAAAATAGAAACTGAGGGCCTGGTTTAGATTTTGGTGGAGTGTTACTCTATCACAAACGTGACTTGCAAATGCCACAGGATATCATGCCCTTGTAACAAGACGGATGGGATACCCGTCACATGTGTGACGGAATACGCAATAAGGCAGGCTCTAGATGAGAATCTACAATTTTTGGGAGGACAATCAGCTTGCAACCCTTCCTTGTGCCAGCATATTTAGGGACATTGCATTTTTTCATTAAAACTGCATTGCACACGCAGTTATGTGTATTCAAAAGATGTCATAGATTTTTTGCAATTGTTTCCAAATCAGTTTTCTTCCATTTGTTTGCCCTGAAATTGCAATGTTAAATTAGGCGTGTGCGAAACTGACAAGTTTCATTTTAGAAAATGTCATGAAATGTATCAAAATGACATTAAATTATGCAAAATTCCACGTACCAACATTTCAGTTTCTGGAGTGAAAATTGAATATGAGGGCGTACCACTCATTCGAAAGTCACGTGAGATGCCAGCAAGACATTCTCTGTTCAAACCAACATTCCGTTGAAAAAAGCTGGGTGAAATTATGCGAGTATGGCTTAACAACCCAAGTTTTCATGAAGGAATATAAACAATGAACTTCCACCTCGTTAAAAACATGAAAAATAAAACTTAGTTTGAAGGACAATCTGTCTGCTAAACTTTTTAAAGGCTTGTGTGGTCAAGTTTATCTCTACTGAAAACTATTCAAAATATTTAAAACGATTTATAGTCTGATAATGCGACATAAACCTTTCACAATTGTTTCCAAATATGTATTTTCCATTTTGCCCTGATGTAATAGCGTTAATGTAATGTGCAGCAGGGCGAGACTTGTTTATTTAATTCCTTATTATGCAAGCACCAAAACAGTGTGAAAGTGAACTTGTCTCATTTGTTTATAGATGCAAAGTTCATGTAGTCTGGCTCCAATTTTGACATTACAGAAAGTCTGGAATATTTTTGCTCTTGTGGCAGCTTTGTGTAGGATACTTTCCCTGGCACTTTTACAAAAATGCGAATAATCAGAATGCCCCATGGAGCAAACGTTAGAAATCCTCAAAGCTAATGCATCATTTTCACTCTCCATTGAGACATGGATAAGAGGGGTCAAGGAGACCCCCTGAACCCGCCCCTGTAGGGTGTGCAGTTTTTGAGTGAAACATACTTCCTGGTCGTGGGTGAATTACTTTGTCGAGCTCTCCTCATACTCACACTCCTCTCCCACCCTCTGCTACAGTGCTCGCCTCTCCCAAGCATCACTGCTACCAACCTGGGTGCTGTTTATTACACGAAATATACCTAAACGTATCCAAAGCTGCATCCTTTGCACTGCAGAGCATCATCCTACTGTTTAATGTAAGGTGCTACAAATCCTTCCATTAAGACCATAGTGCTGCAAACATGGTTTAAATATTATCTTTTGTAGTAGGTAGTGTGACTCTCATGTCTATGGCACTGTGAACAGAACAGAAAGACTGTCTTAGCCAATGCAAGGCATAGTAATCCTATTATGTTCAGCCCTATACAAGATGGCTGGTGGCAGCGTTGAGTGGTATTGTTGGATGGTAGAGAGGGAGTGTGACCTCTATGAATAGACAGCTTGGACTCACACTCCCAGAGGCTAAATAATCATTAAATATACAGATTATTTTTTTGGGGGGTAGGGGCACACATTCAAGTGTCTGAACCAGAACATGCAAATTAAAGAACCAGGAATCAGGCCTTCTCTATTTAGGGGCTGTGGAGAAACATCCCCATTCCCATCAGAACAGCCCCAAACCTCCTCCAAATTAGAAGGATATGAGGAATACGAACTCTTCTATAATCAGGACAGATGTACTTGTTCTGTCCGCAGTCAACTCGGGTCCTACCTTAGGCGAGCTGCATTCCAATTCCTCTATTATTTGCTCATTATTAGCTCTTAAATGCTACACTCTAAACCTGTACGTAGTACAGAAGAAACATTAAAAATCAAGGTCCTCATTTATGAAAAGTGACACATCGCTGCGTAAAAACAGCGATGCGTCACTTTTCACTGCTCCCTCCTTGCGACACCAATGATGCGTCATATTTAGAGTATGACGCATTATGGCGCAAGGAGTTACAGATACGTCAGTATTTCTGAGTATCTGTACGGCGCAAAAGTGACGCATTGCTAGAGTGTGTTACAAAAGTGACGCAACTCCAGCAATGTTTCCTTTCACATGGAGCCCCATGTGAAAGGGCCTGCGTCAGTCTTACGCCTGCTGTGAGGCAGGCGTAAGAAATGGACACATTTGTGTCCTAGAAGTGGCGCAGTGAAGTCTTATAGATTTCACTGCGTCACTTCTATGACCCTTTCTTGCGTCAGAACGCCTCCCCCTGCATACATTATACCTGGCATAGGTATAATGTAGCTCAGGGGTTTACAAAGTGACGCATCTACCTAGATGCGTCACTTTGTAAATATGGTGCAACGAGGCACATTTTTTACGCTGCTGGTGCGTCACAAAAAGTGACGCACCGGCGGCGTAAAAGTGACGCACTGCCTCATAAATGAGGCCCCCAATGTTCTCTTCCAATCGCAGTGCTTCTCATTTGCATGCTGATGTAGTTTGGAATATTGGCACTTTCTTCTCTCCAATCACATTCGAGAACAAGGCATTCGATTGAAAGTAACACATTTGCGGACACTGTATATATTACCAGAGGACATGCAGAACATGCAGATGTTGCCGTACCATTACTGCGCTAATTAATTCCAGGGGAGTTGGGAAAGAGAGTAAAATAGAAAATGGAGCAACAAAGCCCCATATTTCAATGTGCACAGGGTGGATTACACTCAGAGATGAGGAAAGAGCAGGGTAGCACAAACAGACCTAACTGGCTTCAGTTTATCCCATAAAAAACAACTCTAATTACAAATGCATGTTTGTGGGATGAGATGACTGAATCGATTCATTCTTGTCCTCGTGGGATATACAGTTGTGTTTTGTGTTCTTGTGAATCGTGTCTTCGTGTCGTTAAACAGCTGTAGTTTAAACCAATCTCTCTACCTATGCCTCCGGTGTAAGGCAGGGAGAAGGGAAGATTCTTTAAGGAGTATTTCTGTTGCCTATACCAATAGATATTCAGAATGTATAGTGTCCTGTGTTTTAGTTGCATTTTCTATAGTGCTTCATGCCACTATTTTATTGGAAAAGAATAATGGGCAGGTATGACATGGACCAATCCACAAATAATGAAATCTGACAGATTTATATTTGTGAATTATAACCCATTTGTCCATGAATTAACTTGCTTTGTGAAGAAATTGCATTTTTGAATCCCGGCGACTATTTACTTATGTTGGGATTTGCTTATTTCAAAGAATTATTATTTTTATTATTTTTTTTTTGAACATTTTTTCAAGAGAAGGGTGGAACGCTGGGTGGTAGCTATTTAGTACAACCCGACAGAATCCAGACCTTTCCCCACAGTCATATGAGGAAAATGCATGATTTTAGCTATGGTTCGAGGTTTGCAAGGCTTTGTGGGCAATATAACTTTGCAGGATATATATAAGCCACAGTACTCTGGATTTGTCCTCTGTCCCTAGGTTTCAGAAATGCCAAGGTTTGCTGGGTTAATTGGTTTGCAGGTTGACCCAGAGCATGAAAAGTTCAGTCATTCACCATGGCAAGTGAAGTAAACTGGGATTTACCCTCTCATGTTGAACTACACAAAAAAGAATCTACATTTCCTTGTGCTTGCCAAGGTGACAGGGATGCTTTACGCTCCACGGAAACATAACTACTGTTGGAGCTTTAGAGAAGGTGTCTAGGCCAGATGCCTAGGCGGGTTGCCCCAACCTGTATTTTTTCCTAAACATTTTTCTTGGAGTCTAGTGCACTTTCTGCGCCCTTGAGGGCTGATTGGTAGTAAACTGGAGTGGGGAGGCACTCAACCCTTTCTTTTTTGACATTTTTTCCTGGTGCCTAGTGGGCTTTCTGCCAACCCAGGGGCAGATTGAGGGTAATACTCCAAATCTGCTCCAGGACACAGAAATCTTCTTGTGCAAGTTCTGGGGTGAGGGTACAGACCCATGGTTGGTAGGCCAACCCACTTCTTCACCTCTTTACCATGTTCATTTATCCCTGGTGTCTAGTGGGCTTTCTTGCCCCACCTTGTTTATACATGATTGAGCAGAAAGAGTTCTATGCCTGGGATCAGTAGAGCACAAGCAAATGCCTATGGGGCTGCCCCTGTCACAACAATGATTTCCTTTTGTTATTTAAGTGGATCCCTGCTTGTGAATTATGGTCCCAGTGCGAGCCCCCATCAGGGATTCACTTGGAAAAGGCAGAACTGTAAAGGGGACGTTGTCTCCTTTCCACCAGCCGGGACTACAGGGGACCGAACGAGGTTTGCAGCTGATCAAATTGGAATCTTGGACGAGCACCCACCCCCGAGTCTCAATATCTGCCCTAAACTCATTAGCATTGATTTTTTTTGCTCTTTTAATGTGTCCGTGAGTATGCTGACATTTTCTAACCAAACACCTTAGCGCGTGTGTAGGTACCGCACTGGTTTTTCATGTGGCATCTTTCACCTTTTGCCACTCACTTATCACCCACCTGGTCCTGAAGAAAGCCCCGTTAATCACCCAGCGGGGGATGAAACATGTAGTCTGCCACACATAAGACTACTTAAAGGTAATAACCCCTGAATAGTTGCATCACACATATCTATTTTTTAATCATATCCTGAGCTGCCACCATTAAAATTAGAGGCAAGTATTCTTAGAGGCATTTTAACTGGATAAAATCACATCACATCACACTTACGCACCAACACCAGCTCCGCTGTAATCAGGCATCATAGTACAACCAGAGGGCATTCAGCCGCCCGGTTGGGACCCCAATGATGAAGCATGACACTAGCCAGGTTGGTGTGTGAGGGGTCTTTTAAGAACACCTAATGGGTCCAAGTTTACGCTACAGACAGTGACTTAACTACATACACATAGTGGGTCTGTCCACATTGTTTAAGTATAGTATGCATCTGGGTAACAGGACGCATCCCTAAGCCCTTGCTCTCCCATTGATTTTTCTATCCTTTCCATCGCTGCCTGTCCCACCTTGGTCAGCGTATTGGGGCAGACTTATACCCACACACACCAAACAAAGTGAAACCCGTTGGAGCTGGTATTACTTTCAATCAATGTAAAATCAGCATGCTGAACATCCAAACAATTGAAAAAAGTTATTCCCTGACATTAGGGAAAGCTTTCATGCAAGTTCTGAACTAATTTTCAAAGAGAAAATAATTATGTTGCTGGCGCTAGAATGCTTTTATCCTGGAATGCAGAGGACTAACCCTTCACATCGTTTTCATTTTAGACGTAATTCAGAGCATATGATTGGTGCCTCTTCTACATTCTTGAGGTTAAAAAGATATTAGGAAATAAGGCATACATTCCTTACCCTACAAATTGGAGTTGCCACTTTGAAATAACACATTTTGTTCTCCCTGTCTGCAAGCAGGCCTTTGGTGGTAGTAGGTCCACTACCTTATTGATACATTTTCCAATGTCCCATTCCAAGTAAGCCCTACTCTATTTTTTCCAATTTTATGTGGTGCCAAGTCTTACCAGAGAATGTAGTGCTCTGGCAGGTTTAGTTTAACTAAATTACTTATCTGAACCCCACCCAAGACTGTTTTCCATCTAGAATGTGTGGTGTGTCTACAGGGGAGTTTTCAATCACATCTTAATTCACTTGATGCACGGGTGCCTCATTGTTTCCGTCTGATATATGATATATCGGCCCAATTCATACCCTCTACTCAACATGTTGCTGAACATGTGTGGAAAAGTACATTTTGCCATGTTCAGTGTCCCTACGTGTCCCCCATCTTATGCTATGTGTGCATGATTAATATGCATATGTATCCCCCATGTTTGATTAAAGACGCAATTACAGTTGTGTCCATCCCTAGTATGCTAGTTTCCAGTTCTCGTGAATACTACGAATATTAGGCCTATGTAAAGTTACGTTGCCACGTTTCTCAGTGTGCACGTTATTTCATTGTAAAGTCCCCGTTTCTAGGCCTCAAAAGGGCCCGGACACCAGATTCAGCTCCTGTCTCCTGAACCCTCGCTGAGGAGCGATACAGCCCCCACCTGTATCCTCGACCCCTCACTTACTTCCTGCCTCACAGTGCCCGGCTCAGCCTGGCTCTGCCTACGAGTCTGCCAAGAGTATGTTATGATTCTAGTTATCAGTCCAGCCCTCCTTCTCTGCATTCCTAAGCTAATGAATCGCATCAATAGTTTCCGTCATTGTCTAGCCTTTACGTCTCCATGTAAGAGAAATACTGCATTTAATGGTCATTTAATATTCTTCATCACGCACTACATGTAGAATAATGCATGCTCCAGTCTTAGAGTCCGTTAGCCTCTCCCCTCCTGACTCTTAGTTTATATCAACATGTCCTCTAAACATTAGATACTAGATAGGGTTTAGGTACATGTCGCCCTGACTCTCCAGACTTCAGTCTCTACTCCTAGCACAGAGTTCATAGCCCCCAGCTTCTCCTAGTAACACGTCATTGTCAGTTTGCGCGCACCATTAGGTTAGAGGTCCCGGCTCCTTAGGTAGCCCCCTCCATGTTTCCGCCCCATTTATGACATATTCTGTTACGTTTACATCACATGTCTATGTATACGCCTCCTGTTACACCCACTTTCACCCTTATCTTTCGCGACTGCTATTGACCACACCCACTGCTCCGCCTACTGTATTCATTGTAAATGCAACTGTTTTAGTATATATATTTGAGTACTGTTATTAAATGTTACGCCGATCCTGCCCCGTGCTAGCTAGCCATCCCAGATCTTGTCCGTGCAGGTTGTCCTGTTCCTGTCCTTTATGCTGTATTAAACCTGCAAACTCCTACTACCTCGAATCTTGACTCTTATTTATTGAGCTATCTGTTATTCATATATTCATTCAAAAATAGAGGTATTATTTATTTATTTACCACATAATGGCGCCCGAATAGGTACTTGCCCTTTCCCCACGCGCCGTTGAAGCCACGCCGGCCCCCTGACCCTCTGCAGCCGTGACGGAACCATACCGTGCACGTGCAGATATTTCTGCTTCAAGTATCCCTCAGGCCCACGGAGGAGACGGAGGTGGCGGTCCAGCATCCAGACGAGGTGGTGGAGGAACGCGGCGAGTCCCGACCAGAGCCCAAGCCGAGAGTCCAAGGTCCGAGGTATCCGGAGGCCCACCCGTAACTGAAGTCCGAAGTTCGTCCGTCCGGCGTCGAAGCAGTCCAGTCCAGTCCGAGGCCTTCCGTTCTTGCTGCCCGGTGAGTACCGTTGCTGGGGTAGTATCTAGACAGGGTCAATCTAATTGACTCTGGTCCGTGGGTTTTGGTGGTACACAGACCCAAAACGAAGTGTCCACTTCGGTGGATGCGGGTCCTGACGTGTCTCTTTATGAGACCGGTAAGTTTCGTACTGTTTTAGCAGTACATCTAGTTTCTGTTCTAGTCAGATCTGTTCTCGAGGAAGATTCATGTATTCTGTTTTCAGTATTCCAGGTAGTATTCTGTTCGAACTGGTATTTTAAATGTTCTTCATGTATTTTTAATGTCGTGGTACGAAAGTGGTGTAATTATCGTGTTCATTGTGCATTGTATTGTGTCTAGATTACAGTTCAGTCATGCCCCTATTTTCTAAACTACGTCAGTTGAAAACCAGAAAAGGTCTGTTAGAAGCAGCAGTTCCTGTCCCGCCTAGGGACAGTCCAGGTCATTTTATGTATCAGAAACATGGCATAAGTGCCATATTATATCTAGATTTATGGGTAGAGTACACCAAAGAGTTAGAAGAAAAGTATAGATGGCCTGTATCAGGCACATGGGATGCCGAGTGCATCATGCGAGTAGAAGAAGCATTATGGAAAAAGAAAGCCAGACAGTCACAGAAAGATGCCATCGAGTTATGGCGCAAAGAATCTCATAAAAGAACCGAAAAAGAAATCAGAAAGTCAGAACTAAGTAGAGAATCCTTAGAACGAGCCCAAGAAAGGGAACTAATCGAGATAGGTGAACGAGTTAAAACCGAACAGTCAGACAGACAGAGGCATGCCCTCATTAAGGGTATGTATCCTCTTCTTGCCGAGGGCTTGCCAAAAGCGACCCCAGAGGCATCCAGTAATTTTCCGCCACCCTTAGTTCCGACCAAGCTACGTCACAAACCGACCGCAGCTGATATTTTTATTTCGTCCTACTTGGACGACACGGTTCCAGAATATGCAAATCCTGGTCCGCCAGCTCCTGTAAATAATGTAAATCCTGCTCCTCCAGTCACCGGAGTACCTGCTACGGTACCCCCGGTCCAGCCCACATTACAATTTCCCGCCGCACCAGTACGAAGAGTATCAGTCGACGATTCTAGTTTAGGGGCCGCAGGAGGAGGTCCTCCTGGTACCCCGCCACCACACCAACGTAGAACGTTGGCCGAGTTACATGAATGTGCGTTACAACGTACGCCCAAATTTAAGTCCGTTGCAGATATCCGACGAGCTCTTACTGAATGCCGCTATGATCCGGTTGCAGGTGATGATAGCACAGTTATATATTCGATCCGTGTAAGACGGGTGACCGGGTATTTGGACACCCTACCAGATATGAAAGGAGATCTAGACAGAATATATCGTTTCATCCGTACAGGGGATGATCCAGAAAGTATTGGCGAAGCCATGTCTCAAAGGAAAGCTGAGATCCAGCTCATGATATTAAAGTTTCTGATTAATTGTCTAATAAGAGAACAAGACTACCCGACTAAAGATCCGGCCGAAATGAGAAACCTGACAAGGTGGAGTGATAATATAGCCGAGGGTAAGCACAGAACTATCAGTAGTATAGAGAGTATGTACAAGAAAATCCGTAAAGAAATAATAAGGTTACATGAACAACGTAAAGCAGCACAAGTAAGCGAGAAAGAGAATGACTCTTCTCCTGAAGAGGTAGAGGACGAGAATCCCGCCAGAATAGCGTATGTAGGAAAATCTAGATTTCCAGATCGCCATTTACGCCTAGAACACAAGACAGTTTTTCATCATCCAGCACCAGAACAAGGTTCTCTAGAACAAGTATTTCAAGCTACCGATCACATTCTGAAATCACGAATCGGTTATAGTGAATTAAGTACTATGCATGAACAAGAACTAGCCCGATCAGCAGTCCGATGGATTACTGATTCTACCACTTTTCCAGATGAAATAGTGGCACAAATGTTTCTGAAACTGCCCCCAGCCGAGCAACGACTGGTGGGTATGTATATGATCCAACACCTCATTACTCTGTATGAGGGTCAACATTCTGATCCAGGTCCGTTACACGATGTCCTGAACGAGTTACTCCAGTATAGATGGAAAGGTCTAGGTACCGATTTAATTAGTGTCATCCTAGAACAGCGCCACAAATATAGTACGTTTTTGAACCCGCATTTTGTTCATGTCTCACCTCCAGAAAGTAAACCATTTTACATAGACAGACAGAACCCGTTACGAGAAGTACACCCAGTCAGGACAACAGATGGTGAAATGCAACGAATGTTTGTTTATACCCCGATTACAAAGATGGAACTCTTAGAAATGAAGAAATTAATTCCCTGTCATGACAAAGATCCAGCAGGGTTCCACCGAGAATTAAAGGACATGCTCCGTATGGGAGAATACACGTATCCAGATATTATTAAAATGTTAAAGGTCCTGTTGCCCGCAGGGGTATATGAAAAACTCAAGGAAAAAGAATGGGAGGTGGGAGAGAAAAAGATCGATTGGGCAGTTCTAGAAGCTGAAGATAAGATACGAGTACCAGGTACCGGTCTTGGAGAGAAATGTAAAGAATTACCAGAATTGTTAATACAAGTTTTGCCCAGATTATTAGCCACTAAAAAGGAAGACTGGGATGCAATCTCAGCCTGTAAACAGAAACAAGATGAAGACACTAGTGATTTTTATTCTAGATTTGAGAAATGCTTTAGTATCAACAGTGGCCTCAAGACAAGTAGCGAGTCATACCCTCATCTTTTTGTTACTAAATTAGTCGAGAATTCAAGTCCACAAGTTAAGAATCGAGTTTTGAAAGTCGAAAGTACATGGCAAGCTAATACCCCGTCCCAGATGTTACAGATGCTCCAATATCACCAGAATAGAATCAGAGAAGAGCAAGATCATGAAAGGAAACGTATGAAAGACACGAAAATGAAAGTATTAGTTGCACAATCTGTTCCACAAGACAGTCAGAAGAGGGGTACGAATCAGGCCAGTCATCCTGCAGCTCCCGTTAAAGGGACATGCAATTATTGTAAACAGCCAGGTCATTTCATAAACGAGTGTGCAGTTCTGAAACACAACATAGCTACCGGTAAGACTAAAGAAAGACCACGTCCGCCTAGACAAGAACAAGTTTCACAGACTTCTCAGCCACAGAATGCACAACAGACAGTTCCAGCACCGCAGCCTATTGCTGCAACACAGCATGTTACACAGCAGATGTACCAGTATGCACAGTCTGAGTATCCAGAGTATCAGCCATATTCATGAAACAGCCTAGAGAGGGAGGTAGGCTTGCCTCTCATCGAGATTCCTGTAGATCAAGAAGGTCCCTATGTTCATAGTCAAGTACTAGGGAAAGACAGAAAGTTCCTGATTGATACAGGGGCAAGTAGGACGACTATAAGTCACGCCGAAGTTCCAGGGGCTCCACTCTCAGGCTCTAGAAATGTTTCACTTGGATTTTCAGGAAAGCCTATTGTAAACGAGATATCTAAGCCAGTTACTCTAGAAGTAGGTCCATTGTCCCGCACTACTGATCTGTTACTTACAAAGTCGTGTCCAGAAAATTTGTTAGGCATTAAGACACTGAAAGAATTAGGTGCAGTCATATGTTGCTCCCCAGAGGGAATACGCCTGTTTCTACGTGACTTCAAGGGTCACTATGTATTACGAGATTTTGATCCAAGATTGTCTAATGTTCCGCAGCATCTATGGGCGCAAGGTCCAACTGATGTAGGTTATATGCAAATCACACCCCATCGTGTGACTCTCAAGCCAGGTGTAGTCCTACCACGAATCAGACAGTACAGATTGCCACCTGAGGCTGTAGCAGCCTTATCCAAAATTATTGACGAGCTCATCGCTCAAGGAGTAGTTGTAGAAACTGACTCCAATGTATGTAATTCTCCGATCATTCCAGTCATGAAACGTACTGATCCAAATGCACCCCCAGTATATCGATTAGTGATTGACCTTCGAGAACTCAATAAATGTATTATTCCCCAGTATCCAGTTGTCCCAGATATCTCTTCCCTATTGACAGCCATTGATTCCGAAGCCTCATTTTTTACAGTCATAGACCTCAAGAACGCGTTTTTCAGTGTCCCCATTCATCCAGACAGCCAGTTTCTTTTCGGATTTTGTTTAAATGGAAGGAGCTATATGTTCACACGAGCTCCTCAAGGTTTCACAGAAAGTCCTAGTATTTACAGTCAAGCACTTAAGAGACAACTAGACAATATTCACATGCCAACTGACACTGCCCTGCTCCAGTATGTCGATGATCTACTGATCACAGCCCGTTCTGAACGTGCTTGCGAGCGAGCATCCCTTACAGTCTTGTATTTCTTAGCCGAGATGGGGCACAAGGTGTCCCCTTCGAAGCTTCAATTCTGTGTCCAGCAAGTGATCTACTTAGGCCACTTACTGTCCAAGAGGGGTAGGCAGTTGACACCAGACCGTATCCAGTTAATAGCGAGTCTTCCTCAGCCCAAGACCCAGAAGGAGGTACGTGCTTTTATCGGCCTTACTTCTTATTGCAGACAATGGATTCCTCAGTATGCATTTCTAGCCAAACCACTGATACAGTTAACGACACAGGAGGCAGCCGTATCGACTGTCCTCCCTTGGACATCTGAACATACACTTAGTTTTAATGAGTTAAAGAAAGCCTTATGCCAAGCTCCTGTTCTAGCTACACCGAACTACAGTAAGCCTTTTACACTTTTCGTCACAGAACGTGAAGGTACAGCATTATCTGTTCTCACACAAGATCAAGCAGGACAATACAAGCCCTGTGCTTATTTTTCGAGCACACTAGATCCTGTAGCCCAGGCTCTGCCTGCGTGCCTCAAGTCAGTTGCAGCCACAGCACTAGCTATCAGACAAAGTGATTCCATAGTATTAGGACATTCCTTGACAGTACAAGTTCCACACTCCGTGGAAATTCTTTTAAACCGAACACAGACTCAGCACTTGACAATTGCACGTTTAACAGGTTATGAATTGACACTGTTCCAGCCACACATAGAAATCAGACGCTGCAACGTTCTAAATCCTGCTACACTGTTACCGTCAGTTAATTCGAATAATGCCACACACAACTGTGTGGAAGTAGTTAGTATTATGACCAAGCCAAGACAAGATCTGACAGATATTCCATTACCAGATCCCGACCTGACACTTTATGTGGATGGTTCATGTATGAGAACAAGTACAGGAGAACTAGTAGCCGCGTATGCAGTGACTACTGACACTGAAGTTATAGAAACACACCGTATTGACACTCTGTCCGCTCAAGCAGCAGAGCTAGTTGCTCTGACACAAGCCTGCATACACGCCAAGAACCTGAAAGTTAATGTTTACACAGATTCACGTTACGCATTTGGAGTCGTACACGACTTTGGAGTGCTCTGGCAGGAGAGAGGTTTCATGACTTCTCATGGAACCAAGATTCAGCATGGTCTCCTTATTCAGGCTCTGTTAGATGCCATACACTTACCGACATCTATTGCTATCATGAAGTGCAAAGCACATACGAAAGTTACTGACACTATTTCTCAGGGTAATGATCTAGCAGATCGCACAGCCAAGCTTACAGCACAGACTCCAGACATTCCAGTCAATCCGACACAGACACATACTCCAGACCTGACTACCTGTATGACAGTTAAGGACCCTACTCAAGATGTCATAGATATCCAGTTACATGCTACTCCCGATGAAATCAAGAAATGGTCCGAACAAGGAGGGGTCCAGACAGATCAGGGATGGGTAACGAAGGGTAAAGCCACATGGTTTCTCCCCGACTCTATGGTTCAAGTCATTATCAATACCGTACATAGTCCAGCACATTTAGGAGAAAAAGCTATGTTAGACAGTATCCAGAACATTTGGTTCAACAAGCATTTACGAGCTGCAGCCAAGCAGAAAGTCCGTACCTGTATGATATGTTGCCAGTTTAATCCAGGTAAAAGTGTCCCGGTGGAACAAGGTGGATTCCAGCCCCCTGACCACCCTTTTGAAGTCCTCCAAATGGATTATATTCAGATGGAGCGATGTCGAGGTTTCAAGTATGTCCTTGTAGTTGTATGCGCTTTGTCCAGGTGGACAGAGGCATATCCAGTCCCAGATTACACAGCCGCGACCACTGCCAAGCAGTTGGTTCGTGAGTTCTTCCCCCGTTATGGACTCCCTAGAGTCGTATATTCTGATAACGGCCAGCCATTCTCATCTGAGCTTATGAAACATGTTTCCCTTTTGTTAGGGTACCAGTGGAAGTTCCATTGTGTACGCCATCCTGAAGCAGCCGGTCTCGTAGAGAGACATAATCAGACCCTGAAAATCCGTATTGCTAAAATATGTAAAGAGAAAGGTGTAGACTGGCTAGTAGCTCTGCCAGTCGCCTTGTTTTATATGCGCATGGTCGCACATTCCAGATCAGGTCTGTCCCCGTATGAGGTCGTATTCGGCCGCCCCCCTAACATGTGGGGTACACCTAGACCTCGAAGTATTACCGATGTTTCAAGTAATATGCTGACAGATTACCTAGCTTCCTTGATGTCTGCCCTACACTCTTGTCGTTCACAGGTTGCCGCCGCATTTCCAGACAATACCGAGGTGGCACCGCATGAAATCGTTCCCGGATGCATGGTTCTTGTGAGGAACTTTGATCGTTCAAGTCCGCTGGAGCCTCGCTGGAAAGAACCCAAACAGGTCCTCCTGGCCACCCGTACTGCCGTCAAGTTGGAAGGCAGGAAGGGCTGGGTCCACCTGTCTCATGTGAAAAGATTTTTTGGACTAAAACCTGTTACCAAGAACATTTCCGAGGATCTTAAAGACTGCCAAAGTACTATTCTTAAGGACTGTCCCGCAAAAGACAATGATACAGATTCCTCCCTGTTAGAGAAAACTCCGCAACAGGAGTATAAGCTTAAATTAAGGTCTAGTAAAATAAGTCAGCCAGTTTGATTGTCTAAGTCCTCCCCTAGGTGAAACGGTTAGACCGGTTTCTGACATGTATATAATAGACCCCCACAGAGAGAGAGTTAGTGAGAACTCTAAAAGTTGCACTATTATTTTATGTTTTCTGCTATATTTTAGCATTATGATTTCCTGCACATGTTATGCATTTTATTTGTATTTTCCAGTTTCTCATGTAAATAAGTCTGCTAATGTTACAGTAGAGCACACGTTTAGTGATCTGCCTCCTCATGAACTCTCATATCGTCTCGCTATGCGAAATAATTCCTTTATCCGCATGTTACATTATTCACACCAGACCAGCAATGCCACTAATTGTTGGGTGTGTGGTCGACTCCCCCCTTTCCAGACACCGAAGGGAGTTCTGCCACTCTTTCCTTATCCATTTTCACATAATGGTTCGTGTGGAGCATGGTCCACGTTAACGTCATCCTCAAATGATATGTCCTTTCTTAACAGTACATGTTTTCCAGACAAGCAAGGTCTGCCCCACAGAACAGGGTTAGATCTAGAAAATGAAGTTTATAATCTAGGTAATTATTTTTCGAATTTCATGGTCCTGAATGTTCAGTCTGATACTACTCCAGACTTACCTGCTATCTCAGTACTACCAGTTAAAGGTGAATTATGTGTCCGAAATAATGGTTCCGTACCTGTAGGACATAGTGATTGTACTACTATTGTCAAGTATAGTGACAGTAGGAAATCTATTTTCAAAGCTTCACGTCATTCTTATTTCGTTTGTGGTCAGACCGCATATGTTCGTCTGCCCCTCGATTGGGAGGGAACCTGTTACATTGCCTTCCTACTGCCACCAGTTTTTCTAGCCCCACCTGACTATCATAGGAATTCCCACCTAGTACATACTAGACACAAGAGAGACCTCCCGATTGTCGATTATACTGAAACTGCTCTAGAACAATACATAGATATCAATAAAGGTGTCTTCCCCTATTTAGGTACTGTTGTGAATAGTAAACTGATACGTAGATTAACCAGAACACTTGAAGCAGTAGTGATTGAGACTACTTCTGCTCTAAGTAACTTAACCGAGGAGCAATCCTTTATGAGAATTGTCGTGCTCCAGAATCGTCTCGTCCTTGACGTCATACTGGCCGATAGGGGCGGGGCATGTAGAGTCATCGGATCTAGTTGCTGCATTTTCATTCCTAATAACGCACCGTCTGTTTATTCAGCTATTACCAGACTCCATAATATTGCCCATATGTTACACCAAGATCCAGGCACCTGGACATGGTCCGGTTGGTTCTGGAATATAATTTCCGCCTGGGGATGGAAAGTATTGTCATTTCTGGGTATTGCAGTAGCGATCATATTCAGTTGCTGCCTCTGTATACAATGTGGCCCTGCGATTTGTGGCATTTGTGCTACCTCTTGTATTCCTAGTCCCAAGTCCCGTTCTAAATCCCGTTCCAAGAAAATTCGAGACGAGCAAATGATACTGTATGAAATGATAGATGGTATCATGAATATTGATGTTTCCTGATGGAAACGTAGTGACAAGGAGGGAATGTGGAAAAGTACATTTTGCCATGTTCAGTGTCCCTACGTGTCCCCCATCTTATGCTATGTGTGCATGATTAATATGCATATGTATCCCCCATGTTTGATTAAAGACGCAATTACAGTTGTGTCCATCCCTAGTATGCTAGTTTCCAGTTCTCGTGAATACTACGAATATTAGGCCTATGTAAAGTTACGTTGCCACGTTTCTCAGTGTGCACGTTATTTCATTGTAAAGTCCCCGTTTCTAGGCCTCAAAAGGGCCCGGACACCAGATTCAGCTCCTGTCTCCTGAACCCTCGCTGAGGAGCGATACAGCCCCCACCTGTATCCTCGACCCCTCACTTACTTCCTGCCTCACAGTGCCCGGCTCAGCCTGGCTCTGCCTACGAGTCTGCCAAGAGTATGTTATGATTCTAGTTATCAGTCCAGCCCTCCTTCTCTGCATTCCTAAGCTAATGAATCGCATCAATAGTTTCCGTCATTGTCTAGCCTTTACGTCTCCATGTAAGAGAAATACTGCATTTAATGGTCATTTAATATTCTTCATCACGCACTACATGTAGAATAATGCATGCTCCAGTCTTAGAGTCCGTTAGCCTCTCCCCTCCTGACTCTTAGTTTATATCAACATGTCCTCTAAACATTAGATACTAGATAGGGTTTAGGTACATGTCGCCCTGACTCTCCAGACTTCAGTCTCTACTCCTAGCACAGAGTTCATAGCCCCCAGCTTCTCCTAGTAACACGTCATTGTCAGTTTGCGCGCACCATTAGGTTAGAGGTCCCGGCTCCTTAGGTAGCCCCCTCCATGTTTCCGCCCCATTTATGACATATTCTGTTACGTTTACATCACATGTCTATGTATACGCCTCCTGTTACACCCACTTTCACCCTTATCTTTCGCGACTGCTATTGACCACACCCACTGCTCCGCCTACTGTATTCATTGTAAAAGCAACTGTTTTAGTATATATATTTGAGTACTGTTATTAAATGTTACACCGATCCTGCCCCGTGCTAGCTAGCCATCCCAGATCTTGTCCGTGCAGGTTGTCCTGTTCCTGTCCTTTATGCTGTATTAAACCTGCAAACTCCTACTACCTCGAATCTTGACTCTTATTTATTGAGCTATCTGTTATTCATATATTCATTCAAAAATAGAGGTATTATTTATTTATTTACCACACATGGCTCACCACCTTATTACTTTTACTCTAATGTGACCTTCTCATTTGCATAATGGAAGAGACAATGGTGTTGGAATGATGGCTGTGAACTGTAAATGAAGAATCAATTGCTCATAGCATGCTGACTTGGAGATGGACTGCCATTTTCATGAAAATTAAATGCTACTAGTGCGTCTGCAGCATTTCCTTTGTTCACACTTTAGTAGCCTTTTAAACACTGGGGCATTTATCAGAACCCCATTGTAGCCTGTATGCACAGTTTTAAAGTGCAATTTCCACCTGGCAAAATAACCCTTTTGCAGGCCTAAACCTTCCTTTTTAATACATTTGTCACCCCTTCCTTAACCCCTTCGGGGCTAATGACGAGCTGGGCTCGTCATCGCGCTTACCTGTCGTGCGCTGATGACAAGGCCAGCTCGTCATCAGCCCCCACCCTCGGGGGAAGCTCTGGCGCTCCCCACGAGGGTCTCTGATCTTTGTTTTTTTGCTGGGGGCGGCAGCGGAAGAGCTTCCGCTGCCGCCCCCGCCCCTCCACATGGGAATCCCTAATGACGTCAGCGCGCACAGCGCGCGCTGACATCATCAGGGATTCCCAGCGCTCGGGAAGCCATTTGCTTCCTGAGCGCTGGAGAAAGAGGTAGGTTTTTCGTGGCTGGCGGGGGTTTGGGGCAGCGAAGAGGCATCAGGGGGGAGGAAAGAGATTTTCCTCTCCCCTGATGTCTCTTTGCAGGGCATTTCTGCCTCACGATCATGCACAGCGTCGCGATCGTGCGGCGGAAATGCCCCCACTAGACACCAGGGATTTCATTTTAGTTTTTAGGAAGCGACCCCTTGGCAAGGGTCGCTTCCAGGCGGGGTCTCATTATGTTTTCGTTTTTCTGCCCCCCCCCTGGGGGGAAATCGGCCCGTTTTTTCGGCCGTTTTGCGTCCAGGGGGGGGGGCAGAAATTCCCCACTAGCACCAGGGTTGTGTTTTGGAGCCAAGATGGCGGCCATCTTTATTGTTTACGTTTTTCTGTCCCCCCTGGGGGCAAATCGGCCCGTTTTCTTTTTGCCGTTTTGCCCCCAGGGGGGACAGAAAATGCCCACAAGCACCAGGGATTTTGTTTTTAGCTTTTAGGAAGTGACCCCTTGGGCAAGGGTCGCTTCCAGGTGGCCTCACATTAACTTTTCGTTTTTCTGCCCCCCCTGGGGGCAAATCAGCCCGTTTTTCGGCCGTTTTGCCTCCAGGGGGAGCAGAAATTACCCACTAGCACCAGGGATTTTTGTTGGGGCAATGTGTTTTTTTTGGGAAGCGACCCCTTGGGTAAGGGTCGCTTCCAGGTGGCCATGATTGTGTTTTTGTTTTTCTGTCCACCCTGGGGGCAAATCGGCCCGTTTTTTTTGCCATTTTGCCCCCAGGGGGGGCAGAAAAACAAAAACACAATCATTCCCACTAGTACCAGGGAATATTTAGTTTTTAGGAAGCGACCCCTTGGGCAAGGAGTAGTGCTTGGCTGGCGGTGTGTGTGGAGTGGCGCTTGGCTGGTGGTGTGCGTGGAGTGCTACTTTGCTGTCTGTGCACGGAGTGCTGCTTGGCTGGCGGTGTGTGTGGAGTGGCGCTTGGCTGGTGGTGTGCGTGGAGTGGTACTTGGTTGTCTGTGCACGGAGTGGTGTTTGCTGGTGGTGTGTGTGGAGTGGTGTTTGGCTGGCGGTGTGTGGGGAGTGGTACTTGGCTGGATGGTGTGCGTGGAGCGGTGCTTGGCTGGCGGTGAGTGGCGCTTGGCTTGCGGTGTGTGTGGAGTGGTGCTTGGCTGGCGATGTGTGTGGAGTGGTACTTGGCTGTCGGTGTGCGCTGAGTGGTGTTTGGCTGGCGGTGTGCGTGGAGTGCTACTTTGCTGTCTGTGCACGGAGTGGTGCTTGGCTGGCGGTGTGTGTGGAGTGGCGCTTGGCTGGTGGTGTGCGTGGAGTGCTACTTTGCTGTCTGTGCACGGAGTGCTGCTTGGCTGGCGGTGTGTGTGGAGTGGCGCTTGGCTGGTGGTGTGCGTGGAGTGCTACTTTGCTGTCTGTGCACGGAGTGGTGTTTGGCTGGTGGTGTGTGTGGAGTGGTGTTTGGCTGGCGGTGTGTGGGGAGTGGTACTTGGCTGGATGGTGTGCGTGGAGCGGTGCTTGGCTGGCGGTGAGTGGCGCTTGGCTTGTGGTGTGCGTGGAGCGGTGCTTGGCTGGCGGTGTGTGTGGAGTGGTACTTGGCTGTCGGTGTGCGCTGAGTGGTGTTTGGCTGGCGGTGTGCGAGGAGGGGTACTTGGCTATCTATGCACGGAGTGGTGCTTGGCTGGCGTTGTGTGTGGAGTGGCGCTTGGCTGGTGGTGTGTGTGGAGTGGCGCTTGGCTGGTGGTGTGCGTGGAGTGGTCATTTGCTGTCTGTGCACGGAGTGCTGCTTGGCTGGCGGTGTGTGTGGAGTGGCGCTTGGCTGGTGGTGTGCGTGAAGTGCTACTTTGCTGTCTGTGCACGGAGTGCTGCTTGGCTGGCGGTGTGTGTGGAGTGGCGCTTGGCTGGTGGTGTGCATGGAGTGGTACTTGGTTGTCTGTGCACGGAGTGGTGTTTGGCTGGTGGTGTGTGTGGAGTGGTGTTTGGCTGGCGGTGTGTGTGGAGTGGTGTTTGACTGGCGGTGTGTGTGGAGTGGTGTTTGGCTGGCGGTGTGTGTGGAGTGGTACTTGGCTGGATGGTGTGCGTGGAGCGGTGCTTGGCTGGCGGTGAGTGGCACTTGGCTTGCGGTGTGCGTGGAGTGGTGCTTGGCTGGCGGTGCGTGTGGAGTGGTATTTGGCTGTCGGTGTGCGCTGAGTGGAGTTTGGCTGGCGGTGTGCGTGGAGGGTTACTTGGCTATCTATGCACAGAGTGGTGCTTGGCTGGTGGTGTGTGTGGAGTGACGCTTGGCTGGTGGTGTGTGTGGAGTGGTCATTTGCTGTCTGTGCACGGAGTGGTGCTTGGCTGGCGGTGTGTGTGGAGTGGTGCTTGGCTGGTGGTGTGCGTGGAGTGCTACTTTGCTGTCTGTGCACGGAGTGGTGCTTGGCTGGCGGTGTGCGTGGAGTGGCGCTTGGCTCGTGGTGTGCGTGGAGTGGTACTTGGCTGTCTGTGCACAGAGTGGTGCTTGGCTGGCGGTGTGTTTGGAGTGGCGCTTGGCTGGTGGTGTGCGTGGAGTGGTACTTGGCTGTCGGTGTGTGCTGAGTGGTGTTTGGCTGGTGGTGTGCATGGTCTTATTCTTATTCATCCTTCCTCATTGATCCTCTGCTAGCCACTTACGAGGTCCCCTCTGTTATTACCAGTGCTTTGACGCCTCTGGGTAGCAATTTGCGCTCTATAAATTTACCTCCATTTCCATTTCCATTTCCATGGTGGTGTGGGTGGACTGGCACTCGGCTGGCGGTGTGTGAGTAGTTACTTTCTGTTGGTCACTACACACACTGCTAGTTGAGTGACACTCTACGCAGTCCAACATTTTCTGAAGTTACTGTGTCAGATTTGTGGGCGTGTGAAAGTGATGGGCCCTTGATTGGCGCTGGCGGCTGGCGGTGTGAATGTTTTGTATGTGTCACACGTACAAAAGGTGTATGAATGTCCTTACTGCCCCTGTGTGATGGGGGTACTGGTAGGAGCAAAAGACTGACTGGCACTAAAGGGGTCAGGCAGTAAAAAAAATTCAAAAAGTTATCCAGTGTCTTGATGTTAAACCTCACCTAATCACAATTGGTCTAAGCCCTATTTGATGGCCCATCTGGCCGAATTTAAATTTGGGGTGCAAATTTGTGTGTTGTTGTTTTAATTGTTAAATTGTTTGTGAAATGTGGAAGTAATTTTTTTTCTTCTCTATTTTTGTCTTGTTCCAGGCTTTTGCAGATTGGATTGTTGTAGGCTGCGTGTCTGTTTGCAGCTTGTGTAGTTGCTTGTGCTTGGTAAGTGAATGTATTTTGTACTACTTTCCTTTGATGTTTGTCTTTTTGAAAAAGGTTGTACTTCTAGCAGTTTGTGTGGCTCTGTGTTTTTTTTTCCGGCATTAGTGTTTGATGTGCACTTTGTTTTCTAATCTGTCATTTCTTTTTTTCTTTCTAGTGGGATATCATTTCTTTTTGCTGTGTCTCAACAGAGTAGGTGCTGGTGAGTGTAGCTATATTTGGTAAGAGTGAAATTGTTTTGGATTGTATTTATCTTTTTGTGAAAGCCTTACCTTGTTTACTTCTTACTTTGCACAGTGTAGGTTGTTGTTCACTTGTGTGTGCAGTCTTCTTGCTTTGTAAGGATAATGGCTAGTCGCAGGATTACTACTCAGCAGGTTCTTGGTTTGCTTTTTGAGTCTTCCTCTGACCATGGTTCAGAGTCTGAGTCCGATTCGGACTCCCAGGTAGGGGCAGAAGATTCAGGCAGTGAGTTTTCTCTTCGCATGGAATCATCATCATTGGATGATGAATCTTCTTCTAATGCTGATGAAGGGCCTATGGTAGAGGAGGACATTGAGCTGCCGGTAGTGGGCCAAGAGGCACCTGTGCTGCTGCCTAGGGCCGCAAGGTTTCCTTTCTTTTTACATCGGCAAGAGGCATCTGGGCTGGAGCCTGCACCCAAAAGGCTTCACATTGCTGTGGTGCGAAAAGAGGCATCTGGTGCTTTTTGTCTTCCTGCTGGTGTAACGCAGCAAGAGGCATCTGGGGCTGTTAGGCTTCCCATTGGTGTAGAGCGGCAAGAGGCATCTGGGCCTGCTTGGTTTCCCGGTGGTGTAGTGCAGCAAGAAGCATCTCAGGCTGCTGGGCTTCCCGTTGGTGTAGTGCAGGAAGAGCCCTCTGGGGATGCTATGTCTTCTGTTGGTGTTGTGCAGCCAGAAGTATCTGTGGTTGGTAGGCTTCCCATTGGTGTAGAGCGGCAAGAGGCATCTGGGTCTGCTTGGTTTCCCGGTGGTGTAGTGCAGCAAGAAGCATCTCAGGCTGCTGGGCTTCCCGTTGGTGTAGTGCAGGAAGAGCCCTCTGGGGATGCTATGTCTTCTGTTGGTGTTGTGCAGCCAGAAGTATCTGTGGCTGTTAGGCTTCCCGTTGGTGAACAACAGCAAGAGGCTTCTGGGCTGCAGGCTGGGGTGGCTGCTCCCCCCGTTGATAGGGATGGCCTCTGGGTTCCCCCTGGTTTGGTGCAGCCGGCATTGCCAGAGTTCACTGGTGTTCCTGGGTGTAGAGTGAATACGGAGAATTTTCTGCCAATTAATATTTTTCAGTTGTTTTTTGACGATGTGTTTTTGCAAGAGATTGTTGAGCAAACCAATTTGTATGCAGAACAATTTTTGAGGGCCAACAGTGCCAGCCTTAAGCCCTATTCTAGAGCAATCCGGTGGACTCCCACAAATGTTGAAGAGATGAAGAAGTTTTTGGGATTAACTTTTTTGATGGGCTTGCTAAGGAAGCCATCAATGACTTCATATTGGTCCACTAGTCCATTGATGGCAACAGCTATATTTCCAGCAGTCATAAGTCGTGATCGGTATATGCTTCTTCTTCGGATGATGCATTTTGTTGATAATAGTTTAGCGTTGTCACGCGATCACCCTGATTGTGACCGTTTGTTTAAAATTCGGCCTGTCCTTGATCACTTTGTTGATCGTTTTTCTGAGATCTTTGTCACTGGTAAAGAAATTGCAGTGGATGAGTCTTTGGTGTTGTTCAAGGGCCACTTGGTTTTTAGGCAATACATTCCTAGTAAGAGGGCACGCTATGGAATCAAACTGTATATGCTGTGTGACAGTGAGACTGGATATGTCTACAATTTCAGGGTGTACACTGGTAAGGAGTCCAGCATTAACCCTCCTGGTTGTCCTTCTACTTTTGGAGTGAATGAGAAAATTGTGTGGGAACTAGGTAGAGGATTATTTAACAAAGGCCATCATTTATATGTAGATAACTTCTACACTGGTGTGCGGTTGTTCCAGGAGTTGGCCAAAGTGGGCACTGTTGCTTGTGGCACAATGCGCAGTAACCGTAAAGGTTTCCCAAAGGAACATGTTTGCAAAAGGCTTGTGTGGGGACAGTCTACGGCATTGCGATGTGGGGAGCTTCTAGCTGTGAAGTTTTCAGACAAGAGAGATGTGTACATGCTGACTACTATCCACAATGAAAGTACAGAACCTGTGCCTGTTTGGGGTCAGGGTGCTGAAGTGCGTAAACCTGTGTGCATTTTAGCTTACAATAAGTTCATGGGTGGTGTTGACAGAGTAGATCAGAGGTTGGAACCTTATGTTGCTCTTCGAAAGGCTTACGTTTGGTACAAGAAGTTGGCTATCCATCTGTTCCACTTGGCATCCTTTAATGCTTTTGTTGTGTACCAGAAGTCTTGTCCTGAGAAGAAGATGCCTTTTGTTAAGTTTCAGGAGTCTATAATAGGCAGCCTTGTACTTGTGGAGCAGGCAAGTGTTCCTAGATTTGGAGTGGTGGAGGAAATGGCTAGATTGAAAGATCGCCACTTTCCTGAATCTATTCCTTCCACTACCGCAAGAGACTTTCCGACTAGAAGATGCAGAGTCTGTTGGCGAAGGGGCGTGCGGAAGGAGTCTCGTATTTACTGTCCTGACTGTCCTTCTAAGCCTGCATTGTGTCTGTCAGCTTGTTTTAAATCGTACCACACGCAAAAGAAGTTTTGGGAGTTTTAATGAGCTGTAAAGTGAATTGCCTGGTCTGCATTCTGTAAAAAAAAATTCGTTTGTTTCATGGATTGGCATTAGTGCAAAGTTTTTATTTTAAGAATTTGTGTTAGCTGATTTGTAGGTATTTCCATTTGTTTAGTGTTATTTTCAAAAAAAGAATTCTAAATGTGTTTGGGGTGTGTGCCGGCTGGTGCTTGGCTGGCGGTGTGTGTGGAGTTGCGCTTGGCTGGTGGTGTGCGTGGAGTGGTAAGTGGCTGTCTGTGCACGGAGTGGTGCTTGGCTGGCGGTGTGTGTGGAGTGGCGCTTGGCTGGTGGTGATCGTGGGGTGGTACTTGGCTGTCTGTGCATGGAGTGGTGTTTGGCTGGTGGTGTGTGTGGAGTGGTGCTTGGCTGGCGGTGTGTGTGGAGTGGTGCTTGGCTGGTGGTGTGTGTGGAGTGGTGCTTGGCTGGCGGTGTGTGTGAAGTGGTGCTTGGCTGGCGGTGTGTGTGGAGTGGTTCTTGGCTGGCGGTGTGTGTGGAGTGGTGCTTGGCTGGCGGTGTGTGTGGAGTGGTGCTTGGCTGGCGGTGTGTGTGGAGTTGCGCTTGGCTGATGGTGTTTGTGGAGTAGTACTTGGCTGTCTGTGCACGGAGTGGTGCTTGGCTGGCGGTGTGTGTGGAGTGGCACTTGGCTGGTGGTGTTTGTGGAGTAGTACTTGGCTGTTCGTGCACAGAGTGGTGTTTGGCTGGTGGTGTGTGTGGAGTGGTGTTTGGCTGGCGGTGTGTGTGGAGTGGTACTTGGCTGGATGATGTGCGTGGAGCGGTGCTTGGCTGGTGGTGTTTGTGGAGTAGTACTTGGCTGTCTGTGCACGGAGTGGTGCTTGGCTGGCGGTGTGTGTGGAGTGGCGCTTGGCTGGTGGTGTTTGTGGAGTGGTACTTGGCTGTCTGTGCATGGAGTGGTGTTTGGCTGGTGGTGTGTGTGGAGTGGTGTTTGGCTGGCGGTGTGTGTGGAGTGGTACTTGGCTGTCTGTGCACGGAGTTGTGCTTGGCTGTCGGTGTGCGCTGAGTGGTGTTTGGCTGGCGGTGTGCATGGTCTGGTGCTTGGATGGTGGTGTGGGTGGACTGGCGCTCGGCTGGCGGTGTGTGAGTAGTTACTTTTTGTTGGTCACTACACACACTGCTAGTTGAGTGACACTCCACGCAGTCCATCAATTTGTGTAGTTGCAGTGTCAGAAATGTGGGCGTGTGAAAGTGATGGGCCCTTGAATGGCGCTGTTTGCTGGTGTGAGTGTTGAAATGTGATGGGTCCGCGGCTGGCGGTGTGAATGTTTTGAATGTGTCACACGTACGAAAGGTGTATGAATGGCCTGTAAAGAGGTTGGTGCCTTGACGTGGCTTTACAGCTCACGAGCTGTGAGTCAGTGGTTCAGTTAATCATACTTTCAATTATACGCAGTGTATTTCATTTTTTGTGAAATTACTTGCGATTACAATTGTATGTACTGAATCATCACTCACCCTCGTGCCAAATCCAACCAGTATGTGTGTGTGCTTGCGGATGAGATGGCTGTGCAGTAAAATAAAATTTTCTCTTTCTGCAGTAGGGTGTACCTTGTCCCTTATTGTGATTGTTGTAATGTGTTGTTTTTCTTCCAGATGGTGTCAGTGGTCTTGTTTGTATCAGGTATGAAAGGTGCGTGAATGGCCTGTAAAACGGTTGGTGCCTTGTCGTGGCTTTACAGCTCACGAGTTGCGAGTCACTGGTTCGGTTTTTATGCATTTATTTATTAACAGAGCATTTCATTTTTTTGAAATATCATGTTAATAAAATTTTATGTACTGAACCATCACTCGCCCTCGTGCCAAATCCAACCTGTATGTGTGTGTCTTTGAGGAATAGATAGCCGTGCTTGATTCTTTGTCTTTTGAGTAACTCAGTTATGGTGTATATTATAGCTATAAATAACTTTCTAAATTTAGATATTATTGGCAATTCATGGCAGTATATGGTCATGTCTTGTTGGTGAATTCTATTGTTGTTTTTTGTGCACAATCTCTTGCATACTTGAAAATGTCTGTCACAATTTTCATGCGATATTGTCCCCTGAATCGCACGTTCTCCATCTGAAAACTTAATTAATTCAAAACAATTTTGTTTTGCAAGGGGGTTCCCATGAGTTTTTGGCCCGGGGCTTGGCGGGCATCTTTGGAAACTACCAAACCCAAACAGTTCTGAGAACTAGACACCCGGGGGAGTCCAGGGAGGTGTGGCATGCATGGGTCTCCCAATGTTTTCCTACCCAAAAACCCCTGCAAACCTTAAATTTAGGTAAAAAAACCCACTTTTCCGTACTTTTTTGGGTGGGATCTCGCTGCCGGCACAAATGTCCTACCACCCAGCGTTTCCCTTGTTCTCCCGAGTAAAATGATACCTCACTTGTGTGGGTGGGCCAAAGGCCTGTGACTAAGGCAGGGGGGCTTAATTTGTAAACCTTAAATACTACTTTTTTCAAAATTCATTTTTGGCCTGTTCTGCTTTGGGGCACCCACACAAGTGAGGTATCCTTTTACTCGGGAGAACAAGGGGAACGCTGGTTGGTAGGACATTTTTGCCGGCACGGCGATCCCACGCAAAAAAGTTTGGAAGAGTGCTATTTTTACCTAATTTTAAGGTTTGCAAGGAGTTCTGGGTAGGAAAACATTGGGAGACCCACGCATGCCATACCTCCCTGGACTCCCCGGGGTGTCTAGTTTTCAGAACTGTTTGAGTTTGGTAGTTTCCAAAGATGGCCACCGAGCCCCGGGCCAAAAACTCAGGTGCCCCCCCAAAAAAATCAAGGTTATATTGCTTCAGGGTATTTTAAATTCACCACCGTACGATTTGGACCTTTTCCTCTTGCAGCCACTAAGCCTACCCATGCAAGTGAGGTACCGTTTTTATCGGGAGACCTGGGGGAACGCTAGGTGGGAGGTAGTTTGTGTGAGCCCAGTGATGCCACGCTTTCCCACACTAAAACGTGGAAAAAACTGTTTTTTTCTGCTAAAATTGAGGTTTGCAAGGGATTCTGGGTAAAGGAACGTTGGAGGATCCACGCAAGCCATACCTCCTTGGAAGCCCCCGGGTGTCTACTTTTCAGAAATGTGTGGGTTTGGTAGGTTTCCCTAGATGGCCATCTAGCACGGGGCCAGAAACCCAGGTAACCCCTCTTGCAAAAGCTGGTGGATTTGACAATGGTGACAATGTCAAGTCCACCAGCTTTTGCAAGAGGGGTTACCTGGGTTTTTGGCCCCGTGCTAGAGGGCCATCTAGGAAAACCTACCAAACCCACACATTTCTGAAAAGTAGACACCAGGGGGCTTCCAAGGAAGTATGGCTTGCGTGGATCCTCCAACGTTCCTTTACCCAGAATCCCTTGCAAACCTCAATTTTAGCTAGAAAAAATCATTTTTTTCACACTTTTTAGTGTGGGAAAGCGTGGCATCACTGGGCTCACACAAATTACCTCCCACCCAGCGTTCCCCAAGGTCTCCCGATAAAAATGGTACCTCACTTGCGTGGGTAGGCATAGTGGCTGCTATAGGAAAAGGCCCAATTCTTACTGTGGAGACCAAAAAACTACCTTTAGCCAAACAATCTTATTTTTTGAGGGGGTCACCTGAGCTTTTGGCCCGGGGCTTGGCGGGCATCTTTTGAAACTACCAAACCCAAACAGTTCTGAGAACTAGACACCCGGGGGAGTCCAGGGAGGTATGGCATGCGTGGGTCCCCCAATGTTTTCCTACCCAAAAACCCCTGCAAACCTTAAATTTAGGTAAAAAAAAACACTTTTCCGTACTTTTTTGGGTGGGATCTCGCTGCCGGCACAAATGTCCTACCACCCAGCGTTTCCCTTGTTCTCCCGAGTAAAATGATACCTCACTTGTGTGGGTGGGCCAAAGGCCTGTGACTAAGGCAGGGGAGCTTAATTTGTAAACCTTAAATACTACTTTTTTCAAAATTCATTTTTGGCCTGTTCTGCTTTGGGGCACCCACACAAGTGAGGTATCCTTTTACTCGGGAGAACAAGGGGAACGCTGGTTGGTAGGACATTTTTGCTGGCATGGCGATCCCACGCAAAAAAGTTTGGAAAAGTGCTATTTTTACCTAATTTTAAGGTTTGCAAGGAGTTCTGGGTAGGAAAACATTGGAAGACCCACGCATGCCATACCTCCCTGGACTCCCCCGGGTGTCTAGTTTTCAGAACTTTTTGGGTTTGGTAGTTTCCAAAGATGGCCACCGAGCCCCGGGCCAAAAACTCAGGTGCCCCCCCCAAAAAATCAAGGTTATATTGCTTCAGGGTATTTTAAATTCACCACCGTACGATTTGGACCTTTTCCTGTTGCAGCCACTAAGCCTACCCATGCAAGTGAGGTACCGTTTTTATCGAGAGACCTGGGGAAACGCTGGGTGAGAGGTAGTTTGTGTGTGCCCAGTGATGCCACGCTTTCCCACACTAAAACGTGTGAAAAAACTGATTTTTTCCTGCTAAAATTGAGGGTTGCAAGGGATTCTGGGTAAAAGAACGTTGGAGGATCCACGCAAGGCATACCTTCTTGGAAGCCCCCAGGTGTCTACTTTTCAGAAATGTGTGGGTTTGGTAGGTTTCCCTAGATGGCCGTCTAGCACGGGGCCAGAAACCCAGGTAACCCCTCTTGCAAAAGCTGGTGGATTTGACAATGGTGACAATGTCAAGAGGAGACCTGTATAGCCATCAAGAGGACGTTGCCCACAGCACTAAAGCAGAAAAGGGATACTTTGTCCCTGTGGTGACAGATTTGAAAGTTAGTGAATGAGCCTAGTCCTGGCTAAAATTCAGCATTCCCTGAGAGAGGGATCCCTGTGAAAGCCAGAAGCACACTCAGACTCCCCTGGATTAGTGACACTAGTCCTCTGCAAACTGCAGTTAGAACACTCACCGGATCCGGAGAATCACTGGCCATCGGGCCCTCTGTGGGATCAAACAAATCTAGGTGGACCAGTGCATTGTGGGAGTTGTAGCCTTGCCTGCACAATGTTTCAGTCAGCTATCTCACTGCCTGGGACCCAGTGAAGTGTCAGTACCTTTTTGCTGTGTTTAATACTAAGTATGGGCGCAAAATCCGCTCCGCTCACAAAATGTGCGAATTTTCTGCAATTTTGCGATCGAGAATCTGGCGAAATTGCCGAAAAATTTGCAAATTCGCGAGTGGGCGGATTTTTTTTTTGGGCCCCAGGAAGCACAGTTAAGGCAGGTGCTCGAGTTGAAGCTAACTTTGTAACCATTTTAGAATGGTGCCGGCAAGCTGCCAGAGAGCTTGCTGGCGCCATTCTAAAATGGTTACAAAGTTAGCTTTAACTTGGGCACCTTCCTTAACTCTGTAAGTGCTTCCTGTGGGCCAAAAATTAAACCTCAACAGGAAGCACTTATAGATATAAATAAAGCAGCTCCCCGAGTTGAAGCTCAAATTCAGTAACATTTTAATCAGCCCAAAACATTAGTGAGCACGGTCGAGGCTGGGCATGTGTGCTTTAACCCCATATCTGCCGTCGAAAATTATCTGTAATACCCGAGGGAGGTCTTTGCATCCCTGAGTTTCTCAAGCGCAATCCCTGTTCCTGTGACCAGGAGGCTGCTTTCTCCGCACCTTCTGCCCTGCTCGCTCTCTGACCCTTTATACACACGAGGTATGTGAACACGCATAGAAGCCCCGCACCACACACTAGCGGTATCAAACGTCTTCCCGCCCATTCCCAATCCCAACTATGATGGACAGCTCACTCAAGGGACCTCGGCGCCTTTTGGCGCTGTGGCAAAGTTACAGGCACACATGGTCAGTGGAGACAAATCTTTTGGCCCTTTACGCAGCTGCAGTGTAGGAAAAGCACTTTACATTTACCCAACGAGGTAGCATTAACTGATTAGCCAGTACTCCAGCTGAGTAGAGGTAGTGCACAAAACGGTGGCATCTTTGTGGATAACTATGCAGGGCAGGATTCATTCTGGCACGAGGCTCCTGTCACAAAAATTAAACCTCAACAGGAAGCACTTACAGATATAAATAAAGCAGGTGCCCGAGTTGAAGCTCAAATTCAGTAACGTTTTAATCAGCTCAAAAGCATTAGTGAGCATGGTCGAGGCTGGGCAAGTGTGCTTTAACCCCATACCCGCCGTCAAAAATTAGCTGTAATACCCGATGGAGGTCTTTGCATCCCTGAGTTTCTCAAGCGCAATCCCCGTTCCTGTGACCAGGAGGCTGCTTTCTCCTCACCTGCTGCCCTGCTCGCTCTCTGACCCTTTATACATAAGAGGCATGTGAACACGCTTAGAAGCCCCGCACCATACACTAGCGGTATCAAACGTCTTCCCGCCCTTTCCCAATCACAACTATGAAGGACAGCTCACTCAAGGGACCTCGGCGCTTTTTGGCGCTGCGGCAAAGTTACAGGCACACATGGTCAGTGGAGACAAATCTTCTGGCCCTTACCGCAGCTGCCGTGTAGGAAAAGCACTTTACATTTACCCAACGAGGTAGCACTTACTGATAAGCCAGTACTCCAGTTGAGTAGAGGTATTGCACAAAACGGTGGCATCTTCGCGGATAACTATGCAGGGCAGGATTCATTCTGGCACGAGGCTCCTGTCACAAAAACTAAACCTCAACAGGAAGCACTTACAGATATAAATAAAGCAGGTGCCCGAGTTGAAACTCAAATTCAGTAACGTTTTAATCAGCCCAAAAGCATTAGTGAGCACGGTCTAAGCTGGGCAATATCTGCCTTCGAAAATTAGCTGTAATACCCGAGGGAGGTCTTTGCATCTCTGAGTTTCTCAAGCGCAATCCCCGTTCCTGTGACCAGGAGGCTGCTTTCTCCTCACCTGCTGCCCTGCTCACTCTCTGACCCTTTATACACAAGAGGCATGTTGACACGCATAGAAGCCCCGCACCACACACTAGCGGTATCAAACGTCTTCCCGCCCTTTCCCAACTATGATGGACAGCTCCCTCAAGGGACCTCGGTGCCTTTTGGCGCTGGTAAAGTTACAGGCACACATGGTCAGTGGAGACAAATCTTCTGGCCCTTTACACAGCTGCAGTGTAGGAAAAGCGCTATACATTTACCCAACGAGGTAGCACTTACTGATTAGCCAGTAGAAAGTACTCCAGTTGAGTAGATGGAAATCGCAAAAAAATCAGCGATTTCGCGGGAAAATCCATGAATTCGTGGACATTTTTGCGATTTTGCGAGAATTCGCACACCGCAGATCTGCAAAATTCGCCCATACTTACATTAAAGGCATTACGAGTACGAATTAAACCCCTAACGTTCATTAATATGTAGACGCCAGCACTCCATTGCAGTGTGAATAGAAAACATTTGAAGAGGCCCAGATGAGTGCCCTGCAGGTTTAAAATTATGCCCAAGAAGCAGAAATATCTTGTGTGGCTCACCCAGTGGCATAACGAACCTTGAGGGGGCCCCCCTGCAAGGCACGTGGAGGGGGCCCCTCCAGACTCAATCATGAGCTCTCTGGCCAGAGTAATGTGCTGAGGGGGTTCACTGAAGTTTGGTGGTCCCCCGCACGGCGGGGGCCTGTGTTATACCACTGGCTTCATGTTCTTTTCTAGCCAGTGTGCCTTTAATGCCTCCATGTTATAGAATTACAAACACTTCCCTCTTCTATCCCTCCCTAATCCTTTTTTATCCAAACACCAAACTTACATGTCCAGCGCTCAAATTAATTTCATATTTACATATACAAATTCATCACAAATCCTCTTTGGGTTCTGGAATAGAGTGCTACTTGCCGAAAAGCGCTTCGACGCCTCGTCAGGGGTAGTAAGCGCTATATAAATACAATACAATTTGCCCTCCCCCTTTCGTTCCTTCTGTATGTTTTTCACACTTTGGGCAATGGAGTAGGGTGACCGAACCTTTTTCAGTTCTGTTCGTTTAACCTACATATAACTATCATTGCTGTGCAAATTTGCGCAGTGGGAGCAAACCAACACAATCGAAACACACGCTCACCCAGAGCACCAGCGCTTCACAAGTTAATTGACAAGGGATTTATCCAATTCGGGTTTTGTTTCCTTATCTCCTAGAGCTTGCAGGTGTGTGTGTATGTAGTGTAAATTCAACGCTACAAGTAGCAGACCACAGCAAAGAACCTGTTGTTACCTTTATTCTATGCATTTTAGGACCCGAAGAACTGTTGATTAAATTAAATTCAGGATTACATTTATGGGACACAGAAAAATAGAAAGAAAAATAGCTCAACTGGACGAGATGCTTGTGAATGGAATCTTGAAACACTTTGGTCACCAACATGTGCTTGTACGCAGAAGCCTCAAGTTTTCAGCTTCCATGAGAGAGCAGCTCATCAAGTCCAGGACTTTCCATTGAATTGTGGGACTTGTAGTTCAGGTTGTTTAATTGTTTGAACAGGACAGCAAATCCCTGTATGCATTGAAATAATTTTGGCATGGATGACCTAATCACGTCCGGGCCGGAGTAACTTGAGAGCTCTGCTGTAACCATGTCCACTATCATTATGTAATTCTGTGTCTGCCGCACATTTTGCATAATTATGGATTTGCCGCTTTTGCCACATTATCCATCACCTGCATAAAAAAACTGTTTTTAGCTCAAATGGCTCACACATGTTAAAATGAGACCACACGTGTTGCCGCCCAGGAGCAGGCCCTTCATAAAAGTTGAGTGGTCATCTTTCTTTTGGATGTGGCTGTATTTGGGTATTAAGCCAGGTGGTAGAAGTGGGTGGCATCTGAGGCGCAGGATGTGCCCATGTTGCACACATTGTCCAGTATGCTCAGCTGCCAAGTTTTCCAGATCCATGGGTGATGACCTACTCCAGTCTGGGTTTTTAGCCCCAGTTTTAAAGTAGAACAGAGATTAAAGGAAGAAAACTGGACCAGAGCGGCTCATCACACATGGACCTGGGGAGCTAGGCAGGAGTGACTGCCCCAGAGTCACCAGAAGGAGGTACATACATTGCCAAATGTATTCCAATCGCCCCTGGTCCGAATGCTTTTCCACTTACTGCTTATTTCAGAAAACAGTACAAATAAGTCTAGCCGATCACTGTCCTCTAAAACCAATTTTAAGTGACTAGTGACTCAGGGTTAAGAAGCTGAACTCCTACCCGGTGTGTAAGGGATTCATAGCTGCCAAGGTTTCAGATTGCTATGTGTGACATTTTCATTTTGTCAGCGTAGTTATGAGTGACATTTCAATGACTATGAGTGACACTTTCTAGGGGACAAAATCAGCAATGAAGATGAGGGAAACAGATACATATCAGAAATTACACCCATTGGAGCATTAAGAAACTCCAAGAAGATCTTAAAACTTCAACAAATTACCAGAAATGAAAGGAAGGCCACTAACCCAAGACAGACTGCATGACTGTAGTTCTCAGTGACAGAGACATGTTTTCCCTTGAAATAAAACCAAGGATTTAAGTCAGAAATTTCCAAAATTATGCACATTAAAATAATAATAAGCTTTGGAAAGACTTTCAAGATGCTGCAAAACACCTGAATTGCAAAGTTACTAACCGACTTGCCCTTTCTAAGGTGATTGTTACAGGAAGGGGATCTGAGAGGAGCCATTTCATATTTTCAGGCTAGCAACAGGCTTGTCTTTTAAAACTCCATTGAGGTAGAGATTGCACAGAGATAACCAATCCTGGTAATTAAGAAATACATTTTAGAACCATTAATTGGGAACTATAACTTAGTCCAAGTGATTCTTTTTAAGGTACCATTTCTCCCTTTTCCATTTTCATACTGCTTTTCAAGAAGGGTTCATGTCTTACAAGCATGTTTATGCTGCATGTGGAGAGCAGGACACCATGTTCGGATGGCAGCACTCTAACATGAAACCTGACGCCAGAACTCCCAGCACTTTTAGATTACCTCTAGACGCCATAATGCACTAAAGAAACAGCCCGTTGAAAATAAAATGTAATCGTTTATCATGGAGATCTGAAGCAGTCAGGGCATGAACATAACGAGAGGGGTCCCGATTTAAATATACTCGTGTCACTATGCTAAACAACACCAAAGCAGGCCTCTGCAACACGTCTAACTTGTATCGTGTCCAGGACGAGGGCACTAGGACCCTGGGACAGCGCAAGGGCGAGGGGACACCGGACACCACATCCGGTCAGGGGGTGGAGAGGAACGGCATTCTGATGCTAGACCTCGAGGCAGGAGGTCATGATCCAAGCATGATGTAAACCAACAAATAAAGGAATACCTATAAGATGCACATCGTGTCCTTGTGAGTTCCTGGGTGGTAGGACACGACAACTGGCGACGAAGGTGGGATGAAAGAAACACCAAGCGTGCCTGGAGGCTCGAGTGCGCTGCGAAAAGCGCCCACCGAGTGCCCACCTCGGCGGCGGAATAGCGTTAAACAAAGCGCCTACCGAGTGCCCACCTCGGCGGCGGAAGAGTGTGACCAAAGAAAAAGCCTACCGAGTGCCCACCTCGGCGGCGGAAGAGTGTGACCAAAGACAAAGCCTACCGAGTGCCCACCTCGGCGGCAGAAGTGAAGGAAATTGCCCTACCTTGATTGGTGACTCAAGCGGTGGACCACGGCTCCGGTGAGTGAAATCGCCGCCTAACTGGCCCCCCCGCCGAAGAAACGAGCAGAAACGACCGAAATCTCGCTGAAAACGAGATTCCCGGCGGCCATCTTGAAGTCAGGCAATATTGACCAATACCCTGCGAGGGATCATCGGCGGCCATTTTTAAGTCAGGCAAAGAGCCTGAAACAGCAAATAAGCACTGACAAGCAACGAACAAGCATTGGCAAGCAACAAACAAACATTGGCAAACACCACAGCTGTAACAAACAAGCATTGGTAAATGCAACAGGAGTAACAAACAAGCAATGGTAAATACAACAGCTGTAACAAACAAGAATTGGTAAATACAACAGGAGTAACCAACAAGCATTGGTAAATACAACAGATGTAACAAACAAGCATTGGTAAATGCAACAGAATAAACAAACAAGGAGTTGGCAAATGTAACAGAAATAACAAACACAAGCAAATGCAGGTCTGAAACACAACAAGCACGAGCAAAGGCAAGTGCCAAAGTAAAGTTTTAACGCGACGCAAAGAAGAAGAAGAACATAAAAGAAGGTGAATTAAGGAGAACGCAAGCAAACAAAAAAGAAAAAAAAAAAGAAAAAAAGAATAAAGAAGAGAAGACGGGAAGAAAACAAAGACAAAGCAGAAAAGGAAGATAAGCATGGAAAACATCTGAAAAGAGAAACAAAGCAAAATAAATGTTTTGATTGAAGAATAAAGGATAAATAAAGCGCAAAAGAGCACACAAGTGGAAAAAGAGCAATAAGGCAAAGGAAAATGATGGTGCAATAAGAAAAGAGAAAACAAAAGAATAACAAAAGGACAAATAGAGAAAAGAAAAACAACAAAGAAAAGAAAGGAAAATAAAGGAAACAAAGCAGAACAACAAAGAGAAAGAAAAGGACAAAGATAGCACAAGGACAAAGAAAGAGCAAAGGAGAAGTGACAAGAAAATAAAGAAAAGAAGAAAAGAGAAAGAGAAGAAAAGAAAACAAAAGGAAAGACACAAAGATAAGAAATAAGTCGCAGGAAAGACGCAAATATAAGAAAACAAGGAAATAAAGAAGAAAAGACTAGGAAAGCCGAGAAGAGGCCAAACAAGTAGAAATAAAGAAGAGAAAGAAGGACCCAGAAGAGGCCAAACAAGTAGAAAAGAAGAAAGGAGAAAGAGAAGAAAACAAAACAAAAGGAAAGACACAAAGATAAGAAATAAGTCGCAGGAAAGACGCAAATATAAGAAAACAAGGAAATAAAGAAGACAAGACTAGGAAAGCCCAGAAGAGGCCAAACAAGTAGAAATAAAGAAAAGAAAAAAGGACACAAAAGGGGCACAAGAGAAAAGGACAAGGAGAGCCTAGAAAAGGCTAAAAGGACATGGAGAATAACAGAAGAAGAAGTAGAAAAAAAAAAGGACACAAAAGGGACACAAGAGAAAAGGACAAGGAGAGCCTAGAAAAGGCTAAAAGGACAAGGAGAGCCTAGAAAAAAAGGGGTAAAAAGGAGCAACACGAAAAGACATACCGCAGGAGAAAGAGCAGCAAAAAAGAAAGGACAAAGACATGCAATCAGCAGAGCGGACAAGCGACACAAAGGAAATAAAGGCAAGAGGCACTTCAGGGCCAGGACCAAAGGTGTTGAATATAGATGACAAGACAACAAGTTTTCCAAAGAGTCACTGGCGGTGACGAAAGTGAAAGGATCGATGATAACGGCTGCCCACGAACAACAACGAATAACAAGAAACAGATATCATTTAAGGACAAAGAAGGCGGAGGAAGAAGAAATGACAGCGACAACGGCAGCCACATGGACGGTGGAAGATGGAGGATAAGGAAGCGATGGAGACACTAGATTCATGAAGAAATGTAGAATGACAAGTACTCTCTCTCTCTCTCTCTCTCCCTCTCTTTTTTTTCTTTCTTTCTTTCTTTCTTTCTTCGTTTGTTTTGCAACAAGGGGGGAGATATCGTGTCCAGGACATGGGCACTAGGACCCTGGGACAGCGCAAGGGCGAGGGGACACCGGACACCACATCCGGTCAGGGGGTGGAGAGGAACGGCATTCTGATGCTAGACCTCGAGGCAGGAGGTCATGATCCACGCATGATGTAAACCAACAAATAAAGGAATACCTATAAGATGCACATCGTGTCCTGTGTGAGTTCCTGGGTGGTAGGACACGACAACTTGCATAACGTAATGTAATGTGAATGCAGAGCCCGCACATTGCCCAAATGAACAGAGGGGCTCCTGCACACATTTGTTTTCAGTTATGGGCTGTCACAGAGCAACTACAATGACACTCACTGGCAGGCGCTGACTATGTGAGCTGTGCTCTGAATTAAGGACGCTGAAAGTACTATAGGACTGGCAGCATTTGTGACGCGCAAGTAGGTGCTTTTAAAGCTATTATTTAATTTCCAAATAAACCGCGCCCTCCACCCCAATCTTAGCTTTAGGTGCGGCTGAACCACATGTAATAAAAGGATCTCTGCTACAAAAGCAGCAACCCACTGAGCTATCTGCACACAATACAGTTCAATACAATACAATATGGTGGTAGAGTTTCTTTGCAGTAGGCATATTAACCCTCTGCGCTACATAATGATGAGAGTGAAAACTGTCACTAGACAAAACTCTGACCTCTCTCCAGCGGGAACATTAATCACCCCACTTATCTTTGACTTAGCAAGTCTCACTGTGCTGGAAAATAAAGGCTTCTTTGTACTTACTGGCACTGTTAAGCATGAATAGTAAAGGCTTTGCACTAAGAGATCATCAAAACTGCTAATTCAGTTAGAAAAAAACTTGGAGATGGCCCTGCATTTACAGCACATATAGACAACCTTAGTGTACCCATTCTCTAAATGAACATTTTGAATCCTGTCAGTAGCGGATTACTAAATTAATATCTGACTTACCTGATTTCTTGATAGCGAGCCATATTGCCCTGCAGCCACAACCTGTGCCACCTGCTCTTAAAATGAGACTCACGCTGGCCTGGTGAGTCCGGGTCACAGTTGGGCTCTGCCTGGGCTGGTGCTGTAACAGAACATGTCGAGGTCAGGAGAAGGTGAACAGGCGGTCGATTAACGAAACACAGTCTCCCTCCTTTAACTCTAGGCCATCAGCAGAGTGCGCAGAGGAACAACAGTGAATTCCTGGGTGCCGACTGGGGGGCAGGAAATTGAAACACCCTGTCACAGCCTGGGCCATCCGGTGTGTCCTCGTGGGAGCTGACACAACCTGGGGATCATCTACAAAAAGCAGGTTTGGCGCAAGTGTCAACAGCTTTTTGGCATAAGAAAGAAAGCCTTCAATGCCATAAATAACAGACTGGGTAATTATTGCATTTGGTAAATAGATGCCTCTGCAGAGTGGAGCTGCTGCGTCTCCTCGATCCCTTGTCTGTGCTCAACCCTCCCGTAGAGACGCTTGCAACACATACACTTCTTAATGCTGTGTCACGGGCCTCTTTCTTGCTTCTCCCCTTCGTGATTTCAGCGGGTGCTGCAGCGCCCCTGCATGGCACATGCTTCAGTACCTTTTTAAACTCCGAGAAGCATGCTGATTATTAGGGGGATTGTCCAGTTAGTGTAAAATCAATAAAGTTGCTTCAAACAATTCAAAGAGTAAAGTGTCTTTCAGCAGACCTGGCTAGGCGGTTGGGGCTGGATTGTTCCTCTGGGCTCGAGGTTCCAGCATGACCGTGAGCTGAGCCAAGGCTTCAGGCGCGAGCCTGGCTCGAGCTTTCAGCTGCTCGCCGGGAGAGGCTGTCCACTGTCACACCTGCCTTTGCCAGGAAGTTCAAAAAGCATGTGAATGTGCCGCCCTTGCCGCCATTTTTATTATGAAAACCAATATGCTGCACTTTCCAGCAAGTGCTGCGCTTTAGAAATTAAACGAGGGCAGTTACTATAGGCTTTTCTGAGGAGCAATTTTAATCAAATGCCTGCCACTTTATTCTAACTGCCCCACCCCTAACAAATCGCGCAATAACGACAATCCACACTTCATTATACATAGCAGAAAAGGTCACTTTATTAAGACAGGTAAACAGAATAATCCTTGCATAAACATGTCACGAGAGAGAAAACAAACATATTGGCAGTCTTTAAACATTTCCCCATCATAAATATATTTCCAAGAACATTCCCAACAATCCTTAACAATACCCCCACATACTGTACAAACCCAAAATTCCTTTTTCCGCTTTGTTTCCATATCCATCATTTTCTGTGAACCCTCCCCCCACCCAGAGGGAAGGATAAGTCCGCTCTAGACTATCCCAAACCCCCCAAAAAGCGCCACCCAGGAAAACCAAAGAGTTTTCCTGGCCCCACCCCATGTCTCGCTAAAAAGAAACTATACAGTATGGCTGTCGCACCACAGAGTGTCGCCCCCAAAATCCCGCTTTTTAAATTTTTTTTTAAATCCCTCAATTCCAGAAGATAATAGGCCTGACCAATCTGAGATAGATACACCCCATCCTCCCGGAAAAGATGCTGTTCCACACCTGGAATATTTTTCCGTGAGACAAAAACTTTAATACCCATGGCAGGACAAAACTTTTGCAGTGCTCGGTTCAATTGGCGTCAAGCCCTTCCCATAGCCGCATGACTGCGAGCCCCTCTCCAATGATGCCGGGAAATAAACTCAGTCCAGACCAAATCACCCTTTATGACCGCCAAATCTAATTTCATCTGTTTGAGAAGAGGCAGCCCAGATAACAGTACTAAATCGTTTTCGCCTAAATGGATCATTAATAATTCAGAGAAAACTCTCTCCCGTGACAACCTAGAAAGCAAAGGAAACAACGCCCCCCATTTCATCCCACCAACACCCTTCCAAAAAACGTCATGCCCCTTGTTGTGAAGGCCCAGCTCTCTGCCGCAAATCTGCTGCTCAGCAAACGTAGATGACCATTTCACAAGTGAATGTCCTATGATCCATGTCTGCATTTTTCGTGGTAGAGAATTAACTCCAACTAAGGTGGAAAAAAAAAATTAGACATGCAAACCATACAGACACAATAGGCAATCACGTCCTAACATAATGGGAACAACCATCTGACCTCCATCTACCAATCCCCTTAATATCCTCCAAAACCCACCCCAACCTATATGCCTCAGTGGCTGCACCAATTCTGAACGAATGTGTCCTAATTAAGAAAGGATGCTTCCCAACCAGAATCAAAGCTTTCCGTACAACCGCTAACAGCTGAAAACTAATGGTGCTATCCCTTCAAAATGACAAAATATAGTCCCTTGTCGAAAATAAGGAGAATGCAACAATGACTCCCATTCTCTACTAGGGCAACAACTCAAAACACCACTGCCTTTCAATTGAATCCACGTACCCCTGCCCAATTGATCAGTTGTCGAGCGCCTCAACAAAATCTTGAGAATTCTGGATACAACTGAATGTCACTAGTCTGTAATCCCAAATGTCCCCCCAAACCCAACAATCCAGACACCCTGAACGCCCCAAAAAACAAACATATCATACAGAGCCAAAAACGAGAGACCTCCCAACCATTAATACAACAAATCGGCAACTGGGCCAACAATAACCGTAAAAGATCGAAAGTAATTGGCTCACGCAACTGCAAAGAACGTGAACGTATTCTGCTGAAAACCTTTAACATGCGACGTAACAAGACTCCCCCCCAAATCCCTCCCCCACAAAAGTTGACCATAGAATGAAACACCCACTAGGTTACCTGCAATGGTCGTAGGAGATAAACCTGTATCCATCAAGAAAAAGACAAACTGAAGCACGAAACCTTCATCACCCCCTGATACCCCCTTCACATCCCGAGAGGTAGTATAGTTTAAAAATTCAGACCAAGCCTGGCGATAAATACGTCTGTTGGAGGGAGCAATAATTGTTCAACCAGCTCTGTAATCCTCCATCCCCCAGTACACAGATGTCATGAGAAACCGCCGTTTTGCAGCTGCCCGCCCCTGGTGCCAACTTGCAAAATCTCTGCCAATTAGAACAAGAAAGCGTCAGCGATAGCAGTATTAACACCTGGAATGTGTTGTGCCTTGAAAACGTCAATGTTCAATCTGAAACTCCGCAACATGAAACATCTCAAACGATGCAAAAAACGTACATCTTTAGCCCTTTGTCTGTTAACCAGGCTCACCACTGACATATTGTCAATATAGAATAGAACATCTCTGACCGTGAGCTCCTCAAAATAGCAAAGCCACGATAAAAGGGAAAAAATTCTAAGAAAGCGATACTGCGTCCCAGTTGCAGCCACTGTTGGGGCCAACTCTCCGCACACCAGCATCCATTCCAAAAGAGCCCGAACCCGTGAGCCCCAACAGCGTCTGAAAATATCTGAATCTGCCAAATTGTATTTTTCTTTCACAAAAAAGAGCAAAAAACCATTAAACTCATCCAAAAATTCTTAGCTAGAACAACAGATCTTCCTTGACAGCTTGAAGGAGACGTATCCTATGGTGAGGGAGATAAGCTCCTGACATTGCCATTCCCAATCTCCTGCAGAAGGTTCTGCCGACCCTAACCACCCTATAAGCAAAATTCCAGTATCCCAGCAACCGCCGAGCCTGCCTGAGCTCAATTTTCTTTAGACAGAAATTCCAACAAAAAGGACCTTATCTCTTCCACCTTACCCGCTGGTAGACGTGCCATCATAACCTCAGTATCAATTTCAATGCCATGATCCTGGTAGAAGACCCCTATGTTTTTGTCCAGAGCTAATGGTACGCCAAAATCTGCTGCCATAGCTTGAAAAATGTCTAACACTTACTGACATTAGTCCGTCGGTGTCTCCCAAATAAACATAAAATCATCCAAATAGTGACAAATAGCTAAGTGACCGCTTATTTGCACCAAACACCATTGAAGAAAAGTGCTGAACACTTCAAACAACGCACATGAGACTGAGAATCCCATAGGAAGTACCATATCCCCATAGAAAGAACCACTAAAAACATACCTGGAGGTCAGAATCTGATGGGCGGCCCCCCAAGGTTTATCGTTAAAAATGCTAACTGTGGCCCTAAATTCCTCAGCATAATTTAGCCAAGCATAACCACCAAATTCTATCTGAGCCCTCCAAATAGTGTCAATATATTTAAACATGTCTACAGCCCTGTCCTGGTGTCGTTCACAGTAAACACTGCCATATTTAAAAACGCAGCAATCCAATTCTCGATAGTCTGAGGGACTCTTGGATGCCTAGATACGTCTCACTCATCCTCCTTGGACCCCTCCTTGGCTTGAACATCACTATGTAACAGCCGAAACACGTAGACAAACTCATGCTGCCAAATTTCTTGTTTCGTGTTTTCAGAAATGTGAGTACCCAATGGCAGAGCCAAACCCATGTAAGGAAGTTTTTGCTCGAAACTCGAGGAACTAGAGAACTGTACCTCCTTGGACACATCCTTCCCAGATATTTGCCCAGCATCACCCAAACCCGTTCACCACCCTCCCGCTCGAACCAGGAAAAACATCAAAAATCCAGCAAGGTCCCCTCCTGCATACTGCCTACCACCCACGTGTGGACCACCAACCCATAACCCATGCCAACAGGAGAAACAGTATTCTTGTCCGACAAAGGTTGAGACCAAGCAGCCCACCAATGAGGTTTACCTGATGTTAATTGGGCAGCACATTTCTGAAGCTCCCATGTTTCATCGCGTCCACGATGTCCGCCACACCAGTCTTGAGACGCCGAAGAAGAAGAATCCGCTCCTGATTCCTGAAACATACTAGCAGAAAACTTTGCCCCATTGCCCCTTCCCAGCGTCGCCTGCTGAGAACCTGACAGAAAAGCATCATGACTGCCATCATCAATATACCCCCAGCACCAGAAATACGCTCCCCATATCTTCCATCACAATGGTCCATAATCAAAGTTAATTCATTACTAGTACTTGGCATAGCACCAACACCCACTCCACCATCAAAAGATGTCCAAAGGTCACTGGCCTCCGCTAGGAGAGCCCAGCCGAAACTTCAATATCCGCATTTGATCTTCCACGTGTGAAAGGAAAAAATATTAGAAGCCGCAACCTGATTCGCCAATGCCAATCCGAAGACACCAGAAGCTGTAGATCCGACTGGCTGAGACGTAGACTTCTTACCGTTCCTGCCAGAAGCCGTACAAAAACTTACCAGAACAGGAAACTGAGCTGGACCTTCCATCCGCCGACGATACAGTTGAGGAATGAGTGGGATTCAAGGAAAATAGGAACAATGCTGGATACATTATTAACATCATCAAATACAATGCCATGTTCTACTATAGGACACCCCCCACATCCTGGAAAAAACAAACTCATCCCCACCCAGACCTGCAACTGTGACGCAGTCATCAATAATATCCGAAGTATTGCACCCTGCAACAGATTTCGCCCTGGAGGGGGAGCCTCTTGGCTGAGTATTAAACACACCAAATGATGAAAACCCCACACCCCCATTCTCCATGTCCTGAAATGACCCAGAGTCACGGTTAGAAAACCAAACATCCTCCTCAATATATCCCTCTTCACCCTCACTATCCGTGGAATATCCCACCAGGACACCAGGACAACCAACACCAGATACAGAGGGGGGGCTATAGTAATCAAAACAGAAGCTCCACTGGACTACAGACATTTCTCAGGGCCATTACCAACACCCCCAGATGCAGTACCGGAAACACCCTTCGCCTGAGGTATAAACTGTGTGCCCTTGAAATGGCACCTCTCTTCAAAATGACACCTCTTAGCCAGGGAAGCCGGTACACTGCTGGCCTCACCAGCACCCCTCCTGCTCCCCCGCTTACAATAAAACGCTGAGCAGAAACAGCCCCCAGCCGCCCAACAGCCACCACTGACAAAGACGAGCTGTGCTGCTACACAAACCTAGAGCGTGCATTCCGCCCTCAGGGGCGCCCTCTTCGCGCTATTAACGGTGCCTGAAAAGTATTCAGTGCTCTGAGAGGAGGGTGGCTCTTAGCAGGGAAGCATGCTGCCATCGGCTCACTCACCCCTCTCGCTGCCGAATGCTTCAGTCGCCAGAGGCCCGCTCCAGCCGCCTCTGAAACACCTGAGCAGGGCAGGTCCTCCCGCCCCACCTCCAGAAGGACACGGAGAGCATCCGACACAACGCTGTCCGACATCGCCTCCAAGCTCAGGACCTCTCCGCTGACGGAAGAAAATCTCCTCCTCCCAACGAAGCAGCTGACTGGAACAAAAAAAAACGCCTCCTCACGAACACAAACAAACGCCGCCAGTCGACGCCTCACAATGAGGTGTTCCCGCCCTATGCAGCCGCTAGAGCCACCCTTAGCCCCGCCCCCCCAATCTACACCTATCCAATCGCGCCATGTGGATCGTCCTCACCACGCGAAAATTCCCTGGGGGACACCGGTTCACGCCCCGGTCCCCCTGGGCCCCATTGTGCAGCAGCAACATGAAAATAATGTCATTCATCATGCTGCGCTGCGTGTCGGGTGAATATTAAGAGGCCGGGTGTGCGCACCATTTCATTCTTGGTGAAGAGGCTTGCTGTCAATGAGGGGGGCCGGGCCCCTGTGGCGTGGCCCCCCCCCGCATCACGGGGGCCACGTGGGCTTGTGTTACGCCCCTGGGCTCACCCCTGTACAAGGGGCAGATGAACAACAACCGATTGTTCATAAACCAATGAGATCATAAACAGAACCTGTCCCCACAGGGCCAGCGCTAAAAGGAACCAAGAGACAATCAGATTCCCTGAACCATTGTAGAAAAGAACTGTGAAGGGCTCATGACATTAGAACTTTCTTGCCAGTGTGATGAGCTGGGGACCACTGACCTTGAGTGGAGTTGGAACACCATGAGATTGGCATCCATTGAGAAGAAGACAGGCTCTATGTAAATTCCTTAACTAGTTAGTAAATCATGATAAAAATTCCGGGTGCCATCAAAGTATGGAGAGTGTACTGCCTGTCCACTGTTTTGGCACATATCCTGGTCCTGCACTACCTCTGGAGGACTGGCTGCCTGGTGGGGATTTCTATGCCAAAAGGCAAATGTGTATCCATCAGCGTAAAGAATGAATGTTTGACAATCAGGAATGCTAAGCGGACCCATGTCTTTTACTCCTGCTAAACTTTTATTTTTTGTTTTTCACAAACAAACACTCAACATGGAAGATTGTTTGTGAAAAACAGAGTTAACCTAAAGTGCAGTGCATTTTCTCCGCTTGCGTAAGGGCCGTTGTTCCTCTTCTCTTCCTGGAATTGCCATGTGTCGCACAGAAGATTTTGGAAGAGAAAATCTACTGTAGGTGGCAAGTCCTAAACAGGACAAACCTCACAAAGAATCTGTGGCAGTAACCCTCTGACAGGCATGTGATTGCCTTTTATTGGCCGCTCCACCTGAGTTGGTTAATGGTACGTCCCGCTCAGTGGAGTAGGGGAACATTGAGTTAAATGTGAGAACTTCTAGCTCATGCAGGTATTCCATTCCACCATACTCTAGATGACCCCTTACCTGCCATTTTCCAAATACCATTGATAATTCACTCTGCTGAATCCTAGGAGAAATATTAGCAGAGCAAACATTTTGGCAAGCATCTTGGGTGCTGTCTTCAGACTTCAGGGTTGCTTGAAACTGTAACTGTCCAGAGAATCCCCAGAATCACAATTGAGATTATAGAATCAGAATATGAAAGTATGTGTTCCTCAAATACACAGACATGAAGGAGTCTTTGTGCTATACGATTATAAGAGGCAGTCAACCATGCAAGACATGACTTCACAAAGCAGATACATTGTTTGAGAGTGATCACATAGTGAAAACACCACAATGGACGAGGAAACTAAAAGTTGATGGTGAACACTTTCTAACCTCATTTCCATTAAGAGACTGGACCGATTTCACCCTTCTCTATTAGAAGTTGTACTTCTCTCTGGAGACTGGATTTCTTGAGGGGAGACCTAAGTTACTCTTTAATGATAGCACTTTAGTCATATATCTGAAAGACGTCTAGTGATGGGGACTTATTTGGTACTGCCCAATACCTAAGCATTGTTTACTTCTTTCTCTAATGTTTAAGTCCCCCGCTGATGTTTGTGCAGAGGTACTGAGGACAGGGAGTCTAATGTTACATTATTTGAACAGAACAATCCGCTCCACAGTCAAGAGGCCTGATTGACATGTTCAGTAGTGAAATTGCCTCTTAAAAGAGTTATCTCTCCTTCTATTGTACACCCATCTCTTGAAGGAGCACTTGGCAGTGTTAAATCTCTATCTGGGTGGAAAAATCTAACTGACCTATGCTTCCACTATGAAAATAGACGTTTTGGTCGAAAAGGAAAAGCCAAATTGACACTTTTAGCTGATTGCCTTCCTTGTTTACCAAATATGATCCAAAAGTAGTTCTGTACCAAAAGATTTAGCTTGAAAGCTATGTCCTTGTTGTTTACTTCTTGGGGTTGGTTCCAAAAATAATAGCACACAGAATACATTGATCATTTAGAATCGCGACATGTAGGTCTAAAACAAGAATTTCAAGTGAAAACTGCTGTTGTTTTTCCATCATCTCTAGTGTTGTACCCCATTAAGTGTCCACCACTAAAACTGATATGAAGGCCTGGAAATCTCTTTTGGAGAGTTTTTGGCAGTGTATGCATAATAACGTCCTTAACTGTGAGCAATAGTGGGTGGCCCTTAAACTTAAGTGCCCATAAACAACACATAAAAAATACACAAATAAGGACCTGATTCTGATGTCATTCAAAAGGGATCCGAATCGGATTTGTGTTTGCCGAATCTGATCCAGAGCCCTTGTTTCCGTCCGAATCGTACACACTTTCGAACGACTAAGTACGATGCCTGAAAACCAGTGGGGTTGTTCGAATCAGTACTGAAAGGCATTCGGACAGCTCGCGTCTTTCGGTGCTGAATTGTACAGCTCCATGAACTTGGATTCCAAACGAGCGCGTACGATGACCAATTCAGAAAGCTGTTCAAAATCGGATTCTCTGGAACTTATCGGCTGCTGGAACTTGTCTTTGGGGGCCTGTAGCAGGCCCCCTTCAGCCAGGGCCTTCCAAATTGGGCCTGTGGGGGTACCCAAGGGAATGCCCTTTCCAACCATACACAATGTGGCAGGCACCATTGGGTGCCCACCACAGGGTGCACGATTTTCTCCAGCCACCCCTTTCTTCAATGGGAGACTGTGTTCTCGGTCAGATCACAGGCTCCCATTGAAGTCAATGGGACCCCGACCGAATCATATCCGGAAGCATCTGGATGCAACGTACTCGGTCGGTCGGACTTCCTGATCTGAGTCATCCAGAAAGCATTTCAGAACCGATTCGGTCAGAATGCTTTCCGAATAAAATCAGAATCAGGCCCAAAATAAAAAAAAGCATACAGAACCATAAACATGTGCTTGCAGATTAAAATGATAAATCTACCAAAGATACTCCTAAAACCCCCAAAAAATGATAAAAGCTTTACTGAAAACAGTAATTTTAATTAAAATACAAGCATATAAAAAGAGCCACACACAAATAAACCACTCCTATTGGCTACCCATCCATTGATTTTCTATGTCAAAAAGCCACTTTGAGAAAGGAGCTAACCCTTGAGCAGATATCGGGGGTATTCAACAATTGCAAGCAAAACAGAGCATCTCAACATCTGCATTGCCCCAGGTTGATAAGAAGGGGCTAAAGACGATGTTTGCTCGGGAGGCAGAAATAATTGCAAAAAACATACAAAATAATAACGATTGCTCTCATGTGTAGTCATCAGTACAGGGCAAGGCAGAACCCACCCAGAGAACTAGAATCTCATACAAAGCACAAGAGCCACCTAATCATCATTTCTCTGAACCGAAAGAGGAGAGACCTCTCCCAATTGGTAAGATCTAGGGAAAGATAAGAGGCTGGTTCAGTTGAAGGAAAGGAACTGTAATAGGTCAACACCAAGGGTTTCAATAACTCAGTTTTCAACATTAGTTTGTATTCTAAAAATAATTGCTTCACCCTTAGTTTGTCCTCACTATTAATGCTCAAGGGCTAGTTAACAGGGAGGACAAACTCAGGGTGTGCAAAGATTTGGAGATGTAATTTAGCCATGAAATTGTACACCCCTTGTCCAGACTAAGACAGTCCAGGATGGTGTCTCTACATAGTGAAGCATCCCAGTTATGACCCATAATAGCGGGGGGAATTAACCTTATCTGTGAGGTATTGTTAATTTAGCTCTGAGTGGATGATGAAACTGAAGCTAGATGGTGGGCTATGAATAAACCTTAGACAGATGCAGATTTCTTCTGCTTCGAGGGGAGAGGTATTGTGGTTGCCCCAAATCCCTGCCCTATAGGTAACTTCCGGGACACACTGGGCATTGTAAGAATTAACTAGATGGGAATTAGTCCCTTTCCCTATGGGTCTTGGGAGCTTGGGGATGGCACCACCGCTCTCCTAATTTTAAGGCATGAATTGTTTAGCTGTGATTGCAAGGTCCCTGAAGCACTTAAGGTTACTCCTAAATAGCTCTCACTACTAAGTGGCTGGCCCCTAACAGTGAGCCTGGAGATGTTTATTTTACCAGTCCCAAACACTATTTTATAAGACTTCCCATAATTGGTAACCAGGTCCAGTCTGCCAATGAAGGAAACAAAGTGATCCATTAGCGACTGCAAGGCATTAGGGGTACGGTCCAGTAGGACTGAGTCGTCCACATACAGTAGAGCAGGTTCCGGGACATGAGCAATCCTTGGGATGTCAACTAGGGTTGAGGTCAAATGGGGACATAAGCCATTAATATAGATGGGAAAAAGCAAAGGGGCCAGGATTCATCCTTGCCATACCCCACACTTAAAAGGGAATTAAGGTGACATTTTCCCATTACTGCTCAAGCTCACTGTTGCTGATAGTTCAGTGTGCATAGTGTGCAAGAAATTCACTAAGGACGACTCCACGCCCGACTCCAACACATCAGTCACAACTTGGCCCTGTAGCAGTATTGGAGGCAGTCAATAAGTCCGTGAAGGCCGGGTACAGTGGGCAGCGCCTGATGTGGACGTATTTGTTAACTAGCATACTCAAGTGCATACATTGCTCCACTATACCCAGACTAGGACAGAACCCAAATTGGAAAGGGTAAAGAATATTTTGTTCTTGAGCACATACAGCAAGGCGCCTGTAAATCACTCTTCCTGTGATTTTACCAGTACTATCGATAAGCAAGATTGGCCTGTAACACTTAGGGGACATGCAATCTCCCTTTTTAAATATGGACACATGAGAGGGGGATATTTGTATTTAAAGAATGACTGAAAATGTTTGTGATCAAGGACCCCACAGATCAGTATTGCACTTAATGAGGCCAATTGGGGCTCCATCTGGTCCAGGGGCTTTCCAGTCGGAACTCTGCTGTATTGCTGACTCTACTTCCGGCAGAGAAACAAGGAGGAGCAGTGATTGCAATAATCTATTCTGTAAAAAGTTAACCATATCAGCATTAACCTCAATGTGGTAAACTGCAATATAATGTGAGACCCAATCAGACCCTAAGATGTTGTACTGGAGAAAAGGGCTTGCGGGGACATTCCTGATTCTGATTTTTTTTACTGTGTCACAAAAAAGTTTGCTGGTATTCCCTGATGCAGAAAGCTCCAGAAGTTCCCAAACTCTCTTATGTGGAGGCTCCTTCCTATGTTAAAGGACAAATTTGACATCCAAGCCGGCCTGGCAAACCTCAGACCAATCTCTCAGGGTGGCAACCAAAGCCTTCTTAAGCCTTCGGTTGGCTGCTGAGAAATGTTCACCAAACCACCAAGGACCCGCCTTGTCAGACAGGGAAGGATAAGCAGCAATTGTTTCATGCTCTGACTTAAACTATCAAAATGTGCTAGCATGATACCACTGTTCTTTTCTGCCAGGTAATTAAGAAACAACCACTGTTGCTGCTTCAAAAGTGAGGTCAAGGTGTCGGCAGGATCATTCATGTGCCAGATAAGCATGTGGCTGTCTATGGAATGCTGCGGGATGGGGATAGGGCTAAGGGGATGCTTGTGTTTATGTCTGCTTAAAGGCACTTGTCCGATAGCAAAAAGGGTATTATGATCTCGCCACTTTGTCTGCACTACCTCCCCCTTAGACAATCAAGGTAAAATGTTCTTGGTTACGAATATGTAATCAGTGGTCAATGCACAGCCGAGCCCTCTGTAGGTTGGCAAAAATCGCCCACCCCCTCTTTGTATGTGAACTAGGTTGACTAAGGCATGTACTGCTAGGTGTTTGGGAAAACTCTTTCCCCCTGTCATCACTAACCTTGACATGAGTTTTCTCCTCTGTTGCCCTTACTTCCCAGGTATAGCTGCCAATTTATCATTAAAATCTTTGCATCTTTGCACAACAAATAATGCGGCTGGAAATTGAGGCTACCCCTAGTCGATTGTAATTAGGAAAGAAAATCAAACAACTAAGTAATGTGGATAAAGATTGCATTAGTAAAATAGATATTGGAAAAGTTAATTAAATAAAATGAAAATCTGGATAATCTGTCCAATATCATTAAAGTTAAAAAAGCCGGTGATCTGGAGTCAATGACCTTTATGTCCACGTGAAGATTCAAGCTAATCCAGATCACTAAACCTCCCCCTCTGGGTGAAGGAATTGCTTGGCTAGAGAAGCATGCATAGCCCTCGCAGGATGTTGGAACAGTGGCCCAAGGCATCTAGTATGGATATAATGTCATAAAATCTCTTAAAATCCATGTCTACCATTTTTTCCTATGTTGTCCACTGTAGAGGCATCCTCAGAAACAACATTTATTTTACCCAAAAAACGAGTCAAGAGAGAACACTCATTCAATATGTCAGAAAAAAAACCTGCTGCATATCATTTCATAGGGTACATTTCATGCAATCCCCGTGGTCGTGGATTTCACACACTCCTACTTGTGTTGCATGGCAACATACTCAGTAAAAGAGGGAGTTGGGGCCCCAATACAATAGTCTATTCCATGAGCCTGCGCAAATCTTAAGAAGGTTGAGGCATTGCCCTTAAATGTAATATTTCCCAAATCAGGACCTACATTCTAGTCACGTAATCTTACTTTGCTGTAGTTTCCAGCTCTACTCCATTGTAAGTAATTCATTAATTATCCTGTGCCTAACCCTCTTGTAGCTTGGCACAAAAGCTGTCAGACTTTACTTAGAAGCAATGTGTAAAGTGTTTATGTAGGACACAAACAATGATAAAACACAACATTTAAAAAATCACACATCAGTTTAGCAAAATAGTGTAAACTAATAAATGAGTTGATACCAAAACGACTAAAATCCAATCAGTAGAACCAGAGATATGACATTTTAAAGATTTAAATAGAAATAGTGCTTAAAAGCAAAAAGCGCCAACTGTGGTTTTCTGGTTGCGTAGGACCAGGGCAAAGTCACAATTTCAAGCTGACCATGATGGAGCATGGGCCAGATACAGAGACCGAATTAGACCCACTGAACAAGTACCTTAAATCCTGGTTGTTGGGTTTTGCAAGGTCCAGCCTCAAGGATGCGTCACTCAGTGGAGGGTTTAAGGTTCTGCGTTGAGGGTGCGTCACACAGCGCCAGTTCCAAGCAGCTGTGGTGCAGGGATGCGAGGTCCTCCATTAAAAATGACTCACTCTTTCTTGGAGCCCAATAGACTAGTGTGAGTATGCCTAAGTAGACAATGTGTATATATATATATATATATATATATATATATATATATATATATATATATATATATATATATATATATATATATATACATATATATATATATTCACTGAAAAAACCATAGGTTATAAACCATATATAGTTAGGAATTAGCATTTACAAAACCTTGAAAATTCACTGAAAAAACCATAGGTTATACACCATATATAGTTAGGAATTAGCATTTTTAAAACCTTATTTTACTCACACAAAACCATTGAAATTCCATATATAGTTAGTTGCACTAACTATATATCGCGCACCCGCAATCCACTGCTGATGATGTCACATATTACATCATTGATGACATGGTCAGTGACATCACTGATGACATCACTGACGACATCTCAAATGACATCACTGATGACATCACTGATGACATCTCATTTGACATCAATGACCACATCACTGATGATATCATTCATGTGACAATACAATGCATCTCCTCACATTTTAATATAACCTCTGTTTCACCCAGTGTTAAATACAGAGTATAATTTTTGAAACCATTGACACACCAATACTAGTTACTACATATGTACTCACTGATTCCTACGTCTACACACACATTCACTCATTCACCCATACAATCATTCATACATACAATCACTCATCTTTACAACACTATCATATGCACTCATACACCTATACAGACACTCACACTCTGCCACTCATCCATGGAGTTACTCACACACCTAGTCAGTCCTGTAAAGAATCAATCACACTTCCATTTTCTTGTCTATACAGTTAAACATAGAGCACCTTACATTTTCAAACGTATACTAACACATACTTACCTTGTTATACAATCATTGATATAAGTACACATTGATCTGCACAGAGTCACACACCTCCCAGCCAGCCACACACACACTCAGTCTCCCATACAAATACTTGGACAATCAATCAATAACCCATATAGTTACTCATATAGCTACTGATCAACACATGCAGCAGTTTACAGAACAACAGACATAATGATGCACAAATTAAGACAGTTTAGTCACTAACCCATGCACTCAGTGAGATACATTTAATCACTCACTCATACAGTCAGTCATGCACCTACTAAATCCTTCGTCCAGACACTTATACATCCACTCATTCTTCAATATGTAAGACATATTTAAACTTTACAGAAACATAAAATCACTGGATGTTGTTATCAGTGATGTCATCAGTGATGTCATTTGAGATGTCATCAGTGATGTCATCAGTGATGTCACTGACCATGTCATGAATGATGTAATATGTGACATCATCAGCAGTGGATTGCGGGTGCGCGATATATAGTTAGTGCAACTAACTATATATGGAATTTCAATGGTTTTGTGTGAGTAAAATAAGGTTTTAAAAATGCTAATTCCTAACTATATATGGTGTATAACCTATGGTTTTTTCAGTGAATTTTCAAGGTTTTGTAAATGCTAATTCCTAACTATATATGGTTTATAACCTATGGTTTTTTCAGTGAATTTCAATGGTTTTTTAATAGCAAATATCTATAGCTGTAAAATGTATTCTTATTTAAATCCAAAAATATATTTTATATGTTTATTAATAATTTTTTTTAAATATTTTTTTTGTTTCGCTCCCGGTCCGCGCACCGGGAAGCTTCCCGTTAGCTCAATTTGATGCCGCGACCCGGTCCGCGAACCGGTAAAAAATCAACATAGTGACGGTATCGCGTTGCCGCGTAATGCGTCTTATGACGTACTGCGTTAGCGCACCCGGAAGTGCCCCGGGACCCGGACCGAGGCGCGAAACGCAGCTCCCCGGAAGCGATCCGCGGCACGTCGCGAAAACGCGATGTATCGCGTTGCCGCGTAATGCGTCTTGTGACGTACCGCGTTAGCGCACCCGGAAGTGTCCCGGGGCGCGGACCGGGGCGCGAAGCTTAGCGACCCGGAAGCTAACCGGGGCGCGTTCCGCAGCGCGTAACATGAGCGTGAGAGGTCATGTGACTTGTTAATAAAACTTTTCATTGGTTCATTTCAATTTTGGTTTCATAATGATGTAAGGCTAGGTCAGGTGACCTAAAAATAACACTTTTCATTGGTTGAGAAGTATTGTTTTTCCCAAATGATGAAAACCCCTCCTTCTTTCCTCACTCTGACTTTCATCATTGTGAGAGGAAGACCTATTTTGCTTGTTGGAAAATGGCTTCATTGGTAGCTTCAGCTGGTGGACCCCCACCACCACCTCCACCTCCTCATGGGAAGAGAGGACCACCTCCCCAGGTCATTACCAACACTGAGGAGGAAGATGAAGAAATGGATGAGGAGGGAGAAGAACCACAGTTCTTAGAAGAGGTGCCCCGGGTTTCCAGAAAGAAAGCCAGTTTCATCTGGCAGTTTTATTCGATCCCTCGTGGCCAAAAAAAAGTCAATGCGAGGTATGTCACCTGCCTCATATGCAAAGAACAATTGTCCAGAGGGACGGACAAAAAATATAGCTATGGAAATCACACAATGCACAGGCACATGACAAGGAAGCATCCACTAAATTACAGCCGGGCGGAAATAAGGGATATGCAGGACAATCCAAGACCAACTCCTGTGGCCAGACCAACAATACCGATTTCTCTAACACCAGAAGAGGCACGGGAAACTGTGCCAAATATTCAAGAAAATTTTGGGCACATGATTCACTTATGTATGCACTGTCGTGCATTATTAGCTTGTGGCAACATGAGCATCAATGCACTCAACCTGGCGTATGAACACCATGATTGCCCTAACCGCCCCCAGTAATTTTTTTTTGCTCCTGTTGAGCCCTTTTCAACGCCTGTTTTTTGTTGTTTCCCCCCCCCCCAAAAAAACCAAAAAAAATATAAAATCGTTCAAAAAATACAAAAAAAACAAAAAATGTTCAAAAAATAAAAAAAAATATAAAACAACAAAAATATAAAAAAAAAAGTTCTTTTCAGAACTACCTTCCCTTTAAAAAAAAATTGCTAGAATGTTTAGCACTCTGGCAAGCTCTATTTCTTTTGGTTCGCTCCCGGGTTAGCTTCCCGGTACGCGGACCGGGAGCTAACCAAAAAAAAAAAAAAAAAAAAAAAGTGTAAGTATAAGGAAAGTAAACAGAGAGTGATGTTAAAAGAAAGACAGCTATAGGGAGTAAAAAAGAGATACTGTTTAATAGATCTATTTACCGAAGAAAAGACAGAAGAGGGTATAATTGTGAAAAACAAAATAGATAACGAAGTGAAAGAAAAAAAAGAGAGTATAACATTAACAAAGAAGAGTTTCTTGGAGAATGTGAGTAAATGTTCAAAATAAGATTAAAACATGAGGAATAACAGAGAGAAAAAATAGAAAACAGAAAACAAAAAATAACAGAAAAAGATTAATTGAAACAGCAAAGAAATGTAAGTAACATAGAGCCATATCATCAACATAGGCAATAAAAGTTTTGCAGCTTTTATTGGCAGAAATGTGTCGCTAAAGCTGCTTTTGTGGCAGAAAACTGCCGCTAAAACCACTTTTGCACCAGTTTTCTGCCAATAAAAAGAGCAATAATTTTATTGGCTGTGTTCATAATATTCCCCTTAGTGTGCTTCAACTACACAGAGAAAGCATTATGAACAAGTAGTGATAGAGTGATCAGTCAAAGACACTAAGAGTAATAGAGACGGAGTGAGTGAACAAGAGTGAGGAACTATGAGAAGAGAGGGACTGAGAAAAAGAGTGGAAGGAGTTGAGTAAGTAGGTAATAGAGAAAGGAATGAGGGAAGTAGCAAAGGCAGGAAACTGAGGGTTAAAGAAATGAAGCAGTGGAACTAATAGTAGTTAAATGTGATAGAAATGTAACGAAAAGAGTACAAAATATTTACCTTATAATTGTCGTTAAATTACTCACTTTTTGTTTTTATACTTTCAATCTGTGAAAGAGAGAACAAACATTTGAAAAATATTAAAACATGTATTTAAAAATTAGAAAAGACAAGGGAAAAGATTGAAGGACAAACAGTTTTTCAACAACTTTGACACTTACAGAAGCTTCTGCTTCTCCAGGCCCCCTACACAGTCCTAAAGATATACATTTTAAACTAACAGTATCTTGATGCAGATGAAGTGAGGCCTATCTTAAAACATGGTGCATCTTTTGCATTGCTGTTGTTTCAGAAAAGTGTCGCAAGACACTAACATTTTAAATAATTGCTTCAGGATGCCAATAAGATGTCTACTATCCAGAGGTTTGTTTGAGGTGAGGCCTACTCAGGGTTGCAGATGAGATTTACACTTGTTGAAGAGTACAGAGGAGATAATACATGTGAAGGTCTACCAATGAAGTGAGTCATGTCCACTGCACTCTTCAACAAAGTCCAAACCTCCTATGTTTCCCTGGACAGACCTAAACTTGATCTGCACAATGTGATTCGTAATGATAGGAAACACAGGTGATGTAATTGAAATACGTGCAATTTATTTTGCTCATTTCACAATCACATCACTTGTGTTTCCTTTGCTTAGGTATCTCATTGTGCAGATGTAGTCTAGCATATGAAAGAATACGCAGAAGTGCAGCACTGCATGCAACAACTTTGACACTTACAGAAGCCTCACCTTCTCCATGCCTCCTACACAGTTCTACATATACATCATAAATGCAAACAGTACAGAATTAATTATACATGTTAAATGGTTTATTTTTGCTGTTCTCAGAATGTATCAAAATTCACTAAAAACAGTGACTTGAAGGTATTCATCATATAACAGCGGGGAAAAAAAAACACAATCAAAATGATTGTGTTTAAAAAACCCATACAACATAAGAAATCAAAATTCAGAACTCCTTAAAGTTAACTTACTTTCCATGACGTCCAGGATGTCCTATGAACAGCTTACACTCTTTTGTGCTGTTATTACTTTCAGCCCGCCACTTTCTGAAAGAAAATCTCCATCGTTTTTAAAAACACGTTACATGCAATAAATGACTTCTTGCTCTCTACCACAAGTTTCCACAAGGCCAAATCTGGTCAGAGCCATTTATAACTCTTGTATTTCTTGTAAGCCAATCCCGTCATTTGGCATTTCCGCAACTTTCAGAATTAAAATGTTGAAGATCATTTTCACAATCCTGGAATAGTAATATCTTCCCCTTCTTGCTCAGTCATGTTCTACATTTCCTATAACACTGATACTGCTTACTATGAAGCAGACTTACACTACCTCTATGACTACTACAATTATTTAATTCTCTACATCACTTTTAATCACAAAGCAATGTAAAACAGTAGACAGCGTTGCAGACTTACATTCCCTCTACTCCATGTTTTGATTGGCTGCTTCAATTAGCTTATAAAAAGAAACAGTTTTTCTGAACTCATTCAAAGTGCACGTATTTCTCCATGACGTCCAGTCCTATGGTTAGAAGTTATGTCTCTGAACTACACTTATCCTCAAGGCCAAATTGTGTAGGAGCCATTAGAACTTCTTGAAATTCCACAGAGCACATCCCGAGATTATTTCCCTAAAATTTTGGTTTTAAAAACACCAGGTAAGAGTTTTTAAGGTCATACGGCAATTTTTTTTTGAAAATTAAAACAGAATCATTGCAGAATGACCAGCCATTTCTAGACTTTAAATAAGCTGTGTAATGTCCTGATGTTATTGAAGGGCCGTCATGATATATAATTGCTGCAGTTACAAAAGTCCTTCCTGATATTGACAACTGCGAAGCTACAAAATTTTTAATTAAAGTTGTCAATTTTGTTCCATCAGGCCTACATCGTTGGAACATTAAAATGACATACTGGCCATATGTTCGTATAAATAATGTGGACATCATTTCAGATTTACATTGGCTACACTCCATGTTGTGATCAGCTGCTTTTACTAGCTTATTAAAGGAGACTGATTTACTGTCTGGCAAAGTTAAATATATAAATCTTTCTGAGTCTACACTAGTAGTACTTGATACCATACAGTTCTCGCAGTCATGCTGCCATTGATAAGAAAGCCCAAACAGCTGATCTACATCTACACCTTCAGCATGCAATACATCAAGCATATACATTAAAAACTCCTGACAATCTTGCTGAATATTTTGAGAGAATTGTGTTTGGCCTGAACATCTGTCTAACAGATTTCGAATTTCAGACACACTTTCTATGTTTCTTCTATCAGTGCTACATTTCTCTAACACAGAATTTAACAAACTGCAAAATCTTTGATCAGAATTGACCACAATCTCTTCTTTTACATTTTCTAGAGAAAACAAAACATTAACCACTACATTAGCATAGCAGTTGACACCAGAACTGTTTTCAAATTGAAAACCAACAACATCTGCAACAGAATCCTTTTTGTTTCTGCTTGTAATTTTAGGTTCATCGACTTTTCGTCTTTTTGCTACAACCTCCCCAGTATTGGTCACATTTCTTCGTTTCCGGCCTACCACACGTTTCTCAAACAAAGGATACTGAGGCAAATGTGACGCATACTCTCTTCTTAACCTATTGTATTCCTTAACACAATCTAGATCCGCACAAATGTTTGTGACATCACACTCAATCAAGTACAATCCCGATAAAGTTCTAACTCGTGACAATGCCACGTATGCCATACCCTCCTTGAACACAGAACTGCCAATATTCACCAATGCACAGTCTACACTTAAACCTTGCGATTTATGGATTGTCACCGCATATGCCAAGCAAACAGGAAACTGCTTACGGCGAACATATAAGTCTTTTACAAGCAAAAATCTAGCAGAGCAACGACCAATTAGCTGTACTTCCTCAATGCCATCAAATTTAATTTTTAAAAATTCAATTCCATCTCTATTTCTGTATTTTACAAAATCAACAACATTACCCATTGATCCATTTACCAGACCTCTTTCAACATGTAAATTCCTTCTTAAAATTATACGGCAGTTCAAGCACACATTCAGAGTCTTTTCAAAACCTGCAGTTTTAGATATACTCTTCTCTAATGAATCCAATTTTGTTTTCAGATTCTCAGACAAAATAATTGTTGATCCCATATGCTCTACTCTGTCAATAGCTTCCAGTTTCACAATCTCTTGCTTTTCTAAATGCAACATTTTGTTGTTGAATTTGGCACATTCTGCAAGAGTTGGCATCAAATATATTCCAGATTTCTTATCAGTAATTTTCTGAAAAATATTCTCAGGCACAACATCTTGTTCTGGATATAAATTTGACAGTAATCGTGCATGTAAAGCTTCTTTCCCATGCTCGGTCACTTTTCCAATTCTAACATCTTGTAGAATAGTCTTGTAAACTTCATCCTTCGCCTGACGCATATTTTCATGCAGTTCAGCATAATTGAAGTTTAACCATATATTGACGTTGCCAATGCTGCCTAGGCACTTCCTGGTATCTTCATGCGTGAGCATTTTGAACACAGGTTGCCCTTTCACTGGTGTCAGCTGCAGAAGATCTCCGAAAACAATGATGTGTTTGCCACCAAATAACACATCATACTCTGTTTTGAGAACTTCTTGCATTCTCAAATGCACAAAGGCAAGCATGACATTGGAAACCATGCTTACTTCGTCAATGATAAGAAGTTTCATTTTCCTCAAGATTCTTGAAACTTCAAAACAAGCATCTCCAGATAGCTTGTGATATTGTAATTTGTTGTCATGCTCCACTGGCAGCATCAGTAAACGATGTAAAGTAATCCCTTTAATGTTATGTGCTGCCAGTCCAGTTGGAGCGGTGACAACACAAGACAGCGATGACTCTGTCCTTTCCTGCAAATAGCATGAAATTGCTTTAATGAGGAAACTTTTTCCAGTTCCCGCTTCTCCACTCACGTACAGTCGGACAGGCTTCAACGACGTACATGAGCACTCTTTCTTGTCATGACTTAATCCATGATCAATTTGCATGGTAACTTCGTCATATATTTTCCTCTGCTGAACGTTGAGTTGTCTTTCCAACTCTTCTAAGTTAACCGCATCCTCCTGAGCATGTGCCATGGCTCTTTCCACTTCATTCATGGCAGTGGCAGCTTCATTTTCGATAACAGGTCCTCCTAGTGGATCCTGACTCAATGAAGCAGAACTCTGACTGTCCTGAGAACTGTCTCTGGCAATCTCGGCTGCAATCGTTGCTTCCTGCTCAATTTCCGCAATCAACATTTCTACATATTTGGGAAAAGCAGGACATTCTATGGTCTCCTTGGCGGCATTGAAAGAGTCTTCGTAACAGAGGAAATCTCCAAGCAGTTCCTCTTCTGCACGCCAAGGCTTGAAAAGTTGCAAAAGTGCTAAATAGAAAAACTCCTTTTTTTCAGGAGATTCGCAACTCAATTTTCGATGGTTTACCAAGTGGCATTTTCTTTGCTTGACCAGACATCCCTCACTTCCTATTACAGCATACACTCCTTTCTCAGTATCTTCTTTGATGTTCCTCTTGAATATGTAATTTTGAAGAACCTCATACAGACAAACATTGTCGAGGTGACTGCTTCTATTTGGATAATATGTATCCAACATGTTGGTCTTCAAAATGTCGGTACTGTTTGGCTCCTTTTCCGCCAAATACTCAATTTCCCGCACAGGTTTCAGAACTCGATTACGCGTTGCAGCAAGACCAAGACTCGCCCAAACGATACTCCTGGACTTGGCATAGAGACTTGCTGAAGACAACCGGTCAGAGCATTCGTAAGCTCCAATTTCTCGATGCGACAACATCTTCAGACTGAAACTGTACAACTTCTTGCTGAGGCTCTTTTCATGGGAAATGTCCTCCCACATATCCTTCAATTCTGTCTTCTCTTTTTTGGTGATGTAAGACGTCACATACCGAGCCACAGCCATACAGTTATCAGCCACAAACTGTATATCCATGTTAGCATTCCACATGGACAAAATCACCGGGTTGTAGTCGTTGATGTACTTGGATTCTTCGTTCCTCTTCAAATTGTATGTGTTTTTAGGTGATTTCTTCATGACATTATGTCGCAGCGAAGACATCAAACTGTTTACTCTTCCTTTAGAAATCACCGGTCGTGGAAAACCGAAACGACATTTGGTGTAGAACTTGTCCTTGTTTCGGAATTTACGACGGCAGTACTTTCCACATCGATGGCTTTGGAAACGCAGAACTTTTTCTCTTAGGCTTTTCTTCTCCTTTGCGTTTGGAACAGCACACGTAGAATACTGTTGGATGAAACTCATCACTGAGTCTTCTGGATCCGTTCCAAATTTAGGTGCATCCTTGATCCACAGCAACATATGTATATGAGGAGCACCTCTTGCTTGGTACTCCTTTCTCCAGAAGAAATCCAACACCTCTCCAAGAGGTGGATTCTTCTTATTCATGATGAAAGACATCATAGCTTCAAATCTATGATTGAAGTACCTACATACATTGACTGGATCCAAAGAGCACAGTTCTCCGGGTGTCTTGAATTCGATGTTATCTACGTTAGCATTTGCCTCTCGTAGAAATTCAAGTAAGTCTTCCCAGCCATACTCGGCACAGCTCAGAGTGAGGAACCATGTGGGAGTACCTAAGTTCCTCAGCATACATTTTAAATCACCATGACGACGGTACCAGTACTCATTAGTACCACGCTGACACGCCATGAGATTAATCAGGTGAGAATCCAAAATACTGTCTTGGACATTGACTTTATCCATAAAGTCACTTGCCGAGATGTTTTGCATGTGTATACCACTTTTCAAGATGTGGTTCACTGCATATGACAGTCCAGACAGATCGCTTTCAAACAGGAGATGAAACAAATAGGGATTGCATTGTCGAAACCTAGCATCTCCTGCATACAATCGCAAAGTCCGGTATTCAGAAGCAGGAATTTGATGAGGTCGCTCATCATATCTTCCTCCCTGACCTGTTGGAAAAAGCTGTGGGAAACACCGAGCTTCCAAACTTTCCTCCCAAACACTAATGGGACTTCCTTTGGCTTGTTTCATTTGAAACAACTCAATAGCATTCCCCATGACTTCCTTGGAATGCAAAGGATGAACACTATAATGTTCATATATTTCTTCACTAGTAGAGGGTTCTACTTTCTCAATTTGACCAGCACACAAATCGCTATCCTCTTCCTCACTTACTTCCTCTTCTGCAACATATACATTCTTATAGTATTTATTATTTTTTTTCAAATACAATGTTGCCTTTTTAACTTTCCTAACATCTACTAAATCTTGCCATATTTTCTTATTCTTTGTCGGAACCCCATTAACTAAGATAACCAGAGGTTCCTCTTCCACTTTTTCTACTCCAATTGTGTTAATGTTTTTCTTCAAATCTAGAGGCAAATAAACAACTCTTCCCTTTAATCCTCTCTGTAAATCTGATGGAGGCAATTTCCCTGTCTTTGGCTCCATTCTTACAATAGCCTGAAAGGGATGGATACTTTGAATCAAAATAGATTCATAAGTATTTAAATCCTTCAATTCAGAAGGAATCTCAACCAATTCCAGATTATTATGAACTGCTCTAGCAGGCATCTGGTTTTGATTTAATTTGCAACAACAATAAGTACACACACGTTGATCAAATCCCAAATCAAAACAATTTTCTACCATCAAGTATGTTGCAAAATCCTTCCATTCACTATTATTTTCCCTTTCACTTTTTGCATATAAATCCACCAACTTAGTCTGATTCTTATAATAAGTGCGTCGACAACACACACAAGTGAAATTAGGCCTCTCACTTGATTTCACCTCAAACGTCGCAATTTCCCTCTGGAATTATCTGTACTGGAAACCTGTACACTATCTTCCACATGACCCTCTTCTTCTTGCTCAATTTCAACATTCTCCTCTTTACTTCCAAAGTAACAAAACTCAATTTCTTCACATATATTCTTCACATCTATTTCAGAACCATGCAAAAGAGCAGCGCATAATTGTTTAAGCATAATTGCTGGACTCTTAGCATAATACAACATTCTAACTAATTTCCTCACTTTATTATGATGCACTGCTAGCATCCTGAAATGATGAAAAACACTCTGGCATACTCTCCTGGAAAGACAAGCCAGTGAATGACCATGCAAACCTGTCACTTCTCTTACTCTGCAAGGATCTAATTCTTGCAACAACCTTATTTTCTGCTTCAAACTTTTCTTATTAAATGACCGTACAAAATCACAAAGCAAATTGATGGAATCCTGTCGCACACTACAAATACTACTACACTTCCAGGTGTACACAGGACCCTTAGCACGTCTTCCTAAAACCTCATTACCTAACACCTCTTCTGCCTCTGTTGTCACAAGTTTTTCTTTTTCAACTGGACAACCATCTTTCACTTCATAAGCACGACCACTGGTGTCAACTGCATGCACCAAATCATTATCCTGGAAATAACTCTCCTCATTAAAAAATGCCTCACAGCTTGAACTATGCATCCATTCTCCAGAAAAAACTTCACAAAAATTACTACCATTAACTATTCTCTTCCATCTACTATTTCTTTTGAAATCATAAATTGCCTTGTTTAGCTTCCTAATTCTATTGATTATCAAAATAAATAACTTACGTTTAATTTCAAATGCCTGATCAATAACTTTCTCAACTTTTTTTTTTCTCTTATAAAAAACCAGTTTCTGTTGACCTTTCTTAATATTTTTTAACAAATTGCCAATTATCCTGTTGCGGAACATTCGTTTACGAATGTCCCTAAACTGTTGTTTCCTTCTACTATCATGCACAGAGTTATCTCTTGCTCTAGCAGTAACATTTTTGATTGGCCTTTCCTTTCCATTTGATTTGCTTATCTTTTTATGGACTGAAACATTTTCTGTAGTAATATTTTTTTTACTACACATATTTCTTATGAAATATTTTGTGCTCTTACCCGGTGCTTTCTTCGTGACTTGACAAATCTTTTTGTTAGAGGACTGCTGCTTATTTTGTTTCACCTGCTGTCTTTGACGTTTTGCAGCCTTTCTCTGTCTTTCTATTGTTGGCATGGTGAAATCTTGAAATGATCTGCAGTTGAATCTGTGGTAAAATATAATAAAAAATGTTATTAACCACTATTACCAAACAGTAAATCAATAACAATGATCAAAAACTTAACACACTACTTGACATTTTAAATAGAAGATTTTTTAGTCCTTGGCAAATTTACAATACAGAAATAGCAGAAAAGAAATGACATTTATATTTATGTTACCTGTGCTATTTTATATGTGAATCTGATCTAATTTTATGAGCATATTTTAATATTTTATTGAAGACACTACACATAACCTGTTTTTGAAGGTGTCTTTATTTTTAAATTAAACGGTTTACATTTTTACTTTTTATTAATTATACATTTTAAAAATAAATGTTTATATTTCCATAGGCTCAAGCAGGTCAGCTTCCCACCCTATGTCATATAATTCGGACAAATCTGCATCCTCATCACGCTCTTCTTCATCCTCAGGATTTAAATCATCCAATGGATCAACATCCACTGATGTTTCAATTACAAGTTCAATGATGAGGTCAAAATCAACTGATTGCAGATTGTCACTCATGTTGATGTTGTCTTTATCTTTAAAGAAAGATAACAACAATGAGATGTTGCAGAGTAAGAGACAAATCTCAGAGATTATAATAGTAAAATTGTTTAACAAGAGTAATATTTTGCAGCTATTATTTAGCCATGTCCAGCAATACTGATCAGGTGAAGACTATGTCTAATTTTTCAGTGAACAGGACTCATCTCTTCTTAACCTTGGATAAGCCTCACCGACTCTGTGTGTCCTGCACATACTTAAATGTAAAGGGGCAGATTTATGTTAAATGGCACATCCCCAGGCATGCACCAGTTAACGTGCACCGCTGCTCTGCCACCCATGGTGTGCCGTATTTACAATCAGATAGGAGAAAACTGTGTCAAAACCCTGCGCCTGCTTTAAGCAGGCATAGGTCTTGACGCAACATTGTGGAGATGGGGCACCCCTGAGCCTTGCTTGAGCTGCATCGCACTTGCGATACAACTCCAGCAATCACTACCTTTACATCACAGATACATCACGCATCTGTGCCATTTTTGCCCCATGATGCCCCGCATTGTAAATGCAGCACACCATGGGTGGCGGAACAGCGGCACAGGATGACTGACACATCCCTGGTGATGCACCAGTCATCATAAATCTATCCCTAATCTTCTTATCTTGTTACAGATGAACCGCCATATGTACCATCAAACTATTTTGCATTTCCTAAATAGCGAATTTTAAGGAATAAATAGCAATTCTTTACCATTCCTAATTTGCAATGAGCAATTTGCTAATTGCAAATTACCCATTCATTTCCATGGGCTAGGAGGCTCATAGGAATGAAGGTGCAATTTGCGATTAGCAATTAGCTCATCACAAAATAGGAATTTTTCCAAGGGTGCAGGGGTGTCTCAAGAACACCCTGCAGCACCCCCTGAAAAAGAAATTTGGGGGCATATGGCGCACATACATGCCCTAAGGGCATGTATGGGCGTCATATGGCACCTTTTGTTTTTTGGAAAAAAAGCTTTTTGAAAAGAATTCACAAATTACCACCAACTAGAAGTTGGTGGTAGTTTCCAAATCCTTAATGTCATTTTTTTACATATTTTTTGTTTGATACATTGCATTTAAGTAATCGCAAAATTTGCAAATCCTTCAGTGCAATCGCAAAATAAGGAATAGCAAATTTTGCTATTCCTTATTTTGCATCAAACTTGTTTGATACATACCATTTGTCTAATTAGCATTCGCAAAGGCCGAAATTCGCAGAATTTTGATCTTTGCGAATGCTAATTAGCTTGATACATATGGCCCCAAGTGAGGCCTGTCTTGCAACATGGTGCATCTTTTGCATCACTGCTGCATCGGTTTCATGTGGTACGTTTTTTTTACACCATGACATATCTGCCTAAAAGCATCAATTTGTAATTTTGTCGCCTCATAGCAAATCTTTTGCACCGCCGCTGCATCATAAAAGTGACGCACAGTGGCGCAAAAGAGGCATACACCTATCATAAATCTGTCCCTAGCATTTTAAATGATTAATCCAGGATGACGATAAGGTGTGGCCTATCCAGAGGTTTGTTTAAGGTGAGGCCTACTCAGGATTGCAGATTAAAGTTACGCTTGATGAAGAATACAGAAGAGATAATACATGTAAAGGCCTACCAATGAAGTAAGTGATTTGCACTTTATTTCGCCAGTCATCATAAATGTATCCCTAAGCTTCTTATCTTGTTACAGATGAACCACCATATGTACCATCAAACTATTTTGCATTTCCTAAATGGCGAATTTTAAGGAATAAATAGCAATTCTTTACCATTCCTAATTTGCAATGAGCAATTTGCTAATTGCAAATTACCCATTCATTTCCATGGGCTAGGAGGCTCATAGGAATGAAGGTGCAATTTGCGATTAGCAATTAGCTCATCACAAAATAGGAATTTTTCCAAGGGTGCAGGGGTGTCTCAAGAACACCCTGCTGCACCCCCTGAAAAAGAAATTTGGGGGCATATGGCGCACATACATGCCCTAAGGGCATGTATGGGCGTCATATGGCACCTTTTGTTTTTTGGAAAAAAAGCTTTTTGAAAAGAATTCACAAATTACCACCAACTAGAAGTTGGTGGTAGTTTCCAAATCCTTAATGTCATTTTTTTACATATTTTTTGTTTGATACATTGCATTTAAGTAATCGCAAAATTTGCAAATCCTTCAGTGCAATCGCAAAATAAGGAATAGCAAATTTTGCTATTCCTTATTTTGCATCAAACTTGTTTGATACATACCATTTGTCTAATTAGCATTCGCAAAGGCCGAAATTCGCAGAATTTTGATCTTTGCGAATGCTAATTAGCTTGATACATATGGCCCCAAGTGAGGCCTGTCTTGCAACATGGTGCATCTTTTGCATCACTGCTGCATCGGTTTCATGTGGTACGTTTTTTTTACACCATGACATATCTGCCTAAAAGCATCAATTTGTAATTTTGTCGCCTCATAGCAAATCTTTTGCACCGCCGCTGCATCATAAAAGTGACGCACAGTGGCGCAAAAGAGGCATACACCTATCATAAATCTGTCCCTAGCATTTTAAATGATTAATCCAGGATGACGATAAGGTGTGGCCTTTCCAGAGGTTTGTTTAAGGTGAGCCCTACTCAGGATTGCAGATTAAAGTTACGCTTGATGAAGAATACAGAAGAGATAATACATGTAAAGGCCTACCAATGAAGTAAGTGATTTGCACTTTATTTCGCCAGTCATCATAAATGTATCCCTAAGCTTCTTATCTTGTTACAGATGAACCACCATATGTACCATCAAACTATTTTGCATTTCCTAAATAGCGAATTTTAAGGAATAAATAGCAATTCTTTACCATTCCTAATTTGCAATGAGCAATTTGCTAATTGCAAATTACCCATTCATTTCCATGGGCTAGGAGGCTCATAGGAATGAAGGTGCAATTTGCGATTAGCAATTAGCTCATCACAAAATAGGAATTTTTTCAAGGGTGCAGGGGTATCTCAAGAACACCCTGCTGCACCCCTGAAAAAGAAATTTGGGGGCATATGGCGCACATACATGCCCTAAGGGCATGTATGGGCGTCATATGGCACCTTTTGTTTTTTGGAAAAAAATGCTTTTTGAAAAGAATTCGCAAATTACCACCAACTAGAAGTTGGTGGTACTTTCCAAATCCTTAATGTCATTTTTTACATATTTTTTGTTTGATACATTGCATTTAAGGAATCGCAAAATTTGCAAATCCTTCAGTGCAATCGCAAAATAAGGAATAGCAAATTTTGAATTAAGGACATTTTAAGTCATTTCCACATGTGCAGTGTTTTCAAATTATGATTTGAAAATCGTTTTTGGGGAAAAGTAATGGTTTGCAAATTTATGACAAGGACATAATGGTGTATGCTTCTCTATAAGGCATTTCAGTGTCTCTGATGTCATTTTTCCCATATTACATTATAAGACCTTTCCCCATGGAGCACATTCCTTGTAAATATGCTCCCACCTGTGCATGGTGAATTTAGATTTTGACTGTTTGAGTCACATAGCCATGTTAAAAGTGACCCCAAAAAATTGCAAACACTTTAAAAAAACACATTCATGTGTCTTAAGGACATTTTAAGTCATTTCCCCATGGACAGTGTTTTGTAAGTGGCGCAAAAGAGGCATACACCTATCATAAATATGTCCCTAGCATTTTAAATGATTAATTCAGGATGACGATAAGATGTGGCCTATCCAGAGGTTTGTTTAAGGTGAGGCCTACTCAGGATTGCAGATTAAAGTTACGCTTGATGAAGAATACAGAGGACATAATACATGTAAAGCTCTACCAATGAAGTAAGTGATGTCCACTTCATTGCGCCAGTCATCATAAATCTATCCCTAAGCTTCTTATCTTGTTAGACATCAACCGCCATATGTATCATATAACTATTTTGCATTTCCAAAATAGCGAATTTTAAGGAATAAATAGCGATTCTTTACCATTCCAAATTTGCGATGAGCAAATTGCTAATTGCAAATTACCCATTCATTTCCATGCGCCAGGATGCCCATATGAAAGAAGGTGCAATTTGCAATTAGCAATTAGCTCATCGCAAATTAGGAATTTTTCCAAAGGTGTAGGGGTGTCTCAATAACACCCTGCCGCACCCCTGAAAAAGAAATTTGGGGGCATATGGCGCACATAAATTTTAACAACATTCCTTTACCTCAAAAACGATTTTCAATTCATAATTTGAAAACACTGCCCACAGGGAAATTACTTAAAATGTCCTTAAGACACATGAAAGTGTTTTTTTATTGCCTTTCCAGCATGGTTGGGTCACTTTTAACATGGCTATGTAACACAAACATTTAAAATCTAAATTTGCCATGCACAGGTGGGAGCATATTTACAAGCAATTTGCGCCACAGAGAAAGGTCTTACATTAAAATGGGAAAAATAACATCAGGGACAGTCAATTGCCTTATAAAGAAGCATACACCATTATGTCCTTGTCATAAATTTAAAAACAATTCCTTTTCCCCAAAAACGATTTTCAAATCATAATTTCAAAACACTGCACATGGGAAAATTACTTAAAATGTCCTTAAGACACATAAAAGCGTTTTTTAATTGCCTTTGCAGCATGTTTGTATCACTTTTAACATGGCTATGTAACACAAACATTAAAAATCTAAATTTTCCTTGCACAGGTGGGAGCATATTTACAAGCAATTTGCGCCACATAATTCATAATTTTCTCCTTAAAGCACACTATTCTCTATCTAAATTAAAGAAATATTTTCTCACCTTAGCAAATACTTTGAGTTTGAAAACAGTCTCAGAAACACACCAATTTGTCTTCAGCAGAGCAAAAGGTATGCACTCCAGAGTCTGCAGCTATCAAAAGCACAGAAATGCTGTAATTCTTCACACATATCTCTCATGTCACCCAATCAAAACTCTTCCCTCACTTTTTTTCAAATGAAAACCCTTCCCCCCTCTGCCATTTCATGCCTTTTCTGCATAGCAACCACCTCTTGGAAGACTTCTGGTGTTTGCAAGTTCACACAACAATGTTGCAATTGAACTCTGAACTCTCAGTGCACCTGCATATCCAGTGCATTCTTTCATTTAATGATTTTTTATTGACCATTCAAAATACATCTTTCAAATAACTCATCCGTGCACCCTAACTTTCTGTTTTCAGCAATCAAAATCCACCAATCACTGTTACTGCTTCATGAACACAGAAACTCCACAGTTTTTTTCATTTTAAACTTTCATTTTTTCAACTGCCATTTCATTGCCACACTTCATCTGACTGCAGGAGAACCTTCTCTCACCATGTTTTCTGTCTGGATTGTTGGACATAGTTATATTCACTGGGCTCAAAGGTACACTGAAAACAGGAATTTACCTAACCTCAATTTACAAGATGTGGAAATTAAGTGGTTTGGCCACAGAGGATTAAAATGTCACCAATTGATACCATTGGTGAAAACCTTTATGCATTTGCCCAAACCTGACCTGTTAATTGTGCACTGTGGAGGTAATGACTTGGGCACTTTGACTGGTGTAGGTCTGGAAATGCTTTTAAAGGACACCTTTGAGCAATTAATGGCACTTTTTCCTCAGACTGCCTTGGTATATTCAAATATATGCCAAAGACAGAAATGGAGGTGGTCAAACCAATTTTGTCCACAAATTGAGAAGTCGAGGAAGCATGTAAACAAATCTGTTTCAGCTTACATGAGAGACCATGGAATGGGCTCCCTGTACAACAATAACTTGCGTTACTACATGCAAGATATCTACAGAGGAGATGGAGTTCACTTCTCAGATGAGGGCAACAGAATTTTCACTCTGAATTTAAGAATGTGCATTGGTACCTACTTATAAGTACCTAAATGTACCATAAACCCAAAAGCTCTTCTCAGAGCTACCCTACATCTGATCACTCACAAATATTATTTTACTCTAACATTTTTCACTAATTTTCAACAAAGTACGCTCCCTGGGGCGCTACCCGGTACGGGAACCGGGAGCTAACCTCGCGAAATTTTTAAAAAAAATGTTTTTTTTCGCACATATGGGCCTCCTCAGCCTCCCTCACAAAACCTAGGGGGTCAAGATAAGTCTACCGTGCCCCCTTCTACCCATTCTGAACATTATTTGCCCTCCATCTTGTATCTTAATTCGACCGAAACACAAAATGGTGGACTCCCGTTACGCTTAAGGTTCGCAAACCGGGGCGCTCAACGGTTCGCGTACCGGGTCGCTCCCTGGGAAGCGCACCATCAAAAAAGGTGGGAAAGTAGTTCACAGAAAAGCCACTGGAGACAATTTCACCAAATATAGACTAACTCATACTACATACCAATCCCTACCATTTTCACAAATTTGATTGGAATTCCATTTAGCCATTTAGCCTGTAGACCTCTCTAAATACCGTGAGGTAAATTACTTCACAAAACACATCTGAAGTGTTGGAATTGACAACCAATTAAAATGTTACTTTCATTTTCTACTTTTTTTACCTGACATTTGATTGGTTATATACCTGAATATATATAAAGGAAGAGAAGAAAACACAGCCATTTTGACTACTACTTCTTGGTGTACATTTCAATAGGATTTTCACTAATTCCTTCAACTTCTATCTAAAGGTAAGTTTTTATTTTTAAAACTGAAGTATATTGTGCACTATAAGTTAATATGGTAAACTTTTTCTGATAGTTATATACTATCCCTCTGTAGTAGTTATAGATTTAGATAGACTTCTCTGTTATAGTTATGGATGGAGTTAGCCTTCTCTTGTATAATTATGAATTTACTTACGTTAAATCACATACACTTTTTTATATTCCTACTTCCACTCTGATACTATACACTGCCCAAAATTAATCCCAACAGTGCCCTATCTCTACTAATATATATTTTTTTAATCTAAATTTCAGGCAAAATGGAAGGCGAACAGAAAGTTGAATTTCAAATTGTCCTGCAAGAGAGCAGCCAAGAAATCAATGATGAAAATGATATTGAATTTTTCGATGAAACTTTAGACAAAGAACTACTGCAATGTGTACAAGCAGTAGATAACCTCCTTGAAAATGAGGACATTTTACACCCTCAGAGACTACAATGTATATTCAATGATAATTATGAAATTTCTGACAATGAAATGTTAGAAAGTGTAATTAATTATGAAACACAATCACAATAAAAAAAAATGCTTAAAAAATAAAGAAAATAAAAAATAATCAACAAAAACAACAATCAATTAACATACAGCATTTGAAAAGTCTATCATTCATTTTTCATTGCAGTACGCTGCCCAGAACGCTTCCCGGTTCGCGGACCGGGCGCTCCCCACGCAAAAAAAAACAAAAAAAATGTTTTGTTTTTTTTGCCCCGCGGGGCCCTTTTAAAACCTCCACATTAAACCTAGGGGGTCAGGGAGGATCTAGTATGCCCCCTTATGGTCATTTTCGCCTTTGTTTTGGCCTCCTCTTGTCTCTCAATCCTACCGAGAGACAAGATGGCGGCCGCTCCGGACTGTTTAGAATGTTGACAGACACCGGAGAGCCAATCAGCTTAGCTACGCGAAGTTCCGGTACGCTTAAGGTCCGCGGACCGGAGCGCTGCCCAGAGCGCGCTTACAGATATATATCTTTTTTTAAACGTTAATTTCTCAAAATCCACTGGAGCACATATATTGAGACCTAGAAAAGGCACATCGGGCTACCAGTCCCTACAATTTTGCCAAGTTTCATGCAAATCCATTCAGCCGTTCGGGCTAAAAGTGAGGCCAACCGCCCTATGGAAAACTCAATGTTAAAAACACGTTTTGGGACCCCCCTTTTTTCTCGGCCCCCCCTTGACGAAACCAACCCCAAATTTCCATGGGCTGCTCAGAAACAAAATGTTCCATTTTCCAGAAAATTTCAGCCAATTCCGTCCACAAACGCAAAAGTTATTAGACATAGAATTTTCAAAAATCCCATAGGGAAAAAATCCTAACTATATATACCTACTGGCGACCGCCAGTAGGTAATATATATATATATATATATAATTGGGACCCCCTGCACTAATGGAAAGTTCCTGAGGCAAGGTAAGAATAACTGTACTGTAAATCCTCAAGCAACCTATCTTCTAGCTTACATGTATAGATTTACATGGCTTACAGAGCTCATGAACACATCAAATTTGAAAAAAATAAAAACATGTTTTATTTTCATTATTCAAGTATTGTACGCACATGTAACATATACATAAATATATATTTATGTATATATATATATATAAAAACATACAAAAAAACAGCTCTAAAAACACACCATAGCAATCACACACATCTGTTACAACCCATACATATCATAGGTCACAATTTATGGACAAATAGTGAAATATAACAGTAATTGGGTCCTCTTCTGGATAATGACCCTTCAAATCTATATTAACATAATGTTTTCTTTCTCAATATATGACAGAAAACTTCCAATCACCTGATATCATCAACAATTGAAAAATATGATACAGCTGGAGTACATAATTATTGTAACACTTCTCTCTGAGTACACAATACACTTAGTACATGTCTAAAAAGAGATATTGAGAAAGAAAAATGTATGTTGATATAGATTTGACGGGTCATTATCCAGGAGATGATCCATTTACTGTGGAATTTCATTATTTGTCTATGTTTTATGTATGGGTTATGACAGATGTGAATGATTGTTATGGTGAGGTTTAAGAGCTGCATTGTATTTTTTGTATGTTCTTATATATATATTTATGTATATGTTATATGTGTGTTCAATCTTGAATATTTGTTCTAATTTGGTGTTTATAAGCTCTGTCAACTGTGTAAATCTATACATGTATGTTAGTGTATAAGTGGATACATTACAGTGTGCTTTGTGATGTGCAAGTATGGTAGGTGGCAGCTCCTTCCCCTCATCAAGTCACAGATGGTCCATCCTGCAATCTGGCAGCTACACCTAGTCATGTGAGCCAGGATACAGGCTGAAAGCACCAATTGCGTGAGGCAAGAAAATACCAGCTTTCCAAAAGTGACTTAAAATCAAACGTTACCTTTAAAGAAGGTTTTAAATTACAATTCTTTGGACACCAAGCTTGACATTCCTACCTCTCCCAGTTGAACGTTATCACTTGTTAAATGTAATATGGTAACCTAATGGTATCCAATGGGTGCGGTAGGCCTTGCAGTAGTGAAAAACAGAAAATAAAGGTTTTTCACTACCAGGACAAGAAAAAAGTTAAAAGTACATAGCCATCTTTTTACATACACTGCACCCTGCCCTAGGGGTCACATAGGGCTTAACCCCTTCGCTGCTAGGCCTTTTCCCCTCCTGTGCTAAGGCTTTTTTTGGCGTTTTGGGGTAGTGCGCGCTTAGGCCCTTGTAACTTTTTGACCACATAAGGTATCCACGCCAAATTTGCGTCCTTTTCTTCCAACATCATGTGGATTCTAAAGGCGCCCAGGGTTTGTGGATTCCCTTGGAGAGGTCCCAGAAATTAACCAAAATATAGTGATTTTTTTGTTTTTTTCAGAAAAATGGGAAAAACGGGCTGCAAATGAAAGCCTCTGGGTTTTTCCCTGAAAATGTTATCAAAAAAGGGTTTGTGGGGCTGAAATCTCAATTTTCTCAGCTTTTAGGGAATGACAGTCTTTTGTCAGAGAACCGACATTGTTTATACAATTTTGGCATTTTTCTGGGACATAGCCTATTTTTGCTATTTTTAGAGCTTTCCACCTCCTTCCAGTTAATGGTAGAAATGAGTTTGAAAGCAATAATGCATCCTGGAAAGCTGTACATTTTCGAAAAGTAGACAAAATTCTGAATTCAGAAAGGGGTGATTGTTCTAAATCCATGAAGGTTTCTTTATAGAAACTAACAGTTAAATATTGGAATAATGGAACATTTGTTGAAAAAAACAGCCTTTTGTCTCAACGTTTTCACCTATAACTTTTTCTAATTTTGAAAACTCTTGGAAAGCAATATACCGTTACATCCGGTAGACCTTCCTGGTTGTGGGGATATATAGGACTTGTAGTTTCACCAAGAAGCCGACGAACCCGGATCCAAAAACTGAGCAGCAACTTGCAATGGTATTTTTTCATTTCCTGGGTATAGAGCACTTTGTCCTGGAAAATGTATACATGGAAAAATCTGTATGAAAGACACCTATGTATTTCTGAATTGGGTGCAAATTATAGAGTTCAGAAACAGTATATAATTGCACATTTTCAAAATTGGGAATACTCATACTAGCATGAGAATTATTGGTCATTTTTCAAAAAGATTTTTTTTTTACACAATGTCTTTCATTGAAAGGGAGAAATGCATGAAATCTCAATTGGTAATAACAGTTGATTTACAAATCTGAATTACCCCAAGTCTCCCGATAAAAACGGTACCTCACTTGTGTGGGTCGGCCTTGTGCCTGCGACAGGAAACGGCGCAAAATGCAACGTGTTCACACCTAAATTTTGCTGGTTACAAATTGACCCTTTTTTGGCAAAGTGCCTACCTGTAGTTTTTTCCACCCTAGCTCTGCCGGCACCTAGGGAAACCTAGCAAACCTATACATTTTTAAAAAGTAGACACCCAGGGGAATTTAGGATGGGGTGACTCGACTGCCTACCACCAGGTTTTTTTACCCAGAATCCCTTGCAAAGCTAAGATTTTGACAAAAAAAAACACATTTTCCTCACATTTCTGTGGTGGAAAGTTCTGGAATCTGCGTGGATCAAAAAATTTCCACCCACCCAGCGTTCCCCCAGGTCTCCCGATAAAAATGGTACCTCACTTGTGTGGGTCGGCCTTGTGCCTGCGACAGGAACCGGCGCAAAATGCAACGTGGTTGCACCTCAATTTCCCAGTGAAATCTTGCGCTCTTTGGACAAAGAGACTACCTTTTGTTTTTGAGCCCTAGCTCTGCCAGCACCTAGGGAAACCTAGCAAACCTATATATTTTTAAAAAGTAGACACCCAGGGGAATTCCGGATGGGGTGACTCGACTGCCTACCACCAGGTTTTGTTACCCAGAATCCCTTGCAAAGCTAAGAATTTGACAAAAAAAACAAATTTTCCTCACATTTCTGTGGTGGAAAGTTCTGGAATCTGCGTGGATCAACAAATTTCCACCCACCCATCGTTCCCCCAGGTCTCCCGATAAAAATGGTACCTCACTTGCGTGGTTAGGGATAGTGGCTGTAACACGAAACAGCGCAAAACGCAACATGGTCGCACCTCAATTTCCCAGTGAAATCTGGCACTTTTTTGACAAAAAGACTACCTTTTGTTTTTGCGCCGTAGCTCTGCCAGCACCTAGGGAAACCTAGCAAACCTATACATTTTTGAAAACTAGACACCCAGGGAAATTCAGGATGGGGTGACTCGTCTGCCTACCCCCAGGTTTTCTTACCCAGAATCCCTTGCAAACCTAAAAATCTGACAAAAAAAACACATTTTCCTCACATTTCTATGGTGGAAAGTTCTGGAATCTGCGTGGATCAACAAATTTCCACCCACCCAGCGTGCCCCCAGGTCTCCTGAAAAGAATGGTACCTCACTTGCGTGGGTAGGCATAGTGGCTACGACATGACACAGCGCAAAACGCAACATGGTCGCACCTCAATTTCCCAGTGAAATCTAGCACTTTTTTGACAAAAAACTACCTTTTGTTTTTGCGCCGTAGCTCTGCCAGCACCTAGGGTAACCTAGCAAACCTATACATTTATGAAAACTACACACCCAGGGGAATTTTGGATGGGGTGACTCGTCTGCCTACCCCCAGGTTTTGTTACCCAGAATCCCTTGCAAACCTAAAAATTTGACAAAAAAAACACATTTTCCTCACATTTCTGTGGTGGAAAGTTCTGGAATCTGCGTGGATCAACACATTTCCACCCCCCAGCGTTCCCCCAGGTCTCCCAAAAAAAATGGTACCTCACTTGCGTGGGTAGGCATAGTGGCTGCGACATGAAACAGCGCAAAACGCAACATGGTCGCACCTCAATTTCCCAGTGAAATCTAGCACGTTTTGTCCAAAAAGACTACCTTTTGTTTTTGCGCCGTAGCTCTGCCAGCACCTAGGGTAACCTAGCAAACCTATACATTTATGAAAACTAGACACCCAGGGGAATTTAGGATGGGGTGACTCGTCTGCCTACCCCCAGGGTTTGTTACCCAGAATCCCTTGCAAACCTAAAAATTTGACAAAAAAAACACATTTTCCTCACATTTCTGTGGTGGAAAGTTCTGGAATCTGCGTGGATCAACAAATTTCCACCCACTCAGCGTGCCTCCAGGTCTCCCCGAAAAAAATGGTACCTCGCTTGCGTGGGTAGGCATAGTGGCTGCGACATGAAACAGCGCAAAACGCAACATGGTCGCACCTCAATTTCCCAGTGAAATCTAGCACTTTTTGGACAAAAAGACTACCTTTTGATTTTGCGCCGTAGCTCTGCCAGCACCTAAGGTAACCTAGCAAAGCTATACATTTTTGAAAACTAGACACCCAGGGGAATTCAGGATGGGGTGACTCGTCTGCCTACCCCCAGGTTTTGTTACCCAGAATCCCTTGCAAACCTAAACATTTGACAAAAAAAACACATTTTCCTCACATTTCTGTGGTGGAAAGTTCTGGAATGTGCGTGGATCAACAAATTTCCACCCACCCAGCGTGCCCCCAGGTCTCCCGAAAAAAATGGTACCTCACTTGCGTGGGTAGGCATAGTGGCTGCGACATGAAACAGCGCAAAACGCAACATGGTCGCACCTCAATTTCCCAGTGAAATCATGCACTTTTCGGACAAAAAGACTACCTTTTGTTTTTGCGCCCTAGCTCTGCCAGCACCTAGGGAAACCTAGCAAACCTATACATTTTTGAAAACTAGACACCCAGGGTAATTCAGGATGGGGTGACTCGTCTGCCTACCCCCAGGTTTTGTTACCCAGAATCCCTTGCAAACCTAAACATTTGACAAACAAAGCACATTTTCCTCACATTTCTGTGGTGGAAAGTTCTGGAATCTGCGTGGATCAACAAATTTCCACCCACCTAGCGTTCCCCCAGGTCTCCCCAAAAAAATGGTACCTCACTTGCGTGGGTAGGCATAGTGGCTGCGACATGAAACAGCGCAAAACGAAACATGGTCGCACCTCAATTTCCCAGTGAAATCTAGCACGTTTTGGCCAAAAAGACTACCTTTTGTTTTTGCGCCGTAGCTCTGCCAGCACCTAGGGAAACCTAGCAAACCTATACATTTTTGAAAATTAGACACCCAGCGAAATTTAGGATGGGGTGACTCGTCTGCCTACCCCCAGCTTTTGTTACCCAGAATCCCTTGCAAATCTAAAAAGTTGACAAAAAAACCCACATTTTCCTCACATTTCTGTGGTGGAAAGTTCTGGAATCTGCGTGGATCAACAAATTTCCACCCACCCAGCTTTCCCCCAGGTCTCCCAAAAAAAATGGTACCTCACTTGCATGGGTAGGCATAGTGGCTGCGACATTAAACAGCGCAAAACGCAACATGGTCGCACCTCAATTTCCCAGTGAAATCTAGCACGTTTTGGCCAAAAAGATTACCTTTTGTTTTTGCGCCGTAGCTCTACTAGCACCTAGGGAAACCTAGCAAACCTATACATTTTTGAAAACTAGACACCCAGGGAAATTCAGGATGGGGTGACTCGTCTGCCTACCCCCAGGTTTTGTTACACAGAATCCCTTGCAAACCTAAAAATTTGACCAAAAAACAAATTTTCCTCACATTTCTGTGGTGGAAAGTTCTGGAATCTGCGTGGATCAACAAATTTCCACCCACCCAGCGTTCCCCCAGGTCTCCCGGAAAAAATGGTACCTCACTTGTGTGGGTAGGCATAGTGGCTGCGACATGAAACAGCGCAAAACGCAACATGGTCGCACCTCAATTTCCCAGTGAAATCTAGCACGTTTTGGCCAAAACAAAATACCTTTTGTTTTTGCGCCGTAGCTCTGCCAGCACCTGGGGAAACCTAGCAAACCTATACATTTTTAAAAACTAGACACCCAGGGGAATTCAGGATGGGGTGACTCGTCTGCCTACCCCCAGGTTTTGTTACCCAGAATCCCTTGCAAACCTAATAATTTGACAAAAAAACACATTTTCCTCACATTTCTGTGGTGGAAAGTTCTGGAATCTGCGTGGATCAACAAATTTCCACCCACCCAGCGTTCCCCCAGGTCTCCAGAAAAAAATGGTACCTCACTTGCGTGGGTAGGCATAGTGGCTGCGACATGAAACAGCGCAAAACGCAACATGGTCGCACCACTTAATTTCCCAGTGAAATCTAGCACGTTTTGGCCAAAAAGACTACCTTTTGTTTTTGCGCCATAGCTCTGCCAGCACCTAGGGTAACCTAGCAAACCTATACATTTTTGAAAACTAGACACCCAGGGGAATTCAGGATGGGGTGACTCATCTGCCTACCCCCAGGTTTTGTTACCCAGAATCCCTTGCAAACCTAAAAAGTTGACAAAAAAACACATTTTCCTCACATTTCTGTGGTGGAAAGTTCTGGAATCTGCGTGGATCAACAAATTTCCACCCCCAGCGTTCCCCCAGGTCTCCCGAAAAAAATGGTACCTCACTTGCGTGGGTAGGCATAGTGGCTGCGACATGAAACAGCGCAAAACGCAACATGGTCGCACCTCAATTTCCCAGTGAAATCTAGCACGTTTTGGCCAAAAAGACTACCTTTTGTTTTTGCGCCGTAGCTCTGCCAGCACCTAGGGAAACCTAGCAAACCTATACATTTTTGAAAACTAGACACCCAGGGGAATTCAGGATGGGGTGACTCATCTGCCTACCCCCAGGTTTTGTTACCCAGAATCCCTTGCAAACCTAAAAATTTGACCAAAAAACAAATTTTCCTCATATTTCTGTGGTGGAAAGTTCTGGAATCTGCGTGGATCAACACATTTCCACCCACCCAGCGTTCCCCCAGGTCTCCCGGAAAAAATGGTACCTCACTTGTGTGGGTAGGCATAGTGGCTGCGACATGAAACAGCGCAAAACGCAACATGGTCGCACCTCAATTTCCCAGTGAAATCTAGCACGTTTTGGCCAAAACAAAATACCTTTTGTTTTTGCGCCGTAGCTCTGCCAGCACCTGGGGAAACCTAGCAAACCTATACATTTTTAAAAACTAGACACCCAGGGGAATTCAGGATGGGGTGACTCGTCTGCCTACCCCCAGGTTTTGTTACCCAGAATCCCTTGCAAACCTAATAATTTGACAAAAAAACACATTTTCCTCACATTTCTGTGGTGGAAAGTTCTGGAATCTGCGTGGATCAACAAATTTCCACCCACCCAGCGTTCCCCCAGGTCTCCAGAAAAAAATGGTACCTCACTTGCGTGGGTAGGCATAGTGGCTGCGACATGAAACAGCGCAAAACGCAACATGGTCGCACCACTTAATTTCCCAGTGAAATCTAGCACGTTTTGGCCAAAAAGACTACCTTTTGTTTTTGCGCCATAGCTCTGCCAGCACCTAGGGTAACCTAGCAAACCTATACATTTTTGAAAACTAGACACCCAGGGGAATTCAGGATGGGGTGACTCATCTGCCTACCCCCAGGTTTTGTTACCCAGAATCCCTTGCAAACCTAAAAAGTTGACAAAAAAACACATTTTCCTCACATTTCTGTGGTGGAAAGTTCTGGAATCTGCGTGGATCAACAAATTTCCACCCCCAGCGTTCCCCCAGGTCTCCCGAAAAAAATGGTACCTCACTTGCGTGGGTAGGCATAGTGGCTGCGACATGAAACAGCACAAAACGCAACATGGTCGCACCTCAATTTCCCAGTGAAATCTAGCACGTTTTGGCCAAAAAGACTACCTTTTGTTTTTGCGCCGTAGCTCTGCCAGCACCTAGGGAAACCTAGCAAACCTATACATTTTTGAAAACTAGACACCCAGGGGAATTCAGGATGGGGTGACTCATCTGCCTACCCCCAGGTTTTGTTACCCAGAATCCCTTGCAAACCTAAAAAGTTTACAAAAAAACAAATTTTCCTCATATTTCTGAGGTGGAAAGTTCTGGAATCTGCGTGGATCAACAAATTTCCACCCACCCAGCGTTCCCCCACGTCTCCCGAAAAAAATGGTACTTCACTTGAGTGGATAGACATAGTGGCTGCAACAGGAAACGGTTCAAATCGTACGGTGGTGAATTTACAATACCCTATTGCAAAACTACCTTGATTTGGGGGGGGCACCTGAGTTTTTGTCCCAGGGCTCGGTGGCCATCTTTGAAAACTACCAAACCCAAACAGTTCTGAAAACTAGACACCCGGGGGAGTCCAGGGAGGTATGACATGTGTGGGTCCCCCAATGTTTTCCTACCCAGAACTCCTTGCAAACCTTAAAATTAGGTAAAAATAGCACTTTTCCAAACTTTTTTGCGTGGGATCGCCGTGCCGGCAAAAATGTCCTACCAACCAGCGTTCCCCTTGTTCTCCCGAGTAAAAGGATACCTCACTTGTGTGGGTGCCCCAAAGCAGAAGAGGCCAAAAAAGAATTTTGAAAAAAGTAGTATTTAAGGTTTACAAATTAAGCCCCCCTGCCTTAGTCACAGGCCTTTGGCCCACCCACACAAGTGAGGTATCATTTTACTCGGGAGAACAAGGGAAACGCTGGGTGGTAGGACATTTGTGCCGGCAGCGAGATCCCACCCAAAAAAGTACGGAAAAGTGTTTTTTTTTACCTAAACTTAAGGTTTGCAGGGGTTTCTGGGTAGGAAAACATTGGGGGACCCACGCATGCCATACCTCCCTGGACTCCTCCGGGTGTCTAGTTCTCAGAACTGTTTGGGTTTGGTAGTTTCCAAAGATGCCCGCCAAGCCCCAGGCCAAAAGCTCAGGTGACCCCCTCAAAAAATAAGATTGTTTGGCTAAAGGTAATTTTTTGGTCTCCACAGTAAGAATTGGGCCTTTTCCTATAGCAGCCACTATGCCTACCCACGCAAGTGAGGTACCATTTTTATCGGGAGACCTTGGGGAACGCTGGGTGGGAGGTAATTTGTGTGAGCCCAGTGATACCACGCTTTCCCACACTAAAAAGTGTGATTTTTTTTTTTCTAGCTAAAATTGAGGTCAAGTTGTTCAGAACTGAGGTTCTGATATCAGGGGTTCTCTTAAATCCTATATTTAGGGGAGTTAGGGGTGTGAGAGCTACTAGCCAAAGGGCAGCTTGTGCCCTGAGGTGACCACCCAGAACCCTCAAGAAATCAAATTGTGGTGTACAGACCAGACTGCTCACCCTGGAAGTGTGGGTAGCCTTCTGGGGGTGTACACCTCCTTGAATAACTAATTCCTTGCCTGCCCAGGTGAAAAGGTACCAGAGGCAGGGCGAGGGATTTTTTCTCCACTGGGAGTTATCCTTGATGCATATCAGAGGCGGTGCAGTCTTTGAAGCTCACAATCTTGATGTGCCACTTCACATGCCTGCATGGGAGGAAGAGGTGTGACCTCCTTCCTGCCTAAGCCTTTGTTTCTGACTCCTGGGAGTGTTCACACTGCCTGGCAGGAGGTCAGATTCCTGTCTTGACCTGACCTGACATCGTCAGAGACGGTCGCTCCACCCGCCGCGTGTCTCCTCCTTGAGTTGACCCGGTCTCCCTGCTCCCTCCGCTCGCCGCCGCTCCTGAAGGCGTGACCCCTGTTTCTCTACCTGCTTTTGCGCTGTTATGCTATTTCCCCTCTGCCCTTCTTTGGTATTACTGCTGTTGTACTATCAGCCCCTGTGCCTCTCTGCTTTGCCCTCTGCCTGTTGTGGTATTTTCTGTTGTGCCTTTCTCAGCTTTCCTTTTGTGCCTGTTGTTTTCCTCCCGTGTAGTGACCCTGCACTGCTGCCGTTTTTTCCTGCCATTCTGCCGTCGCACCCCACTCCCCGCTCCCTGCCCCCCTGCGGCCCCGCCCCCTTCCCTCGTTAGACCTCTTCCCTTCCCATTCGCCACCCCGCTCCCGCCTCCCAGCTGCTCCTCCCTTGCTCCGCCCCCACTACGCCATTTATGGCGGAGTCCACGCGTACACGCAGCGTTCAAGCGCAGCGGATGCGCCACTGGTGCGCCGAGGGTGCGCCAAAGGCAAGCCCGTCTGTGCCAGTCCGCGCCTGGACCGCGCCCAGTGCCAGGACCCCTGGCCTCCGACGCTGCCAAACCACACGACGGACCTACGACGCCGCCACCCTCATCGCACTCAAACCCGACCAGACCCGAGCCTGCTACCAAGCTGCCCCGAAACGCACCCACGGACCCTTCACCTGCCAAGCCTGCAAGTACACCTGCCTCCGGACCAGCACCGCACCCGCCAAACCGAGCACCAGCAACAATCACCTCAAGTGCATCCTGCTCAACACCCGATCCGTCCACAGACACGCCATCGAACTCTGGAACCTGATCGACACAACTTCACCAGACGTCGCCTTCCTCACAGAAACATGGATGAACGCCTCCTCTGCGCCCGACATCGCCATCGCCATCCCAGACGGATACAAGATCACCCGGAGGGACCGTGTCTACCAGACTGGAGGAGGCATCGCCATCGTACACAAGAACACCATCCACATCACGACCGACTCCAACGACACCTTCTCTGCCGCCGAGCACCTCCACTTCCAGATACACACCGACCCAAAGACGACCCTCAGAGGCACCCTCATCTACAGACCCCCGGGACCACGCACACAATTCAGCGAAGACATCGCGGACTTCATCAGCCCGCACGCCCTCCCCTCCGCCGACTATATCCTCCTAGGGGACCTCAACTTCCACCTGGAGAACAACAAGGACCGCAACACCGCCACCCTGCTGGACAACCTCGCCAACCTCGGACTCAAGCAACTGGTCAACACCCCCACCCACTACGCCGGCCACACGCTTGACCCCGTCTTCTCTTCCAGCAGGCACATCGCCTTCAGCCACTCCACCGGACTTCACTGGACCGACCACAGCTGCGTCCACTTCAGCTTCAGAAAAACCACGACCCACCACCACCCGCAACAGGCCCCTCGCAGGAGCTGGAGCAAGATCACCGCAGAGCAGCTCACCGCCTCCCTCAGCCAGAACCCTCCCGCCAGCACAACAGACCCCAACGAGGCAGCCCGCAACTTCACGTAGTGGCTGACCGCCTGCGCCGACGACCTCGTGCCACTGAAGAACCCCCCCAGCAGACCCAGAAGCAAGAAAGCCTCCTGGTTCACCGAAGAACTCAAGGACTCCAAGAAGCACTGCCGCACCCTCGAGAAAGCCTGGCTCCTCGACCAGACCACAGACAACATGACCGCCTTCAAACACGCCACCCGCAAATACCACCAGCTGATCCGCACCACCAAGAAGACAGCACTGAAGGAACGACTGGGCAACAACGACCACGACAGCAAGGAACTCTTCAGCATCGTCAAGGAGTTCTCCAACCCCAGCACCGGCAACAAAGACATCACTCCCTCACAAGATCTCTGCGACTCTCTCGCCTCGTTCTTCCACCGCAGGATCGCCGACATCCACAACAGCTTCGGCGCACCATCCACGCACCCAACCGTCAAACCAACGCCCCCCACTGCCACCCTCTGCACCTGGACCACTGTAACCACCGAAGACACAGCCCGCACGATGAACACCATCCACTCCGGATCTCCAACCGACCCCTGCCCCCACCACGTCTTCAACAAGGCCGACTCCACCATCGCACCCCAACTCCGGGACATAATCAACACCTCCTTCAACACCGCCATCTTCCCGGAGAGCTGGAAGCATGCCGAGCTCAGCGCCCTACTGAAGAAACCAACGGCGGACCCCACCGACCTCAAGAACTTCCGCCCCATCTCGCTCCTCCCTTTCCCTGCCAAAGTCATCGAGAAGACCGTCAACAGTCAGCTTGCCGCCTTCCTCGAAACGAACGGATCCCTCGACCTATCGCAGTCCGGTTTCTGTGCCAACTACAGCACCGAGACCGCCCTCATCGCGGCCACCGACGACATCAGAACCCTGCTCGACAACGGGGATACAGCGGCCCTCATCCTCCTGGACCTCTCCGCAGCGTTCGACACTGTCTGCCACTGCACCCTAGTGCAGCGCCTCAGCAACATCGGTATCCAAGAGAAGGCACTGGAGTGGATCATCTCGTTCCTCGCCGGAAGAACCCAGAGAGTCCGCCTCCCCCCGTTTCGATCCGATGCCACCAAAGTCATCTGCGGCGTTCCACAGGGATCTTCACTCAGCCCCACCCTCTTCAACGTCTACATGAGACCACTCGCAGCCATCGCACGCCAACACAACCTCAACATCCTCTCCTACGCTGACGACACCCAACTGATCCTCTCCCTCACCAGAGACCCCGCCACCGCCAGAACCAGCCTACACGAAGGAATGAAAGACGTCGCCGAGTGGATGAAGAACAGCCGCCTTAAACTGAACTCAGACAAGACGGAAGTCCTCATCCTGGGACCCTCGCCCTCCGCCTGGGACGACTCCTGGTGGCCTCCCGCCCTGGGCACCGCTCCCAAGCAGACCACGCACGCAACCTGGGCTTCATCCTGGACTCTTCCCTCTCGATGACCAGACAAGTCAACGCCGTCTCCTCATCGTGCTTCAACACCCTACGCATGCTATGCAAGATCTTCCGATGGATCCCGACCGAAACCAGGAAGACGGTCACCCAGGCACTCGTCACCAGCCGACTGGACTACGGAAACACCCTCTACGCCGGAACCCCAGCCAAGCTACAGAAAAGACTCCAACGCATCCAGAACGCCTCCGCCCGACTCATCCTGGACATCCCTCGACGCAGCCACATCTCCGATCACCTGAGGGACCAGCACTGGCTCCCAGTCAGCAAGAGGATCACGTTCAGGCTCCTTACCCACGCACACAAGTCTCTCCACGACCTGGGCCCCAAGTACCTCAACGACCGTCTGGCCTTCGACACGCCCGCCCGCCAGCTACGTTCTACAAGCCTCGCCCTCGCCGCCGTAACACGCATCCGAAGAGCCACCACCCGAGGAAGATCCTTCTCCTACCTGGCAGCCAAGACATGGAACTCCCTCCCCATCCACCTCCGGCTGACACAGGACCATCTCGCCTTCAGGAGACAACTCAAAACCTGGCTATTCGAGCAGTAGCGGACCCCTCCCCCAAGCGCCTTGAGACCCTTCCGGGTGAGTAGCGCGCTATACAAATGTTATGATTGATTGATTGATTGATGGTCTTGGTGGCAGCAGGCAGAGGAAACGTGGGCTTGCCAGCCAGAGCACAGACAAAAAAGGGGCCATTACAACGCATCACATTACAATGCATTATAAGGTAAGTAAAAGAGATGTATTTAGTATTAGGGTGGGTAAGGGTTTTGGGGTACATAGGAATAGTAATCTTTACCCGTACACTATCCAACACTTTCCCTATTGCTGCACTAAATGGAGTGGGAATAGTAATGTTTACCCCTACACTGTCCAACACTTAGTAATGTTTACCCCTACACTATCCAACACTTACCGTACTGTTGCCTTAAAAGTATTATGCATTGTATTGGTATGCATTGTAATGGTGTGCGTTGTAATGGTAGTTTTTAAAAGAGTGTTGTAATGGCATGCGTTGTAAAATCATGCAATGTAATGGTAGTTGCGATGTAAAGACTGCCATGTAAAAGCATGCGTTGTAATTGCATGCATTGTAACGTCATATATTCGCCTTGGGGATCCCTTTACTATCTATGCCCTTGGTACCGCTAGTACCATAAACTAGGGACTTGGGGGTAAAGTCTTGGCCAATTTGGGATTATCAAGTCGAACATAACAGTTTTGGGAGAGATCACAGGCTCTGTGGTCTGGGCAGCAGACTCCAGTGCACTATGAGAGTCCTAACCATTAGCATTTGGAGCAAAAATTAGGGGGTGACCATACAAAAAAGGCACTTTCCTACACAAGCATAAAGCAAAAATCCAGCAGATTTGTGAACTATGCTGAGGCATTTACATTTACCCCAAGCTAAGTATATGGTCAACACAAGTACAGTCCATTGCTCTTCTAAAGTTATGAAACCTAGAAGGGGTTTAACATTTTGACTTCACAGCATTTACAATTTGATTGTCAATTGTCTATGTCCCCTCCCGCAACCTCAGGTCTTCCCGCCTGGCCCTGCTCACTATCCCTTCCTTCAAACACAAGAAACATGGGGGGCTACGATTTTCTTTCCTTGCACCTTCATTTTGGAATGCACTTCCACCTGAGTTTAGGTTCACATCTTCCTATACTCAGTTTAGATCTATTTTGAAAACCCTTTTGTTTCGCAAGGCCCATGATTAGCCTTTCCTTTTGGCCGTCTTCACTTTTTGTCTCTCGAACCGTTTTGCTCTCTGGATGCTTACCAGCGCCAAGAAACCGCATGGTGAAAGTGCGCTTTAAAAGTTTTTATACATAACATACATAACAATAGGGAAAACAATGCTTTGTAGTTGAAGTTGGAGTAGGGCAGGCATTATCTTCATCAAAACCTTGGACAAGTTGGGTTGTGCTATGCAGATTTCCCACTGGAGCCTAAAATCTGCCTGTTACAACAAAAATGTAACACTACCAACAACATACGAGTGGTGGAATAGCAATCCATATTCTAATATTGGAATGTAAATCAGTACCTTCTGCATCCAATAAGCTAAGCATCTTAGAAGCAAATGTTTATAAGAATATATTCGCTGGTCATATTTAAAGGATTTACACACCTTCTGATCATGCTAGGCCTTCTTCTACGCTTATTGGGTGCTTGTGATCTATGTTGGTGGTCCTGGTGTTGAACGTGTAGTTACAGGAGTAGCTGTAGAATCAATAAATGAAGCTCCTGGAGATGAAATATGTTTAGAAACAGTTTTTCAAACGTGGTGTTGAAGAATAAAATAGAGAATGTGCTGTCTGCACTTATATATGCCTGAAAGTAATAATATAATGTCCGGTGTAATCTTTTATTTGACCATAGGGTGCTCGTTTCCAAAACAAATTAATTATTTTAAAAATAATTTGTGGAGTCCTCAAACACATTAAAGGCTGTAATTTTATATTTAAAAAATATATTAATTTACCTCCTGTCCTTACCAGGTGCTCTTTTAGATGATAATTAAGTATCTCTGCAAGACCCAACTGCTACTTGTAATAGGAATTTTATTACAGCACCAATTTTACTGGATGAGTTAAAATCGCACCTGCTAACCTCGGATGCGATCTCACCTCTACGTTGTAATTGTACAGAGCAGATTTAAACCACAAAAAAACCATCGGCTCTGCACAGAAGATAATAAGGGCCTCACTAGGAGTGTGCAAATTCGTATAGTTTCTTCTCGTGCTCCTCGTGTACTTCGTACAAAAGATTGCAAAGTTTTGGGATATTGGGCTTTTCGACGAAAGACTAGATTTGTCAATGCTTTTAATATGGCATACTCCCATTTCCACCATTTTTTTATTTGGTGTACCTTTTTCTCACTAAAGTTGAATCACCGACAGCTTGACAAGATATGGACTCAAAAAACATACGAAAAACTAGACTGGTGCCTTCAATCTTTGCTATTCTCCATGCGTTTGGCAGAGGAGTGAATATACTCACAAACTTCATCAGGGAGAGACGGAAAAGAAACGTTAGTTACTTATTTTGGGGAATTATTTTTGCACAGTGTTATACGTCGGTAATGAATGCAATGCATGAGTGTTAATGTGGTACAAACTATGGGGCAGATTTACAAACCCCTTGCGACATGTTTACAACACCGTTGCGTCACTTCTGTGACGTAAATCTGCCCCTATGTTAGGGTGTAGGCAAAGGGAAATTGACAAACTCATCAAAATACGGTAAGGATAAAAAACTAAAGGGCACATACTTACGAGCAGAGTTGCCTCGCTTTTGCAGAGCTCAAGGTAATGCAAGTGTGACGCAAGCCCTAAATGACATTTATGAAGCCACACAAGACAGCTTTGCGTGGCTCCATAAATCTAGAGTGAAGCGACATGGCGCTAATCGCTACGTTGCCTTACTCTGTGATAGGGAGGTGTTACATGCGCGTGAGTAGGTGTTTTCACGCAACTCCCATAGATTATGACGCATTACCAGATCTCCCAGAATTGGTAAACTTGGGAATGCAGCAATAAGATATACCTTCCCAGGGAGGCGTAACAAGGAGAAATATCTTTATTTCTCCTCAGTACTTCCTCTTTCTGTGTGTGCTGCAGAAAATGACTCTCAGGATTGTTTTGTGCACGAAGTGTACCTTCGTGCACAATGGTGTAAGGGTACCTGCGATGGCACTAGGTTGCCAAAAGGGTGCCAGCGCAGGGAAAAAGGCAGGAATGCACTGTAGTACCTTAAATACGGCACATTTCTGCCCTTTGCATGTCACGCATTGCAGCACAGCAAGACAACTTGCTGTGCTGCATGCTTGGCAAGTTCGTAAACAGGCTCCTACATTTGCACAATCAAACTTTTTGCAACACTAGTGTCTACAAACAATTATGAAGTAGCTCATACTGTGAGCTAGCAGGAACAACTCATGGACTGGGGTCTTGTTTTTTTTTGTGATTTTGTATTTTTTTTTTCTATAAAAAACTTTAACTGCCTCACATTAAGAAGGAGGACAGACACCAAATAATTGTCCCATGAAAATATTGGTAACTTGCCTTAGCAGACTATCCAAGTAAAACGAATCCATCCATTTGAACTGGTCTCTGAAATTCAGGAATGCCAATCATTTTGTTTTCCCTTATTTCTATCACATTTTCCCTCTTTTAAGGCTTTGTTCAGAAGGGCAAGTATGTGTTTTTCCAATGTTGTTTAAATGTCGGTGCTATTTTGGGATGCCCTTATTGTTGATGCTTATAGTATCAACCTTATATTAAAGTGTACATATGGGTGCATGAAGCTGAAGAAATTGACTTCTTTCGAGGTCTTCTCTTCTGTGTACCCCAGGAACTGATTTCATGCTGCCCATGAATTCTATCGGCTATTTCCTGGCATTAGCTTGCCTCACAGTCCTGGCTTGAACATTTCTCCCTATTCAAATACAATGCCCTAGGGCTGTATTGATTGAACTTTTCCAATCAAAGTATGTATATACTTCAGGGAACAGGGAACTTACTGCTCACCCACACACACAGACACAAACATACACATAATCCAAGGCTTGTACAATGAAATTCGTACAAACATAACACTTTGTGGCATTACCCCCGCTTCTTTATGGGTAAGGCAATACCCTACAAATTATATATTTAAGGCGTTTAGTTACATAGCAGAGAATAGAGAATAACGGGGTACACAACCTGACCATAGAAAGACATAAAAGCGTCTGAATAGTGTAAGATTCCATGTGCATAGTAACACTTTATAGGGACCGGAAAGGATAGTGCATTAGATTTTCTAACTACAGACAAATAGTTTGAATTTTAATGATTTGATAGATTAGATATATCTATATAATTACTAAAAGAGGATGGTTTAGTCCTTTAAAGTGAATTTCAAAGCAGGCAGGAAACCACATAACCCTATTCCCTATATTCTGTAGACATACACATATGTGCTGCTCTTTGGGCCTATAAACAATCAGGAACACCTTATATAAATGGGCAATCCACAAAAATCAAGTATTGCAGACATGCCAACATTCTGACATCTATGTAAAGATAAGGGATATCTGTCAAGTTTGAATGAGAGTTACCATATATGTTGCTAACTACAAGGAATGGTTATGTCAAAGAGCACAAAAGTGGTATATATTTTGAGTTTCACATTGGGCTTTATATGTCATTTTTAGAGAGTGTTTTATTAGTAGTGATGAGTAGTGACTGACCACTAATAATAAGGCCATAATCACAATAATAGGGTCTTAATAAATTAATCCCTTGCTCAACCCTTAGGAGCTGGAATTGAGCAGGCAGTCTTAACTTAGGAGAGTGGTGTGTAAAGCATTTAAAAACACCCATACATTAAATAAGTGAGACACAACACACAATACAATCCAACAACAATTTATATAAATGGATTATCTATCTATGAACAAATAGATATCAAAATAAGACAAAACAATGTAGGGAACCAGAGATATGAATCTTTAAAGAATAAACACTTTCGAGTGCATAAAACCTAAAGAGCCAATTTGGGACATCTGGTCGTGCCTCACCGGGACAATGTCAAACTTTGAGGTTAACCGCGATGGAGCCCTGGTCAGATATACTAAGCATGAGGCCTTGGTCAAAATTGTAACTTTGAACTTAGTTGTTTTTCTGGAGCTTTTTCTCTAGATGTCGAGTGAGGCTCCTCTTCAGGCCAGATTTGCATTTACATCGTTGGTGTGGTTTTCTGTGAGGCCCGGTCAAAACCTGGAAGTCTGGATCCTCCTAGCTTTCAGCAGGAATAACCTGTAATCCAGGTTGTGTCAAGGTTGAAGGTCAACAGCTTGACTGCGATGTTGAGTCGGCCACCTTATGGCGCTTTCTACCAAAAAGTTCCTAAACTTCAACAAACGTTTGGATCTTCTTCCAGAACATCTCCTTGAAGGTTCAAACTATCCACAACACCAATCCAAGGGTCTAGGCTCTCTGAAATGGTCCTTGGGATGGTGGAACTACAATTACCACAATGGACCTGGCCAAATCCATAAAAAGTCAATTGGGCGTACTGCAGGATGGGGACATCTTGATAGAGATGATGCAGGTGGACTCTGTTAACCCATAGCATGCAGGGAGTCCACTCCTTAATCCTGCTTGAAGCTAGGTAAAGTCCTTAGGGCTGTAGTCTCAAAATAGGCAGCAGGTGCAGTCCTTCAGAGTGCAGACCTTTGGGGTGCAGGTGAGGTTTCCAGTAGGGCAGTCCCTCTTCTCCTAGTAGTTTCAGGCAGCAGGTCCGAGTTGCTTGGCAACTCATCCATATTTATTCTGTGTTCCTGGGCACCAAGCAGGGGTTCACTCCTGACCAATGGGATGCAGGGTGCCACCCTGGTGTATGACCATTTCCCCCAAAGTGTGGCATATTCTTGTCCCAGAAAGCACAATTCTCTCAAAATCCAACATGGAGAAATTCCCTCCTTGGAGGTTAGACAAGGCTAAGCCAGCCCACTGGCATGGCTAAGATTCGCTAACACTTCCCTTCCATCCATCTTCTTAATCTAATTATACGGACTCCTGTGTGGCTGGGGTGGCTGGACGTGGGGGTGAGCCTGTGATGTCATAAAGTGTAATTCTCCCTTTGATGACCAGTTTGGCCAACCCTCCTCCTTCCGGACTTCTGCTACTGCAGTTTCAGTTCTCCTACCACCAGAAACCCATTGTCTCTCTAGCAACTTCACACCTCATTAAGACAGCCTGGCTCAGCCTGGCAGAGGCTAGCCAATATGAGGCGAGCTACTAGAAGGATGGGTTTGGGCTTACAGTAAAGAAAATTTATTAAATTGTTTCTGTGATAGTATTTATAAATCTAACAATGGCAAGGTTTTGGATGTATCATAGCTAACATTCTGATACATTGAATGATACTTTAGCATCCTTCTGTCAATATTTATTCTTTAATAAAATATTCCCATGTTAGCCTATAGAGCTGATTATCTATAATAGGGAAAAACGAATTATACCTAATCACCATATACCTTTAAGTCAGAGCACTGGCCCTTAGTCTTGTAGGCACATTCAGAGTAAGTTACTACCAGTATTAAGCAAACAATGGGGGTGATAAGGGCCAAAAGGATGACTTTCTCACACTCATGATATAAATGGGGCTAGAATATGAGGGCGTGCACATTGCTGCCTAGTGCCAACAATTACATATTTTAGGTATGGTTACAGACATCTTTAGATGTCTTTTGTCAGATGTTGTGTTACTAATGCTTAAACATATACATAGAGTGATCCAAATAGGAGTATTTCTCTCTCCCCACTTCGTATTCACTGTATTTCTCTCTCTCCACATCCTATGCTTTATAATCCTGTAGCGTGTGATTGTGAAGAATGTTATATTACACCCCTTCCTTTTGCCTGGTTGATCCTCAATGACAACTATTTCTCCATAACCATTTTGCACTGTTTAGAAGGGTTACTAAATATCTTCTTTATTTTAACGTTTTCAACAAGGGACACAATTCAAGCAGTTCTTTTTTAATCTGTTTATTAATGTATCACATATATTTGATCAATCAATACATTCTTTTACCATATCAACATAGAGCAATTAAAACTTGGAATAAGACATTTCATTATATAAAAAAGCTATATCCAATAACAGACATACACATTAATCATTCAAAAAGAGAACAACATCTTAATCACAATATTACAAACATTTCCATATCTTATGCAATTCTAATTAGGATTGGTGTCTCATTGTATACACACTTTCCATTTTTTTGTCTCTCAAAATATTTTCCAACCATTGAATGAAAGAGGGTACCTTGGAGGCTTTCCAATTTGGTAAAATCCCAGATCTTCTAATGAGCTTGGCTATGAATATAATATGCTGTTGCTGAATGGAGATGTCTCTACATTGCATTGTTTTACCAAGCAAAGCACCATAGATATTTGGTAGTAAACTGTTATTTAGGTTTTTAATAATCAATGAAAGTACCTCTTTCCAAAAATGGTATAGTAAAGGGCATGTAAACCATATGTGAAGTTAATCTTCATTTTCTTCTTTACAACTAAAACATGCTGGTGAAGTTACAGACTACATTTTGGGGCTATAATGCAGAGTGTAATAAAACATCCATTTACTAGGTAGAGTATTCTCTTATAGTTTGCTGTACAAATGGCTATACAGCTCATTTTGTTATAAAATCTCCATTGGGTTGGATTGATCTTGCAGCTCGTAGTGGTTAAAATGTTACCTTAAAAGTAAGGTTCCACTTCCTCCTACAATTGCTGATGAAATATGGTATACAAATTGCCTGTGCCTTTAAGGAGTGATCCAATGGGGGCTTTGTTTATGATTTTAGCTAATTCATTTGAGTCTTCATTGAAATCACCACAAATACTATTTGGATAAAGCTGGGCCATAAATTGGCAGTTATATTTGAATGAACATGATTAGCGGGTTCCATTGAATTATTGAACCAGCTTGAAAAACATACAGTGCAGTCTGCTAATTACAAGGATAAATGAAACCTAGATGCTTTGAATTCCTGCAAAATCATATCGAATTTACTAGATATTATATATGTTGTCTTGTATCTAGTTCTTTTTGGGAATCTGGGTATTTTTTGAAATGTGGAGAGTTGAGAGTCTTCTTCTCTTATCATCAGTTCTAGATAAAAATTACCTTGATTAATTTTGGAGGTAGCAGCTCGGGCTATCAAATCAAAAAGAACCGCCTGATAGTACACTTAAATTTTTGGGGAGTGCCAATCCCCCCTCTTTCTTATACAGTTTAACATTTTCAAATTATTTTGTTTTTTTTTACAGTGCCAACAAAATGGTGTATTATTTGATCTAAGTCATCAGAAAAGGACTGCTGAACTTTGATCATGACACTAGAAAAAAACTAATAGAAACAAGGGAAGGATAGCCACTTTAATTAATGCGACCCAGCCTATAATAGTTAATGCTAGTGAATGCCACTGACTCAATAACCTGCAAGCCATATTTAATATTGTGGTGTAATTTAATCAGAAAAAATCAAATCATTGAAATTAGCTGTTACAAACCCCCCCCCCAAATATCTAATATGATGATTTGCTGAAAACTGAGTTCACATTTCTGTAGTAGAATCAAAGATGGGTTATTAAATAGCACAACTTCCTATTTTGAATGATTAATTTTGAATCACCTGAAACGTGTGAATTCTTCTATTTTGGCCACTGCATTCTTGAAATTCGTTTCCTCTTGCACCAGATAGAGAAGCTTATCATCAGCAAATAGTTCAAATGTTGAGACACCTTTGATTTCAGGTAGAATGCTGTTGACAACTTGAGCATGCCGAGGATTCAGTCAATATGGAAAAGAGAATAAGGAACATAGAGCAGCCCTGACGGGTCCCACAACTTGTAACAATTTCTCCCACTAATTTAGAACTGACAATAGTTTTTGCTACAGCATTTTCTGCAAGTTTCTTAGCAAAAGAACAAAGCTAGCTGGACATTCAAATGTAGTCATAGTTGTAAATGACACCTCCCACTGTACCAAATCGAAGGCGTTTTGGTGTCGAGCATAATAATGGTCACCTTAGTATTATTGGTGGAATAGAAATCGATTCCTTGTATTAAATGGATGGTATTAGTAGATATTAATATTTTCGGTAAAAAGCCATTTTGATAATTATGAATCACAGTTTGTGCTAGGGGTGCCAAACTATTTGATAATATTTTAGGGAAGATTGCATAGTCACAATTAAATTGGCTTACCAAACAATATGAATTTGGTATTTCAGGTGGCTTCTGTTTATCCAAAAAGCTAACCACAACTGCTTCAGTAAATGAACTAGAAACTTCATGGCCTGGAAGAATTAAAAAAATATACTTAGCTGACGAGAGAGCAGTTTGCAAGCTTCACCTTGCAGCCCCTCGCTCCCACAAGCTTTTGCATTGTGGGAACATTTAATTGAATTTTTCACTTCAACGAATACAATAAGTGCTACTACAGCTGATTGTTGATCGTTAGTTAGATTTGGTAGCTTAATATATTTCATAAGGTTGTTAATGGTTTTTAAAATATGACTTTCTTATTCCATATAGAGACTTGAGTAATGTTTGAAGAAAACCACTGCAATTAATTCTGGTCAAGTGACTAATTTTCCTGTAGCCATATCAATAATGGATAATAATTGGTTTGGTATTTTTCTTGTGTTGTGTTTTCACTTTATTTTTTTTTAGTACTGCATGAATACTCTACATATTGCTTTTAAGTTAAGCCTATCTGTTTTGTGTGAAGCTAACAAAAGATTAAGCACAGGCTTATGTAGTGACTTTAGTGGGTCACCATGACAAGGATTGTGATTATTATTTGAGGCTGGTTCTTGTCCCCTCAATTAATACCCCAATTTATTATAAGAGTGCTCTGAGTGCAAGGAAAAACAATCTTAATTTTGAATTGGTGTGTAGGGCATAGGTATGGGGCAGATGTGGGCATAACTAAAAGCTAAGAGTATGCTGAACGACTCCTCAATTGGGTGATGGCACCCAGTCAGACCATGTCACTTTCGCTCTACCATTCCACATTGGCTCTTGTTTTTGTTTTGGAACAACCATATGAAAATAACACAAGGAAGCACAAACGTTAACAGGCACCCTAAATACCCCTAAAACATTGGTGTTTGGGGGTATTCTTTAAAAAAGACACCATTAGAGGTTCTATAATATGTTAATTCAGATGCATCTCAGTCAAGAGTACAACAAACACTGTCCATCCTGATTCTTGATGGACTGGACATTGAAACAACTAAGGAAATATCTGTTTTTTTTTCGTTTTTTCATGAATAGGTGCACTTTTTAGGTTTTTGAGTTATACTGTGGGAAGCTTTGCACTAATCTCAGTATATGGACTGCCCCAACTCTCTTTAAGACTACAGTGTTGCTTCCACACAATATCATGAATCCTTTCCAGTACTTCTTGTCCATATTGATAAATATGCACCTACCTACGTAGCTGCACATATGGACAGGAGACAAATCAAAGCACCTAGTTCCAAGACATTGCAAGGGATATGGAAATTATCTCAGCTTCTCTTCAACCGCAGACACAAAATGGCCCATTTAAGGGTGTTAAACAAGGTTGTGTGTGCTTTACTATTTAGCCTAAACACATCTGACTTAGGAATAGCATTACCTAAGTTTGAGGTCATACCAGAAGGACAATGTTTACAATAGGTACTTACTCCCATGTATAAATTACCTAACTCCATCCCATAACTCTTCCTCAGACTAGCATTGAATCTTGAATGTCTTTTTTGGTTCATCCACAGGCACTACTAAGTACTCTTCTGTTGTGGAACTTGAACAGGGTTCTCTTTGTGGGAGTAATGTGTACAGAGTTGTTTGCCTATAGCTCCTAGGGCCCCCCAACGTTTAGACCCATCCTTGAGTAATTGAGTCAGCTGAATCCTAGGCAGTCAGAAACAACAGATTTGCTCTCTTCAAAGCTAAAGTGGCTAAAAGGCAATAGCTGAAATAATTTCTAGAAGATTAATTGACTTTATAGTCAAACAAGACACAAACATATTTTAGTAGCCAATATACACAGAACACTGCAGCATACACTCATCCTACAGTTAGCTTTAGGACTGCAGCCTGCGAACCATGGGCGTCACAGTTTCCACGAAATCCTCAATGTTACTGTTAGACCTGGCATCTTTGGCGTGGTTTTCCCCTATCTCTTTGCCTCTACCTCCTGTATTTTTGATGCTGTGCTGGATTTCGTTTTGGCTGGTTTAGATGCTTTGTACACACTGCCACTGCTGATCAGTGCCAGGGTGTAAGTGCTCCCTATGTAAATTGTTACTATGATTGGATATACATGATTGGCATGTTTGTATCACCATAAAGTCCCTAGTAAAGTGCACTGGGTGTGCCAGGGCTGGTGATGACAAATCCTACTAGTGAGCCTGCAGCACTGATTGTGCCACCCACATGAGTAGCCCTAAAATGGTGTCTTAGGCCTGCCACCGCAGTGCCTGCATGCAGTCTGTGAACTGCCATGTCCTCCTGGTCAGTGTCCCCACTGACCAGGCCTAACCCTTCCCTTTTTGTGCACATTGGTCACCCCTATGGAAGGCCCAAGGTACCCCCTGGGCAGGGTGCAGTGTATGTGAAAGGTAGAGCATGTACTGGTGCAGGTGACATGCTCTGGTAGTGAATGGCAGCCATTTTCTTTTTCACTATTGTAAGGCTATCTTGCTCCATAGATTAACATGGGGGATGCTGGCTAGTGTCTACCAGCATTTCTTCTCATATGAACAAGATAGGACATAAGAGTCTAGTATCCCTGAACTCAGAATTTAATAACACATCTTTTAGGAAAGGTTGTTTTTAAATCCTGTGTTTGAGACCAGCACTTTTAGAAAGTTGCTGTTCTCTTGCCTGACACTTCTGTGTGCCTTGGCCTGTTTGTGTATTGACTGTCTGGTTTGAGAGTGACAGGGGCTGGGGATTCCCCAGGAGGCTGGCTGAGTCAGCCTTAGGCTGAATGACTGCATTTGCAACTTGAGTGGTGGGAGGAGATAGCACCTGGGCCTGAATAGGGCTGTGCCTGCCTTCCACAATGCTGGCTCCACCTCCTGCTGGGCGGCTGATGACCCTGCCCCTCACTCTGAAAGGAAAGGAGAAGCCAGGAAAACAAAGTGCTCAAGCAATACCCAGAACTGGTTCAGACCGGGCTCAGGGCCCACTTGCACAAAGAGAACAAAGACTTTTAGGGGTATAAGTACAGGACCCCTGACAACAGAAAATTAGATCTTCCTGGAATCAAGAAGGAACCTCTGCCAAGGACAAAGCTGAAACTGAAGAAGGAAGATTGTCCAGCTGTTGCTCTGCTGGATTGCCCTGCTGTTGCTTTGCTGCCAAGGAGAGGGGAAGGACTTTGCTTTGTGCTGTGTCCCCTTGCTTGAAGGAATCTCCAAGAGCCTGAGAAGAGCTGGCTCCTTGTTCTGAAGTCCCAGGAACAAAAGGACTTCATCCCCAGCTTCCCATGAGCTCTACTGAGAGAGTTCTGTCCTTCCTGGAGTGCTTGGCCCATGTGTGGTGCCTCTGGAAGTTGTACCTGTGTTGGGAAGCTGGAAACTAAGCTTGAGAGGCTTTGCTAAAGAAAAGTTATCACATCGCTCGCTGCGGAGCGCATCCCTGACAGTGCGAGAAGATTCCCGCCGCTACGAAGGTCGAGATCGTCGCAGCGCCTGTTGCCGCTGTCAGAGCCATCGCATCCTTCATTTGCGGGACGCACCCTATTGGTGCGGGAAGTCTAACATTGCTGCGAGTGTCATCGCAGAGCCTGTCGTCGCTGGGTGAGATCGCCGCACTGCCTGCTTGCGGACTGCATCACGTCGCTGCGAGAGTCATCGCCGAAGTCAGCGCATCGAGGAGCTGCGAGAGAGAAGATCACCGCTGGTCCACGCATCGTCGCCCCGGAGATTGTCGCACCTCCAAAGATTGTCGCATCCTGCCTTTGCAAAAACAAACTTCCTACGGAACTTTCCCACCGGAATCCATACAAGTGGCCTTCCTCCCCATACAGACCGGATTCGTCGCAACACGCCTGCTGCTGCAGCAGGGCTATCGTCGCAAACGCCTCCCCAGGGTCTCAGGAGCAACGCATCGCTTGTTATCCACCGCCCCAGCTTTTGCTTTTGGAACTTTGTCGCAACTAAAGGTACTGTGAGCTAAACGTGACACAACAGTGAACTTTTCACGTAACTGTGGATTATTTTAACGCAACCTAAAAAAAATTACGCAACCTGAAGAATTTTTATCGCAACCTTAAGAACTCTTTTGAAACCATATTCTTGAACTGTGTATGTTGGATTTTTGTCATTTTGGTCTTGTGTAGTTTAGAATAAATATCTTTATTTTTCTAAAACTGTTGTGGAGTCAGTTTGTGGTGTTTTCACTGTGTTACTGTGAGTGTTGGTACAAATACTTTACACATTGCCTCTGGTTAGCCTAGACTGCTCGTGCCAAGCTACCTAGAGGGTGAGCATGGGTTATCTCAGAGGGTTTCCTCCTGACCCTGACTAGAAGCAAGGGTCCCTATTTGGACAGTGGTACCTACCCCTGCCAACTAGAGACCCCCAATTCTAACAGTTACCAATCTACTTATCAATTGCTTTTTCTAGCTTTCTTTTCATGTAGAACCCAGAGACGTTAATGATTGAATGGGATTAAAGGCCCTTCAGAATATTACTGACTTTTCAAAACATCACCCTCCCTCTCTTTAGCACCACCAACATCCTCCAATCACTACTATATCACCTCGGATGAAGGGCTGACGCATCTATAAAGTGAAGTAAGGCAAGTGCCTTACAGTGTCATTAGTAACGGGCAGGAAAGAGCAGCACAGTTCACCTTAGAGCTGTAAATATGCCCCTTTGATTAGGGGTTTGTTAAAGGCAAACATGCATTTTTATTTGTGAGAATGATAATCAATACTTTGTCGCAGTATTTGAACATCCAAATGCTGCCTTCTTTTCGGCATCACTCCATTTCTTTTTAGGCTGGTACACCACAGAGTGTGTTAATAAATCGCTGACTCGTACCCTCTAATTTCATTAAGATGTACAGTGGTAACAGGTTAACCCGTTTCGCCGATTTCTCATTCGTTCCTCGCCACCTGTATGCATTTTGGGACCTATTCAAGAATCTCTCAGTTTAAGGCACTCAGACCGGGTGATGCTTCCCAAGATCACTGCGCCTCATAAGACTTACGTGTCTCGTCACTCTGCTCACGGCAGCAACCAACCTGCCTCTGGATGAACAACTATATAGGGATAGTTGTTCTCCATTTATTCCCCATTTATTCCTCTCTCTCCCCCCTCCCTTCTCTGTTTCTTCCTGGTTTCTTCTGACTCTGCATCTGCCGTTACTTTATCTTACTTTGCTTCTCTCTATTTCTTTATTCTCTACTCTCCCTTTCTCTTTTCCTCTCTGCCTCATTTATTGCTTACTTTAGATGTCTCTCTCTGTCTTTATTTTGCCTCTTCCCTTATCTCCGTCGTTCTGTCTTTCTTACGTCTCTGTCCAAGTCCTCCCACACTTACGTCATCTTCCTGCCAAAGGCGGTGCTGCTTGGTGCGTTGGTTCATAACTTCCAGTGTCTGACACCTAACCGCACACCTGTGTGATGTTCACCGTGGTTTGGCCCCGGGTGTTACCCCTCCCTTGAAAGCCACAGTCAGAGTCAGTTCTATAGGAGCTCATGAAAAGACCATTACAAGTTCACTGCATTAAGATACACCAATTTGCTTGCACGCCGTGAAAGAGACACGTTAAATGCGCGTTACATATATAACCAGACTAGTTCAAAGACCAGGCATTTCTTTTTACGAACTCTTACCCTTTTTACACCTTTATCTCTGCTCTTCTAAAATAAAGTCCCCTTTCTATCGGGATTAAAATAATGAGCAGAAAAGTAGCTGCCTTATGACATCGGCTTCTATTTCGAGATTAGCCCTGTCTCCATGCGGCCTCCATTAATACCCGGCTGCAGCGTTTTTTTCCCCGGGGGTCGCAGGTTTAAACTGGAAATGTCATAGCCTGATTTAGCAGGGATTGACTTGATCCAGTGCCTCGCCATGTTTCACTCAGCCAATTTCAGAGACCCCGCCGTGCATATAAAAAGGATTTGTATGTTAATGCTCTGACTCTGTGAGCCTGGCTGGAGGCGAGGAAGCCAGCTAGCGTGTACATTACAAGGACTGAACACCAAAGACGTCAGAATATTCATCATTTCTACAGTCAGCTAAAATCTGGATTTGTCTGTTCATGAGATTCTGTTTGAAATCTAAAAGCCAGAAGTAGAAACCATAGTTGTTTGGAATGCTAGATAAACCTTCAAATGTAGACCCACACATCATTTTCTGTTGGTAGTTGTGTTTTACTACAGGGTTTTGTTGCTACTTACTCATGAATTTCAAGGAGGAAGAAATGATTGCACATGGGAAAATAAAACCTTTTTTGTAATCCATACATTCTTTGATTCTGTGATCCAGTGAGCGACCATACTCTACAATTACATGATTCGGTCGGAACTAAACCAGGAATACGTATGATGTGCCCCGCAACAGGTCCTGAACACCTTGAGATGTTGACTGACACGTGGTAAAGGGGCAAAAGAAGGAGCTCTTTGGGCCAGCAGAGTTTTTAAGGTGCTGCTGTCTTGGCGCCCATAGATGATGTACAACCAGTGGTCGAAGTGGGGGAAAAAAAGTTGGGGAACTGTGGGTGGAGAATCAGAGGGCGGGAATAACCCATGGACTGGGTCAGTGGGCGGAGTCAGAGGTGTGGCCATAAAGAGCAAAATATCCCAATTTTTAGTATTTGGTATTTCACTGACCATTTACAACTTATTACATTATTTATTTCAACCAAGGGATACACATGTTTATTAAAGGTTGAATATGAGTTATTGACATTAAAATGTATTCACGAAGTGGGATATGTTTCCAATCACAGAATGAACCAAATACACTTAAAAGTACAAGCCATTTGTCTCCGAGCCATGCAGTTTCTGTCATCAGCACTTCTCCCTTTTTCCACAAGAGCAGTTCAAACATGAATGACAAAATATCCCAGTTTGGAAATGTTTTCCACCTAATTATGGCTTCTGCCATATTTGCCACATATTACACCATCTGCTGCATAATCTGATGATTTTAACTAACAAATTGTTTGTAGCTCAAATGTATCAAAAGTTACAAATAAATGTGACTTGTGTTGGTGCGCAGTGGAAGGCCCTTTGCAAAGGTTGACTGGTAACCTTTCTCACTGCTGCATTTGACTGTTACACTGGTACTGATGAGGCAAAATATTTGCAGAGACTTTTAGTATGTATAATAACGTCAAAATAATAAAGTATCAGAAAATATACCGCATTATGCTGCAGACCTTTTGTTTTCTGCATAATTTAGTCAACACTGTGGCATGATTTTGTTCTCTCTTGCTGCATAATTCTACTGGTCCCAAAGTAGGCAGCACATGTTAAAAGTGCCTGTGCATGGAGCAGAGAGACTGTGAAGTTTGCAAACTTAGTGAAAATCCTGCATTGCCGATCCCTGATGAGTTACACTATTATTGCTGAAACAAGGCCAATGGAGGTACCAATGAGTAAGGCGGACTGGCCTCAAGGGTCCTGTGACCTCAGTGATCAAGTCACTGTAATTCTGGTGTGCGTTGCTTCGTAAACCTGCCCGTTAGACTGGAGGTGAACTTTAGCATGGATTGTTGTGGACAGGCCTTCAAGGATAAAACACACTTGCCACTGCTAGGGCCCACCTTCTGGTACTAAGTCAACCGGGCTTCTACAGTCTAGCTGGGCCTTTTAAGGTCTAGCATGGGAATGTGCTCCCTTTGGAGAGTGGTTTGGTGGAGTGGTCATGAAGGATGAACTTGGTTCCCCATAGTCCATAGTGTAACATCCTTGCCCACACTGAACACCATACCGCCCCACTGAGAGAAACTTGCACTGCCATCAGCTATAACCCAGTTGTGCTGCGATATGAACACCTGGATGTGACTCAATTAAAATTATGCACTAGACAAGTAATATGCTGCCTGAAAAAAAGTAATAAGATCTTGGGAAAATCAGTTACTCATAGGGAATGCAAGATTAAGTAAAAAATGTGAAATGTAAGCAGGAACAACATGGTCTTAACAGGGTGCAATGAGGAGAAATACTTTATTTCTCCATGTTTTTGCTGTTTTCATGTGTGCTGCATTATGCAGCACACATAAAAACAGCAAAACGCCATGCATGATTCTTTATGTACAGTAAGTGTTGGACTTGGACCTTTTGGCAGGTTCACCCCTAAACCTTTTGCTTTTAGATGTGACCTGGTGACCTGGTGTTAGTAGTTTTAGGCTTCTGCGCACTTTAACACTGTGTCCCAGTGAAAAGTGTGTGCGCAGCCTAACTGCATGTGGTGTGATTGGCCTGCCCTCCCATAGGAATGCATGGGGGATATGTGTGTCCATGGTAGTTCCTCATGTGAGAGGACTGCAGGGGCAAGTTTGGTATGTTCGAACTCGTGAGATTGAATGCTGCGCGACGGTGTGTGCGCAGATTTAATATGGCAAGTGTAGAAGTGCCACTTCTAGAAGTTGGCATGTCGGTGTGCAGTGAATGCGGATTGCCTGTCTGGCTTGTGAGTGACAGGAGCTGGCCGGTGTGCCTGGCTCCAGGAGTCAGGATGGGTCTGCCCGGTGGTGAATGGGGAGATCTGCAGGCTGATGGGAGGGAGGAGTTGCACCTGGGACCTGAATAGGGTTGTGCCTTCCCTCCACAATGCTGGCTTCGCCCCCTGTGGTGCTTTCTTTTTCATCCTGTGAGTGCCTTATTTTTAATTGCTGAAGAGCGCTTTGCTATCCTGAGGACTGCGTGGGCTTTGCAGCTCAGGGTTGCACATCGTGGGCAGGGGATCCCAAGTGTAGGGATTCCCCCGCATTTGCCCATTCCTAAAAGCGGGTGCCCATCCCTTGTTTTTGCCGCTTTGGGATTGATTATGAAGCGCGGGTGCCCACCCCGCATATTTGCCAATTTGGATATCCCTAGCGGGTGCCCACCCTGCCAGGGACGTTGTACCGATTTTTAATATCCCTAGCGGGTGCCCACCCTGCCAGGGACTTGGTAAAACCACGGGTGCCTACCCCGCATCACCGCCACAGCCCAGGAGTGGTGAGAACATTGCCAGGCCGCTGCCATTGCTACCCGGAAGCCATACGGCCCTGCCTGGTTGTGGGTGGGGCCGCGTGAGGCAGAGTAAGTTGCCGGTAAAGAAAGGGAGGACGGGAGTCTACCCCGCCTAACAGGATGTCCCGGTGCAGGCAGGAGAGCCCTGCGGGCTGATTCTGTCTGCAGGAGGATCCCACCCCCTGCACGGAAGGGACCATCCAGGAAGCCAATCTCTGCCCGGCACAAGAAGGAGGACGCTTGGAGCGGCTGCCTGCATCCAGGCGGGGCTCCCATGGAAGTGAAGGGAGCCCCGCGTGCAGCCCAGAACGTCCCCGCGTGCAATGAGAAGTCCAGTGTCCCCGGGGAGGGACCGGGCGAAACCAAAGAGAGAGAGGACCCCACCGGAGGAGCAGCCAAGGCAGTCCGGTGAGTGGGATCAGAAAGGGAGCACTTGTGAGAGCCCCGTGCAAGGGGCCCGCTTCGGAGCACATTTTCGGTGCTCACAGCTGCCCCGCAGGTCAGAGGGCAGCTGCGACATGGGGGCAAAGCTTGCATTCTCCTTTTGAGTCCTGGGGGGGACTCCAACGTACCCATTGTCAGCTACCAGCTTATCTCCAATCTTGCGGGCACATTGTTTATCGAAGTCCCAAGGAGGACTTGGGGGCCGTGTCCATTTGTTTTGAAGTCCCAGTGCGGACACCTAAAAGAGCTCCAGGACGGAGCCCAGAAGCACGGTAGTGCCAGTGCTTGTTTGTTAGCATTTGCTCTTAGGGCGCATTGAGAGCCCATGCCCATCATTTGGATTCTACAGCTGCCCAGCAAGTAGTGGGCAGCTGCCACGTTTAGGCCTAAACTCTTGCACATTCTTCTTTGGCTGCCTGCGCAGCCTACCCTGACACTGCTGGACAAAGGGTGTTTGAGTCCCACGGAAGGCCAGTTGGCCTGGGGTCAGTATCATATGTGATTTTGATGCAAGGTGATTGCCTGCTGTATGTATACTGGTTATGCATAATGTGATTTATGCGTAATGTGCAATGCCTTTATGCCTGTGATACCTCTAAATGTGTTTTCGTGCTTAGGAGGTTGTTTTGCCTAGTATAGTTTATACTAGTGAGTTTGTGTCCTTGTGTGTTATCTATGCCTATGGTAATTAGTATTGCGTAGTGTGTACCTACCTTTTACCAGTGGTTACTGGTTGTGTTCTACAATAGTTATTTGGCGCTACCATTATTCTATGTTCTAGAAGTGCTACTTCTACTAAGTGCTGATTCTGACAGTGGCCCACGTGGCCCTGTCATGTGTATATAATCCCCTGTAAATATTGCCCAGTGCCAGTTGGCACAGTGTAATTGTGTGATTATGATCTAATGTGTTTATGGTAATGCAAAGGCTATTTTTATATATATAATCTTGTGTGGAGTCCTTTTTGTGGTGTGCCTAGTGTGTTGCTGCTGTGTGTGTGTTGGGCAAACGTTTTACACCTTGCTTCTGGGATAAGCCTGACTGCTCGTGCTAAGCTACCAAGGGGGTGAGCAGGGGTTATCTTGGCGTGTAACTCCCTTGCCCTGACTAGATTGCTGGTCTCTGCCTGGCTTTGGCGCAGGCCTTAGCCAACCAGAGATCCCATGTCTAACAGTAAGGTGTCCCTTCCTGCACATAAACAGTAATTTAAAAAATGACGAGTTGCAACTTCTGTTGTGCTGCACAAAGCAGCACAAATAGAAGTTACAAATCGCCATTTAAGATTGTTTATCTGCAGGAAGTGATACCTTCCTGCACATAAACAATCATTCTGCTGCAACACAGTCACCCATGTACAATGGTGGAAGGGTGCCTGCATTGGCGATAGGCAGCTGAAATTATCACCAGCGCAGGGAGAAATGCAGAGCTGCGGCGTATTGTTGTAAATACGGTGCAGCCCTGCATTTCAGAAGTGGCGAGCGCAGCGTTAAGCCAAGAAGGCTATCACTGCGCTCTGTCACTCCTTTGTAAATATGCCCCGTTGTTTAAAGCAAGATGACAAAACAAGAGTGGCACTTCACTGGCAAACTCTGTAAAGGGGCCTTAATGTGTTTTGGTGTCAATAAAACCAATCTGGTCACTTTGCGACCACTCTGACTTGCTTTATTAGTTATTTTTAGTATTTTGAACCATGTTTCGCTCCGCCCTGAGGCTGCCCTTTGGAATAGAAAAATGTCAGAAAAAGAAACTGTGGCATGCTATGTCACTATGTCTTCTCTTTTAGGTCTATTTTTAAGTAAATTGGAATTAGTAAGGCTATTGGATCCCTTCATGTTCTAGTTCGGAACTCTGTTGTGCCTGTTTGACCTCTATCGGTCTTCCTGCTCCTGGGACCTTGGTACCCGCAGCTTATCTTCAGCCTACAAATAAAGAGCTACTAAATTCTTCATGAGAAGTGACTTCAATAAATTACAGACATTCGCAGCAAAAGGGTTTCTTTCTTTTTTTTTATCCATTTCACAGATTAACAAATAAAGGGAAGAGAGAGTAAGAGACCTGTTTCTTAAAGTCAGGGTTTTCAGCAACAGAGAAAGAGCGCCACACAGAAAGAGAGGCAATGAGAGGAGGAAGTGAGAGAGAGGGGATAAGCTGCCAGCGGCAGAGCGGAAGTAGACACTGTACTTGTCTTCCCTGGACAAGAAGGAAGAGAGACAGAGTCCTTTTCCTTCTATGCCCACCCCACCCATCCCCGAAAGGCCATGAATGGCCTAGAACTATCTAGAAGCTTTTGCTATTTCTGCCATCCTGGGGCACATTTCCATAAACAGAAAAGTAGGGTAACGGATTGCTTACATTTTAATGACCCCGCCCACTTCGACCACTGCTCACAGCATCTTGTGAGACCCTGCCGGTGTCCCCATATTAAGGTCCTCCCTGTGGAGCTCAAAAATACTTTATTCGATTCACAGAATCATCAAAGCAATAAATACAAAACATTTTCATGAAAAATAGGTAAATACAATCATCGATCTTCATTTTGGTTAGAATACAGTGCTTGAGCTACAGTTTTACAGTTTTAGCAACATATGCATAGATGATATAAAGTGCCTAACAGTCCCATGTTAGTTTCAGTATCCTGCATCCTCTAAGAACTTCACAACTTGCAGTTATTCCTATGATAACTGGATAGAGGAGATAACATTTAAAATTTGTGGACTTACTAATGGTGGCGCTATGCTATATGCACAGTACGCCATTTCATATACTACAGTAAGATGATTGAGTCAGAACTAAACAAGGAATAACATACAATTGGTCACAGAAATGTTTCTGAATATAATGAATTATAAGTCTGAAAGTCATACTTCATTTAGGAAAAAGAAAAACCCACAAAGCCCACAAAGCTTGAAAGACAACACACCAAGGCTGACCTGGGGAAAGCATTCCTAATTTACATTATTGTAGCCTTATGAAAAACATGAAGGACTTTTCCCCCGTTTATGAAGTCTGGGTGGCTAACTCCAGTTTCGTTGACCTTCGGTTCGTGAAGCACGGCCCTACAGCCCCTGCGGTGAGGTAAGGTGGCCCAGGGGGGCCTATTCTGTGAAGTGTTGGAGTCTTAAGATATGTATTTTGCAGTGGGGCATCATAATTTTGGCTTATGTCACTGCTTGACCTGCCCTTTGCATGTTTCAATCCAACATGCGTGGCTCAGTCTTTCTTCTTTTTGATGTCAATCAAATGTATGCAACTGAGAGAGGCAAAGGTAATAGTTTTTATTATAGTAAGTTTATTGGAAAGTCAACTATTATGCTATGCTTAGCACGTCAAACGTGTTGGTGTCTTCTGTGGGTTTTAGTGTCTGGGGCTGTTTTCTCAAGTCCAATCACAAAACTTCATTCAACATTTCATCTTTTCCTTACCATTTTTTATTTGTACTTGATGTTTTTATCACTTTAAATGACTTTAAATGACATTAATAAAACAACTTTTGCATGGCCCTGAGTTTATTGGAAAGTCTGGAGTAATGCAAGGCAATGCAAGGTGTTTCCTTGGGTCACTCTGCCCTGGTTGTTTCCATGCATACTTCCATGGATTTTGGTCAGTTTCCAGATTAACTCAGACTGGTAAACCTGGGAATGAGTAAAAATGCTACGCCTTCCAAGGGTAAGCTCAACTAGAAGAAATATCTTTATTTCTCCTTGTTGTTTCCTCTTTCTAAGTGTGCTGCATTCTGCGTCATGGTTTTTTATGTGCAGGAAGGTGTACCATCCTGCACAATATCAGTCCTACTTACCATGGTGCAAGGGTGCCCCAATTGGCATTAGACAGCAGATTGTGTGCCAGCGCAGTCAGTGGGGAGGAATGTCCTATTTATTGGTAAATATAGTGCATTCCTTCCTTCTCCATTTCACGCAGCACGTTGTTGTCCAGCTGTATTGCATTGCATGAAAGATTGATAAATCTGGGCCCTTATGTTTTACAAGAAACTGAAGCCCCATTCCAGAATGCTTATTCAATGTCTATGTCTGATGTAGACCAGGAAAATACAGTGACACTGTAATGCACAGTTTACGCCTGATTCAGGAAAGTGCAAGTGTTTAGTGCACAGGCATCTGACTACATTAAACACACTTATGTTTTCATAGTCTTGGGGGCGTTAGGGAATGGGTCACTAAAATCTAGAGAAAATGAGGTCAATTCTTAGCCATACCTAGGTGGGTCTTAAATCATTCGGCAACACATTTACTACATTTATCAGAATATCTCTCACCTACAAAGAGAAGGGGAGTGCTGTTGAAAATATAGGAAGGTGTGTTAATTGGGGTGGAATTGACAGGATAATTGCAGGAAAAGTAGATGTTTTATAGAAAGCTTGTAAGAGATAGAAAAAGTGTCTTATGAAAAAAAGTCAACCAATTTCTTGTCGTTAAGCAAGTAAGAAGTAAGGTCTTGCAAGCAAAAGACAAGTTTAAATCAGCACTGCGAGGAAGTACAGCTTTCTTCCGTGCTTCACTCCTCAGTGTTTCGTTCCTCAAATCTTGGGTTTTAATCCACTTCAGTAGTCATTATCTGCTGCTCGGGACATAGCAAAGTGGACTCTGTTTAAAAGAACTTTAGATTTTATTCTGAAGTTCTATACCCACCACTTGCAGAAATAGCAGTCTGTGCCCAAGGGCTTTGTGCAGTTGTACATTGTGCATATATGAGGAGAAGGGCTGAAGGAAAAAAATGCTAGGCTCATTGCCCCTTCAAATTTAATGTTTTCATTTTGAGAGTACATATTTTATTCCACCCATACAGCGCAGAATTTTCATGATATATTTAGGACTGAAACGTTATATGAACAATGATGCATTCATTACCTATAAAAAGGTGTTGCTTAGTTAGAGATAATTATTATGTTATATTAGAATTAGTTAATTTGGCAATTGAATTGAAACCTAAGTGCTATATTTAAGTAGTACACAGTGGTGGTCTGTGTTGTTATAGTTAGGTCAAAGTTTCAGTAGGAAGAGGGTGAGAGAGCGCAACTCTGAAAAATGTATAAGTGCACCATATTTACAAGCACGTAGTATTAGTTTAAATATATATTGCACAAGAGTGTCATATACATAGAAGTGAAATAGACAAGAGTGTTTAAATAGAGTAACAATACTCATAGCAGTGTGAAAACTAAGGTAGAAATGTTAGAATGATATGAAACCTCACGTTTCTCATGTTAAGTGACTGTGTGTAAAAGAAACGAAACTCTGCAAACCATTGAGAATGTGTAGGCCGCATGGCAATTCACAGTAAAGATAAAGTGCTGCTACCCTGACATGAGACGAGGTTAACATTGTTTTTCCAAAGTATTTAATCATAGAATTGAAATATATGTTTAGATAGATGTGTTACATTATATTATAGAGTGTTGGTTAGAATATTGTTTAAGTGAAGAAATTAAATGTTTTCAGAGGAGCAGAAACCGTTCTATGTAATCCTGATAGGCCTGAAAAGACAAAGTCATGCCTTTTGATCTAAATGTGCTTGTTAGGGAAAAGTCGTGCTAGGCACTAACTGTAAATCCTTTTACATGTTTTATGGCCCAAGATATGGTGAAGGTTGGAATTTGAGGCCCACAGTATATGTGTCCGTTGCAGGTGCGAGGGGCCCTAATCAGTACTATGATGAACGGTCCCTTTGTTCAAGAGAGCCAGGCACAGGCCTGTAGGAGTCTTCAGGAATTTTAGGGGGTACTGTCTCGCTGAAGAAGAAGTCTGGGAAGCAAGGTCAACTTTAACGAAGGGTCCAGAGGAGGACCTGCCTGGAGTTTGCCGCCAGAATCGATACCACGTGAGGGGCGTCTCAAGGGGCGTTCCTATTGGAAATGTGATTTTATATTAGGGAAAGCACCCCGGGGAGGAGACAGATCAGAGGGTTTGAGAAGCCTAAGAGAGTGGATGGGTAGGCAGATAGAGGATTTGCAAGGAACCAACTTGACTCACAGACTAAGGGAAGTGTGTGATCTTCTTTGGAAGTCACCACTGCTGACACCTTTTTAGGTAAAGATCTTGTTAAGTAGGGATGTCACTTAGTCTAGTGTAGGGACAGTCTAATCTGAACTTTTTCCTTTCTGTAAATGACTCTCAAGTTGCAGATTATAGCTATTCTTGCAACGTTGATGATTTTTGAATTAGCTTTAATAATATTCATTGGTAGACTAAGAGCTTTTAGAGAATATTTGTTTATATTAGTACCTGTGTATCTTTTGAATCTTATGCTGAGAACTTTGTATCTCCAGCTGTTTTTGGCTTTACAATAAACTTTTAAAACTCTTCATGGGTAAGTGGTTCTTTAGAGTGGTTTAAGTTCTTAATTGACTAACCTAGTAGTAGATTGTCTTTTACTCAATGACAGGTACCAACGATTCAGTCGACTTGATTTGGGATCTGGTAAGGTAACTATAGACCAGAAATCCCGCGTTAACAGTTGGTAGCAGAGTGAGGATGGTTATCTTCTTGAGGAGGGTAATCTAGGCTAGGTTAGTTTACCCCAAGGCCCCTAGAGCGAGACATCGAGAGATGAGCAGCGGAAGAATCGCGTGCCGAAGAGGGTGCTGACGGTGCGAGAGAAGCAGCAGTATCGGAGGAGAGTGAGTATAACAAGGGTCATGCGTGAACAGATTGCGGTGTTTTGTGTTGTATTTGTATTGTAATGTCTTGCGGAGTTGAATGCCTGTAGTGTGATTGAGAGAAGGTTGTGAGCGCGCGCAACCTGGTAAAAATCTTAAGTTCGAGGTAGAGCTTAAGTGGTCCGGGTGTATCGAACACCCAGAGTAGTTGTCGACCAGAGTAAGGAAGTCATGAGGTACCATTGACCTCCGCAGAACCAAGATAGGGGGAGTGTAAGAGTGAGTGTGTGAGTAACTGACGCTGGTCGGAAAGTTACTGTGTGCAAGTAACCTATCAGAGAAGGCGATTGTCTGGACGTAAACGGAAAGACATTTCGTCAGTTAAGGTGACAACTACAGCTAGACTGTGGACGTACAGTCAAGGAGAAGTGATTGTTTCGATCGGAAATAATCATTTTTCATAGTATGAATGAGATGCATGCATGACCGAGGAGACGAGCTGAGAAAGGAGGGGAACTGCTGCAAAGGGGGACGAGTGACGTCGGCTAGAGCCGCGCTCTGATTGAGCGGTTAGTGTGACGTCGGCTAGAGCCGCGCTCTGATTGAGCGGTTAGTGTGACGTCGGCGAGAAACCGCGCTCTGATAGGCCAGTTAGCGAAAACAGTGCTGAGATTGGTGGATTGTCATCAGGAAGTAAACAAACCGGAGAAAATAGAAACTAGTAGATCGAAAATGAAGTGTTTTAAATGTTTGAAGGATATTTTTAAAAGAAAAAGGAGAGAGTCTTTTTACGGGCAGGAGGCACCGCCAGAGGGTACACCGGCTCATTATATGGCAGCGAATGTTGGGCTGCATACTATATTATGGATCGGGGATTGGAACAAGCTTACGGAAGGGAATGAGGAAATGCCGTTCCCAAAGTATGGGACGTTTAAGTTAGAGGTGTTACATCGGCTAAAAGCAACCATGTCCGCATTGAACCCCCCGCCTAGACCGACCCAGTTTGAGGCCCTTAATGCATGGATTAGGGCGGCGCACGACAGGAATCTGAATAGGCGTCAAGAAAGGCTGACGCGATCGGTAGGAGCAGTGCGAGATTCCAAATGGGATGAGGACGCCAAAAGATGGAGGGTACAGGCTATTGAGGTGGATAAGTTGTACCCAGTGAGAGAGGTGACAGGAGAAAAAACACTCATGGAAGAGGATGAAGAGAGCGACTCGGAGGACAACTTGATAAATAGATTGCTGATAGATAGACCGCCTCCGAACGTTGGGGGGGCAGAAAGTAGGGGACTCTCAAGGGAAGGTGGGGCTGCCATAGAGGGGTATGTACCACTTCCTATATCGGAATGGACACCTATCAAAGGTGGGGAGACACCTCAACATAGTACAGCACAGAGTGTAGTCGGAAGGTTTGTGGTACAGAAAACACCAAACTCAGAGAGGGCTGAACCTTGTGGTTTGCCAGATGCTCTCCAAGTACCCGTTACCATAGGACCCATAGTATCGATTTACAACCCAGAGAATGGGGGAGAGGAAGAACAGATACGGTTAGACAGAGAGAAGGTTGAGATGGAAAGGAGGAATAACACGACAAATGCCTGGAAGCAATTGCCAGGACTGGTAACGTGGAACACCCCATTCGATTCAACAGTGAGTCCAGCAACAGAGCAGGGGGGGTCAAAGAGGACCGATGGACCTAAGGGGACCACGTCCGAAATCCTTTAAAGAGTTAAGAGTTGACTTGAGAGAATGAGATGGGTCCGCAGAAACACAGAGCAATAGGTCAAGAGCAGAAGCTGAGTGGGGAAATCGAGGCAATGGGACAGTGTCTCACTGTGGGGCTAGCGAAAGCAGTCAGGAGCGAGAGGGTCAGAGTCAGGAGAACAGAGGAGTTATACGTCCTATTGATGGTAGAGACCAGCAAGAGCGAAATAGTAGGAGCACGGAGTGTGAAGAGATGTCTCGCCTCTTTGAAAAGGGTGGAGACCAAATGGTACTAGCATACAGAGATAGGTTTAGGTGCACTCCTCACGCACCAGGGGGGACTGTGCAATACTGGAATAGGGGGAACAATGAAAGATCTTGCCATGCGGCGAGTGATCAGAGACCGCAGGCAAATGGTGGAGAAATGGGGAATAACGGAATGTCTTACCATGCACCCAGGGAAATCAGGCAGGATGGGGAATGTGGGACTAGGAGAGAGAATGGAGTGTTTCATCATCCCCCCCGGAAGGACGGAATGGCATGGGACCTGGAGAGGTGGGAGCATGGGAAAACTCCCCGTAACTCGCCTGAGCCTAGACGTAGGACTCGGAGCTGGGATGGGAGAGATGTGGATGGACCCCCTAGAGCTAGTGTACTGAAAGCTACAATAAAGGCGAAAAGACTTGATGTCACCAGTTTAAAATCAGATTTGGATGAGATTATAGATGGTACGTTGGCTTTAGAAAGGATTGACTTGTACGAACAAGATGAGCTGCTGTTCATAGCAAAGGATGTTACTCGGAAGGCAAGAGCAACTCATGAGAAATTGTCTGAATTGGCAGACAAGTATATGGTAGATTTGTCCAGAACAAAGACCCTACAGAGTAACCATAGGTTACAATACTCAGATCAGGATTTAGATGAGAAAAGGACAACTGGATTGAAAACACACATAAGGGAACTGATAGCAGGAATAAGAGCGTGGAGGGATCTGGACAAATGGGAGGAGAGGTGGTCCAAAAGGGGCACTGTCAGACGGAGCACGAGTGTGATGTCTCCGGAAGGAAGGGTAATGCAGATGGAGGCATTCCCTTTGAGAGAAATATCGAATGGGAATTATGTACATGTGCCCTGGAGTAGGGGAGATTTAGCTGCATTTACCAACTCATTTCCGAAGTTAAGGGACAATCCAGTTGAGTGGTATAAGCAGGTAGAAAGGTTTGTAAAGATCTCTAAAGTATTGTGGATTGATTTGAACACTTTGTTTGACATTGTGGTCCCAGGAGATTTGTGGACAGCATGCAAGACTAGTGTCGAATGGCCAGCTGCAGAGCCAGAAAGGGATGCTGCCACAAATGGACCGTCTGAAATTGTCATGCAAAAGTATGAAAGGGTAATAACTTGGCTGAAAGATAAGGTACCACCCCAGGACATAGATTGGGTAAAAATAGACCGAACAAGACAAGAACCCAAGGAGACAGTTCATGAGTTTTATGAGAGATTGTTGAAAACATTCAAACAATACAGTGGACTCGATGTAATGGATCCCAAGGATATAGGACAGTTTGTGTCAAAGTTTGTTTTGGGGTTGAGATCTGATATTTGTTTGATGATTCAGCAACATTTAATTTGCTGGCAGAACAGACCACTAGATGAGATTCTGCGGTACGCAAGGTATTGCAGTGATGAAATAGATTTCAAAACAAAGAAGCTAAAGGAACAACTCATGGTGGTGCAGATGCAGTCAGCGGGAAAAGGTGGACAGCAAAAACAGGGAATGGGGACAATGGGACGGAAGCCGAATGGTCAGATCAAGGATAGTGAGGAAAGCCAGAGACCTAGAATAGACTTTGCCACGTTAAAGAAAACGACAAAGTGCCACCAGTGTCACCAGGTGGGGCATTGGAGACGCGAGTGTCCCTTTAACCCTGAAAATGGAGAACTAGAATTAGAAGAGGAAGTTCAAGAGGTTCCAGTCCAAGGGGCGACAGTCCTAAGAAGCAAGGTGGCCAAAGGGGGGACTTCGGCTCCACGAGCTCAGTTTCCACAGCCACCGAAGATTGCGACAGGGGGAAAGGTCTTTAGACAAATGCCTCTTTTCATTGAAGAAGAAAAATGTTACTACATTGACCCTTTGACGGGACAACGTGTAAGCAAAGAAGAGGACTGTACCCTCGGGGCAGTTCTAGAAGTGGATCAGAGAGGGCCATTTGTTGAGGCAGAGGTAGCAGGGTGTCACACAACATTCTTGGTGGATAACGGAGCCACTCGATCAACTCTGAGATCTGCAGTGGTTCCTGATCTACCAATGTCGGGGGAAACAATTCAGGTGGTTGGAGTCGCAAACAAGAGAATGACTAGCCCTTTGACAGAACCAGTATCAGTGAAAATAGGGAATTACACAAATGAACATCAGTTTGTAGTATGCGACTCTAGTCCTGTGTGTCTGTTAGGAAGGGACTTGTTGTGCAAATTGAATTGCACTATATATTGCACACCTCAGGGAGTGGAGGTACAGACCATAGACGACGATGCGACCTTTAAGGTCGTTAATTCAAGAACATGCATAGAACTGTATCCTACCCTGACTGTGGAGGAACTTCCTTGGGACTTAAGAAATGCTGTCTCATCTGAGGTATGGGACTTTACTGGGGAAGAGATAGGACTGATCAAAGGGGTGGAACCAGTGAAGATCATGGTAAAACCCAACGCTGAATATCCAAGAACGCCTCAGTATAAACTGTCCCAGGAGACGATTGCAGGAATAAAACCTGTGATTGACTCAATGATTCAACAGGGAATACTGAAAGAAATCGTGGGCAGTCCATGTAACTCCCCGATTATGGGTTTGCAGAAACCTAATGGTAAGTTTAGAATAGTTCAGGATCTTCGAAAGATTAACAACATTGTTGTTTGATGTTGTCCAGTGGTACCGAATCCATCAGTGATACTGTTTCAGATACCATTCCAAGCTGAGTGGTTTACAGTGATAGACCTTTGTCAAGCCTTCTTTTCAATTCCATTAGATGAAGAAAGCCAGTATCTTTTTGCGTTCAAAATAGAGAGTCGCGCCTTAACATGGTGTCGAATCCCACAAGGGTTCACAGATAGACCTTCAATCTTCAACCAGCTGTTGAAGAAGAACCTTGAAAGTCTGGTACTGCCACAGAACTCGGTTCTGGTCCAGTACATAGACGACCTGCTTGTTGCGTCAGGAACAGAGGAAGCTTGTAAGGAAGACACCATTGCTTTGCTGAATCATTTAGCTGAAAATGGACACAAGGTATCTTCGAACAAATTACAGTACTGTCTGACAGAAGTACAGTATTTGGGTCACCGAATAGAGAAGGGGAAGCGCAAGGTGTCTCCAGACAGGATAGAGGCCATCATGAAAATGAATGCGCCAACGACACAGAGAGAAGTTAAGATGTTCTTAGGAATGGTTGGTTACTGCCGACAGTGGATAGCTAACTTTTCACTGAAAGCAAAACCTTTACAGAAACTGACGCACAAGGAGGTGAGTGATCCGGTACCATGGGACAACGATTGTTTAATGGCGTTCCTACAGCTGAGAGAGGACTTGTCGTGCTCCGGCTTTGGGAATGCCAGATTATGAGAAGCCATTCTCATTATACTGCTGTGAAAGAGAAGGATGTGCGTTATCAGTGTTGGCGCAAGTACATGGGAATGCCCGTAGACCAGTTGCATACTTTTCGGCTACATTAGATCCGGTAGCCGCAGCGTTGCCCGGATGTCTCAAATCCGTTGCTGCAACAGGTGTCAGCATTGAGAGGTGTGAGAACATAGTAATGGGACACCAATTAGTGGTGTATGTACCGCATTCTGTAGAACTGTTAATGACTAGGACCAAGACACAGCACTTGACCAATAGTAGGCTCACGCGCTACGAGCAAGTTATTCTTGCTGCAGAGAACGTGACCCTTAAGAGGTGCTCGGTCTTGAATCCTGCTACATTGATGCCACTTCCTAATGATATAGAAGGCGAAGAATGTGAAGATCACGATTGCCTAGATGTGACTGAACTATGTACGAAGCCCAGACCAGATATTGTGGATGAGCCATTGATCGACCCTGATGAAATTTACTTTGTTGATGGCTCATGTTTAAGAGACGATACTGGTCGGTTGAGAGCAGCTTATGCTGTTTGCACCATTACTGGAGTTGTGGAAGCCGCTTGCCTGGAAGGAGTACACTCCGCCCAGGTAGCAGAAATCATTGCATTGACACGTGCCTGTATAGCAGGTAGCAAAAAGAGAGTCACCATCTATACCGATAGCCAATATGGTTTCGGTGTAGTTCATGATTTTGGGCAATTGTGGTCTCAGAGGGGTTACATGACCTCCTCTGGTTCGCCAATCAGGAATGGGGAATTTGTACGACTGCTGTTAGAAGCATTGCAAGGTCCAGCTGAAATCGCAGTGGTCAAGTGTATAGCTCACACTAAAAATACAGATTTTGTGTCACAAGGAAACCGATACGCAGACGAAGTTGCCCGTTATTGTGCGGAGCAAGGGTACACTTTCACGGAGGTGGAAGTAGGTGGGGCTCAGGAAAAGACAGAGTTAAACATGATGTTAGAAACAGTAGATACATGGGAAGATCTGAGACAAATGCAAGAAAATGCACCTGAGTCAGAGAAAAGGTCCTGGGAAACAGCAGGTTGTGTGAGAAGTGAAATGGATTTTTGGGTTTCAGCAGATGGAAGAGCAGTGTTACCAGAGGAATTAGTGAGTCCAATGGCACGACAAATACATGGTCCAACACATTTAGGAAGGGATGCCATGCTGAGAGTATTTAGGCAAACTTGGTATTGCCCAAAGTTTAGGATTACCGCAGAAGCAGTCTGTAGGAGATGTGTCACGTGTCAGCAACTGAATGTAGGGAAAAGAACACCAGTTACCATGAGTCACATTGGGAGGTCTGGGGGGCCTTTCAACAGAATGCAATTAGATTTCATTGAAATGCCAAGAGTCAACCGCCTTAGGTATGTGTTGGTGGTTGTATGCATATTTTCCAGATGGGTCGAGGCATACCCTACACGTAGGTGCGATACACTCACCGTAGCAAAACTGTTACTTAGAGAATTGATCCCGCGCTACGGGGTGCCATGTTCTCTGGAATCTGATCGAGGAACACATTTTAACAGTGAAATTGTGAAGATGCTCTGCTCTGCATTGAACATTGATCAGAAGTTACACTGTAGTTATCGACCAGAGGCTTCAGGTATCGTGGAGCAGATAAATGGGACACTAAAGTGCCGGATTGCCAAAGTGTGTTCTTCAACTTCCTTGAGTTGGCCTGATGCTTTGCCTTTAGTGCTAATGAGCATGCGCAGTACACCCGACAGGAGGACAGGTCTCTCTCCACACGAGGTGCTGATGGGGAGGGCAATGAGGCTTCCTTCTGTCCCACCTGCGACATTGTTGAACATTACAGATGACCTGATCCTGGATTACTGCAAAGGACTGTCTGACGCCATTCATTCTGTGTCCTTCCAGGTGCAGGCTGCTGAGGTCCCATCTTCAAGAGATTTGTGCCATGACCTGTGCCCAGGAGATTGGGTGCTGGTGAAGAAGCACGTCCGGAAAAACTGCCTAGACGTGCGTTGGAGAGGACCTTTCCAGGTTATCCTAACCACGAACACTGCTGTCAAGTGTGGAGGACTGCCGAATTGGATACACGCTTCCCACACCCGAAGAGTTCCAGCACCCCTGGAAGAAACAGCTCCTCTCGCAGATGAGAATCCAGCTGAAGATGGTGAACCATTAGAGGGGATCAGTCAAGCTGTGGGGGTGTCTGAAGAAGTTGGGAGCGTAACAGATCCAGAAGAAGAAGGACAAGGCGGCAGTGAAACTGAAGCTGCAACAGAAGGAGAGAGCTGTTGTGAATGTGACTTGGAAACAGATCAGGAACAGAGTGATCAAGAACCGAGCAGGAGGGCAAGCAATAGGAGAACAAGAAGTGGGGCAGCTACTTGGCCTGAAAGAAGAAGGAGGCCGAGCCTGAAGCTAGCTCGAGAAGAAACTCTTGCTCCTATATCCGAAGACTCGGATCTGAAGGAAGGTGCACAGGACCAAGAGCAGGAGGGTCCAAGGAGATCAAGGAGAGTGCGAGTGCCTAGCAGAAGATACTCTACACCTGAGTGGACCTACCTCGCTGCAGATGTCCGAGGGACGCAGGACTGGGAGGGTGAGGGAAGTGACCCTGACCAGAACTGACCCAATCATCACAGTGGAAATAAGGTTCCTGCTACCAGGAGTGGAGGTCGAAAGACTGCTGACACTTAACATCGTCTACCCTCCTTTTCTGAGCGGAATAAGAAAATTAATTCTAGAGACAGTTGAATTTCCGGTTTGCTGTTCAAGGTATCCAATACTTGAGGGAATCCTCCTTTGTATGGAAATACTCGAGAGAGTGGTGGAAATTCTTGGAACACGCATAGTTCCAGACTGCTAAAGACTTTAAAAAGAACTTTGTAAATACAGGTCGAAAGATAACCTAGCGCCAAGTGGAAGAAGAAAGAAATTATGGACTTCCATTTTAGTGGATGGAGAAGGGCTAGGGTTGTCCATGGCTACAGAACTTAAGGACTGTTCTTGTGGAGCGAATTGTCAGCTTCTAAGTGTGGCTTAAAGAGAGACATTGTGCAAAGAAAAGAGACATTTGAGGTCCAATAAGAGACTTTGGCTGAGAACGAAAAACCAGAGCCACACTGTTTTAAGATCATGGAGACTGGCAACCCGAACCGCAGGGCAAAATGCATAGTAGGCACACTTTTAGTGGTAGTGATTTCTCTTATAGTTTTAGTAGTTACTATTTCATATGTAGTGGGACATGAAAACGAAGCAAAGGCCAGAACAGAAGTAAAAAGAATATCGACACAAAAGCCTACTATTGTTGCTGGTGTAAAGGGGGAAAACACTGAGAAAGAGAAAGCTTTGTTAGATGCAGAGATTAAGAGATTACATGTTGATGAATCCCAAGGAAATTTTAGATCAAATGCTTATGCCAAATTACTTTATGAGTATATTGATGTCATGGAGGCGAAGAATTGCTACGTTTGTATGCAATTACCAGCTTCTGTGGATGAGGGTATCAGATACCATCAACTTCCATTGACGTATGGAATCACATGTAGTTTGTTGTTGAGCATATTTTATGGACGAGATGGGTTCGAGTATTTTTTCCCCGAATTTTGACTCGATATTACCAGAGGTTCCAAACTATAAACATCTGAATAAGTGGGATTATTACAAGTGTGAGGACAGGTTACAGAAACTTTTCCTTCCATGGAAAACATTAGATACTTCACATGCCCGAAGAAATAATTTGACTTGTCAAGTGTCAGAATTAGAAAAAGTTTATAGGGCAGGTGGATAGTCGATACAGAAGGCAAAAGATCCTAAAAGCTTCAGGACAATGGGAAACAGATTGGACCAAGGAAGAAAGGGAACACCAAAGAAAGGGTAGCAATGGTCCAATTGCTTTAGACAAAGAGAAGAGGGGGAAACTGTGTATTCACAGAAGTTACTCCTATTATGAGAATATGTTTGTAGGTGAAGTCAGTTGTGAACATGCTTTCCAATTGGAGTACTACTCCAAGGACTTTTTGAAGGAGATGCAAGTAATCCCAAATGTATATTTTGTATGTGGAAGAAATGCATATGTGAAGCTACCAGATAATTGGTACGGATCATGCTATTTAGCAATTGTCTTTCCCAAAATATACCATGTTGAGGATTTAGAAACAACAAAGAGAGGAACACAAACTAGAGGGAGAAGAGATCTAGGTACTGAAGAGGTAGTTGGGGATGTATTTGGTGCTGCATTCCCTCTCTTGGGATTGATACTGAATGACATCAAACTTAGAAGATTGGCTACAGTCGTAGATAGGTTATCTGCCAGTACTGCTAGATCCTTAATGCTGGTGGAGGGAGAGATGCAATCGATAAGGGCAATGGTTCTTCAGAACCGACTTGCTCTAGATGTTCTGTTAGCCAAAGAGGGCGGAGTCTGTAAGGCTTTGAAGGTCCAGGAATGTTGCACTTACATTCCAGACAATTCAAAACCTCTAGAGAAGTACATACGAAACATTACTGCAATTCACCATGAAATTGAGGATCTGACAAAGATAAACGTGTGGGAGAAAGTAGGTAAAGGGATGGGTAATGTTGGAGGTTGGTTTGCCAACCTAGGAAAGGGTATCATTTGGTACATATTGAAACCCATCATCATAATTGTGATTTGTGTAATCACTTTGTGGGGATTGGTGCGACTGTACCAATGGTATAGAGCAAACAGGTTGCAGAGATCCCTGAGAGAACAGGAGGGAAGACTGACTGCGATGCAGGATACACAATATAAGAGTCTGAAGGCTCTAGAGACAATGAAACGAGGGGGTATTGCAACAACTTCAGTCTGAAAGATCCTACATTTTAGAGATGGTGTTTTGATGGTGATGACTCCTGAAAGTCATCAAAGGGGGCACTGAGAGAGCGCAAATCTGAAAAATGTATAAGTGCACCATATTTACAAGCATGTAGTATTAGTTTAAATATATATTGCACAAAAGTGTCATATACATAGAAGTGAAATAGACAAGAGTGTTTAAATAGAGTAACAATACTCATAGCAGTGTGAAAACTAAGGTAGAAATGTTAGAATGATATGAAACCTCACGTTTCTCATGTTAAGTGACTGTGTGTAAAAGAAACGAACCTCTGCAAACCATTGAGAATGTGTAGGCCGCATGGAAATTCACAGTAAAGATAAAGTGCTGCTACCCTGACATGAGACGAGGTTAACATTGTTTTTCCAAAGTATTTAATCATAGAATTGAAATATATGTTTAGATAGATGTGTTACATTATATTATAGAGTGTTGGTTAGAATATTGTTTAAGTGAAGAAATTACATTTTTTCAGAGGAGCAGAAACCGTTCTATGTAATCCTGATAGGCCTGAAAAGACAAAGTCATGCCTTTTGATCTAAATGTGCTTGTTAGGGAAAAGTCGTGCTAGGCACTAACTGTAAATCCTTTTACATGTTTTATGGCCCAAGATATGGTGAAGGTTGGAATTTGAGGCCCACAGTATATGTGTCCGTTGCAGGTGCGAGGAGCCCTAATCAGTACTATGATGAACGGTCCCTTTGTTCAAGAGAGCCAGGCACAGGCCTGTAGGAGTCTTCAGGAATTTTAGGGGGTACTGTCTCGCTGAAGAAGAAGTCTGGGAAGCAAGGTCAACTTTAACGAAGGGTCCAGAGGAGGACCTGCCTGGAGTTTGCCGCCAGAATCGATACAACGTGAGGGGCGTCTCAAGGGGCGTTCCTATTGGAAATGTGATTTTGTATTAGGGAAAGCACCCCGGGGAGGAGACAGATCAGAGGGTTTGAGAAGCCTAAGAGAGTGGATGGGTAGGCAGATAGAGGATTTGCAAGGAACCAACTTGACTCAGGGACTAAGGGAAGTGTGTGATCTTCTTTGGAAGTCACCACTGCTGACACCTTTTTAGGTAAAGATCTTGTTAAGTAGGGATGTCACTTAGTCTAGTGTAGGGACAGTCTAATCTGAACTTTTTCCTTTCTGTAAATGACTCTCAAGTTGCAGATTATAGCTATTCTTGCAACGTTGATGATTTTCGAATTAGCTTTAATAATATTCATTGGTAGACTAAGAGCTTTTAGAGAATATTTGTTTATATTAGTACCTGTGTATCTTTTGAATCTTATGCTGGGAACTTTGTATCTCCAGCTGTTTTTGGCTGTACAATAAACTTTTAAAACTCTTCATGGGTAAGTGGTTCTTTAGAGTGGTTTAAGTTCTTAATTGACTAACCTAGTAGTAGATTGTCTTTTACTCAATGACAGGTACCAACGATTCAGTCGACTTGATTTGGGATCTGGTAAGGTAACTATAGACCAGAAATCCCGCGTTAACAAGGGTTTTATGTTTTACTAAAAACGTTGGTGCCATTTGGCAAATCTTCATGAACCTTTCCAAAAACAGTTCATCCATCTTAACTCCTTTTGATGAAAGTGTCACGGAGATCTGCCAAGCAGGGGCCAAAATGAAGGGAGGGGTCCAAAATCCCATGTAATTTTCACAGGGAATTTTAGACAGCACTACAGCCAAACCGACTGAAAGGAGTTACACCAAATTTGGCGGAAAGCTACATCTTTCCCCAGAAAGATGCTTTTTGTGATTTGGTGTAATCCATTCAGTAGTTTTTTAGAAACTACGGTTCACATTTTATAGATATGTTGAGAGATGGGCTGACATAAAAAAAAATGAAACACTTCTGATTGGCTGAGTGGGATTATTTGAGCAAGTGCTCTGAATGACTGGCCAAACGTGAAGAGAAATGTTGTGGTGGCAGTTACAGGGCTGGGCTTGGTCCCTATGTCTTGCATTTTTTTAAAACAGGTCATAAAGTGTCAGACCCTGTATTTCACTGAATTACCCTGAGGGTGGGCCAGAGCTTAAGGGTCAGGGCATATTTAAATAATGTTTGGGAAAATGGGCGTAAGGCCATCCTCCTCATGCCAAGTTATAGCCCCAACAACCCCATACCCTGGAACAGAGTGTGAAGGGAATTGTGCTTTGCTCCTTCATAATAATGGCTGCTCTTGCCCCACAGGAGCACACAGAGAATGTTGCTGGCTTCCGTGCTGGCTCAAGAATAGAGGCTAACATTATGTTTCCTGGGGCAAATACAACATGACCCCAGGAATAGTTTATGGTGTTTCAAAGCAATCCCAGTGCTGGTGGTTTTGTTATGCAAATACGAATTTTAAGGACCCCCTGTCGTTGCTCTGATTGCTGCATTATGTGTCTCCAGAAATATAAAAGAAAAATTCTGCCAGTACTGTTGTTGCAAGCCAATAGGCTTGCCTTCCTATGTTGATGTGGATATTCCGTGACAAAGCCAATAGGCTTGCTTTGTATATTGATGGTTCTGGCCTTCATATAATGATCTGTTGACCCCGTGACAAATATTGATGTGGTCATCTCTTGACAAAGGTAGTAGACCTGCCTTTAATGTATTGATGTAGTGATCCCTTGACAAAGCAAGTAGGCTTGCTTTCTATATTGATCGGTCACCCCTTGACAAAGGCAATAGTCTTGCCTTCATATAATAATGTGGTGACCCCTTGACAAAGCCAAAAGACTTGCCTTGTATATTAGTGTGGTCACACCTTGACTAAGCTAATAGGCCTGCCTTTTAATAATTGATGTAGTGAACCATTGACAAAGCCAGTAGATTTGCCTTACTTAAAATGACACCCCTTTATATTGTGATGTGTGAGCTCAATTGGCTGGCCGTGAAAGAGGTAGGATTAGCTGTGAGCCTGACCACCACAGACAAGTGATGTTATAATAGACATAGTAATTAGATCATATTTGCATTGTGAAATTTACTGAAAAAAAACAAAGGTTTAAGTGACATTGCAGTTAAGTAGGGTAATAGGGTCTTACTTTACCTTAAAAAACTTCAGAAATTCACTCAAGGAAAACAAAGGCTAAAGTTATATTCCAGTTAGGGGTGTTAATAATTTGCTACGTTATAGTTTTTAAGAAAACTAGAAATTTGCTGAAAAAAAGGTTAAAGTGACGTTATATTTAGGTCTGGTAATAATCTTTTACTGTACGTAAAAAAACAATCATAGAATTCTACCCCAAAAAATCAAACAATGCACAGTTTTCTTATCAATAATTTAATTGCAAATGTGGCAGTGATATTATCAATGATGTTATAGACCATGACATGACTGTTGTAATATGTGATGTAATGAGCAGTGCATGATGAGGGCATGAGTTATAGTTACCTTAGGGCACAAATTATAGTTTCTTGAGATAACTATAACTGCTGAATTTCTATGGTGTTATGTGTGTAAATTGTAAACTTAACTATAACGCCCCTGTAACCTTTAGTTTATTAGTGAATTTGCAAGGTTTTTTAAATTCTATTTCTGAACTACAACGTCCCAAAAACCTTTGTTTTTTTCAGTGAATTGCTATTGTTTTTTAGTGCTATTTTGCAACTATAATGTCTCTGTAAGCTTTATTTCTGTGAATTTCTAGTTCATGTGACGTAAACTAATATTTCATTACCAGGCGTTAATATAACCACAGCCACGCACAACCTTCAGTCAAGCATGGCAGGGGGTTGAGCACAGGGCCTGGCTGCAACCAAATCCTGCATGCAGCCAACCCCATGCTGAACATGGTCTTCACCCAACCCCTGCATGCAGCTTACTCCACACTGAACACAGCCTTTGGTCATGCGCAGTAGGCGCTCGGCTGCATGAAACCAATGCAACCAATACCCCAAAGGCCAACCCATGGGCCCACTCCCAGGGCTACTTTTGGCCCTGGTGACCCCATTCGCTGCTGCCTGACACATTTTTAAGGGGAGGGACTATGGGCCACCCGTCCATGGGCTGCTTTGGGCCATGGAGCCCCTGTCCTGTACACATAGGCCTAGCACTATATTTAATAGAGAAGGGGCACACAGCACCCATCCTTGAGGCTCAACACATTTTGTGGGGGAGGGGGACAGATGCTGCCATTCCCGGGCTGATTTTTGCCCTGGACACTCTATCCCCTAGGGCCTGGCAGAGTACACAAGGGGGGGGGGGCACACAGCCCTCCTCCCTGGGCTGTTACCAGCCTCAGGAACCTCATCCCCTAGGAACCAGTTCCAATTTAAATAGGAATAGGGCATGTAGTCCCTCGCCCCGGGCTGATATCCTCCGTCTCCTGGGGCCAAGCCAATACAAAAAAGTGGGAGGGGAGCATGTTCCAGTCCCTCCTCAAGTCAATTTTGGCCCTGGGTACCCCATCCTTTGGGGACCAGCCAACAAACGGTGGCTTCTTGGTGCTCAACCAGGGCACCCGCCACACTATAATTGAGGGCTGCAGGGGGAGCCCCTAGGCCCCCAGATCCCCAGTTGGCTGCGAGCCTCCAATGTGAGCCGGCATTGCTTTAGTCATCAATGAGCAGCTAACATTGCCAATCCCTGCAGGCTGGAGCAATTTTCATCTGTTTCCCTGCCCGCATCAGTGCAGGCACAGATACAGATGAAAAGTCAGCTCCCAGCAGGCAGATGCAATTTTCATGCTCCCGCCTGCTGGGAGTAGACTTAGTGTTTGCTCCCGCTTGACGGGAGTTTTGAAATTTCACCCACCAAGCGAGAGCAAATACATGTTTCCCTACCCACATCAGTTTGGAGAGGGAAATTACTATGTCCCAGGGTTAGGCACCCCAGGACATAGCATATGAGCCAACCTTGGGGGTCCCCAAGGCCAGTAATGGCACAGGGAGGGGAGCCACATGGCTCCCCTGCCATGTGTAATTGATGCTGCGGTCCTGGGGATGGGGTAACAGGAGCTGAAATCAGCCCAGGGTGGTTGGACACCCATGCCCCAAACACATATATATATTGTTCCCCCCGGGACATGGCCCACCCAGGGGGCATAAGAAAAAGAGTGGAAGATCATACTTGTTTTTATTAAAAAAAATGTTGCTGTGGATCTGCGAATCCTCTGAGAATTCGCTGATGAATTATTGAAAAAAATAAATGTTTGGCCCCAAGCTGTGTTCTTGTGAGACCCCTTCACCAGGCCTTTGGGGTCAGGGTTTCAAAAAATGTTAAATATTTTTGGGGTATTTTAAACTTTTTTTATTGAGTTAGTACGAAAACATGAACAGCATCTTCTTAAAAACAGAAAAGAGAAAAAAGAACAAAAACAATGATTTTAAAAAACCTACTACCTAGGAGGCACTTGTACTCTTGTTCAAGTTTGTCCTAGGCAGATCTGCTTGACTCTGATGAAAAACGATCAGCTTCCATAAAAAGCAAAATTGTTCTTTATTTAAAAAAAAAAAGCAGAGTTATTGTCCGTCTTTTCAGTTAGAACCTGTGGAGTCACAGTATCTCCTGGTGCAAAAGATCTTTGAGCCCCAGTAGAATTGTCTACCTCTGCAGCATGAGCCAACTCTTCCTGTGTAAGAATTTGCAGATGCATAGACCTCAGGTGTCACCACATCCCTGTGGTACTCATACTATATTGTTTGGTTTTTCTCCCCCAACTGAACTTTTTGCTGCAAAGTTTACAGGTCACGCACTTCGCAGATATCATCTTGGCACCTGCCCTCATTTCGAAGAATTGCCACACCAAGCATACATTGGGTGGCTGTGGTGACTGAGGTGGTGCAGAAACAACTGGCTGTTCATCTGAATCAGATGACGACTATGCTTGCGCGGTGAACTCCTCTCCATTCACAGAGTTTGCATAGCGGAGCAGAGTTTTTACTTCGCTTCCTAGTGAGATTTCTCAACATGGGTGGTTGCAAATGGTTGCTACCACTCGCGTTGAGAAAACTTCAGTTTGCGTTGAGGAAGCTGCCTCTTGAGAAGAACTTCTACTTGAGCAGCAGAAAGAAACAGCACCCTCTGGCACTGTACTAGATGCCATTTGTGCTGAATTTACAGTGCGGGTCAAACACCAGGCACTAAAACTCAATGCAAACGGTGCGAGGTATCCCGCTCCGCCGCTCACCGAACTCCACGTAGCTTGGTGGAGTTTTCTTGTCACTTTGCGGTGTTCTGCGTAGTGAAACTCCGCACACGTTAAATAAAGACATCTTTCTGCTCAAAGGGACACAGGATAGGAGAGCAACCAAAATATATCTACTCTCAGCAACATCCATTAATGAAATAAAATCAAAAGGGTGGAATCTTCTTCTAAAAAAGACATCCGCATTAACCATTCACAATCCTTCTGGCAATACATTCTCTTTTGACACCTATCTAGCTCTCTCGTAATTCCATTTATCAGTTTAACGTTACCAGCTCAGAATGTAATAATAGTAGTCAATCTTCAGATACCCAAATGGAGGTATGGCGTTTATTTTATTTTTTCAAAAAAAGTTTTTTCCAAATATTGTTTTTATCTAAAAACTTTTTTTATATATCCAAAACACTGTGAACAAGAGAGTTGATTACTCATCAGGGTAACTACTAGATGAGCCATGTCAGCGTAACTTTTCTCTTTCACACAAATCATTGTCCATACTACAGGATGCAGGCAATAGCGAGCAAACCAAGGAACGCTATACACACACAATGCTAGGTCTGTCGTTTGTCTTTACTGTTTTCCTTTACAGACGCTGCTCGTGCCTAAACAGGAAAGTGCCTCCAGTGGCCAAAAATGCCTTCAGCTGTGGTACGAAGAACGTATTTAAACCCCTCCCGAAGCCGGTCTTTTACCGCCGGAGTCCCTGTGCAGACGGATTAGGTAGAGTTATGGGTCACGAGCTATGATGAAGTAAGTGCGGTTGAACGGGGAGATGCTGTCATGGAGACCATGTCCATATAGACCTTCCTCGGGAGTACTGCAGGGCCACATCTTACTCTCCCTTCTTTTCTTCTTTTAATCACTAGAGTTTGCCAATTAGCCGGACCCCTTCCGAGGACTCATGGAGTTCAACTCTAATAATTTCAGAGTAAGAAGTGAAAACCCTCCATACTTTCCTGAGTATAACAGTCACTATTTATCTTTTTCGCTATTGAACTTTTAGCACGATACCGCATATTATCTCAACAATAACATTAAACCACGCACCAACACGAACCGCGTTGCACCTCCATTTTATTGCGATTACTACACAGGCATAATATCACACAATGTTGATGTGCCTGACCTCATATTAACTCACTTGTGTGCATTTGTCTATTTGTTCGTCTGTCGTTTTTTACCCCTACAGGTACTAAACTAGAGGACAACATCCTCTTACCTATATCACATCTTAGCGAGTGCGTCACTTAGGAGGTTAAACATACTCTGTAAACCACCTATTTAATTCACTCTTCACATAAACGTCCTGATGAAAGCCAGAACTACTTTAAGGCCTGGCTGAAACATGTTGACCACATTGGATGTGGGATCCCATGGTCATCTCCTTACACATCCGCTGCCTTGCTTTTAATACTGCCAAGATCCCACTATTAAAATTACCCTTGTGGACACTGGGACCTTTAGGACAGTTTTTAAACCTATACTCACAATACAACCACTTCACACTCACTTAACACAATCCGCTCCACTGTAAACAGACGTTAAAGCACACCCGAGGCACAGGGTCAAGACTGATTTGCATAGGGCCATGTCTGAACTGGGGTGGCTTGGTGAGTAAAATAACAATGGAATAAACCCAGATCTTTGACTGGGGGTGAATGTTATGCCATTGTGCAACATTCCGTGCATCATCTTGTGTGTTTTGCTGTTCACCCTATGTGGGAAGGGTATGCCCAGACGTGGGCCCCTTGCTCACTACGCCACAAGAGTCAAGCTGTCCTGGCTGAAGACGGCTGATAGCCAGAAACCGGTCCTAGGATGCTTGATTCCGGTCCAGGGAAGACATGGCTTGGCAGTTCGGTCTGGACTGTTCCCATGAGGCACAGGGTCAAGACTGATTTGCATAGGGCCATGTCTGAACTGGGGTGGCTTGGTGAACAAAATAACGATGGATTAAACCCAGATCTGTGACTGGGGGTGAATGTTATGCCATTGTGCAACATTCCGTCCATCATCTTGTGTGTTTTGCTGTTCACCCTATGTGGGAAGGGTATGCCCAGACGTGGGTCCCTTGCTCACTACGCCACTAGAGTCAAGCTATCCTGGCTGAAGACGGCTGATAGCCAGAAACCGGTCCTAGGATGCTTGATTCCGGTCCAGGGAAGACATGGCTTGGCAGTTCGGTCTGGACTGTTCCCATGAGGCACAGGGTCAAGACTGATTTGCATAGGGCCATGTCTGAACTGGGGTGGCTTGGTGAACAAAATAACGATGGATTAAACCCAGATCTGTGACTGGGGGTGAATGTTATGCCATTGTGCAACATTCCGTCCATCATCTTGTGTGTTTTGCTGTTCACCCTATGTGGGAAGGGTATGCCCAGACGTGGGTCCCTTGCTCACTACGCCACTAGAGTCAAGCTATCCTGGCTGAAGACGGCTGATAGCCAGAAACCGGTCCTAGAATGCTTGATTCCGGTCCAGGGAAGACATGGCTTGGCAGTTCGGTCTGGACTGTTCCCATGAGGCACAGGGTCAAGACTGATTTGCATAGGGCCATGTCTGAACTGGGGTGGCTTGGTGAGCAAAATAACGATGGATTAAACCCAGATCTGTGACTGGGGGTGAATGTTATGCCATTGTGCAACATTCCGTCCATCATCTTGTGTGTTTTTCTGACACTCAGTGCCCTGGCTGGGGCCCGATGATGAAGCATGCCACCAACTAGGTTGGTGGGTGAGGGGCTTCATAAAAAACAAATGTTTTTTCCTCGCACACACATTTTGAGTTTCTAACTAATAGCTAGCTCTATTTGATCGCTACATATACCAAGGGGAGATGAACCAGCCTATTTTCCTGTTCCTCTCTCTCATATTGATATTAATAATTCTTTGGAGCTGGAACACTTCCCTAAGAGAAGAGTCTACTTACAAGAAGGTGAATCACTATGGCAGTGAGACTATTGTCAATCCATTCAAGAGGGGTGGGCCAGTGTTAGGTATGACTTTGGGTGTCTAACCTCCGATTGGTAAATCTGTCTTTAAACAAAGAGATCTCGATCCCAGGGTGAAGAGTCCTTACTGGACAAAAATATAATTTCAATTAATTGCCCAGATCGAAAGGGTATTTGCCCTGCATAGTCACTCCATGAACTGCTTCAGTCAAGATTGGAAAACAGATTGAAGAGTAGTTATAGCAAGACAAATTCCATTACAAGTGTAGGTTAACCAGGTTCATACAGTCCTTTTATTCCATGGAGTATTTCGGCAGTGGGCTGGAGTCCTTGGAGACCAGTTTTGAAAGCCCAGGGCTGCTCCTAGTGCCTCAGCCACTTTCCCCAGCTGCTCAAGGTCAATTTACTTGGAGGCTTAAAAAAAAGAGAGTGAGAGGAGAAATGTAGACGGAAAAGTGATAAGAGAGGTGGAGCAGACACCAGAGAGGAGACATAGAGAATGGATGGATGGAAAACAGTCCTTTATTTCAGCTGGGGGTTGCCATTGGGGGGGGCACCAACACTTATTTTTAGGCACCAGCACTAATTTCCGGCATCATATATTTTCTGAGTGAAAGAGGAAAAAAACCCACACAGATTGGAAAGATGGAGGAAGAGAAAGAAGGCAAAACCATCACAAAGGGAGAAAGCAGGAACCTACAAGAACAAACATTGGTAATGCCAATAGGTCTCACATTTGCAAGAGTTAGAGATATTTCCATTGTAAATGACAATGTCTTTTACCTATGTGTTATGACGTGGAGTGGATGTATGTGGTGTGGAATGGAATTATGTGGGTTGGATTGGAACTGGTAGTTGGAGAATTATGTGTGTAGTGGAATTTTGTGGCATGGTGTGCAGTGGAATAATGTGGATAGTAATTATACAGTTTTGAGTGTACTGGAATTATGTGGAGTGAGAGTGTGTGTCAAAGAATATAATTATGTGGAATGGTATTTTGTGTTGTGTAGTGGTATTTGATTATGTGGTGTGCTGTTGAATTTTCTGGCATGCTGTGGTATTCTGTGGTGTTGATTGGATGTATGTTATGTGTTGTATAAATGTGTTGAAATATGTGGTTTGGTGCCAAATTATATGGTGTGGAATGGAAATGTATGGAGTGGAATTGTATTGCATGGAACTGTGTGGTGCTGAGTGAAATTATGTTGATTTGAATTATGTGTCATGATGTAGAGGGCATTTATATGGATTGTTGCTATGGGCCATTTGCCAGTGACCTAGAGTGGAGTGGGAGTAGTAAAGTGATAGACTGGATTTGTTGGAGTAGAGTGTCATTGAGTAGAGTGTCACAGAGTTGAGTAGAGTGAGCAGAGTTCAGTGGCAGTGAGTGTTGTAGAGTGGAGTGTTATAGAGTGTAGGCTAGGGTGAGGAATTCCACCCTGTTCGCGGAGTTTGCAAAGTTTGCTGCATTCCGCTCTCCACGGAGCATACCGAGTTGTGAAAAACTCTGCTCCGCAAAGCATAGTAGCATTGTTTCCTCGCTCACGTTCACCAATGCTAAGTTGGCGAGAGCGAGTGAGGAAAGTCCAATGCTAGACCACCTCCCAGTGAGATTTCTCAATGCTGGCAGTCGCAGAGCGACAGCTCGCTTTGAGAAACCTTCCTTTCGCATTGAGAAAGCTACTGCTTGAGTAGAAAATCTACTCGAACAGCAGAAAGAAGCAGCGCCCTCTTGCACTGCGATTGGTGCCATTTGCACTGATTTTCCAGCGTGGATCAAGCACGTGGCACTAAAAATCAGCATGATCTAACACACTCTGCCGCTTGAGGTTTTCAGTCACTTTGTGTATTTTCGCTGACCTCAGCAAACTCTGCCCAGGCCTAACTGGTGTGCAGTGTTGCAGAGTGGCATGGAGTTGGGTGGAATAGGGTGTAGTGGGTTGGAGTGAATTGAGATTGTGGGCTAGATTGGGTTGGGGTACAGTGGGTTTAATTGGAGTAGGTTGACTGGATGGGGTGTATTGGATTGTAGTGGGGTGTATTGAAATGGGCTGAGGTGGATTGAATTGGGGTGGATCAGAGTGAGCTGAACTAGATTGGTTTGGGGCAGGATGTATTGTATTGGGGTGGTTGGATTGGGTTGGATTGGATTGGATTGGACTGGGGTGGATTGGATTGGATTAGAGTATAGTGTTATGTAGTGGGGTGAATTAGAGTGGAGGGGGGTGGATTGGAGTTGGGTGGATTGGACTGAGTGGGGTGGATTGGATCAGATTGGAGAGGAGTGGGGTGGGGTGGATTTGAGTGAGTGGGTGATATTTACAGGTGCTTCGCTCTACTGGTGGGAAGCCTAACATTGGACACTTCCCTCATCAAAACTTCTCTCTATCTGAGACTAACACAATTTATAAAGGTCCTTTAATTCCGTTTTTCCAAAGAATAGGATATTAGCATTTCAGATAAATCCAAATGTATATGGACCTACATCAATTCACATGAAAAGCCTTGAAGTTACTTTGTAACGAAACACGTGTCGGCTGTTTCCATCATTGCCAACAGAGAGGACGTATGATCTTGACCTCCATGGACTTACTAATGATAACAAAATATTTGTGAAGAATTATATTTTTGTGTTTTGGATTACACCTTGGTTATTGGTTGTGTACATTTACATAACATTTTATTATTTGACATTGAATGATATTGTGAAGCAGTCTATTCGTACGGATTGGTTTCCTGTGAGTAATCACATTATTTGTGAATTGTAATTGTGTCACACTATATGACATTAGTTAGATATTTGAAGAGTGTCGAGGTACAGTGGTTTGGTTAAGTTTTGCACGGGAACTCTTCGGATCCCCTGTGTGGTGAAACCTGTGGTAGAGGGATGTCTTTTTTGTAACCTTGAGGGGCACCTATATTATCAGCTTTTTCTAAAAAAAAATTAAATCATTTACTGCCTATAATTGATGTGCAATCATTTAAAACCATCACTACCGTCTATGTCTATTGTGGATTGGAGTGTAATAAAACTAGATGGGATGGATTGAGTGAGGTGGACTGAACTGGGGTGGGGTGGGGTGGGTTGGAGTATAGTGGGATGATTGGGCTACAGTGGAGAGGGATGGATTGGAGTGGGTGGACTGCATGGGGTGGATTATATTTGAGTAGAGTAGATTGGAGTGGGGTGGAGTGGAGTGGGGAGAGTTGAATGTAGTGGAGTGGAGTGGGATGGACAGGAGTGCGGTAAATTGAATTGGATGAGGTGGAGTGGGGGAGTTTGGATTGCAGTGGGGTGAATTGATTGGGGTGACTTGAAGTGGTGTGGATTGTATTGAGGTGGATTGGAATGGGGCAGGGTGAACTGGATTGGGGTAGGGTGAACTGGACTGGGGTGGGGTAGATTGAGGTAGATTGGGGTGGGGTAGGGTGGATTGGGCGGGGTAGATTGGATTAGGCTGGATTGGGGTGGAGTGGTTTAGATTGGATTGGATTTGGGTGACGTGGATTGGATTGGGGTGAGGTAGATTTGAATGGGGTGAGGTGGATTGGATTGGGGTGAGGTGAGTTGGATTGGGCTGATGTGGATTGGATTGAGTGGAGTGAATTGTATTGGAGTGGGGTGGGGTGGATTGGAGTGGGGTGAGGTGAGGTGAGGTTGATTGGAGTGAGGCAGACCGTTTTGGATTGGAGTGGGGCAGAGTGTTCTGGATTGAAGTGGAGCTGATTGTAGTGGGGCAGATTGTTTTGGATTGGAATGGGGCTGACTGGAGTGGGGCAGATTGTTTTCAACTGGAATGGAGCGGATTGTTTTGAAGTGGTGTGGGGAAGATTGTTTTGGATCAGACTTGAGCAGAGTGGAGTGAGGCAGGTTGTTGTGGATTTGATTTGTGCAGATTGTTTTGGATTGGAATTGGGAAGATGGGATAGGAGCAGATTGTTTTGGATTGGATTTGATGTGCCTCATGCACACCTTATAATGAAGAGCTGCAGCACCAACTAAATGGTCGAAACAACCACTACCCTACCTGGCCTTACCTCACCATCTCAGCCAAGTCAGCATACAAGGCCACAACACAGAACAACTCAAAAGCAAGTTGTGCAAAACAAAAAAGACCATGCAACAAGTCTTCTCAAAATATGTATCCTGTATCTGGAATTACAATCAAGAACAATATGGCTTGCTCCTTCACTTCTTCAGTTATGAAAAGAGCTCAAAACAAAACTTTTCAGTGACCTCTTCATTCCCAGCTGAAAACTCCCAAATACTTTTTCCATTGTGGCCACATCATGAACAGAACTCCCCTGTTCCTTCAACTCCCCAATCCCACTTTTGTATAGGATTCTGAAATGTTCCCCATCAGTCTTTGTTATGTACAGTGCAATGTTGCTCCTTAGCTAGGCTTTTATACGTGCACATGACCCTATCTCATCACTTGGACACTAAAGCAACCTATTACATAACAGAGTAGCTCAAGTGCTCATCTTATCTGAAAGAGCTCACAGACAAAATGGACACTGAAGGCATGTCTCCTATTTATTGGGATTCCCCTGGTTCGCAGCCATAGTGAGATACATAAAAAAGAATTTAGCTTTAGTCTACTTTAGTCACCTCCTAGATTAAGTCATAAAAGGTCTGAAATATAACACTTGGCCTGTTGTATATTTTTTTAGGATCACAAAGGTAAATTATCTCAGAGATTCCAATACTGTAAAATGTCTCCACAAACTAATTCAAAAAGTGCTTTGAAACAAAGCGGTTTATAAAGTGGATTTCACAGTACACATGTCGTTGGTCAATGAATAGCTAACGGCAGCCATTCAATTTATTTAGGAATCCATCTGGTCTAAAATCGTTAAAAAGTATTTGAACACAGCCCCATAAACAGAACACACTTTCTATCTCCTGAAAGTTTCAGCTTGTTGGCGCCAATGGCCAACAAGCAAATAAGCCCACTTCATCATTGTATTCTGCTGTACCAAACAGGGCGTTGGACCTAAGAGGTTGACCAGCAGTCATTGCTAAATGAACAGCATGGCCGCAATCTTTGTGTTTGGCGGGTCAAAACTTCCTAGGTGCAGCTGTAAAACAGGGCCACAGCAATTAATTATTTTACTTCACATTCTTCATTGTCAGTCCAGTTGTAAACCGAGAGACCTGGGCAGCGAGAAAACTGTTTTGAATGGCGTTTCTCTGAATTAGGACATTTTAGACTGCAAACATTTGAGGCCACTGGGCAGATCAGAGACTATTCTGATCTGCCCCAACAATCCCTTCTGCAAAGTCTATGTCAGTGTGAGACATGGTGGTAAACCCACAGCGTTTTTTTTTATCAATTAGGATTTGATATGTCTGCAGTGGAATTATGCATTGTAAACCCCACACCCTGTCCTACAATCACCATAAAACACCATGCAGATTGGTTTTGTGAATGCTTTTAGTGATACTGTGCAGCATTGCTAAAAGAAGAAAAAAAGAAGCCCTGTGATACACCCCCCTACATTATTTTTTAGGCACGTGCCTCATGCATGTGCGCATCTACACATTGACGAGTGTGCTGTTTTTATCTTTTCATATCCCAAACTGAGTTGGATCTGTAAACAAAAAGAAAAAAAATGTGCAAGGGAGCTTTTTTTTTAAAAGAGATGGCAGCAGCAACAAGGATGTTAAAGCAGCACAGCAAGTGGGAAGCAACACAGGAGTCTGAGGAAGCAGAAGCAACATGGGGAGAGGAAGCAACACAGAGGGGACAGAGAAAAGCAAACAGGTGAGACAGCAACATGGAGTTGGGGGAGAAATGCACAGCCAATAAAGCAAGGCTGGGAAGAAGCACATGAATGAAAAATTTATGTAAAACAAGCATTGGCAATAGGTCTCGACTTTGGGACCTTATAGGAGTGTGCAGGGGGCCTCAGTCTGTATTGATGGAGTGTAGAGAGTGCTGGGGGGAGCACTCCTTATGGTTGGACTGCAGAGTGTGCTGGGGGTTGCAGTCCATATGGATGGATTGTAGAGTGTGCTGGGAGCCTCAGTCTGTATGGATGGACTGCAGAGTGTGCTGGGGGCCTCAGGCCGTATGGATGGAGTATAGAGTGTGATGGGGGCCGCAGTGTGTGCTGGGGCCTTAGTCTGTATGGATTGAGTGTAGAGTATGTTGGGGCCGCAGTATGTATGGATGGATTGTAGAGTGTGCTGGGGGCTGCAGTCCATATGGATGGGCCCCAGAGTATGCTGGGGGCCCCAGTCCCCAGCCTTACACTGTACTGGGTATTATCACAGTGTGTTTCGCTGTGCTTCTGTTCTTGTTTTTCCATTCATTATTAGATGCTGGGTTTAACGACAGGTCACTGCATCCGGCTGTATTTTACTGCTCTGAATTTCATGTACTTACTGCATCCAGAGTTCTGCAGCAGATCTGTCTTTGGTAACTTTGATGTATTGTGTTGTACTCTGGGTGTTCTGTATCTTCCATGTGGCCCTTCATGGTACAGCATTCTGTTTCAAGTACTGCACTCTCGAGCACTGCACTTTTCTGCATTGTAATGCATTGTATAGATTGCCTTCAGTTGCGCGTGTTCAGTTTTCCTGCGTGTTTTGTTATGCTAATGTGTGAGCGGTTGTGCTGGTTTTAAATGAGTCAGTTGAACTCTGCGTGTTGTTGCATCTTCGGATGTTTGTCCGGCATCGAACGGTGGCCACCTGTTCCTAGACCCTGCCTTTTGGCGGGGCTGTTGTGTGTGATGAGGATGCAACATAACGTCTGGGCATTATGCGGACTTGTGCCCATGCATGCAGTGTCTTTTGTACAAATCTTTGAATCCAAAATATGACACAGGTATCTCTTGAAGCAATTTGAAGCCCCGCCTGTCTCGAGGGTCCCCATATGACGTCATGTTGGTATAAAGCGCCCAGGACCTGTTTCAAGAAGATCACAAGAGCCCTTTAAAAAGATCTGTATTGGTAAGTAGCCATGTACGTGAATTTACCCGGGTGTGTGTTTTGTGTTTCTGTATGTGTGTTTCTGTGTGCGTGTTTTGTGTGGCTGTGTGTGTGTTTGTGTGTGTGTGTGTGTTTGTGTGTGTGTGTGTGTGTGTGTGGGTGTGTGTGTCTGTGTGTGTTTGTATGTGTCTGTCTGTGTCTGTGTGTGTGTATGTGTGTGTGTCTACCTGTCTGTGTATGTCTCTGTGTGTGTCTCTGTGTGTGTCTCAGTGTGTGCCTGTCTGTGTTTCTGTGTGTGTATCTGTATGTGTCTGTCTGTTCGTCTGTATGGTCTGTCTGTGTGTTTGTGTGTCTGTGTGTGTGTGTGTCTGCGTGTGTGTGTCTGTATGTCTGTCTGTCTGTGTGTGTCTGTCTGTGTTTGTGTGTGTCTCTGTGTGTGTGTCTGTTTGTGTGTGTGCGTGTCTGTGTGTGTGTCTATCTGTATGTGTCTATCTGTATGTGTGTCTGTCTGTGTGTCTGTCTGTGTGTCTGTGTGTGTGTGCGCTTGTATCTGTGTGTGTATGTGTGTGTGTGTGTGTGTGCGTGCATGTGCATGTGTTTTTTACCCCATGGGCCATGTCTTCCCACCACCTCTTCTCGGGGAAGGGGGCAAACAGCCATGGACACTTTGGAGGGGAGTGGGGTGCATGAGTAGAGAAACACCCACTTAAATGAAGCAAGGGGCACCCATGCCTTCAGAACATTTAAGAATTGTGAAGACTCTGGGCCTCCCAAAATCACTTTAAATTTGACCCCATGATATACAAAAAAATCTACTTTTTTATCCCGTCTGTTTTTAAGAATTGATAGTGAGTGCAGGTCATCGCAGCTATGCGTTTTTATTCATATTTACAGTGAAGCTATGCTATTTTACAGCGCTGAGGTACACCTTTTGTAAAATATGTCATTTTCTTTTTGGAGCATTGGGAGAGACTGGCGGCAGAGAGAAAAAATACTTGAAAAGATCGAGGTTTATGGTACCATCCAAAACCAGTGTGAAAATCAGCCCGACTAGAAAAATAGCATTTCTAAAAACAATTATAATAAATGCAGGCTTGTTGAAGGTGCGTACTCACCCCCATCGCTGCTATGAAATGTACATAAATTATAGTTATGAATGACGGCCACATGCCATGAAGAAAAATGAAACAGCGAAAAAACAAGCAGAGGCAGACAAACAACAAGGCACAGCGCGGGACCATTCAACTAAAAAAAGGAGTGCGGCAAACACACACTATGTTAAGCAATCAATAAGGACATGTGACCAGGGCAGTTGCAATCAAAGTCACAACACACGAAAAGGAGGGACAACAAGCAGCGTTTCACCAAAGAAAAGTAAGCAATGTTGACTGACATGGGGTGTAATAAATGGAAAGTGGTGGGAGTGGTCTATTGCACCAGAGAAGATACCCCCATGCCTCACAGAGCAGCGCATGCGCACTGCTAGGCTCGACCCCAAAATAATGTGCTGTGTAAAGCTGCCGCCTGATGATAGCCCCGGCACCTGTTTTGTTACAAATTAAGCACTGGGTAAAGATGCTGCCTAATCAAAACACCAGCACTTCCTTTGTTACAAATTAAGCACTAGGAGAGCGGTTGTAGTTAATGTTTGAAGCTAGACACAAGCCAAATTAGTAGCGTTAAATCAAATAAAAATTGATTTGTTGAAATATGCTTCAAACTTTAATTTTTTTTAAAGTTGCTTTCAAGTTGCTTTTGGAACTGTGTTAATATTGTGTAATGTATTAACATTTGTTTGGGAAAAAGGGAGCCTGAAAGTCTGCTGTAGTGCAAGTTTCTGTGTAAGTTTTCACACTTGAGAAAGGAAACCAGGACAAGCTAATTAAGCGTAAATAAGCCTGGTAATAAAGATTGTAATCTTTTAGTCTGCAGCATCTGTGGGATGCAAAACAGCAAACAGCAGGATGCTAAAGTTGTTAAGCCAACTGTAGGTCACTAAAGTTAGGGAAAAAGAGAAATAAGAAACAAGAAAAAACATATTTAAAATAGACGAACAAAAAATGAACAGTTGCATGCATGTATGTATTTTTTTAAAAATCAATCAAGGAACCAGTAGACATAAAAATATGACAATACAAACATATATATTACACGAATACAACATGATTTCTAAGCTCCAACGTTGACAGTTTGGGCCTTTAAGCCACCTTCCCTTCGCATTTGTATGGTCTCAGTGCGTTTTGTTGCACAGGTTCACACAAGAAATATGCTGTCTAAAGCTGCCGCATGATAACAGCCCCGGCACTTCTTTGGTTACAAATTAACCGCTGGAAGGGCGGCTGTAACTATGCCACTATTTAGAAAACATAGATAAATGCAAAAGAGAAAGTAGAGTATGCAGCCCATTAAAGTTTTTAATATCGGCTGCTTATAGAACGTGCAAGGGAGTGCAGCTGGCTGGGCACACGTGCATTGTGTGGGAAGCTGGCTTTATAATTATTATAGATACCAGTGGTCATTGTTTCTGGCTTTTGTGCAAGTTAACTCACAGACGACAAACAAAAACTGCATACGGTCTAAAATAGTGAAACCGGAATAAAATCAAGGTTAAAGGACTTCAGTTAATGCGGTTAACAACTAATCCATTAGTACACTACAGGCATGTTTAACTTAAGCAACAAAAGGAAACAACAACATCTATTGTTCTCACTGCTAATCCATTAAAGTACACTGCATACATGTTTAACTTAAGCAACAAAACGAAAACATTTTAGTGCAACACTCCCCAAAAAAACAGCAGTCACATTTAAATAAAGAAATACAACTTCAAACATGCACAAGCAAATTAAGCAAGCAGCCAAAAACAGTAGAGTTCCCACACAAACACTTAATCCCACTAATAGCATGTTTACAGTGGTTAGGTGGTGCGGTATAGGCGTTCCCAAGCAAAACAAATGAGGCACTTACACACAAATTAACCTGTCGACACAAAGAGAATTTAAAAGACAAGCGAACACACCAATAAAATGTCAATAGGTGGAGTTTCACCACATATACTAATTACTGCATGTCTGGGAGCGACAGCGCATGCGTTGCCTACGCTTGACCCTATAAAGCAATGAGAAATGTAGGTGCATATTATCAAGAACGGCGTTGAAATTATCAGATAGACCAAAAAGGCGAATGGATGAACAGAATGATGCATGCATACATTTCTAGCAAGGAAGATCCATAGGTTGAATGGACAAATTCAAACCTGGAAAGCTAGACGGACCGTCAAGAGTTAGGGCTGGCGCTGGTGGAGGGGAACATGGCGGCAGACGGCTGAGCTGCCGCGGTGCTCCGTGAAAACGGACTCCTATTAGCGCTTCACGCATGGACCCGACCCGTTGGAAACTCGAGTCATGAGCAGCAGAGCTTTGGAGAAACCCTAAGCGGCTTTAGAAGCTATGTTTCCGACTTTATTTCGGCCGAATTGAGGCATTTTTTGGATTTCGTTTCACCCCCGGAGGCTGGGAGTCTTTCTACCATTTTTCACCTATGCCTATCTCGGTGAGCTGCGGCCGGATCTCAGCGGCGGTGGCGTTCTCAGCTGTTTCTGGAGTTTGGCTGTGGATCCTGGGAGCAGAGCAGAGGCGGAGCGGAGCGGAGGCGGATTACAACAGAGTGGTGTAGGAAACGAGCAGCCGAGGTGCAAGGTTTTTCAGTTGATATTGAGGCAGTGGTCCTTAGCCGCCCTGGAGCTAAGGAGGGGAAGACGAGCACGGAATCTGGTGCGCGTTTCAAGCGGTGTATCAACGAGGCACTGTGGGGAGTCAGTCCCCTGTGAGACAGTGGTGGACGGGGGAGTGGAAGGGGGCCCCGAAAACGGTAAGGAGAGCGTCGGTGCAGTGGGTAGTCTAGAGTTAAAATCAACTCTTTGCCAGGATAAAAGCAGATCAAAGGAGCATAGCACGAGGCATAGCACGCGAAAAAAGGGGAAATCTTTGGCTAAGGCATCAGCTAAGGCATCAGCTAAGGTTCCGGCTGCCCCTTTAACGGAAAAGGGCCCCTCTTCCTTCCTGTCAGCAGAGGTTAAATCAAAGAACACCCGCTCAACCAGCGTTAAAGCTAGGGCAAAAGCAAACACTATCAACGTTATTGCTGAAGGAGGCTCCAAATTAACGCCATCCTTGCGCTCCTACTTTAAAGTACTACCACAAGTGCTACACCTCCCTAAATATCAGGATATGGCGGCACTTAAGGACAGGGTATACGTGGATAACATAGATGATCAGGCTCCAGCCACATCTGCAGCCATGGCTACTAAACCTGTCCCTAGTCTGGCCCCAACCTCAGAGATAGACCAGGTAAACCCTTTAGCCCTCAATGGCGTGGAAGTAGCATCTACTCCGTGTACTGTAGTTATTCCGGAGGGCACCCCCCTGGGCCGGAGGCGGTTCCCCCAATAACATGTAACCCTTCATCGGGACAAGATAAAGAAAGGCAATCCGTGAGCAGTCCCTGTAGTTTGAGGGGGGTGCGTGTCTGGAAGACGACACACAGGAAGAGTCAGAGCCTCCCACGAGCGGGGTGTTGACTTCTGGGACTTTGGTTGATTATAACGAAGGGTGCAATGAGGGGTCTACATCTGGAGCAATGGGGCAAGAATCAACGGTGCAAGAAGGTGTAGGAGAGGAGCATTCACCCCTATATATAGCACAGTCACACGACGATCCACCTGTCTCAGCCAGCTCGGGGCTGGGGGATCCCCCAGCCAACATCTCCGCTGCTGCATTAATGACAATGTTTTCCACTCTCTCCCATGATATAAAGAGGGGGTTTGAGGAGTCGTCAGCAAATCAGGCCGAGATAAGAAGCTATTACGAGTCTTTAGATAGTAAACTTGATGGCCTAACATCCAGAACTGGGGTACTGGAGGAAAATATGGCGACGTTGTCTCTTCACGTAGACAAGGTGAAAGATGACATTGTTAAGTTGAAAAGAGAGGATCAGACCCTGTTGTATAGGATGGAGGTGTTAGAGAACAACGCTAGACGCGGTAACATTCGCATCCTTAATGTGCCCGAAGGGTCAGAGGGTACAGAGATCAAACTGTTCATCACTCAACTTTTGAAAGACTCATTAAGCCTCGATTGCTCACTGGAGGAGCTGGCCACAGACATTCAAAGGGTGAATAGAGACCCCTTTAGACGTAATCCACAAAGGCCCAAACCCCGTAAAATTTGGGTCAATTTTCATACTTACGCTCTTAAATAGAATTCTTAACTTAGCCCTGAAACAGAAATCCTTATCAGGGAAAGGATTTTCTTTCTCTATAAGATCCGACTTGGCCAGGGTCACACTTGAAAGGCAGTGTGAGCTTGGAAGGCGCTTAGATGCCTTTAGGAAGGTGGGGGCTACGGCTCAATTGACATTCCCCGCTGCACTAAAAGTGATGTACAACAATAAAATGTTCAACATCAGGTCAGTGCAGGCAGCGGATGAGCAAAATTAAACACACGCAAAAAAAAGAACAAAAAAAAAACTAAATACCAAAAATTAATCATAAAAATGTAGTAATTAGTATTCAGCACCTAGCTGCACACTTAGTTGCACACTATACGATTATAGTTGGGTATTTTGTAGGTCACAAGGGGTTTGGTTTGGTTATGGGTCGGGTCCGGGTGGGCCAATAGGAGTCCGTAATGGGGTGCCATCTACTGGATCTCATCCAGTTAGATACATCAAGGGTTCTCCATGGGTGGGGGGGGAGGCCAAGTAGGGAGAGGGTGGGGGGGGGCAAGGGTAAAAACAAAAAAATTCCTCATCTGTCACTTCATCAGTTTTTTTTATTATAATGTTTACTTAGTGCTCTATGACGGGCAGTTGAGTTCACCTTTGGTAGAACAGTGTGACGGTACTCCTTGTTATCAGCGTTTTTTCTTTATTCTGCGGCTGGTCTTTTTTTTCTTTTGCCTAGAATGTGACGATGGCTAATTTAAGAATACACTCATGGAATATTAATGGCCTGCGCACTAAACCCAGGGCTAGAAAATTGTTCCAGTATCTTCGAGACATAGATGCGCAGGTCATTTTGATCCAGGAAACTCATCTACCTCAGTTTGAAATAGAGGCAATGGTAAAGAGGAATAGGTGGATTGACTTCGCAGTCTCCTCCTCCCAATCTAATAATACTAGGGGTGTCTCTTTGATCGTTATTAAACAACTAAAAGCAAGACTGATAACTGCTATGGTAGACCCAGGTGGCAGATGGTTTATAGCCCTAATAAATATATCAGGGGTCCAACTCACATTTGTAGGTTATTACGGCCCGCATCAAGACGACCCTTCGGTATTAGAAACGATTTTCTTTCACCTTCTGTCTTTTCTCGATCCTGTTATATTTGCGGGAGATTTCAATATAGTACTTGACCCAGCCCTAGACAAGTCACATAACAATCGTTCCCGTGCCCCTTCAAAATCGAGGTCCTTTCTACTTAACGCTATGAAGCAGTTCGGGTACGTGGACATCTGGAGACTCAGGTCAGGGACACAGCAGGGAGTTTCATTTAGGAACTACAAGTACCATCATCAATCTCGGATAGATTTTGTTCTGATTAGTCATAGTCTGGTGGAAGGAGTAAGAAATAGTCAATATCTTCCCATTCACTTATCCGACCATGCGGCTGTAATACTGGAGCTCTCAGTGGCTCTTAAAGCTTCACCTAGGACCTGGACATTTGATCGTTCCTTGCTCTCCCATACTGATGATGTTCTGGCTCCCAGCACTTTCTTAGAGAAAACGTTGGGTCAGCCCATAATGGTATGGTCTGGGACTCTTTAAAAGCATTTTTACGAGGCCTTATTACATCTAAAGTATCTTATAGAAGGAAGAAGTACAGAGAGGCCGTGGCCTCTATAGAGGCTGATATAGTTAGAACTCAGAGCGTAATTGACACCAACTTGGCCTCTCCGGCTTCCCCGGCAGACACTTTGGCACACCTCAATAATAAGTTACTCTCATTAAAGGCCCAATTAAGCTCAGTTTTAAATCAGCGGGTTCAAGAAAGATGGGATGCCAGTAAGATCGCTCATTTTGAATACAGTGAAGGCGCAGGCAAGTTATTGGCGTGGAAAGCCAAAACCGATCAAGTGCGTAACAACATAGACTTGATTAAGATCAATGATGTTCCAAAGTCCTCTGATTTGGACATAAGACAGGCTTTTAGAGAGTTCTTCCAGGACATATATCAGGAGGATAAAACGGTCGATCGTGGTTTAATCAGGGATTGGTTGAATCAAATCACCCTCCCGGCACTATCAAGACAACAGAGCGAAGTTCTGGATAGTAAAATCTCAGAGGGGGAAGTCAGAATGGCCATCCAAACTGCTAAAAAGGGAAAGGCGGCCAGGCCTGATGGTCTACCAGCCGAAATCTACAGAGCACTAGAGCAAGAATTATCTTCCTTTTTGACTGTCCTATTTAATCAAATATTATTGGATGGTATCAGCCCGCCGGCATCCTGGGATAGTGCATCAATAACCTTGATATTAAAACCCGGAAAACCACCTACGTCATGTGGCTCATATAGACCCATATCGATCTTAAATGTGGACTATAAAATCTTTACCACAGTACTTGCTAAGAGATTAGCTTTGGTGGCCCCTGAAATTCTTCATCCCGACCAGAAAGGTTTCGTGAAGGGACGCCAGCTATATGAATTAACTTATGATTTAGTGGGGGCGATCGATTTGGCCTTATTGGAGTCCCTTCCCCTGGCGGTCCTTACATTGGACGCAACCAAGGTCTTCGACAGGGTGAACTGGGTTTACCTGTCGGAGGCCTTGGCCAAGTTCAATGTGGGTGTGAGAATGAGGCGGGCAATTGATCTTATATATCAGAATCCCAGTGCACGTATCCTGGTAAACGGTGCCTTAACTGAGCCATTGAACATCTCGAGGGGTACAAGACAGGGCTGCCCTCTCTCCCCGCTTCTGTTCGATCTTTATATCGAACCATTTGCCCAGAGCTTAAGAGATAATAATAACATCTTACCATTCACGTATAAGGGATGGGAGAGAAAGGTGGCCCTATACGCCGACGATATCTTGGTGTATACATCGGAAATACAAACTGCACTCTCATCAGTCCTTAAAGCAGCCTCAGAGTTTGGTGAAATCTACGGGTACGAGATTAATGCTTCAAAGACGGAGATGACGACATGGAATATAGATCAGATTCCAACAAATATTTTAATATCCCCCAGTAATAAGATGAGGTATCTAGGGGTTGACATCGTCAAGGATATTAACCAGATCGCCAAGATTAATTTTGACGCTGTGGCTAAGGAGTGCTGTAAATTGTTACAGTCATGGGCACATCTTCCTTTATCTTTTTTGGGTAGGTCTAATTTAATTAAGATGTCTGTTCTACCTAAGGTTTCTTTTCTTTTTAACACAATTCCGTTATACTTTGATCCTTCATTAATTAATAAACTGCAGTCTGACATTAATTCTTTCATTTGGAATAAGCGTCTTGCGAGGATATCTTGGAAGAAGCTTAGGAGGCGTAGAGATAAGGGGGGAATTGCAGCCCCAGATTTTCAGACCTATGCATGGGCTTTTCAACTGTCTCATGCCAGAATGCTCTTAAAAACCCATCTAAGTATGGGGTGGGGCCTCTGTACTCCACCCTTCTTACAGGAGAAGGTCTCAGTCAATCACGGTTCTTGTTCAAATTTGGAGACCCAAAGTTTTAAAAAAACATTAAGCTGAAGACTCTGCAGGGTATGGCTAAAATGTGGGCCCAATTAACCAAAGCCATTAAAATAGGGTATTACGTCAGTCGGACCCCGCTTTGGGATCTCCCAGAAAGCCCAGATTGGTTGAATGACTGTCTTGCGGCCCCGATCAAGGGTGCAGGGTTGACTGTATGGGGTGATCTTTTTTTGGAGGGAGAATTATTTTCATGGGAATACCTGAGAAACATCATTGGCCCTAACTTCGCTAGATTTAAGTACATTCAAATAACTAGTTGGTCACATGCATATACCTCCAGGCCAACCCGTGGAAACAAACTCCCCCTAGGTGGGCATAGCCAGTTAATATCCCTTTTGGTTGATAAATCTTCTGCCAAAAAAGAAATCTCAACATGGTACAAACTGATTATAGAGGAAAGAGATGGTGTTTTTTCACTTCCTGATGAGCTTTGGTCTTCCTCTATGGTGGATAGTAACTTGCAAGAGCTTTGGACTTCATCTTGTGGAATGTTGTGGGATGTCGTGAAACCATCTTGGCTCCGAAGAAATCACATTTTCTCCATGCATAGATCCTATTATTCCCCTCTAAGGTTTTCAAAGTTTTCTCCAGGGAGCGTGGTGAGATGCCCTAAGTGTGGCTTGGCGGCCGCCTCTGACTGCCATATGTTTTTGAGTGTCCCGCTCTGACCACATTTTGGGAAGCTGTAAGTAAAACTTTGTCATCGTCCCTGAACATGAATATCGTCATTGATCTTCCACTCGTCATCTTTGGTATCTTGGATAGTGTTCAGAGTCGGGAGAAGACGCTAGTTTTCTATTCTAACTTATTAGCCAGAAGGGAGATATGCAGGAGATGGAAAGACTCTTTGCCCCCCACAATCGAAGATTGGTTTACTTCTACATTGGCAGTCTCCAAGCTAGATCTGGGTAGGGCAGGCAATTTGAATAAAAGAACGTTCTGGCAATTATTGGTCTGGACACATTGAGTATCCGGGTTTTTTTTTTTCCGGGTCCTATGATTACGCCACTAAAATTCAATCCGGGGCGCGACACGATTGTGGCAAGATTCTCCACCTTTCACTGGTTTTTGTTTGATGTTTACAATTGGTTGAAGTAAGTAGAGCTGAGGGCAGAGCATCGTTGGTCAAGTTAAGCCCTTCCAGATATTAACAATCTGAAACAGCACTCCGCTTCTATACCATTGGATATCATCATAAAAACAAAACCAAGGTGGCAATATGAGGACAAAAAAAAAAAAAGAAAAAAAAGAGTTAGGGCTGGCAGTTCCATGGGTAAATGGGTGAAATGGACGAAAGGCCCTAATAATGAAAAATACATTGAACGGGCAGATGAACAAATGCATGAGTAAATCGGCAGGTGGAGATACTGAGTAGACATAGCTACAGGAAATTTTACAACTGCACCAGCAGTCCCCAGGCCGTCACTGCATATGCCATGACTATCCCTAGAGCAACAGGTTCCAGTGACAGGGACAGTCAATTGAAAGACTGTCCATGGGGAGTGAGGGGATCAGGAAAATCCAGATGGTGTAGTTGGTAGCAGAGCCCCCTGGGCCACGTGTGCCCCAGGTCCATCTTGCCCTCAGGTGTTCAGTCCACCTCTGGTATGTGAAGTTGCGGATGCATAGTACAACGGCCCTGTCCTGCTCTGGTGTGTCTGTGCATGGACTGCAGCCTCCTCTACACACCCTTGGACCTCGAGGGCGTGGATCTCCCCTTCATACTCTGGGTCGGTGTATACACGTGCAGTGCACCATTGCTTACATCTCTCCTTTGATGGGCTGCCATGTTTCCATGGCCCAACCCCCTCGTGACCATGTCCTGCCCCCTCATGGTCCTCCCAATGCAAATTTTTAGGTTTTGCCTGAACAGTGCTTGAACTGTGCTTGTGAAATCTATTGTGCTTAACATAAATCTTAAAAGGGGCTTACATCCTGCCCTTTCTTTTTATTGGTTTGTGGGCTTGCTACTTACTTTTCCTCCATATCTATTGGCTGCCACACACTATTTCCTCTTGCTCTGTGTGTTTGCCCATATCAGTCGCCAAAGGCCAAAGTACTTCTTTTCATCTGCCAAAATTCTTTGTGAGGCTGCCCTCTTAGGTGTGCATATACAGGATGCTGAGCCGATGCCAAGGCTTGAACCCGGATCCCCAGCTCCAAGGTCAGCAGTTCTGTCCATTATTCTACATCTTCTGTTGTGCCCCTTCTCTTCTATTTTGTTGGTTCAACTTCATTTTCATCTCTATGAAAAGTCGCCAAGGCAGCCCACTGGACGACCCTACACAAAGCGGTACGATGTTTTTTTTTATTTTGCACGTTCAGTGGCACTCACTTCCTTCTGCAATTGTGGCTAGGTCACTTCCCCTCTTCTCGCAAACCGCCTTAATGCGGCCTCCCGTCTTAGTCTACAGCTCATGTTCTGACTGCCCTTCCTGCATCCGCTGCTGTTGTTATAGAAAAACCCTAATGTGTGTTTTGTTGCAGTCTAAATCTCTCTTATACCTTAATTTGTGCTTGAGTGCCACACAAAATTGTTAAATAAATATATACATAATAAATAATAAAGCTCTTTGTGTCTCGTTCTCCTCAGAGGAGGTACAGCCAGCTGCACTGTAGAAACCTCCCTCAGTGTGGCCCCCATTCCTTCAGCAATCAAAGTTGGATCACTTTGCTTCCACTTCTTGCAAACCCTCCCTCAACGCAGCCCTCACCTCTTAGTCTCCGACTGCTGGAGGTGACTCGATCTCCTTAGAGGAGGTACAGCCAGCCAAAGGAGCAGGACCCGGGAGCCCTGCTGCAGGGCATCAGTCATTGCAAGTGGTATAACTTCTGTTTCATCTGCATGAACAGTCACCAAGGCAGCCGCCTGGATAACCCAGGTGCATGGTGCAGCAGGTGCAGTGGCACCTGGGCCAACAACTCCAGAAAACCCACTGAACACCTATTATAGCTATGTGTTGCTATTAGGCAAGCAGTCACAAGCACAGTTACCTTGCGGACACCAGGGCCATGATTTGGATGGTGCAGTGCCACTGGGGCCAAATAGTCCAGAAAGCCTCCTAAACACTGATTATTGCTAGATGTTGCTACAAAGGAGGCCGTCACAAGCAAAGTTACCTTGCAGGCACCAATGCCATGATGTGGATGGTGCAGTTGGTGCAGTGGCACAGGAGCCAAAAGCTCCAGGAAACCCACTGAACACTGATTATTTCTACTAAGCAAGCAGTCACAAGTGCAGTTTCTTTGCAGGCACCAGGGCCATGATTTGGATAATGCAGCAGGTGCAGCGGCACAGGGGAAAAAATGTACAGGAAGCCCACTGAACACTGATTATTGCTATATGTTGCTACTAAGCAAGCAGTCACAAGCACAGTTACCTTGCAGGCACCAGAGCCGTGATTTCAATGGTGCAGCAGGTGCAGTGGCACAGGGCCCAAAAGCTGTGATGTGCTTGTCAGCTGCAGGTTTTCATTTTATTTCTCCTCTCCCTTTATCTAATCTCCTTGCATTATATTATCACCAATAACTTCACAATATATGGGCTTTCTAAATAAACAAGTTATAACACTTTTATGGAGTTTGAGTAACTTATATTGCACAACTCCTTACCAAGCTACAACTTACGACAAAAAACTGATTATTATTAATCTCATAGCTGAAACCTATTGCATTTACCAATGCTTGTTAGGTCTTGTGGTTTGTGCTCTTCCCTTGGGTCCTCCCCTGTCCGTCTCCTCCTGCCTGTTCTGTCTCTTTCCTTTTATTTTTAGCTCTGTGTTGGGGTTACTTATCCCCCCCCACACACACACACCACCTCAATTTGACCAGCCATGTGTAGAATGTGTCAGCCCTGGGACCCCCTGAGAGTGCATCAGGCAGAATGCAACAAATCACTGTGAATGTATTTGTCTCCAGGAGCCCTTCCCCTGCTTAGGAGTAGTGGTAGCGATACATATTATTTTACAGTGCCAGGAAACATCAAAGAGGCAGGAGCAAGGCCTCTGTAAATCCTCTTATTGTCTGGTCACCAACAGATTTCTCTGCAACTATGCCAAAATTACAAATATATGATTGACTATTTGCCTTTCTTTTTACACTCTATTAGTTACATTTGGGTGAAAAGTGTGAATTTCATGTTCTCATATAGATCAATGTGTTGAGTTGTAATTCAGCTTGATCGGTTACGCTCCTGCTACAGAGTTGTGTGTGTCTCTGGTAGGTTAAACGTTTAATCACGTCAACCCAGCCTTTTGTCTCTGTAAAGGGAACCTAAGATGCTTACTGTCCCGTAGGTGTTGCATATCCCCTCTCCAGTGTTGCTTGTTACAGCAGTCCAAGGAGACTGAAAGCCTGAGCTGGCTTTGCCAGAAGGAACTATCCACACCCTGTTCTCTAGAGTGAATAAACACATCCCTGAGTTTCCTAACAAGTCAGATGTAGTACAGCAAGAGCTGGAGTTATTATCGCCATTACACTTAATAAATGGAAATGTTCACTCTTCTTGTATTGCTCTGGATACATGTGTATATTCTTTTTCTAAGAGCCACTGCCTTTGGCGGGTAAGGGACAAGAGAAACAGAGAATAAAAAAAAACGACGTGCCCAAGAGCACACGTTCAGACAGGTAGAATGGGGAAGTTGAGATTTGGGTCCAGGTTTCATGGTTACCACCATCTCCTGCACACACCCCTCACCCTTGCTGCGAACTGTCCTGAGGTGGGCATCTAAGGTCCATCCTGTGTGATTCTCCTCCAGCCTACGACCTTCTCAGGGGTGTTCACTTGTCAAGTCTACAATCTGATGAAAAAGCTTTTATGAGCACCACTGAGACACCCACCATTTGTCAAACATGAAATGGACACAAGCAACTCCTTAGCTCGTGTGTTTGAGTGCACACATAAGTCACTTGTAAGCTCCACAAACTTAGCAAAGGCCCAGGTAGGCTGTGCAACAAAGGGCAGTGATGTGATCTTGTTTCACAATTCACTGTTAACAGATTACTTTATCCAGGTGGTTTAAGTGAAGCAACCGAATACTACAAGTCCCAGAATGTACCAATCTGTCACATGAAAGCTGCCTCATGATTCTTGGGAGCTGCTGCTGACAGCAGTGAGAGGGGGAGGGCCTCCTTGTAGCCACGCCTTCATGACAATGACTAGGGGGTGGGGAAGGGATGTTCAACAATGACCTGTCACTGGCAGGAGGATTAGTTTGAAGTCTTGTGAAGAGGGTTAGCTGCTGAGGCCTTGAGAAGCAGGATGACTGATGGGTAAGGTGCGTCCCTACAGGCTGGGGCATGCCTCTTGCCACAGGGAAATGTAAAGCAAAAGGCTGTCTTCACCCTCTGACCCTCCACCACCAACCCCTAAGGATGGGGCGTAAAGTCAAGAGCCACAGCTTTCTTCTAAGCACCCAACTTCTTTCACCACAGCATGAGCAAAACGTGATAAAGTTAAAAAATGGAAAACGTTAGAAAAACTCGCTAAGGGAGACCCCATTTCTTCCCTGGAATGAATGCACTTATGGGGATTATGCAGTTCTTTACCCTACAGATGCTTGAAGCAGCCATTTGTTTCCATTTTTTGCCAAGCTGGAAAAAAGCAAAATGTAAAAAACAACAAAGTAAAATTCACAAAAGTGTTGCTTTGAACACCAAAACCAAATCAAGATCAAAGATTAACAACCGGCCGCACGGGTGCATGGAATCACATCAAAAAATGCAAAATGTAAAACAAGCTTAATGAAAACAGACATTGCGCACAAGCTTAACAAAAACAATATATATGAGAGAGCGCAAACTGAGATAAATGTATGAGTACATCACACTTACCTATAGAGAGCATAATTCATGATGAGAAATGCCATGAGTGCTAATAGTATCTGAAATTATATTCTAAATGTATAGCTAATATAGAGATTTAAGTAGAAGTGGAACTAATACAGAAATGTGTGACATTATATGATTTTATTAGACGTGATTATTTTGAATCTATGTCGTGTAGCTGTTAACACATAAGATGGTCTGTGGTAAAACGCAGAACGTGGTAGGCCTCAGGGCCAGAGCTGGAGCTAAAAGGGAAGGTGTTCCTTTTCACGACACAGATTGTTTAACGTTTTTTGGTCATTGCATTAATGGGCCATGATTTAGAGTAATGTTTTCTAAATAATAGAATAAGAGTTTAACATGCTTTAATTAAATGAAGAAATTGAATGCTATAATCATAATGTGAAATATTGTAGGCCTGAAATGTTTTAGCATTGATTTACACGTACATGTCTGGGCTGAGAAATGTTGCAAGCCTTTTTAGAAGTCTATGAGAGTTGGGTTCTTGGCGGCAGATATCTGTCTGCAACAGGAAAGGGGGGATCCAATTATAAGTGAATGAATAGAGGTCTGTTCAGTAGATGGCCCAGACATGGAGGAGGGTTCTGGAATGTTTAAGGGGTATCAGCGGGCCGGAGAAGAGACTGAGAAGCAAGGTCAACTCTAACGTCTGAGGCCCAATACAAAGCATCATGGAAAAAGCCTGAAGTTGCACCACGTGAGAGGCGTTTCGCAAGGGGCGTCTCAAATGTTGTTGACTGTTTTGTATTAGGGACAGCACCCCTGGGTGGAGTTAGAGCAGAGACCTGAGGACCCTTTAGAGAGCGGATGGGTAGGCAGTGAGGGGTCATGACTGGAGAACTTTAGGTTTTCACCAAGAGACTTAGAGTGGGTGACTTCCCTTGGGGGTCATTCATTGCTGACACCTTTGTTAGGTTGGGATTTGGTTAAGTAGGGATACCATCTAGAACAGGGTAGGGACGCCTAACCTGTGTTTGTTTTCCTCCAATCTAAATGAAGGAGCGATATGCGTCTATGCTTATAGCTTTGCTATTTTTAGAACTTGTGTTAGTGATTTCTGTTGCTCGTCTGAGGGCTTTTCGAGAGCACATGTATGTAATTGGACCTGTGTATCTCGTGAATCTCATTCTGAGATGCTTGTATTTGCAGCTCATTATATCTTTACAATAAACTTTTGAAACCTAGAAGTTGTCCGTGATCTTTGAGAGTAGAGTCCTTTCTTGGGTGAACTAATTTGCAGATAGGTGTACTGTTTCCTTCCAAGACAGGCAATAAAGGTTCAGTCGACCAGATCGAGGTTTGGATCAATGGATATAAGGTATCGATCAAAATCTCGCCCTCCCAGTTGGTAGCTATAGAGGATGGTTGCCTTCTTGAGGACGGTGACCTAGGCCAGGTTAGCTTACCCCAAGGCCCCTAGAAATCGATGATCGGAAGAACAGCCCGCAGATGAAGATCCGGATGACGTGAGACAGAAAAAGCAGCAGTATCAGAGAGAGTGAGTATAAAGGGTTATGCGTGTTAGATTGCGGTGTTTTTGTATTGTATCTATGTTGTAATGTTTGGCGGAGTTGAATGTCTGTAGAGTGACTGTGGAACAGGTTGTGAGCGCGCGCAACCGGTGGAAATCTTAAGTTCAAGGAGAGCTTAAGTGGTTCGGGTGTATCGGACACCCAGAGTAATTGTCAACTAGTGTGAAGGGGGTCATGAGGTACCATTGATCACCCGAGAGACCGAGATAGGGGGAACGTAAGAGTGAGTGCGTGAGTAACGGACGCTGGTCGGAAGTTACTGTGTGTGTAAGTAACCTATCAGAAAGACGATAGACATCTCGTCAGTTGTGTTGACAATTACAGATAGACTGTGGACGTACAGTCGAGAGAAGTGACCGCTTGGTCGGAAGTAGTCATTTTTCAGTGTATGAATGGGACGCATGCATAACCGGGAGACGAGTTGAGAAAGGAGGGGTGCTGCTGCGAAGCGGAGAAAAGAGACGTCAGGTGGTGTCGCGCAGTGATTGGCTGACCGGAGAAAGACCGCGCTGTGATAGGCCAGCTAGCGAACACGTCATACAGGGTCGCGACGTGATTGGCCAACAGGAGAAAGACCGCGCTGTGATAGGCCAAGCTAGCAAAGCCGCGACAGGATTGGTGGATTGTCATCAGGAAGTAAACAGAGTAGCGAGGCTGAATTTTGTGCGCATAATTATGAAGTGTTTTAAATGGTTGAAAGCGCTGTTTAAGAAAGAGAGGCGAGGATCGTATGAAGGGGAAGAAGCCCCGCCGGAGGGTACGCCAGCTCGTTATATGGCAGTAAATGTTGGGTTGCATACGATCCTTTGGATATCAGAGTGGAGTAAGATTACTGAAGGAAACGAGGAACTGACGTTCCCGAAGTACGGGACGTTCAGATTAGAGGTGTTACATCGATTGAAATCAGTCATGACCTCAAAGAGACCCTTGCCTAGACCAACCCAGTTTGAAGCCCTTGAAGCATGGCTTAGGGCAGCGCATGAAAGGAATATGAACAGACGGCAAGAAAGGGTGAAACGCTCGGTAAGGGCAGTACAGGATGCCAGGTGGGATGCGGATGCTAAAAGATGGAGAGTGCATAATTTGGAAATAAATAAACTGTACCCAGTGTTAGAGGCGTCAGTAAATAAAAGCCCCCTAGAAGAAGATGATGAGAGCGAAACAGAGGACAGCCTGATAAACAGATTACTGACAGACAGGCCACCCCCGTATAATAGAGCAGGGGGAGAGGTCGAGAATACTGAAGGAGAAAAGGGGGGCATTGCAGGAGAGCATAGACCGCTTCCCAGTTCACAGTGGGATCCTGAGCCAAAGAAAGAGCTGTCCCAGCCTAGTCAGGTGCAACAGGTGGTCGGTAGGTTTGTGGTACAAAGAGCGCCGGAAACGGAAAGCGCCACATCCTACCCATTGCCAGATGCACTACAGGTACCTGTTACCATAGGTCCTATAATATCGATATATGACCAAGAGAGAGCAAAAGGGGAAGAACGGAAACGGAAAGACAGAGAAAGAGCAGAGCAGGCAAGGAGGAACGATACCACTAATTCCCCAAGTCAGATGCCGATACCCAGAGAGTGGAGCACCCCGATGCACACAGCAGGGGACCCAGGAGGAGATCCTGGGGGCCCTAGATGGCCAATGGATCTGAGGGGATCTGGACGAAAATCCTTTCAAGAGCTAAATGAGTACATGAAGCAGTGGGATGAGGCAGTGAAGGCTCAAAAGTGCATCAATGCTGCAGAAGCAGAAAGGGAAAGTCAGGACAGCAGAGCACGAACTCACTGCGGGGCTGGGGAGAGTAGCCCGGAGTGGGACTGTAGAGGGAGTAGGGGAGTCACCCATTGGGCCCGGAGTGGAGGTAGAACAGACCTGGAAAACGGGGGCCCCGGGAGTGAAGGGGTGGCGTGCCAAATACTCAGTGAAGGGGAGAGGAGAGCGCAAGAGTACAGGAACAGCTTTAAGTGTCCACACTGTGTGCCTGGCACCAGAGAACAGAATGGGAGTTGTGAGAGGTCGCACCATAGTCCCTGTGATGACAGAAATGAGCGCAGCCCAGGGAATATGGGGAACCAGGAAGGATCGTATCGGATACGGAGCGATACGAGGCAAAGGGAGTGTAGCGACCAGAGGGAAAATAACAGAGAGATGTGCGGTGAGAGGAGAGAAGAAGACGAGAGTGGGCAGAGAGAGAGTAGGGATAAAAGGCCCGTGTTCCATCACCTTCCAAGATTGGATGGCCGAGCATGGGACCTGGAGAGATGGGAGCAAGGGAGGCCACCCATTAATTCTCCTGAGCCCAAACGCAGAGCTCGAAGTTGGGATGGTAGGGAGACCAGTGAGCCCCTTCAAAAGACATATTGCGAGCTGAGATAAAAGCCAAGAGACTTGATGTCTCCAGCTTAAGGTCAGATCTGGATGACATGGTAGATGGTACCCTGCCTTTAGAAAGAATGGAAATGTATGAACAGGATGAAATACTGTATATGGCAAAGGACATCACACGAAAGGCGAGAGCAGTCCATGAGAAGTTAGTCGAACTAGCAGGCAAATATATGGTGGACTTGTCAAGAACCAAAGCATTACAGGGTAACCACAGGCTACATTACTCAGATCGAGATCTAGATGAGAGGAGAACGATTGGGCTGAAAACACACATAAGGGAATTGATTACTGGAATAAGGACATGGAGGGCACTAGATAAATGGGAAGAGAGGTGGTCCAAGAAAGGGACCGGCAGAAGAAGCATGATTGGTATAACACCAGGACAGCAGGGAATAGAAGCTTACCCTTTGCGTGAAGTTGCCAATGGGAGCTATGTACATGTCCCTTGGAGTAGGGGAGATTTAGCTGCTTTTACCACATCTTTCCCCAAGTTACGAGAGAGCCCCGTGGAGTGGTACAAGCAAGTCGAGAGGTTTGTAAAGATCTCAAAAGTCCTATGGATAGATCTGAACACGCTGTTTGACATTGTAGTACCAGGAGATCTGTGGACAGCATGCAAGGTTAGCGCTGAGTGGCCCACAACGGAGCCAGAGAGAGATGCTAGGACTAATGGGCCGTCCGAGATCGTGATGACAAAATTCGAGAGAGTGATGACTTGGCTGAAAGAGAAGGTGCCAATGCAAGACATAGATTGGGTCAGAATAGACAGAACGAGACAGGAACCCAAAGAGACAGTCCATGAATATTACGAGAGATTGCTGAAGGCGTTTAAACAGTATAGCGGCTTGGATGTAATGGATCCAAAGGACATAGGGCAATTCGTGTCCAAGTTCGTCCTGGGACTGAGACCGGATATTAGTTTAATGATTCAGCAACACTCGATTTGTTGGCAAAGTAGACCCCTAGATGAAATACTGAGATATGCCAGGTACTGCTGTGATGAGGTAGACTCCAAGGCTAAGAAACTAAAAGAGAAGCTGATGGTGGTACAATTGCAGGCAGCAGGAAAGGGGGGACCGCAACAACAGCAGCAAGGGACAGGTACAGGAGGTAAGAAGCAGTACAGTCAGAACAAGGGTAATGAGGAGAGTACTACCTTCAGACCCAGAGTAGACATAGCTACCTTGAAGAAAACGACTAGGTGCCACCAGTGCAACGAGTTGGGGCATTGGAAACGCGAGTGCCCTTACAATGTAGAGATCGGAGAGCAAGAGATAGAGGAGGAAGAGGTCCAGAGCGCACCTATGAGAGGGGCGACGCCATACCAAGGAAAGGTGCTCAAAGGGGGGGGGGCTCCTCCCCGAGCCCAGTTCCCGCAACCTCCTCGAGTAGGGAGTATGGGTAAGACCTATAGACAAATGCCCCTGTTTGTGGAAGGTGAAGAGTGCTATTATGTGGACCCATTAACCGGACAGAGAGTGGAAAGAGAAGACTGCACCCTTGGGGCAGCCCTAGAGGTAGATCAGAGGGGACCCTATGTTGAAGCAGAAGTAGCAGGGTGCCCTACGACATTTCTGGTGGACACAGGAGCCACTAGATCCACGATCAGATCAGCTGCAGTTCCAGACCTGCCCATGTCTGGAGAGACCATACAGGTGGTAGGGGTCGCAAACAGGAGAATAACCAGCCAATTGACAGAACCGGTACAGGTGAAAATAGGGAAGTACAGCGATGAGCACCAATTTGTGGTTTGCGATTCAAGCCCTGTGTGTCTGCTAGGAAGAGACCTGTTGTGCAAATTGAATTGTACTATATATTGTACACCCCAGGGAGTGGAGGTATTGACTAATGATGATGATGCAGATTTCAAAGTTGCAAACTCAAGAATATGTGTGGAGCTGTACCCTACTTTGACAGTAGACGAGCTTCCCTGGGATTTGAGAGAGACAGTGGCATCAGAGGTATGGGATTTCACTGGGGAAGAGATTGGATTGGTCAAAGGGGTGGACCCAGTGAAAATTGTAGTGAAACCGCATGCTGAGTTCCCAAGAACACCCCAATATAAATTGACTCCAGAAACGATTGCAGGTATAAAACCCGTGATCGAGTCCATGATTAAACAGGGAATACTGAAAGAAATCGTGGGTAGTCCATGTAACTCCCCGATTATGGGTCTGCAGAAACCAAATGGGAAATTTCGGATAGTGCAGGACCTTCGAAAGATTAATAACATAGTCGTTTCATGTTGTCCAGTGGTACCGAATCCATCAGTGATACTGTTTCAGATTCCATTCCAAGCTGAGTGGTTTACTGTGATAGATCTTTGTCAGGCTTTCTTTTCGATCCCTTTGGACGAAGATAGCCATTTTCTTTTCGCATTTAAGCTGGAAAATCGTGTCCTAACATGGTGTCGTATCCCTCAGGGGTATACAGAGAGTCCATCGATCTTTAACCAGCTTCTGAAGAAAAATCTTGAAAGTCTAGTGCTGCCCCAGAAGTCAGTTCTGGTCCAGTACATAGACGACCTCCTTGTGGCGTCAGAAACAGAAGAAGCTTGCAGGGAAGATTCCATTGCTTTGTTAAATCACCTAGCTGCTAATGGGCACAAGGTGTCCCCGGGAAAATTGCAGTACTGCCTGACAGAAGTACAGTACTTGGGACACAGAATTGAGAAAGGCAAACGAAAAGTGTCACCAGACAGGATAGAGGCGATCATGAAAATGAACGCGCCTCAGACACAGAGAGAGGTCAGGATGTTCCTAGGGATGGTGGGTTATTGCCGACAGTGGATCGTGAACTTTTCACTGAAAGCAAAGCCCTTGCAAAAACTGACGCACAAAGAGGTGAGTGATCCGGTACCATGGGACAAAGACTGTTTGATGGCATTCTTACAGCTGAGAGAGGACCTGTGTCGTGCTCCGGCATTGGGAATGCCTGATTACAATAAACAATTCTTTCTTTACTGTTGTGAGAGAGAAGGTTGTGCGTTGTCTGTGTTGGTCCAAATCCATGGGAATGCCCGTAGACCAGTTGCTTATTTCTCAGCTACTTTAGACCCAGTAGCCGCAGCGTTGCCCGGATGTCTCAAATCCGTTGCTGCAACGGGTGTCAGCATTGAGAGATGTGAAAATATTGTTATGGGGCACCCGTTAGAGGTGTGCGTGCCACATTCTGTTGAACTGTTGATGACCAGGACCAAAACACAGCATCTGACCAATAGCAGGCTCACGCGCTATGAGCAAGTTATTCTTGCTGCAGAGAACGTGACCCTCAAGAGATGCTCTGTTTTGAACCCTGCTACCTTAATGCCACTTCCAAATGATATTGATGATGATGATGAATATACAGACCATGACTGTCTCGATGTGACTGAACTATGCACCAAACCCAGACCCGACATCGTAGATGAGCCACTGACCGACCCAGACGAAGTTTTCTTTGTCGATGGCTCATGTGTAAGAGACGAAGTTGGGCAGTTGAGAGCAGCTTATGCTGTTTGTACAATTGAAGGAGTTGTGGAAGCAGGGTGCCTGGAAGGAGTAAACTCCGCTCAGGTAGCCGAGATTATTGCCCTAACACGTGCTTGCTTAGCAGGCAATCAAATTCGAGTCACCATCTACACCGACAGCCAATACGGGTTTGGGGTAGTTCATGATTACGGGCAGTTATGGTCTCAAAGAGGGTTCATGACTTCTTCAGGCTCTCCCATTCGCAATGGAGAGTTTGTGCGCTTGTTGTTAGAAGCATTGCAATGTCCAGCAAGTATCGCAGTTGTAAAGTGCATCGCACATACCAAAAATGAGGACTTTGTTTCGAAAGGCAATAGATATGCTGATGAAGTTGCGCGGTATTGTGCAGAACAAGGTTACTCTTTCACAGAGGTGGATGATCGTTACAGGAGACAAAAGATTTTGAAAAAATCAGGACAAGGGAAATTAGATTGGACCGAGGAAGAGAAGTCACACAAGAGAAAGGGTAGTAGTGGTCCAATAGCTTTAGATAAAGCGCAGAGAGGAAAGTTATGTCTTCACCGAGCCAAAACGTATTATGAAAATGTATACGTGGGTGAAGTTGACTGTGAACATGCTTTTAATTTAGAGTACTACACTAAGGATTTCCTGAAGGGAATGCAAGTGATTCCAAATGTGTATTTTGTATGTGGAAGAAATGCTTACGTGAGACTACCTGACAACTGGTATGGATCATGTTACTTGGCAATTGTCTTCCCCAAAATATATCATGCACAAGACTTATTGATCATTGAGGGCCAGACATCATCGAGGGGAAGGAGGGATTTAGGCGATGCAGAAATGGTTGGAGATGTCTTTGGAGCTATGTTCCCTCTTTTGGGAATAATCCTTAATGATGTTAAAATTAGACGACTGGCAACAGTTGTCGACAGGTTGTCTGCCAGCACTGCTCAGTCCTTAATGCTGGTAGAAGGAGAGATGCAATCGATAAGGGCTATGGTTCTTCAAAATCGGCTTGCATTAGATGTCTTATTAGCAAAAGAGGGCGGAGTCTGTAAGGCTTTGAAGGTTCAGGAATGTTGCACTTACATTCCAGACCTTTCAAAACCCCTTGAGAAAGTTATTAAGAACATAACTAATATACACAAAGAGATCGAAGACTTGAGTAGAGAAAATGTCTGGGAAAAGGTGGGCCACGGAATGAGTGCAGTTGGAGGGTGGTTTTCCACCTTAGGAAAAAGCTTTATTTGGTATATCCTAAAGCCTATCATCATAATATTGATCTGTGGGATAATATTGTGGGGATTGGTGAGGGTATTCAAATGGTACAGAGCAAGAAGGTCAGAAAGGGCCCAAAGAGAACAGTTGCAGAGATTGGCTGCCATACAAGATAATCAGTACAGGAGCCTGAGAGCTCTGGAAGCGCAGAGAATGCCAGCAATAACTGCAGTTTAAATGTTAGTGATGACCCCGAGAGGTCATCAAAGGGGGGAACTGAGAGAGCGCAAACTGAGATAAATGTATGAGTACATCACACTTACCTATAGAGAGCATAATTCATGATGAGAAATGCCATGAGTGCTAATAGTATCTGAAATTATATTCTAAATGTATAGCTAATATAGAGATTTAAGTAGAAGTGGAACTAATACAGAAATGTGTGACATTATATGATTTTATTAGACGTGATTATTTTGAATCTATGTCGTGTAGCTGTTAACACATAAGATGGTCTGTGGTAAAACGCAGAACGTGGTAGGCCTCAGGGCCAGAGCTGGAGCTAAAAGGGAAGGTGTTCCTTTTCACGACACAGATTGTTTAACGTTTTTTGGTCATTGCATTAATGGGCCATGATTTAGAGTAATGTTTTCTAAATAATAGAATAAGAGTTTAACATGCTTTAATTAAATGAAGAAATTGAATGCTATAATCATAATGTGAAATATTGTAGGCCTGAAATGTTTTAGCATTGATTTACACGTACATGTCTGGGCTGAGAAATGTTGCAAGCCTTTTTAGAAGTCTATGAGAGTTGGGTTCTTGGCGGCAGATATCTGTCTGCAACAGGAAAGGGGGGATCCAATTATAAGTGAATGAATAGAGGTCTGTTCAGTAGATGGCCCAGACATGGAGGAGGGTTCTGGAATGTTTAAGGGGTATCAGCGGGCCGGAGAAGAGACTGAGAAGCAAGGTCAACTCTAACGTCTGAGGCCCAATACAAAGCATCATGGAAAAAGCCTGAAGTTGCACCACGTGAGAGGCGTTTCGCAAGGGGCGTCTCAAATGTTGTTGACTGTTTTGTATTAGGGACAGCACCCCTGGGTGGAGTTAGAGCAGAGACCTGAGGACCCTTTAGAGAGCGGATGGGTAGGCAGTGAGGGGTCATGACTGGAGAACTTTAGGTTTTCACCAAGAGACTTAGAGTGGGTGACTTCCCTTGGGGGTCATTCATTGCTGACACCTTTGTTAGGTTGGGATTTGGTTAAGTAGGGATACCATCTAGAACAGGGTAGGGACGCCTAACCTGTGTTTGTTTTCCTCCAATCTAAATGAAGGAGCGATATGCGTCTATGCTTATAGCTTTGCTATTTTTAGAACTTGTGTTAGTGATTTCTGTTGCTCGTCTGAGGGCTTTTCGAGAGCACATGTATGTAATTGGACCTGTGTATCTCGTGAATCTCATTCTGAGATGCTTGTATTTGCAGCTCATTATATCTTTACAATAAACTTTTGAAACCTAGAAGTTGTCCGTGATCTTTGAGAGTAGAGTCCTTTCTTGGGTGAACTAATTTGCAGATAGGTGTACTGTTTCCTTCCAAGACAGGCAATAAAGGTTCAGTCGACCAGATCGAGGTTTGGATCAATGGATATAAGGTATCGATCAAAATCTCGCCCTCCCATATACAAAAGGAAAATTCTACAGAAAAAGGAGACTAGTAATAGGCCGATTATTCAGGGGAGGAAACAAGCCACGAGAAGGAGAAACATATAATTAAAAGAAACCACATAGAAGCAAGTTTTTCAGAACGACTCGCATGTTCACAGATCAGCAGTCGGTGCGGAATAAAAGCCCACATTTTAAATACAGCGGGCCTCATTTATAAAAAGTGATGCATTGCTGTGTGAAAACAGTGATGCTTCACTTTTCATTGCGCCCTCCTTGCGACATGCTGGATGCATCATATTTACAATATGACCGTCACGTCGCAAGGAGTTACAGATCTGTAGGCGCAAAAACATAGCATTGCTGGAGTGTGTCACAAAAGTGACGCAACTTCATTGGTGGGTCATTTAAAATGGGCAAGTCCCAATTCAATGTGCCTGCCTCAGTCTTACGCCCGCTGTGAGGCAGGCGTAAGATATTGACGCATTTGTGTCCTAGAAGTGGTGCAGTGAAATCTTGTAGATTTCACTGCGTCACTTCTACGAGGCTTACTTGTGTCAAAACGCCCACCCTGCATACATTATACCTGGCGCAGGTTTAATGTGGCGCAGGGCTTTACAAAGTGACGCAGCTACCTAGAAATTTGTAAATATGACGCAACATGATGCATTTTTTTACGCCGCTGGTGCATCAAAAAAAGTGACACACCGGCCACGTAAAAGTGACGCAAGGGTTCATGAATGAGCCCCAGCATGTCTCAAAGAAAGAGCATTTGTGCTACCTAGGTGCGATGCGCTGCCTAGGTTCGACCTAAAAAGGAACAAAAAGTGTCTGTTAGTGGATTAAAGACTGCCCACCTTGTTATTCCGAGCAGAGTTGAGGGCACTAGTCACTCAACGCAAAGTGGCCTGGCATGGCTTCATAAATCTTACTTAAGGTTTGTGTTGCGCATGTGCTACATTTCTACATTGCGTAGTGCAAACACAATGTAAACCATTTTATAAAAAGGCCCCTAAGGTGTTGCAAAAATACAAGGATTAGAAATATATTGTCTGATATTAACTTCTCGCAAAATTGGGACTAAGAAATGATTTTGATGGCATGCATACAGAGGACAAAAGAGCATAAAGTACACTGTGCTTTGTCTGGAAGCATTATTGCAAGTACAGTAAGGGATATGTGTAAACCAAGAGCCCTGATTTCGAAATGCTACTAAAACGTGAACAGTATTAAAATGAAACATAGTTACATAAAATCTAAGATCCATAAAAAAAATATTATATAGATAAATATCCAATCCTGGAGAGGGTTTAATAAGGCTAAAATTAATATTTGCCTGCGGGGTCTGAAAATTCATTAGGCGAATGTTAGTACACCGGTTGCAGAACTGGCTTTTAGCCAAATGTTTAGAGTCAGCTTTTACCTTATTGGAGTTATTGAAAAACTCTGGTGTCCCTGGGATGTTGAGTGTCGATTTTACATATCCAAGCCATGGACTGGCTATGGCAATTTGAAACAATCTCCCTTGTAAAACTTGCTTCAGGACATCTCCATATCCTTAACCAGAGTAACAGGGGGTTCAGTCTGATTTTTTCCCTCCATATATTCTAACCCAGTCTCCACGTGGCTCCCAAAGATTGGGGAAGATTTAGGGGTCCCCAGTAATCTGCATAAATCGTATTTTCCACTCGCTGAAGCAGTTCATCCACTTTATCCCGCACACCCCAGCACCACAGTTCCCTATAATTTACACACTTACTAATGTGCATTTTAATGACTTTCCTTATCAGTTTATGACCTAGTTTCCATGTTAAATTGAAAACAGACTCAATTGAACTCTAGAATTGAGGCACAGTAGTTTTGCATAAAAAGATCCCAATTAAAATCACCATCCATTGGGAAGCCCAAATACGTGACGTGTTATAGTTTAGATATTTTAACCCCTCCTAATTGAAATTTCCTTGTTTTTGTACTTTTCAGGCCTAATTTCGTTATGAAAGATTTGGATACAATAGTTTTAACAACCAGTTCATTCATATAGACATTAAGAAGATCTAAAAGTGCTTGAAGACCACTTGCAGTACTCGATATTAGTACCCAAAGTGATACCCTACTTTAGGCAACATCTTTACCCTTTTTCCAAAGAAACGTTTCCAAACCATTTATGTACACTACAAACAAAAGGGTGGGGGCAATGCACAATCCTGTCTGACCACCAGAGTAAATGTTTATTTTAGGGGATAGTCTCCCTTTAGCCGATAACGGATTGCAACACATTGCCCAGATGCATCCAACGGAGCAGATCAATAATAACTCAGTCAAACCCATATTTTCCAGAATCGCTCAAGGATTGAGTGATTAACCAGCTCAAAGGCATCACAGAGGTCCTTATAGGCCAAATAAATGGACTCTCTCTCAGTCGTTACATGCTTCTCTATATTTAATTGGAGATTTAGTGACTGCTCCACTGTGCCTATGCCAGGATGGAAAGCAAATTGTACCCTGGATTAAATCAGATTTTCCTCCACCCATATTTCCAATATGAAGGACAGAATCCTGCCTAAGAGCTTAAATGAACTACCTAATAAAGAAATTAGGAGGTAACAGCTTAGGCGGTTCCTGTCCCCTATTTTTTGAAGATGAGAATCACTACTGCTTCCTTCCATTAAGGCACTAGGGTGTAACTATAGTGTCCTTATAATGTTTATCAGCATATAGGCTCAAAATTAACTATTATCCTTGTTTACGTCCATGGGAACACCGTCTGGACCTAGGGCTTTATCAAATTGGCTTGCTTTGATTGCAAGAGGGACATCCTTTACACTCAATGATAATAAGGCTCCCTGATCATAGGGTGCCCCACAGTTCCTGGCATTTTGGATTAAGCACCAACAGGGCGGAAAACGTTGTAAAAATGATCGACCATGCCTGGACTTGGATGAGGGATTCAATTGTTGCTTTTTGGTATTCTGAAAAAAATGGGTGGCGAACAACTTTCAAGAAACCTGCCCTGTCTTATAGCTTCCCCACCTTCCCTAAGCTCTCCCATGCTTTTGCACTAATGTCAATTTTTTTGGTGTTTCAAGTTGTTTTATATGCCTTCCTGGCAAAAATGATTTCATCACTTGATTATAGATCATTTGAGAGTGCGAATTTAAGATGTTTATGAGCAGCTATTCAAGTATGATGAAACCAGTTGTGCGTACATTTCTTTTTTGATGACTTGTGCACCAGTAGCTTGACGCAATAGAAGAGCAGACTGTACTGAGAGCCTCAAGGATGTTCTGCGGCTCTTCACCATATTTATTAACTACCATGATAGAGTGATGATTGTACTAAATAATATCTCTTTATTATTTACATTCTCCTATTGATTTGCACCCCTTTATTTTCTGTATAATCTATTTCCGGACACTCAATGCACATAGAGTATTTATATAGATTTAGACCAAGAAAAAATTTAAGTTGGTTATGATCACTGATGCAGCTAGCAATATTGGAGGACAAGGTATATCTGAGGGCCTATAATCCCTTGCAAATACCCTATTTTTAAGCAGTACTAAACCCATTTATCAACTCCCAATAAGGGACACCCTTAAAGCGAGTCTTTTCTTCCTCTTCAATGTCCACATATTCTATAATTACCTGGTGTACACAAACGTAAATTGAAATCCACTACCCATAGGACCAGAGCCTCTTTTTTATGGATATCCCAAAAATTAGCAGTAACTGCTTCTAAATCATTGATGACCTTAGTAGAGTGGTCATTGAAAATATTGCAGTAGAACTTGATTAGCAGGATATCAAAGGAGTAAGGTATCAAAAGGATCAGCAATTGAAAAAGCAGGGTGAAGTGAAATTCCTTTCCCACAACTTTTATTAGTTTGACTGCAACTAGAGTAACTATACTCTCTTTACCCTACCAGCACTTAATGAAAAAGCAGAGTGTTGTAAACAACAAAAGGCATTTACACTAAAGGGGTCGCATATTTCTTGAACACAGACAATATCATAATCATTTAAGAAGGATAACCAGTCCGGGCTTGAGAGCTTTGATCGAATGTCTGCAATATTCCACAAAAGCACCTTTAACGCTTGGATTTGTTGTAGAGACGTTTTTACCGGGAGCTTCCATTAAAGAGCTTGGTAAACCCTGATTTATAGTAGACTGAGTCCTGTTACTCTCAGAGAGAGGATGATCCACATACTCAAATGTGCTGCAAGTACTAAATCAATCTTGGCAGTCGAACAAGGACATAGTCTTGAAGCTGTTCCTTGTTTCAATAGTGTAAATCCTCTTGGACTAGATCTCATTTATTGGTAACCGCATAATCAGTCTGTTAAAATAGTCTATTGGCAATGTTTTTATAGAACATTGAATAAAGTTCAATCTTTACAAGCATTGCAAAATGACTCTCATAATAGAAGGGCTTTTAAATTTCACAATCATGCAGTCTCCTGGGGTTTCCTTTTCATAGATCCCTAGCCAGGGAGTTTTTCTGACTGGCAGTCGTTGTGATGATAGATCCTTGGACCATCCTGATTTGGATATGAGCTAGTACACAATCTTGTTTTTTAGGGCAGAATGATCCTACTTCTTTGAATCTGAAATAGTAACGGTTTCCCCCTGGCAGTGTCTTTCCAACCCTCTACTAGGCTGATTTCAGAATTAATATCCCCACAACTGATAACAGATAGTTAGTGATAGACCTACAACCAGTATCAGTGTTTCCCTTTTCCTCAGGTGGGTAGATTGCTTTCCTCTGTCCTAGTTTACTTACCAAATGCAAAGTTGTTTCTCAACACAACCATCTACAATGTTGATAAACAAAGTGAGGGAAATACCCTTAGATGATGGCTGTTTTCAGATCCTAAACCCTCAGTCAAGGAGAGTGGGCCCAGCCCACCCTCATCCAAGAAAGGAAGGGTGCTGACAGTCTCACTTTTGACCCGGTCTTCACCCGGGCATGCGCATGGGCATGTCCCCGGGCATGCACATGGGCATGTCCAGCGCGCGTCCCAAGAGGCGGTAAGCTGCAGAAATTTTGTTGCGCCCACTAAGCACAAGTGAAGTTGGCTCCATCTCCAAAGACAGGGAGGTCTGGGGCATGTAGTCACTGCAGGCCCAAAAGGAAGAAGCATCTTGTGCTGTGGAAAATTGCAGCAATTTGGAAGTGTCTGCTCTGCACAGTTGAAGATGGCTCCATCTCTCAGAAACAGGTAAGCCGGGTGCGTGTAGGCCAGCCCCACTGCAGGCCCACAAGGAAGAAGCTACCCATGCTGTAAAAAACGGTGGACATGTTCTAGTGCCTGCTCAACACAAGTGAAAATGGCTCTACCTCCTTTAGACAGAGAGGTCTGGGGTGTGTAGTTGGCCAGACTGCAGGCTCACAAGATAGAAGCATCCCACACAGCGAGAAATTGTGGCATTTTTTGAGCACTCGATCAGGGCGGGTGAAGATGGCTCCAACTCCCAGAGACAGGAAGGTCTTGGAAATGTAGTCCAGCCCACACTGCAGTCCGTCAAGGAAGAAGCATCTTGAGCAGTGGGAAACGGCAGCAATTTTATGCACCCGGTAAGCGCAGGTGAATATGGTTCCACCTCTCAAAGACAGGGTGGTCTGGGGAGTGTAGCTCGGCCTACTGCAGAACTACAAGAAAGAAGCAACCAGTGCCACAGGAAACCTCAGCAATTTTGATGAGTCCACTTCCCAGAGACAGGGAGGTCTGTGGCGTGTAGTCCGGGCTGCTGCAGGCCCACAAGGAAGAACAGTTTACTTATGTTATTTAGTACTAGAAAATAATACTACTTACGAAAAATGTTTCTCACTTTAGAAACTCCCCTTGAAGGTCACTATACATCTTTTATAGTTGTTTTGAAATGGAATGCCATCAAATTATGCAATTTATTACTCTACTTGGTATGGGAAGGGCTAGACAGGGATCTCCTTCAGCCTCTAACTGCAGCCTCCTCGCGTCCAGCAAATCCTGCAACCCTCTGCTATCTCTGTAGCCCTGCCCACACTTGTGTAAGAAGATGAGCCTCCCCCAGTGGTCCAGAAGCACTTTGAGATTATAATAAAGCTCGGAGGCAGAGCCTGCAACAGAGCAAGATGACAACTCCCCAATTGAACAACAGCCATGAGCTATGGCAGGTCACCATCTAGATAACTGATTAAATACCACAAGACCAGAAATGTAGATACCCTGACTATGACAATGGGGCCAAGGACAAATATCTTGCACACCAAAGGCCCTCCTTAAACCCTAGGGATCAACCCAAGTCACTTTACATAATACACAGCTTGCAAGTCGCCTGCTTATGACATCCTCAAATTCGTCTAGACAACTCCTCTTTTCCAAGCAGTTGCTTGAAACAAAATGTCTTCCTGACTAACCAATGAATCAAAAATGTTACACACTATCTTAGAGACAATTTTGAAGAAGGCCACTTCCTTCAGTACAACTAAGGACTCCTTTGATGCAGAACTGTTGGAGCTATCTTCAGGAATGAAGTCCATCCGAACTGACCTTTTGACTGTCCACAGTATTAATTATTCTACCAATAGAATGTTGGATGATGTAAAATGACAACTCCATGAGGTTCCAGATTGTGTAACAGGAAATATGGCAGCTGTGCCAAATGCTGATAGATATGGAAGATAGGTTTAGAAGGAATAACATTGCACAGTATGGCACACCAGAGCAGACAACATGGTGGTGGCTTTCCTTCAGTAGCTATTGCCATGGTTGCTGAAAATTGATTTTATAGAAACACTGGAAATACAGGGAGCCCACAGGGTGAAGAGGGGACAAGAACCAAACAAACCACACCCAGTGATAGGTTTCTAGCTACATCACCAGCAGTTACACTCTATCTTACAGGATGTAAAGAAGAATGGAGGAACCGTCTACCTTGACTGCATGGTGATTCATAAAACGTTATACATTTCAAACAAAACCACCATCAAACAGAAAGAAAAAGTTTATTTTCATGCAGACAAGACTGCAAGATGGATAAAAGGGAATTTGGACTAATAGACCTGGTCGTGATGATTGTTACAGTAAATGAGAAATCAAAAGAGTTCTCACAACTTGCAAACCTGGTAATCTTTCTGGATCACATTGCCACAGATTTAATGAACATGGCATCAGCACAATACACTAAAGACACCCCAGACCTAACCAAAGGCCATAACCTGAGAAATTATGCAGAGTGGCTATCCTTATCAACCCCAGAAATATATGTGGTGCTAAACACTTCAATAGAAGCTGTATAAGTACACTGATGGAGGCCCTACAGGGGAGTTACAAATCGTGGTTCCCTGCAGGGGAGCTGCAAATTACACTCCCCTTTGAAAGACAGACCACAGACGTGAGGAGGGAGCGCTAAGAACTACATGCACTAAAACCTTAAGTACACGGAAGAATTGTACCTAAGGAAAGTATGCTGAATGTGTAAAACAACCTTTAGTTATTGATGGTGTTTTCATTGTTGCATTATTTTCTTATCAAGTTTGTATTGTTGGTTAACACAAAGATAACAATAGCACAGGATCATACAGAAGAGTTGGCTCTAGTACTGTTGGAACAACTCTAAACACACTGCAGTTCAATGACAGGCTAAACCCATACAGGACAAAAACAGTAGAACTCAAGAAGAACAAAACAGGGGAGTGTGACAGCCCGAGACACACATCATCAAACATACACCGGCATTAATAGTAGCACACGGCTTTTATTGGACCTATCACACCCCAGAAAGCAACCAAATATAACACCAGAATGTCACACAGACACCCATAGTCTTACAGACAGAGACATAGCCCGCAAAGCACCCTGATTGGAGGATATGGGAGATACACTACAAAATTAAAAGTCAATAAGTAAACCTGGTACATGGCTAAAATATATCCTAGCCAAAAATGTGTAAAATTAGAGAAAATAATCCAGAAACTACAACCTAAGATTATTTGGATCACATACGTCCACTCACATAATAGGAGAAAGGTTAGAATAATAGTCCCTTTCCACCCACTGAATTATGGAGACTCCTTTGCAACCCATATTGCAATCCCTTGCACACACAGAATTAGTACAACCCCACAGCAAATTATGTAGCAGCAAATGGAAAGGAGGCTATGACTTAAACTATTACCCATATGGACTATGACTGTTAATGGCATATATAGCTCTGTCAAATGTAAGAAAACACTTACTAACAAACTAGTGGATACAGTGTTAATTCTAAGGGTAGGCGTAATTTTCGTAAGGGGTCTACACGGAGAGGCACGGAGATGGAACCAATCTCCGCACTCTCCGCATAGCTCCATTACGTGCCGCCCGCCTCCCGCCCGCCTCCCTTCCGCAGTATTAAAAAACTTTAAAAAAAACATTTTTAATACCTTTACCTTATTGGCGGTGTCCCCGGGCTTCCATCCATCTCCATCGCATCTTCTTCTGGGAACTGCGCATGCGTGGGTGCCCGCGCATGCAAATGCACAAGGTGCATCCATGGCATTGTGGCGAGCGGTGCTGTGAGCACTGCCCGCCACAATTTTGTGGATGGGATATGCCACTGCAACCCTGTTCGGTGGCATCCTGATAGCCGGTGCGGGACTGCCGCACCACTGGCGGCCGGTCCCAGCACCGCTAGGGTGGCGGGCGGACAAAAGCCCGCCCGCCATCATAATACACCTCAAATTATTAACACTGATAGATTGCAAGTGCTTTCTGTATTTTGTTGACATGTTCCCCAATAGGCCAAATGATACACGCAAAGGTTTGGCTGACAAAAAACATATAAGAATTCGGTAATTGATAATCTAGGTTTGAATTCCAAGTGGGTATCATTGCAATGTGTCAGTTCTTTGTTACACTTTAAATAAGCAGTATAATTTGCAGATGTAGTAGGTCCATCATAGAAAATAATAACCACTGATGTATACGTTCTTCCTGATATAGACATTTGATTTCCTTTAAAATTTGTCATTATTGTTTCCAGTTTTTTCCCATTTGCTCTACAACCTTGTAACTTTAAAATGACATATTTTCCAAATCTATCTATATGTGATGTAAAGAACATCTCTGATTTACAATGTGAACATGTCATATCCTGATTTGCTGTTTTAATCAATTTGTTAAAATGTACTGAATCGTAGTCTGGTATTGTTAAGTATAGGAATTGTTCTGTTTGTTTTTGAATGGTAGTTGTAAATTAACACTCTTCACTGTTATGGTGCCATTTATAACACGGTCCAAATAAGTTATCAATGTGTATTCCTTTGAGTTCTAATACTCCAAGCATGAGCATTGGAAATCTTTTTCTCATCAAAATCTATCAAATGCAAACTAGACAATGTTCTTACTCAAGAGAATGCAAAGTATGCCATTCCCTCTTTGAACACCATACTTCCAACATTTACAACAGCTCTGTCTATACTTAAACCTTGAGCTATATGAATAGTTACTGCATATGCTAGAGACAGAGGAAACAGTTTTCTACGAACATACAGGTATTTTACAAGCTCAAAATGTACAACCCAAAGCCCAATCAGTCTTACCTCATTAAACTTATCACATTTTGTAATCAAAAATTCTATTCCATCTCTATTTTGAAAATTAACAAAATGAACAACTTTCCCCATTGCTCCATTTACTAATCCTTCTTCTACTTTCAAATTATGCTGCAAAATGACTTGACTGTTTTTACATTCAAGTAAAATCTTTTCTAATGATGCAGTTTTAGTTACAGACTTTTCCAAAGACTCCAATTTAGCCTGTAATTTTCTCAGTCAGAAGAATTGTTACTCCCTGATGTTCAATGTTGACAATAGCTTTAATTTCCAGAATTTTTGTTTTTCCAGTTTGAGAAGTTGTTCATTAAATGTAGATCAGTCTTGCAGTGTAGGCATTAAGCAAACTATAGACTTTTTTCTACAAGCACATTGCACATTACTTCTTCTGCTGTTTTTTCAGATGTAAACAAGTTCCTTAGTAGCCGACTTTCTAAAACTTGTTTACCATGTAATTACCAAGACATTCTTATGTCTTTGAGAATATTTCCATAATCTTCATCACCTGCGTGTCACATATTCCTAACAAGTACTTTATATTTAAAGTTTAACCAATTCAATTCAAAAGTCTTTAATCGATATTTTTCAATCATAAAAAGACATTTTACAAATTAACCCCCCCACACCCAGCAAAATACAAGATCCACAATAAGTCATTTCGGCTTTATCTAAAAAATAGCAAACTAGCTCATCCATATTTACAAAGTTTAAATATATTATATTAAAATGAATAAATCAGTTACTAAAAATCGAAATTCATTCAATGCAAAATATATCAGTTACTTAATACAATGTACAAAAACGGATAGCAGCATTTAACAACTGGCCCTGGGATTATTCCAAACTCATTTTACGGGCCCGAATTATCCACATCCAATGAAGAAATTTCGACATGGCTATAACAACTGGCTGGGAGGTATCAGTTCTTAAAATCCTAGCGGCCTCACTAGCCGTTTTGAAGCCTAACTGAACACAAATCGGTTTTAGCCACGATCGTCTGGGTGTGTTATATTCTGGACAGGCAAACAACACATGCCCAATGTTTTCCCTTTGATCAGGACAGAAAGGGCACCCCGAGATTTGGTTCCCATGCCATTTTACAGTTAAGGCATTTAGTGGTAGTGTCCCCACCCTCAATTGATGGTACTTCTTCCGGTCCCCTGGGCTGGTAATCCAATCCCAATAAGGTTCTAGGGCCGGTGCATGCTTGAGTTCTAAGAAATCAGTAGTAAAGGATGGTTCAATGCGACCTCCAAAGCTCTTAGCCTCAACCATGTTCCAATACAGTTCGCGAAGTATTTTCTTAGGTGGGAAAACATTCCTCACAGGGTCATCCCATAGTGGAGATAGACCCATAGCCATATAAATTGTTTTCACCTCTCGCATCCATAAAATGTTATGAGCTTTATCCGAGGCTCTAACCTCGAGGAAACCCTGGGCATACTGGGAGAGTTCCGGGGTTACCCACAATCTCCTCCAGTAGGCAACCGATCTGTATTTGGCCATATCCTCGAAGCTGTGAGTTCCCAGGTCATAGTGGAGAGGTATCAAGGGAGTGGACATTGGTAAACCAGTGATGTTGCGAAAAAATTTATTTTGGGCAACCGTCAACTTTGTAAGGTTACTGGGCCCCCAGAGTTCAGCCCCATAAAGGACCGCTGCTCCAACCTTTGCATTGTAGATCTTTAAGACCGGAGTGATAGGTCTAGTGTGTGAGGAATAAAATTCCTTGGTGAGTGCTCCTGTCAGTTGAGCATGCCTCATAGCCAGCTGGTTGGTGTGCTGTTTCCAATCTAGCTTGTATGACAAGGTAATGCCCAAATAATTAAAGACTTGGGTCTGTTCTAATTGGACCCCGGCCATGGTCACCTTCCCTCTGACATGTTTCTGTTTGTGCAGAACCATGAATTTTGTTTTGGTTGTGTTAATAACAAGACCATGGTCTGCACAAAACGCTTCAAAGACTCCAATGGCCTTCTGAAGTCCCTGTTGGGTCTTTGATATTAGTAAGGTGTCGTCCGCAAATATCAACAGGGGGATCAGTTTACCCGCCAGCTTGGGTGCGTCGGTCGGTTGTTGTTCAAAATACCTGATCACCCTGTTGATGTATAACGAGAAAAGGGTTGGGGCTAGCACACATCCTTGGCGTACTACCCTTGCAATGGGGAATTTGTCAGTTACGCTACCCTGCTGATTCCATCGAACTTGTGCAAAATTATTCTCGTGCAATCTGATTAATAAAGACAAAATTTCATTTGGGATGCCCTGTTCTTGTAGAGCTTTCCACAGCTTAGCACGAGATACCAAGTCAAATGCTGATTTTAAATCAACAAAGGCTGCAAAAAGCATACCCCCCCCAAGTAGCACTACACGCCAATATAATAAAACAAATCTAAAAACTTGATCAATGGTACTAGTGTGACTGCGAAACCCTGCCTGTAGAGGTGACAGAATGTCCTGTTCATCTATCCAGGCGTGGATACGCTGCAGTACAAGCCTCGCCAATACTTTTTGTATACATGCGATAAGGCTGATAGGCCTATAGTTGCCTGGGTCCGAGCATGCCCCCTTTTTAAAGATTGGGATAATCTCGGCTCCCTTCCAAGTGTCCGGAATAGGCGAACCCTTCGCAATACCATTTGCTAGCAACTGAATATAGGAAGCCCAAAGATCCTTGTCATGCATAAACAAATCTGCAGGAACAGAATCCAAACCTGGGGCCCTCGCTTTTTGGATGTTATTTAAAATTTTTAGAACATCCGCTTTAGTGAAAGATAGGTAGCTAGCATTCGTAGTTGTATTCAAAAATGCCTCGCACCCATCTTCATCTCCGTCCTCAGAAGCGAACTGGGACGCATAATGGGAGACCCATGCGTCTGGTGACACATGGTTCGTGGGTTCTCCTCTTTTGACCCCCCTTCCCCATTTAACGATGTTCCAGAAGGAGGACATAGATCTTTCTTTGCTGGCTTTTAAGAGATCCCTCCAATAGCCATCGTCCCATTCCCCTTTGGCCCTGGTTTGTGTTTTTTTATACATGACCCGGGCATCCTTTATCTTAACAATATCTTTTGTCTTTACTGCATCAGACAAGGCCCTGTAAGCAGCCCTGCAGGATTTATCGTACCATTGATCCTCCTTCCTTACTGGCCTACACTGTCTTTTAGTAACCTTTTTAACAAAGAAGAACTTCAATTTATTAAAAAACACATCATGGATCCTACTAACATTAGATACCGGAGTCTCCATAGTGGAGTTACTCCTTAATTCTATGATAGCCTGGGTTGTTAATTCCCTCATCGCTATTACACTTTCTTCGTTAGTTACACAGTTGGACCATCTAATACGTCTATTGTAATTTAGAGGGCTATTTGAACATTATCCCTCAATTCATCACTTTTCAGTAGATCAAACAACTTAAATGACAAAATTAGTGGGTCATGTGCACTTTCAGCCCTTGGCTCTATCTGCATATCATTGATGCTAGACCAATTCTCCTTATTAGTGAGGATATAGTCAATACGACTATGTGATATGCCATTGTCAAAAGTAAGGGCACCCTGTTTATCAGAGCCCGTTCTTCCATTAGTGGCCCGTAGCCCATGGTCAACACATAAAACTTTTAATTGCAATGCGGCCTCTGTCCACTTTTTAATAGGAGTTAGAGATAATTGAGGGATTTCCCAGATATAGTCCTCTTCTACCGTAAGATCTATATCATGGTTGTCTAGGGGTTCGAAACAACAATTAAAATCGCCGCCAACAATAACATTGGCATTCAAACAATATTACTTTAAAAGAGAATCTAATTGGTCAACTACCTCAGTGGGTTTACCACCTGGTAGCCCCCTTGAATAAGTGTTAAAAATGTAAAGATCCTTACAATGAGGTCGCTGGAGTTTAACTAGCAAAATATCGGGGCTATTACTAGCCAATTGGAGAGCAGAGTACCCACTATTCTGTTTAACCCATGTCACCAAGCCCCCCTTTGACCTTGCCCTTAAACTCGGTGTAGCCGGGATATAAAAATGTAAATATCCTTGTATTGGTTCTGGGGCTGCCTGCCAAGTTTCCTGGAGAAGGATTATGTCCTTTGTACCCAGGAAAGCTAGCCAGTCCAACGATGTCATTTTACTTTTTAGACCTGCAACATTCCATGACACCAAGGTAAATTGGACAGGGACATTAGCGTTAGGAAGTTCCGTGCTAGTGGATTGATTAACCCTATGATCTTGAAATGAAATACTTTCGCTCGTGCTTTTCTCAGTTACCACCAAGTATGAAGATGTTTTTACATTTATGCTGTGATTAGTAATGCAAACAGGTCGGCCAGTGGGGTCATAGACTTCCTCTAGAACCACCAAGGTGTCTTGTCTGCTCATCACTTTTGTCTGGGGCATGTGAGTATCAACTATCACGGTATTTATCTGAGCCGTGGAATCTCCCACTTGGTAATCTCCAGGTGGGATGGGGCTAGCAATGTTACATCCCCTACCAAGTCAATCGCAATCATTTAACCCCGATATAACCTCATATCTATTTCCCAAAGCCATTCCCCATTCGTTAGCTGATGCCTTTGTTCCTCTACTATTTCTCACAGTGTCCCACACTGGTCCATGAGTCTTAAGGAATGTTACATTTTGTTGTTCACCATAAAAAAAATTGAGAGTAAGAGGAACAACAGTCCCAGATTTTCTTTGTGGCGGTAGGATGTTAGATAGGACATTGGGTAGAACAGCTGGGTGAGAAAAAGTCACTGTTACACAGTCTCCTGTAAACCTTTTTGGTCGATTCCCAATACAAGCGACCCTTTTCACTGTCTTAATTGCACCCGCTAGCTGTTGCTTTCCTCCTGGCGCCATCTGCATATTTCCTGTTAGCCAATGCAGTGCTTTACTGGACAGTGATACTGGAGATTCAGATTGACCATTCGCTAATGGTGGTACATTGGCCAACACCAATACCACTGGAGAGGCTTCTTCTATAAATTGAAGGGGATCTATTTCTTGACATGTAACAGGCGGTATATTTAATATTACTGAGCCACCATCTATAGCTACGGGGTGATTTTAGTACTTGTTGGGGCCTGAACCGGGCAAGTAGGTAGCGTCAAGGCGCTCCCCTTCTGTATTGTACTCCCAACATTGTCCTCTTTTGTTTGAACCACTTTAATCACTAATGTAGCTAATTTGTCAACCTCATCCACAACCTTGCTCTGAATACCGCTCATTCTTTTTAGCTCCGCATTGAGTTTGTCAATTTTGGCAACCAAAGGCCTAATGATAGATTTAATTTTAGAGTCTATCATGTCAGCTATCCTGCGGAACAACTCATCGTCCCTGTTGCATTTGTCACTATCATCCCCATGCTCCAAAGTTCTGACCTTAGTTTTCCCAGGAGGTGTTGCCCTTTTTTTACTCGTTCCTGATTGTAGACCTGTCCGTCTTTGCTGAGATTTTCTGCGTGTTTTCGCAGGTCGAATTTCCTGTTCAGAAGAGGAAGAGAGATCTTGATGTACATTTTGGACACATATCTCATGGTCAGAGTCAATATTGTTTTCTGGGTCAATTAGAACTAGAGCTTTTGAATCAACTGCCGGAAGACTATTTTGGTCATGATTATGACTTGGATGTATAGTAATGTCTATCAAGTCAATAGAAGTATCCAACAATGGGATTTCTATCTGTGAGGATGGTTGGATTGGGCTCAGGGATTTCAGATTGGGAGACTGGCTTAATCCCAGTGACTGTCTCCTTTCACTGTTGATTTTCGTAACCACCTGAACCAAATAGTTATCTAGTGTATTTGAAACGATTGGAGCCAGTTTTTTTGGCATGTTGTACACTAGGTGAATATCGTAACTTGGGAATAATATATCAAGTAACAAATGCAAACAGGACAAAAGATGAGGGAGGAAGATACTCAGCTTAGCGTCCCAATAACAGTAAAGTAATAAGTAGATTCCTTACTTGAAATGCAAGGGGTATGGCCCAGTCCAGTCGCGGACAGTCTCGGACTATCTAAGACTGTCCGCCCTCTGTCCGGGCTTCGTCCGGCGCGTCCTCGCGGGACGAGGGACCTGTCGTTGCTTTATGCGCCTCCTGGCGCGCTGGTTAGTGGCGTCGTCAATTCCCCCCGTGGGATCCTGGGGATTGTAGTCGGACCGGCGGAGCCAAGCCCGGCCAGTCGAATCAGGCAGAGATGTGGCGGAGCCAAGCCCAGCCGCTGGTCAGAGAGGTAGGTCGACGCTACAGTCTAGCAGCAAGGGACAATGAAACACGGGGAACTCGGCCCCTGTCGTTGCTTTATGCGCCACCTGGCGCGCTGGTTAGTGGCGTCGTCAATTCCCCCCGTGGGATCCTGGGGATTGTAGTCGGACCGGCGGAGCCAAGCCCGGCCGGTCGAATCAGGCAGAGATGTGGCGGAGCCAAGCCCGGCCGCTGGTCAGAAAGGTAGGTCGACGCTACAGTCTAGCAGCAAGGGACAATGAAACACGGGGAACTCGGCCCCTGTCATTGCTTTATGCGCCTCCTGGCGCGCTGGTTAGTGGCGTAGTCAATTCCCCCCCGTGGGATCCTGGGGATTGTAGTCGGACCGGCGGAGCCAAGCCCGGCCGGTCAAATCAGGCAGAGATGTGGCGGAGTCAAGCCCTGCCGCTGGTCAGAGAGGTAGGTCAACGCTACAGTCTAGCAGCAAGGGACAATGAAACACGGGGAACTCGGCCCCTGTCGTTGCTTTATGCGCCTCCTGGCGCGCTGGTTAGTGGCATCGTCAATTCCCCCCGTGGGATCCTGGGGATTGTAGTCGGACCGGCGGAGCCAAGCCCGGCCGGTCGAATCAGGCAGAGATATGGCGGAGAAGATTTTTTTCCCTTGGTGAGTTATTCCTAAAAACAGGAGGGCCCAAGACTGGATATCTCCACCCGACCAATCAAGGATTCACTGCATTACTAAACTGACTAGTACACTTCAGCAACTGTAGTAAAACTCATTATTTATTGTATATAAAAAGATTTTTATATTTGTACAAATACAGTCAATTAAAAACAATACATGTCAAAAACATTGCTTTAAAAACTCACAGGATGAAACATCCCTCTATGATACACATAAATTCAAAAAACAGTATAATCACTTAACATATGACCTATGACATTTAATAAAAAATGTAAGATAAAAGAAAGAGAATGGAGAGACAGACAATCAATTTAGTCTTGATAAAGATGGTAATAGAACAATAAAACCATCGAAACGCGTCGACGCCCTACTGCACGATTAAGGGAGTACAGACCTAGCCTGCAGATAAACAATTAATGTTCCTCAGGACTGTGTCTATATGAAACTCCAGAAACGTGCAAAATTTATTGACAAGCTGACTGTCTTTTGTCTGTCTCTCCATTCTCTTTCTTTTATCTTACATTTTTTATTAAATGTCATAGGTCATATGTTAAGTGATTATACTGTTTTTTGAATTTATGTGTATCATAGAGGGATGTTTCATCCTGTGAGTTTTTAAAGCAATGTTTTTGACATGTATTGTTTTTAATTGACTGTATTTGTACAAATATAAAAATCTTTTTATATACAATAAATAATGAGTTTTACTACAGTTGCTGAAGTGTACTAGTCAGTTTAGTAATGCAGTGAATCCTTGATTGGTCGGGTGGAGATATCCAGTCTTGGGCCCTCCTGTTTTTAGGAATAACTCACCAAGGGAAAAAAATCTTCTCTACTATTGTAGTACCTCATTCCCCTGGTTGTAAGGGGGTCTCTCTCATACCTATAACAACAGAGATATGGCGGAGCCAAGCCTGGCCGCTGGTCAGAGAGGTAGGTCGACGCTACAGTCTAGCAGCAAGGGACAATGAAACCAAATATTTACATTCCCAATACTTCCCAAAGATTCCCTTGTGTCATCATGGAGAAGTGTTTTAAAAAGCGGTTGACCTTTAATGGGAGTAAGTTGTAGTAGGTCTCCAAATACAAGTAAATGTTTTCCTTCAAACATAACATCGTAATTTTTTTTTTAAATTTGTTACATTCGCAATTGTACACATGCAAGCATTAAGTTTGACACCATGCTCACCTCAACAATGATTAAAAGTTTTAGTTTCTTCAGTACACTAGCCTAAGTAATCAATATAAAGTAATACCTTTAATGTTGTGTGCTGCTAATCCAGTTGGAGCTATTACAACACACGATCTGTAGTTTTGTGTAGATAACTAGTCAAAACTTTAGAATAACTTTAGAACAATTTTAAATGATGATCATTAGCATTCTTTTTTTCATGGAGCCAGTCATGTTCTACCTGCTTTTTGACTTGCAGATATATTTCTTTTTGTTCAATATTTAGTTGTTCCAAACCAAAGAATATTCTGTTGTGCTTGATGCATTGTAGTTTCTACCTCATTCATGGCTATTGCTGCTTTGTTTTCCCTAATTGGTTGTCCCAGTGGATCTTGAGTCAGTGGACTAGAACTTTGAGTGCTTTGTGAACTTTGTCTAGCTATTTCAGCTGCAATAGTACCTTCTTGTTAAGTCTCATCGTTTAACATTTGTAGGTAAATTGGAAAAATTGGACAATGAATGTTATCTTTATTTGTGTTAAAAGAATCTTCATAGCAGTCAAAATCTCCATGTAATTCTGTTTCACTACGCCAAGGCTTGAACAGTTGCAGAAGTGCTAACTAGAAAGATTCTCACTTATCTGCAGTTTCACAGCTCAGTATTCTGTTTTTAATATGATTCCCTTTGACATGTTTCACTGAACACCCATCACATCCAATTACTTCATATTCTTCTTCTTTTATAATTTCCGTAACATTCTTTTTAACCCTATAATGTTGATGTATTTCATACAGACATATGTTTTCAAGGTGTAGACTCCTTTTGGGATAGTATGCATCCAATATATTAGTTTTGTAAATATCAGTACTTTCTGGCTCCTACTGTGGTAAGTCTTCGGTTTCTTGTAAAGATTTCAATACTGTGTTTCAATTGGAGGCTAGACCTATACTTTTCAAATGATTCCTCCTGACTTTGAATATAAACTGGCTGATCTCAAGTGATCCAAACATTTGTAGGATTCAATCTCTCAATGGGAAAGCATTTTCAAGCTGAAGCTGTACAATTTCTTGCTAAGACTTTTTCTGCTGAAATTTCTGCCCACATTTCATTCATCTCTGACTTTTCAGATTTTTTTCCTTTACATTTATATTTCCGTTGGCAGTATTTTCACATCTATCACTTTGAAAGCGTAACACTTGTTGTCTCAAGCTCTTTTCTCCCCCTTTTCTTGGAATGGCACATGTAACATACTGTTCAATGAAAGACAAAACAGTCTCATCACTATCTGTTCCACATTTTGGTGTATTCCTTATCCATATTAGCATGTGTATATGAGGAGCACCTCTGGCTTGGTACTCTTTTCACTAAAACAAATCAGTTACCTCTCCAAGAGGTGGAATGTTTTTATTGCAGATACATGACATCATAGCTTGAAACCTATGGATAAAATACCTGCAGACGTTTACAGGATCCAAGGAACAGTGTTTTCCAGCTGCCTTCAATTCAATGTTTTTAACATTTGAATTTGCTTTTCATAGGAATTCAAGTAAATCTACCCATGCATATTCTGAACAGATAAGTGTTAGAAACAATGTAGGTGTACCTGGGTTTCTTAACATGCATTTAAGCTCACCATGACATTGATACCAATATTCATTGTTGCCACATTGGCACGCCATTTAATTATTTAACTGAGATTCTAAATGTTCATCTCTTTGTTCAACTTTCTCCATTAACACTTTTGCAGGAACATGTTGAAGATGAACTTCTGTTTATATTATATGGTTTACTCCATGTGAAATTGCAGACAAATCGCTTTGAAACAGAAGATGAAATATATATGGACTGCACTGCCAAAATCATGTAATCATCACAATAAATTATTGTTACTCCGAAACTGGAATCCGTACAGCTACTTATCGAATCGCCCACCTTCTCCAATGGGGAATAGCTGTGGAAAACAATGAGCTTCTAAACTTTTTTACCATACACTCATGGTAGTTTCCTTTGCTTCTTTCATTAGAAATAATTCAATACTGTTTCCTATGATTTCTTTCAGATGCAGAGGATGTATTATATAATGATCATAAATCTCTCCAGTCCTGGAATAGTCCACTTTTTCAATTTGGTCACTTGACATTAGTGTTTCATCTTGTAAGCATATTACTTGTTCATCAACATTTACATTCTTATAATAAATATTCTGAACCAGGAATAATGTAGCCTTTTGAAGTTTATTAACATCTACAAACTCCTGCCTTATTTGTATACTCTGTGTTGGTACACCATTTACCAGAATAACTACTGTCTTATTTTCCTCTTTCTCTACACCAACAGTTTCAATGTTTTACAAAAGTAACTTCTATTAACAAGTCTTGTTAATCTGCTCTTCTCCTTCGTGAACACCATTGTTTTTTGTGTTTTTGTTTAACACCATTGTTTAATCCAATGTTCTCATTCTCTTCAATATTAATATAAATCCTTTTTGTTTTAGTTCAAACGCTGTTTCTACTACACATTCAATATGTTGCTTTTTCCTTCCTGCTTTTCCAGCTCCACAGCTTTAGTGCCAGGACCACGGGTCCCAAAATCCTTTGCGACTTCCTGCCTGCCCCCAACGAGCTTCACCTGCACCTGGAGGTGCTAGAAAACCATTGACACCCTTCCGCAGCGTGGGACGCTCCTTATTGCTCTTTAAGCTCCACAGCTTGGGGCCCAGGACCACGGGCCCCAACATCCTTTGCAGCTCTCTGCCTGCCGCCAACGAGCTTCACCTGCGCCTGGAGGTGCTAGAAAACCATCAAAGCCCTCCTTCAGCGCGGGATGCTCCTTCTTGCTTTAAAAGCTCCACAGCCTGGGGCCCAGGACCACGGGCCCCAACATCTTTTGCGGCTCCCTACCTGCCACCAATGAGCTTCACCTGCACCTGGAAGGGCGGGCCTGTCATTGCCAGGAAGAGGCAGAGCTACCCCCGTTGGCTCCCCTCAAGTTACATCAAAAGGTACCACCCATGCCCAACAGACTTATCAGCAGGTGACTATCGACTATCTTGAATTCAAGATAAACCAAAGATTACTTGTAGTCTCTCTACCCGCCAACACCAGATTAGCAATAGCTGGAAAACGTGGTTAAATGTGTCTTGTTCATTTTGTAGTTTCCATATGTATTACGTTTTCTTGCCAATGGAGCACCAAGCACTTTAGCAGCACAGGACACTTTCTTTGAACCAGCAGGTCCAACGGGAATATATCACCCGTAGTCTCAGGGCCGGGAGACGCCTATGCACATTAGCTGCGCCGGAGGGCGCATTTAAGCGGCTGCGGGCACCTGCGGGGGGGGGGAGCACCTGACATTACTTGCCAGTGGACCACCAAGCACTTTAGCAGCACAGGGCACTTTCTTTGAACCGGCGGGTCAAGCAGGAGTATATCACTCGGCAGCCTCAGTGCTGGGAGGCGCCTATGCGCATTAGATGTGCCGGGGGTGCATTTAAGTGGCTGTGGGCTCCCGTAGCATGGGACAGGCGCCGGCGTGCACGGGCCAAGTCCTGGTCAGGCCTGGGCCAAGGGCGGGCATGTATGCACCCTTCCTTGACTGGACGAGGCTGGGCTAAACTAGGTCACTTGGCTATTGCTTAGGACAAAAGGGTTGCCTCTTCGCTACAGGCCGATCTCAGGGACACCTCAGCCAAAGGTGAGGAGATGGGAAGGCACAAAACCATAATGCCCTATGCAAAGGGTCGCCCTTTAACCACATCAATCACGAGCTTTTTGACAACAATGGGGGCAATAGCAAGTGAAATTGAGTCTGTGGAGCAACTCAAAGAGCCTTAGATAATAGCGTACCAATGGAGAATGACCCTGGACTTGATTGAGCTGCGGAGTTTGGTGGTTTGGAACTGATGGTAATCACAAAGGTGAAGACCAAGAAGCAGGGGCCCTAGACTTTAACGACTTAAATAAACGCCTGAATAAACGCAGGAATGGAGCCAACATTAGCACCACCAAACAGGGGGAGTTTTTGGATACCTTATGCCCCCCTCCATCTAAGAAACTAAAGGATTGTGGTAAGGCCAAGAAAGACGCTCTGCTCCATATAACACGTAATAAAACTATGGTGTCTCTTCCAAGGAGAGCACCAAGGGTCCAAGCTCCAGAAACTGTACCGCTACTATTATGGGTCCAAAGGATGCTGAGTCTACAGGTGATTCAGTGCCTCCTACACATCTTACAAGCTCGCTGAAGGTTATTATTAAGTCAATTCTTAAACCACTTGTAGGGGTGTTAAACAGCATCGACGTGTCCCTAAAAATACTAATAGGTTCCAGTGTCCCGAAGAGGACCTTTGGCTCGGGCACTACTTTGAACCCCACCACCAATTTCAACCCTGATACACCCTAAGCAGCATCTCTTCTCTTGGTACCCCCACCACAAGACTGCTCCAGTAATATCCCTCAGACCCCAAAGACTGAAATACAACAAGTCACACAAAAAGCCGCACCGCCAACAATAGACATCAATATGATAGGTGCTGGCTGGACAGGTGCAACATCTTAGCAAAGGGAGACTGGTGTGCCAAACTCTATTGATAATCAGCATAATATACACACACTGGGCAGCCGGAAATGTACTGAGAGAATACTTCACCTGCCCCATGAAGCAACTACATTTGGCATCGTCCTTAAAAATGTCCCTCTCTTACCAACCCATAAGGAAGAAGACAGTACATTGGTTGGCAAAGACGATTTGCATTGCAATATAAACAATGCTGAACGTGTTTCATGGGTGGGTTCACAAGCAAAAACTGAAACAGGTGATTGTATCATTGTTAATTTTAGGAATAGGTCCCTAGTACGTTGGTTTATGGATAGGCTTTCTTGAAGTAATAACACAAAGGGCCCTATTGAAGCAGTACCTCTAGGGTATTTTTACAAACCGCTGATAAATAGAGGATTTGGGCATGTCCCCCCATCTGCAAAATTACTGCCTGCATTTGCCATTCCAACTTTTAACTATTTTTCTCCTTTAGATTGTGTAGATTGACTGGACTCTCAGGTTCCGGGTGGCTCGGTACCAATGAATCAGACCCAAAATATATATCTCCTCAGGCCTAGACATGTGGGGCGGATAATTAATCATCTCTTCCTGTGTCTGGGTTAGGCAGTGTCAATTTCACAGATTCCTTTGTGAATCTTTCCTCAATTTCTAACGCCAAGTAACAAGGAGAGTTACTTTCTGTTTATGTGTGTGGTCGGGATAACTCAATCCTCCCTATTAGGCCTAAGATAGTCAGTCTCACTCTTTCAGATCTACCAGACACTCCTTTAGTACGATTTAACGTATTACCACTAGGTGCGTCAGATCCTCTTGCACATTAATTTGTGGCGTATAAAGATGGATTTGTCGCAGCCCCTCGTTGTACAAAGAGAAGGCATAGCAGTCAAAATAACATGTTAATGCATGGAATTCTTTTTGGGAATATTGCCGGACTGCCAACTAAATTAGAATCTAAAGAATGGGCTACTTTAATTGAAAAATATAGCACAGTATGCCTACAGGGAACCTGGATGCGAGATGCTGCACATATAAATGGCCTTTACTCCAACCACACGCCAGCTAAAGCCTCCCTAGGTGGACATGATAAAGGGGCCTATTAACTTTGGTTTCCACGACATTTAATGGCAGATTAGGAAAAACCCCGCTTGATTCACCACATTTTCAGATTATTAATATCTTGCTCAGGAAATATTTTCCTCTGGTTCTTGTAAATTTCTATCATAATAATTGCAATACTACAAACATCAGTATTGCTCAAGAACTGGAAACTGCACTATCAAGACATATTGATGAGATAAACATGGATTTTGTGGTATCCTGGGGAGGTGATTTTAATTGTAAATGATGCCCCTTCTCAAAACAATCTGTATGTCACTTACTAGCTGGGGACACTGATGGTGGTTGTCATTTTTATTATAACCCTTGTGGGAAAATTCACTACTGTCAACATTTTCTCTTTTATTAACTGTTAGTCTTATCGAAATGGAAGGCCCTGATTTAGTATCTTATGTTGGGAAAGGCCAAGGCACTTTAATTGATTTTCTTGCTCTGTCTGACTATTTTAACACTTAGCTTGTGACTTTTACTATACACAAAATCTGCGTTAGTGATCACTAGCCCTTAACCTTGGAGTTCGAGAGCCAATCTGAGGACTTAACAACCCTCGTCAGATCATCCAAAATTAATCCACAATAAAAATAAGGGGTTATTATGGAAGTGAGCCACCCAAGACCCTGATTTTGTCCTAAAACAGATCATAAAAACCAATTTAAATCAAGTTTTCATCTGCCTGGAAGACAGCATAAATCCTCAAGTTATGATAACATCCCTCGAGGCTATAACTGATACAATAAAGGTGGTATTAACTAAGAAACAAAGTGATAGACCACGACGAAATAAAAGGTAGTTTAATAGTCAATGCATTCACTTACAGAATAAATTAATCAACACATTAAAAGTTAAATCCCGAAACATACTTGAGGTAAAAAACTCACAACTTGAATATAAGCAGGAGTTAGAAAAACGCAAGTGAGAAATTAGACAAGATACTTGGGATCAACTTCATGTAGTCTGCAGGAGTAAAGACTCTAAACTTTTTTGGCAAACTGTCAACCAGGATTATTATGATGACACTAATAATGGAAGTATCGACGTTACAATTATGCCCGATACTTGGGTAGATCACTTCTCTGGCCTGTATAAAATTTGCAGCAACCCACACTCTAGCACTAACTTTCAATATGGGGCATTAACTTTGGCACCTCCAACAATAGACGAGGTGGAAAGGGCTCTATCTCAGACTGTGAAGAACAAGGCCTCGGGCACTTACGGTATCCAATGCGGACTTGTTTCTAGCCAATATTCCTATTTGGCTTCCACTGCTAACAAACATCTTTAAATGCTATGTGGCACAGGGTCCCCATGAATTATGGAGAGTGGTGAAAATAGTTCCCATTTTTAAAAAGGGAGATAGGTCGTACCCTAAATGTTACCGGCCCATATCTCCAATTGACTGCTCCTGTAAGATTATGGGCCGAGTAATATTTATTTATTTTATTTATTTGCGAGTTTATATCGCGCTTGAATCAACTCCCTAGGGAGTATCTCTGCGCCCTAGAAACATAGCAGACACAGTTAGAGAAGGGACCGGTTGGAGCTAGTTTTGGAATAGGAAGGTTTTGAGTTTCTTCCTAAACATAAGATGTTCCGAACACTGTCTGAGATCTAGAGGGAGCTTATTCCATAGCGATGGGCCGGCCACAGAAAGGGCTCTACCTCCGTGCCTGGCCTTCCTTGCGCGGGGCACAACTAGTAGGGATTGGTTGCTTGACCTAAGGGAACGTGATGGGGTGTAGGCTACAAATTTATTTTTGAGGTAGGTAGGACTTAGTCCGTTTAAGCTTTTGTGGATTAGGCAACAGATCTTAAACTTAGTCCTCTGCCGGACTGATAGCCAATGCAGTCTGTCCAAAAGAGGTTTAGATGCAGACCGGGGGGGGCGTTTAAGACCAAGCGGGCAGCAGTATTTTGCACCACTTGGAGTTTTGCCAATACTCCCTCATTTACGGATAGTAACAGGCCATTGCAATAATCAATGCGGCTAAGAATCAGGGCCTGTACTAGCGTCTTCCTGACGGAGTCTGGGAGAATAGGGAATATTTGAGAGGCTGGAGGATTGGGTAACGGAAAGTGGGAGCTTTTCTGACTTTCAATATGGCTTCAGGTGAGGCCTGGGCATGGTCAAACAGTGCCTCAATCTGCACCTGGTCATAGGTAAATACACCTTAGCCAAGCCTGGATCTCTCTTTCTTGGATTCATGGACTTGACGTCTACCTTTGACTGAGTGCAGAGAGGAAGGCTTTGGGAGAAAATGTTGACCATGGGCTTTGACCCACCCATCGTGCATTTTCTAGCAGCTATACACCAGGAAGTGATGATGAGAGTTTGATATGGAGCAGGTGTTGAACTTACTGGCCCAATAAGGATGGATCACGGAGTCCATCAGGGCTGCATCCTCGCTCCCTTTTTATTTTGTTTATACATAAATGATGTAGAAAGCCAAATTAAAAGTGGGAATGTGGATGCCCCTCTGGTATGTCGTAGGTCCCTGCCAGCACTGTTTTACGCGGATGACTGCGTATTGATGTCTAGAACTGGTGTGGGGCTACAGAAGCTTTTAACTAGTCTTAACGACTTCATGAATGATCTTGGTTTAAAAACCAATGTAGCGAAATCTCACATTATGGTGATGGGTAAACCTCCCAAATTTTAAAGACATGTTACATAATTAATGAAAAATTGTCTTTTGTGCCGACCTTTTCATATTTAGGGATTCTCTTCGATCAAAAAAGTTCCTGGAGTCACATAGTTGAGGCAAAGACTAGGGGTTTCAATCAAAATGTGGAGGCTATCTTCAGATTTCCCAAACAGTTAGGCTCTCAGCCCTTCAAAGCTATCATTGATATCTATAAAGCCCGCACGTGTGCTGTTACTCTGTATGGTGCTGGAGTTTGGGGCACTTGTAACATCAAGGGCCTACAGAGAGCAGGGAACACGTTCATGAAACAACTGATTACAGTCCCAAAAAGCACCACTGCCACCATCTCTCACAGTGAACTTGGTGTGACCCTGTTGTCTTTTCGCATACAACTAGCTCCTCTATTGTTATGGCATAACATTTGGGCAAAAGAAGAAGCAGTCCTTAATCATGCTAACATTTTAGATTGTTTAAAATTGGATTGTGTTAAAAAAAATCTCTTGGATTACCTATATTAATGATCAGCTTGAGAAATTGGGATTGTTAGACTGCCTTAAAAGCCCCGGAAACATAGCCAAAATATCGAGAGCAAGGCTGAAAAGAGAATTCTTAACTCATTCCTATCTGGTCAGAGATAACCTGGAAAGGGAAAAAAAAAGGTTGTTAACCATTAACCATTCTTTGTTATTTTGCTCCCTAGGTATTGAGCCCTACCTCACTTCTTATTTTAGCCATGCTAAAATGTTTTATTTGATAAGGTTCAGGATGGGAACTTTCCACTTGCTGGTCTCATACGCACGTGATGCGCATTGCGATGCCAATTTGGATCTGTGTCTATGTGATTCAAAGTCAGTTCAGAGCACTTTGCATTTTATGGTTTTTGAAAACTTTATACTAAAGCAAGATGTGCCTTTTTAAAACCATGTTTATGATTTTTAAACATTAGAAAGTGTCGGGCTTTGTTACATCATTTACTGCTATTAAATGATGAATTTATCTGCTTAATGGTTTATAAGTATATTTCCACAGCTGTTCGGCATCAGAATATTGTTGGAAAATTATTACTTTGTATGTTGATTATATCATTATGCCTAGGACTTAAGACTCCCTTATGTGGAATTAAATCATGATACTGAATAATTTTGGAAACTGAAGCCCACACTTACAAGAACTTCGTGTATAGATGTCATCTCTGCTTTTGGTATTAGCCTGATTGAAATGCTGTTACATTTAGGCATTATAGCTCCTTGTTTGTGATCAAATTGCTCCAAGAGATTGACATCTGGTTATCTGTAACTGTCATCGCTATTGAATTATATTTATTGCTTGTATATCATAATTATGAAATATTTTTATGATGCATTCTTTTATGGCTGGCACACAGCTGAATAAAGATTTTGACTGACTGACGTACTCTTTTTTCTTAAATAACCCTTATGCGAAACGAACAGTAGAGTGATTAATTTGTTTGGTGATTAATAGTGCCCCAAGCCAACCGGTGTGTTCATACCATATACATTAAGCAAGTGACACAAGAAATTGAGCTGTTGTTACTACGTTTGGGGAAAAGAAAGGCCACAGAGATTGTGGCAGGTAGGAGCAAAGTACCCAAAACAGCAAAAATAAAAGAAAATGCCGCAGATAATTGCACACTGGCTGAAATTACAAACTTAGTTGACGAGGTAGAGTCGATTTTATCCAATGGGAATAAGGTTTCAAATAACAATACAAAGAAATTCTCCTCCTACTATACCAAGCAGGTCAAGCCCAACTGCCCGAAATCTCCGATACCGAGTATCCTTGTCGAAGCCATAAAGAGTTAGGAGTACAGAGCCCAACTCCGCCAATGACCCATGTGTTGAATAACCCCCCTCGATCTAGTGTCCCTGTGCTTGGAATACTTTCCCTCAGTAGACATCGGAATAGCAGTAGTGACATTGTAACCATAGACTGCATAAATAGATTTGGTCCCTTAACAACACTACAGGACTCATTAGATACAAGTCCAACAAAGCAGGCCCAAAGTAACAAGCTAAAACCAGGCAGGGGCAAGGAGTAGGGGGCCCAGCCTGAAGAAATGGGCAAAACTGAAGACACTATAGAGCTACATCGAAAACTAGATACTCTGAAGGATGAATTATCAGCCTTAAAAATCTGATTAGGGACTTAGTACTTCGAATTAATACACTCACGAACGATAGTACACTGAGTAACAAAAAATTCCCCAACGTAAAATTGCATGGTCCTCACAACAATAGCTCTTGGGGCAGACACCAAGCAAATCTACCTCATCCTTTTCCTTCTGCAACTAGTAAAAATAGCACTGATAACCTAACACATCCTAGTTATCAACTTCTTCTACCCGAATCCAGCAATCATCAAGACTACACAGAATCAAGACCTAGAATGCCCTTTATATCCAAATATGAGGGACCACAGGCGATTTCTCCAGATACCTAAAATACAACAGATCCTAACCCAGTAAGAACTGAAGGTATAGGGGGCGAAATTTGAGATCTAGCCAGAAAATGATAGGAGATCCACAACTGCTTAAGACATATTCTGTACAACAAATAATTCTAATCTAACCAAGGGCAAGATGAACACCTACAACGTTTTCATGGTAAACGTTCCCAGACTGAAACAGGATATCAGAGAGGATGAGGACTCATTAAAGAACAAAGCTGTATTAGAAATAGCTGAAAATGCTTATCTGTTATAAGATCAGGCATATTAAAAGCTGAATGCCCCCCCCCAAAGAATCCGGGAACTTGGACGATTTACAATCAAAATATATTGCAGAAAGTTTGATAATCTTAAATTTGCGCACACACTCCCTGTGTGAATCCAAAATTTGCTTTAGGCAGAACAAAGCCACAGAGGAAAACAGCAAACTAGATCAGGTAGATTGACTGAGCAAGGTAGACTTAGCCAACACCTGTGTTAAAACTAGTTTGACTGCCATAGATGACTTGTGTCTTGGAATAGTGCCTGAACCTACGAATGTGCAATACCAATGTGCACTAATCACACCCTTACCTGCTAGTGTGGTTGGTGGAATTGCACACAAATGTATCCTTGAGACAAGTCCGGAGACAGTTCCAGAAAATCTGAAGATTATATCTTGGAACGTAGCTGGGCTTATCGAAAAACTTTTAAACCCAGATTGGCAGGAATACATTGGAAACTTCAACCTTTGCCTCTTCCAGGAACCCTGGCTAAAGGAACCATCACACAAATGAGGGCATAGGACATTTAGCGTAGAAGCTCTGCCATTAAAAAAATTGAGACCTTCGGGTGGACTGGTGATATGGGTGAAAATAGGTTTAAACACAAAAGTAGAAGTTCATTAACTCTCCAGATATCATAGGGTTAAAATTGAAGCTTCCAAATGCTATCCAGTTATACCTTTGTAATGTATATATTAGACCAAGACAAATCTTGAAAGAATCACCTATTATCAATCAGCTAGAAGAAGTGTTAGAATCTATCGAACACGACAGAGTTGCCTTTGTGGGGGGTGATTTTAATTGCTGCTATGAACCAATGCTGGGGTTTGAAACCATCTTCCAGGAGAAAGAGCAGGCTAGAGGTATTCTTCTGCTAGCCACAAGCTCTCGGGTGCCATGCACCCATTCAGAAATGCAACCGGTTAACTTCACCATAGCAAGGGGTTTGAGGGCCTGTAATGACCGATTCCCCTCAGACAATCAGTGTTCAAATACCTGCTCCAGAGGCAAATATACATCTAGAATTGACTAAGTAATGGTGACTGTAGAGCACTGGGGGCTCATCCAAGATTTTAAGGTAGATGATAGAGGGGAGAGTGACCACTTCCCACTGTGTTTAATCCTGTCAGGAGATCCGATTGCCAACCACCTAACATATTCCAATAACTCGGGAAAAGGACCCCAGCAGATGACAGTAAGCAATAATCAAAGATCAATTAAATGGCCAGTCATTGTTAATCCAGCTGAGTTTAGAGTCCATTCCCAGAGTCCAAATGCATCATAGCATGGCCGAAAGCATTAAGGCTTTGTTAACAAAACCCCAAAAGAGGGGTTGTATTTCAAAATCTAACTGCCAGCCTTCTACTCCTTGGTTTAATAAAGAATGATCCTTGGCCAAGCAAATACTCTTATTGGCCATTAAAATGAAAAACATGCCCCAGCTTAGACACTTGAGGGCAGAATATAAAAGAGTGGAGACAACAGCACTATTGAACTGGGAAGATGCCAATTGGAATGATCTTATTACTGCGGCCAGACGTAAGGATCACTGCATTCTGGAGATTAGTTACACATGGTAGTAGAGGGGGAAATACGGGCACAACCCACTATCTTGATCCCGGCACCTGGCATGTTGTAATTTGGCAACGATTGGCAACGATTGGGATAGCATTAGCAGAAGTCATCCTGTATTTAGAGGCTATCTTGTCCGTTTTGTGGAATCCATTTTGTATTTCTGGCACCTATTTTGTTTGCCATGTGCTACCACGTTCGTGCCATGTGCTCTGTCCTACCTTGCTGTTGTCTGCTCTTGAAATCTGCCTGGAGACAGGTTATATTTAGCCTCTTCCACTTTGCACATGCTCAGTTGAGCTTGCAGCTGTCCATGCAGCTGCTGTTAGTCTGTAAATGTCAGGATGTGTTCACCTGAATTAGCAACTGTTAGCTCCTCCCACTTGTTGACTGTGCATTTTCTGTATGACCTTATATGTGCCTAAAACCTACTTAAGTACTTGTACCGCCTTCCTTTGGACCCCTGTGTGCGTATAAAAGGACCAAGCTCCTTCCATTCAGAATTCTACTTCATACATTGCCGAAGGGTGTTGTGTGAATGTAGTTGCACCTCATGAGGTTAAAAATGTCTATCCTATTTGTCTGAGGACTTGTGCAGAGAAGGGTGAACCCCTTGCACTGATAGGTCTTGCTGAGGCTCACAACCACAAATTGGCGCCCAATGTGGGGCCCATCGGCGACTCGGATGCCCAAAGGAGTGGTCAAAACGTAGGATTGGAATCTCGCTTTGGACGATCACTGCCCGGGGAGACCCGCGTCTTGGCAATCACGGCGTTTTTCCTCTCTTTCCGATCTGACCCTCTAGGTGGTGCCGGTCCTCGACTGAGATCTCTTCTGTTGATTTGCCGTGCAGTGACCATTTGGTGGATTTTGAGAACTTGGCAGTTGGAACATGGACACCACGTGATTGGTAAGAGTTGTTATGCAACGCTTGCTGTTAGGTTTGTTGCCTGGGATTGGTAAGGTCATTTTTGCGGCTCTTGCTGCGGCTTTGGAATTTGTGTTGGCCAACTTGGATTTGTATGTGATTGATTTTTTAATTGCAATTTATATAGGCAGGTAATGAGGGGAATTTTCTCTGTTTTGAATTGATTTGAACGGCACAACGTACTACAGTACCTTAAGTGGTAGTTTGGTTATAATACTGCAATATTCTGCACTATTTTTGGCATGCCTGTTTCTAGCACACTTCGTAGGATGTGTTGCTTTTGTAGTGGTACCAATTTGAGACTCAATGAAGCACAACCGGCCCCCCGGAGGGGATGCCTAATAGGGAGATGTATATTAAATATGGTATTTCTTCTATAATGTACAGCACGTTATGGAATAAATATACTCGTAAGGATCCTGTGTTGCGTTGGCCTATGCATGGGTCATTTGATTTACGAAAATTTCAGTATGTGGAGCAATGTATGTTTGAGAGAAAGACTAGGCAAGATATGTTTGACTGTACGAATGTGGGAGAAAGAAGTGCGTGAGCGAATGAAGCTTGAACAAGCATTGATTGAAAAAGAACAGCGAAAGAATATTCATGCAAAAGCATTAGAAATGAACAATAAAGTAATAAAAGAACTAAAATAGAGAGAAGATTGGGAGCGCCATATACAGCTGACTGGCCAATACGCTGTTCGGCCCCTCTATCCTATTCTTAATAAGCCTCAAGATGATTTCTTGTTATTATATCGTTCTCCGCCTCCGTATATTTTTCCTTCTGTTCCTCATGAGTCAGATGAGGATTCTCCTGCAGACCAGGAGAAAGCACGGGAAACTCGTTCTATGTTGTCCGCTGAGCGTGCGTCTCAGCTTAGATCTGCTGCTCTTAAAGCCGCCCGTAATATTGCTTCTGCTTCTGAACTTTTAGATGACATGAAGGATTGGCAGGAAAGGGAGCAAGTATATTATACAGAGATGTTTGCCGCAGAAGTTGTTGTACGGTTTAGGAAACAGTCTGATGATTTGGAGCCAGTTGATATAGCAAATGATTGTAAGCAAATGTGTGATGGTCTTTTTGTCTTTTCTCAGGTTGCTGACTCAATCAGGCGTTTGGTTTAATTACATGTTGAGACAGTTCGTTTGCTGGAAGAGAAAAAGGCAGTAGACGCAGCTGCACAAACATCTCAGACTGGCGTGGCCCAAGCTTCTATCTTCGGAACAGATAAGACTATGATAGTTCATGTGAAACCTATGCGGGAAGCCACACCTTTGTATGTTTCTCCTAAAGGAACGGGTACAAGTGATGAAAAGGCTTCTACTGATGCAAAGGGTTATTTTATTTATAATTGGGTTTACACTCCTTGGAATAGAGCGGATATTATGGCTCTTAAAACTGCATTACCTGATCCGTGGAAAAATCCAGCAGCTTTTTCTGAGGAAGTTGAGGGTGCTATTAGCTCTTGTACTATGACTCTGCCTGATATTGACCTGTTTTTCAGATTGATATTACCCCCTGATATGCGGAGAACTGTACGTAAGGTTAATGATCATGCGACTTTTGGGGCATTATGGAAGGATTTAGAACAACTTGATGTAGAAAGGGAAGCCGCACAGAAACCATGTCAGTTAATTTTAGATCTTCCCGCAGCCATATTAGTTAAGTAAGAAATGATTATTCCCCCTAAAAAGATAGATTGGACTGTATTAGCGCCTTGTAAGCAAAAGGCAGATGAATCGATTTCTGACTTCTTTACGCATTTTGAGGAGGCATTCCACGATTTTAGTGGCCAGTCATTGACAGATGACACAGGCAGGCACCTGTTCGTCGATAAATATGTCGCAAACCTGTTGCCAGCAATAGCTAGTCACCTAAAGGCGAGCTCATGGACTATCTCTTCTCCGGTTTCACTTTTGACTATGCTTCAGTATTATGAACGATAGGAGTTAGAAGCAAAGGGTAATGAGGATAAGAAGACTAAGGAGTTAAAAACGAAGGTTATGATGGCTCAGGTTTATGGTCCGCCTTCTGAGGTAATGATAGAGGTGGGCGTGGATCTTATGGTTCGTCTTTTCCTTCTTATGCTCGTTCGAATTTGTCTGTTGACCAGTGTGCGTACTGTAGGAAATTTGGACATTAAGGTTCTGATTATCCAGCATTGCGTGCTCAGCAGTATCCACGTGGACGGGGACAAATGAGAAATCGTTCAGGATATTCATGGCCTAGAGGAAGCATGGATGATCGTGCTAGGTTTGATGCTAATACACGTGGACAGGATGGGTTTAACACTTTTGATAGACAAAATCAATATCAAATGTCTGATTATGTGCCGTCTGATTTGAAAGATTCTGCTTATGCATAGGATTGCCTAGGATGGGGTAAGGAATCAGTTGAAGTTCCAGTATATCAGAAGGGTCCCTATGTTACAGCACATGTTTTGGGATCTACTGATCAGTTTCTGGTTGATACAGGAGCTACTCGTAGTACCTTATCTAAACACTTGGTTCCAAGGGCTCACCTGTCTGGCTTAACTATTACATCGATAGGTTTCGATGGAACACCTTCCCTTAGCCCCTATCACAACCACTTGCATTTCATGTTGATAAGTTTACTGCTAGATGTCCATTTTTGCTTTCTCTAAACACACCTGACAATATAGTGGGTCTTGATATGCTCAAATATTTCAGGGCTACAATACGATGTTCTCCTGAAGGTGTACGTGTTATTTTGAATGACTACTACCTGTGATTAAGAGATCCTGTATTGTTAAAGAGGACATTGCATTAGCTTCACTCCCAAGTACTTTGTGGGCTACTTCAGACACCGATGTAGGTCAGATGGTTATCCCACCAGTGCATATTAGTGTCTAGGAGGGCGCTTCATTGCCACGATTGCCTCAATAAAACATTTCTCAAGAAGGCGAAGAAGCACTTATACGAATTATCTATGATTTGATTCAAGTGGGGGCTGTTGAAAAAGTTCCTTATAATGTTTGCAACAGTCCTATTCTTCCTATTTTGAAAAAAGACACTGACACTAGGATTTACAGATTCATTATTGATTTGCGAGAAGTTAACAAGATTGTAGTGCCACAATACCCTGTGGTTTCTGATATTACGACACTTCTTACTCTGGTTCCCCCGACAGCAAGTACATTTTCTGTGATTGACCTGAAAAACGCTTTCTTTTCTATTCCAATTCAACCTAATAGCAGATATTGATTCGGCTTCACTTTGAATAATCGATCGTACATTTACAGTCAAGCATTGAAAAGACCACTTGATTCTTTCATTTTGCCTAAAGGAGTGGCTCTCATACAATATGTGGATGACATCTTGTTGGCAGCCGATACGCCTGAACATTGTGATGAATTTACTTTGTTTTTGCTTTCTTTTCTTGCTACTCACCATCATAAAGTGTCACGGAAGAAATTGCAATATTGTAGACCGAAGGTAACCTACTTAGGTCACCTTCTGTCTAAGGAGGGCCATGAACTTACACCAGATCACATTCAAGCAATTTTAGATACACCAGTGACTTCCACTCAGAAAGATGTCAGTGCATTCTTTGGTTTGACTTCGTTTTGCAGGCAATGGATATTAGGGTTTTCACACATTGTTAAACCCCTACTAGCGCTTTTGACTAAAGATACTCCAATGCCCCTTCCATGGACAGATGAATGTCAGAATGCTTTTCATCAGTTATGTCAAGCACTTTGTTCTGCACCAGTGTTAGGTACTCCAGATTACACAAAGCCTTTTACACTCTATGTACACGAGAACGATGGGTGTGCATTGTCGGTTTTAGTACAAACACACGGTGACAAGCAACGTCCCTATGTATACTTTTCAGCAATTCTTGATCTTGTTGCTCGTGCATTGCCTGGGTGCTTTCGTTCAGTTGCAGCAACAATTGCGTCCATATGTCAGAGTGAAGGGATAGTTTTGTCACATAAACTCGGTGCTAGTACCCCATGCAGTAGATGCTCTTTTGAATCAGACCAAGACGCAACACTTGACTACTGCTCATTTGACAGGATACAAACTGACACTGTTAGCCCCTCACATTACACTAAAGAGATGTGCGAAACTAAACCCAGCTACTTTGTTACCATTTCCGGCGACTCAGCCTCAGTCACAGGAGTCTCATGATTGTATATTCCTTACTGAGGAACAGACAAAGTGTCGTGTCGACTTGCAAGATACGCCCCTTTCAGATGTAGGTGGGAAACTGTGGGTTGATGGGTCCTGTTAGAAGTTACCAGACGGTACGCCCTCAGCTGCATATGCAATTAAGACACTTAAGACAGTAGTGGAGACAGCTCACATACCACAGAAGTCAGCTCAAGCAGCTGAGCTAATAGCTTTGACACAAGCATGTGAGCTTAGCACTGATTTGTGTGTGAACATCTATACAGACAGCCGCTATGCTTTTGGAGTGGCCCATGATTTTGGCCTACTTTGGAAGGAAAGAGGCTTTCTTACATCCCACGGGATGCAGATAATGCACGGAGAATTAGTGCATAATCTCTTGACTGCACTAACATATCCAAAGAAGATAGCTATTGTGAAGTGTAGTGCACACAAGAAAGTAACTGATAAGACAGGACAAGGCAATGCCTTTGCAGATCACGTCGCTCGTGAGACTGCAATGCAACGAAGCACTACTTCCATGTACGTAGTAAAGTCACAAGCTGAGCGATGGCATGATGCTAGACAGGAAGTGCTAGATGTACAGAGATCTGCTTCGGTAGCAGAACTTGAGCAATGGGCCAAAGAAGGAATATTGGACGATGAGGGTGTTGGCGCAACAAAGATATGGATAAGTGGAAACTGCCTGCAGCCTTTTTACAACCTATGGTTCAAATGGCACATGGGCTGGCACATGTTGGAGCTCTAGCAATAACGAAATTGCTTACGCGACTTTGGGAGCATCCTGAAATTGCCAGCGCAGATAAGGGAGTAGTACAGTCCTGTTTGATCTGTTGCCAGTATAATCCTGGTAAAGAGACACAAACTCCTACAGGAGGGTTTGCTACACCGACTGCACCTTTTGAAGTTTTGCAGATGGATTACATCCAACTTGAACGCTGCAATAACTTAAAGTATGTCCTAGTGGTGGTATGTGCCTTCAGTAAATGGATAGAGGCATACCATACAAAGGATAATACAGCTCTCACTACAGCAAAGGTGCTTCTAAAGGAGTTTTTCCCTAGATATGGTGTTTGTAAACTTTTGTAGAGTGACAACGAACCTCATTTTATTGGGCAAGTTGTTGAGCATGTCCTGAAAGGATTAGGGGTCAAACAGAAATTCCATGCAGTCTTCCACCCGCAATCAGCAGGATTAGTGGAAAGGTATAACGCTACACTGATGCTGCAATTAGCAAAAATACTGGCTTCCACGTCTTTGAAAAGGCCAGATGCACTACCCTTGGCATTGTTGTCCATAAGATCGGTGCCACATTCACGATCTGGGCTTACTCCATATGAAGTGGTATTTGGAAGACCGATGAACATTTGGGGAGTTCCAAAGCCACGCCCTGTACATGATGTACCATGTGTTCTAATGAATGATTATTTGGCACAGTTAATCTCTATTCATCAACAGGTTTAAGAAGCTCTTCTTGACAGATCTAGAGGTGAGGCCCACGAACTCCGACCTGGAGACCATGTGATGGTCAAGGTTTTGAGAGGTCAAACAATTTGGAGCCGAGGTGGCGAGGACCAGAGCAAGTGCTCCTAGCGACAAGGACAGCAGTTCGAGTGTCGAACAGTAAGAACTGGGTCCATAGCACTCACTGTAAGCAAGTGTTGCCTGCCTTGGTGGAACCTGCTGTACTGACTGATCATCAAGAGATCTTGGAAACGGAGAAGGGCTATCTCACCTGAACAATCTGAGGGAATCTTCCCAGACCACACTATTCCTGGAGTATCGCGATACCAACTGAGGCCAAGGAAAGAATCTGCAGTGCTGAAAAAGACTGGTTGGGCTACCGCCCTGAGTTGGTGAAACAGAGTGCGGATGTGGTAAGGGGGGGATCAGTCCTGCAAAGTGACCCCCGTCTTGACCCTCAGTGAAGAAATCAACAGCTACCCAGGGATAAGAGCTCCAATGAATGTTTTTTTGACAACTAAATAATCATGTCTGCTAAAAGATCAAAAGTTGCGAAGATCTGCAATAAGAAAATCATTTGTGCTGTAGGGTTTGTTGTTGCTATGGTGGCTATGGCAGCAATAACTTGGGTTGTTGAGAAAGTGGCTCCTGCTCGACAATTGCTAATTGTCACTACTGCTGCACCGGTTGAGCATCATTATTTTACGCTTCCCTACCATGAGCAGAAGCCTTGGCAATCCTACCTAAATAACACCTTCATCCATGTTTCATCATACGCATAATGCCACAAATAACACCGATTGTTGGGTGTGTGGGATGATACCTGCACACCAAAAGAAAGGGGGAACACCTTTTATTCCTCTTCCCTTTTCCCATAATGGTTCTTTTCATGCTTGGTTTGCGCTATTGATTGCTGCAAAGAAAGCGACAGTTGAAAGAATTAACTATCATCTTAATAAAGCTTGTTACCCTGATGAAGATGGTTACCCGCAAGCTAAAGGAACTAAATGGGAATGAGAGGAGTATCGACTGGACAATAACTCTGTACCATATGTTTTCACAAACACTAGAGCTCTCAAGAACAATGGACCATTTGTAATTTCTGTGACCAGAGCTAAAGCAGATTTATGTATAGAAAGTACTGGAACAATTCCAGTGGGAAGGAGTGAATGTACTGTGACATTAACTATTGAAGGTGCCAATAATAGTAGTTTTACGTAGTCACATAATACATATTTAGTATGCGGTAATAAGGGATATTATCAACTCCCCATTGGATGGTCTGGGGTATGTTATGTATTATTTATGTTACCCTCTGTATTCTTGGCCCCTCCATGGTATCACCGGGACTTGAAACTGTACAACGATATCTCCAAGAATAGATACAAAAGAACAATAAGTACAGATGAGGTTGATCAGACTGACACCACTTTGCAACAATATGTCAACTTTAACTTGGGCTTGTTCTTCTTTGTGGGTGCTGCATTGAACAGTAGAAAAATAAGGAGATTTACTCGTGTAGTGGAAGCTGTTACCAACCAGACAGCAATGGCACTTGGGAACATTACAAAAGAACTGCAAATTGCAAGAATTGGAGCACTCCAAAATTGTATGGTTCTTGATGTGATTTTGTCTGATCGAGGTGGTGCATGCCGCATCATCGGTAGTAGCTGTTGTGTGTTCATAACAGATTACTCACCTTCAGTATATGACGCAATATCAAACTGCATAAGATTGCTGCAGAATTTCACACAGAGACTGGTACATGGACTTTTTCGACCTGGTTCTGGACACTCTACGCCACTTGGGGCTGGAAACTACTGACTATCTTATGTATACTGCTGGCAATATTATTTACATGCTCTGCATGTATACAATGTAACGCCTGAAGTTGCTTGTTGCACTGTATTTTCACTTTAGCCTGCATAGCGCTGCTGTCCTCATTAAGCGCTTGAACGTGCCTGCCTGTTTATGCGCTCGACTGTGCCTGCATTTGTTCACTGTTTTGAAATAATTTTGGCAATAACCTCAGCATTTTCCCCCAACCCGGTCTGTACTTGCGTTGTAGCCGCCATTTGCTGTGTTGTTGTTGTTTTGCCCTGAATCCGCCCCCTCCACCACGCACCCGCCTCCCATCTGATCCTCCCTCCCACTAAGAGTGTAGGCTCACCCCTGTCCACCATAGCGCTGTGACCGCCTCGACTTCGTTGAGAACGGTCGCTCCCTTCTGCCCTCACTGACTCCTGCCTAAAGCTGCCTGGTATCGTGTGCATTGCGCGGCTGAGCTATCCTAACGCCTGAAGTTGCTTGTTGCACTGTATTTTCACTTTAGCCTGCATAGCGCTGCTGTCCTCATTAAGCGCTTGAACGTGCCTGCCAGTTTATGCGCTCGACTGTGCCTGCATTTGTTCACTGTTTTGAAATAATTTTGGCAATAACCTCAGCATTTTCCCCCAACCCGGTCTGCACTCGCGTTGTAGCCGCCATTTGCTGTGTTGTTGTTGTTTTGCCCTGAATCCGCCCCCTCCACCACGCACCCGCCTCCCATCTGATCCTCCCTCGCCCCTCCCACTTATGACAGATGCTCTTGCGCACAGCGTTCACGCGCAGCGGTCGCGCCCCAGTTGCGCCGAAGGTGCGCCAAAGGTAAGCCCGTCTACGCCCATCCGCGCCAAGCCCGCGCCCAGCGCCAGACCCCCTGGCCCCCGTCCCACCCACCCCACCCGCATCACATACGACGCCTCCACCCTCTTAGCCCTAAACCCCGGCCGTTCCTCCAACTGCGTCCAAGCCGCTCCTGGAAACATCCATGGACCCTTCTCTTGCAACTCCTGCAAGTTTGACGGCACCAATACCTACTCCTCACCTTCGGACACAAAACAGCTCTTTGACACAAACCACCTAAAATGCATCCTGCTCAACACCCGCTCGGTCCACAGGCACGCAATCGACCTCTGGTATCTACTTGACACCATCTCTCCAGACGTCGCCTTCCTAACAGAAACATGGATGAACGCCACATCAGCCCCAGACATCACCATTGCCATCCCGGAAGGCTACAAGATCATCCGTAAGGACCCTACCGACCAAACAGGAGGAGGCATCGCTATCGTCCATAAGAAATCCATCCGCATCTCAACCAGCTCAGACATCAGTCTCGCTAACGCTGAACACCTTCACTTCCAGATCCACATCGACCCCAAGACCACACTCAGAGGCACCCTCCTCTACAGGCCACCAGGACCCCGTGCACAATTCAGTGAGGACATCACGGACTTTATCACCCCACACGCCCACCCCTCCGAGGAGTACATTCTTTTGGGAGACCTCAACTTCCACTTAGAAAAGAACAACGACCGCAACGCCACCACCCTTCTGGACAATCTCGCCAACCTCGGACTCAAACAACTTGTCACTACCCCCACCCACACCGCAGGTCACACACTCGACCCTATCTTCACCTGCAGCAAACATGTCTCCTTCAGCCACACCACAGCTCTCCTTTGGACGGACCACAGCTGCGTTCACTTTACCTACAATAAGACCACAACCAACAACCATCCTCAACCCACTCTGCGAAGAAACTGGAACAAAATCACCATTGACCAGATCTCCTCATCGCTTCTTCAAAAGCCCCCCGCCCACTCCTCAAACCCCGACCAAGCAGCCATTAACCTCACCCAATGGCTATCCAACAGCGCCGACATCCTAGCACCGTTGAAAAAACGTAAAATCGAACCAGGCAGCAAGAAGGCCTCCTGGTTCAACGATGATCTTAAGAAATCTAAGAAACTCTGTCGCTCCCTTGAGAAGGCCTGGAAAAAGGACCCAAACACCAGCACCAAGGACACCTTCAAAAACGCCACCCATATACACCACCAACTGATCCGGAACGCCAAGAAAGCCGCTTTCAAGAACCGACTAGATAACAACGCCCACAACAGCAAGGAATTATTCAACATCGTCAAGGAATTTACCAACCCCTCAGCCAACTCCAACGACATCACCCCCTCTCAAGCCCTCTGCAACTCCCTGGCCTCATTCTTCCACAACAAGATCGCAGACATCTACAACAGCTTCGACAACCGACCCGAAGACCAACCCACCCAACCCTCTGCAGGACCCCCACCCCCCTTGAACATCCTCAATGACTGGAACCCAATCTCCACTGAGGACACCATCCGCCTGATGAACTCTATCCACTCAGGATCCCCCACTGACCCATGCCCTCACCACATCTTCAACAAAGCAGACTCCATTATAGCACCGCACCTCCGAGACGTCATCAACTGCTCCCTCAACTCCGCCACCTTCCCGGAAAGCTGGAAACATGCCGAACTCAGCGCCCTTCTGAAGAAACCCACAGCTGACCTCACCGAACTCAAAAACTACCGCCCCATCTCGCTCCTTCCATTCCCGGCCAAAGTCATCGAGAAAGCTGTCAACAACCAGCTTGCCGCCTTCCTCGAAACCAACAAATCCCTCGACTCTTCACAGTCCGGCTTCCGAGCCAAACACAGCACTGAGACCGCACTCATCGCAGCAACAGACGACATTCGAACTCTGCTAGACAGCGGAGACACAGTCGCCCTCATCCTCCTCGACCTCTCCGCAGCCTTTGACACAGTTTGCCATAGCACCCTAATACAACGCCTCAGAAACATCGGAATCCAAGGAAAAGCACTGGAATGGATCACCTTGTTCCTTGCCGGAAGAACTCAGAGAGTCCGCCTTCCACCATTCAAATCAGAAGCTACCGAAGTCATCTGCGGAGTACCACAAGGATCTTCACTCAGCCCCACCCTCTTCAACGTATACATGAGCCCCCTCGCGGCCATCGCTCGCCAACACAACCTCAACATCATCTCCTACGCTGATGACACTCAACTGATACTATCACTCACCAAAGACCCTATCACCGCCAAAACCAACCTACATGAAGGAATGAAAGAAGTAGCCGAGTGGATGAAGCACAGCCGACTAAAACTGAACTCAGACAAAACAGAAGTCCTTATCCTAGGTACCTCCCCCTCCGCCTGGGATGACTCTTGGTGGCCAGAGGCCCTTGGGAAAGCACCCATCCCGACGGACCACGCACGGAACTTGGGTGTCACCCTCAACTCCTCACTCTCTATGAACAGACAAGTCAACGCCGTCTCATCATCTTGCTTCAATATTCTTCGCATGCTCAAAAAAACATTTCACTGGATCCCCACCGAAACTAGAAAAACGGTCACCCACGCACTGGTCACGAGCCGCCTGGACTACGGAAACACCCTATACGCCGGTACCACCGCAAAACTCCAGAAAAAACTCCAACGCATCCAGAACGCCTCAGCCAGACTCATACTAGACATCCCACGTAAAGACCACATCTCTGGACACCTGAAAAACCTCCACTGGCTCCCCGTTAACAAGAGGATTACTTTCCGCCTCCTAACCCACGCACACAAAGCACTCTACGAACTTGGACCCGAATGCCTCAACTCACGACTTTCCTTCTACACCCCCTCCCGCCAGCTACGATCCTCCAACCAAGCCCTTGTAACTGTACCTCGCATCAACAAAAACCACCATGGGAGGCAGATCCTTCTCCTACCTGGCAGCTAAAACCTGGAACTCACTTCCCACTCACCTTCGCCTCACTCAGAACCACCTAACATTCAGAAAGCAACTTAAAACCTGGATATTCGACAAGTAATTCCCCACCCCTTCCTCAAGCGCCTTGAAACCCTCTGGGTATGTAGCGCGCTATATAAATCATTTGACTTGACTTGAATGTGGTCCTAGGCTTTGCTCTATTTGCATCACTGCTCGTACACCTACTAAAAGAAATGTTGCAGAAATAAAAGATCAACAAATGCTAAATAAAGAAGTCACTGAACTGATGAGCATCGATGTATAGGATGCATATCTAGATTACCCCAGATGAATGAATGTCTTCAGCTAATGCTAAAAGGGTTGTCTGTTGTAATTTGGCAGCGATTGGGTTAGCATTAGCAGAAACCATCCTGTATTTAGAGGCTATCTTATCCGTTTTGTGAAATCCATTTTGTATTTCTGGCAGCCATTTTGTTTGCCATGTGCTACCACGTGCGTGCCATGTGCTCTGTCCTACCTTGCTGTTGTCTGCTCTTGAAATCTGCCTAGAGACAGGTTATATTTAGCCTCTTTCACTTTGCACGTGCTCAGTTGAGCTTACAGCTGTCCATGCAGCTGCTGTTAGTCTGTAAATGTCAGGATGTGTTCACCAGAATTAGCAACTGTTAGCTCCTCCCACTTGTTGACTGTGCATTTTCTGTATGACCTTATATGTGCCTAAAACCTACTTCTTGTACTTGTACCACCTTCTTTTGAGCCCCTGTGTGGGTATAAAAGGACCAAGCTCCTTCCATTCAGAGTGCTACTTCATACATTGCCGAAGGGTGTTGTTTGAATGTAGTTCCACCTCATGAGGTTAATAAACTTTGTATTTTCTATTCCAGTTTCTGTGCCAACTTCTATCCTATTGGTCTGAGGACTTGTGCAGAGAAGGGCGAACCCCTTGCACTGATAGAAACCTCACTGATATGTTTGGACATTCCCTTGACAACAAGCATAAAATAACTTTACAGTTTAGTATTGAAGACACAAGATTAGCCAAAGTCGCTATCAAGCCAGGAAAAGCCCCCGGCCCAGATAAGATACTAGGGGACTTGTTGAAACATGCCCCAGACTTATAGGTGCTGTATGTGAAACTTCTAACTAATGCTGTGGAAAGAGGGTCACCCATTCCAGAATCGTGGAAAGTTGCGGAGATAGTACCTATCTATCAGAAGGGTAGTAGAGATGACCTGGCCAACTACAGGTCAATAAGCCTGATAGATACTCTCCCAAAAATACTATAGAATGACATACTCTCGGTCTGCCAGGCGGGCGTTAGACTAAAGACCAGCACAATTGACCCAGTCTTTAGGCTCTCATATTTAAACTGGAAATACGTGAAGCTTAAATGTGGGCAAATATACTTTGCTTTCATTGATTTGAAAGCAGCATTTGGTTCAATTCCAATGAATCTCCTATGGGAAACCCTGAGCAAGCAGGGTGTACTGGCAGAGATTCTATTGCAAATAACAAGTCTTCATGACGGTAATTTTGCTATGGTACAATGGGGCTCAGGGGGGCTTACAGAGGACATCCCTATTATAAGGGGTGTTTAACAGGGATGTGTCTTGGCCCCAACGCTGTTTTATTGTATGTGAAAGATTTGGTCCACCATTTGCAAAAATGCCCACATTATTCCCCACAGTTAGGAGGGAACCATATTTGCCCCCTAATGTTTGCAGATGACACACTATTATTGTCTCAGACACCTAGGGGACTGCAAAACCTCTTTGATAGTTTTAGCAATTACTGCAAACTAAAGGGCTTAGCAATAAATCCTTCTAAAACCAAATAAATGGCCATCAGACCATACAAAATTTTGTAAAACAAGCTAGCTTTGGATAGGGTAGCATTAGGGTGTATTGCCAATTTTACCTATCTCTGTGTGACACTTGATTCAAAACTGTCTTGTAAACCTTACATAAATAAGGCCAATACATTTTTATTACAAATATCTATCCCTATTGTCCGGAAACAGTACTATATAAAGTCAAAGGCCATTACTCCAGCTTTGGAGGTTTATAAGTACAGAGCCCAATCTGCAGCCCTTTACGGATCAGAATTATGGGGTGGAGGAAATATGAATTCTTTAACAACAGGGAAGAGCAAAATCATGCGGATGCTCACATCACTTCCACAAAATACCCCACTGATTCCTTTATTTAATGACATTGGCAGGAAAAGATTGGAGCATCTGGCCACATGAAGATCATTGTCTTATTGGATTAGAATATCGACTACTGAAGAATTAAAACCATTTAGGCAAGCACTAAGAGAATTATTGGGACTTGATACTCATCTAACGTTCCCTTGGTACACCGATGTGCGAAACTGTTTTTTAAAGTTGGGCATGTCCAGGTTTTTGGCAAATCTGCACCTACTGATGCAAGATTCAAAGAATGAGCTAAAGCATAGCTACTGGGATTTTATTATGCACAAGGTCACTTTAGATTGTACTTCAGGGAGACTCAATATGTCATTTTTGCCTCGCAAATTGTTCCCTAGTTAGTTAAAACTCTCTATCTGAAATGTTGATATGAGACACTCCATACCTACTCTTTCACAGCTAAATGGTTTAACTCAGAAGTTGTAGGAAGGGAATCCAAATGTACCTTGTGTTCATTAGAGGCAAGTGAGGATATTGCACATGTTTTATGCTTTTGCCCTGTATATTCAAAACCAAGAAGGAAATGGATACAGCCTCTGTGCCTGAATTTGATGATGTGGAAGCATGTTGAGGCTTTAGTAATATTAAAAACAGATAGCCCACGGCCTATTGTATTTGGTGTTAGTAGATTCTTACTTGCCGCAAAGTTATTCAAGAAAGAATACAGTGCTAAAGTCTTAAAAAATTCAATCCATATCTGCGTAATGTATCTGATTTTAGACCATATATTCAAAATTAATCAATTCGGTAACGTCTTTTTAGTATAACCAAATCCATCCTGTTGAAGCATAATGGTAATATTTTAGTGCCTGATGAATACACTGCTATAATTATAACCACAATTGTGAAAAAACGAATTAATTATTTAAGGATGTATTATAAAAAGAAGCAGGGTATATCCAAATGTACTCAATGTGATTACATGTGAGCGCGGAGTTGTTCACGGCGCTGACGGCGGCAGCAGCATTTATCTCACAGGGGAAGCCGTGGACCCGGCGAAAGTGGCAGCGGTATTGCTACGAGGGAGTTGATCACGGTATTGGCTGCGACGGCGGCATTGATGTCACGGGGAAGCCTCGGACTTGGTGAAAGCAGCAGCGGCATTGATGCTACAGGGGAGTCGATCACGGCATTAACTGCGGCGGCAGCGGCATTGATGTCACGGGGGAAGCCGCGGACCTGGCAAAAGGGGATTTCCTCCGCATGGAGTGCGGAAATATGTGAACAGTGATTGCTAAGTGCTAAGGGGTGGCAAAATCAACACTGGGAGACCCCAGGACCGGCAGACAAACTAATGCATACAACAATCGACAGATGCATTCTGGTCCCTGAGGTCCCAGCAGATACACAGTTGCAGTGTGGTTCTTGTGGTCCTTGGTGGGTGGCGCCGTGGTATCAGGTTGGAAAAATTTTGACTACATAAGCTGTATAATAGTACTGAGCAAGTTCATGATTTGAGGGGATATCTTTAACATCGTGGTAGAGAGACCTAATAAAGGACATTGTAGATCAAACCAAACCAAAAGTAGCCTGAAATATTTAAAAGGGAACGGATTGGTGAATAGTAGAACATATATCTTTAATCTACAAGACATTGAGATGCCACCGAAAATGGCACGAGGTGGACCAGGCTGCTCGGAGTACATATAGCTCTCAGCCTACTTAGCGTTTTCTTATCTCCTCATGATTATCGTCTCCGTGTGATTTTAAGACACCTGATGATGTTATGCTATTTTAAAATGTATTGTTTTTATGTGATTTAAGACATTTGATCTATTGCCGCTTTCATTTGCCTAATAACGCTACTTACCTGCTTACTCTTCCTGCTCCTGACCCCGTTCCGCCGCGGCTGTGTGCCGATCGAGCGGAGGGTCTCCTGGTGAGCAACACGCCCACACCACTTCCTGCCTGCCACACTCTTCACGCAGGTTAGCGTGCTAGTCGTTGTGAAGTGTAAAGGTTATTTTTAGGAGCGAGCTCCATGCTCCCAGTGATAATAGCGGCGACCAGGCTGCTCGGAGTACATATAGCGCTCAGCCTACTTAGCGTTTTCTTATCTCCTCATGATTATCGTCTCCGTGTGATTTTAAGACACCTGCTGATGTTATGTTATTTTAAAATGTATTGTTTCTATGTGATTTAAGACATTTGATCTATCGCCGCTTTCATTTGCCTAATAACGCTACTTACCTGCTTATTCTTCCTGCTCCTGACCCCGTTCCGCCGCGGCTGTGTGCCGATTGAGCGGAGGGTCTCCTGGTGAGCAACACGCCCACACCACTTCCTGCCTGCCACACTCTTCACGCAGGTTAGCGTGCTAGTCGTTCCCTCCCCTAGGCGTATTTCAGATGGGGACTTGGCGGAAGCGCAGCAGACGCGTGCAATGGGCGCGCCGCATCCGCGCCGAAGTTACGCCACAGTTAAGCCCGTCTGCGCCTATCCGCGGCCAGTCACGCCCAGCGGCCATGCATAATGCCCAACTGACTAGCTAATTCCCTGCGGACCTTAAGCCCTCCAACACTCTGGGCCCCTGCATTCCCGTGCAGTTGTTGCTGCTCAAAATTGTGGTATTTTCATCTCCCAGGGTCCCTTGCTAGGCACTTCTGACCTGAGTGCCCTTACACGACACTGTGATTTTCCTACATTTTCACCTGGCGTTGGGTCCTCCGGACCACAATCTCTGGTGGTAGACCGTCCAGAGGTGGCGGTATAGCGCTTATAGTCAGGTCCTGCTTTGCATGCGTGTGGAATGGCCTTAACATCGCCGGCTGTGAAAGCGCCTCTTTTAAAATTACTGTCAGCCCGGAATTTACATTCTCTGGGATGGTTGTGTATCGTCCGCCGGGTAGTGATGTGGTGTTTCGAAGTTCGTTTCCGGATGCCCTGGGCACACTGGTCATAGGGTGTGCCAATTATTCCATCTTGGGCGACCTGAACTTACATTTCGACGCACCCTCTAAACTGGTGGTCCGTAGCATCACCGCTGACTTAGAGGCCTTTCAGCTTGTTCAGCTGGTTTCGCAGCCTACCCACATAGGGGGTCATATTCTTGACCCCTTTTTTACCAACTTGCCGGGGACTAATATTACATCTATTTCTCCGGTAACATAGACTGACCATTTTCTGGTGACCATTCTGTGTCCCATCCCGGCGGCTCCTTTCACCCCGTCGGTGAGATGTGTTCCAAGGAGGTTGTGGAATCAACTTAAGCTAGAGGATTTGCACCACCTTCTAGCGGAAGATCCGTTGGGTCCACTGGAAGATGTTGAGGACGGGTATGACCGCTTCTGCTCCTGGACTACCAGGGCTCTCGACACTCTGATTCCCATTACATCAAGTAAGATCAGCACTAGAGAGTCGAGCCCCTGGTACGACAATGCCCTGCGTGCCTTGAAGACGGCCTGTAGACGGGCAGAAAGAGCTTGGCGAAAGACATATGGAGCCGATTTAAAAGCTGCATATGCCGCATCTACCAAGACTTACCATCGGGCAATCTGCCGAGCTCGGGCAGCATATTATGCTGCAGAGTTTCGTTGCAGCCCAAACCCGTCGAAGACAATCTTCAGGGCCGTGAAGGATCTGGTAGCGAAGCGAACTTCCTCTGTAGTGGTGAGTTCTATCTCCCACTGTGAATCCCTGGCTGCTTATTTTCTGGGGAAAGTCCAAACAATCTATCGGGCATTCCCTAACACAGGGATTGACTTGGGAAGTTCTAATGTGACACCACATTCTACCACCCTGCTCTCCTTTCCCCCTCTTTCCTTAGATGGGTTTGACAAACTCCCTTTGCGAGTTAAATCTGGCTCTCCATCCGATCCAGTTAGGCCCTCTCTGTTTAGAGAGCGGGCCTTTATGGGGCGCACTGCGGTGTGCTCCCTTGTCAACCTATCCTTGGAGACAGGGGTGGTTCCAACTAAGTGGAAGCAGGCGGTGGTGTCCCCCATCCTCAAAAAGCCTTCCCTTGATCCTTCTAATCCCGAGAACTATCGGCCCATCTCGCTGCTGCCTTGGCCGGCGAAAATAACAGAGGCCCATGTCAACTTGGCCCTGTCTGAGTATCTCACACGAACCAATGCCCTCGACCCCACACAAAACGGCTTCCGTGCTGGCCACAGCACGGAGACCGCCCTTCTTGTGATGGTGGAACATCTCCGTGCAGTGTTGGATGCTGGACAGACAGCGGCGCTGATACTGTTAGATCTCAGCGCCGCCTTCGACACCGTCTCTCACAGCATCCTCCTGCATCGGCTCGAGGAGATAGGTGTCGGTGGACAGGCCCTGCAATGGTTCCGCTCCTACCTTGGCGATCGTTCCTTCTGTGTTTCCATCTCTCCCTTCAAGTCCAACTTCCAACCACTGGCTATGGGGGTCCCACAGGGATCCTCGCTGAGCCCCACGTTGTTTAATCTCTACGTGAGACCGCTAGCTGATGTCGCGAGGCAGTGGGGCCTAACCTTGGTCTCATATGCCGATGACACACAGCTGGCGGTTACTCTCAGCGGGGACGCAGTAGTGGATGCCCCCAGGTTTCAGGATGGATTGAAGGCGGTGGCTAGCTGGTTGACATGGAACTGTCTCCAGCTGAATGCCACTAAAACAGAAGTTATGGTTGTCGGCAGGGGAACGGAACTCTGGGGCGACCAATGGTGGCCACTTGAGCTGGGAACATCCCCGGCGCCGGTTCTGGAGCTGAAAAATCTGGGAGTGTGGATAGACTCGGGCCTGACTTTCGTAGGGCACACTAAAAGAACAGCGGCTTGCTGTTTCGGTCTGTTGAGAGGCTTAAGACCTGTTCTTAAGTACTTTGATGCCCCAACCAGACAGCTTGTAATCCAGGCTACTGTCATCTCTCGCCTGGATTACGCGAGTTCCCTTCTCGCCGGGGCCAACCAGGCCGAACTTACTCGATTACAACGAGTACAAAACGCCGCAGCCAGGGCAATCGTCGGCCTCCCTAAATTCTGTTCGGTCGCGAATGTTCTTCGTTCCCTACATTGGCTTCCAATACGGAAGCGGATTCTTTTTAAGATACTCTGCCTCGCTTTTAAGATCCTGAGAGGCATGGGTCCCGAAATCTTGTCTGGCTCTCTTTCCCTTTATGTCCCTACGCGCGCTCTTCGCTCCCAGGGCCAGGCCCTGGCTGTAGTTCCCAGATACAGGCTATGCCGCATGGGTGGCCGTTCCTTTGGTGTAAAGGCGGCATCAGCCTGGAATTCCCTCCCGGTGGAACTGCGCCTGTTAGAAGATCTTATGGCTTTTAGGAAAGCCTTGAAAACATTCCTGTTTTAGTTTTCTTCCCCCAGTATGTGCTATGTATGTAGAGTAGTCCTTTTTGGTTCTTTTAGCTGTGTTATGTTTCTCATGCTATTTCCTTGTCAATGCGCCAGGACGCTCCTTAGCTGGAGTAGCTGTGCGCATATTAAAAACCTAACATAACATAACATAACATAGTTTATCTTAACACTCGCTCGTTGGTGAAACACCAGCTTGAGATATTTCAGTTGTTGGACGATGATATAGTAGATATCCTTCTTCTCTCCGAGACTTGGCTAACTGAAGACTCTGCCCCGGATATCCTTGCCGCTATCCCCACTGGCTACTATATCTTACAATCTAATAGGGCCGGCGGGAGAGCCAGAGGGGGGGTTGCAGCTATCATTTGCTCCGAGCATAAGTTTACTACCCTCGAAACTTTCACTCTTGCCAAAACTGATTATCTCACTTTTAAATTCACCTCACCTAGGTTTTCTTTTATTTGTGTCCTTGTTTACAGACCTCCTGACTGCATGCCCCTTTTCTCCCAACAGTTCGGCGAACTGATCTCCCGGCTAATCATTAACTCTGCCAAAATTCTCATCATTGGCGATTTTAATTACTGGCCGACTGACCCCCGTGAGAGTAATCTCTCCGAGGATTTCACTGACCTTCTACTTGGTCTGAACTGCAGTCAGCATATCACTGTAGCCACCCATTGCAAAGGTCACATTCTCGACCAAGTTTGGACTACCAATCTTGACATTTCTCTTCCCTCAGTGTATCCTTGTTCTTGGTCTGATCACTCTTTTATTTCATTTTCCATCAACCTCACTCTGCCTGTTCACTCCATCCCTATTACCAATTTCACTGCCCGGAATTGGAAGCATGCCAATCTCGCAGATTTCCACGCTATCTTGGCCTCTACAGCCCCTAGGGACCAGGCCTCGTTGACTGACCGGGCCTGTCATCTCGAGCAGTGGCTGGTATCTGCCAGTGATAAAGTGGCCCCGTTAAAAATCATAAAAACTAAACGTCCCCATGACGCTCAGCGATGGTTCAACGATCAATTGAAATTGGACAAATTGTCCCTCCGCCAAGCTGATCGCCGATGGAGGCGTAACTACGACTCAACATCTAAAATTGAGTATGTTGATTTACTGAAACAGTATAAAAAATCTATCTTACTGGCCAAAACCTCTTACTTTTCTCAGAAAATTATGGACTCAGCCTCTAAGTCTAAGGACATTTTTTCTATAGTTGAGGAGCTCACCTTGCCGGACCGTGTTACTGTTCAACCCCTACCTACTCAAGCTCTTTGTGATTCCCTGAATTCGTACTTCATTGAAAAAATTGACACCATAAAGAATAACATTCCCTCTCCTTCCTCCCCCATTCCCCCTCCTCTACCCCCTGTGAACCCTTGCCGCCTGGATGTTTTCCCTCCCATCACCCCGACAGAGTTCATGTCTTTGTTACATTCAGTGAGCTCGGGCTCCCCTAATGACTGCTGACCTCCGCAAATCCTTAAAGAAGTTTTTTTGGCCTGTCCTGACCCTCCTTTGTCACTGCTTAACAACTCGCTTGCTACTGGCACGGTCCCAGATTCTTTCAAACAGGCGGTTGTAGTTCCCATACTAAAGAAGCCCAGTGCTGACCCTTCAGTCATGAGTAATTTTCGACCGAATTCCCTTCTCCCCTCTTCGGGGAAAATCTTGGAGACCTACGTTACTCGTTGTCTCAGTACATTCATTGAGGGCTCTTCCTTTTTGGATGACCAGCAAGCTGGCTTCCGGCCAGCTCATTCTACCGAAGCTGTTATTGTGGCCGTGATGGATGTGCTGAGGCAAGGCGCCGACAAGAATATCGCCCAGGCTCTTGTTTTACTGGACTTGTCGGCTGCTTTTGACACGGTCGATCATGACATCTTGATTGACCGTGTCAACAACGCGGGTATCCAAGGCATGGATCTTACATGGATCAGATCCTTCCTGCATCAGCGTTCCCAGGCAGTTCACTTGTCCACTTACTCCGCTTCCTATTCCCCCCTATCTTATGGAGTCCCTCAGGGCTCTGCCTTGTCGCCACTTTTGTTTAACCTCTATATGCAACCTCTCAGAGCTTCCCTCCGTCACACCCTGGTTACTATTTTTAATTATGCTGATGATTTACAATTGATTTTTCCTGTTTTTTCCACCTGCGCAGGATATGCAAAATTCGTAGGTTCCTCACCACTGAGGCACTCATTCTCGTCATTATGGCTCTTGTTACCTCGCGTATTGACTATGCTAACTCCCTCTACGTTGGAATACCTGCCTACCATCTTCACCGGCTACAGTTGGTGCAAAACCAGGCGGCAAGACTGGTCTTTCATCAGCCCAAACATCAACATGTCTCGCCTCTGTTGAGGAGACTGCATTGGCTCCCCGTTGCCTATCGCTGCATGTTCAAACTTGGCTGCACTGTCTTTAAGGCTCTTACTGATCAAGCTCCTGCCTTTATCACATCCAGCCTCCAGCGTTACACCCCCTCGAGAGATCTCCGGTCCACTTCCCACAACCTGTTGATGGTTCCAAGGTACAAACGTAAAAAGCATGGAGGACTGTGTTTTTCCTTCCTGGCCCCCACTCTGTGGAACTCCCTCCCTATTTCCCTTAGACTTTGCCCCAGTTATGTCTGCTTCCGTAAATTACTCAAAACTCACTTCTTCCAGCTAGCCTACTGAGTTACTCAGCTGAACTGTTCCCCCCGCAATTGTCTATGAGCGCCATGAAACCGTCTGGTGACCGAGCACGGTATAAATATTTTTAACATAACATAACATAACATAAGTGGAAAATGTCTTAGATAAAACAGGAACTTTTATCTTGTGTATTATCTGCAACATTTATTCTGGTTTTAAGAATTTTATCATGTATTAATTGTGCATGATCGATTTTTATTGTTGTGTTCTTTTATGATAGAAATAAAGACAAAATTATGCGGATGAATAATATGCTGATCTTTTTTATGTTTTTTACAATCTTTTTTATACATTTTGAATTACTCTACTTTTAATCATTCTTCTTCTTATATCCTTATAATCTTTCTGTCTTCTTGTAAGATGCGTTGTTTTTTGATAATTTAAACTTTTGTCAGCATGACAATTTTTCTTCTTTTTCTCATTTGTTGTAAAACTTTTCTTTTTCTTTTCAAGGTTTTCTACATTTTTCAATCTCCATAAAAGTGTCTGAAGAAATTGTTTAGATCTCTTACCACAAGAGGTTTTTCCTGTATAATCTTCTGCGCGTCATCTAATTTCCTCTTTTCACTATTCTTTAAGTAGTACTGTTTTTTTGTTCTCTTCTCTGTATTGTAGTTCCTATTTTCCCAATAGGCTCTGCACATTGGAAAAATATATTCTATAGATTAGACGTAGGACTGAGGTCAACTAGGTCTCTATCGAATATATTAGATTTAATTGTGTGTGCCAGCTAGCTCAGAGGTCACTAGAAACTTTCTCGAATTCACAAGAGGGGATTAGCCTCTGACAACCGCATTAAACATGACAACTTTGTTTCCCCAAGATAAAACGTATCTTCAGAGTCGTGGAAACAATAGATAGATATTTCACTCAGTCAATCGTGCATGCTTCGTTTCACTAGAGGTGCAGAGAAAGTAGAAAGACGGGCGTTTTCAATTAAAGGTTTTATTGAACAGTCTTCTTTCTCAAGCATAAGAAATGAACTGCTACAATCGTAACACTATTTGTAAAATATAATGTGTACAGTATAAATAGTAGAATAAAATAATACTGTAAGAGCATTGTATGGTTCCTAAACCATGTATAAATACATACATAAATAACAGAGGCTAAAAGTACTCAACTGGTGCTTCTAAAATACTCCTACCCCAGTGTACCTAACCTAAGCCTAGTATGAGGAAAGAAGTAAGTGAGGTGTAGTATAAATTTAGTATTTTTTTGCCAAGAATCTGCTCAAGATTTCTCTAAGGGTCTAATCAGCTCCGTACCTTAGTTTATAATGGAGAAGGTCAGTCTCGGGACTCGATTTCCCAACAACCCTCAAGGATAGCTTGGAAACACTGGAGCTGGATTTCTCGGCAGGAGAAAAGACAGCGCCTCTCTCAGTGCGTCTGCTGGGTGGTCGGCTTACTTCGGCACTTGCTGTAGCAGGGCGCATCGGGCATGTAGATAGTCGAACTGCTCCAAACCACCATGTGTTTGCTTGGGCAAGTGTCAGCATATTTATACCTTGAAGGTGCTGTGTTTAACGTATGGTTGGACATAATAACGCCATCAAAGACTCTCAGTTCTTTAAAAACTCCATGAGTTCTTGGACAAATCCATATTCAAGCAAGGGGAAGTCCCTGACTGCTAAAGGCGGGTTTTTCCAATAAATCGTTGTGGATTTTCGGAACTAGTGGAAGCAGCCCTTCCGCATTTGGGCTGCATGAGCTATGCCTAAATATGGTTATCATTTCTATGCCTATATAAGGATATGGTGATTTATACCTACATAAGGGCATGAATCGCGAAACTTACAATAGGGTCCTAAAATGATACATACACCCACTCCACGTTATCATGTTCATCTACGTTCAAGCACTAAAACATATAATCTAGAGCATGTGTTTACAACCCCCAAAAAATCATATAAAATGCATTTGAAATGGTTGTACACGAAAAATTGAGCATTTTGTATAGTACGCATTTCAGGAAAGCGACTTCATTGTAAGCATATGATACGATATTAGAAATGCTAACTGAATGAATCACGAAAATTACGTTTATGAAATGGCTCTTAGTTACAGAAGAAAAAGGTCGAGACCATCCCATAGCAGAATATACAAACTGTTTTGGGTTGTGGATTAGGCTAATATTGTTTCTAGGAAGTGTTCAAGGAATTCTTGTTCTCTAAGAATAGTTCAACTTTAAGCAGATTAAATTTTGTGCCAAAGTACATGTTCTTGTTTTGGAAAAAGTCATAAATCTGTTGTTAAAATAGAGTTTCAAACTTGGTAGCTTTTGTTTTGAAAAAATTGAAGGTCGAATTTCAGAGTTCGAAAGAACGCTGTGTGCTAATTTCAAAAGTTATTCTCGGTGTCAGGAGAAAACATTAAGTCATCAAGGCTGGCAAAGTAATCGTCTACCACAGTAGATGAACGTTCAGCTACTTCATTAAGAAGGTCAATTGTGCACATATGTAAAGCATCGCCGTCAGCGTCAGTTGCCGCGTTAGCAATGTTCATAGCAGATGGTACCTGTGTGCCTGTTGATCCGCGTATCTCACCTCCGGTTGGATTTGCCAGTGAGATCTCAATGAATGCCGTCATCAGAATTAGTAGCCATTGGGGTCAACACAACACATGAGCCGTTACCAGACTCAGTAATGCGTCAGCTTCCGTTGGCATAACCAATGGTAGTGTTAGACTGAAATCTAACAAGCATTCCTCTCCACAAAGCAGGCATCGCAGAACAGGTAAGATGCAATCTTGCCAGATGGGTCTGAATGACAGGAACCATATGGTAGTCAGATCTCTTAAACGAGCCAAGCCAAGGATCTGTGTTATTCTGTCACGGTACCTCATAGCCTGCAGTGCATTTTCCATGCTGGCTTCGGTATCGCTGGTGGCCGGATTTGCCATAACGGAGCAGGAGGAATAAAAATAAGATCCCTGCTACGAGACCCAAAGTGAGAGGCAGGCTGCCGAATACAGAGTGGACGAAGTTAGGAAAAATGCCCAGGACTGCTTCAAAGGGTGCTAACAGTCCTGAAAAAATCGTCTTAAATACATGTGCAATACCGCTGGTATCAGACATGTTAAAGCTACGACCTAACATTTCTGCGAAATGTACTGGGCAGTTTGTTGATAATAATGCATGTATCTCTGCAGAGGACCTTGCAACTTGCAGATCATGCGTCTCTCTGGATGAGGTCAGTGGCACAGTTTTTTGCAAAAGAATGGCTTTCATTCTGCTTAAAGTATCAATTCGTATAGAAGAGATGTTCAGTGAAGGCCATTGTTGCGACTCCCCGTCTGTCTTAGTTTTAGGAAACAATACTTGCATACAGCAAGTGACCCTGGCTGACACAGTAACGAGATAGCTTATTCCTGGCATCATTCCACAACAGCTGTGATCATTTAACATAACGTAGCTACCATTGGAAAGCTGCCTGAAAACTGGATCAATCACTGCTGTGGGCGAACCCTGCAGGTGGCAAGAAAGGTTATTGGAAGAACCTTCGCAGGCTCCGTGAAAATTAATACCTTGAAACAATAGTGTACCGCTTAGTGAGTTTTCACAATTTTTACCACTAAGAAATACTTCCTTTCCCCACTCCAACATTTGTGTGTGTATGGTAAATCCCAGGTCGACTTAATGTATTCTTAACCCCACCTTTCATACAGGCCTGCTGGTATGTGTTTTAAGCAATACTGAAACTGGAAAGTCGTCACTGGTATTGTGATAGTGCCATGTATTATCCATTCAACTGATGGTTTCTCAGAAACGGTCAATGGTAATCTCTCCAGTTTTTCAATGCTCAGCACCGTATAGTCTGCTCCCCTCTGTGCCAACGAGATTAGTTTATCTGTAAGGTTAAATACAGTAAACAGTGATATAGTGTTGATTAAACGCCAAGGCACATAACCTGAACAAAGGTTTTGCAACGTCCAGCCTAACAGCATTATAGAACGTAATTGAGACTGGCCATGTTGTAGCTTTAGCAGGTCCTGTTCGATTATGTCTATGGCAGATGATACAATGCTGTCCAAAGAATAAATTCTAGACGACAGAGTTGTTAACCCATTGTCAACTACAGAGAGTGATTTCTCGAAATTAATACGATCAATTTCCTGTATTCTTTCAGCTGTTTCCATTTGCATAATTTCAAAAAGGGGGGTGGTGATGGACAGAGTATCTGAGTTAATCAGAACACTCCTACCCAGTCAACAGATCAGGGATTGATCCATCACCGTTTTTTAGCTCACTGCACCATCCCAGTTCAGAACCTGGCTATATGCAAATTAGTCTGTCCCTGGCCCAGTGCATCATGGGAACAGGGCAGACCAAACTACCAAGCCAATTCTTCACTGGAAAGGAAACAAGCTTCCGGGGACCGGTTTCTGGCATTACAGCCGTCTTCGGCCCGGCTTGCTTGAATCCTGATGGTGCAGTGAGCAAGGGACTCATGTCTGAGCATACCCTTCCACACTTGTGGTGGCCAAAATAATTTCAAAAAGGGGGGTGGTGATGGACAGAGTATCTGAGTTAATCAGAACACTCCTACCCAGTCAACAGATCAGGGCTTGATCCATCACCGTTTTTTAGCTCACTGCACCATCCCAGTTCAGAACCTGGCTATATGCAAATTAGTCTGTCCCTGGCCCAGTGCATCATGGAAACAGGGCAGACCAAACTACCAAGCCAATTCTTCACTGGAAAGGAAACAAGCTTCCGGGGACCGGTTTCTGGCATTACAGCCGTCTTCGGCCCGGCTTGCTTGAATCCTGATGGTGCAGTGAGCAAGGGACTCATGTCTGAGCATACCCTTCCACACTTGTGGTGGCCAAAATAATTTCAAAAAGGGGGGTGGTGATGGACAGAGTATCTGAGTTAATCAGAACACTCCTACCCAGTCAACAGATCAGGGCTTGATCCATCACCGTTTTTTAGCTCACTGCACCATCCCAGTTCAGAACCTGGCTATATGCAAATTAGTCTGTCCCTGGCCCAGTGCATAATGGGAACAGGGCAGACCAAACTACCAAGCCAATTCTTCACTGGAAAGGAAACAAGCTTCCGGGGACCGGTTTCTGGCATTGCAGTCGTCTTCGGCCCGGCTTGCTTGAATCCTGATGGTGCAGTGAGCAAGGGACTCATGTCTGAGCATACCCTTCCACACTTGTGGTGGCCAAAATAATTTCAAAAAGGGGGGTGGTGATGGACAGAGTATCTGAGTTAATCAGAACACTCCTACCCAGTCAACAGATCAGGGCTTGATCCATCACCGTTTTTTAGCTCACTGCACCATCCCAGTTCAGAACCTGGCTATATGCAAATTAGTCTGTCCCTGGCCCAGTGCATCATGGGAACAGGGCAGACCAAACTACCAAGCCAATTCTTCACTGGAAAGGAAACAAGCTTCCGGGGACCGGTTTATGGCATTACAGCCGTCTTCGGCCCGGCTTGCTTGAATCCTGATGGTGCAGTGAGCAAGGGACTCATGTCTGAGCATACCCTTCCACACTTGTGGTGGCCAAAATAATTTCAAAAAGGGGGGTGGTGATGGACAGAGTATCTGAGTTAATCAGAACACTCCTACCCAGTCAACAGATCAGGGCTTGATCCATCACCGTTTTTTAGCTCACTGCACCATCCCAGTTCAGAACCTGGCTATATGCAAATTAGTCTGTCCCTGGCCCAGTGCATCATGGGAACAGGGCAGACCAAACTACCAAGCCAATTCTTCACTGGAAAGGAAACAAGCTTCCGGGGACCGGTTTCTGGCATTACAGCCGTCTTCGGCCCGGCTTGCTTGAATCCTGATGGTGCAGTGAGCAAGGGACTCATGTCTGAGCATACCCTTCCACACTTGTGGTGGCCAAAATAATTTCAAAAAGGGGGGTGGTGATGGACAGAGTATCTGAGTTAATCAGAACACTCCTACCCAGTCAACAGATCAGGGCTTGATCCATCACCGTTTTTTAGCTCACTGCACCATCCCAGTTCAGAACCTGGCTATATGCAAATTAGTCTGTCCCTGGCCCAGTGCATCATGGGAACAGGGCAGACCAAACTACCAAGCCAATTCTTCACTGGAAAGGAAACAATCTTCCGGGGACCGGTTTCTGGCATTACAGCCGTCTTCGGCCCAGCTTGCTTGAATCCTGATGGTGCAGTGAGCAAGGGACTCATGTCTGAGCATACCCTTCCACACTTGTGGTGGCCAAAATAATTTTTTTTTTTTCCATTTGCATGACTTTCCAAGCTTCATTGTAAGCAGCGTATGTAGCGGCGAATATGAAACGTTTATGACGTGGATTACGAGCCCTGTGGCACCCTGTGGGGGTGCCACAGGGCTCATGTTTGAGCCCCACGCTCTTTAATATCTATGTGGCACCCCTGGCAGGAGTGCTGCGTAGATACGGTTTTGTTCCCGTATCTTACGCAGATGACACACAGCTCCTGTTCCCCTTTAAAACTCTTTCCGCTGAGGTTAAGAACTCTTTCTCATCTGGTATGAAAGAAGTGGCGAATTGGATGTCTAACAACTATCTCCAATGTAACGTCAGCAAGACGGAGATCATGCTATTTGGGGAAGCTAAGATACTTTGGACCCCTGATTGGTGGCCATCTGAGTTGGGAGCAGTCCCTGAACCTAAGCAGGTCGTGAAGGATCTGGGAATTCGACTGGATCACGACCTGTCTCTAAAACAACATGTCAGCTACATTTCGGGGATATGCTTCCACACCATTGGTTTACTCCGTAAAATCTTTCCACTCCTACCCAATTCAACAAGGAAAACTCTCGTTCAAGCACTTATCTTGAGCCGGATTGATTATTGTAATGGGTTGTTACTCTCTGTCAACGAAGGAGTGTTGGACAAACTACAGGTTGTTCAGAACACTGCGGCTCGCCTTGTTCTGAATGCCCCCCCGAGAACTGCATCCAAACCCCTCCTTGAACAATTACACTGGCTCACAGTTAGACAAAGGGCGAAATTTAAAATATGCTGCCTAATTCACAAATGCTTGAACGGACAAGGACCCGTCTACCTTGAAAGGAAATTTAAACCATATGTTCCCACACGATCTCTCAGATCAAGCAATAACTTTCTCCTTGTGGTTCCCCATGTTAAAAAAGTTAGACACGGAGGTAGAGCCCTGTCTACCATGGGTCCCAAGATGTGGAACAAGTTACCTTTTGCCCTAAGGTTATGTAACGAGCACCTTACCTTCCGTAAACAGTTAAAAACTATCTTGTTTAAAAATGAAATCTAATCACCTCTCCATCGTTATCTGCTAATTTACTGGTCACAAAGCGCAGAGATACTCCTGGCGGAGTGATTCAAGCGCTATACAAACTTATAAATAAATAAATAAATAAATAGTAAGAATTCTCATAAATCAATGCCATCTTTAAGCAAAGATAAGTGTTGTTTTATTTCCGGAAGTGTAGTTTTTTGTAGCCATTCAAGGCACAGTTTTCCTACACTGTAAGTTGTTATTATCCCTGGATGTTGTCTTTGGATATATCTTGGATCTGGCCCAGTTGCTGTGAACTCTTGTGTCTTGTTCAAGAATCTATCTTGACAGTTATTCGTGTCTGTGGGCCAGATTAACCATTTTTTCCATTCAGGATTTGTTCTGTTCTGTTGTAAAATATAACTTACGTCTACCTCCTCATCTGAAGTGAAATTTCTATCAGGTGTGGGCTGAGGTATGGACGGTTTGTTTAAATCTTTTATCTTAGCAATGCCAAGACAAGATGTCTGTTGAACAGTGTCATTTAGGAACATCATTTGTTCTGGGATGATGCAGGCTCTGAACAATGCTTCTAAACCTTGTACCTGCCAGTCTTTTGTGCCTCAAACAGTTTTTGTCTCAATGTTGTCTTTCCAAAAGTCAAAGCCTACGGTGGACAATTGAGCATAAAAGGCAGCAGAATAAATGTGTTTAGTATTTGTCAACATACTTTTCATGCCGTGGTATCAGGTTGGAAAAATTTAGACTACATAAGCTGTATAATAGTACTGAGCAAGTTCATGATTTGAGGGGATATCTTTAACATCGTGGTAGAGAGACCTAATAAAGGACATTGTAGATCAAACCAAACCAAAAGTAGCCTGAAATATTTAAAAGGGAACGGATTGGTGAATAGTAGAACATATATCTTTAATCTACAAGACATTGAGATACCACCGAAAACGGCACGAGGTGGACCAGGCTGCTCGGAGTACATATAGCGCTCAGCCTACTTAGCGTTTTCTCATCTCCTCATGATTATCGTCTCCGTGTGATTTTAAGACACCTGATGATGTTATGCTATTTTAAAATGTATTGTTTTTATGTGATTTAAGACATTTGATCTATTGCCGCTTTCATTTGCCTAATAACGCTACTTACCTGCTTACTCTTCCTGCTCCTGACCCCGTTCCGCCGCGGCTGTGTGCCGATCGAGCGGAGGGTCTCCTGGTGAGCAACACGCCTACACCACTTCCTGCCTGCCACACTCTTCACGCAGGTTAGCGTGCTAGTCGTTGTGAAGTGTAAAGGTTATTTTTAGGAGCGAGCTCCGTGCTCCCAGTGATAATAGCGGCGACCAGGCTGCTCGGAGTACATATAGCACTCAGCCTACTTAGCGTTTTCTTATCTCCTCATGATTATCGTCTCCGTGTGATTTTAAGACACCTGCTGATGTTATGTTATTTTAAAATGTATTGTTTCTATGTGATTTAAGACATTTGATCTATCGCCGCTTTCATTTGCCTAATAACGCTACTTACCTGCTTATTCTTCCTGCTCCTGACCCCGTTCCGCCGCGGCTGTGTGCCGATTGACCGGATGGTCTCCTGGTGAGCAACACGCCCACACCACTTCCTGCCTGCCACACTCTTCACGCAGGTTAGCGTGCTAGTCGTTCCCTCCCCTAGGCGTATTTCAGATGGGGACTTGGCGGAAGCGCAGCAGACGCGTGCAACGGGCGCGCCGCATCCGCGCCGAAGTTACGCCACAGTTAAGCCCGTCTGCGCCTATCCGCGGCCAGTCACGCCCAGCGGCCATGCATAATGCCCAACTGACTAGCTAATTCCCTGCGGACCTTTTAGCCCTCCAACACTCTGGGCCCCTGCATTCCCGTGCAGTTGTTGCCGCTCAAAATTGTGGTATTTTCATCTCCCAGGGTCCCTTGCTAGGCACTTCTGACCTGAGTGCCCTTACACGACACTGTGATTTTCCTACATTTTCACCTGGCGTTGGGTCCTCCGGACCACAATCTCTGGTGGTAGTTTATCTTAACACTCGCTCGTTGGTGAAACACCAGCTTGAGATATTTCAGTTGTTGGACGATGATAAAGTAGATATCCTTCTTCTCTCCGAGACTTGGCTAACTGAAGACTCTGCCCCGGATATCCTTGCCGCTATCCCCACTGGCTACTATATCTTACAATCTAATAGGGCCGGTGGGAGAGCCGGAGGGGGGGTTGCAGCTATCATTCGCTCCGAGCATAAGTTTACTACCCTCGAAACTTTCACTCTTGCCAAAACTGATTATCTCACTTTTAAATTCACCTCTCTAGGTTTTCTTTTATTTGTGTCCTTGTTTACAGACCTCCTGACTGCATGCCCCTTTTCTCCCAACAGTTCGGTGAACTGATCTCCCGGCTAATCATTAACTCTGCCAAAATTCTCATCATTGGCGATTTTAATTACTGGCCGACTGACCCCCGTGAGAGTAATCTCTCCGAGGATTTCACTGACCTTCTACTTGGTCTGAACTGCAGTCAGCATATCACTGTAGCCACCCATTGCAAAGGTCACATTCTCGACCAAGTTTGGACTACCAATCTTGACATTTCTCTTCGCTCAGTGTATCCTTGTTCTTGGTCTGATCACTCTTTTATTTCATTTTCCATCAACCTCACTCTGCCTGTTCACTCCATCCCTATTACCAATTTCACTGCCCGGAATTGGAAGCATGCCAATCTCGCAGATTTCCACGCTATCTTGGCCAACGCTTGTTGACTGATCAGGCCTGTCATCTCGAGCAGTGGCTGGTATCTGCCAGTGATAAAGTGGCCCCGTTAAAAATCATAAAAACTAAACGTCCCCATGACGCTCAGCGATGGTTCACTGATCAATTGAAATTGGACAAATTGTCCCTCCGCCAAGCTGAGCGCCGATGGAGGCGTAACTACGACTCAACATCTAAAATTGAGAATGTTGATTTACTGAAACAGTATAAAAAATCTATCTTACTGGCCAAAACCTCTTACTTTTCTCAGAAAATTATGGACTCAGCCTCTAAGTCTAAGGACATTTTTTCTATAGTTGAAGAGCTCACCTTGCGGGACCGTGTTACTGTTCAACCCCTACCTACTCAAGCTCTTTGTGATTCCCTGAATTCGTACTTCATTGAAAAAATTGACACCATCAAGAATAACATTCCCTCTCCTTCCTCCCCCATTCCCCCTCCTCTACCACCTGTGAACCCTTGCCGCCTGGATGTTTTCCCTCCCATCACCCCGACAGAGTTCATCTCTTTGTTACATTCAGTGAGCTCGGGCTCCCCTAATGACTGCTGCCCTCCGCAAATCCTTAAAGAAGTTTTTTTGGCCTGTCCTGACCCTCCTTTGTCACTGCTTAACAACTCGCTTGCTACTGGCACGGTCCCAGATTCTTCAAAACAGGCGGTTGTAGTTCCCATACTAAAGAAGCCCGGTGCTGACCCTTCGGTCATGAGTAATTTTCGACCGAATTCCCTTCTCCCCTATTTGGGGAAAATCTTGGAGACCTACGTTACTCGTTGTCTCAGTACATTCATCGAGGGCTCTTCCTTTTTGGATGACCAGCAAGCTGGCTTCCGGCCAGCTCATTCTACCGAAGCTGTTATTGTGGCCGTGATGGATGTGCTGAGGCAAGGTGCCGACAAGAATATCGCCCAGGCTCTTGTTTTACTGGACTTGTCGGCTGCTTTTGACACGGTCGATCATGACATCTTGATCGACCGTGTCAACAACGCGGGTATCCAAGGCATGGCTCTTACATGGATCAGATCCTTCCTGCATCAGCGTTCCCAGGCAGTTCACTTGTCCACTTACTCCGCTTCCTATTCCCCCCTATCTTGTGGAGTCCCTCAGGGCTCTGCCTTGTCGCCACTTTTGTTTAACCTCTATATGCAACCTCTCATAGCTTCCCTCCGTCACACCCTGGTTACTATTTTTAATTATGCTGATGATTTACAATTGATTTTTCCTGTGGATCCCACCCCTTCTTCGTGTACCAATTTTAAATCCACTATGCTTGTGATCTCTGAGTGGATGCACTATAGTCAGCTGAAGCTTAACCCCAACAAGACGGAGTTCGTGTTGATAGGTGGGCCAGCTAACCCTTGGAATTCTAGCTTCTGGCCCCCCTCCCTTGGGTCCTCACTCCTCACCTTGCCCTGTCAATTCAGTAAAGAGCCTAGGCGTAATCATATGCAGTGACTTGTCTATGAGGCCTCAAATTAATGCAGTTACATCATCCTGTTTTTTCCACCTGCGCAGGATATGCAAAATTCGTAGGTTCCTCACCACTGAGGCACTCATTCTCGTCATTATGGCTCTTGTTACCTCGCGTATTGACTATGCTAACTCCCTCTACGTTGGAATACCTGCCTACCATCTTCACCGGCTACAGTTGGTGCAAAACCAGGCGGCAAGACTGGTCTTTCATTAGCCCAAACATCAACACGTCTCGCCTCTGTTGAGGAGACTGCATTGGCTCCCCGTGGCCTATCGCTGCATGTTCAAACTTGGCTACACTGTCTTTAAGGCTCTTACTGATCAAGCTCCTGCCTTTATCACATCCAGCCTCCAGCGTTACACCCCCTCGAGAGATCTCCGGTCCACTTCCCACAACCTGTTGATGGTTCCAAGGTACAAACGTAAAATGCATGGAGGACTGTGTTTTTCCTTCCTGGCCCCCACTCTGTGGAACTCCCTCCCTATTTCCCATAGACTTTGCCCCAGTTATGTCTGCTTCCGTAAATTACTCAAAACTCACTTCTTCCAGCTAGCCTACTGAGTTACTCAGCTGAACTGTTCCCCCCGCAATTGTCTTTGAGCGCCATGAAACCGCCTGGTGACCGAGCACAGTATAAATATTTTTAACATAACATAACATAATATAAGTGGAAAATGTCTTAGATAAAACAGGAACTTTTATCTTGTGTATTATCAGCAACATTTATTCTGGTTTTAAGAATTTTATCATGTATTAATTGTGCATGAATGATTTTTATTGTTGTGTTCTTTTATGATAGAAATAAAGACAAAATTATGCGGATGAATAATATGCTGATCTTTTTTATGTTTTTTACTATCTTTTTTATACATTTTGAATTACTCTACTTTTAAACATTCTTCTTCTTATATCCTTATAATCTTTCTGTCTTCTTGTAAGATGCGTTGCTTTTTGATAATTTAAACTTTTGTCAGCATGACAATATTTCTTCTTTTTCTCATTTGTTGTAAAACTTTTCTTTTTCTTTTCAAGGTTTTCTACATTTTTCAATCTCCATAAAAGTGTCTGAAGAAATTGTTTAGATCTCTTACCACAAGAGGTTTTTCCTGTATAATCTTCTGCGCATCATCTAATTTCCTCTTTTCACTATTCTTTAAGTAGTACTGTTTTTTTGTTCTCTTCTCTGTAGTGTAGTTCCTATTTTCCCAATAGGCTCTGCACCTTGGAAAAATATATCCTATAGATTAGACGTAGGACTGAGGTCGACTAGGTCTCTATCGAATATATTAGATTTAATTGTGTGTGCCAGCTAGCTCAGAGGTCACTAGAAACTTTCTCGAATTCACAAGAAGGGATTAGCCTCTGACAACCACATTAAACATGACAACTTTGTTTCCCCAAGATAAAACGTATCTTCAGAGTCGTGGAAACAATAGATAGATATTTCACTCAGTCAAGCGTGCATGCTTCGTTTCACTAGAGGTGCAGAGAAAGTAGAAAGACGGGCGTTTTCAATTAAAGGTTTTATTGAACAGTCTTCTTTCTCAAGCATAAGAAATGAACTGCTACAATCGTAACACTATTTGTAAAATATAATGTGTACAGTATAAATAGTAGAATAAAATAATACTGTAAGAGCATTGTATGGTTCCTAAACCATGTATAAATACATACATAAATAACAGAGGCTAAAAGTACTCAACTGGTGCGTCTAAAATACGCCTACCCCAGTGTACCTAACCTAAGCCTAGTATGAGGGAAGAAGTAAGTGAGGTGTAGCATAAATTTAGTATTTTTTTGCCAAGAATCTGCTCAAGATTTCTCTAAGGGTCTAATCAGCTCCGTACCTTAGTTTATAATGGAGAAGGTCAGTCTCTGGACTCAATTTCCCAACAACCCTCAAGGATAGCTTGGAAACACTGGAGCTGGATTTCTCGGCAGGAGAAAAGACAGCGCCTCTCTCAGTGCGTCTGCTGGGTGGTCGGCTTACTTCGGCACTTGCTGTAGCAGGGCGCATCGGGCATGTAGATAGTCGAACTGCTCCAAACCACCATGTGTTTGCTTGGGCAAGTGTCAGCATATTTATTCCTTGAAGGTGCCGTGTTTGACGTATGGTTGGACATAATAACGGCATCAAAGACTCCGTTCTTTGAAAACTCCATGAGTTCTTGGACAAATCCATATTCAAGCAAGTGGAAGTCCCTGACTGCTGAAGGCGGGTTTTTCCAATAAATCGTTGTGGATTTTCGGAACTAGTGGAAGTAGCCCTTCCGCATTTGGGCTGCATGAGCTATGCCTAAATATGGTTATGATTTCTATGCCTATATAAGGATATGGTGATTTATACCTATATAAGGGCATGAATCGCGAAACTTACAATAGGGTCCTAAAATGATACATAATACCCACTCCACGTTATCATGTTCATCTACGTTTAAGCACTAAAACATATAATCTAGAGCATGTGTTTACAACCCCCAAAAAATCATATAAATTGCATTTGAAATGGTTGTACACGAAAAATTGAGCATTTTGTATAGTACGCATTTCAGGAAAGTGACTTCATTGTAAGCATATGATACGATATTAGAAATGCTAACAGAATGAATCACGAAAATTACGTTTATGAAATGGCTCTTAGTTACAGAAGAAAAAGGTCGAGACCATCGCATAGCAGAATATACAAACTGTTTTGGGTTGTGGATTAGGCTAATATTGTTTCTAGGAAGTGTTCAAGGAATTCTTGTTCTCTAAGAATAGTTCAACTTTAAGCAGATTACATTTTGTGCCAAAGTACATGTTCTTGTTTTGGAAAAAGTCATAAATCTGTTGTTAAAATAGAGTTTCAAACTTGGTAGCTTTTGTTTTGAAAAAATTGAAGGTCGAATTTCAGAGTTCGAAAGAACGCTGTGTGCTAATTTCAAAAGTTATTCTCGGTGTCAGGAGAAAACATTAAGTCATCAAGGCTGGCAAAGAAATCGTCTACCACAGTAGATGAACGTTCAGCCACTTCATTAAGAAGGTCAATTGTGCACATATGTGAAGCATCGCCGTCAGTGTCAGTTGCCGCGTTAGCAATGTTCATAGCAGATGGTACCTGTGTGCCTGTTGATCCGCGTATCTCACCTCCGGTTGGATTTGCCAGTGAGATCTCAATGAATGCCGTCATCAGAATTGGTAGCCATTGGGGTCAACACAACACATGAGCCGTTACCAGACTAAGTAATGCGTCAGCTTCCGTTGGCATAACCGATGGTAGTGTTAGACTGAAATCTAACAAGCATTCCTCTCCACAAAGCAGGCATCGCAGAACAGGTAAGATGCAATCTTGCCTAATGGGTCTGAATGACAGGAACCATGTGGTAGTCAGATGTCTTAAACGAGCCAAGCCAAGGATCTGTGTTATTCTGTCACGGTACCTCATAGCCTGCAGTGCATTTTCCATGCTGGCTTCGGTATCGCTGGTGGCCGGATTTGCCATAACGGAGCAGGAGGAATAAAAATAAGATCCCTGCTATGAGTCCCAAAATGAGAGGCAGGCTGCCCAACACAGAGTGGACGAAGTTAGGAAAAATGCCCAGGACTGCTTCAAAGGGTGCTAACAGTCCTGAAAAAATCGTCTTAAATACATGTGCAATACCGCTGGTATTAGACATGCTAAAGCTACGACCTAACATTTGTGCGAAATGTACTGGGCAGTTTGTTGATAATAATGCATGTATCTCTGCAGAGGACCTTGCAACTTGCAGATCATGCGTCTCTCTGGATGAGATCAGTGGCACAGTTTTTTGCAAAAGAATGGCTTTCATTCTGCTTAAAGTATCAATTCGTATAGAAGAGATGTTCAGTGAAGGCCATTGTTGCGACTCCCCGTCTGTCTTAGTTTTAGGAAACAATACTTGCATACAGCAAGTGACCCTGGCTGACACAGTAACGAGATAGCTTATTCCTGGCATCATTCCACAACAGCTGTGATCATTTAACATAACGTAGCTACCATTGGAAAGCTGCCTGAAAACTGGATCAATCACTGCTGTGGACGAACCCTGCAGGTGGCAAGAAAGGTTATTGGAAGAACCTTCGCAGGCTCCGTGAAAATTAATACCTTGAAACAATAGTGTACCGCTTAGTGAATTTTCACAATTTTTACCACTAAGAAATACTTCCTTTCCCCACTCCAACATTTGTGTGTGTATGGTAAATCCCAGGTCGACTTAATGTATTCTTAACCCCACCTTTCATACAGGCCTGCTGGTATGTGTTTTAAGCAATACTGAAACTGGAAAGTCGTCACTGGTATTGTGATAGTGCCATGTATTATCCATTCAACTGATAGTTTCTCAGAAACGGTCAATGGTAATCTCTCCAGTTTTTCAATGCTCAGCACCGTATAGTCTGCACCCCTCTGTGCCAACGAGATTAGTTTATCTGTAAGGTTAAATACAGTAAACAGTGACATAGTGTTGATTAAACACCAAGGCACATAACCTGAACAAAGGTTTTGCAACGTCCAGCCTAATAGCATTATAGAACATAATTGAGACTGGCCATGTTGTAGCTTTAGCAAGTCCTCTTCCATTATGTCTATGGCAGATGATACAATGCTGTCCAAAGAATAAATTCTAGACGACAGAGTTGTTAACCCATTGTCAACTACAGAGAGTGATTTCTCGAAATTAATACAATCAATTTCCTGTATTCTTTCAGCTGTTTCCATTTGCATGACTTTCCAAGCTTCATTGTAAGCAGCGTATGTAGCGGCGAATATGAAACGTTTATGACGTGGATTACGAGGTCCTAGTAAGAATTCTCATAAATCAATGCCATCTTTAAGCAAAGATAAGTGTTGTTTTATTTCTGGAAGTGTAGTTTTTTGTAGCCATTCAAGGCACGGTTTTCCTACACTGTAAGTTGTTATTATCCCTGGATGTTGTCTTTGGATATATCTTGGATCTGGCCCAGTTACTGTGAACTCTTGTGTCTTGTTCAAGAATCTATCTTGACAGTTATTCGTGTCTGTGGGCCAGATTAACCATTTTTTCCATTCAGGATTTGTTCTGTTCTGTTGTAAAATATAATTTACGTCTACCTCCTCATCTGAAGTAAAATTTCTATCAGGTGTGGGCTGAGGTATGGACGGTTTGTTTAAATCTTTTATCTTAGCAATGCCAAGACAAGATGTCTGTTGAACAGTGTCATTTAGGAACATCATTTGTTCTGGGATGATGCAGGCTCTGAACAATGCTTCTAAACCTTGTACCTGCCAGTCTTTTGTGCCTCAAACAGTTTTTGTCTCAATGTTGTCTTTCCAAAAGTCAAAGCCTACGGTGGACAATTGAGCATAAAAGGCAGCAGAATAAATGTGTTTAGTATTTGTCAACATACTTTTCATGCCTGTCTTATTCACATTTTTAAAGTAAAAACTTTCTGGGTTTGTAACATTAAAACCTGTGAAATATGGACATTTTCCAAGAAACGTTTTAGAACTACCTTTTGGAGGTGTAGGACAATTTTCCCATTGATTATAAGTTAAAACATTTCAAGGGTTTGCAGATTTATGCAAGTAATAATGGCCAAAATGATTAAAACAATACATTCCTTCATAATTTGATGAACCTTCTAAGTATTCATGTTTTGTACGTTTTGCTGGCATTTGTAAGTCTGCCATCATGTTATTAACAGTCTCAAAGTCCCAATCATCAGAAAATGTGCTTGGTGAGACAAAATCACTCAAGGAAACCTTAAAGTGATGAGGAATCTTTAGCAGCTCAACAGGGCCATAAATGTCATAATCAGTTATATCCCATGCTATTCCACCAGGTAGTGGGACCGCTGTGATGTTCACTGATGACAGGTCTCGTTGTTCATGATGAGATGATTTATGTGGCTTCAGGAGCAAGTTGATGTTCTTACTTGCTGTGTCCATTTTAATGTGTTATCCATCTATCAGCTTTCCCAAACTTAACACAAGAAGGAGTCATAGCAGGAGATAAAGTACACCTAACACAATCCAAAGTTCAACCCAAGGTGAAACCAGATATGTATTTGTAAGCTCGTGACCAAGTTCACTTACTTTTTTCTTGAAATATTTGTTTGCTGGCGTAATTTCAGGTTCACTGGGATCCTCAGAAAAGTTATCGAAGTTGAAAAAATAGCCAGAGGCAGTTCTGTCAATTGTTGGTATCGCTTCCGGATTCTTTGAAATCGCTGGAGCTGCTTGTTCCCTTTTCACTTGTTTGTATAGTCAGAAGCTACATCATTGTAGACAGGAGTTTCTTGACGAACTGTTATTTGGTTTTCAAGAGCCACAAGTTCCATGGCTTTATTGCATAGTCCTTCTTTTCTCACTTTACAATCTTCAAAGGTGATGAGTCTTTCAGTTTGAAACTCTTGGATAGTAGCAAGATTTGGTCGTCTGCTACATCTTGGGAGTCCACTGGGCCTACTACTTATTATCGGCCACATGGTGTGGTTTTATCCAGGTCAATTGACACAGACCGGTTCTCCTTTTTTCCAGCAAGGGGCGACTGTAGTACTGTTCTTGATCCGTGGATTGCTAGTACAGGTACTGGTTTTCTGTAAGAAGGCCCAAATTCCTTCTTATCCGCTATTTTCTCCCTGACCAGATCCCCAATCGTTGGAATCCAGACAGGTCTTGCTGGGACAGGTGGTTTTTCTTCAGTGGTCGTTGGCTTTTCGCTGGTATTGCTTAGACTTCTTGTTTCATTTAAGTCCTGTAAAACAGCCAAACGATCTTTGATATCAAAGGGTTTTTGTTCCATCACTGAAGTGTGACGATCGAGGTCTTTAACCAACATTCTAGTACCAAAAAGGATTTCATATGGAGTGATTCCACCCAGAGAATTTCTTGGCAGGTTATGAAGACTACATTGGACATTTATTAGATCTTTGACCCACCCATCACAGAACCTAATACCCTAGCTGTTATAGATTGCTTTATGTCAAGGTTTTTTCTCTCCACAACCGAATTTTCCTCAGGATGGAATGGACTCGAAAACCGTAATGCTACGCCCAAGCTGGCCATGGCCTCCTTGTAAGCCCTAGAGATTAACGCAGGACCCTGGTCAGAATGTAGTGTGCCAATTGCGTATGTGTCGCTAAAGACTCACAAATCTTTTATAACAGTTCATGCGTCAGCTGAGCGCTGAGGCCACATCCAAATTAATCTTTCTTAATATTTGTGGGACTGCATCAGTCCATTCGGACGTCCGCATGTAGATAGCCTTATGCTGTCTAACAGTGGTTTCTGTACTGGGCTGGCTACGCTGTAGTCAGGAATCTTGTGGTGTTCAAAGCTGTGGTATTTGTAACAGTCATCGCAATTAATTCCGAATTCATATACATGAGCTTTCATCCCTGGCCACCAGTACATCTCTTCTAAATCTAATAGAGATTTCGAGATCCCTTGATGTATCAGACCCTCTCCCATATGTGCTTTAAAAAAAGGGCACCTCTCCTGTTTGGAATTACCCTATCCCCCACTCCAGGGATTCGAGCAAAAGGAACAGAGTTTGCATCAGTTATGTATTTATACTTGAGAGGAAAATTTAGAGGTAACGCAGCCCCACTGCCTTTTCTCGTGGCATTGACTGCAAGCATGGTTTCACCGTCTATCGTTTGTGGAAAAGTAAATTTTGCCATGTTCTGTGTCCCTACGCCTCATCCATCATATGTTATGTGTGCATGACCAATATGCATATGTTATTCCCCATGTCCGATTAATGACGCAATTACAGTTGTGTCCACCTTTAGTATGCTAGTTTCCAGTCCTCGTGAATACTACGAATATCAGGCCTATGTAAAGTTACGTTGCCACGTTTCTCAGTGTGCACGTTATTCCATTATAAAGTCCCCGTTTCCAGGCCTCAAAAGGGCCCGGACCACAGATTCAGCTCCTGTCTCCTGAAGTCTCGCTGAGGAGCGATACAGCCCCCACCTGTATCCTCGACCCTTCACTTACTTCCTGCCTCGCAGTGCCCGGTGCAGCCTGGCTCTGCCTCTGAGTCTGCCAAAAGTATGTTATAGTTCCAGTTATCAGTTCAGTCCTCCTTCTCTGCATTCCTAAGCTACTGAACTGCATCAATAGTTCCCGTCATTGTCTAGCCTATGCGGCTCCACGTTAGAGAAATACTTCATTTAATGGTCATTTAATATTCTTCATCACGCACTACATGTAGAATAATGCATGGTCCAGTCTTAGAGTCAAGTTAGCTTTTCCCCTCATGACTTCTAGTTTATATCAACATGTTCCCTAAACATCAGATACTAGATAGGGTTTAGGTACAAGTCGCTCCGACCCTCCAGACTTTAGTCTCTGCTCCTAGCACAGAGTTCATAGCCCCCAGCTTCTCCTAGTAATACGTCATTGCCAGTTTGCGTGCACCACCAGGTTAGAGGTCCCGGCTCCTTAGGTAACCCCCTCCTATGTTTCCGCCCCATTCATGACATATTCTGTTACGTTTGCACCACATGTCTATGTATACGCCCAGTTACACCTACTTTTACTGTTATCTTTCGCGACTGCTACGCGTCACGCCTTCTGCTCCACCCACTGCTACGCCTACTGCAATGTAATGCTATGTGTTTGCGCTATGTATAAATGCTCCTGTATTGTTATTAAAAGTTAGCGCGCTCATCCCAGACCCAGCCCCGGCAGCTGCCGGGCCACTCTAGCCCTGCCATTCTGTTCCTATGCAGGTTGTCCTGATCCTGTCCTTATGCTGTAATAAACCTGCAGAAACTCCTACTACCTCGAATCTTGACTCTTATTTATTGAGCTATCTGTTATGATATATGCCTAGTCAAAAATAGGGTATTATTTATTTATTTACCACATAATGGCGCCCGAATAGGGACTTGCCCTTTCCCCACGCGTCGGTGAAGCCACGCCGACCCCCTGACCCTCTACAGTCGTGACGGAACTCTTCTGCGCAGTGGCAGATATTTCTGCTCAAGTATCCCTCAGGCCCACGGAGGAGACGGAGGAGGCGGTCCAGCATCCGAACGAGACGGTGGAGGAACGCGGCGAGTCCCGACCAGAGCCCAAGCCGAGAGTCCAAGGTCCGAGGTATCCGGAGGCCCACCCGTAACTGAAGTCCGAAGTCCGTCGTCGTCAGCCCAGTCCCGTCCGAGGCCTTCCGTTCCGTGCTGCCCGGTGAGTACCATTGCTGGGGTAGTATCTAGACAGGACCAATCTAAATTGACTCCTGGTCCGTGGGTTGGTGGTACCCAGACTCACAAACGAAGTGTTCACCTAGGTGGACACGGGTCTTGATGCGTTCCTTTATGGGACCGGTATGTTCCGTACTGTTACAGCAGTGCATCCAGTAATTCTAGTCTGTTCCGTTCTCGAGAAAATTCTTGTATTTCTGCTCTCAGTATTCCAGGTAATATTCTGTTCAAACTGTTATTTATAATGTTCTTCATGTATTTTAATGTTGTGGTATGAGTGTGACGTGATTTCGTGTTTATTGTGTATTGTATTGTGTCCAGATTACAGTTCAGTCATGCCTATATTTTCCAAGTTACGTCAGTTAAAAACTAGAAAGGGTCTGCTGGAAGCAGCAGTTCCTGTCCCGCCTAGGGACAGTCCAGGTCACTTTATGTATCAGAAACATGGCATAAGCGCCATATTGTATCTAGATTTATGGGTAGAGTATACCAAACAGTTAGAAGAAAAGTATAGATGGCCCGTATCGGGTACATGGGATGCCGAATGTATCATGCGAGTAGAAGAAGCATTATGGAAAAAGAAAGCCAGACAGTCACAGAAAGATGCCATCGAGTTATGGCGTAAAGAAACGCATAGAAGAACCGAAAAGGAAGTCAGAAAGTCAGAGTTAAGTAGAGAATCCCAAGAACGAGCCCAAGAAAGAGAATTAATCGAGATAGGTGAACAAGTCAAAGTCGAACAGTTAGACAGACAGAGGCATGCCCTCATTAAGGGTATGTATCCTCTTCTTGCTGAGGGCTTGCCGAAAGCGACCCCGGAGGCATCCAGTAATTTCCCGCCACCATTAGTTCCGACCAAGCTACGTCACAAACAGACCGCAGCTGATATTTTTATTTCGTCCTATTTGGACGACACAGTCCCAGAATATACAAATCCTGTTCGCGCTCCGCCAGTCCCTGTAAATCAGGCACTTCCCGCTCTTCCAGACACCGGAGTACCTGTTACGGTACCCCCAGTCCAGCCCGCCATACAAGTCCAGCCTACATTTCCATTTCCCACTCTGCCAGGACGTAGAGCCTCAGTAGACGACTCCAGTTTAGGGGCCGCAGGGGGAGGTCCTCCTCAAACCCCGCCGCCACACAAGCGTTTATCAGCACTCGAATTACATGCTCAAGCATCACAGCGTACTCCTAAAAGTAATAAGTCTGTTACAGAGATCAGGCAAACCCTTGGCGAATGTGCCTATGACCCAGTCCCAGGCGAGGATAATATGGTTTTATATTCATTCCGCGTAAGAAAGGTGGCCGAGTATCTAGTCACTTTACTGAATATGAAAGAAGATCTAGACAGAATATATCGTTTCATCCGTACAGGGGATGATCCAGAAAGTATTAGCGAGACTATGTCTCAAAGGAAAGCCGAGATCCAGCTCATGATATTAAAGTTCCTGATCAATTGTCTAATAAGAGAACAAGATTACCCGTCTAAAGATTCCGCCGAAATGAGAATCCTGACAAGGTGGAGTGATAATATAGCCGAGGGTAAGCACAAGACCGTCGGTGCTATGGAGAGTATGTACAAGAAAATCCGTAAAGAGATAATAAAGATACACGAACAGCGTAAAGCAGCACAAGTAAGCGAGAAAGAAAGTATCTCTGATCCCGAAGAAGAAGAGGACGAGAATCCCGCCAGAATAGCGTATGTAGGAAAATCTAGATTTCCAGATCGCCATTTACGCCTAGAACCCAAGTCTATTTTTCATCATTCAGCACCAGAACAAGGTTCTCTAGAACAAGTATTTCAAGCTACCGATCACATTCTGAAATCACGAATCGGTTATAGTGAGTTAAGTACCATGCATGAACAAGAACTAGCCCGATCAGCAGTCCGATGGATTACTGATTCTACCACTTTTCCAGACGAAATAGTGGCACAAATGTTTCTGAAAATGCCCCCAGCCGAGCAACGACTGGTGGGTATGTATATGATTCAGCACCTCATTACTCTGTATGAGGGTCAACACTCTGATCCAGGTCCGTTACATGATATCCTGAACGAGTTACTCCAGTACAGATGGAGAGGTCTAGGTACCGATTTAATTAGTGTCATTCTAGAACAACGCCACAAATATAGAACGTTCTTGAACCCACATTTTGTTCATGTCTCACCCCCAGAAAGTAAATCATTCTACATAGACAGACAGAATCCGTTACGAGAAGTCCACCCAGTCAGAGGGACGGGTGGCGAAATGCAACGAGTGTTTGTATACACTCCAATAACAAAGATGGAACTTCTTGAAATGAAGAAATTAATTCCCTGTCATGACAAAGATCCAGCAGGGTTCCATAGAGAATTAAAAGACATGCTCCGTATGGGAGAATACACTTACCCAGATATCATTAAAATGTTAAAGGTCCTGTTACCCGCAGGGGTGTATGAAAAGCTAAAGGAAAAAGAATGGGAGGTGGGAGAGAAAAAGATCGATTGGACAGCTCTAGAAGCTGAAGACAAGGCTCGAGTACCAGGTACCGGTCTTGGAGATAAATGTAAAGAATTACCAGAATTATTGATTCAAGTTTTACCCAGATTATTGACAACGAGAAAGGAAGACTGGGATGCAATCTCAGCCTGTAAACAGAAACAAGACGAAGATATTAGTGATTTTTATTCTAGATTTGAAAAATGTTTTAGTATTAACAGTGGTCTCAAGACAAGTAGTGAGTCATACCCTCACCTTTTCGTTACTAAATTAGTCGAGAATTCAAGTCCTCAAAATAAAAATAGAGTTTTGAAAGTCGAAAGCACCTGGCAAGCAAATACTCCGTCCCAGATGCTCCAGATGCTCCAGTACCACCAGAATAGAATCAGAGAAGAGCAAGAACACGAAAGAAAACGTATGAAAGGCACGAAAATGAAAGTGCTAGTTGCACAATCTGTTCCTCAAGACAGTCAGAAGAGGGGTCCGAATCAAGCCAGTCATCCTGCAGCTCCCGTTAAAGGGAACTGCAATTATTGTAAACAGCCAGGTCATTTTATAAACGAGTGTGCAGTTCTGAAACATAACATAGCTACTGGTAAGACTAAAGAAAGACCACGTCCGCCTAGACAATAACAAGTTTCACAGACTCCTCAGTCACAGAATGCACAACAGACAGTTACAGTACCGCAGCCTATTGCTGCAACACAGCATGTCACATCACAGATGTACCAGTATGCACAGTCCGAGTATCCAGAGTACCAGCCCTATTCATGAAACAGCCTAGAGAGGGAGGTAGGCTTGCCTCTCATCGAGATACCTGTAGATCAAGAAGGTCCCTATGTTCACAGTCAAGTATTAGGGAAAGACAGAAAGTTTTTGATCGATACAGGGGCAAGTAGGACCACAATTAGTCATGCCGAAGTTCCAGGGGCTCCGCTCTCAGGCTCAAGAAATGTTTCCCTTGGATTTTCAGGAAAACCCATTATAAATGAGATCTCAAAGCCAGTTACTCTAGAAGTAGGTCCATTGTCCCGCACTACTGATCTGTTACTTACTAAGTCATGTCCAGAAAATCTATTAGGCATTAAAACACTGAAAGAATTAGGTGCAGTCATTTGCTGTTCCCCAGAGGGAATACGTCTGTTCCTACGTGACTTCAAGGGTCACTATGTATTACGAGATTTTGATTCCAGACTGTCTAATGTTCCGCAGCATCTATGGGCACAAGGTCCAACAGATGTAGGTTATATGCAAATCACACCCTATCGTGTGACTCTCAAACCAGGTGTAGTGTTACCACGAATCAGACAGTACAGATTGCCACCTGAGGCTGTAGCAGCCTTATCCAAAATTATTGACGAGCTCATTGTTCAAGGAGTAGTTGTAGAAACTGACTCCAATGTATGTAATTCTCCGATCATTCCAGTCATGAAACGTACTGATCCAAATGCACCCCCAGTATATCGATTAGTGATTGATTTACGAGAGCTTAACAAATGTATTATTCCGCAGTATCCAGTTGTCCCAGACATCTCTTCCCTATTAACAGCTATTGATTCCGAAGCTACGTTCTTCACTGTCATCGACCTCAAGAATGCATTTTTTAGTGTTCCTATTCATCCAGACAGCCAGTTTCTTTTTGGATTCTGTTTAAATGGAAGGAGCTATATGTTCACACGCGCTCCTCAAGGTTTCACAGAAAGCCCTAGTATTTACAGTCAAGCACTCAAGAGACAACTAGACAATATTCACATGCCAACTGACACTGCCCTGCTCCAGTATGTCGATGATCTACTGATCACAGCCCGTTCTGAACGTGCTTGCGAGCGAGCATCACTTACAGTCTTGTATTTTCTAGCCGAGATGGGGCACAAGGTGTCCCCTTCGAAGCTTCAATTCTGTGTCCAGCAAGTGGTCTACTTAGGACACTTACTGTCCAAGAGGGGTAGGCAGTTGACACCCGACCGTATCCAGTTAATAGCGAGTCTTCCCCAGCCCAGAACCCAGAAGGAGGTACGTGCTTTTATCGGCCTTACTTCTTATTGTAGACAATGGATTCCCCAGTATGCGTTTCTAGCCAAGCCACTGATACAGTTAACGACACAGGAGGCAGCCGTATCGACTGTCCTCCCTTGGACATCCGAACATACACTTAGTTTCAACGAGTTAAAGAAAGCTTTATGTCAAGCTCCAGTTCTAGCTACACCGAACTACAGTAAGCCTTTTACACTTTTCGTTACTGAACGAGAAGGTACAGCATTATCTGTTCTCACACAAGATCAAGCAGGACAATCCAAGCCCTGTGCTTATTTTTCGAGCACACTAGATCCAGTCGCCCAGGCGTTGCCTGCGTGCCTTAAGTCAGTTGCAGCCACCGCACTAGCTATCAGACAAAGTGATTCCATAGTTTTAGGACATTCCCTGACAGTACAAGTTCCACATTCCGTGGAAGTTCTTTTAAACCGAACACAAACTCAGCACTTGACAATTGCACGTTTAACAGGTTATGAATTGACACTGTTCCAGCCACACATAGAAATTAGACGCTGCAACGTCCTGAATCCTGCTACACTGTTACCATCAGTCAGTTTGAACCCTGACCCACATGACTGTGTGGAAGTAGTTAACATTACGACAAAGCCAAGACAAGACCTGACAGACATTCCGTTACCAGATCCTGACCTGACACTTTATGTGGATGGTTCATGTATGAGAACTAGTACAGGAGAACTAGTCGCCGCGTATGCAGTGACTACTGACACCGAAGTTATTGAAACACACCGTATTGATACCCTGTCCGCTCAAGCAGCAGAGCTAGTTGCTCTGACACAAGCCTGTATACACGCCAAGAACCTGAAAGTTAATGTTTATACAGATTCACGTTACGCATTCGGAGTTGTACACGACTTCGGAGTGCTCTGGCAGGAGAGAGGTTTCATGACTTCTCATGGAACCAAGATTCAGCATGGTCTCCTTATTCAAGCTCTGTTAGATGCCATACATTTACCGACATCCATTGCTATCATGAAATGCAAAGCACATACGAAAGTTACTGACATTATTTCCCAAGGTAACGATCTAGCAGACCGCACAGCCAAGCTTACAGCACAGACTCTAGACATTCCAGTTAATCAGACACATACTCCAGATCCGACTACATGCATGACAGTTAAGGACCCTACACAAGATGTCATAGATATCCAGTTACATGCTACTCCCGAGGAAATCAAGAAATGGTCCGAACAAGGAGGGGTCCAGACAGATCAAGGATGGTTAACAAAGGGTAGAGCCACATGGTTTCTCCCCGACTCTATGGTTCAAGTTATTATCAATACCGCACATAGTCCAGCACATTTAGGAGAAAAAGCTATGTTAGACAGTATCCAGAACATTTGGTTCAACAAGCATTTACGAGCTGCAGCCAAGCAGAAAGTCCGTACCTGTATGATATGTTGTCAGTTTAATCCAGGTAAAAGTGTCCCGGTGGAACAAGGTGGTTTCCAGCCCCCTGACCACCCTTTTGAGGTCCTCCAGATGGATTATATTCAAATGGAGCGATGTCGAGGTTTCAAGTATGTCCTTGTAGTAGTATGCGCTTTGTCCAGGTGGACAGAAGCATATCCAGTCCCAGATTACACAGCCGCGACCACTGCCAAGCAGTTGGTTCGTGAATTCTTCCCTAGATATGGACTCCCTAGAGTCGTATATTCTGATAACGGTCAGCCATTCTCCTCAGAGTTAATGAAGCATGTTTCCCTGTTGTTAGGGTACCAGTGGAAGTTCCATTGTGTACGCCATCCTGAAGCAGCCGGTCTAGTCGAGAGACATAATCAGACCCTGAAAATCCGTATTGCAAAAGTTTGTAAAGAAAAAGGTGTGGACTGGCTAGTAGCTCTGCCAGTTGCTCTATTTTATATGCGCATGGTCGCACATTCCAGATCAGGTCTGTCCCCGTATGAGGTCGTATTCGGCCGCCCCCCTAACATGTGGGGTACTCCTAGACCCCGAAGTATTACCGATGTTTCATGTAATATGTTGACAGATTACCTAGCTTCCTTGATGTCTGCCCTCAACTCATGTCGTTCACAGGTTGCCGCCGCCTTTCCAGACAATACCGAGGTGGCACCGCATGAAATCGTTCCAGGTTCCCTTGTGATGGTCCGGAATTTTGACAGATCAAGTCCGCTGGAACCTCGTTGGAAGGAGCCACGTCAGGTCCTCTTGACCACCCGTACTGCCGTCAAGCTGGAAGGCAGAAAGGGGTGGGTCCACCTTTCTCATGTAAAACTTTTCAATGGATTAACACCCGTTTCTAAAAACATTTCCAAGGATTCCCAGGATTTTAAAGACTGCCAAACTATTGCTCTTAAGGACTGTCCCGCAAAAGACATTGCTACAACCCCTCCCCTGTTAGAGAAAACTCCGCAACAGGAGTATAAGCAAAAACTACGGTCTAGTAAGTCAGTCAGTTTGATTGTATAAGTCCTCCCCTAGGTGAAACGGTTAGATTGTTTCTGACATGTATAAAATAGACCCCCATAGTGAGAGAGTCAGTAAAAACTCAATTCAATGTATCGTTTTTCTAAGTTTCATATTATTCATCAGCCTAATGATTTCCTGCACCAGTTATGCCTTTTTCCTATATTTTCCAGTTCCTCATGTAAATAAGTCTGCTAATGCTACAGTAGAGCACACGTTTAGTGATCTGCCTCCTCACGAATATGCTTACCGCCTCGCTATGCGTAATAATTCATTTATCCGTATGTTACATTATTCACACCAGACCAGCAATGCCACTAATTGTTGGGTGTGTGGTCGACTCCCCCCTTTCCAGACACCGAAGGGAGTTCTGCCACTCTTTCCTTATCCTTTTTCACATAATGGTTCGTGTGGAGCATGGTCCACGATAACGTCATCCGCAACAGATATGTCTTTTCTTAACAGTACATGTTTCCCAGACAAGCAAGGTCTCCCCCACAGAACCGGGTTAGATCTAGAAAATGAAGTGTATAATTTAGGTAATTATTCGTCGAATTTCATGGTCCTGAATGTTCAGTCTGATACTACTCCAGACTCACCTGCTATTTCAGTACTACCAGTCAAAGGCGAATTATGTGTCCGAAATAAGGGTTCCGTACATGTAGGACATAGTGAATGTACTACTGTTATTCAGTATAGTGACAGTGGGAAATCTATTTTTAAAGCCTCACGTCATTCTTATTTTGTTTGTGGTCAAACTGCATATGTTCGTCTGCCCCTCGATTGGGAGGGAACCTGTTACATTGCCTTCCTACTGCCGCCTGTTTTTCTAGCCCCACCTGACTACCATAGGAATTCCTTCCTAGTACATACTAGACACAAGAGAAATCTCCCGATTGTCGATTATACTGAAACTGCCGCAGAACAATTCATTGACATAGATAAAGGTGTTTTCCCTTATTTAGGCACAGTTGTAAATAGTAAGCTAATTCGTAGGTTAACAAGAACCCTTGAAGCAGTAGTAGATGAGACTGCCTCCGCTCTAGGTAACTTAACTGAAGAGCAATCCTTTATGAGAATTGTCGTTTTACAGAATCGTCTCGTCCTTGACGTCATACTGGCCGATAGGGGCGGGGCCTGTAGAGTCCTCGGATCTAGTTGTTGCATTTTCATTCCAAATAACACGCCGTCTGTTTATTCAGCTATAACCAGACTCCATAAAATTGCCCATCTGTTACATCAAGATCCAGGCACCTGGACATGGTCCGGTTGGTTCTGGAATATAATTTCCGCATGGGGATGGAAATTCCTGTCCTTTCTAAGTATTGCAGTAGCGATCATATTTAGCTGCTGCCTCTGTATACAATGTGGCCCTGCGATTTGCAGCATGTGTGCTACCTCTTGTATTCCTAGTCCTAAGTCCCGTTCCAAGATAATTCGAGACGAGCAAATGGTACTGTATGAAATGATAGATGGTATCATGAAAATTGATGTTTCCTGATGGAAACGTAGTGACAAGGAGGGAATGTGGAAAAGTAAATTTTGCCATGTTCTGTGTCCCTACGCCTCATCCATCATATGTTATGTGTGCATGACCAATATGCATATGTTATTCCCCATGTCCGATTAATGACGCAATTACAGTTGTGTCCACCTTTAGTATGCTAGTTTCCAGTCCTCGTGAATACTACGAATATCAGGCCTATGTAAAGTTACGTTGCCACGTTTCTCAGTGTGCACGTTATTCCATTATAAAGTCCCCGTTTCCAGGCCTCAAAAGGGCCCGGACCACAGATTCAGCTCCTGTCTCCTGAAGTCTCGCTGAGGAGCGATACAGCCCCCACCTGTATCCTCGACCCTTCACTTACTTCCTGCCTCGCAGTGCCCGGTGCAGCCTGGCTCTGCCTCTGAGTCTGCCAAAAGTATGTTATAGTTCCAGTTATCAGTTCAGTCCTCCTTCTCTGCATTCCTAAGCTACTGAACTGCATCAATAGTTCCCGTCATTGTCTAGCCTATGCGGCTCCACGTTAGAGAAATACTTCATTTAATGGTCATTTAATATTCTTCATCACGCACTACATGTAGAATAATGCATGGTCCAGTCTTAGAGTCAAGTTAGCTTTTCCCCTCATGACTTCTAGTTTATATCAACATGTTCCCTAAACATCAGATACTAGATAGGGTTTAGGTACAAGTCGCTCCGACCCTCCAGACTTTAGTCTCTGCTCCTAGCACAGAGTTCATAGCCCCCAGCTTCTCCTAGTAATACGTCATTGCCAGTTTGCGTGCACCACCAGGTTAGAGGTCCCGGCTCCTTAGGTAACCCCCTCCTATGTTTCCGCCCCATTCATGACATATTCTGTTACGTTTGCACCACATGTCTATGTATACGCCCAGTTACACCTACTTTTACTGTTATCTTTCGCGACTGCTACGCGTCACGCCTTCTGCTCCACCCACTGCTACGCCTACTGCAATGTAATGCTATGTGTTTGCGCTATGTATAAATGCTCCTGTATTGTTATTAAAAGTTAGCGCGCTCATCCCAGACCCAGCCCCGGCAGCTGCCGGGCCACTCTAGCCCTGCCATTCTGTTCCTATGCAGGTTGTCCTGATCCTGTCCTTATGCTGTAATAAACCTGCAGAAACTCCTACTACCTCGAATCTTGACTCTTATTTATTGAGCTATCTGTTATGATATATGCCTAGTCAAAAATAGGGTATTATTTATTTATTTACCACAGTTTTTTTCGAACAATTGATTGTAGCTACGGTGGCCGTTTGCACAGCTGCTTTTGTGACTTCATCAGCCAATGAATTCCCTTCAACGTTAACGCCATCACGCTGATGACTCAGTGTATGGATCACGTGAGTCTTTTGTAGTTCTTTCTGCAAAAGAACTACTTGTTCCCAAAGCTTTTTATGCATAATTGTGCCACCTTTTGCGTCTTTAAAACCATTTTGAAACCAGGTCTGCAGATATTCATTGTAAGACTGGACGCAGTAATACGAATCGCACATTTTGAGTGTGGGGAATTAGCGATCGGTATTTTCAAGTGCCACCTTGAATGCCTGTAGTTCAGCTCACTGAGCTGTACAGTCTCCGAGAGATTGAGTTTTTGTGACCATGGGTCTGAATTTACCATTGTGCCAGCGACCTTTAATAATCGCGGACGGTTATTCAAGGAAGAATAGAGGGCTAAAGTCTTAAAAATCTTTTAATTACAAATTCAATCTATATCTGCGTAATGTATCTGATTTTAGACCATATATTCAAAATTAATCAATTCGGTAAAGTCTTTTTAGTATAACCAAATCCATCTTGTTGAAGCATGATGGTAATATTTTAGTGCCTGATAAATACACTGCTGTAATTATAACCATAATTGTGAAAAAACGAATGAATTCTTTAAGGATGTATTATAAACAGATGCAGGGTATATCCAAAAGTACTCAATGTGATTACATAAGTGAAAAATGTCTTAGATAAAGCGGGAAATTTTATCTTGTGTATTATCGGCAACATTTATTCTGGTGTTAAGAATTTTATCATGTATTAATTGTGCAGGAATGATTTTTATTGTTGTGTTCTTTTATGATAGAAATAAAGACAAAATGATGATGATGAATAAGTTGCTGATCTTTTTTATGTTTTTTACAATCTTTTTTTATACATTTTGAATTACTCTACCATTAAACATTCTTCTTCTTATATCCTTATAATCTTTCTGTCTTCTTGTAAGATACGTTGTTTTATGATAATTTAAACTTTTATCAGCATGGCAATTTTTCTTCTTTTTCTCATTTGTTGTAAAACTTTTCTTTTTCTTTTCAACGTTTTCTACATTATTCAAACTCCATAAAAGTGTCTGAAGAAACTCTTTAGATCTCTTACCACAAGAGGTTTTTCCTGTATAATCTTCTGCGCGTCATCTAATTTCCTCTTTTCACTATTCTTTAAGCAGTACTGTTTTTTTGTTCTCTTCTCTGTAGTGTAGTTCCTATTTTCCCAATAGGCTCTGCGCATTGGAAAAATATATCCTATAGATTAGACGCAGGACTGTGGTCGACTAGGTCTCTATCGAATATACTAGACTTAATTGTGTGTGCCAGCTAGCTCAGAGGTCACAAGAAACTTTCTCGAATTCACAAGAAGGGATTAGTCTCTGACAACCGCATGAACATGACAACTTTGTTTCCCCAAGATAAAACGTATCTTCAGAGGCGTGGAAACAATAGATAGATATTTCACTCAGTCAATCGTGCATGCTTCGTTTCACTAGAGGTGCAGAGAAAGTAGAAAGACGTGCATTTTCAATTAAAGGTTTTATTGAACAGTCTTCTTTCTCAAGCATAAGAAATGAACTGCTACAATCGTAACACTATTTGTAAAATATAATGCGTACTGTATAAATAGTAGAATAACATAATACTGTAAGAGCATTGTATGGTTCCTTAAGCATGTATAAATACATACATAAATAACAGAGGCTAAAAGTACTCAACTGGTGCTTCTAAAATACGCCTACCCCGGTGTACCTAACCTAAGACTAGTACGAGGGAAGAAGTAAGTGAGGTGTAGCATAAATTTAGTATTCTTTTGCCAAGAATCTGCTCAAGATTTCTCTAAGGTTCTAATCAGCTCTGTACCTTAGTTTAGAATGGAGAAGGTCAGTCTCGGGACTCGATTTCCCAACAACCCTCAAGGGTAGCTTGGAAACACTGGAGCTGGATTTCTCGGCAGGAGAAAAGACAGCGTCTCTCTCAGTGTGTCTGCTGGATAGTCGGCTTCCTTTGGCACTTGCTGTAGCAGGGCGCATCGGGCAAGTAGATAGTCGAACTGCTCCAAACCACCGTGTGTTTGCTTGGGCAAGTGTCGGCATATTTATACCTTGAAGGTGCCTTGTTTGAAGTATGGTTGGACATAATAACGCCATCAAAGACTCTCAGTTCTTTGAAAACTCCATGAGTTCTTGGACAAATCCATATTCAAGCAAGGGGAAGTCCCTGACTGCTGAAGGCGGGTTTTTCTAATAAATCGTTGTGGATTTTCGGAACTAGTGGAAGTAGCCCTGCCGTATTTGGGCTGCATGAGCTATGCCTAAATATGGTTATGATTTCTATGCCTATATGAGGATATGGTGATTTATACCTATATAAGGGCATGAATCGGGAAACTTACAATAGGGTTCTAAAATGATACATAACACCCACTCCACGTTATCATGTTCATCTACGTTCAAGCACTAAAACATATAATCTAGAGCATGTGTTTACAACCCCCAAAAATCATATAAAATGCATTTGAAATGGTTGTACACTGAAGCACTCCTACCCAATATATAACACACCATACAGGTTTGTAACTCACCTCTGAATTACTATTGTAGAATATGAAAATTTCAGAAACTCCTAAATAATTTTCTTTCCCACACGATATATGTGATGCAACACTCTTAACAAGATAAAACCAGTAATAGCAAATTTTCCCTTTCATTTTGCACAGAAATTAATGTAAGTAACAAATCAAAATACTCCCTTAATGTTTTCAAATTCTAAAGCCTGTTTCTATTGTATACACATATTAACCCTTTAGTACGCTCTTCTAAAAGTGCCCAATCTGGTACTGTAACTTACTGGAGTTGCAACTCCACCGTAGTGCCGCAGTGTAGCAGCGGGAGGGAGTCGCAAACACTTACAGGACTTCTTAAACCTATTTCCAACAATAGTAGTATTATTTTTTTAAGAACATACCTCTTCTAAACATAGTACTGATTTGGAAAAACATACTTTAGAAGCATAGCACATATATGTAATATCATTTCATATTTTAAAACCACACTTAACTTTCAACACTTCCCCCATCCTGCTTAATCCTAGTTTCCATAGCCACAGTTTCTACAACATTTAACTATACCAGCAGGTCTAATGTTCACCATATTTTCAAATTCAGCACACTAGCTTACAAATGAGAATAGCAGGTGTGGTTAACTTTTGCAAAATATTACCTTATCCTGTCTACTGTACCTTTCAAACTCTTTTCTGAACCAACCAGAAAGATCCTTGTTCTGCAAAGTAACATGCATCATATTTCTGAGTACACAAGGTTTATGAACAACCACATTAGTCATCTGCTTTTTCTAAAACCACATCTTCTCCACCATTTTACATACCTCTCATTCCACCAACTAACTTACTCAGCTACAGACGTCTTTTCAGGCCTTATACACATCCCTTCAAAAAGGCTTACAGTATAGATCGTAGGGCACAGCCATATGTTCGGGGACAAAAGGTATGCTGCACACAGAGGTATTGACAAAGACCTAGCTTTGCAAAATGTGGATATTGAATAGTTTGCACAGAGAGGTTTAAAGTTCCACAAAATGATGCCTTAGGTTAAAACTATTTTTCATCTCCAACCACCTGACCTCATGATTGTGCACTGTAGTGGCAATAACCTAGACACATTGACTGGGGTAGGATTGGAAATCCTAATGAAGAATACCTTTGCACAACTGATGTCGCTTTTCCCTCACACTGTCTTTCTATACTCTAATATATGCCAAGGATAGAAATGGGAGTGGTCAAATCAATTCTGTCTGCAGAAAGCTGTTTCTGGTTACCTCAGAGACCATAACATGGGCTCTATCTATAACAACAATCTGTGTTTTCATATGCATAAAATCTGTGGAAGTGATGAAGTTCACTTTACTGAAGAGGGGAACAGAGTGTTTCTCAACAACTTTTTTTTGTTTAATAAAAGCTTCATTATAATGTAATACAAATGTACAGAATTATCCAGGCTATGAAATAGATTAATTATAAACAAAAATAGCATTTAAATAAAGAAAAGATAAATTGTAAAATGAACTTATTGAAATAGTAAAATAATTCCGCACTTACCAAATTGCAGAGTTATATTTTGCAATGAAAGAAAAATATAGAAAAAAAAGAAGATAGAGAAGAGAAGAAGAGGGGGGAAAAGTAGGGAAATTTGGAAAAATAAGAAAATACGTAGTACATATTTATATATGCATCACATAACAAAGTTTATATTCTATAATGACTTATTTCATATTGCAACTCCATGTCATATACCTGCTTATCTCATATAAAGGCAAAGGCACAAAAGTATTTATGATAGTAAAGAGGAAATGGAAAACCTGTCATGGGGGCTGCAAAACCATAGTAGAATCCTTGGAGGGTTGATGCTTCTTGTTTAAGTAACTAGTAAGCGGAGAACAGAAGAGGTCCTTATTAATCATCTGTAATGTAGATGCAGCTAATGCTGTACACATCTGTTGTGAGAACAATGAAGATTCCACTAGCTAGTAACATGTAGATTTGTTGTGTTCTTCCAGTTAGATGTAATAACTTGAAACACAATGGCAAGTGACAGGTCTAAAAATGTTCCTTGTTTGGGGCCAAGAGCATGAGGACCTTCCCTGAAAGATGCATTGAATATCAAAAGGGAAGTTACGGAACAAATAGTAGAGATAGTTCAACATATCTGTACGCCAAAAGGTTATAATCACCAGACATTGTAAAAACATATGTAGGTACATGACATGGAGGGTGTTACAAGACCAACACATTGTTGGAAGAGTTGTGTTGTATTTATGCAAAGAAAACGGGGCAATATACAATCTATTTTTAAAAATAATAAAGAGTTTGTGCAGTACTGGCATTGCATGAGGTGTGGTGTATCATGTTCCAAATTAAGCCCCCGACCTTTAAAGAAAAGGAATGCTGAAAGTCAGTCTCCCACGTTAGTTCAGTTTTAGATCTGAGATGGGAAGGGGTAATGTAAGAAAGATATATATATATATATATATATATATATATATATATATATATATATATATATATATATATATATATATATATATATATATATATATATATATATATATATATATATACATATACATACATACATATATATATATATATATATATATATATATATATATATATATATATATATATATATATATATATATATATATATATATATATATATATATATATATATATATATATATATATATATATAGATAGATACTTTGAGTGATGATGAAAGCACAATTGGGCCAGGTGGTGAGACACAGGAACATACAGAACATTGTGCTTGATTAATCATGGACATATTATATAGAAGAACACCTTTGAGAGACTCATATTTGATGGCATAAGCAGAAGAAAGACCACATTTATTTAGAATTTCTGAAAAATATTGATGGATTTATTATGCCCTATAGAGGATTATAAAAATTCTTGTAACAGAGACATGGGTCGTATAAGATACTGGAAGATACTAAACCGAGTATTTAATAGATAGAGCAGTGAACGATCTAGGAGGTTTCCATAACTATGCTAAAGAATAAAAAGGAAAAGGTGACACAAGTGAATATTCTAGTTTATGCAAATATTACTAGGTGGTGAAGTAGTGTCTTTAATACCGGGTAAGACTTGCGTTAAAACAAAAGCAGTATGATATTGTTGAAAATTTAGAAAACTCACACCACTCAATTCTTTAAGTTTACAAATAGATACTAATGAAATATGCGATTATTCCCATTCCACAAAAATACAGCAAGCGATTGGTTTAGTAAAGTAAAGAATTTGAAGGGAAGTTTAATGAGTAACATGGACAAGTAAAAAATAATTGAACGATAGAAACATCATCTTTATAGTAGCCAATCTGCCCTACCAAGACAGATATAGAGGGGACCCCTTCTCCATCATTTGATGAACCTTGTGCTGGACATCATCTACATTTATTTGAATTGTCCTTGCCATGGAGGTAGAGTATTTAATTCTCAGACTCTTGATAAAGTATGGTGACCAGTTAAGCCCAGTGCCATCAAACATATGTTTCAGACGATACTTATTTAGGGGAAGTACCTCAGATTTTGAAAATTTCAATTTATATCCAGACAAATTAGAATAGGTTGATAAAAGATAAGTAAAAACTGGTATTGATGATTCTGGTTCAGAAACATAGAGGATCACGTCATAAGCATATACAGTAAATTTGATCTCAATGTCTTTTTGTCAGAAGCAATGAAATGATTGGGATTTTATCAGTACATGCAAAAAAGGTTAGGGTTAACATAAAAATCAAAGGAGATAAAGGGCATCCCTGTCTCGTACCTCTTAGAAGAGGGAAATATGAAGACTGAATGCCATTTGAAAAAACAGATGTCATTGGAGAAGAATATAATATGGCTATATATTTGAGAACATTTGGACTAAAACCATGCTACTTGAGAACCCACTTAATAAATTTCCAATTTGCAGGGTCAAGAGCATTTTCGGCATCCAAGGTTATAGCAGCCAGAGGTGTATTATTAGCTGAAGCCATATGTAAAATATCTAAGAACACTCTAGAGTTATCAGTCATGTGTCTTCCTTTAATAAATCCAGTTTGTTCAAATCTAAACATATCCAAAATAAGAGGAGACATTCTTATAGATAGAATCTTTGCAAACAGTTTGCAATCTAAATTGATAAGAGAGCTTGGTCTATAATTAGCACATGAGGATTTATCTTTGTCCTTCTTAGGGATTAAACATATTATAGCCTCCAAAAAAGTACCTTTGGCCTTGTCCTGTGAGATAAAATGCTGATATAAGGTGAGCACATGTGGGTGTATAGGATGCGAAAAGCAAGAATCAAATTCAGCAGAAAAACCAAGCGGACACAGTGCTTTATCCTTAGGCAGTGCATTTAGAGGGAACTTTAATTCAGAAATCGAAATAGGCTCATTTAAAAAAGAAATATCCTGTATCTGCTGTTCTCTTGGTAGGAGGGAGTGAAATTAAAAATCTAATAACTCATCTGTGGGAAAGTGATCTGGTGGGTAAAGATTTGTATAATAATCAGAAAAACACTTTCAGATTTCGGTGGTCATCTATAATCTTAACTATTTGGACTTTTGGGACTTAATCTTCAAATAGCTAGCAAGTAATTTACCGGCCTATTTTTGCCCACCGTAAAATTTGGAATTGATTTTTCATGAGGCTCCAGTGGCTTCATTCTGCTTCATTCGGGTTCAATCTCTCGATTCTTTGTTGAATTCAAATTTGGCATTCATTAAAGGTTGTAACACATTGTTGTTCTTGGATATGAAAAATATATGTTCTAATTGTTTAATTAAATTGAAGCAATGTTGAGGATCCTTTAATAGCTTTTGTCTTTTTGGCCATGACATAATTAATTATATGTCCTCGGGCAGAAGCCTTAAAAGCATCCCAAACTATGTGAAATGGCATATCAGGTGTGTTAAATATTTAAAAAGAACTCTAGTAAAAAACCTTCAAAATTCTATGCAACTTCCTTATCTTTCAGTAAACTATTATTAAAGCGCCATCTATTTGGTTTCCGAGACTTGGGTAATAAATCCAAATGAATAATAACAGTGGCATGATCTGAAATCAAAATTGACCCAATTTCAGCATGTGTAAGTGTGGCAACTAGGGGAGGAGAAAGAAATATATAATTTATTCTGGATTGGGATTTATGGGTAGGTGAATAAAAGGTGTATTCCAGTGTGTCTGGAGAATATAACCTCCAGGCATCAGCTAGATCTCTAGAATGAATAAATGGTGTAAATGTCTTCTGCATTTTATTTGGAACGTATTTAACTGTAGATTTTCTATCTAAAAAAGGGTCTTCTCTAAAATCTGATTGAAATCACCACCTACTATTAGATTTACATTTGGACGGGAGCGCAGCATAGCAGACATGTTTTCCCAGAATCTCACGTCAATACCGGTAGGACCCTAAATATTAAAGATGGAGATAGGTGTGTGATGTATAGAGGCATGTATTAGCACCCATCGACCCTCCAAATCTTTCTTCTCTTTCTCTATAACGAAGGGAAGGGTTTTGTGAACTAGTATAATGACCTCATTTTTGGGTTTAAGGGCTGGAGAACAAAACACTTGGTCAAACCAGTTTTTACGCAGGGAGTATAAATCTTTGTCGATTAAAGTAGTAAAGTAATATTACATTTAAGACATGCTAAATGCGTAAGTACTCACTGCTTCTTAATAGGATTGCACAAGCCCTCGACATTCCAAAAAACAACCTTAAGAACAGTTACCATTGCAGAAAACTAACATACATATTAAAACTACAATAACTATAAAATGTATCAAAACAACTAGCCATCTGAATATAGATATCTCAAGAGATGACTTAACATTCATGTTCGATGGAGATCTGTAATGTATACTGAGACCAGAGAAAAAGAGAGGAAAGGGTAAGCAAGAAGGAAAAGAAACATAAGAAAAAGAAATAAAAATAAAGGAAATAGTGAATCTGATAGAGACCAAGAAGATGACAAAAAGCCAAAAGACTTCAGTCATGAAGAAAGTGGGACATATCCAGTGTGAAGAGAATATGATGTAGGGGTAGAGCATGGCAAAGAAGAAAAACAGGCAACAGGCCAAGAACAGACAAAAATTGGACAGCAATGACCATGGAGTCAGTCATATTGTAGAAAAAAGAGATAAAAAATATAAAGACAATGACACCAGTTATACAAATTATTGAAGCTGACAAGTCAATAATACAAATAAATCAACAAATAGAAATGCAAAGTACATAGATGACGAATAAACAACACTCACTAAGACATGAGGATAATATGTAAAACGTAGGTCTGGGAAGGGAGGTATTTGGGAGACAATACACAAAAAAGGGAATCTGGATTACCAAACAACTGCAAAAGAGAATAAAGAAATAGCAAGTTAAATAAGTACCGAAAATATCAACAAGATCATGATCACCATTAACAATGTAAAATTGCCATTAAAAATGTTAAAGCTAACTCTCTGAAAAAATAGACATAGACAATTCAAAGAAAAGGGGCCAAAGTACCCACATATGACAGATTAAGAAACACTGAAGAAATAGTTGAAGTCTTTCCAAGATCCATTACTTCCCCCTTGTGTTGAGAGATACATTTCCTCAGGTCTTCTGGACAGTCAAACTAAAACGTTTGATCTTTATAGGTGACTTTAAAGAAACAGGGGTGCACCAGACCATGTCTTGCATTCATGGATCTTAGAGTAGGGCAGATGGATAAGAACTCTTTCGGACGAACTGCAGTTGCACGTGCAACATCTTGGGAGATAAAGACTCTCTGACCAGACCATAGCATTTGCTTCCTTTATTTGGCTGCGTTAAAACAATAAACAACTCTGTGTATTCCAAGAAAAGAACAATTATTCATCTGGGATGGCCAACACTTGAGGTACCAACAGGTTTAGGGCCAATTTGGTGAGCACATTGTAGATTGAGATGTGTTCCTTCTTTAACACCCACCAATTTAGGAATGTGAACTCCGAGAAAGGCAAACAAGTCTGACATCTCCGTTCCTTCTGGAATACCATAAATTCAGAGAATGTTTCACCTATTTCGATTTTCTAAGTCTTCTGTGTGCTGCTTCATGAGCGATATCGCCTTGATCATGTTGTCGATTTTGGGGGCCGCATCCTGCACTTCATTGATCCGTTGTTCAACATTAGACACGTTGAACTCAAAAGTAGATAATTTTTCTGGAAGATGTTGAATAGTGACATTAGTCTCCATTACAAAAGGTTTCTGATGCTTAATCTCTTCCATAAGGTCCTCCAAAGTCAAAGGCAAAGGAGATTTTGTAAGGATCCAGGATCTTTTTTTGTCACTTGGTAGGAGCATTTGCGTCCTTACTTACACATGGCATGATTCTGGATGAGGTGACAGCCTTCTGACAACAGCATGAAGAGTAGTCCATATGCAAAAGGAGAGTGCTACAGAAGATGCTGTAGAAAAGTCTCAATGTCACACAGGGAAAAATGCCTGAAGGGTGTGCGTCGCTCTGTGATGTCACACGTGACACCAAAAAGTAGGAAATCGCACAGAACATATTATTGTAAAAGGAGTGAAGAAATACCAAAATTGGCCCAGACTTTAAGCACAGTGCTAAAACAAAGAACAAGTTCATGTAGAGTGAATATCATTAGCATACTGCTATTTTGTAGCTCCACAGCTTACCTGAGCAGGCCTAGGGGTTCAGGGTATTTCTACCCTGCCCCCTCTTCTTATTTTTTTAAATTTTTTATTAATCCATGATAGTCACAATATATTGCAATGCATTAAAATATTCAATAGTTTAGAACAAGACACACATTACAGTCTTAAAAAGCAGTTAACAATGCATACAATTACATTGCAGATCTAGAATACATGACAATTCCTTAAAGTGCAAGTGCATAGGCCATTGAGATGCGTCCCCGGCATAACACATCATTCATCCATATAGGACACCACCGGCCCCCATAACTCCATGCTTAGTTTCCTTTTCTGGCACCTTTTAGTACATATAGACTATGTTCTAAATTCAACATGGTTGAGAACCTAGCCCTTCATAATTCAAAAGACGGTGCATCTTTCTGAAGCCACATTGAGGCAATACATAGCCTGGCTACAGCTATAGCTAGAAAAATCAGATATCGGTGTTTATAAGCCTGCTGGTCACATTCATCCCTTTCCACCACCCCCAACAATACATGAGTAGCTGACAGTCGTACTGGACCCCCCAAGATTTCCACTAAAAACTTCTCTAGGTGCACCAGGAAGTTACTTAAATGCCTACATGTAAAAAATATGTGCACAATGTCAGTGTCCTCTGTTCAACAATGAAAACATCTTTTGTCCGGCCCCATTTTAACAACCTGGCTGGGGTATATTAAAGGTTGAACACGGTCTTATAGTGTTGGTCCCGGAGATTAGACATCATCAACCTTTTTTTCTTGTGACTCCATTCAACAGAGTAACAAGGTGTCTGCCAACACTTTCTGGTTTGAAGTGTTGGCAGCGAATCCGGTCACAGGCTCGAGATCGGGAGGGCTCATGGATCCTCTGCACCCATATTTGGATATCTGAGAAATATTTAAATTTCACAGGAACTGCTTAACAGGTTTACACCATTTAACAAAAATAGTGCTTTCTGAACCAAGAGCTAACTTTTTGCGAAATCTGGTATAATTTGTTCAACAGTTCGGGCTGTAGCTGTGTCTAAATTCTCTGGAAATTAACCTGGACAAAAGCAGTCTGGGACCCCCCTTTTTCTCAGCCCCCGCCTGATGAATCACCCTTAAACTTTCAAGACAGCAGCTGACCTGAACACCACATTAGTTTTGAAAATCTCATGAAGATTTGGCATACAACCCTAAATATATTGGTAAATCAGTTTCAGTTTCAAAGAACTTTATTCGGTTAAAAACAAATAACCATAAAAGTAACAAGCATATAAAACAGGTTACAATAGTTGCAGCTCTTAAAGTTAGCTCAGTAAGGAGGAGCAAAAAGACAGATATTTAAACGGAAAAAGAAATAGACATTTAAAAAATTTCTGTTAGCATATGTTTCCGTGATTTAAAAACACTCTTTAGAAATTTTAAAACCACAGATACGGATAAAATCGTATCCATTCTCTGGAGCTCTAAAAAGGCAGGGCGACATCTGGTAAAATTCATTTCTTTTAAAAAAGGGACTATGATTTCTCTGCGTAGGGCACTATAGAGTCTGCAAAAGAAAAGGATATGGATATCTGATTGTTGTGAAGTGAAATCGCACGGGCAGAGGGGCAGAGTACGTGTCCATGAGTTCATTCTAGGAAAAGACACCAATCTAAAAAATATACAAAATCTAAAACGAGTTAAAAGAAAACGATCATAGTTTGTCATAGGCAGGGATAGATATGGCTGTACAGACTTAATCTCACATAAAATCAGAAGGTGTGACTGTACTGAGTGTTGGTAAATCAAAAAATGCTTCTCTTACGGAAACTAGGTCCTAACTGTAACTACCTACTGGTGACCAGTAACTTGTGTCCTTGGATGCCAATTTCATGCTTTTCACAATCAAAATGCCAGGTCTTTTTCCTTTAACGTAACCTTTTGTTATAAGCTATCAGGCTTTGTGAGAGGACGGGTGAGGATATACACCATTACTTACCGTATGGCCAGATCTAGGATCCCAAGACGTGGGTCCAGAACATTGAAGACACCCTGAAAAGAGAGAAAGGGCATGGGGCAGAGGCAGGAAAAAATGTAAAGGAAATTAAAAGAGAACTAGTGCTCACAAGAAGGGGGCCTAAGAGACAGACTTAAATCAGGAAGAGAGAGGAGATTGTGGTCAAAGAGAAGGAGAAGAAGAAGTGCGGTGGGAAGAGATAGGAAAACAAGGAACTCAGTGGAGAAAGAGAGGAGGACAGCCATGAGGATGGAAGCAAGGAGCAAATATCGAGAGACATGGGGAAACTGGCAATGAGGATCACTAGACAGAGGAATGGTGGATGGTGCCGATTAACGCCCTTCATCCCACCACAACCTGGGAGGATTGCGGCCACCTGAGTGAGTCCTAATAGGAGAACTATTTGATTTCCACCCCAAAAAGGGAAACAAAAGTCATGTTATGCCTTTTTTACATGGTGTAATTCTAGGTGGTGGTGAAGCTGAAAATATTGCACAGCCCTATTGTCTGACAATCATACAATGTGCAATACAGTGTGCATGGGTGAATTGTGAAATCCATGGCCATATTTAGTGACAGACAAATGAAGGGGCAATCAACAATATTTACCAAGTTTGAAAAATAGGCCATGAATGGAGTGACTTAGAGAGCCACATGGAGGAGTGGAATCTGTGCGGACAAGGTCTTAGGAATGTTTCTTCCAGTGGGGTTACCATTCTTCTTTGCTTGGTATGAGAATTCTGTAAGATAAAACCTTGTGCTATGAGGTGCATCATTTTGGGTCATATATCCTATCCTAGCTCACCCATCTCAAACCCCTAAATATTACTAAGCAGTATAGGAGGATAGATACCGAGAAACAACAAGGAACGCTTATAATACTAACAGACAGGTAAGAAAGAAGTGAGCAATTTGAGCCAAAGCAATTATACTTACCTGGGTTGACTTTTCTTTTCCTGAGGAATGTCAGTGGCTCCACTAGAAATCTAGCGACAGAGAAAAGGGGAACAGAATTACTGAATTATACAACCAGACAATGTAGAGGCTCATCAAAAAGAAAAGTCCTTATTTTTCTTTAATTTGTGACATAATAATTAAACAACATTAGAAGATACACAAACAGAAAGCCTATGAAGCCGTATTTCTTCCCATCCCTCCGGAGGCATGTAACCTTTAACTTTGGCTTGTCGCCATAACCAACTCAGAACTACTATGTTGGTTCATATGCCTTCCCACAAGGCAAGTATTAAGTATGCCATAATAAAAATACAAATATATGCAAAATGCAATTCTCAAAACATTATAAAATCCCTACTGATAGAGCTTAATACAGATTACCATAATTCAAATGTCCATTCCCACAGTTTGTTCAAGTGGAACACGAACACCAAAACACTGGACATTTGTAAAGTTCCATTGAATGAAATACCACACTACAGGCTTTAGCACAGTGTGATACCAATCCATATCTGAAAGCATAATGTCTTTATCTTATGCTTTGCACACTGAGTAGGTCAGGATTTACGGCTTTGTCGTAACATTTCATCATACAGAGATCAAACCTATGAAATCTGGCATGACTTTTCCAATTAAAGTGATGAAGCCTTTGCCCTTTAGCATTGCCTCTGCACTTTATGTAACACCAGCCTATTCTGATGCACATAATCTGGCAACTATCATGCATACATTTATAATATGAAAAATATGTAGAAAAATACTGCTTTCAAAACAATATACAACCTCTCTCAACAGGGCCTCACAAGAATCAGTAAAGTGAAAACCAGCAGGTTTTTCAGGGTAGTGGCCACCGTCAAAACCCTTGCCTGCTATGGTATTCTGGGAGATTACATGTAACAAAATACCTGTCTATGACCTTTAACAGAATGCGATAACACCCAACTGATAAATAGCAGGCTTGAGACATGTTTAATGAGCTACTTAAGAGGGTGGTACAATCAGGGCAGCAGTCCCTCTATTAGCATTTTATTTATAGACCCTGGGTACATGTACTGCCACTTCACTAGGGACTTAAAAGTTAGTTAAAGTATGCCAATTGGGGATAAATCAATATTACCATGTTTTATGGAGTGAGCACATGCACTTTAGCACTGATTAGCGGTGGTAAAGTGCGCAGAGTCCTAATGCCAGAAAAATTTCGATCAGAAAAAATGGAGGAAGAAGGCAAAAGTTTGAAAGACAGCCACCCTAATTCTGACAGGTCTAACACCTGCTATATTCCGGTCTGTGCTGCTGCACAGATGCACTGCAATACCATGTGTGTGCCCCTGAAAGTTCAAGCACAGGCAGCTAGAAAAAAAAGCAAAATGATCAGAGCAGTGTGGATGGAAAGCACTTTTTTGTGGAAACACATAACGTCTGGCTAATCAAAACATACTACTGGCTCCCAACATGTAGGCGGAGCCAATGCCCCTCTCCTGGTGTTTCACACATAATTGGTGACAGCTGAACTGTCAACCCAGACCATAAAAATGAAACATATCCCCAAGCCTCCACTACCCTAAAAAAACAATGGGGCAGATTTACAAGCCACGTGCGCCACTTTTGCGTCATTTTTAACATGGTGAAAATTACGCAAAAATGGCGCAAGGGGCTTGTAAATCTGCCCCAATGTGTTTACACTTCCATCCCTTGATCTCTTCATGGGCCTGCCCTGCATTCTCTAATTCAGATTCCAGGCCCTCCAAGAATAAACAAACATAAGAAATGCACCTGAAAACAGGCGTCCTTTAAAAACTAACCCATCAAAAAACATTCTGTAACGAACATATCTAAAGTTACACAATATTACGAAGTAATGCACAAATTCTTAGGTTGAACGTTGCATTATTGACTGCAGGCAAAGGATGAGTGGCGCTTTCCCTCCAGTGTTAAAATCCAAAATATTTCTTCCTATTGCACAATATGGGTTTTGTGCTCAAACAGTGCTGTTAAATCAACCATCAACTAGAAATGAATGTTTGTCAGTAATCGAAGGCCAGCAATAAAAGCAGAGGTGTCGACAGCCGCCGCTTGTGCACTGAAGTTCCAGTGCTGTCTCCTTTCTCCTTTGATAGCTTCTTCCCGAACAAGCTCTTGTTTACAAGACGCAGCATTTCGGGTCAGCGGTGTTAAGCAGGGTCAGTCCCAATTGGTACCTAGCTGTCATAACTGAAGGGAGCTAAAAGAGAGGAAAGTCTATTCAGAGAAGCTATTGATCAATGTCAGCGGGTCTCCTCTCCCAAGAAGTGAGGACGTGTGACTGGTCCTAATTATCTATTAGCTACGGGGAGTTTATCTGCAGAAAAGGGATTACGGCCATCAATACGGGCCAGTTACTTCATGTGACATCTTGAAAGGATACTTTTGCAGAATATATAATACATACACGTGTTGACTAAAGATTATTTTTCTTTATTAACTATACATTGCAGGAAATAATTTCAACCTACAGCCCTTTTGAAGCTAAGTGTGCAGTTTTACGTTTCAATAGTTGTTATTGGTTTCGTCATTAAACAAAGACTCCATTAATGTGCTCAGTTTTAAAGATGTTCAGCTGTTGTTTTGTAACATATCACTTAAGGGCATGTTAATGTTTTAAACGCCAGTCATTATATAGTTTGCATTTCAGGTATGAACACTAAGCAGCTGTGCCTATGTTTTGAAAGGCATTATTACAACTGACTCTGACGGTGTAAAATTGCTTCCCCTTTTTTTACAATATCTAGGCCTAGCCTGGAGAGTCAGATGCATCTTGTTAAGTTAATTTTGCAGGTCTCCAAATGTGAGAGGGACATATTTCCCCGGCAGGCATACATTGGGTATTTGAGCAACCTGTACCACATGGTCAGCGACTAGCTGCCGCCTCCCCCCCAATCCGGCACCCCACACCAAGGAACGTGGACACGAGACGTGTTTACTCTTTGGAAGGCGGGCGCTAGTCGCCCGGCCGTATTTATTAAAGTATGAAATTAAAAAGGGTTTTAATTGCATAATCAACAATGAAATACAAAAATCAGCAGGACATTCAGTTATACAATCGTTATCAACAAGTTTGAGAGCCTGACCTTAACAAAACTCTAATACAAGTTGTTACTAGCTTAACTAAACATCCTATCTTGATTTTTGTACATTTCTGGCCATATGGCAGGGTCACTACCGGTGTCAGGTCCTACAAGCTGCGCCTTCCCCTTAGAAGTGCGCATGCGCAGTGTTACCCCGGGAATTGCCCGGTCTACGCCCCAAACTCCATTTACCCACTAAAGGAGGGCCCTTACTCTGCGCCGGTGGCGTCATGAGTCCACGCGCGCGGGGTGGCTACCAGCCTAAGGAAAGCGTGAACTACTCCTACCCGCGCTCCTTTGCATATTACCTTGCCCCTGGAGTACTGGGAGTGGCCCGCAGGCCCCTCCCCCTGGGCGGGAACCTCCATAGGATGATGCCCGCCCCCTCAGACCTCAAATATGTGCTCACCGATAATGACCTTACCGCATGCCCCATACCTAATAAATACGACGACCTATGGAAAAAAGTCTAAAGGACAACTACACTGGCTAATAAATAACAGTATCCACGCATAGCTAAAGGGGAAAAAAGGCCTAACGACACATGGCATAAAATTACAATTCGGTTCACGCATGTTGCTCATAATCACAATATCTACGTATATCTACAAAGGGAAAAAAGGCCTAAAGACACATATCTTCAAATATATTTCACTTCACACATCACTTTTCTACAAAGGGAAAAAAGTCCTGACAACAGATCACAAAATACAACAACAGCCTACTCTCTCCCGTGGTCTATACCTATGAAACTTACCATTAGACCGGACATAACGCTGCTTAAACTTTGTACCAAGGGATGGTGGGTGGGAAACAAAGAAGCCCCGAACGCGGGGCACAACGTTGAGCGAGGGAGCGTCCAGGGACAAGGGGGTCTCCTGGGCGCTCCCTACCTCTTATTCCCGAGGGGCCGGGTGGCCCCTCCTAACGCCCGCCCCCCCCGACCCGGAACCAGTCCATTGATTCCGGGTCAGGAGGGGCGCCGGCCAATCGGCGGTGGGCCGCGCCCCCAGGGCACGCCCCCACCGTCGAATGACCCGAGGGGAGAGGGGGTGAGGCGGTCGCCGCGCCGCCATGCGTGCGGGGGGGCCGAGGGCCCCCCCTTTTCACATGGTCAGCGACTAGCTGCCGCCTCCCCCCCAATCCGGCACCCCACACCAAGGAACGTGGACACGAGACGTGTTTACTCTTTGGAAGGCGGGCGCTAGTCGCCCGGCCGTATTTATTAAAGTATGAAATTAAAAAGGGTTTTAATTGCATAATCAACAATGAAATACAAAAATCAGCAGGACATTCAGTTATACAATCGTTATCAACAAGTTTGAGAGCCTGACCTTAACAAAACTCTAATACAAGTTGTTACTAGCTTAACTAAACATCCTATCTTGATTTTTGTACATTTCTGGCCATATGGCAGGGTCACTACCGGTGTCAGGTCCTACAAGCTGCGCCTTCCCCTTAGAAGTGCGCATGCGCAGTGTTACCCCGGGAATTGCCCGGTCTACGCCCCAAACTCCATTTACCCACTAAAGGAGGGCCCTTACTCTGCGCCGGTGGCGTCATGAGTCCACGCGCGCGGGGTGGCTACCAGCCTAAGGAAAGCGTGAACTACTCCTACCCGCGCTCCTTTGCATATTACCTTGCCCCTGGAGTACTGGGAGTGGCCCGCAGGCCCCTCCCCCTGGGCGGGAACCTCCATAGGATGATGCCCGCCCCCTCAGACCTCAAATATGTGCTCACCGATAATGACCTTACCGCCACAGGCCAGTATTGTTAACCGACGATCTGGCCTCCCCCTCTAGGCCCTATCTAAGGACTCATCCTCCTACCCCAGCCCTCTAGCCAAGCCCAGATATTGTCAGCCCATAGGACATTACCCTCTTCTGTCAGATGAACCCCGTCCTTCAAGTAATACTTTTGACCCCAGATGCACCCATGAGGTATTGACTGTAACACGGGGGTTCGGAACAACCTATCCAACCGTGTGTTGATCCTCTTTACCGAGTGATTCAACGCCCTGACTGAATCGCCCCCCCGCCACTGAAGTCGAGGTATTAGTTGTGACCATACTAGTGTGCACCCGGGGCAGGTCCTAGCTATCCAACCCGCTGTTGAGATAATCTCCTCAATCAAGATGCGCCTGCCCATTGTTGCCAAATCGTTCTCCCCAAGGTGAAGTATCACCACTGACGGTGGAGCCCGCTGGCGTGCTAACAGCCCTTGGAAGAATCCCCTAAACTCGTGAAGACACAACCCTCCTCTGCCAAAGAACGTGATATTCAACCCTAGTTGTGCCGCCCTTTCCTTCTTGTCACCTGACAGGAAAACACATTCCGCTCGCTTAACATATGAATGACCAACAATCCAGACATTGTTCTTTGTTGTTCCCTGGTCGCCGCTCCGTGCCGATGAATATTGGCGGTGCCCGACGACAAATTCCTCCCCTGCGTAACAGGTCTGAGAAACTGTAAGAGAGCGGAAAAGAGACCAAGCGTGAGTGACAGGTAATCATAGCATGTCAATCCGAACATAACGTTTATAGCAGTCTGACGACCACCTCCCAATTGTCTTCACTCTTTCAACTGGGAGGCCCCCCGCCACCGCCTCAGTTGCTGCCCCAATCCTGAAGGAATGAGATCCAAAATCTCTAGGATCAAGACCCGCTTTTGTAACCCCTATTTCGAACACTCTCCTGAATTGATACCTGGTCAAGGGGCTCCCGTCGGCGTGACAGAGCAGCGCCCTGCCTGCTGAACCGACCAATAATCCCATGAGTGATTCCACATGCCTCACCGGGCAGCACGGGTTGGCGGGGGCCCGTTGCAGAACTATGGTGTGACCCCTACCTTCTTGATCGGTCTTTGATTTCTGGATAATCACCCACATGGTGTCACCCCTTATCGTCACCCCAGCCTTCTGCAAGCCACCTAGTATGTCAGCCTTAGATCCTGCCACAAGTTCACTAATTCTCAGTGCCCCATAAAATGCCAGGGAGAATGCCGCCCTAAAAAGAAACACTTCCCACTCTGAGTTACAAACAATCTCCAGCGTGCCCAGTAAGGCTGTTAGCCGGGCCAACCCCATGGGCTTCCTCTTATCCTTCTGGTGACCTTGAATGCGGCGCCATCCCCTTAAAGCCTTGCGTATCATAAAGGTATTGGTGGGATCCCGGAAGCCCCTAGCTTGAGCGAAGAATGACACTGCTGCCCTATGTCTGGTCGCCGCTGCCACTGAGCGCCCCTCTTTGTGCATCCCTTCTAAATAGGCTGCAAACCCATCCTCCTTCGCCCAAAGCACTTCCCACTGCGGCCCCAAGAAAGAACAATAAGACAGAAACGCCCCTTCGTACGCCGTCTTGGTCCTGGGGGCTAAGCTAGCGACCACGAGGTCTTGTAGTCTGGGGCACCAATCTGCCAAAGTACCGCTGGGAAGTGTGCTGGCGAGGGGTCTGCTGTGGGGAGATGTTCCCTGAAAACCTGCATTTTGAAGCGAGAAAGGGAGTCAGCAGCATTGTTCAAAACACCAGGGACATGTTTGGCTCTAAAATTAGCATTCAGTTTAAGGCACCGCAGAACAATCTCTTTGATCAGACGAAGTATGAAAGGACACCGCGCCCCCTGCTGATTGATACATTCCACCACTGTCATGTTATCTGACCAAAACACCACTGATTGGTTACATAGGTGTTCGGGCCAAACCATCAGTGCCACCCATATTGGAAAAAGTTCCAGGAAGCCAATGTTGCCGAGCAAACCCCATGTGTTCCATTCTTCTGGCCATTGTTGAGCGACCCACTTATTCCCTAGGATGGCACCAAAGCCCACACTACCGGCCGCATCGGTCCATAGTCCTAACTCCGCTGATGTAGTGAGCGGGCCGGGCCAGACCACCCTACCGTTAAAATCCTCCAGGAATGCCATCCAAATAAGCATATCCTGGCGAATTTCAGACGATAGGCGCGTGCGGTGGTGCCTTTCCTTCAGCCCCTGCATCGCGTGCGCGATGGAGCGAGAGAAGGGGCGAGCCATTGGGATGATTCTTAGTGCGAAATTCAGTTGCCCTACCACCTCCTGTAATTGCTGCAAAGTGACCTTCTCCTTCCGGAGGCATAACTGTAGCGACGTCTTGAATTTGCGCACCTTGTCCTTAGGTAGTCTAAAACATTTCTCCATCGAGTCAATCTCGATGCCCAGAAATTCCAAGCAGGTGGTCGGGCCCACCGTCTTCCCAGGCGCCAGCGGGACCCCAAAAGCCCGCATGAGCACGCAAAATTCCTGCAATGCTAGTGCGCACTCCCGAGAACCCGCTGTACCGAGGAAGAGGAAATCATCTAAGTAATGCATGACCCTTTGATGGCCTGTCACCTGTCTCATGGCCCATTCAAGAAATGAACTAAACATCTCAAAGTAGGCGCAAGAAATAGAACAACCCATAGGCATGCATTTGTCCATGTAGAACCTATCCCTAAAGGTGAAACCTAAAAGATGTTGGCCTGCCGGGTGGACTGGGAGGAGGCGAAAGGCGGACTCTATGTCTGATTTCGCCATCAGCGCCCCGGGTCCAGTGGCCTGTAATAAGGTCACAGCCTGATCAAAAGAGGCGTACTTAACACTACAGATACCTTCGTCAATGGCATCATTCAGTGAGGCCCCCTTTGGCGCTGATAGGTTATGAATCAATCTGAATTGCCCCTTCTCTTTCTTGGGGACAACTCCCAGTGGGGAACACACAAAATTGTGTACTGGCACTGCAGAAAAAGGGCCAGATATCCTGCCTAAGGAAAGCTCCTTGTCAATTTTGGCGGCCACCACAGCCGGATTGTGTGTGACTGATAATTGATTTCTACAGTGCGCACTGCCTGTGTATCCCCCGGCCGGGATCCTAAAACCTTTAGAAAAACCTTCCTGGAGTAGGGTGGCCGCTTTGTGGTCAGGGTATCTGTTCAAAAATGGAATCATTGCCACCACATCCACTGGAGTGGGGGGGCGTGACGTGTCTGACTTATAGTGGCTTTCCCCTACCCCTCTGTCCCGTGTTACCTTGCTTGGACCTACAGGTAGATTCTGGATGAGAGGGGTGCCCACAGGAGGCACAAGCATGCCTAAACTTACACGCGGCCCTTGTGCAGGTACGCTTATTAAAGTCCCAGCACACTCCTTTCTTCTCTGGCCCACCTGCCCTAAATTTCCCAGGTACTTCACTCGTTTGGGGGGGCCGAAAGGGCTGCTGCGGTCTGGTGAACACCCTGCCCGCACCGAACTGAGGGGGAGGTGCAGTGTCAGAGAACTGTTTGTGCCAGGCCATGGAATCTACCGAGTCCCATGGTAATGCTCTATTGAATTCCAATGCCTTCCTAAAATTTACATCATAACCCTTCCATGCTTCCCCAGAATACTGTTGACTCCACCCCACAATCCTGCTCGAGTAGCAAGCCAATGCAGCCTGCAGATCTGGAGGACGCTCAGCCTTAACTGCAGTGAAAACGGCCCATGCTTGCATCCAATTATTGAGATTTTCCTCAACCCTGAATCTAGTACACTGCGCCCTCCATTCACTTGGGAGCATCCACTCTTTCAGTGCTTTTGCCTGCTCCATTTCCCTATTATCCAATAATAAAGAATAAATGTACACGTATTTATCAGCCCAAATCATTTCTTTAACAGCTAAAGACACATGTTGAGCTAGATTTTCGCTCCTGGAAGGTACTACACCGTCCCCCAAGAGCGGCAATGCCACTTCCTTACCAAGTGCGGGCACCGGGGGCGGCTGCCCTTGTACTCCGTCCAGCTGGGGAACACTTGGACCTGCAAGGGGAGAAGAAATTGGCAAAGCAACACTGTCGGCGATCGGTGCCGATCTGATTTTTTCTACGAACCTTGCTGCCTCTGCCGCATGGTCTGCAGAATTCGGGAAGGCTCCCCCTTTTTGAAGCCATGGCATCATGGCCGTTAACTGAGACAACAATTCGGGTGGCATTGACTCTACATTACCCCCCGGGACTACAGGTACCACTGGGGTTATGCCCAGTGGTCCTGGCACAGCTGGCAGGGCGGGCGCTGGGTGTGGGCCGCCTGTACCCGGGATTGTGGGCACCGGTGTGGGAGCAGACCCAGCGTCTACTGGTTGACCTGCCGGCACCGGCACCACAGGGGCAATGGGTGTAGGCACCTGCGGGGGTGGGACCACCGCTGGCGGTGCGGCGGGTAACGGATCCACTGGGCCTGGGGTGGGGACCGCCTCCTTGGGCCGTTTGGACCTAGGTTTCCCTTGCGGGGTAACAAATTCCCCTCTTGGCACTGGTGCCACCCTCTTGCGGATCGGTCTCCCGGACGGGCCCGGTGCCTCGCCCTCTCTACCCTCCAACCGAGCTTCCCGCTCCTTAATTTGTCCTAGCTGTTGCTTAATGTCGCTCATCTCACGCATCATAGCCCGCATCATAGCCTCCATGTTGGACCCCCTTGTTCCACCTCTTGGACCTGGCATGACGCTTACCCCAAAACACCCCCGCTGCCTACTTAGTTCCCAACAGGTCAACCGTGTGTACCTTTCAGATGGAGGGTCACCAGGGGGCTTTCAGCACCAAGCAACGGCGACCGCAACACTAGCGGCTTGTCCGCTTATGAAAGGGGTGAGTAAACCTAATGTAGACCCACCCGGCGGCCACCAGGAGCGATGAGTGCTAGCCCCCCGTATCCCTCTTACCGACCAGTCCCTTGTCCTCGCCTGCGATAGCAGTCCACGGCTCTGGTCCACACCCCCTTTGCGTGCTTGTTTGGATGCTCTTACGTCCTGTCCGCTAGTAAGTGGCCCAAAATTGCCTGGAATCAAAAAAGTATGTTATCACCGTGTACATGCAATATTGAAAATAACACTCCTTTGAATAATATCAGCACAATCAGCCCAAATCACCACAGTATCCCTCCTAAAAAGACCTGTTGCACCATCAATGTCGTTAAATGTCTGTAATATAGCCACGTATCATCAGCATGTAATAAAGAGGTGGGCTGATTGTAGGGAAAACAGAAACCTCGTTTTTCAAAACAATGGTGGCTTGCAGTTAAAAAACCGTGTAATTATTGCAGACCAAGCAGCATATATAAGGCAATTATCGAATTTTAGGCAATTACACGTTTATATTAGGCAATGCCATGCACCTATAACACAGTTACTGGTTGTTACTTCACCCTTCTTTTCACAACATTCTTGTAACACCTATACCATAATAATACTGTTTCAGAAAATTGCCAACAACAATCACAGGTTTCCTCCACACAATCTGTAAACGACGTAAAATTCACCCCTGACTTATTACCATGCTGTGTATAACTATTTCACCGTTAATGAGCCCTGTGGCCTTATGCGAGTAAAAAACCACTGGCCGCTCTCGCTAGGCTCCCCCCACACGTGAATATAAACCTTTTCCCAATATCGCGGCCCCTTAATTGATCAGGGCGCCTAAAGAGCGTTTAGTCATACCCCTTGTAAGGCCCAAGCACAAAAGACGTTTTCGCGCTCTTTTCCGCGCTACGGGGGGCTCCCTCGGCGTCTTGCCGCCAGCCCGCTGCCTATCCCCGGTCTCCGCGCCACAATACCTTACGCGGGCACCGAGCGCTCCGCTTACAAATGAGCTCCGCCTCACGTTTACGGACCGGCCTCAAGGAGCGGCTACCGCCGCCTCTCCTCCCTCACGCGCTGCTCTCCTCGCCGTTGAAGTTCTCGGGGCGCGGTTGCACGTGTTCCTAGTCTCGCCAAGGGAGTAACAAAGTTGAACACCGTTGCCTCCGCTACCGCCGCCGCTGCCTTTCCCGCGCTGCTCGAACCACCTCCTGAAACAAAAAAGGGAAAAAGATTATCAAAACAAAGAAGCCCCGAACGCGGGGCACAACGTTGAGCGAGGGAGCGTCCAGGGACAAGGGGGTCTCCTGGGCGCTCCCTACCTCTTATTCCCGAGGGGCCGGGTGGCCCCTCCTAACGCCCGCCCCCCCCGACCCGGAACCAGTCCATTGATTCCGGGTCAGGAGGGGCGCCGGCCAATCGGCGGTGGGCCGCGCCCCCAGGGCACGCCCCCACCGTCGAATGACCCGAGGGGAGAGGGGGTGAGGCGGTCGCCGCGCCGCCATGCGTGCGGGGGGGCCGAGGGCCCCCCCTTTTCATTTGTACAAAGATTACTGCTGACTTGCAAAAGTTGCAGGTGTTCTAATTTAATAGTAAAGAAGGTTTCCTTGTTTAGAACTGGGCAGTGAAATGGGCAGATGCTGTTAGTTTGTTCTTGGGTGGGCTAAATAGACCAGCGTTCAAAATTGCCTGCTAGCCATGGTCCAAAAATCAAAATAAATCATTCCTTATAAACAAAAAAGACAGCGGCGTTAGCATAAGATGTTGTCAAATGTACATTTCTAATGGAATGCGTGGTGTTATTAATATCACAAAACAGAAAGGTAGAGGGTAGGCTGCTGTACGTTCCCCCAAGTTATCTGATAATCACAAAATAAGTATGGAAGCACTTCATAAGCTAACTAAACAAATGAGGAGAGAAACGGCTTGTTCCAACACTCTCAGAAAATGTTCATCCCTTCAAAAACCTCTTATCATGTTCATTGGGAAAGCCATCGTTTATGGTACAGGATACTTCACACACAAAATAGTGTCATGTTTCATCAAAGGCTACCTCTCCCCACCCTGGTAGGGTAGTGCCACCCGGGTGGACTCAACTTCCTCCAAGACTTTGCGGTAGGAGGGAGTTCTTGAATAAAAGTTAATTGATAGATGTGGGATCCAGATCAATTAAAAATTCCTCAGGGTTCCTCAGTGAATCACTTTTATTAATGAGGGCACTGGATATATCTATGAACAGTATTGAGTGGCTAAACAAAGGACAATGGCTCTAACCCGTCTCAAATCAGCCAACATGTTTCTGCCCTTGCCATGTCGCCTATCAGGTCTGGAGCATTCAACAGGGCTCTAGGATCCCTAAATTTAATAGTTGGACTGAAATAGCCCTGTTCGTTTGGATTTAAAAATGCTACTTGAAAAACAGGTGTACTATACCTGTAATGTTGGTCTACCAGAATGAGGTAACCATAGATTTTAGGGGATACAAACTTTCTGGTTAAGGAGGGGGTGGTGTCCTTTGTAGCCACACATTCGTCAAAAGGTACACCATGCCTGGGTATCTAATTGTGTCTGCTCCTTGAAGGTATTCATTACAATTGTGCACATGATCCTTGCCCAACATATGATTATCAACAGTGTACAAGGTAATGCAATCATGAGCAGATTTTGATGTCACTCACAGTGTGCCCTATTCAGTGCCTCTGATTTTGACTAAATTGAAAAACAAGAATTTTAAATGCAATAGGTCGTGTATTAGTGAAAGTTTGAATTATTGGTGTTGATAATAATAATAATGCAACGTCAATAGCTCAAGCTTTCAGTAATGCGAGACTTATTGCATTACAAATGTGACACCTAGATTAGTAGCTGGTGATAATGGAGGCTGGGGGCAGGGTGATTGGACACTTACCATCAAATACCGGATTTTCATCCCACACTACGGCAGCAACAGTCCCATTGATGCCCTCGGATCCCACCAGCCTGTTGAATTTGACTCTGGGATATTGGAGGCCTGGTTGGGGTAATCCAGTGGTTTCCCAAGATATCCGAGGGTGCTGGAGGGTCCGAGGTCGCATAAAGGTGAAGAAAAAAACCCAATGAAAACGGGCCCGTGCACATTTGTTAAAGAAAAATTATGAAAGTGGGCGCCGTGCTAGTATATGAAGTGTGGCGCCTTGCAATTTAACCTGTATGGCGGCCCGTGAAATGGATTCCATGGTTAATTAAAACATATATGTGTTCCCAGAAATCCAAGAGAGCGGGAGGGTCCGAGGTTGAGTAAAGTTGAAGGGGAAAAAAACATGAAACCGGGTGCCGTGCTAGGCAGCGCGGCGCAGGAGCACATTCATTTGGAAAAAATGATGAATGCAGGCGTCATGGTAGAATATAAACCACGGCGCCCGTCCAATTTAACATGTGCATGGTTATAAAAATAAAACCACATTTCCCGGGAGATTCAAGGGTGCAGGAGCATCTGAGGTTGCACACTGCACAAGCACATCAATTTTTTTAAAATTATGAAATCGGGAGCCGTGGTAGAATATAAAGCGTGGCACTCATGCAAATTAACTTATGTGATTAACTTATGTGAATGACAGCCTGTAAGCGAGCGCCATAGTCATAAAAAAAAACTTAAACCATCAACCTAAAAAATCGTCTTCCATGCCATCGGTGGAGCCCTGAAACAGAAGCACGTGATGTGTGTTTTTTCTAACTTGAAAGCAGACGCTGTGCTGAAATAAAGCACGGCTCCGAGGTACATAAAACCTATGTGCATGGCAGCCCCTGAAGCGAGAGCCATGGTAATAAAGACACATGAAGACCTACAGTGTAAGCAAACTGTAGTTGGCGGTGCTGCTGGACTGAAAACTGAAGTGATGTACCCAGAGCATCAACCAATAACGACCCAGGAAATCAGAGCGACACAGGAGTGAACCAATGGCAACCAGCAGGTGGGTTTACACTCCGTATTGAGATTACTGCAGGTCTTGCGTGCTGCCTAGGCTCAACCTAAAAAAATTAACTGATCAGCGGTGTCCCTCAGATGTTGTGCTTCAAGAACCTGTACTCTTCCTATGGCATGACATGTGCTATACTTTATACTCTCTTTTAGAAATGGCTTACTCTTACCATATTGTGTATCCTTGTTAATATGGAATTGACAGGTCAGTAGGTAGTCACTTGGAGGTCTGAATTATTAATAAGCAGTTTACTGTATATTAGCTGTCATTTAGAGCGCCACTTCTGTCTAGTCATGTGTGCTCTTGCATAATTGATGATTAGGCTAACAAGGAATCCATTTATCTTGCCAACTATAAAGACCTAGTACCCTCAAATGAAGTCTCACCTAAAAAACGCTACTACTAAGCCCATCTCAATGGTGGCAAATACTAACTTCATTTTAGAAGGAATATGGATTTTGTAAATGTAACTACCAAATATCAAATCTGACCCAAAATCTCTCTGCTGGATGTGTAGCTTTAAAAAAAAAAATATATATATATATATATTTAAAAAAAAAATGTTTTTATTATCATTGCGAGAGACAGACAGAAGAAAACCAAAAGTCATTCATTATGGACATAACATAAAGCGCCTCACTGTAAGTTGTTAATACAGAGGTATAAATTGTAACAAAAATGTCATAGAAATATAAAACATATATCCTAGATACATAGTTGCAATAGTCTTAACAATACTTTGAAAAGAAGAGGGTAAAAAAGTCAAAATTCAAATAAACATTCCCCAAATTCTGTCCCGTTTTCTCAAAGAGCGTGGACCCCTTATCTTAGCTAATGCTAATTCCATCGTAACATTTTTTATTGACTAGAGTCCACCACTCCATAACATGCAGGGGTTTCGGACAGATCCGGGCCCTAGCTAAAATCAATCTTGCGCATGCAAATAGAATAGTGTTCAAATCTTTATGTGGACTATTTACATCCTGTAAGTCTAATAAAATCAGATGTACTGAAAAAGGTGGAAAGATAATCTGCTTCTGAATAAGAATGCCTTCTTTTCCTTTCCAGAACTCAAACAATGCTGGACAAGCAAAAAGCATATGCTCCAGATTGGCTGCCACCAGGTCACACTTAGGACATTTAGTACGATCATTTGATAGATTACTTGGTGACCAACTGGAAATTCTTTGGGGGGTACAATACAATTGACAAACAGTTCTATATAATTGAAGTCTTAAACTAGAAGACTGTACCACCTGGTTAATTTGACAGAAAGAAGCAGATATCTGATTTGATGTTATATTTATACCAGTTCTAGTGTTCCATTTAGCCGCTAGTTTGCTACAGTCATCAAATTTCATCTGAGTTAGGTGTTTATAGCCCTCACTAATGAGTGATTTGGTCCTATCAGAGTAAAGACACTTTAAAATGTCAGAATAAACAACTTCATTAATTTTCATTTTCCGGACTAAAAAGTCCCGGATTTGCATATATTTAAAGTACATACCATCATTCAGTTTGTAAACAAATATAAGAGATGTAAAGTCAAATAATCCGTCAGGGCCATAAAGGTCACCTAAATTATTGATAACGCAACTGGACCATAAAATCCCTGCACCATCCGAAAAAATTCCAGGAAGTCTATGATTGCCCCATAGCTGTAGGTCTGGATGAAAAAAGGAAATCTTACCGTAAATCATAATCAAATTCCAAATTCTTACACTCTCCCTAGCAGTCTTAAACTTGACCCGCTTAAAGTAGCTTGGGTCATGGACTCTAGCCAGAAATTGATTACAGTCAGAGCCCAACATGAACTGATAAAAAAATAACGGCTTTTCCGTTTTAAGCAAGCTTCGAAGGCGACCAAAAAATTTTGCAAAAAAATATAGTTTAACATCAGGAAAAGTTCACCCTCCTTTTTCAATTGGAAGTTTCAACAGCTGAATTGATCTGCGAGCTTTTTTGTATCCACAAATGTAGCTACCACATATCCCATCAAGTTTTTTAAAGAAAAGATTATTAAGGCGTAGGGGGATTGATCTGAATAAATAAAGACATTTAGGTAATACTTTCATTTTAATTAAATTAATCCGTTTAACTAAACTAAGTGGCATCTTATGCCGTTTTTTTAAAGAAAGAGCTACTTCCTTTAATAATAAATCGTAGTTAAGTGTGATTAATTCATCAATATTTGCAGAGAGTTTCACTCCAAAATATATGGCATTTTTACAAATACCTTGAACCAAAACCGATGGTTTGTAATTAACTATGACCTGTGTTTTGTTTAAGTTTAGTTTGTAACCAGAAATATCCCCGAACCTTTTTGCTTCCTTAGTTATCCCCGGAATAGCTTTAACTACGTCAGTAGTGAAAATCGCGATATCATCCGCGTACGCGGTTATTTTTAAAGTGTTCCTACCGTGTTGGAAGGGGATATTATCAGTTTGGGACTGAAGCGCATTTAAAAACGGTTCAATAGAGAGAGCAAACAGCAAGGGTGACAGAGGACACCCTTGCCGAGTGCCCCTCGCTATTGGAAAATTAGACGAGCTCATACCTGCATAACTTATTTTAGCAGTAGGTTGGTCATACAAAGACCGGATCCAACCAAGATATTGCCCCTGAAATCCAAAAGCCTTGAGTACTGCCCATAAATAGTCCCACTCCACTCGGTCAAATGCTTTCTCAGTGTCCAGCATGACCTTTCCAAGAGGGGTGGAATCACCTAATTCGACATCAAAGGCGGTAATTGCCATGTTGACATGGGCGGTGGTATCTCTCCCAATGACAAATCCATGCTGTTGTATGTTAACCAGCTCCGACATAGAGGGGGGCTAGTCGAGTAGCCAACATTTTCGCAAACGCCTTAGCGTCCACGTTAATTAATGAAATAGAACTGTATGACCCATATTCATCTGCGGGCTTATGTTTCTAAAGAAAAAATACTATTTTAGCTGTATTCCAAGATGCAGGAACCTTCCCTGTTTCCCCAATTGAATCTATGACTGAGCTAAAAAGAGGGAGTAATTCCTGGATACATATTTTATAAAGTTCAGTGGGAAGCAGATCTTCCCCAGCTGCCTTGCCAGAGGGGAGAGAAGCAATTGCTGACCTAATCTCTGTAAAAGTAATATTTTCGTCAAGTTGGCTGACTCCTTCTCTATCTCGTTGATCTGTCAGATAGGTATTGAGGTATGATAGTATATGATTGTTGGTTGGAGAATTTTCAGGAGTATATAACCTACTGTAATATTTAACAAATTGATCGAGTATCTGTTCTGGTTGATTGGAAGTTATGGTGCTGATATCTTTGATAGCCTTAATTAACGTCTTAGCCTTCTTGTCAGCTACTTTGTAAGCTAATACTTTCCCGATTCTATCGCCACTATCGTACTGTGAAAGATGATACTTATGAAGTTTCACACTATACTTCTCCCTCAGCGTCTTTTTAGTAGCTGACTGAAGGTTCACTAGTTCCATTCTTAGCTCAACCGCATTAGTCTTTCCTTGTTGAAGGACCACTGCCAGCTGAGTTTCCAGAGACAAGATATTGTCTTTCAGGCGTTCTGAATTCTTTCTATAAACATATTGCTGGGCGAAACCCCTTATACTGGCTTTACAGGCATCCCAGACAGATATTACTGCGGTGGAGTTCAAATTAATCTCAATAAATTTGATAATGTGTCCTTTAAGTTGAGAAATAATAGCTACATCAGAAAAAAAGATATCTGGGGCACGTAAATTGCCTGACACCTTGTTTCTTAGTAGAGATGTTGAATTCTAAAAGGATGGGATTGTGGTCAGATGTAACTCTTGGGCACAATTCTATGATGCTGTTATCTAAAATTCTATCTGTCGCCCTGACCATATCTATTCGGGAACACAATTTATGAGACGCAGAATAGTAAGCGAACCCAGCTATATTAGGATGAATTGTACGCCAGACATCTTTCAAATTGTGCAAGCGGCTTAATTCTAATATAGCAGCTCTAATTGTACGCATTCGCTGAGAGCACCCCGCCTATTGGTATCCAGATCATAGTTCATAACACAGTTGAAGTCGCCCATGATCAGTAACTCTCCTTCCCAATCTAACAATTCAACATTTAACCGATCATACATAATTGGTTCATCAGTATTAGGTCCGTATACCACACAAAATACATATTTGCAGTGTTCAAGTTCTACTTGAATTATTGCCCATCTACCCCTAGTATCAGTAGCTGTTCGAATAATTTCAATACTTAATTGCTTTTGTTTCAATATTGCAACCCCCCGGATAGAAGCATTCAAAGTAGAGCAAACAACAAGCTCATATCCCAATTGCCCATATAATTTCCTAACTTGAAATCCTATATGAGTTTCTGAAAGCATAACCAAATGGGGTTTATACATATTAAGCTCTTCTTGAACCAGCATCCTCTTATTCTTGTTGTTAAGACCAGCCACACTCCAAACTAAGCATCTGAAAGAATACATCTCTTGAAAACAAATAAATTACTTTCCTCTGCATTATGGAATACCATGGTGTAAGTGTTCTACAGTGATTTTTCTTATCAAGTCTGACTAATTTTTTACCCAGCAACCCTTAAACCTACCCCCCTTGCCCCTCCCCTTAGTCCCTTCGCGGAGAACACCCCTCTGTACCCTGCTGCCGATGAATAAAAGACAGCTCTGCAGAGTGACAGCTGGGAGGCTACAACCGACAATCTCTGCCAAGAAAGAAAGAGACACTAATGCGGAACTATGAGAGAAAGAAGAAAAAAATGAGAGTGAGAGGAAGGGCCAAAGAGAAAGAATAATACTAAAAAAGAGTTGACAGAAGTAATCTCACTATTAGTTATAATGATTATAGTGAATGCAATCATAATGTTTATTTGGTTCTAAAAAAATAAGGAAAAAAGACTCCCATAGGACAGACTAAATAAATCCCTAATATTAGAATTTTTTTTCCCCAGTAGTTTCTAAATATACTTCATTCAGTCTACCCTCTTTTACTCCTATGTTAGCGTTTCCTTATATGTATAACTAAATAGGCCCGTACCCCTCAATACAACTAATCGATTTACCGACCATTGGTATTAATCTGCTTAACTTAGAGAGTGCCAGCTCAGCCTCTTTTAAATCCGTAAAAAAATGACCTTGAGACGAGCCGGTTCCTGCAAGTATACATCATAGCCAATGGATTTAAAAGAATCCATCAACTGATGAAGCTTCCATCGCCTCTCCATAGTGGTTTTACTTAAATCAGAACGAACGAAAATTTTTACAATTTCTACTGTGACAGGGGTATTAGGTCTAGCTTTTAGCGAAACAGCCTGTCTCAGTAGAAAATTACCAAAATATATCAGAAGGGGGCGTGGAAACTTGCTTTCTTTGTTTCTTTGGAAAAGAGGTAATCTGTGCACTTTTTGTAGTTGAGAGTCCCAGTCCGAAAGATCTATAAAAGCCTTCTGAAACAATTTTACAACGTAGGCCCTTGGATCTAAGCCCTCTGACCCTTTCGGAATACCAAAAAGTCGGAGATTTTGTCTCTTTTGATGATTTTCTATATCTTCCAATTTAGTTTCCAAGTTCGTTATTTGCGCCGCATGTTGGTCAGTTAGAGATTCAGTACTTACAGCCACTTCTTCCACGTCGACTACTCTTTGTTTTAGCTCTTCGATCTCTTGAGTGACCCCCCTAATTTGCTTGACACCTCCAGTAGGGAATTCTGCAGTTTGTTATTATCTTTCCTCAACTGAAGAAAGTGTTGCTGCCCTTCCTGTCGGTGGTCCGTAAGAGTCTTTAGAATTAGATCAAAGGAGGTGGTGGCATATTCTGGGTCCAAATATCTCTCTGGAGCATTAGTGCATGAAGTACCTGAGGTTAGGATTGTAGCATCAGCAATAAGGGGCAGGTTTGTGATTGTGATCGGGCTTAAAGCAGTAACTTCAATACTACTAACGGGCTCACATATCTGATCCATGCAAGTCGATTTTAAGCCAGCCTGAATAAGAATCGGAGACGTTGTGTTATCCACAATGGAAGAGGAGTTTACTCCGTCTTTTAGATTAGTATCTTCCGTTGGGCTGGCCCCAGACAAGCGCAAAGCCATGTTCTTGACGCCTCCCTTCGCCTGAATGCATTTTCGCAAAGGGCATTCATCCCTAATAGGCTTTGTAAGTAGAATGGCAGATACCAAGATTAGAAGCATTAAAGTTGCCTTTCTTGAGTTTATTTTTAGCTTTGGCTTTTCCTTTTTTGCACCCGAGGGGTTTAACAGTGCCCGTGGCTATGCTGCATTCATCATCTTCATCGAGAACCTCCTCATAATCCGCACTCAAGCTCTCTTCTGCCTCTTCTATAATTGAGCCCACAGTTTCCGGGATATCAACTACTTCACGGGATTGTTCCTCTCTGTCTGAGCCAGACTGCAGGGGAAGTGCACTTATTAATTCAGTGGCAGTGCCAAATGTCTTATTGCTGTCCGGGCTTGCTGTATTCGGGTTAGTCTTATCCTCAACCGAATCTGCATCGTCCTTCTCTCTCCCTTCAGAAGCTACATCAGCTTCAGCTTCTATTTCCGCCTCAGCTTTATCTGTACTTTCCACAAACTTAGCTTTTACCGTCGCTTTAGTAGGCAGTTTAGTTAATGTAGGAGATGCTTGATTTTTATCACCCATAATTTTAAACGCTCCTGCTGCTGCTACGTCAATACAGCCAGTCACAATGTTACCCAGATTTTCCTTAATGGAAACATTGTTGCCACCATTACCCCCTGAATTGCAGCTGGAGTTCGAATCTGTGACAACAAAAAGCGGGGCACGGAACAATTGCTTACCCGCTAAAACCAGTGTTTTTTTCACGGTGGCAGAGTCAATTAAATCAACAGACATTGACTTTGGCGTCGGTGTCTCCGGATTAGCGCTTTTCCCCGCACGAGTAGCTCTGGTGTTAATCTTTGGGGCCATTCTCATCTGAGACACCAGACCAGCACCAAACAATCCAGACTGCACTGATGTCTTCGTTTCCCGCAATTCAAAACTTAGCGGAGCTGCAAGCAAGGTAAGACCCGTCCAGCGGATCACCGGACTGCAGAGCGACCGTGTGCTCGACCATCTGAGTGCGAGCAAACGCCGCCTACACCATCCCCTGACAATATGAAGCATCTAGCAGCCGTTTGAGATTCGGAATGTCCGAGGTGAGTGTCGTATACAGCAGAAACCCTTTTTCCTTCCTCTCGATCTCTCTACTCACCCGAGTTCTTCTCTCATAGTATCGTAGGAATCCCAATGGCAGGGAGCCAGGAGCCTCCAAGAACTGCTACCAGTCTGTGGCAGCGTCAACCCGCCATCTTGATTCTCCCCTAAAAAAAAAATTATAATTATGACATCGGGAGCCATGGTAGAATATAAAGTGTGGCACTCATGCAAATTAACTTATGTAAATGACAGCCAGTAAGCGAGCGCCATAGTCATAAAAAAAAATGTAAACCATCAACCTAAAAAATCGTCTTCCATGTCATCGGTGGAGCCCTGGATCAGAAGCATGTGATGTGTGTTTTTTCTAACTTGAAAGCGGACGCTGTGCTGAAATAAAGCACGGCTCCCAGGTACACAAAACCTATGTGCATGGCAGCCCCTGAAGCGAGTGCCATGGTAATAAAGACACATGAAGACCTACAGTGCAAGCAAACTGTAGTTGGTCGGTGCTGCTGGACTGAAAACTGAAGTGTTGTACCCAGAGCATCAACCAATAACGACCCAGGAAATGAGAGCGACACAGGAGTGAACCAATGGCAACCAGCAGGTGGGTTTACACTCCGTATTGAGATTACTGCAGGTCTTGCAGACAATGCACGCGTGCTGCCTAGGCTCAACCTAAAAAAATGACCTGATCAGCGGTGTCCCTCAGATGTTGTGCTTCAAGAGCCTGTACTCTTCCTATGGCATGACAGGTGCTATACTTTATACTCTCTTTTAGAAATGGCTTACTCTTACCATATTGTGTATCCTTGTTAATATGGAATTGACAGGTCAGTAGGTAGTCACTTGGAGGTCTGAATTATTAATAAGCAGTTTACTGTATATTAGCTGTCATTTAGAGCGCCACTTCTGTCTAGTCATGTGTGCTCTTGCATAATTGATGATTGGGCTAACAGGGAATCCATTTATCTTGCCAACTATGAAGACCTAGTACCCTCAAATGAGTCTCACCTAAAAAGGCTACTACCAAGCCCATCTCAATGGTGGCAAATACTAACTTCATTTTAGAAGGAATTTAGATTTTGGAAATGTAACTACCAAATATCAAATCTGACCTAAAATCTATCTTCTGGATGTATAGCTTAAAAAATATATTTTTTAATACTATATAGTTTATTAAGTTACAAGGAATACATAAAATGTAAAACCTGATTTTGAAATCTGAGTACGAAATCTGCTTTGTAACCTTGTGCACAAAAGCTTTCCTTCCACAGGTTTTGGTAATGGACAAGGAACCCATTTACAGTTTGCAGAACCTGGTAAGGTGTGAAGTGCTGTTGTGTCTTGGTGGCACACATGCCTGCGGTGGATCCTATAACGCTGTTTGTTTATCAAGAAAGAATTAATATCATTTGACGAGCACACAGTGAAAAAAGCCCAGATAGAAGATTCCCCTTGGTGAAATGTTGATGTATTCAAACGCAGATCTTGTGACCAAATTGTTTCTGAACCAATGCCATACCAGTAAAAGTATGGTAACTTTTTAATATTATTTTTTACACTTATCAAGCATAGTGACATAGTAAATGGTCCTGAGGAATGCCAAGAACCTTTTTGGTCTATCAAGGCAGAAACATCTTGACCTGATCCTAATAGGGAACATCCATATCCCTATTCTCAATGAGCTTATTTTAATCTATCCACTAGGGACGCTACTAAAGGATTGACTTTGTCACCCAGAAGATAGTTTTAACTCACATTTGGGTTTTAGTACTCACCTTTGGATTTTTGCACCCTACCCTAAATTGGATGACATAAACAACTCATGCTCCTCTCCTGCGGGGGAGTTGTAGCCCACACTAGGTACCTTCCAGTCCCAGTGTGCAAGAGGGTACAAAAGGATGAAGCATGTCACCTTAGGGTGAGTGAGGGTTCTCACCTTAACACATGTGTGCGCCTGTCCCTCCCCCCTCACTGTGAATGTCTGGTGAGTAGTGTAGGTTATGTTATGTTAGGTTATTTATATTTTTATAGCGCACAGCTGCCCCAGCAAAGGGGCGTCCTGGCGCTTTTGACAGGCACTATAACATAACACACAATAAAAGAAGGGAAGACTATTCAGAAGCGGGAAACAGGAAAGTTTTGATCGCCTGCCTAAAGGCGAACAAGTCATTAAGCGCTCGGATGCTCACCGGGAGCGAGTTCCATAGCCCTGCTGCGAGCACCCGGAATGAGCGACCACCCATTCTGCTCAGTTTAAAGCGGGGGCAGACTGCCAAATGGAGAGCCTCTGATCTCAATGATCTCAGAGGGATGTAAGGAGTAAGTAAATTGGCAAGTGCCAGCGGCGAAGAAAATTTCAAAATTTTAAAGGCCAGACACAGCGCCTTAAACTTAATCCGCTGTCTGACCGGAAGCCAGTGTAGGGCCAAGATGGTACCTGACACAGAGCAGTGTCTGGGGAGGCCCACAATGGCTCGCGCCGCGGCATTTTGCACCCTTTGGAGCCTGGAGGCCTCTGCCTGATTCATCCCCAACATCAGCGAACTGCCGTAGTCCAGCCGAGATAAAATCGACGCCTGGACCACAAGCTGTCTGGTGGGGGGGTCGAAATACTTTAAGACCGGCCTTATGCCCCGCAGGATACCATAACACGTGGCAGCCGTCTTCTTAGTGTGGTCCGTAAAAGTGAGCGCGGGGTCCAGCCAAATGCCTAGATTTTTCACTCCAGAAGCTGGAATCGGAGTAACGCCCAGCTCTGGTGGCCACCACTGGCTTCCCCATAGCTCAGCGTGCTTCCCCAACACCAACACCTCAGTTTTGGTGGCATTCAACTGTAGGCAGTTGGTGCGAAGCCAGCTCGCTACTGCCACTAGTCCTGCACGGAATCTGGGGGCCTCCACCTCAGGGTCTCCACTAAGTGTCACCGCCAGCTGCGTGTCGTCAGCATAAGAGGTCATCGTTAGACCCCACTGTTTGACGACCGCAGCGAACGGTTTCACATAGAGGTTGAACATTGTGGGGCTCAACGAGGAGCCCTGTGGGACTCCCATCTCCAAGGGATAGATGGTAGATTGGCCTGGTGGTATTGCCACTTTAAAGGTTCGATCAGATAAAAATGATCGAAACCACTTGAGAGCAATGTCAGTGACTCCAGCTTCCTCTAGGCGTTGGATCAGTATATGGTGGGACACAGTATCGAAAGCAGCGCTAAGATCTAATAAAAGAAGCGCTGCTGTACGACCAGAGTCGAGTACCTGGCGAAGATGTTCAATGATGTAAAGTAGTGGCGTCTCGGTACTGTGTCCTGGCCGGAAGCCATTCTGACTGGGGTCCAGTATCTGATTGCGAACCAGATGCTCAGACAGAACTGAGTTAACGTGGGCCTCCGTTACTTTAGATATCCAAGGCAATAGGGAGATAGGTCGGTAGTTTTCTGGCAGCCACGGGTCAGAGTTGGCCTTTTTTAGTATAGGAGTAACCACCGCCTGTTTCCAGGCGGTGGGTACTATTCCATTGGACAGCGACATATTGATGAGATTCAATATGGGAGCTCGGCACAGCGGGGAAAGTGTGCTGATAAGAGCTGGCTTCAGCGGGTCCAGAGGGGAACCTGATTTAACCCTAAGGCTGAGTTTGTCAAAGATCTCAATGGACAGATCTGGTATAATAGCCAGGGTCTCATACCCCAAAGAATCGGGGTCAATTACCTTTGGATTCGGCATCCGGTAACCTTTTCATGAATTCAGATTACATGGAGTGGTACCGTGGATGGTAATAATTCCTCCCTGTAGAACCCCTACAGTGAGATTATACAATGCTGTTTCTGTCATCAGTCACAGAGTAAACCACTTCCTCAACCTCTCTTGTCCTCATTCTGTTAAGTGTATTTTTATAATTTAGGTAAGCTGCCACTGAGGACATGCACCCTATGCTTCAATGCATTTAAGAAAAAGCATAGAAGAATAGTCACCATTTAAAGTCCGTGCTACCTCAAATGAAAGTCTCTCAAACGCGTTCAGCAATCAAAATTAAGTTAATGTCTCGATCTACTGTGTGAGGCTATAGTGAGTGAAAATTCCAGTTTGTAAAGTATTTGTGCTTTAGAAAAGGAACATCCTTCTCTCTCTTTGCCTAGACCATTGTGAAACCTTTTCACCTGACAATCAAGGCACAAAGAGATGGGTGGTTGGGAAGAAGAATACTCCCAATACACTGTCACAAAGACAGGTCAATTGTGGGTAACAGGCTTCTATATGAATGTAAGAGTCTACATCACCAGGAATGCCTGGGAATTTGTCTGAGCTCCTGCACTCACGACTTGAAGTTTCTCAATGGCTTATATCGGTAAACCTCTGCACAACGTGCCGTCCCTGTCATGGTCGGGCATTATATGTACTCTAGAGTACATGACATCTGTACAAGGCTAGAGATCCTGAGTAAAAAAGGGTAAATTATGAGATGGGTGAGAGGTGCCTCTAGCAGACACAAAATGTAGTTTTTTTCCGGAGTCTCCTCTGAAACGTCGCTTCTAATACTGACTGGAGTATAGTAAGTATGCATGATCTACACAACCAGATAATATTCCTAGACATCTCTGACACATACTTACAGGTGTTTCACATGTTAATCGGCATAAACAATGCATGTGTAAGTAGCTTGCATAGATCTGATTTAACCGTGAAAACCGTAGTTGAAAGTTTACAACTTAATGCTTGCATGGAAGAAACCTACAGATTCTGACAAGGGGAGGTCTTCAAAGCACATGTTTAATACCATTCAAGTCTTTACTTGTATCTGTAGACATGAATCTTCAATGTGTGTTAAACATTATTGAACTACTGTAATGAGAGATATATGTTTTCCTATTACATCTCATTTGGAAAGTCAGGTAATACCTACCTTTGTTGAGGGCTCATATGTTTCCCATCAATTGCATGCCATGGGAAGCCGTGAATTTCAGTCCTGGGCTTTTCTTTTACAAATCATTGTTTTAGGGCTCAAAGGAATCCTTTAACTAAACCAGTGCTACAAGACCCACAATGGAATGGTGGCTTAAGTGAAAGTCTGCAGCAAATACCAAGGGGTCCTTGTGACAAGGGCAACTCTGGCACACCTAAGCGCCAATGAAGTGAAGAAAATGACGACTTTCGCGTGTTAAGTGTGATGCAGTGACGCCAAGGCACTTGGACTGCCTTAATTTACAGGGTTCTCCAAAATCGGTCCTGGAGAGTCTGATTCATGCCAGATTTGTAGTGTATCCCCAGTTAGAAAAAAGTAGTTATCTTAAAAATCTGGCATGCATTTGGCTCTCCAGGACCGACTTTGGTGAACCCTGATTTACACTATGTCAGCAGTACTGATACTCAAAGATTTAAAATATTACATAGACCACAGCTTGGGAGAACAGCTGTGGTTAAGGTTACCAGATGGTTCTATGCCATCAAGAACAGCATATTCAAGTAGGTTTCTATTTCTACAAATCATTGAATTATTGAAACTTTGACCAAATGAAGGTATGCACCAGGACAATAATTCACAAAATGTATTTGATTATCTAACGGAAGCCTTGTACAGAAAACTGATCTCTAATTTGGAGTAATAATGTAATGAAATTTGCTGCAGCACATAAGGGGTCAAAATATTTCTCAGGAGCTCAGTTCTGCACTTCGGTTTTCCACTTTCATCTCTTATGGCATGTTCCTGTTTATTTAATTGTTCTGCACAAATTGATGATTCGATTCACATCCTTTATGTTGCCTTTTCTTATTTTTCTGGTACTAAGTTGTTGTTGAACCTGGCTTCCATGGCTTGGTTTCTCCTGTCTTTTTGCTTCTGCCTCCTGAATTTCTGACTGTATGCTGGGCTTCATTTTTTACTGGTATCGGTTAGTGGCACTTATGGATAATGAGGCAACATATTTTGCAGGAACACTCTTGGAGGAGCTACAGGCCTGGGCCAAAGAAAATTCTATAATTTCACCAAATCAGACTGACTTTGCCAAAACAGTTGGAAAAACCGCCAATATTCTAATCATGGCAATGCTAATAGACAAGGCCGAATTAATGAAAATGCCCCTTCGTTTTTGCTTCATAGATTACAAGGCTGCCTTTGACCACATAAATTGCAACATCTTGTGGTCTAAACTGAGCAGCTGGTGGACCCCAAAATCTCTTTTAATCTTGTTGATCAGCCTTCATACTGACACATGGGTTCAGAAAATGTTGGATGATGGGTCGCTTTTGTCAAGACTCATATTAACGAATAAAGGCCTCTGACAGGGATGTGTCTTAGCCCCCACACTGTTCAACTTGTTCTTAGCAGACCTTGTCCCGATATTAAACAGCTGTAACTCTCACGCTCCCAGGTTAGGTGGGTTAACACTACCGTGTCTCCTCTAGGCGGATGATATAGTCCTGATCAGCCGCACACAAGTAGGTTTGCAACATCTTGTGAACGCTACACAGGACTATTCTAAAGTAAACAAACTAACCATAAATCTTGAGAAAACAAGGACTATATATAAACAGGAAGAAACCAGCAGCCTGGTATTGGGGCAGAACCCATATTGAGGATACGTCAGAATATAAATACCTAGGGCTGAAGATTGACAAAGGCGGCCACTTCATTGCACGGAAAACCAGCATTAGAGGCAAATGCCTTGCTTTAGCAATCTCTTTAAAAACATTAAACAGGAAATCAACTGGCCCCTCGCTCCTGCCTTTAGTAGAAGTGATACGTGCCAAACTTCTGCCAACAATTGCTGACGGAAGTGAAGCACAGAGAGGAAGAGATGCAAAAACTCTTGGCAAAACAGTCATAGCTGCATACAGGATTATTCTTGGTCTGCCCAAACATACTTCACCAGTGCTAATCAGGCTAGAGTTTGGTGTTCAGAAACAGAATTTGGCAAGACAGGGGTGTACATAATTACCTGGGACAAAGTGCGGAAATCTAACCAAGGATCTCCAAGCAAATATCTATGGAAGGGGTTACAACAACAATATGCCTCACCAGCTGCCAAATACCTCAAAAGCAATCTGACCAACACTGGCCTTAACCAACTCTAGGATACTCCTATAAACAACTCAACCCTTAAAAAATTGGTCTGGAAGATGGTTAAATACCTCGAGGATAAGGCATCCCTCTCGAAAATGTCACATGGCTGGTTGACCCTGAATATGTCCTCTTCACCTGCACTTCAGAATTATCTTGACGTGGGTTACGCCAAAACTACTAAAATGAAGTTCATGAAGTACAGACTTGGCTTGTTACCCTGTATTCAGCATTTTCCGCGTTGGCTAACGGAAAAGGCGGGCTCCTCCTGCCGTTTATGCAGTTCAAGCCCAGAAGATTTGCTGCATCTGTTATGTACCTATAAAGAACTCTTGGAAAAACGAAGGCTATTGCTAAAACACCCTTTCAATCAACGTGGGTTACGCTCCAGAAGGCAAGCAGTTCTTGCCTGTTTTGTACCAAATAACCCAACGTTGAATTGCAGCCTGGTGAAGTTTATGAGGGAGGTGGAAAAGAAAATGCTGACACCAGAATTATAATCTATTAAAAGACAGCATCCAAACAAAACAACAATACTATTATGAATGCTTGAAAGAGGACAGTCTTTTTACTTGTCCCCACTGGGCTTGGCACCAAGCATTTTATAAAAACTTTTAAGTTCTTTAAATATTTAGAAGCACCTTTAATCATCTCCGGCATAAGATGTGACGAGAAAAAGTGGGTTTTAACCAAATAACTAAAATTTGCTTGGCCAGCCGAATGTCTATTAAGTCACAATACTGTTTTAAAAAGAAAAAAAACGTACATTATGAAATATCTTTTAACATTGTATGCAGAATTGTTTTAAACTCCATGTTTTTGTATTGCAATGGTTTTTACTAACTATGCAAGTAGAATTTACTTACTTACTTAGTACTGGTTTTTGAACTCTGGGCACTTTACCACTCCCGACCAGTGGTATAGATCAAGTACTCTCTGAGTAAATTGTAATTGTGAATGGTTATCCATGATTGGTATATTTGATTTACTGGTAAATCCCTAGTAACATGCACTGTGTGTGCCCACTGCCTGTAAATCTAATGCTACTAGTGGGCCTGCAGCACGGATTGTGCCACTGACATTAGTAGCCCTGCAAACGTGTCTCGAGCCTGCCACTACAATGTCTGCAAGTCAAATTGTAAACTGCCATGTCGACCTGGCAAGTGCTCCCACTTAACAAAACCTGGTGTGCATGCACACCTTTCGCAAAGCACACTACTCCAAGACCCTGTGGGGACTACCTAATTCTGTGAGTCATGAAGATTATTTAAAGAAAGCTCATGGCAAAAATGAACATGAATTTTGATCCAACATTTATGGATAGCAAAGCTATCACATTTTCATGATATACATAATATACATAAGCCAGTCAATAATGCGTCACATTCTTCAACATATGCATATACAAAGTTCACAGTAACATAACAACTTGGTTCAGATTCTTCTTATATTGCCCAATGCATTGCGGGTCTATAACAACCCTTTGTCAGAGAAACGATCAGTTGTACACGTGTTACATGTGCTGAAACAGAAATTGGTAACAACAATGAGATAAAGGTAACAACAATGAGAGAAACTGTAGAAGAGCTTAAGATTCCTATTCCCTGAAAACATATCAGAAAGTGTTGGTTATTCTTACAGTGTACCTCAAAATTAGCAAAACATCCCAAGTGTGTGCAATCCCAAAACATGAACATGCTTCTGTGCTGCATGCCTCGTTGGTGCCCTCCACCAATTAACCTAAATACATGCTCCACATGTAAAGTGTGCCTCTGTTGCCAAACGCATGTATCCAAACCAAGTGTGAGAAGTTGGCCTGATGTATGATGTCTCCAATTCTGGGGGCACCTTGTATCAGTCCAAACAATCCCTTATGGTGGTGGTTGTAAGTCAACCTTAAAAGACAAGCTATCCTAATGGTAGCATGGACTAAGCAGCCTTCAGGCTAAACTCAAGAGGGCATGTGAAGCCAGCTGTTTTACCATATGCAATCCTGTAATATCGAATGAAAGGACACCACACAAGTTATATATTATAAAAATATATGTATTTATTACTAGAATAATCCCCTGTACTCTTTATGAGTATAGAAGCACAAGCGTTTAAACAAAAGCACAGTTTTACATATGAAAGTTGCACGTTTATGGATGAGGCCGGTGGCCACCCAAACCATATATCAAAAAAGTCGTATAAGTATCACTTTACGAACAGTGGTAAGGCCTGGGGCCTTGGGAATCGCTGGGACTACCCTGGACTAACAGCAGTTAGGACGGAGTAGTCCGCGGGAATCGGGTGCAGCACTAAAAGCACACGCATGCACCAATGCAAAGTCAATGGTGCGTAAAAGTTACAAAGTTACTGTTTTAGAAGTCTTCCGACTGGACTAGATCTTAGCCACTTAAAACTAGGACACTAGAGGTGTAAACCACTACAGGAGCACCGGCGTTCATGTGTTACGTCACCCACAGGAAGCGGGTGCATAGGTGCCAAAGTGTGTTGGGTTTCGTCGTGGAGTTCTATGGTGCCTGGTAATGAAGATGCTGCAGGCGGCCAGGAGAGAAGAGTCCGGTTGGATCCAAGGGTGGATCAAAGATGTGAAGTATCTGAAAGCAGAGGGGACAGAGTCTGGGTCACTAGCCAGTGACCAGGAAGGAACCAGGAAGGAACCAGGCGATGTCGGGCGCAATCAGGTGGTTGACAAGAAGCTTGTCTCCGCTGCCACGTGGACTCGGGGGCATCGAGGATGACCAGGATCAAATCAAGAGCTGTCTCACAAAGGCTCTCGCTGTCGGCGATGTCGGTTTCCGGATTGAAGTCAACAGGCCTTGGCAAAGGCAACCCATGCAGGATTGGTAGATTGCTTCTTTCTCGGACCAGCAAGGTCAGAGGGGTTGCTCCTTTTCAGGGGAGTGAGGGCCAGTCTGGAGCAACCAGACTAGCAGTGCAGTTTTAAAGGTTCGTCGGCACTGGGGCCACTAGCCAACGGGCAAGCGACCGGACCAACACGTCAAGCGGGAAAATGCAAAAAGGCCCCACGCAGCACTTGGTGAGTGTGGAGGGGAGATCTTCAAAGCAAAAGCTGCTCGGAGCTAGGGCTTCTCAAACCCCAATGCACAGCTTCAAGGAAGCTTTGGGAGCTGCACGGTCAGCACTTCGTCGTTTTTCCAAGATGGCCGGCTCCAGGCTCCACGTCGCATCCATGGGTCTCAGATTTGCTGGGACTGTGGATCGGGCTTTTAGGAGTTGAGCAAAGCTGGTCCTGTTGATCTCTGCTGCTCGGGTTCTGGCAGGAACTGCAACAAAGCAAACCGTTGGGCGCTGGATGGTGCCTGTTTGCACAGGGTGGTCACTCCTTGACCACAAGGGAGATTCTTCAGTCTTCTACGTCGAGTAGGATGTCGAAGGGTCCAGAGTTTTGTTTCATAAGTTTCAGTCAGGATAATCTGAGGTGCATTGGCACAGCTCCTACCTTTATTCCAAATCAAGGGGCTGGATAACCTGCTAGGTCCCTCCTATGGGTGGGACCCAGGAAGGGGGTGGTTACACCCCTTTCCCTTTGTCCAGTTTCGTGCCAGAGCTGGGGCTGGAGTGCCCCAGAACCGGTTTGACTGGATTTTGCATGGGACACCTTGTGTGCCCCAGGCAGTGTCTAGTTTCTTTCAACCCTCCCTGCTCCAATCCACTATCTCCTGTCTGGGGTGGTGTAGCACCTCCCTGTGACAGGAAACCCTTTGTCCAAGCCTCCCCTGCCAGGTTTCGGTCAGCAGCAGGAGGTCAGACTTGTGTCGGGGCAGCAGCATCCATTTTGTGATGCTGAGGCTCTGGTTAGGATTAACCGCGTTTTAAGTAAAGTGACATGTCTTCTTCCTCTAGAAGGGTGGAATGCTACCCCCAATGCCAAAATTGGCGAGGGGGTAGTATTCCAAAGTGTATGACACCTTACACGACATGTTTTGATAAAGCCAAACCAAAGTTAGCAATAACCGCGAGGATTATAATGCACTTAAGAGTATATGGTATGGCAATACCCTAGAACAGCTATAAGGAAATGGTTCCGAAAGCTGCAGACAGGCTCAGCTCATGCTAGAGCACCATCTCACATAAAACCAAGCACTCTGCCTCCAGGATTGTTAAGGCCTGCCATAGGAGTGACTTATAGGTATATATGTGTCCAGATATAGGTTTAGATATAGGTATACTATATCTAAGCAAGGGGCGATTACACGACCTTGCCCCAGCTGAGTGATCAGCCAGTTGTGTCAGTTTGGATGGCCAGCCAGGGGTGGCAAAAGATATGCTGCAGCCCCTGGTAGGCCTTGGAGTCCATTTTACAGAGAGAGCAGATAGCCTGGGACCCTGATTAGCAGGATCCCAGGCCAACTAAGTCAAAAACCAGCTAAACACAAGGCAAAAATTCTGGGGTAACCATAGTCAGGTATCCACCTTCCTACACCAAGCTACAACAGGATGTACTAACAAAAAACACCAAGTATAAAAAAATATAAAACAATGTACAATCTGTCTGCCTACGCAGTAAAAGTACAGAAATTGTGTAAATTAACACTTACACAGATGGCGACAGCTGACTCTGTCCAACACGGCCGAAAAAGATGGGAGACGCTCACATGCCACAAATGCTTTGCACATTGCCTCTGAGATTGGCTTAACTGCTCATGTTACCTACCAAGGGGGTGAGCAGGGGTTATCTTTGGTGTTTAACTCCATTACCCTGACTAGAAGGAAGGGTCCCTACTTAGAGCGCAAGCCACTACAAACACAAGGAGATGATGGACGGAGCGCTGAAACTTTTCAGACACTCACCCCCAGTCACAGATCTGGGTTGAATCCATCATCGTTCTTTAGCTCACTTCGCCATCTCAGGTCAGACAGAGCGCAAGCCACTACAATCAAGAGACGCCCATTTCTAGCAATTGGCAACCCTGTAATGTAAAACTATCTCAACAAAGTTAGTCAACGAGTGGCAAATTATTTTAATCACTTTATATTACATGCTTCAGATTCTTCTGCAATTTAGGATTGCTTTAAAAAGTAACATCCAAAAGTCTTAAAGTTTAAATGTAATCAATTAAAAACGGATTGATATAAAAAATGAATGATATATTTCACATCCTCCCATAGTGACTTCACACTAATTAACAGGAAGATTGCTTTCATAAAAATAGGAATGTGATTTTCGCTGCGTCACACAGTACAGAAAAGTGACAGATTCGAATGCAGTGAATCTCTCACTTTAGTCCTCCACTTAATCACCTACAAAAATGTCTGGCATTGTCAGTCTATGACTTGAATATACAAAGTTGCACTTTATTCGATAAAAAAATTAAAGCATAATACAGTTAAACGAAAAAAGACATTAACATTGAAACATTAAAGAGAAACATTCGTCTTACTTTGATAATAAAAGCGATGATTAATACAAATTAAAACTTATAATGAAATGCTAAAACCTCCAAAAAATGATATAAAATCAAGTACAGTTATAATTAAACAATATCCTGCATACTCATTCGAAATCTAACTACCCCTTTCAAAAATGTAGCAATGTGATCGGTGAACAGCACTTCGTTAAGAAACTGCAGCTTAATAAAGGCTGGGCGGCCCTGTCTCAGTCCAAGCCGTCTTAAAATTGGCAATATCCATCTTTTCCTGATCTGGGTGTAAAATTTACAAAAAAAGTAGACTGGGCCGATAGATCGTCACAGGGGCATGGACTTAAGTATGTGACCAATCATTTGTCTTAGGGAACGTTACCTTAAAATGAAATGTGGCTAAGCGAAAGCGCGTCAGGAGCATCCTGTCATGTTCCCCCTGAGATTAAAGTCCCTTACTCTTAAAGAGACAGTGCATATACAGCTCTTTTGGTTGACACCCTGGTGTGTTTGGCTAAACAATTTCCATTTGTGTAACTCCTTCATGCTAAATTTGACCTATATTAGACTAAAAGATGGCATCTGCCTTATGAAATGTAGGCTCTGCAACTGTGGGCTCAAGAATGGAATGCTATTATCATTCAGGTTATGTGGTTCTTAGCTGTAGCAACAGGATAACACGGTATATGATGTTTCCATTAGTGACATTGTTAAAAACCACAAATGCTCATTCCTTATAATCAGTCCTTTGGCACTATGCATTTTTTGTAGATGCATAACTTCATTGCATGATTGAAATGAACCATCAATTTCAAAGCGTCTGAGCTACAGTCACTCTGGTTCTCATCTTTCACTATAGTGATCACCCCATGGGATCCTCTGTGTCTTAAAGGATATAAAAATGCATCTAAGGATAATGTTCACGAACCAAGCAGAACAAGTGAGTCTTATGACATAAATATAATGAAATAATTGGATAGTCGAAAAATTAAAACTAATGAAATTGTCAATATAACAAATATATATTTTGTGTAGAAAATTACACTTGGTAAAGTAAGGAGTTTTCTGCAGGAGTTACCACACAGGAGGACATGGAATAAACTACTGGTACTCTTTTAGGTATAACACACAGGATTTTTCCCATACTGCACATTTCTCTGTTTCCCTGCTGCATATCAACCTGTGCAACTGCTCCACATCACCATTTCACTTATGATGCACAACACCATCTGTCCCTGATCTGCACCTGCAGAGTGCTACCCTACTGCGCAACACCTATTGCCTCCATGAGCGACAGCACCCCGCGCTGTCTCTTGCACAACCTAGTGCTTCCCTGAAGCACATCACTTAGTGCTCCCTTTGAGCACAATACCCAGTCCAACCCAGAAGCACATTCCTTTTCTTCTTGTACACACAAAAGAAGGTTTCCCAAAACATGGATCACCTTATACTGGCCCGTTGAAAATCTAGTGATGATATCACCAAATGTTTCTGAGGTTTCGATAAACCTACTACCCTGGTCCAAATCACCAAGTGCTGCTCTAACAAATCACTCAATGATTCCTCTGATGGGCATCATCTTTTTGGGCTGCACACCCGCCTGTAGTCCCTTGATGCACATAACTTACTGACCCTTCGGCACAGTGTTACAAATGATTGCTGGTCTATGTGCACCTGAGTATGAATGCCTGTTAGCATGTGTGCCTGTGTGTATGGTCTGCATGGGTGACACCTGTATCTCTTGTTCTACATGCATGAATTCTGGATGACAGCATGGGTACATCCATAAAGGCTGGCCTTTGTGAATGGTTGTCTTTAGACATATCTCTGTGCATGTTTGAGTGCTAGGCCTGTCTTTACATTGCTTGTTTGCTTTTTTTAGCATCCACTGTGTTAAAGCAAAATCTATTGACTTTATCCGTCCTTTCTTAAAGAGGTATATGCAGAAAATAAATAGCAAGGAGTTGAGAAAAGTTGATTAATGTAGGAGCTCAACATAAGAGTTTTTACAGTACTTTTTATCGCAGCTTCAGTAATTTTAGGTCCATCAAGAGGGCGATAAATTGTCTAACACAGCTGGTGTGTTACTTGTTCTGGACACCTGCCTTAAGTGTTGTTTCACTACTGCATGTCAGGAGTGTGATAAATCGCCTCTCCTGAGAGAGTCTAATCATACACAATATGAGCTGTGACCTGAAGCTAGTGGACTGCAAGCATTGACCTTAACAGCACTTGCCATAAGGAATATAATGCTGGTCAGACAGTGAGGCCTGTGGCTGCTTTACAAAGATCTTCCTGAAAGATAATTTATAGGAACGGCAAATATAGACTCTTGGGGGAAAATGTGTGTCTTCTTTAGCTGTGCTAACCTGGGGTATAGTGCCCATAGTTATGTCAGGTTTGCAGGGGAACACTTTACCAAATAGAGAGGAGAGTCAGCACAATCCTGATATTAACTGGGAGTGCACTCCCTAAAGCCCAAGCAAGTAGGCAAAGGACACATTTTGCATCGCACCAGCATAATAAGCAAAACTTTCATAATTTTGTGTTACCCTTGTCACTTGAAAGTCCTGAAATGAACACATTACATCACATTCTGTAATTATGCTCCGTGCAGGTGAACATTAATGGCAAACACACGGGGACAATGTGAAAGACAGAAGAGGTTGCTCGGAATGCGTTTGTTTTTTTTTTTGCTCTATTTTATTCGCTTGAATTGCATCCTCTTGTCCAAATTTCACGCTGAAATTCAGAACCAAATGGTAGTTTTGTTTTTTGCGTAATTGCGCATCATTTTGCCAAAGCTCTCCAATCACGGAAAAACAAAAATTTTGAATTAGCACATCCCTACAAACAATCTGGCCCTAAAAAGTTAAAGTGGTTCCTTAGGGGAATACCGGGTTCTCTCGTAATGGTTTGGCTGATGCAGTAAGGCTTTCCTATAGGAAAATACAGCCGGTATAAAATGAAAAACGTAAAAGGTCCAAAAAAGGATACAAATGTAATAAGGAAAATTGTACAAAAAAATAAAGGGCATTATACTGAGAAAAAATTATCCTACAAATTAATCGTAATGCTAATTCGCAAACATTTTATTTTAGGCAGAAAACAAATAGTTATTATCTCAGAACAGCTGTTGTGGCAACAGTGCATTACTTATTTGCACTAAAACGAAACAATGATTCCAGCAGCTTCTTTAATTTAAAGTTTAAATATTTTTAGAAGATACCTATTCATACAAGAAGATCTCTGCTGAAACGCCAGGGAGATGCCCAACGTTCTAGGGAATGTGCTTGATGAAACTCAGTTTGCTGAAAAGTCTTCAAATCTTCAACAGTTGTCAGGACTTAGAAGGTCAGAATCGAGGCACGCTATGGTCATAGTTGGACTATTTACGGTGCTAATGGTTAGAGACAGAATAGGAACTATAGGTTTTCACAGTAATTAATTGTTAGTCATATTTACATTTTCCTGTACTCCAATAAATGTTTTGATATGTGGTCTTGCATAAATTAATCACTCATAGTTTACTTGGATATATCCCATAAACCCTATCGCAGGAAATTGGGTTTTTGATTGAGGGGGGTAAAGACTTTTCTGAAGCAACAATCACAGGGGCAGATTTACAAGCCCCGAGCGCCACTTTTGCATCACTTTTAACATTAGAAAAGTGACGCAAAAGTGGCGCAAGGGGCTTGTAAATCTGCCCACAGTCTTTGTCAGGGTGAACCACCAAAGTTAATAAAATAGCCTGTCCTTAACCCTCTATTAGTTTGGCACAAAAGCAGTCAGCCTTACCTTAAAGGCACTGTGATAAGTATTTATGAAGCATACAAAAAGTAATAAAGTGCAGACACAAAACAAGAAAATTCCCATACCAAATTTGAAAAATTAAAACGTTTTTAATTAATAAAATTACACTAAAAATAATTAAATGCAATCCGTAGATCGGAAGTAATGAATATTTAAAGTTTTAAATGGAAACTAGCTGCTTAAAGATCAAAGTAGCAACTCCTGGCTTCTGGTCGCGCAAGACTGAGGCAAAGTTAAAAGTTTAGATTGACTGCAATGAAACACGGTTCTGCTACATGAGGTCGATTGGGCATGGTTTCAGTTTACCTTCTGTCTTAGAAGATACTTTGAAGAAAAGTTTCTGATGGATAAAGTTCAGAGGAGCAAGGCAGCCAGCGGTATCCGAGTGGAAGGCGTTGTCGTTGAGAAATCAATGGACAGAGTCATGGTGAAGATTTCTGCCTTTGGACTTTGTCACTTTTGAAAGTCAAAAAATTTCCAGCATTCCACAGCTGCAGGCTGTACCCAATGAGGACTGCATGAGGCTGGATACCATTGCTCGAAGGTCCCAATGAACAGGATCTGCTGCAATGGAGAAGAACATAGTGGGGCTACCACAGAGTCAGGACAAGCAGCAGGTAGGTTCCAGTCTTGTGTAGGTTCTCAGGCCACTTTTTGGTTGCAAACTTTCCAAATCCCAACTTTTTGGGGTAGTCTGGAGCTGTATCATCACCAAGGGTCCAGGGCAGGAGGGGCACCCCTTGGGGATCTGGACTCACTCCAGCAGAGGGGAGGCACAGGGTTCAAGGTTTCTGGAGCTTGTTATGTCTCTGTAGCTCACACAAGATAGTCAACTAGCCCTTAGAGTCAGGTTTCAAACAGCAAGGCTGTCCTCTGGGTTGACAAGGTAAGCCTCAAGTAGCAGCATTGTCATCTGAGAACAGCAGGCCTGAAAAAAGCAGGCCTGAAGCAGCAGGGCAGTCCTCTGAAGGTTTAATACAGTTCTTCTGATTTCCACTGCAGGTCCAGGAGTGTACTGAAGATTTGGTATGAGGGTCCAATATGTATACATGGTGCCAGCCTTTGAAGTGAGGGAAACCTCGAGGTTACCGCCACATCTGGTTCTGTGAAGTTTTTTCCGTCCCCAGCCCAGGCTCCAAGTAGTCTAACATGATTAACAGCTGCTGTCAAGTTCAATGGTGAGTGTGCTGGAGGCAGCCCTTTGAAATCTAAGTGGGTCAGGAAACAGTTCTGCACCTCCCATCCTGGCGGGATGGCCCATCCTGCCAACACTTAGCCCCCCTTTGTCTCACTGATGGGGAGGACTACAAAAAAGACAACTGCTGATCTATTCACAGTTATGTGCCCCAGAACACAGGCTGGCGATACCAAATGGTTAGGAGGAAAAAATGCCCACTTTCCAAAAGTGGCATTTTCGGACTTGTGACTTCAATTCCGACTTTACAATTAAAGAGTATTTAAATTACAGTTTACTAGAGAGCAAGCATGATATTCCTACCTGTTCCTAATCAAATATGTTCACTCATTAAATGTAATAAGGTAACCCTATGTTATCTTAAGAGAGAGGTAGGCCTTACAGTAGTAAAAATGAATTTAGGAGTTTTCCACTGCCAGGAAATGTAAAATGTAAAAACACATGGCCTAGTTTTTAAATAGAATGCACCCTAACCTGTGGGCTGTTTAGGGCCTACCCTAGGGGTGACTTAAATGCATTTCAAATAATATATAATAATAATAATCCACATTTGTAAAGCACAAACCATCACCCGTTAGGGTCTCTAGACGCTGGGGGCCGTCGGGAAGATTAAGCAAGCTATTGCCCAGAGTCACATGGTGCTGGGCTAATCTGCACCGGCCCCGGGGATTGAACCGTGATCCCCAGATTCCGGAGTCAGTTACCCTGGCCGCGGCGCCACATAAGGTTTAGGTCTGGTAAAAGGGTTATTTTGCTAGGTCGAATTGGCAGTTTAAAACTGCATTCAGGGTGCAATGGCAGGCTTTAGACAGGTTTGAAAGGGCTACTTTAGTAGGTGGCACAATAAGTGCTGCAGGCTCACTTGTAGCCTTTAGAGGCCCCGGGTAGATGCAGTTCCACTTTATAGTGGACATATTCAGTACATTCAATGTTTCAATCAGGTGTATGCCTAATTTACCATGTTTTATGTAGAGTACAGGAGTACTTTATCACTGGCTAGCAGTGCTAAGGTGCACCGAGTCCTAATAATAAAAAATAAATTTCAGAAAACAGGTGGAGAGAAGGAAAAAAGTTTAGGGTCAGACCACATTAAAGTTGTCATGTTAAACACAAATACTCACCTTAGATGGATGCCATACGGAGACATAACAGAAACTTATTGTTATCCAAATTGGCAGAGGTGTTTGCAAGTTATCCCCTAGACGAGACCAGTACCTGAATGATGGCAAGCAGCAATTCTAAGTGTAGTTAGAGATGCCAGTACTGAGTGTAACTCTTACCAATCATTAGTGTTCTTGACCTGCATCTCACCACCAGTTGAACTGATGATTTCAGAACCTGTGGCTGTTCTTATTGGACTATTGGCTGGATTGATTTAATTTATTGTATTGCTGGTAATAGTGATGTTTTAAACTTGGGCATTTTAAATATGCATAGTAATTAATGAGTACGAGAAGAAAAGGTATACCAGGTACACAGTAAAATATTCTGTTCCAACTGTGATTATGGAATTCCTTGAATAACAATTGCTGACTCTTTCCACTGATGTTCTGCAATGTCCAGTCACAAGAGAGACTTTTCAGAGGAATAAGAAGTAGAAATGTGCAGGTCTAACGCCTCCAATGGTGGGTTTCTCCCAAGTAGGCAATGGTTATCTGCCCTCTATGGTCACAGAAGGTCTACTGGAGTAATCAGGCTTCTCTGGAAGGACCTATCGCCTATGTCCTTGTGCTAAACCAGTGATGAGCACCACTTGTTCTTCAAAAATCTTTATAGTCTCAGAGATTGTCACCCCAGAGATTTGCTGGGTAGACATAAATTCATCAGCGCAGCAAGTTGTAAGATTTCCTGTTTTATATTTATAGCTGGCAGCCCTCTCTTGGGAACAGGACAAGCACGCAATGCTAATTGGTCAAAGCAATCATCTACCGCCACTAGGCTAGTTTACAGGGAGCAATCGGTCAGGTATAGGTGACACACACACCATCACATAGTCCCTCTCACCAAAAATCTAAATATTAAATCCCTTTTTTACTTCTGCAGTGCTCCTCCTGTCTCTTAGCTCTAATACACGGCAGTCCTGACAGTTCCCCAAAGCATCACTGAAGATCTCCATCTCCAGTGCGCCATCTACTTTGGGCCTTCATCTCTGCCTGAATGCAATATCCTCTTGTTGCTTAACACTTAAAAGGATGAGTGAACTGCAAATGATTTTCACAATAACATTAATTTTATGGCTTAGGTGCAAATTCTGTCTTTCTATTTTGACCGTTATATATATTTCCTGTGCCCTGCCTGCTTCAGGCTCCAGCTGTGCAAAGTGTGATGTATGTGTGAACAGGATGAACATTGGGAGGAAGTCACATAGGAACAAAGCTCTCTTCACAAGTTTAAGCAAACTGTATTTAATATTCCCAAGTATTCCCAAACCACAGTAGGGATCTTCTCAAATCATATTACCAATAAAGTATGATGTTGAATCTAAAAACTCTTTACTGTAAAGGTTACTAAAGTAAAGATATAGGATTTCATGTGCAGTTTGTCATACTGATAGTAAAACAGCTGAGGCACTAGCTACCCCACCAAATCTAGTATTAAATCAGGATTATGTTTCACTGAGGTGGTTCCCACTACACTAGTGGGAGCCCTTACGATTTAAAACAAAAAACGGAAGGTAGTCCCACAAAGCTATGCTTGCATGGCAGATGTGTCAGCACTTTCTATATTAAATGACATAATCCCCTTCCCCACTGCAGGGGATTGTATTAAAAAAAAAAACAAATAGCACAGGAAGTTTTCACCTTGCATGTAGGCAATATCTGTGCCATCTTCCTGTCCAGGAACACCATGTTGAATAAGATTAACCCGCAGAGTAAATAAGAAAAATGGCAATACATTATAAATCTGGGTTCCGTTGTCACATGGCAAGAGAAAGCTCAAGGCCCAATTCATGTCAGCTGGGCTCTTTCGCCTCTGATATCCTGGGAGCCTTACTTGGGACCCTCAAATTTGAGACCAATGAGCCCTTGTAGCACTTGGCTCTCAGAGAAGTGAGGCAAAACTCAAGGCCAGCCTGGGCTTTTTTTTTATAAATCAAAAAAAGTACTTTAGTGCACACATAATTAAACACTATGCACAAAATTACGAAGGTGTACCAAATGGCAGATGAAAAATCAATTGAATTCCCCTCTAAAGGGGATTTGTGAACCAAGGGTCTGATTTGAAAAGGACCTCCGAATTCATGGCAGAGGCCCAGCAGTCATGACAAGACAGGCCCTCACTCGTGGTTGGGTTCCTGCACTGGTGGCAGGACCTCGCTTCTGCAGTAACCCATTGTGGAGGTCCCGCCACAAGTATAGGATCCCCACCATGAGTGCAGAAGCCTTTTGTGAATCGGCCTCTGAGTGGGGTACTAAACATACACAAAAGAAAACGTTTCCAAAGCACAACTGACACCTAGATCCCATAAGTCGATGGCTTCTTTACAAGTTAGTGTGCCAGAGGACCATAAGATCACAAAAGACCTAGATGTGCCTAGAGTAACTCCATTAAAAGGCAAAACACTATTAAGAGTCAGGCCTCCTACCTTGTCAAAAGGTGTGCACGTTTCAATCAGTAATGAAAACATGGACAATTTAACACTGATAAACAATACTGTGAGATTTAATGATGATTGACATTTTGTTAGGTCAAAGGCAGCTCTACTGGCTTGGAACACATTGTACCACAATGAACATTTTACAGGAAAGAACATTACAAAAAAAAACACAAAAAAACAATGTTATCTTTTTTTTACTGAGGGATTCTAAATAACCTCCTGGGACAAAAACACCAGGCATTCAACAGTGCTCCAAGGAAAATATATAAGCTCAACCCTAAGAGGATCTAACAAGCCATTTTTTTTTTTACCAAAGTCACCAAATTCTTCCCCTGGGAGAATTAAGATATTGAGTTTTTGGCTGCATAGTGGGATTGTGTGGGCCATTTCTTGCTCTTTGGTACCCTTAGCACTCCTCAACAAATTCAGTGTTTTCCCAGCCTCTCTAAAGCTCATAACCAGAATCATTAATTTTTAAACTTTAATAGGCACATTGGCTTATCGGGTGCTGCTTGGCCAAGAAAGATTGATTACACATCAAAGCCATAAAACATTTCCTTTTTATTTGGGTTTTTAAAAATATTTTAAAGCACCTCCCGCGCATGCTGCTGACCATGCAGTGGTCCCAAGGCCTCATGGTCTATACTCTTCATTTCGGGCCCAGCACTCATCTGGAGGTTAGGCAGGCAAGGTGAAAACCTCCTGCTCTCCATCTCCAATACAGACTAAAGAGATAGCTGCATGCTGGTGCTCTTTGTGCTAGGAGGCCTCATATTATTGCCACAGAAATCAGGTCTGGAGCATCAATAGGTAGGTATACTCACATGCTGCCACAACCTCTATTATACATGGTCAATTTGGCCAAACAAAGAAAAACGTGTCATATATCAAACTAATCTGAATAAAAGCTTACATCAACTATGGCGGGACAGAGAGTTCAAGTTGCGGCAGAAATACAGCAAGATGAAGTTCACAAAAGATTGAAACTGATGGATAAAGAAGATCATATATTTTATAATTGTAATAACAAGTTCTACAAGTTATATACAATGGAAAAAACCTAGAAAAAAGCAGAAACTAGTGAATAACAACATTTATCTGAGTCTTCTGAGAAAGCGATGACACCCAAACCCAATGCCCCTCCAATTAGAAGATCAATGGCTACTCCTTGTCACCATACAACAATTGGCCAGAAAGCAGAGGATCTTTAACGTGTTATCCGTGGTTTAGTCAGAACAAGGGCCAAAGGGATTAATGAAAGAACAAAGTGCAGAATATTTGATTCTGAATGGGTAAACATATTTTTAGCTGCAGCTAGTACTTTCCAAGATGAAGATTTCAGCCAAGTAGCTGATCTAAACAGGGAGGTGAATGCATTCTTAGCAGATTTGTATGTCCACCCGAACTGCATGCATGCATACATTCAAAAATAGGAATGTATAATGAGCTCCCAGCCACAACATAACAGCCAACCTCCTGTTAAGTTTGCACTCTTTTAAAAAACAAATGACGCTTTAAAGCCATTCTTGAGTGCGGGCTATGGGTTTACACTCAGTGAGATCAAAGAAATAATGGTAAACACTGATGAAACAGTATTGATCCATAGTAATTACATTAAGATTACAGGATGCAGTAAAATCAGCAGGAGCCATTTTAAGAAACATCCTGAAAGATTTAGATATTGCAATTAATGACAAATGTTATGGTGCCTCAAAGCTCCGCAAATCATGGGAGTTAACAAGAATGCCTGATTTTGTCTTAACATTTTTTACATCATTATTCAATATATCCACAAAGCAATACTCTTACAAATTAAAGTTCTTGAGCTCAGTATAGCAGCCAACAATATTAATCATTGTTTTTAAGATATAAGTGAAGAAGTGGAAGACAATCCCATGAACCAGCAGGCTTGTCCTGTGCAAATGTACTGTCTTTTCCAAATCATTTTTTATGAATTACATCACGGAAAAAGAAAACTCTGTTACACATGATGACTGCCCATGCAATCTATGAAAAGGGCAAAATTAGAGAGCTACTCAGTTCAATGAATAGTATTGGTGTATCAACAAGTTATAATGACATAGTGCAAAGTAGGAACTTGATAGCAGCTCACGCTATAAAATCTTGTGAATCTGACAGCACACTACATCCAAGTCACTTTACTAGGAAAGGATGCACAATTGCTTCTCTTGATAATTTTGATTTTGAAGACAAGTCTTCTTTGTTCGGAACTTCCAGCACACATGATATTGCCATGGTGCTTTTTTCAAGATTGTACCAATGAAGTAGCTTCTGGAAAAGAAGCCGTGCCAGCTGTAGGCATAAATAAACAAAGCTGCATTATGATAACCCAACTGCCTTGCCAACGTGTGCAAAATCACTACAAACCATCAACACGTCCCAGTCTGCTAGAAAGTTTCAAAGTGGCTGAGGACAAGCATCATCTTGTACTTGATCCTGCGGTCCACAAAGCTGAGTTAACTGAATTTCTCATATTGCTTATTTGGTGTGGACTGAAGGATGAAGAAAAGCCAGAATACCATCCCACTGAAGAAGGTTGGGTTTTTACCAGTAATACCATCTCCAGTCACAAACTATGCAAAAGTATATGCAGCTCTACAAAATTTCCAATATGTGTGTGCTCAGCTTGAAGATCAACCTATCCTGCCAATTTTCTGTGAATATGTTTTCCATATTGTAGCTGACATTTTTATGAGAAATCCAGTAGAATTTGATGATCTTTATCCAATGATGTGTGTTTTCCACATGACAAAAGTTGTGTTGCGCTGTGCAGGAAGTTATCTTAGTGGATGTGGCATAGACAATGCACTTACTGACGCTGAAATCTTTGGAAGCAAAACTGGTATGCTCATCATATCTGAGGCTATAGCACATTGATTTGGAATGCTTTCTGGAACAAGAATGACACATTAGTCCTTGTATATCTCAGAAGTGAACAAGGCACAAGGTGCACATCATTCAAAAGACAAAATGCAAAGCCAGGTAATGTTCAGTACATTCAGTTCAAATTGAGAAAATCAAGTTCGTAGATTTTGTCACAGAATGTGAATAAAAATCAGAACTTTGCAAGTACTGGGAACATGTTTTACACGTGGTAGCTCTAGTAATAAAACTTGGTACATGCTGATTGGGAAGGTGATTTGGAGCTGCATGTGAAAACTGTGGAGTCACTGATTACTGTGTTTCATGAATTTGATTGCATAAAGTACCTGTGATATGGGTCCTGGCATTTGGAAAGAGTGAAGTAGCTAGAGGACGAAAAGCCATACCTCGACAGAAAATGCATTCAAATGAATTTTGTGGTAAATACAGAGAGTGACAGTTCAATGCTGTGGCTCCAGATATGAAACTGGAACAGGCTATCCATAGAGCACAGAAAAGCCTCTAGGTAATTGTTGATCAGACACGTAAACGTGAATATGTTGCTCAATGGCAGCTGGTTTACCATGTAGTCCTTTCTATTTGCAATGTTTTCAGAGAGTTGACAAATTCAAAATGAATGCACCATTGTGAAACTGTTCCTCATCACAAACTTGTGAGAAAGAGAGAGAAACATTTTACTAAACATGTTGACAGCCTTTTTCATTCATACAGCAGCAAGGAAACCACTTTAAAATGACTGAGCTTGTGCGACTACACAACTTTGTGACCAAACAATATGTGGAAATTATATAAAGACACATCCACTAGATGTCCTGGAAGATGAATTGAAACTATACACAGAACTGAAGCAGGGGAGATTTGCATTGAAAGAGAAAAAGCTGTTTGGAAAAATCATTAAAGTTAAACTTCCATGCTTTAATTGTCATAGTAAGAGTTTTGTTCAATCAGGCACCACAAAACAAATTACAAATAGACAGCTTTCACAGTCGCCTAGAGAGATTGATGTGGGAATAGAAAGGGGTGCATTTATCAAGGACATTCTGTCGGATGAGCTTCTTCCAACAAATGCCTTATTTGATGGAGATTCTACAACCAAACCAGTGAAGCAGAAATGTGTGCAAGAGCTTGAAAAAAACTTTCACCTGAATAATTTCAATTCGAAAAAGTTTCCACATTGAAAACTGTTTTTGTTGTGGAAAATATGTCACAATTGCGTTTGGTCAAGATTTCATCCATGCAAAACTTTGGAGAGGTCGTTCAGACTGTCCAACACATATCAAAGTGAGTTTGCACCTTGCAAGAACTGGACATTGTCTTTGAAAGTTATCTTGAACTATCTGTCAAAGAATGTGAGTGAATCAGACAAATGTCTACAAGTGGAACAAGTGACCTTACCTGCATCAAAAATTCAACACCTATACCTGTGCAACTTGATACATTCTGGTTATCAACATTAAACAAGATGAACTTAAAGATGGTAACTCATCAAACATTGCTGATGCTTCAGTAAGCACTGCATTTTCAATTATTGCAAGTGAAATGATTATCAATGATGATTAGGTGTTTGCAAAAATATATTCATAAAGTACGGCACATATTGTTCAAGAACTTAACAGCAAATTGGAGGAAGCTGACCTTCGTGATGTGCCACATGTTGAGTGGGCTGCTTGAAATGGTTCCTATTGAGTCATTGTACTGTCAAATGACATAGATGTTATTATTGCGCTACATAGATTTGTTGAAAATGTCATAAGTCAATGATTGTCAGAGTTATGGATACATTATGGAACAGCCAAGAAAAGACACTAAACCCCACTACATATTCTGTACAAAGAACTTGACCCAGAGATGCCCAGTGTTCTTATCCAAGTACATATTCTTACAAGTGATGACACTATGAGCAAAATTAGAACAAAAGTTGGAGCTTTAACTGCAGAACCAGTGAAGTTTCTAAAAGGATTTGCTGAGACAGAAGAAAAATGTGACTTTAAAGACATAGAAAAAAAACCTTCTGTATGTGGAAAATGAGTTCTAACTGTCACATAGTTGACGATCTTGAGTACAGTGAGTTTAAGAGATCAGTCCCACTGAGTGACCTTCCACCGATGTCATATTCTGTGCATGAACACATTAAAAGTGTTTTCTACTTGATCGGAAGATGTTTAAATGATTTTGACATCTATATGTAGATAAAGATCAATGTGAATTTGGTTGGGAAGATGTTGATAGGGCGCTAAAACCTATGAAGTTTCTAAAGCCTTTATGCACAGAACTTACATATACATGTACTTGCAAAACCTGTGCTACAAGAATATGTCCCTGCTGATATACTTTTGTCTAATGTTCTACATTCTGCAAATATACCATCAACGATTGCTGAAAATAAATAGAGTGATCTATAAAAATGTGTCTAAAACAGGAATGATAAACATTATCTTGTTTCTACTCAGATCATAAACATTGTTTGTTGTATACATAAAAGAATTAAACACCATTATTATTTGTTTCATTTCTATATATATGTCTATTCTTCCTCTATTATAGCAGCCATTTTGGAAAATGGCAGAAGGATTGCTCTGAGGAGTTATCTTCTGTCTCTATAAGACTACTAGACTCCCAAAGCCTATATTTTTACACCAAAATGAAGTATATATGCCTCATGGCTCCTGAAATATTACATGATAACTACAACTTACCCACCATTTTTACAAATGTCGTCCAGAAAAATTTTGCCCAGATCAGCAATGTCTACCCAAGCTAAATTACTTCTCTAATGATCCAAAAACATGAATCAAAAATGAAAATCTCTGGAAATCAATTGTTTTACGGAGGTAAATCAGGGTGCTGAGAATAATATGGGTTTTCTCATGCTTGTAGCATATTATTTAAATTTCACTCCATATTGCAAATGATACTTGAATAGCTGGCTTAAGGCAACTCAAAACAGTAGTCTTCTCTCAACAGAAGGTCATCTCTTTTACATGTGTGTTATTGACTTATTTCAATGGTGCACTCACACTACATGGTTTTCACTGTATCCACACATCACTACAGCAACAAAATCAATATATCAACATAATGATTTCTTCAATTTAACATAAACTTGATATGGCTCTGGCATCCATTCTCCTTGTATTAAAATAGTAAGCCTGACAGGCTGACATCATGGAGAGTTCTGGTAATAGTCACATTTATATAATAGTAATTTCGGTTTAATGGAAAACAAGTTAATAAAATGCAAACAATGTGAAACAGCAGATGCCACATATGACAGATCAAGATCAATACCAATAAGCTATTATTTGTGAATATGCTTACTTTGATGTTTTTTCTCTCAGTGTATAGTCAATGGTAATAGGCGCTATAATGCAACACCGCTTCTGCCAAAGACCTCATGTTAAAAATGTGGGTTGTTAGTTGACTAGGGTATGATGCCCAGTCAGCAAACAACCACAATCCTAGTCAGGGTAAGTAGCAGGTAAACCATGAATTCACCTGTGCCACGCTATCGTAGCTTGACACAGAGCGCAACTTAGAGTCAACGTCTAAAGTATGTGTGCAACATACTAAACAGTAAAACAGTGGAAATACCACACATTTTTTTTACACCGGGTTGAAAAATAGAATTTAAAACAAGAACAAGGGGCAAAAAATATAATAAGTAGATCTTGAGATATGAATTTTCAAATAATAAATCAAAATTAGTACATAGAACAAATACATGCTTACTTGGGATATCTGGTCACGCAGGACGGGAAGAAAGTAAGAAGTTCAAAGGAACTGGGATGGAGATCCACTGAGGCCCGCTGAACCAAACTAACTTGATCCTGGCTGCGTTCATGTCAAAGATATAGGCAGAAGCAGAAGTAATGTGCTGTGTCGATCCAGTCAGTGGGGTGGATGTGCCAGTCCTGATCCAAGCAGCATCGTTGATGAGTTGGAATAAATCCATACAGCGGGGTCGATGCACCCATCTTGATCCACACATCAGCAATGATGTGCTAGCTCCGATGAGTGAAAAGCTATAGTGTGGAGATTCTTCATCATCCAAAATGCAGAGACCTTGTGTAGTGGTTGTTCTGATGATGAAGCATCTTTAACGATCCATGTAGCAGAGGCGATGAGTCACTTTCTTGGTTTTGATTGACACAATGGCACCCATGCACCAGTTTGACAGAGGATGCTTGCGTTTTGATGGGGTAAGCACCTTAGACCTCACTTCCAAGTGTCAAGGACTGGGGTAGCAACATTTGGCCGGGCAGAAGCACAGAGAGCATAGTCCAAGCACAGAATCAGGTAAGTTGGAAGTCTTTTATGTACCTGACACTTCAGATCAGGTGGCTAATCAGCTAGCCCATGGAGTCACTCTGGGTTCAAGTAATGCAGGTCCAGTTCTTCTCATCCAGGCAGGGGAATAGCAGGCAACAGAGCACACCACTTAAGCAGGAGTCCAGCAAAGCAGCGGTCCAGCAGACAGGCACTCCTTCAGCAACACAACAGTCTTTCTTCCTGGCAAAATCTTCACAGCTCTAGAAGTGTACTGAGGTGTTGGTATGGGAGGATCAATACTTATAGCCAGTTGTGCCTTTATTGTGGGGAAGACTTCAAAGGCAGGTCTTTGAAGTTCACAGAGGTCCTTTCTTCCTGCCCTGGTTCCATATGCACTACAGAGGGTATGCAGCCCTTTATCTTGGGAGAGGACGCAGCCTATTCAGCTGTAAGTGAGGCTGGGTCGAGCTCCTCCCTCCCACCCTTCCAGGATGGCCCATCAAGCCACACCTAACCTCTCATTGTGTGTGGCTATCTAGAGGGAAAACACAAAGCCCTGTTGACACCTTCCCCAGATGTGTATCAGAGTCAGGCAGCAGACACCAAATGGTTAAAGTAAGAAAATGCCAAATTTCTAAATGTGTCATTTTCGAAATTGCAATTAAAAATCAGACTTCACCATAAGTTGTGATTTTAAATTGTGATTCCAAGGATACCAAACATGGAAAGTCTATATTTTCACAATTGGGAATTACACTTAAAGAATGTAATACAATAATTCCAATGTTATTTTATGGTAGAAGTAGGCGTGGCAGTGGTGAAAAACGAATTTGGAAGTGTTTCATTACCAGGACATGTGATACTTGAAGGTACATGTCCTGCCTTTTAAACACATTGCAGCTTGCCCTCTGGGTTGTCCATGGCTACCCTTTGGGGTGACTGATGAGTATAAAAAGGGGTGGTTTGGTCCTGGCAAGCGGTGTATCTTGCCAGGTCAAAATGGTAGTTTATTGTACACAAACAGGCTCTGCAACGGCAGGCCAGGGTCATCTTTGGACGGCTACTTAAGTGGGTGGCACAATAGCATTTTGCTAGTAGCATGTATTTTACAGGCCCTGGGTACATGTAGTGCAACTTACTCGGGACATATCAGTAAATTAAATATGCTAATTTGGGCTGAGCCAACATTTTAATGTTATGGGGAGAGAGCACAATCACTTTAGCAGTAGTTAGTGCTAGTTAAATCCACAGATTCTAAAGCCAGCAGAAACGAGGTCAGAAAGGTGAAGGAGGTAGGCAAAACATTAGGGGGAAGATCAAGCTAAGGCAGCTAACACCACATTATCATATTCACTCACATACAATACAAACATACATTGCATTTTGAGTCACAGACAATCAAAGTGTATTCTTAAGTCAAGGCCATTGTAAAAAAAGCTGCAGGCAAAATAGAAGTGGAAAAGACAGTAAGGAATCCTGTGTTGTATAGCTATATAAATCTACACACCTGAGCTTCAAGGGCCTCCAAAACTCATCTACTCACAGAGAGGGAGGTGAGTTAATCAGTCTTCAACGTAATTGTGGATCTCTTCTTGGTAATTTGTCCAAGTGGAAAAATACTCAGGTATGTAAGAAACTATAAAATGTCATATAATGTATGTATTTCCAACTGGGCAAAAGCAGTTTTTGATCCAAATTCTGAGTCTGGTGGCAGGGAGGGAACATAGGATATTTACCACAAATAAAATAATGGAGGGAAGAAATTACATCCTGCCTATCACCGCAATCACCCCAGCTTGCAGCTAGATTTATGAAGTTCATGCAGTAAGGTTGCTGGAGGATGCTTCAGATTAACACAGGCCACAGTAAGTGATGCTAAATATAAGGTTGCTCCATTGAACTCCAGCACTTTGTGGACAGTTAAGCACCAGTAATTTCCAACTTCCAGCTGGTGATGCTGACACGAGGAAATGATATTGGGCCCCACCCAGCATGTTAGTCTAAAAATGATCTCTTTATAAGCATTTGAGTATTGAGTGGTAGAATTGTAATGCACTCTCACTATATTCTTACAAACTACTATGATATAACCAATCCCCAGTGATGCAACCTATTGTTGTGTAGTTTCCACTAATCCATAGGATCTGTGCCTTTGTAGACATAATAAACTTTGGGTGAGGTGCTTAGACTGATTCCATGCACCCCATAGTATATGTTGGCTTAGAGACCAGCTAGCTCACAGTGCCACCATAAGGCCCCTTAACCCAAACAATTGAGCGAATGGTTTCTGGCAACCACTGAACATGACAACCCTGACCCCTCAGGGATCATGGTAACAGATCAAAAATGTTTTTCTCAGACACTCTCACACTCTTGGTCTGAAAGAAAATATGCAGAGAATATAAAGTGGGACATTGTCAATATATTTATTGAACCAATGTTATTCTTGAATAGAATACTTCTGCTGCAATAATCAGTAGAGGGAAGCAGATAAAAGTGATTACAAGCACCAAAAGAGTAAATATCAGATACAGTTTCACCATGGTGCTAAGATGTGTATATGTGCAGGCATATAATACAGGGTAGTAATCAGGCATACTCCTACTATTTAATCCCTGCTTTTTGTGTGTCCAGGAGCGGTTGGTACAGGTAAGAGTGGTGGGATGGGGTGGGGTAAGAAGTCAACAGTCAAGATATTGAAAATAAAATCATTAAATAAACAAAATCACTTACCTTGCGCTTGCCGCATCGCCGAGTTGGCGATGCGGTGAGCACAAGGTAAGTGGTTTTAACTATCTTTGAATTTTATTTTCCCTATCCTGTTGTCTGTTGCCTTCCTTCCCTCCCCACCCACCCCACCCCACAGCGCTTACCCGTACAGGTATATGTAGGTGTATTATTGAAGAATCCCTCCTCGGGATGATCCAATCCCCATTACCTGGCGAGAAAGATTGTAGGACCAGATCTTAGTTATTGGCTCGGCACCCCCACAGAGTGTTAGACAGCTGCTTGGAGAAGCTTGAGCTTGGAGGACCTTTTGATGGCAGCAGAAGTGCCTCCTCTGCTAACCTCTGGAAATGTTTCTTTATTCCTAATGAAAAGCATCCTTGCTCTGTACACACAGATTAGCATTGTTATGGATTTGTAGATAGCCCTGTCACCCCGTGGATGAAAATAGAAAGACATTTGTACATTGTGTTCAAATGCATAGTACTCAATATTAGTGTCATCATGATAATGTTGCGTGAAGCCAGATGTATAAGCAAAGCAGTTTCCGAGAAACTAATCCAACTTTGTCATGCATGAGAATATGTGCAAAAGGTCACAGCAATAATGCTATTGTGTAGAAAAGAGGACAATGTAAGAAAATGTGTAGTGTGCTGCATGGGCCTAACTCAGGCACATAACACTATACTATCTTTGGTAGTTTTTATTCCGGACATCGATGCCTAGGTTTGGAAATAGAGAGATTCTCCATGCAGCATGTCAGCTTTCCCCTGTTGAGTCATTGCTAAGTAAGCACTTCTTAGTGATGATGGAATTTATATTGCCTAAGGCAGCTTTTATATCTACCCATGACTTAGGATAATAGGGAAAATTTAAAGCGTATCGTATCATATGTTTTAACAAGGTCAGTCTTTTTCTTATTCATACGATGATTTTGAATCTTTTTGAAACTATTTTAAATAACTGTACAATAAACATTTTAGTGGTCATGATCCCACATCCAGCACATATTGACATCACAAGGTGAGTTGTTTATGAGTTGTGGTACAGACTGCCTTTTCATGAACTAAAGCCTACAATAAACACCATGGCAGAGGTCAACTGCAAGAGACCAATCCTTAAAAAAGTTACAGTAGAACATAAGGAGGAAAGGGACCAAAAGGAATGGGTAATCCTGTTTCAGTTGCTAAAACATCCCAACCAAGCATGCTTCTGGAGTCATGTGAACAAGTTAAAGAGCTGTAATGAAATAAGAGAGAACTGCATCACAGAAGCCGCTTGGGTTGGCCACACACACCTATATACCAACAACTTGGCACCACGGTTGACCTCTAGCTGGTGGAGGGCCACAGCAGACATGCACATGCGCCCCACTGACACTTGCACTGGGGAATTACCTGTCCAGCTGACGAACTGAACTTGCTCTGGGATTAAGTTGCCCTTTTTATAAGGTGAACTCGAGTACTCAGGAGCCAATTACACTACTGCCCAGAAGGTCCAAAAAATCATCAATCTTATGAGGAAGTAGGGGACCCCGGTCCCAATGACTTACCAGCGTCCCTGTTTGAGTGCACCCCGAAGATTGAGTCTGACTGTTGACACCACTCTACAACAGTGCATTTCAAACTGCGACATTTCCTGATAGATGGAGAGGGTACATCCCCCGCCACATATACAAAAAGGGGGACAAGTCCTTGGCTTGAAATTATCGCTTAATTGAACTCCATGACGTGGAGGTCAAATTAGACACTTGCACCCTACTGAAGGACCTTGAGGCATAGGAAAAGAGCAAACAGATTTGACCATTCTTCCAATCTCCTTTACAACCAGGACATCAACTCTTGATAATATCACAGCATTATCCTTCCTAAAATACCAAGCCCCAAACACAGCAGTCTACCCCTATTTTGCTTTGTTGATTATAGGGTGGCATTTGACATGGTAGACAGTGCAACCCTATGGAGGAAGCTGGATTCATGCGGCATACCCACAACTCTGCTAAGTGCCATGATCTCCCTATATTCAGAGACATAGGTCTGGGTGACAATTTGCCCTTGCTGGGCAACCCAAAAAAATCAAATAACTTGGGGCATAAAGCAGGGTTGTGTCCTAGCCCACCTCTTGTTCAATCTCTACATCCCTGAATTAGAGAAAAGCTTGGAGTCCAATGACCTGACCCCGCCAAAGCTGGAAATCCTCAAGCTTCAAATAATACAATATGCTGATGATATAGTGGTCATGGATTGCCCAAGGGTCAGTCTACAGTGGGCATTGAATGCCTTGAACACTTTTTATCAGGCCAACCAGATCCAAGTAAATCAGGAAAAAACAAAAGTACTTATATTCGGATAGTGCAGAAATAAATAAATATGTCCTGGCACCTTGGTGGTTGGAGCATCAGTACAGCAAGGAAGTATAACCACCTTGACGTGTGGTTTAGTGAAAATAGCACCGCAACAGCAGAGCTAAGCGCAATTTAAAAAAAGGGTGCCGCAATATCATTGGCCAGATAAACAAATAATTAAGGAGTGCATGATCAGCCCCAATATAAAGGGTAATGAAAGCCACATTTCTACTAGCAGTGTAATATGGCCATTTCATTTCCCCAGGATCCTTAGATTCAGCCCTTAACATTCCTATAGCAGGGTATATAAGAAAATCTTTCAACAACCACGCTATATTCGTTCTTACAGGCTAAGGCTGGAACTGGGCCTGGTGATTCAGACACTCGACTGCCAAGCTGTCATATTGAAGTATCACATCAGGAAGGCCTACACACAAACCTTAAAAGGTCAACTAAAACTCATTTTTGTAACCCCAGGCAATCCTTGGCACACTCAAGTAAAAAAGGCACAGAATTTTGTATAGATTGATGGCACAGCTCTCCAGACAGGGATGTCCCATCTAGCATCTGGAAAAAAGTAATTCACTAGCAACTCGAGAGGCCAAGACCTGTCAACACTTGGAAACTCGTCATTGGCACAGATGTTACTTTTTCGAGTCCATCAACCATGCTTACTTGAAGATATAAATACCTATAAATTCTTGGGTCAGTCACAGATGCAGAGGTACCTGTTTGTTCTGTTCTCATCAAAATGATAACAATTAGCCAGACAAATAATCAGACCAGAAGCCTTGGCCCTCGGGGCGGTATCTTGCGTGGAAGCTTCTGCTATCTGTTTTTCCCACTCTGCCCCTCTCTGAAGGACTGGGTTCTTTAAGGCCCAGCGGTGCCAGGGAACAACACCTGAAACCTTCTTGGGTTACCTGCTCTGGCGTACAAGTGACAGAGACACGGGACACTTCCTTCGGCGTCAAAGATCAGCGTTAATTACTGCAGGGATACAGAAATTGCAAGAAGTACAACATAGTGTAGGTTCTGAGAGTCTGCTTCCAATTGCACATGTGGAATCGCTCCTTTTATACACATTTTCGTCTTTGTACGACATAACAGACAAAAGGTTACAACTCAGTTCCCACAGTAAACTTCAAAAGGATTGCATTCATGTTTTTCAGAAGCCCGAAACATGATTACAGTAACATTGTCGGTTCCCAACTGTAAAAGCACATCATCTCGCCATAAGGCGCATTCCACTCTAGTTGTAAACAGGCGGAAGAAAGAGACAGGAACAGGTGCAAGGAAGACAGACAACAGTAACAGAAGAGTGTGGGGGCAATATCGGAAGTGTGATCACAGAATCAAAGGACTCAGACCTAACACATGTAAAGCTGAAACAAAAGACCAACACGGCAGAATAAGCCTCAAGCTGAGCCATCTGCCTTTGCTGTGTCATTCCCCCGGTCATAAAGACGACTCTAAAGAATATTCATCTTCCACCAGAGCTTGGGAATCCCAGGGTCATGAAGCGGACATTGTCCCTTCGCTGGCTACGTGAGGGCAAGAAACAAAATGGATGCCGTATCTAAAATGGAGCCCGAGGGTTCAGATGGAAAAACCCGTAAAGGAGACGAACCCTTCTAAGTAGTGTAGCGTAAACGCATACACCTACTAATCTCGTCATTTATGGTTCATAGATACCAAACTCGTCCATATCCGAGCATACCCAAAACATCGTAATGATCCTCACGGAACCTCAGACGCTCCTTTTGCCCTCAGGTAGGCAAGCACTAGTCGAAATCAGAATCAATTTCGATATTCATCAGATCATTCAGGTGTTGTTGAAACATCATCCTATCCATCAATGTCTCTTTGGTAACAGATGGCCTTCTTATACACGTTGTAGCACAAAGGCCACATAAGGCAGGACCACACTGCACACAAAGACAACACGTGAACAGAAACGTTATAACGACCCCTATGATCATCAGAAGCTTCCAACCCCAAGTCGACATCAGACCCCAAAACCATCCTAGAAGCGTCCAATCTCCCTCGTCCACGTGTATGGACTCCGAGATTTTATGCAACTTTGAGATGGCTTGATAAACAGTTGGAGCGTTATCAGGGATGAAAATGCAGCAACTCGAATGGATTACCTTGCACACACCTCCTCTATCTGCAAGTACAACGTCTAGAACCATACGGTTCTGTAGCGTCATAAGTCTATCCGCTTGAAGCTCTGCTGTCAGGTTACCAAGGGCACTTGCAGTGATATTAGCAGTCAATTCCACCACATGAGTCAACTGTCTCAAGTTCCTACTATTAACCATAGGACCCCAAAACGGTAGGAAACCCTTAAAGAAGTCTCCTGCCTCTTGACTAGTAGTGTCCTCTTTACTAACAACGCCTCTCACAACTCTAGTCTTGTGATAGTTTGAGGTAACCGTAAAAGTTGGTGGTAAAAGATTCGCGATATAGCAGGTGCCTGAAAAGTCACGAGGCAACCACGTATAAGCACGATCGTAACACACAAAATAAGTACCTTTGGCAGTCAGGAAGACAGGGGAAGAGAGCATCGGTAAGACATACGCCTCAGTACAAGCACTCTTCCCAAGCTGAGCTCTTGGATTTCGACCAAGACCTTGCAGACAGAAATGGCCGAGATGAGGTACGATATCCTTGTAAGCTCGCACCTCTTCCTCTGGGATAGTTGTTACATCAAAAATATCTTTATCTAAATCAGCAATCGCTTTCGTCAAAGGCTTGTGGTACGGGCCGGGACTAAGGTCTGTGGAGCGAGGCTCTCGACGGGGATAGGAATCTAGTGCACTACGGAACATAGTTTGGAATGCTCGAGCTGACCCCTGGGAGCTGTAAGGAAGAACCAAATACGGAATACCCTTATCCATAGTATGTGGCATTAACCCACACACCCAACAATTGGTAGTATTCCTCACTAACTGATGCTGATGCAGGAGTTGAACAAAGGAATTGTTCATAAATTCCGCACGTCTGGCCTGTTCATGTTGAGGCAGAAGATGAAAGGAATGTGGTGAAATAGTGGAAGCAGAATGTAGATCAAGTGAGAAGGAAATGGGTGAAATGGAAGGCAATAATAATTGAATCCCAAAGTACAGTCCACCCACTAGTAGCATAGAAACAGTCAGGAACAACATAAAAACCTGAAACAGAAAACATTTTGTTCGAAACATCTTATGCAATTTGGATCTTTGTACCGCCATTTTGTCCCTTTCCGACAGCTTAGAAAACTCCATCCTCTAAAAACCGTCCGTGACGTTCTTGACGCACTTCGTTCTGAGTAGCGATTATCAATTCCCAGGAGTTCCCAGAAATCAACAAAAGGCAATCGACCTAGTGTCAGAAACCTGCTAAACAGAAGGAGGTACCCGCACGGCCCTACGGTCAACCCAGATGGTAGGTTTAATCAATTATCTTTTAATTAACATAAGTCTCCTAGCTGCAAGGAAAAAAAGGTACACACAATATGCAAAATCATAACATTCATAGCAACTGTAAGGGGTAATGTGGATTCGAAAATAAACAAATGCATTAGTCTTTATTGCACGATCAAAGAAAATATCGATCTCTTCTAGGTCGAGTTTGCTCTTCAAATAACGGTTCCGATGGCAAAACAGTGTTCGATTGTTCAGGTAACAGTTCAGAACTTGAACTCTCCGATGCTGATGACAACGGTATTATTCTCGATGATTCAACAGGGATATCTGATCGAACTAAATCGTTCCCTACAGGCTGGTCATCACTAAATGGTACATAGTGCAAAGGGGTCTCTGTTTCAGTTGAGACGACTCCTTTCTTCATCCATGTGTCTACTGGCAAAGGAAGCGGAACCTTCTTGGTGTGGGTGGCATGCACCCAGTGTTTTCTTCCTTCCAGTCGAACTGCAGTCCTCGTCGCCAGTAACACCTGGTGGGGTCCCACGAATCTTGGCTCAAGATTGCATTTTCGTCCAAAATTTCGGGTAACGACCCAGTCGCCAGGTTGGAGCCGATGACCAGGACCTTCTGTTTGTGCCGGTAGAGCCTCGTAAACCTGTTGATGAATCAAACTCAATTTAGCAGTCAGATCATGAAGATAGTCAATCAACATTGGATATTCAAGTCTGTTAAATTCCTTAGGCCTTGGGACTCCCCAAATGTTCGCAGGACGGCCGAACACAATCTCATATGGGCTAAGCCCTACTCGAGAGGCACAGTCGCTCTGGTCGATAAGAGGGCTAGAGGCAAAGCATCTGGCCATGATAAACCAGTCGTGGCCTGGATTTTGGCAAGTTTCAGTTTCAGGGTACCATTGTATCCTTCCACTAAACCCGCCGACTGAGGATGATTAGCACTATGGTATTTTTGATGAATACCAAGGCCACTGCATACACTTTTCATCACACTTCCCACAAACTCACTTCCGTTATCCGACCATACAATCCGTGGCATACCATACCTAGGGAAATACTCTTTGAGCAACACTTTTGCTGTGGATAGGGCAGTATTATCTTTAAGGGGGTAAGCCTCAATCCATCTAGAGAATGCACAAACTACAACCAAGACATACTTCAGGTTGTTGCATCTCTCCATATGGATGAAATCCAACTGAATAATTTCAAAGGGACATGTAGGAGGGGCAAAATGACCAGGTGGAGTAGGGGTGCCCTTGCCAGGATTATACATCAGACATACCATGCAATTCTTAACCACTCTCTCCGCACACTTAGTAATCCCCTCATTCTTCCATACTGGGGACAACAACTTACATATGCCTTTTGCGCTAATATGTGACATGCCATGAGCCATGGTAACAACGGCAAGCACATATGCATCCGGTAACATCCATCTCTGCCTTTCTGACAAATCAACCCAACATCCATTCTCATCTAACTTCCCCGTGCTTTCTTTCCACTGTGTCTTTTCCATGTCGGTAGCCTCATTCTGTATCTCTTCCACACTCTCAACTGTGTCTTCACATATACCAATCTCCGCTGGCCATCTTACTGAATTCGTAACGTACATTCGATTTGTCAAATCTCTAGCTGTCTCCTTAGCAATCTCATCTGCAAACGCATTACCGCGGCCAACATCATCTGTCACTTTCCGATGCGCACTGCATTTGATTATTGCCACCTGTTTAGGCAATGTAAGTGCATCCAAAAGGTCATTCACAAGTTGTCCATGCTGTATCTTCGTGCCATGCGACGTAAAGAACCCACGTTCTCTCCACAACCGACCAAAACTATGCGCTACGACAAATGCATACTGACTATCGGTAAACACATTCACCCGCTTTCCTCTAGACAACACACACGCTCTCGTCAACGCGATCAACTCAGCTGCTTGGGCCGAATTCTGACTCAATCTCGCAGTTTCCACAACCGTACTCATCGTCACTACAGCATACGCAGTCGTCGTATCACCATTCGGCAACTTGAAACACGAACCATCAACATACAAAGTACCATCAGGATCTACCAATGGAGTGTTTTTCAGGTCTATGCGACCCTTCGTTTCTTCTTCAGTTCTCAAGTAACAATCATGTGGTGCCACATCATCTGATTCCATGTTGATCGGCAACAATGTTGCTGGGTTCAACACATTACAACGCTTTATCCGTATATGACTTGCCAAAAGTGTCAGCTCATACCCAGACAACCTTGCGCTCGTCAGGTGTTGAGTTTTTGTTCGGTTCAGAAGAGTGTCAACTGCATGCGGAACCATCACCGTAAGCATATTATCCATGACCAAACCTGCGGACTGTCGAATGGACACCGCAGCTGCCGCTGTTGCTTTCAGACAACTCGGTAATGCTCTAGCTACTGGGTCTAAGGTTGAGGAAAAATACGCACATGGGCGTTGTTTGTCGCCAAATTGTTGCGTCAAGACACTCAACGCACAACCATCCCTCTCGTGAACATACAGTGTGAACGGCTTACTGTAATCGGGAGTACCTAACACAGGAGCCGAACACAATGCATCACGTAATTCCGAAAAACTTTGCTGACACTCTTCAGTCCAAGGCAAAGGAGTCGAAACATCCTTGCACGTGAGAGCTAACAATGGCTTCGCTAATAATGAAAAATTTGGAATCCATTGTCTGCAGTATGACGTAATACCTAGAAAGGCACGCACATCTCTCTGAGTTTTTGGCACAGTCATTCGCGCAATCGCTGCAATTCTTTCTGGGGTCAACCTTCTCCCTTCTTTTAACAATAAGTGACCCAAATAGGTTACTTCTTGACAACAATATTGCAGCTTAGAAGGTGACACCTTGTGATGTAAGTCACATAAATGCTGCAACAACGACACTGTAGTGGTTCTGCAAATAACCTCGGTATCAGCAGCCACTAATAAGTCGTCAACGTACTGAATCAAAGCTGCACCCGCCGGTAATACAAATGCATCCAGTTGACTTTTAAGGGCTTGACTGTAGATCGATGGACTCTCACAATAACCCTGTGGTACGCGTTTAAATCTAAAACTGCGACCACCTAATGAGAATCCGAATAGATCTCTGCTTTCCTCAGCGATCGGAATACTAAAGAAGGCATTCTTTAGGTCGATCACCGTGAACCAGGAGGCAGAAGCCGGAATTAAGGTCAACAAGGCTGTGATATCTGGCACCACAGGAAATTGTGGGATTACGATCTTATTCACCTCTCTTAAATCGATTACAAAACGGTACACAGGAGGTTTAGACGGATCAGTTTGTTTCAGGATGGGTAACACAGGACTATTACACACATTTCCCCAAGTTTCTTCAATGACATCCTTTTCGATCAGGTCATAAATGATCGCTAATAGCGCTCGCTCACCATCAAGAGAAATACGATACTGAGGTATACGTGGTAATCGCACATTTGATTTCAACTGGACCACATAAGGTGGAATGTCCAACAGACCTACATCATTAGGGCCCATGGCCCATAGTGACGCAGGAAGGGAACTCAGTTCCGGTGGGAACTTATCGATCGACAAGTACATAGGAGAGATTATTTTCTGACCTAATGTAAGCTCCACTCCCGCAGGAGAGCAGTACAAAGTCGCATATAACCGTTTTAACAAATCCAAACCCAAAAGATTCTCGCCACAACCAGTGGATAGAATCAATGGAGCCTCCAGCTCACGAGGACCAATCGTAAGGGGCAAAGGGCTGGAGACAGGATTGCTAACAGGGGCGCCAGAGAATCCAATTTAAACATTCGTTAAGCCAGACAAAGGTGCGCCAGGGAGTTTTGAATGCATGATGGAACTTTTTGCTGCACCAGTGTCCAACAGAAAAGGCTCAACTACGCCAGATGTAGCAACTGTGACGTAAGGCCCTCTCTGATCAACCGGAACTGACACTACTCCCTCTCTTTGTCGGTGGCTGTCCTAGTAACGATCACCTGCCTCAATCTCATGTCCAATGTAATAATCGTCCACATGGTACTGTGCCGATCTATCGGACCTCGCATTCCGCTGATCAAAACAATTATTCGCATCCAGCGAAGTAGGAGAGCGCTCATTCTGATTCTGAGAGGTGCCGCGACCTCTACCTCGAGATGCCTGTTGGGGACCACCACGACCCCCTCGAGCCAAAACATGATTATAGCGGTCACGTAAAGCGGGACAATTAAATTTGATATGTCCCTCTCCCCTACAATATGCACACTGATTATATCCAAGCATAGATCTAAAGTCAGAGGAGTCAGAGCGTGGCTGCATCCTAGAAAACTGTGCCTGTGGCCGATACTGCTGTTGCGAATCATTTTGATTCGAACGCGGAGGATACGCTTGTTGCAACAAAACCTTCGTTTTAAGTTCCTTCGTTTTCTTATCTGAACGATCACTTTCTTCTTTTTCCCTATTTTCGTAGTATTGAGCCGTCGCTAGTATTTGAGCAGTGGTTGAAACAGCCCATGCACTTTCTGAATTTTTCAATTTGTTGCATAATTCAGGCAACAAATTCAACACAAACTTATCAACAAATAACCGCTGGCCTCCCTCCGTACTCATGTCCTGACCGCTATGATCAATGAATGCTTCCTCAAATCTAGTAAAGAAATCGGAGACACTCTCGTCTTTCTTTTGCTTACAAGCCGACAATTTGTCCCAATTCACCCTCATCGCTGGCATAAGCGTTTTCATGAGCGTAATGATTCTTTGGGGCAAATCCGTAATTAACTGCTCGGGCTTAGCCCCACCAATTTGTCGTCCATCAGCCGCTAATAGCGTAGCCCAATCACCACCCAACTCAGCTAAATGATTCTCTTGGCGGATTTTTGCCCAAATCGGTTGCGGTACAATATTACCAAACAACATGTCGATGTCAGCAAGGTTCATAATAGAAGCATCCACCAATTGGGATAACTCCTTATAATAACCTGCCGGATTTTTGCGTGGATCAGGCAAGGATTGCTTCACCTGTAAGACTTCTGATCGCTTCCATGGGAGGTGTATCCAAACCCTTTGGAAATACGGCAGAACCACAGGATTAGCAGTCGCATCCCCTGGCATCCAAACTGGCGGAACCTCTCTCATAGGATACTGACCGGAGTTCGCTTTTGGAGTATCGGAATCATCATCAAACGACACCCGAGAAGGCACTGTGGACCTAAAGGCTAATAATCGCTCTAATGCACATCGTACATCTTCACCTACTATCATACCATTTAAAAAACGACTCTGAAGTTCCGTCATCTCGGGCGGTACATCATCTAAGTCATCATTTTCCCACTCTTCCCTCAAGGAGTTGCACATTTCTCCAAACACAAATCTCTGTGTCGGCTCATTAAACTGAGAAAATGTATCGAAAACTATGCGTGAGGTGTATTTAGCAGGGTGTCTAATCCATCTACGCGCCATAGTTTCTAACGTCGCTCTCTCTCTTCCACCAGGGATTTGACTTCGTCTCTGCGGAGTTTCAGAGACATCGGATTGAAGTAACGATCCGGAAAGTGGGGAGTAGAGGGTAGCAACAGAGTTAGGGATACGATTACGAACGGAAGGAGAAGAGGAAAAAAGAACAGGAGCAACAACATTAGAAATGGTTGTAGGATCAGTGGCGGTAGCAGGAACAATAGACTGAGAAGGTACAGGCAAAGAAGCAATAGGAAGAGGAGCAGGTAGAGGAGCAAGATCGGGACCAACAACAGGCTGACCAGCAGCCGCCAAAACAACAGGAGGGGGAACAGGAGGAACTACAGGAGCCGTAGCACCCTGTGCATAAGGAGGTGGTGATTTCATTAAATATGCTAACAAAGGATCCTCTTTCGAGTCTTCCTCCTTTTTATCAAGATATGACGATAACACCGGATAACATTTATCCGCCCACATGTGATGCAGTCTAACTGAAACTTCCGTTTCTTTATCTGTTTTATCTTGATGGTGACGTTCTGCATCTTGCATTATCGTAATGATACTACTTTCTTTCTTATTTTTCTTAAGCTGTTTGATTTCTTTCTGCCTGGCCTCTTTGCGCCACAACCGAAAGGAATCGAACATAGCCGGCCTAGAGTTTCTTTTAAACAGTTTCGCTTCGAGATTATCTAAAATTTTAGTGTCGAAACTTCCATGTGATGGCCAACTAAGGTCACCGCCATTTTTCGTATAACGAATCCAATATTTATTATATATAATAGGGCCCACACCATGCTGACTATAGAGCTCATATATCGGAGTTCCAACTGGAGGTATCGGACACGAGTCCTCTAACCGGGAGTCCATACTGTGACATTTAAAGAAACCAAGGAAACCACTATGGCCAGGCATCCTGCACGCTAACCTAGTATCAAACTTCAAGGGTTATCGAAGTACAAAATCTTCGTGAAATACAAAACCCTCGGTTTTTGGCAATTGCAACTGTCAAATAACAACTAAGAACCAACAACTAAGAACCACAATTGCAATGGAACCATGCAAAAACGACTAAGCACCAACAACAACCAAGGATACTGGGAGCGACCCACAAATACTTAACTGAGAGCTCAATGGCGTCACCAGGAAGGCCCGTCTATCGTCTCTCCGTACAAAGGACTACGCCAGGCGCCAAAACAGGTCGACAGTCAGAGCATCGGTCCGTCGCAACCGTCAGGAGGCGGGGATCTTCCCAGGAAAAGTCTTCGGACCACTTATCTCGACAACAGGATCGATGAAGCGGGGTGCACCTTTCCTCGGAGATTTCACACGAAGTTCCTCACGATCGTCAGGTTTTGGACCGGTACCGCTGATGTCGCCCCACGTTGGGCGCCAACTGAAGGACTGGGTTCTTTAAGGCCCAGCGGTGCCAGGGAACAACACCTGAAACCTTCGTGGGTTACCTGCTCTGGCGTACAAGTGACAGAGACACGGGACACTTCCTTCGGCGTCAAAGATCAGCGTTTATTACTGCAGGGATACAGAAATCGCAAGAAGTACAACATAGTGTAGGTTCTGCGAGTCTGCTTCATGTGGAATCGCTCCTTTTATACACATTTTCGTCTTTGTACGACATAACGAACAAAAGGTTACAACTCAGTTCCCACAGTAAACTTCAAAAGGATTGCATTCATGTTTTTCAGAAGCCCGGAACATGATTACAGTAACATTGTCGGTTCCCAACTGTAAAAGCACATCATCTCGCCATAAGGCGCATTCCACTCTAGTTGTAAACAGGCGGAAGAAAGAGACAGGAACAGGTGCAAGGAAGACAGACAACAGTAACAGAAGAGTGTGGGGGCAATATCGGAAGCGTGATCACAGAATCAAAGGACTCAGACCTAACACATGTAAAGCTGAAACAAAAGACCAACACGGCAGAATAAGCCTCAAGCTGAGCCATCTGCCTTTGCCGTGTCATTCCCCCGGTCATAAAGACGACTCTAAAGAATATTCATCTTCCACCAGAGCTTGGGAATCCCAGGGTCATGAAGCGGACATTGTCCCTTCGCTGGCTACGTGAGGGCAAGAAACAAAATGGATGCCGTATCTAAAATGGAACCCGAGGGTTCAGATGGAAAAACCCGTAAAGGAGACGAACCCTTCTAAGTAGTGTAGCGTAAACGCATACACCTACTAATCTCGTCATTTATGGTTCATAGATACCAAACTCGTCCATATCCGAGCATACCCAAAACGTCGTAATGATCCTCACGGAACCTCATCTCCCACTCTGTCCTTTGGTTCTCGTTAGATGTGAAAACTGTGTCAACATCCTCAGGCAGTGGCTGTCATTGTCTACAGTGCCATACAGTATAGAAGGCCCAAACCAATCAAAATAGTACAGGCAAACAAACAGACTGAGGGCAAACCAGTGATCCATAACTGAAGCATTGGTGCACCATCCAGCAGAGGGGAGGCAGCCCTGTGAGCGTCTATTTATCAAACTGTAATGGGCCAAGCCTATTTTCATTTATTTCTTTTAACACATTGCTTGCCTATCCTAAAAGCTGTGTTTGAAAATCTTAGTTAATCTGTCTGGTAACTCACTGTTTGCCTATCCGGAGTCTAATTGCACATGCTTTTTTGCACAAACATTTTAAACAATTTATTTCACTAGATTGCTGTTTTTATCTATTGCAGAACTAAACAATAACGTTTTACAACAACTAATACCTTTTCTGAGTTTTCACTCAGAAAATGAGGAATTTCCTATGGAATTCAATACTTACCACATGCATCTATCCATATTTTCACATGGTACATTCACTGACATGCAGTAATTGTTGAAACTCTTGCCGTTTTCATATGCACGCTTATTAGCGTTATTGAGAAATCTGGAATTAAACACCCCATCCAGAATTGGGACGTTTGACTACAAGCTTCCATATTCTAAACAGACACTAGGGTTTTGCGGATGCTGGTCTGTGTTGACACAGGTTAGTATTCATTTGGTTATTAGGTGACAAGTTTTTGGTGTTGTTTTCAGAGCAGTTCGAGAAGTATGTTCCATGTAGCTGGGATAAAGTACGGGATTTAAGATCTAAGTAATTAATTCTTAATTTAGTAAGGAAAACAAATGGTTCACCATGGGCTTTATCATGCAGTGCAGGTCAAATCTTAAGAAAAGAAGGGTTGTTATGTGCGTCCTAAGCCACTTCAAGGTAATCTCCTCTGAGGTCTCACAGTGAACCAAGCCCAGTGGATTGAGGTAGTGACTGATCATCCCTACTTCTCTGTCAGTGATATATAGAGCTTCATAGGGGTTGTTTTTATTAAGCTCGTCTACTCAGGAGTTGGGCGTTGCTTGTAGAATACTATGTGACTGCAGGTTTGATTATCTAACTGGAGAGTAGTTAACGTCTCGTAGCATCCAACAGTAAAAACAAAAAATCATCGGCCCTGGGATGCTTCAAGTTTTCTCCCTGCCTGATGGTCATTTCTGTTTATTACTGCTTAGTATTTCCAGACTTACCCTAGTAGTGTCCATTAATAAAATGTACAGCGGAAGAACTGTCCTTCATAATGTACACCTTCTGATGAACTTTGCCAAACATTCTCCTTGGGTATGATCCATTGGTCAAATGTTTCTGTCCATGGAGCCAGTGAAGACCCTACTGACGCCAACAGATTACTTTGGCCACCTTAGATAAAACTGATACCAATCAGGACTTTAACTTTCAGAATTCCTTAGGTTAATCAAATAAAATCTAACACTATGGCTCTGTATCATGCTAACTTCATAGAAACAATGTGGATGAGCCCACCAGAAAAAATGATACCCCTTCAGGTGACTCAATGTCCTTTAAAAGAGGACAAACATCCAGTAGATGTATAAGAAGACCCCTCTCCCACCAACCTAGCTGGACGTATGCTTCATCATTGGGGTCCTAACTGGATTGCCGAATGCAACCCAGCTGTACTACGACACCTGTTTACAGCAGAGCAGGTTTTTTTGGTGAGTGAACTGAGTGCTCTGTGAATTAGATGTTCAGCGACAAGTGAGAAATAAAAATGTCACTAAGAAATGCCCCTATGAAAAAAACTTTAATTGAAGGGGGTCTTGGGACATGAGTAAAAAATGAAGACGGGATATGATGAAGTAAAAATTATACTTCGATATCCCTTAGGTGTAGGTCAAACATGTTTCAGCCTATTACGCTAGTCCTAAGGCTTTCTTCAGGACCATGGAGTGATAGGTGTAGTGGCTAAGTCAGTGGAAACAGCCATGTAGGTGTAATATCAGCACACACCCTAAAGTGTGATGTGAGTGTGGTGGGAGTACTATACCGACGGACCCAATAGTAGGGTGTCATCTGTCAAAGAAAACATGAAACATAAAGGACAAACAGAACAATTACCACATAATTGCATGAAATATGTGACTTTTCTTACTTGCATGCTGCGCACTTATGGCTGTGCTCTGTCGGTACTCCTGAGTCAGAAGGAGCCATAGAGGAAGCTCATGTGCTTGACTAAAGTGGTAATCAGGCAATCATGCATGGTAGTGGATAAGAGCATGCTTGATCAGAACAATATTAAATACCATTAGATACAAAAAAGAACTGGGGAAAGGGGTCTAAGCACAATTGCACCTATCCTAAGTGATGCCTTATTAAATCTTGTTGGTGCCACGGATCGGAGATTCTTTATTCCCTAAATCTCCTAGGACAGACGAGTGTCCCAACTTTCAATTCAAGCAAATTTTGATCCAGCACACAGATTTCTTTTTCAAATATACAATAGTAACCATATTATATGAATCATAGTATTAAAGCATTCAAGAGCAGAATCAATTAAGGTATTTTTGAAGTTCAATCTTTATTTAGTCTTCATAACGCACTGTAGCCAACGCGTTTCGTCCTCCACGGACTTCTTCAGGGCAAAATAAAGAAAGCTCTTCCGTAGTGGCACTATGGAAGACGCCACGCGATGGAGCCGGCTACAATTTTCTCCTGAAATTTGAACTATTATTGGGCCATCTTGCCTGAGTGCCTCGAGACTGAAAAAAAGTACTCTTCGTTCCATGTGTACAAAAATCTGTGAAACAGAAAGAGCGCTTCCCTTGAAGATACTTAATATCTATTGGATTGAAGAGAAAGCTACATTTCTACATTTAAATGCAATAAGAAGAGCTTTCTTTATTTTGCCCTGAAGAAGTTCGTGGAGGACGAAACGCGTTGGCTACAGTGCGTTATGAAGACTAAATAAAGATCGAACTTCAAAATTGATTCTGCTCTTGAATGCTTTAATACTGTGATTCATATGATATGGTTACTACTGTATATTTGAAAACAGAAATCTGTGCGCTGGATAAAAATTTGCTTGACTATTAAATACCATGTGTGGGCACAGAAATGTTCTGAAGACCCTTTTGGTCAAATGGTAATAATCCGCTTTTTAAGGTTGAGTGATGTAGAACATAAGCGCTCGAGAATGTAAGTGCTTCTGCTTATAACCTTGTAACCATCAGTCCTATTGTGTGATAATGAGTGGAAGGCACAGCATAATATTTGCGTACATATGAACTTAAAATAAAATTGAGCGTGATGGTCATAATGCTAACCAATGTAGGAGAAAATACAAAATATACCAAATATGTCTGAGAACATGAAAATGCCTTACTCCAACCCTGTTTAAAAGGACTGATGAATCCAGCCAGGGGGTAACCTCCTGTAGTCACACACTCTGGTTGGTAATAGTAACATGCCATGAGTTAACAAAAAGAAGAAAAGAGCAATGCACCCTCCTTCGTCGTATCCTAGTTACAGAGATTGAGAACTTACTTTGTCAAGGATGCATTCCCACCGAATAACCTGTTGTGAGCTGGCCTGGATAACGCCGGTAAGTGTGCCGGTGTCCATGGTGGAATACATCTACTTCCAGAAGAGGGCGTGTCCACGTCCTGGAATGTGTGACGCGTCTCCCAGGAGCTGGTGTGCTAACCTTGCTAACGCGCCGGTTTGGAGAGGTGTGTGCGATAAGCATGAGCGCAAAATCCGCTCCGATCGCGGATTTTGCGGATTTTTGGTAAATCCGCGAACTCTCGCGGATTTACCGAGAATCCGCAATCCGCGATCGGAGCGGATTTTGCGGTCAAAAGTTCAAGCCTTAGCCTAATGCATAATTTACGATGGCGCCGGCAAGCTGCCAGCGCCATCCCCAAATGGTTACTTAATTAGCTTCGACAGGAAGCTCTAACAGATAAGATAAAGCAGGGGCTCGAGCGCCTGCTTTATTTTATCAGTTGGAGCTTCCTGTTGAAGCTAATTAAGTAACTTTTGCAGGATGGCGCCGGCAGCTTGCCGGCGCCATCGTAAATTATTTACAATGCTGAAAAACGGAGGTGTCTTCCCGAATTAATATGAGGGGCAGGGTGGAGGTGTCTTCTCGAATAAATATGAGGGGCAGGGTTCATTCTGGCACGACGGTCCTGGCACAAAAAATATACCTCAACAGGAAACACTTGCGGATATCAATAAAGCATGTGTCCTACTTGAAGCTTAAATTCAGTGACTCATTCATCAGCCCAAAAATTAATCTGCTGCTCTGATCGGTCTCTGCCCTTTTATACACACAAGAGGCATGCTCGCATGGACGCCCCGTCCGTTTGGCCCCGCCCACACACTCGAGGTGTGCACCGTCTTCCCGCCATTTACCCACTATGATGGACATTTCACTCAAGGGACCCCTGCGCACTTCGGCGCGATTGCATAGTAACACACACTTGGTCGCTGGAACTAGTTGAAGCGCAAATGCAGTGACTCATTAATCAGCCCAAAAAAAATCGTGAGCATTGGGAGGCTGGGCAGATGTGCCTTCTTCCCAAATATATCATCGAAAATCCGCTGTGATGCTGCTCTGATCGGTCTCTGACCTTTTAGACACACAAGAGGCATGTGCGCTCGCGTGGAAGCCCCGTCTGTTTGGCCCCGCCCACACACTCGATGAAGCCCCGCCCCCCAAATCCGCAAATCCGCTAAATCCGCGGATTTTGCGGATCCACGATCCGTGGATCCGCTAAATCCGCGAATCGTGGATCCGCAAAATCCGCCCATGCTTAGTGTGCGACAACGCTTACGGATTGGTTAAGTGGTTGCCTTGAGGTGGAATGACTAGTTTCGAGATGACTCGTGTCCATGCTGTCAAACGTGTGACATGTGTCTCCCAGGAGTGTGTGCTAGGTATTCTCAAACGGAAGCTTAGAGGTTTAAGACCCAAATATTAAATAAAATACACGCTGCAGAGAAAATTTAACTAATGGAAAGTGCGTTCATGTACTGAAAGTTTTTTAAAAACCCTTGTGCCATTAGGTTGTCAATAAAGTTAAGTTTTGACATAAGACATGAATATTGATGTTCTAAATGTTTGAAAGGGAGGAAGTTATTGCAACCCTTTTCTAAGTTGGAGAACTAACGTGAAAATAGGTCTATAGAAGTTAGAGAATAGGCGCAGTGACGATGCATAGAGTGGATGCAAAGTCTGACAGTTGTGTGTGTCAAATGATAGGCATCTGTGTCTAGTGAAGACGCGCCCATTTGCTTGATAGGCTAATCATTATGTTCTATGTGTTGGACATAAGTGTTTCCATAGCATTCCAATTGGGTTACATTCTGCTTCTATGTCTATGGGAAATCATATGACTTCCCTAAAAAAGTGGCAAACCCTGCACAGTGCTAAGTCATACTCTGTTAAGCGAGTTCCACAGAATATTGTCATTAACCTATGTTAAGTTTGTAGATAGACGATAGACCCAGCGTTGTTCTTTTTTCTAAGAGCAGGTTTTGTAGGTTGGATTTGCCTGTGTCTAATTGTTCGTAACCACTCAGTTCATATTGTTGGTGGTACGGCCAATTTCCAAGAAGTGTTCCGTAATTTTTGTAGTGCAGCGCTTGCAGCGAATGTTGTTTCTAGGCTCGCAAATTTGGATTTTTATTTTGCGGCTCGTCATCCCCACGTAACAGAGTCCACAAAGACACGTAATGAGATACACCACGTTGGCAGAGTTGCAGTTAGTATGTTTGTTAATTACCCATGTCTTACTGGGTTCTAAGTTCAGTGCTTTTGTAGATCTGGTGAGGTGGCACACGCTGCAATTACCGCAAGGGTAATGGCCTACCCCATTGGGGAGTCCCCAAACATTAAGAACAGTGTTGGAAGTGGTAGATTGATGTTTGGGGCATGTGGCACCAGGCTGTCTTTTAAACTTTTTGATCTTCTGTAGAAAAATAAGGGTTTTTCCCATTTTAATTTCCCACTTGTCAGTATCCTCCAATTCTTTTGGATGAGTCTACATACTCTGGTGGAGATGGAGGTATATACACCCAGAGAAAATCATCAAAAAAGCACAAAAACGAGCGAGGAACCAGAACTGTGAAGGGTTGATGGAACAAACTCATAAACCAACATCTACAATACCACTCACATGCACATATTTCTCCATCTCCAACAGAGTAAGCAGAATCCTCCAAAAGAATTGGATGATACAGACAAATGAGAAATTACAATAGGAAAAATCCTTACTTTCCTACAAAAGATCAAAAAGTTTAAAAGACAGCCTGGTGTACACACTCCCCAAACAACAATCTGCCACTTCCAACACTGTTCTTAATGCTTGGGGACTCCCCAGCGTGGTAGGCGATTACCCTTGCGGCAATTGCAGCATGTGCCACCTCATCAGACCTACAAAAACCCTGAACTTAGAACCCGGCAAGACATGGATAATTAACAAACATACTAACTGCAACTCTGCCAACTTGTTGTATCTCATTGTGTGTCCTTACGGACTCCGTTATGTGGGGATGATGAGCCGCACAATAAATATCAGAATTTGCGAGCATAGAAGCAACATTCGCTGCAAGCGAAGCACTACAAAAACGATGGAACACTTCTTGGAAATTAGCCACACCACCAACAATATGAACTGGGTGGTTACTGAACAATTAGACACAGGCACCTCCAACCTAACTTCTCCAGTCCTATTTTCATGTTAGTTCTCGAAATTAGAAAAGGGTTGCAATAACTACCCCCCTTTCGTACATTTACAACATCAATATTCATGTCTTATGTCAAAACTTAACTTTATTGACAACCCAATAGCACAAGGGTTTTTAAAAATCTTCTTTCAGTACTTGAACGCACTTTCCATTTGTTTAATTTTCTCTGCAGCGTGTATTTTATTGAATATTTGGGTATTAAACCTCTAAGTCTCCGTTTAATAATAACTGGCACACACTCCTGGGAGACATATGTCACACGTTTGACGGCGTGGACACGTGTCATCTCGAAACTAGTCATTCCACCTCAAGACAACTGCTCAAACAATCCGTAAGAGTTGTCGCACATACCTCTCCAAGCCGGCACGTTAGCAATGTTAGCACACTAGCTCTTGGGAGAAGCATCACACGTTCCACGACGTTGACACGCCCTCTTCAGGAAGTAGATGAATTCCACCGTGGACACCGGCACACTTACCCTCGGTATCTAGGCCAGCTTACAACAGGTTGTTCGGTGGGAATGCATCCTTGACAAAGTAAGTTCTCAATCTCTGTAACTAGCACACGACAAAGGATGGTGCATTGCTCTTTTCTTCTTTTCATTAACTCATGGCATGTTACTATTACCACCCGCAGTGTGAGACTACAGGAGGTTCCCCCCTGGCTGGATTTGTCAGGCCTTTTAAACAGGGTTGAAGTAAGGCATCTTCATGTTCTCAGACATATTTGGTATATTTTGTGTTTTCTCCTACCTTGGTTAACATTATGACCATCACGCTCCTTTTTATTTTAAGTTCAAATGTACACAAATATTATGCTGTGCCTCTCATTCATTATCATACAATAGGGGTGACGGTTACAAGGTTAAAAGCAGCAGCGCTTACATTCTTGGGCGCTTTAGGTTCTACGTCACTCAACCTTCAAAAGCAGATTATTACAATTTGACCAACAGGGTCACCGGCGCATTTCTGTGCCCATGCATGGTATTTAATAGTGTTCTGAGTGTGCAGGCTATTATCCACTACCATGCATGATTGCCTTATTACCACTTTAGTCAAGCACATGAGCTTCCTCTACGGCTCCTTCTGGCACATGATTCCCGGCAGAGCACAGCCAAAAGTGTGCAGCATGCAAGAAAGAAAAGTCACATATTTCATGCAATTATGTGTTAAGTGTTCTGTTTGTCCTTTATGTTTTGTGTATTATTTTACAGATTACAACCTATTATTATTAAGTATAGTACTCTCACTACACTCACAGCACACTTTAGGGTGTGAGCTGAGATTACACCTACGTGGCTGTTTCCACAGTCTCAGCCACTACACCTATAACTCCATGGTCCTGAAGAAAGCTTTACGACTAGTATAATAGGCTGAAACATTTTGACCTACACCTAAGGGATATTGAAGTACAATTTTTACTTCATCATATCCCGTCTTCCTTTTTTAATCATGTCCTAAGACCCCTTTTAAATAAAGTTTTTCATAGGGGCATTTCTTAGTGACATTTATATTGCTCACTTGTCTCTGAACACCTGATTCACAGAGCACTCACTTCACTCACCAAAAATACCGGCTCTGCTGTAAATTGGCATTGTAGACCAGCTGGGTGGCATTCGGCAACCCAGTTGGGACCCTAATGATGAAGCATGCCACCAACTAGGTTGGTGGGTGAGGGGTCTTCTTATACATCTACTGGGTGTTTGTCCTGTGTTAAAGGACATTGAGTCACCTGAAGGGGTAAAGAAAATTCTGGTGGGCTCGTCCATGTTGTTTGTATTATTATTCAGGGGCAGAGGACTCAGCCCCAATCTTTTTTCCTCACTCTCTTGTTGTTGAGTACATTCATGCTAACCTGATGCAGTGTCCCTTTTCTTAGGAGACCCCACACACCGGCCTCTCCACTGCCCACAAGATCCATTTTTAGCCTTTCGTCTAGGCGCACTGGATGAAAAAGGCTTGTGAGTCAGAGAATATACTTTAATCTCCAGAATAGGAGCCAATTTATGTTTAACTGTGTAGCAATGCAGGGACAGTTCCTCCATAATAGTGAAGGAGTGCCACCCACTCCCCCCCACTGATTCGCAGAAATCTGGCAAACAGAGAGAACAGGGCCAGTGTGTCATTGCTACCGATTGGCAGTAATGACAAGTGGCCCCTTCAGTATGAATTGCACATGTCGGTTTGGCCGGCTACCTTGCTACAGGCAAAGGACATGTGCAAATCAAAATCTCCAACCCAGCTGTCATAGACAACTGGGTTGGAGAACAGGCACAAGCCTCCAGTGCTCTTTGGAGCGCAGAGGCAGTCAGCTCTAGCCAATTCAAACGCATCACTCATGCTACTTAGCAGCATGAGAGCAGTGTCTGGATTTGACAAGGACCTGTGGAAGCTCTGGGCCATCGCGCTAGTAGGAGTCTGAAGCCAGGGACTGGACGTGCTGCAGGCTAAGGTAAGTTTTTTTTGTTTTTTTTAATGTATATGTTTGTTTATTTGTAAGTTTTTGTATTGTATATTATTTATAATGCCCTACCTTTTTTGCTGGTCACCAACCACCACTGTAGCAATATTGTGAAAATTCAGAAGATTAGGGTCACTATAATGACATTGTGAACGTGATGTCATTGTTTGGAAAGCATGCCTGGGTCAAAATATTTCCTTTACAATTAAAATAGCACTCAATGTGCAACAATCTGCTATAAATATTGTATATTCCTACCACTCAGTTGTGTGTAATGCAACCCTTTGCTTGAAATGGCACCTTGAAAGTTACAAACACTTCATTGTTTGAATGCCAAAGTCATTCTCTCTCAATATCCAGGCTCTCTGCATACAAAAGCTGACACAATTGCCTCCGTAATGGGCAATTAAGCTTTGGTCAGGCAGTAAAATTCTTCAAACAGTTTGCCATAAACGTAAAACAAGAGAAACATGAAACACGGGGGAATTTAGGGCAATCCACGCGCAGTAGCAGAAGTAAAAGTCCCTTTGGAGCACTTGCTCTTGAGTTTTGCCTGCCATGAACAAGTAACAAGGTGTAAAATGCGTGCACATTTACAGGATGTGTGATTGGAATTGCATATGTTATGCATGTGTTATTCCCTGCGCTGCTCGCCTCCCTGCAGCCTTGGAGGGCATGTCTGAGGCGCTCATCAGCAGCGTGGGCACTTGGCACAAGTCCTCGCCTTTCCGCTGCCCTATTTCTGACTTCTCTCGCTCCCATTCACACATTCACGTACTTCCAACCCGTCCAGAGCGCGTCTGAGAATATGCGTCTATTTTTAAAATGCTGTCGCTCGCTTCTGTTTAAGTTCCTATCGGTGGCTTGCAGTTGAAAAGTCCAGAGGCAAGGCAGCACCAGAGTGAAGTCTGCTGACATGCCATTCGGGATTTCTTACAGGCACCTAGTGTAATCTACAAAAAAAAAAAAAGATTTTAAGGAAAAATTAAAGACCCAGTAAGTAGGAGCCCTTTGTTTTAATAATAGTGTACGTTTAGAACATTCAGCTTTCCGTTTGCACCTTTAAAAAGTGCTTGACTCACAAAAAGTATAGGAACTGTCTAATTTCCAGGAGTTGAGGATTTGCAGTTTCATCTCAAGGTCATTTTTAAACTGTTTTCCTCACGACTTGATGATTTGCGCCAATATGTTCTTCTCCTAACATCATGCAAACATTCTTGACTATTGTGTTAAACGGCACCTGAAGAAAATATCGTGAGCTAAGGGTTGTAAAGGTACAACTCGCAACAACCTCGGGAAGCAAAGGAGAAAGTTTGCAAATTTCCCCATGCGTAATTTTGAGTACAAGGCGCCAATTATGTGAAGCACTTAGTGTGGGAGTGGACACAGAGTGGTGGCTAGTAATAGTTAAATATTTTGCAACTATTTTAGACTTTGCCCTACAGGTTAACTGATATAAAATATTTGGACCACCTACTCGCCCAAATGATAAACAAGTTTTTCTTTGATTTCTACCAAATAGATCATGTCAGGATCTCAAGGCTGCGGCATGCTGCGCATGGACAGGCAAACAGGTCAAATCTTTACCTTGTGTTAACCTGGAACGAGGGATGAGGATCCTGTGGGAAGGAAAACTGTAGAACGTAACACTTTGCACTTGTAGGAACGCGGAATTAATGGCCCTGCTACCATAGACACACTAGGGAATACAATCCCATCAAGGAGTGCGAGGAAGCTATCTAGGGCAGGTCCCGCTATAAAGGAAAGCTGGTCCACTCTCAAACTGGGCGGAAAATAGGACCGGGGACCAAAATAAAAGCGTTCCCATTAGTGAATTAGATAGCTAAACAAGCATTTTCAATGCAATAGGTCTCGCTTTGGGAGTGTTTAAGCGATTGGCATTGTAAATGACAATCATATATATATATATTACCTACTGGCGATAGCCAGTAGGTATATATAGTTAGGATTTTTTTCCTATGGGATTTTTGAAAATTCTATGTCGAATAACTTTGGCGTTTGAGGACAGAATTGGCTGAAATTTTCAGGAAAATGGAACATTTTGTTTCTTAGCAGCCCCTGAAAATTTGGGGGGGTTTCGTCAAGGGGGGCCGAGAAAAAAGGGGGGTCCCAAAACGTGTTTTTCCCATGCAATTTTCCATAGGGCGGTTGGCCTCACTTTTAGCCTGAACGGCTGAATGGATTTACACCAAACTTGGCAAAATTGTAGGGACTGGTAGCCCGATGTGCTTTTGCTATGTCTCAAGATATAGGCTCCAGTGGTTTTTACGAAAATTAACTTTGAAAAATATATATTGGGCTACATTGGGCTATATATATGTTGGAGCCCAAATGTAGCCCAATGTAGCCCAATGTAGCCCAATGTAGCCCAAAGATGGCCACCAGAGACAAAAAAAACAAATGTAGCCCAAATATCAGCCAGATGTAGCCCAACTATAGCCCAATGACTGAATGTCCCAGAGTGTTCTAAAGAACAACTAGAGTGCTAACAGTCCTACTTATTACAAAGGTATGGCACACCTGAAGCCATCTTGATTGGAATAAAGTGGTAACTCTTAAAACATTTAATTTAAAAATGAACAAAATGAGGGGGTTCATTTTGCCATAGAAAGTATGATTAGCGAATATATGACGAAATCCCGCATACCATCAGTCAGCAAAAAAAATCCCGCATGTACTATTAGGCCGCAAATTAAAATAACGAAAACTTTTAGAACGAATATGCCTTTAGCATACACTAAACAACTAAACTACCCTAAACCCTAAACACTACCCCCAGCATGACCCTACACTACACAAACAGTACAACACTACCCTAAACCCTAAAACACTACCCCCAGCATGACCCTACACTACACAAACACTACAACACTACCCTAAACCCTAAAACACTACCCCCAGCATGACCCTACACTACGCAAACACTACAACACTACCCAAAACCCTAAAACACTACACCCCAGCATGACCCTACACTACGCAAACACTACAACACTACCCTAAACCCTAAAACACTACCCCCAGCATGACCCTACACTACACAAACACTACAACACAACCCTAAACCCTAAAACACTACCCCCAGCATGACCCTACACTACGCAAACACTACAACACAACCCTAAACCCTAAAACACTACCCCCAGCATGACCCTACACTACGCAAACACTACAACACTACCCTAAACCCTAAAACACTACCCCCAGCATGACCCTACACTACGCAAACACTACAACACTACCCAAAACCCTAAAACACTACACCCCAGCATGACCCTACACTACGCAAACACTACAACACTACCCTAAACCCTAAAACACTACCCCCAGCATGACCCTACACTACGCAAACACTACAACACTACCCTAAACCCTAAAACACTACCCCCAGCATGACCCTACACTACGCAAACACTACAACACTACCCAAAACCCTAAAACACTACCCCCAGCATGACCCTACACTACGCAAACACTACAACACTACCCAAAACCCTAAAACACTACCCCCAGCATGACCCTACACTACGCAAACACTACAACACTACCCAAAACCCCAAAACACTACCCCCAGCATGACCCTACACTACGCAAACACTACAACACTACCCAAAACCCTAAAACACTACACCCCAGCATGACCCTACACTACGCAAACACTACAACACTACCCAAAACCCTAAAACACTACCCCCAGCATGACCCTACACTACGCAAAACTACAACACTACCCAAAACCCTAAAACACTACCCCCAGCATGACCCTACACTACGCAAACACTACAACACTACCCTAAACCCTAAAATACTACACCCCAGCATGACCCTACACTACGCAAACACTACAACACTACCCAAAACCCTAAAACACTACCCCCAGCATGACCCTACACTACGCAAACACTACAACACTATCCTAAACCCTAAAACACTACGCCCAGCATGACCCTACACTACGCAAACACTACAACACTACCCTAAAACACTACCCCCCAGCATGACCCTACACTACGCAAACACTACAACACAACCCTAAACCCTAAAACACTACCCCCAGCATGACCCTACACTAAACAACCACCACAACTCTACACTACACTAACACAACACTACACTACACAACACTACACTACACTACACAATCACTAACCCACGAAAAAATTAACACAAACCCACTTACCTCTCTCGTCATCGTGGTTTTCACAACGCAAATGCATTTACCATACATGCCTTTAAAACGTAATTCTTTGTAAAGGCATGCGCGATAAATGCACATGCGTTTTGAAAAAATGCGGGATAATGGTATGCGAGGTCAATGACCTTGCGGGATAATGTTATGCAGACTGAAAGTCTGCGGGATAAAAAATGCGGGAAAATGGCTTCAAACCATGATTAGCAACAGACTTCCCTGGTGAGCACTAGCTTTACTACAGTGATCTAATGAGCAACTAGAGTGCTAACATTCAGAATTTATGGCAAATGTGTGACACATCTGAATGCCTTCTTGATAGAACCAAAGTAAACAAGCATTGAAAATGCAATAGATCTCGCCCTCATTTAAGTTAAAGCCATTCTGTTTGTAATGAGGTGGCTTTTTAGCTTTGCTTTTATTAGTGTTTTTAAAACTTTCATGTAAATAACATGCATATGTATGCATATATGTATATGTATGCATCCATTTATATTTATATAGATATGCAGATTATATATGTTTATATATGTATATTACCTACTGGCGATAGCCAGTGGGTATATATAGTTAGGATTTTTTCTCTATGGGATTTCTGAAAATTCTATGTCTAATAACTTTGGCGTTTGTGGACGGAATTGGCTGAAATTTTCAGGAAAATAGCACATTTTGTTTCTGAGCAGCCCCCGAAAATTTGGGGGGGTTTCGTCAAGGGGGGGGCCGAGAAAAAAGGGGGGTCTCAAAACATGTTTTTCCCATTCATTTTTCCATAGGGCGGTTGGACTCACTTTTAGCTCGAACGGCTGAATAGATTTACATGAAACTTGGCAGAATTGTAGATATGGTTTGCCCGACGTGCCTTTGCTATGTCTCAATATATGTGCTCCAGTGGATTTTGAGAAATTAACGTTTAAAAAAATATATATATCTGTGACAGCGCTCCGGTTAGAGCCCCGGTTCGCGTACCTGACGCGTAACGGAACTTCGCGAAGCGAAGCTGATTGGCTCTCCGGTGTCTGTCAACATTCTAAACAGTCCGGAGCGGCCGCCATCTTGTCTCTCGGTACGATCGAGAGACAAGATGTGGTGAAAAACGAAGGGGGAAATGAAGGAAAGGGGGCAAGGTAGACCACTCCTGACCCCCTAGGATTGATGAGGGGGATATTAAAGTGCCCCGCGGGGCAAAAAATACAATCTTTTTTTTTGCGATTTTACGCCGTAGAGGCCCGTCCCGGTACGCGAACCGGGCAGCTCACCGGGCAGCTCACCGGGCAGCTAACCGGGCAGCTAACCGGCAGTGTAGCTGTCAACATTGTAAACAGTCCGGAGCGGCCGCCATCTTGTCTCTCGGTAGGTTCGAGAGACAAGATGTGGTGAAAAAAGAAGGGGGAAATGAAGGAAAGGGGGCAAGGTAAACCCCTCCTGACCCCCTAGGATTGATGAGGGGGATATTAAAGTCCCCCGCGATTTTTCGCGGTAGAGGCGCTTCCCGGTACGCGAACCAGGCAGCTAACCGGCAGCGTAGCGGGAGTCCGCCATCTTGTGTTTTTGGAGCGTCCGGTTCGCGTACCGGGTAGCGTCCCGGTAAGCGTAACAAGGGGAAAACCAAGAGAAACAGTAAAAAAAAAATTAAGGGAATAGATTTCCAGCAAACTTGGCAAAATTGCAGGGACTGTTTGTTTGATGTGCCTTTGCAAGGCCTCAAGATATGTGCACGTGTGGATTTTGTCTAATTAAGGTTAAAAAAAATATATATATCTGTAAGCGTGCTCCGGCACGCTTACGTTACGGGTTTTGTTTGCGCTGCAGAGCCGATACGTCACGGTTATGCGACGCGTCATGAGGCGTCTCACGTGGCTACGTGATACGTCACGTAATAAAGAATATATTTTACAGCTATAGATATTAGCTTTTAAAAAACCAATGAAATTCACTGAAAAAACCATAGGTTATAGACCATATATAGTTAGGAATTTGCATTTACAAAACCTTGAAAATTCACTGAAAAAACCATAGGTTAGAGACCATATATAGTTAGCTGGACATTTTATTGACATAAAACCAATGAAATTCCATATATAGTTAGTTGCACTAACTATATATCGCGCACCCGCAATCCCCGGCTGATGATGTCACATATTACATCATTCATGACATGGTCAGTGACATTACTGATGACATCACTGATGACATCTCAAATGACATCTCAAATGACATCACTGATGACATCATGACACACCAATACCAGTTACTACATACGCACTCACTGATTCCTACGTCTACACACACATTCACTCATTCACCCATACAATCACTCATACATACAGTCACTCATTATTACAACACTATCATATGCACTCATACACCTATGCAGACACTCACACACTGCCACTCATCCATGGAGTTACTCACACACCTAGTCAGTCCTGTAAAGAATCAATCACACTTCCATTTCCTCATCTATACAGTTAAACACAGAACACCATACTTCAGTGACATCACTGATGACATCACTGATGACATCTCAAATGACATCACTGATGACATCTCAAATGACATCACTGATGACATCATGACACACCAATACCAGTTACTACATACGCACTCACTGATTCCTACGTCTACACACACATTCACTCATTCACCCACACAATCACTCATACATACAGTCACTCATTATTACAACACTATCATATGCACTCATACACCTAGTCAGTCCTGTGAAGAATCAATCACACTTCGATTTCCTCATCTATACAGTTAAACACAGAACACCATACTTTTCACACATATACTAACACATACTTACTCTCTTATACAATCACTGATACAAGTACACATTGATATGCACAGAGTCACACACCTCCCAGCCAGCCACACACACACTCAGTCTTCCATACATCCACTCATTCTTCAATATGTAAAACATATTTAAACTTTACAAAAACACACAGACACTAGATGATGTCATCAGTGATGTCATTTGAGATGTCATCAGTGATGTCATCAGTGATGTCATTTGAGATGTCATCAGTGATGTCATCAGTGATGTCACTGACCATGTCATGAATGATGTAATATGTGACATCATCAGCAGTGGATTGCGGGTGCGCGATATATAGTTAGTGCAACTAACTATATATGGAATTTCATTGGTTTTATGTCAATAAAATGTCCAGCTAACTATATATGGTCTCTAACCTATGGTTTTTTCAGTGAATTTTCAAGGTTTTGTAAATGCAAATTCCTAACTATATATGGTCTATAACCTATGGTTTTTTCAGTGAATATATATATATATATATATATATATATATATATATATATATATATATATATATTATTTTTTAATCCAAAGGTCTTGGCTAACTAACGGGAGACCTAAAAATGAAGGGGGGGGGGGGAGACATGAGAGGTTGTCGGAAGAGAAGATGAAAATACGGGCTTGAAAGTGTGAGGGAAAATGAGAATAACAACAGTTTTGCTATGATAATGGGTGATGAAAAAGGAGAATTGACTTTCAGAAAGTTGCAGGAAATGAACATGACGAAAGGGCTTACTGCACCGGCTGTAGTTATTGAACCCAAAAGATCGAAGACTACGTATAATCCTTCATAGGCGCACAGCTGAACTAGGAAGGCAGAAACAGTTAAATCACTGTCGGGATGGTGTCTGCAGCCGCATACGCTTGAGAATAGCTACTACAGATACTGGTCATCTTCATCAAGCCACAATACATTTTCACATAAGCTGTCGAGCACAGAAGGAACGAATTGACAAGAGAAAAACACTATAAAAATAGAAAGATCAGACATTCTCCGTGCAAACAACCAAGGCAGAAACAAGCACAGACGCACGTGACAGAAACAGCTGGAACATGACAACATAACAGCACCACAGAAATGACAAATAGGCTCATTATACCCCACTAGTTTTGCCAGTGCTGGTTTGTTATTCTCTGCCAGTTCTCTGAAGGATGCTTGAACTGCTGCACTGCGTGCTGTGCTCGTGCGCATGTGGGGGTCAAGAAGCGTGTGCTTCATCTGCTAGTAGTGTTCCAATGCAGAGAGCGAAGGACTCAAACAGTTATGCATGTTTTAAAGTGAAAAAAAGGGCACTCTATGTAAGGAGACGAGCTGTGCCACTGCCCGTGCTTCACCTGTTTTGTGAGCGTGGAAGCTTGGAGAGCTCCCGCCCATAATGGACCACTTCTGGGTGCTTCGGTGAAGCCTGCAATTGCTACTGCCTGTGCTGCTACTGTTCTGTGCGACAGTCAGGCTTAAAAAATACATTTTCACTATATAAAATCTGAAACTTATTTTTGTCATGGCCCCTTTTAAACCTCAGACTGCAAATATCCTGTTTTTGTATCAATCTCTCCTAATTCGGTCGGGCCGACAGGCAGCGCTACTAAATTCAGTGCAGTCTTTTATTCAGGTTGTGTGGCTCCAAAATAACTACAGATTGGAAACTTTGTGTATGATAGTTTTGATGGTTACACTTACCCCAGCCACAAAGTCCTCCTCCGCACATTTAGGTTTACTTTCATTTGAAGTTTCACAATAACGGAAGCCGATGACCCAGAAGCGGTTGGGCAGCCGGCCAATCCCATCGCGGCCCCAACCGGAAGTCCCGCCCCATCGCGGCGAAAGAGAGAGAGAGCTGCCCGAGGAGCCACGAAGGCTCCTGATTGAGTCCCGGTCCCGAGATGGGGGACCGGTGAAGAGCGGCCGGGCGCATGGGGAAGGCGGGGCTCTCATGTGGTGAGAGAGCCCCGCAAAGCGCTACCGCCGCCCGAGAGGCAGAACCGCCGCCGAGCACCACCAGAACCGGTGAGTGTGTTGAGGGAGAGGAGGGGTGAGTGGGGGTGGGGTGTACGCGCGTGTGTCTGTTTGAGTGTGTCTGCGTGCGTCTGTCTGTCTGTGTGCGCGTGTGTCTGTTTAAGGGGGGGTGCGTGTGTGTATGCAGTGTGTGTATGGCTGGGTATGTGCGCATGCGTGAGTGAGGCTTTCTTTGTGCATGGGAATATGAGGCACAGCGACGTGCGCGCTCACGAGCTACAATCTCGGCAAGAAAGAGCGCGTGGCACTTTGCTGTCCACATTCCCCCAGAAGTAACAACATAAGTTGTCTCGCCCTAGACAGCAAAGCTTTGCTTTGCTTTCGTCTAGGCGAGACCTAAAAAGGGAGCCAAGTTTGCAAATTGGGCCATTGTTAAACTTCTGAAGACACCCTGTGTACGTGTTTTGCGAGGTACAGACTGCATTGATTTGGGCCTGCCTCAGATCATTTTTGCTTTAATATCAGGGAAATGAACAGAAAAAACAGGCCCGGCAGACATCAAAGCAGACCCACAATCAAACCATAAAAGAGTCCACACGCTGACCTCTGTCACACCAGCCCATACGTCACTGCCTGGTTGTCCTATAGTAAAGTATACAAAAATTGATGGATGCACTGCTTGAATTTATCACAGCCACTTATAATTACTTGGGCCATGTTAGAACTGGGGGTCTCTAGTTGGCAGGGGTAGGAACCACTGTCAAAATAGGGACCCTTGCTTCTAGTCAGGGTAAGGAGGAAACACTCTTTGGATAACCTCTGCTCACCCCCTTCGGTAGCTTGGCACAAGCAGTCAGGCTTATCCAAAAGCAATGTGTAAAGTATTTGTACCAACCCTCACAGTAACACAGTGAAAACACCACAAACTGACTCCACAAACAGTTTAGAAAAATAAAGGTATTTAATCTAAACTACACAAGACCAAATAACAAAAATCCAACATACACAGTTCAAGAATATGGTTGCAAAAGAGTTCTTAAGGTTGTGATAAAATAATCCACAGTTGCATGAAAAGTTTACAGTTGCGTCGCGTTTTGCCCACAGTACCTTTTAAAAGCGACAAAGTTCCAAAGCAGAAGCTGCTGCGGTGGAAAACAAGCGATACATTGCTCCTGAGACCCTGGGGAGGTGATGCGAAACCCCCACTGCAGCAGCGGGCGTGTTGCGAAGAATCCGGTCCCTATGGGGAGGAAGGCGACTTGTATGGATTCCGGTGCGTAGGTTCCGTAGGAGGTTTTCTCTTGCAAAGGCACGATGCGATGATCTTTGGAGTTGCGACGAACTTCGGGGCGTCGATGCGCAGACCAGCGATGATCTCTCTCTCTCGCAGCTCCTCGATGCGATGGCTTCTGCCACGACACTCGCAGTGACGTGATGCGGTCAGCAAACAAGCAGTGCGGCTATCTCACCCAGTGACGACAGGCTCTGCGACGACACTCGCAGCGATGGTAGTCTTCCCGCACCGGTCTGGTGCGTCCCGCAAACGAAGGTTGCGGTGGCTTTGGCAGTGGCGACAGGTGCTGCGATGATCTCGGCCTTCGTAGCAGCGGGAATTTCCTCGCACTGTCGAGGATGCGCTCCGCATGCGAGCGATGCGACAAAACTTGCAGAAAGTCTTTAAAAGCTTGGTTTCCAGCTTCCCAACACAGGTACAACTTCCAGAGGCACCTCCACTGGCCCAAGCACTCCAGGAAGGACAGAACCCTCTCAGTAGAGTTCAGGGAAGCTGGGGGTGAAGTTCTTTTGTTCCTGGGACTTCAAAAACAGGGCGCCAGCTCTTCTCAGGGCATTGGAGATTCCTTTAAGACAGGGGACACAGCACCATAAGCAAAGTCCTCCCCCTCTCCTTGGCAGCAAAGCAACAGCAGGTCAGTCCCGCAGAGCAACAGCAGGACAGTCTTCCTTCTTCAGTTTCAGCTTTCTCCTTGGCAGAGGTTCCTTCTTGATTCCAGGATGATCTAATTTTCTGTAGTCAGGGGTCCTGTACTTATACCCCTAAAAGTCTTTGATCCCTTTGTGCAGTAGGGCTCTGAGCCCGGTCTGGACCAGTTCTGCGTGTTCCTTGAGCACTTTGTTTTCCTGGCCTCGCCTTTCCTTTCAGGGAGAGGGGCAGGGTCATCAGCCGCTCAGCAGGAGGTGGAGCCAGCATTGTGGAAGGCAGGCACAACCCTATTCAGGCCCAGGTGCTATCCCCTCCCACCACTCAAGATACAGATGCAGTCATTCAGCCTAGGGCTGACCCAGCCAGCCTCTCGGGGGCTCCCAGCCCCTGTCACTCTCAAAGCCAGACAGCCAATTCACAAACAGGCCAAGGCACACAGAAGGGTCAGACAAGAGAACAGCAACTTCCTAAAAGTACTGTTCTCAAACACAGGATTTAAAAAAACAACCTTTCCTAAAAGATGTGTTATTAAATTCTGAGTTCAGGGATCCCAAAATGTCCTATCCTGCTCCTATGGAAAGATATGCTGGTAGCTACTGTAGCCAGCCTCCCCATGATAGCCTATGGAGCAAGATAGCCTTGCAGTAGTGAAAAACGAAAATGGTTGTAATTGACTACCAGAGCATGTCACCTGCACCAGTACATGCTCTATCTTTCACATACACTACACCCTGCCCAAGGGGGTACCTTGGGCCTTCCATAGGGGTGACCAATGTGCACAGAAAGGGAAGGGTTAGGCCCGGTCAGTGGGGACACTGACCAGGAGGACATGGCAGTTCACAGACTGCACCCAGGCACTGCGGTGGCAGGCTTGAGACACCATTTTAGGGCTACTCATGTGGGTGGGCACAATCAGCGCTGCAGGCCCACTAGCAGCATTTGACATCACCAGCCCTGGCACACTCAGTGCACTTTACTAGGTACTTCTGGATGATACAAATAAGCCAATCAGGTATATCCAATCACAATAACCATTTACACAGATAGCATATGCACTTTAGCACTGATCAGCAGTGGTAAAGTGCCCAGAGTCCTATTGCCAACAGCCACGGGTCAGGAAAAATAAGGGAGGAAGAAGCAAAAAGCTTGGGGATGACCCTGCAAGAAGGGCCAGTTCCAACAGGCCACATCCCAGTTCATAGTTATTCTGCACACCATGCCATTTTAGTTTGTATCCAGCTATATGCAAATCTGTCTTGACCCAACTCCAATGGGAACAGTCAGTGCTTAATTTGTAAAATATTAAGTCCAGGTGCTCAAATCTTTGTAGGAGGCCACACCCACTTGCACAGCTCTACCCACTACCTCCACTGGCCCCACCCACTTCCTTTATTGGCTCCATCCACATCCTCAATAGGCATTGCTAAAAGCCAGATGTAATACCCAATCTGAATTTCAGCAAGGAAGCCTTCCTTAAGTAAGGTTTTGATAGGAGGTTCCCCCCCACCCCATGAACATTTTGTAAAATATGAAATCAAAAAGTGTGTTTAAAGCACAATTTTGGAATTACTGCACATATAATGGAGGTCTGCAAATACCCGAGTCAGAAATGTCCAACTGTGCAGGCTTCTGTTTGATTAGCTTATTATATATGTCATGCTGATGAAAAGCCTCTGGCATATGCACATCATATGGACAGATGATATTTGCCCAGTGTTTCAAACCTTTGGCAAATTTATATTTTGTGGACAATGAGTGCCCAGTAGTGCAGGCTTCAGGCAAATGCACATCATGTGACCAAGGCACAATTATTCAAATTCTTAATGTGTTTACATCTAATATTCAGAAAGAGATACCTGTGTTTTCAATACTGTAACACAGCAGCTGTGCATTAATATTGCTGCAAATAGTGTTAGTGACGCCCTTCCATTTCTCATTTGAGAGGTGCTGTTTTGATCTAAAAGAAACTTTATCGGTGTTACATGAAACATAAATGCGCAACATGTCTCTGCAAAATATCCATAATAGACTTTCAAATATCACCCATGTTAAAAAGGAAAACAGTATTTAAAAAAATTGTTTAAGTATTAGTCAAGATAATCAGGGCAAGGCTCTCTGCAGAACAGAACTGCCTTTATCAGGGGGCTCCCTGAAAGGCTGGGACCGTGGGCCAGAGCTCAGTTTGCCCATGCCTTAAAACATCTGTGCTGCTGGGTAGGCCAAGGGTTTCTCTAGATATAGTGCTGCTGAAAGATCTACACCAACAGCAGGTGCACCAGAAAAGGTGCCTGAAAGTATAACTAAAGTAAGAGGATACACAGACGTGTGCTGCAAACAAAAAGCAAAACATGAAGCCAAATGGAGGGAGGGAAACTGAATTAAAGGGAGTCAGAAAGTGAAGGAATGAAAAACAGGAGACAGAATGAGCAGAGGCAAACAAGGTTGAAGCACAGAATGCGATAGAGATGGAGAAGAGAGAAGACAGAGCCTGAAAGAGAGAGATAGACATGAAGAAGAGAAAGAAATCGAGTTAATTAGATGGATGAAGAGAAAGCAGGTGCCATGAAGGGTGCAGACAAAACAGAGAGATAGAGGCGTATGGGATAAAGAGGAAGGGGATCGAAAAAGAAAAGAGGGAAATGATGTACATCTGTTGATAAAAATGGAAGTTGGGGAAAGTTGAGCCAGCAAAGAAAGACATTAGACAAGAGTGGATGAACAGGCAAAGTAAAGGCAATGCGGATACATAGGAATGAAGGCAGAAAATTATTTATTGTTGTGCCAATAACAACATTTTTGTAAAGATTGTTGAAGCCCTATATGCTCAGGCGGAATGCTGGATAAAAGTAAACAATGATGCTCATGACGTAGTGCGCTCTGGGTTGTATGGAGAAAAAGTTGATGACTAGATCAATTGAAGACTTGCCTTAGTCACAGGGGAAAAAAATCACCCCCACGTCGCCCATGGAAACCAAGGTAATTTACTGGTGTTGCTAAAAATCTATCTAAAGGGATGCAGTTGTGTATTTACTTGATGGGTCTACGTCAGTAGGGAAAGGCTAATCCAGTCATGTGCTTTCATTTTAGTAAAGTGTGTAATCTTGGTTTGCTGCAATGGGTATAATTGATGTCAACCTAGATTACAGATCCCAGAATGCACTGGGATGTTATAGAAAATCCAAGGCGAGAGTCCAGTCTCAAGTTACAAGAAGTCAACCAAATCCTCTAATCATGGACCACATATTGAACTGTGTGAATGCCTCAACCCTCTGAGCACCGTGGGTGGTGGGTATCATGTAAGAAGTCACCCTCAGGGGCGGGGTGAACTACCCACCTGCCACAAATGAGAAGTTTGCTGTTCATTCTTGTAAGTTTATCGGAGAGAAAACGGCCTTCAGTAGCAGCACCCGGCATGAAAAGGAGGACAAAAAAGGGTTGTGCACGGACACTGTGTCTGGTTATTGGTTGATGCATTCAGTCTCATCTTCTCTCAGTCTGTTGCATTGGCTTCCGGTGGACCGTAGAGTTTTGTTTAAGACCCTTTGCCTCACCCACAACGCATACTATGGCCTTGGCCCATCTGGCCTAAAAGCCAATATTAAAAGGTATACGCCCTCAAGGAACCTTAGGTCATCAAACCGTAATCTCCTCGTGGTTCCGAGGTTTAAAAGATTGAGTTGGGGGGGGGGAGAGCTTTCTCGCTGACAGCTGCCAAGGCGTGGAACTCTCTCCCTCTTTCCTTCTTGGGCAACAAGAACATTCTGTTTTTCGCAAGTCTCTTAAGACCTGGTTGTTTCCCAAGAGGCAGGTCTAAGTATGATTTTCGAAGTTGTTTGTGGGCGGTCCGTACACAGCGCCTTGACGCCCTTGGGCTTAGTTTGCGCTATACAAATTGCTCATTCATTAATTCATGCAAAAGTCAATAAAAACAGGGATCATGGTGAAAAAAATGAGGCTTTTCCTCCTTCTTTGTGCATGATTTATTCTGCCTGCTCTTTGGTTAAATATTTGTTTCTATAGTGTCTCAGGATGTGGCCCCTGTCACCCACCAGACCCTTTGCCATCTCACACGCACCCACGACGTTTCCCAGGACGGTTCTCCTTCCCAGGTTCAGGGTGCAACCCCAGGCAGGTGGGAGGCAAAGACCACGATCTTCCACATGGAGGGGCTGTACATCTGCAGTGACTCAGAGTTTATGGTATATTTACTCAGGTGGCCCGCCTCCAGTGTGTAGGCGTCATTGCCCAATACCCCTAGTACCGCTCCTTGTAGCTCCTCTGCAGCTCCTCGAGGCAGAAGGTGAACTGGAAGTTCCCACAGCAGTGGTCAGGGCGCAGCACCGTGGAGTTGAGTTGGCCAGCATGTTCCCAGCATCACCAAGCTCCTCTAGTCTGGGGAGAGTTGACGGTGGTGGGTGATGTGGCGCAAGGTGGCTGAAAAAACTCCTCGCAGCACCATTTCTTGAAGCTCTCTGTGTCTGGGTGTGGAATATTTACCCACCAGCATGAGACGAGAATGCAGGTTTATTCAATCAGATGTTTGTGATCAACCCAGCTGCCTCTTACTGCCTCATTCTGCCCACCTTTCCAAAATTCAGAACTGGTGAATGAGCCACGAGAATAGTTGGGGGGACATTTGAACGTGGTTGCCGCTGCTGGGGAAACCACTAATTTGATAACCACAATATGCTACTTTTGAGGTTGCACTTTTCAGGCATGTGACGTACCTCAACCATTAAGCAGTAGGAATACTTGCTTCACACAAACGTATGCTTTGCTACCAAAATGAAATCATTTTATTACGGCTTCAGTGCCTTTTGGTTTTATAAAGGGCTGCTGCAGCGCAGCATGCTGCTTGATCTTGAGTCGATTGACTAGCACAGCACTAAATTGCAGCTGTGCAGTATGCTGGGTTGGGCGAAAGTGGGGACACTCATATGCATTGGTCCGACTATTCAGGAAGAAACACTTAAATGACAATATAATGCCAAGGAAGGAAGGGCGGGCTATTTTGAAGCAGTTATTCGTATTGGACACGTGCTACTCTGATATCTGTTAGTCTTGTTGCAGGACCTCACCAAGGCCCTTTCTGGCAGTGTGTGCATGCAGTCCGTGTGCCTCTTGATAAGGTGGGCGGTTGCAGCGTACAACAGGCATGTTTTTACTGCGCAAGATCAGCTCTTCACTGGGGAGACCTTGTGAACTTAGTGAGCTGATATTGCTTGTGAAGCACCGGCCCGGAGAAATAAGTGCCGGTGCTAAGCAAAGGAAAGCACCTGCACAAATTAAACACCTGGAACAGTCTAGCCTAAACTGCCAAACCAGATCCCCACTGAATTAGAACACAAGCAACTCAGGACTGGTTTTCCCCTTGTTATGCCAGGTATAGCTTGATAAACACTGAAAACAAAAAGTCCCTTTGGGCTCTCTTTTTATGCACACAATACACACATGCTATTACCAATCTTACCACACTCTAATAGCACCAATTAGAACCCAAGAACACAATGTAGAAAAGTCATAAATCTTTCTATTTTTCACTGTTAAAAAACTATGAGCTGTTTGTTAAAAACTTATCTCTTAAGAGATCTCATTACAAAAACATAAATAAACATACAAAGGCTTTATGTCAAAAAAGCAGCAAAATGGCTAAAAGAGGGAGAACAAATTGTGGTGTATTTACTATGGGTACAGTATTGATCCCCCTGTTTCTGACCCTTGTCTGGTTAATAATTAACTAGCAGCCATTCAACTGCACAGAAATCCGTTATCTGATTAGCCACACAACGGCACAGAAGCCCGTTATCTGATTAGGTCATAGCGCATGCCATCTCATTAGGCAAGCACTATTCCTCCAGCCCCCTAATAGGCATACGGTGTTCTCAAAACAAATCAAACTTACCACGACCTGGGAAATCCCCACAGCCATTGTTTTGATTTAGCCGAGAACTTCAGTAAAGAATGTGTGAACGACCAGTTCGTATGACATCCTTATTGACGTACTTATGTCCATCCTTACGTCAATCCCGGCACCTTTCAGGTATAAATAATACCGACATTGCCTTAAGCAAACACACAAGGTGGTGACAAGATTGGAGCAGCGAGACTTGCCGAGGAGCCCAGCTGATAGCGAAGCCCACAGACGCTGCCCCTCCTTTCTGACGCGCTGAGAGAGAGAGACGCTGCCTTTTCTCCTGCCGAGAAATCCAGCTCCGGCGCTTCCAAGCAGCCCTGGCAGGCAGCTGGAATATCAAGACCTGAGATAGAGATACCAGCCCTCCAGCCTTCTAAACTCCCAGGTACTGAACTGAATCATCCTTTGTAGAGAATTCTTGAAGCAGACCCTTGGCAAAACAAACTTAACTTAAACTGCTACTTATCTACTCCCGCCACGTATTAGGCTTAGGTCAGGTACATTGGGGTAGGCGTAGTTAGAAGCACCAGTTGAGTACGATTATTCAATGTATATATGTATGTATCTTTTTTATCCATTTTAAGTATCATATGGCTAAGAAACCATATCAATGCTTTTACAGTATTATTTTATAATTCTGTTATTACTGTATGCACTTTACTTAACTCTAAGTATTGCAATAATAGCGATTCATTTCTCTTGTATGAGAAAAGAGACTGATCAATAAATAACATCTTTTTATTGAACACGCCCGTCTCTTCCTTTTCTCTACAATCTGGTGAAACTAAGAATGCACTGAACTGACTGAGTAAAATAAGTTGTCTTTTGTTTTCACACGACTCTAGAGATACACTCTTGATTAGGGGAGAGCAAAGTTGTCATGTTCTATGGTTGTCAGAAACTAAATCCCTTCTTGTATATTCGAGAAAGTTTCTAGTGAACTCTGAGCTAGCTGGCACAAACATTAAACTTTAAGTCTAATATCGTCAGTAGAAGACCTAGTTAACCTCTGTCCTACGTCTATACTATTGAAGATAGTATTCCAATGCGCAGAGCCTATTGGGATGATAGGAACTACACTACATGGCGCCCAACGTGTTTGGATGGGCGATAAATCTAACGTAAGACATTAGAGTAACTCAGTCGTGCTTTTTCACACAGACCCCTTTTCCCCATAATACTCCAAAGACGTCTGGAGTGGGTGAAAGGTTAAATCCGCCAAACTTGGTAGGAGGAGACTTCTATGTATGGTTCTTGGTTTATTCAACGTTGAAGGATACACTGTTCCAAAATATTGTGCATCTAATCTTTGTTTCCATAGAAACCTGATCTGCAAATAAATAAAATAACCTTCTTGACATTAGAAAGTCACTAGAAAAAGAAGAAAGGGAGACAGTTAGAATAGCAGCTGAACTCCTAGCAGCTGACAATACTCTGCTACAGCAAGACCCGGATGCAATACTCATCCCGGTCAACATAAGAAAATCTATAACTTTAAAACTTATAGAAAATGGGCTGACACCGAGAGGTGGTACAGTCATATTCGTAATCGAGGCACACGAATATCGGCAGACAGAGGTATTCTATTCATGGATAAACTTTCCAGCAGCAAACGCTGTAACAAAGGACTTCCACCATTACAAAATAGAGGAACCTCCGAATGAGTACACTCCTTTCAAGGAGGTGGAAATACCACTCAAATACCAAGAGCACATGCTCTGGTTTAATGGCGCCCTAAAACATAATAATCACATCACCAGGCTCGGTCCACTAGGTAGACCAGGAGCAACGTGGCCGGTCCTATCCGGATACACACCACATCCAGACATTGAAGAAATGTCTGCACCAGAACTTTTAGCACAGCTAAAACAACTAATTAAAATACACAGACAATTAGTCCAATATGTAATGCGGACTTCAACAGTCCAACCAGCTATTAAAATTCCACAGCTGATCCCTCACCAGGGGAACACAAATAAAATTACACCACAGAACATACAGTCCTGTCTAGGTAAAGTACCCGCAAAACGGGAACAAATTCCATTCTGGTTAGCACAAAAAATCACTCAAATAGAGGCGGTATTTCCAGATACCACCCCGGTTGAGAAACACAGGATTCTGACTATCTTTCTTCCAATGGGAATCGCACCACATGTGGAGGACTGTGACACTTGGGGTACAGTCTTTGCTTCCATTTACACAAAAACACATGGTGTTCCATCCATGTCAGTAATACCAGATGTGCTAAAACAAATTCAAGATGAATACGGTCCAGAACCTGCTTTAACTCTTGGTATGAAATTACTAAAAGACTTCAAGCAGGTCTCGGCAATATTACTAGCCAATATAAAGGGAGAAGCAGCAAATGTGGCGATCCGCCAGAGGTTAAAAGAGACAGATATAGCAGACCAACCATTTGAAATTGCCAGAATCATAGAAAAATCCTATGAAGAACTAGGAAGAGATAGTTTGGGTAGAAAACCGGTGAAACCCCAACTAATTGAAAAACCTGAAAAAATATTTATTAAAAATAATCTAAACACTCACAAAAAGAGCTGGGATGGAAATAAACAATCCACTCCTAAAGAAAAAAGATTCCAGTCCAGAGGAAGGTCTCCTCGGCGGAGAGAAAGATCTCCGGTCCAAGGACACAAGTCTCCCCAAAGGGAGCCCTCTGAGAAAAAATACAACCTTAGAAATAGGGATAATCTGAAGAAACCTGATAGATATCAAGATATTGATATACGTCCCTCTCAATCTTTTCAGACTTCCTCGCAGAAATCGGAAAGGAGAGGACGGTCAGAACACAGGGAAGAGCACGTCAAGTCCAAAGACAAGGAACCTGCTCATCAAAATAAAAAATTACAGTTTCCAAAAAAGAAGGTAGCCAGTATTAAAGTAATCAACCATGCCGAGAATACTGAGGACACAGCTGAAAAACGGAGAATGGGCTCAGACAAGGCTAGACAGCGCAGCAGAAGTGAGCATAGATCGCAAGATCCTTATGAATCATCTGGAGACAGTGGACACGAATGAATACATTCAGGTGGAAAGTGCAGATACCAGAGTTAGCAAACCTCATAAAATATATGAAATAACATTGCGTATAGAGGGGGATAAGACTAGGAAAATAAGGGGTCTCTTTTGGGATAATCTCTCCAAAGGCTATGATATCCTTCTAGCTGAAAGAGACTGGCCACCAGAGTTTGTGTTTCAGTTTCATCAACTTTTATTCGATTATCAATTAATATAATCATAAAAAGTACATACAAAAAGGTTATCAGCAGATGAATGAGTTTAAAAATAAGTCAGAGTATGAAAGATTTTTGGTACAAATTAAAATTTTCGGTTCTGTATAGTTCTGGATTAGATTAGCTTGGAGCATTACGACGTATTGTTAAGACTGCTTTAAGATAAGTTACTATAAGTTTGGCTTCATGAGGCGTGTTCAAAGATTGCAAATAGAGAAACGCAGAATAACATTGTCTGTGGCCACTAAATCGAAGAAGTGGAATAATCCACGTTTTTCGTGGGAGTTTATAGTATTTGCAAAATAGAACAACATGGATCGTAGACTGTGGGGAGATTCCATTGCAGGGACAGTTCATCAGGTTGCGGGACCAATCATGGGTTTCCGGAAATGAAACCAAGTGAAAAAAGATGTTAAAGCGAAGTCTTGTTAATAAAAACTTTTCATGGTTTGATAAAAAATACGTCAGATAGGCTTGTATGCCTTTGCCAGATTGTTGGGCACAGATTTTTTCGTTTGATGATTTTGAGATCTCTGCCTGGTTCCGTAATTCCCTCAAATGACCCAGACACATTGATTTTAACTGTTTCCTGGAAATGTCTTCTGCCGAGGCAGGATCTTCGAAGTAGGACTGATGGTCCAGGTCTTTGAAGAAGTTCCATATATAGGATAGCCAAGGAATTTTTCGCCAGTTCGTCAAGGCTAAACAGTCTGTGATAAGGGAACGAGTTAAGTGACATTCGGGGTTGGTCCACATTCGATGCCACAGTAAAATTGGCTGGCAACGGATGGTGTCGGTGATGTATTCCATGCCAAGCTCGCGGTGGGAAGCTAGTATCGGGGAACTTTGGGGAAGAGCTAAAATGTATTTTATAAAGGCATTTTCAGTTACCTGTAGCTGATCTGTGCGACCATAACCCCAGACTCCTGCTCCATAGGTGGCCACACTATGGCATTTTGCATAATATATGGTCAGGAGTTCGGGTGGCGCTGGTTTCCCCAGTTTCCTCAAGAAAGAGGTCAGTGCCGATGTTGCACGACGGAAATGAAGATTTCTGGTGTCAATTGCCTTTCGCCAGTTCATTGCTTCGTCCACTAAGATTCCCAGGTATGGGTAAACTGAGGTTTTTTCCAGTTTTGTTTTGTCGACCATTATCGATTTGGGGTTTTTAACCCTAGGACCGATGTGCATTGTAAAAGTTTTCTTAATATTTATTTTGAGGCCAAGTGAGTCCATGAATGTTGCATATTTATTGATTTGTATCTGAAGTTGGTTCAAAGTCCGTGCTAAAATGACAGAATCGTCAGCATACAGCAATGTGGGTATCGGACGGTGGTTTATCTGGGGTAAGTCCTGGCTCCCTTGCAGCATAGCCTGTTCAAGCCCGTTTGTATAAAGATTGAACAGGAAGGGAGCCAGTACACATCCCTGTCTTACTCCCTTCGTTATTTGAAATGAACGGGACAACTCGCCGCTGGTACCAAATCTTACTCGTCCTACGGCGTTAGAATAAAGTTCTCGTAGGAAAGTTATTATTGGGGGGTCCACTCCAAGGTCGCTGAGTGTTTGCCAAAGTTTTGCATGTTGGACACAGTCAAATGCCGCACTTAGGTCGACATAGACAAGGAAGATGTTACCTCCTTTAGCGTGAACGTATTTCCCAGCCAGGAGGACGAAGTTGAGGGCCTGCTCCACAGTCCCAAGCCCCCTCTGGAATCCATATTGCAGGTCGGTTATGATGTTATTCTCCCGGGCCCAAGATTGTAAACGGTCCAGGAGTACTCGGCCCGCGATCTTTCCCATGGAGTCCAGAAGGGAGATTGGTCTGTAGCAAGCAGGATCATTACGGTCGCCTTTTTTAAAGATGGGTAAAAGGGTAGATGTTGACCATGACTGGAAAAGGCCGACCGAAGTTACAGCTGACATGACCCGGGTGATTATCTGCGACCAAAAGTCTACGTTATGGAGGAACAGGTCCATTGGAACGCCATCAGGGCCAGGAGCCTTACCAGATTTGGATGCCCTGATTGCTTTTATGACTTCGCTGAGGTGGAAATGAATCTTTATCGGGTAGATGTTATTTCCCACTGGATGGTTATCGTTTATTACTGGACAATTGTCTTCTGCGGAATCCGGAGATGGCCGAAGATTTTTGAAAAATGGGAGACCCAGTCTTCTTCAGTGACTGCCACGTCAAGATGTTGGATTTCTGTAGTATTGGCCAAGAAAGGAGATCTTATGACTTGCCAGAAGGAAGTGCTGTCTTTTCTTCGGGCGCTGTCGTGTAATTGTGACCAAAGGTCTTGTTTGATTTGTTTTTTACGGTCTTGCCTAGCAGAGTTATATGCTTTTCTTAGGTTGGAGATTTCTTGAGAATCTCTCGAGGGTCTATGTAGGGCTTCTTTAAGGGATGAAAGTGCCTTCCGACAGGCGGTGTCGAACCAACTCATGGTGGGGAACTTATTGTTCTTTTTTAACTTGACAAATAGTTCATCCCTTATTGTTTCCTGAATGCTTTGGAAACTGCTAACGACTTTATGTGGTGGTGTCTCCAAAGACATGCATTCGGATAGCCAGTGTTTGGTTTTTTCAAGGACCCTCTGCATCGTCTCTTCTGGGTCGATCTTAGCCCATTTCACTGTATAACCATTCAATTTGTTCATGGACAGTGTTTGCTGATTGAGAGAGCTTGGCTTTGCAGGGTGTCCATTTGCTAGTTTGATGGTGATACTTGTACTAAGTGGGTAGTGGTCACTTGTTGGGTTAGACCCAGTTTTGAAATTTCCTAGTTGCCCTTTGAGTGAGTGGGAGGCTATTATGTAATCTATCGTTGTTGAATAGCCTCTTCCATGGAAAGTTGGTAGGAAATCCTGCTGCGGGTCAACCAATTCGTTTACATAGTCCAGGTCTAAGGAAAATATGATGTCGTTCAGTTTATTTCCACATATTGAGTGCGCAAAGTGGGGTATGGGGTTGCCAAGTTCATTTTGCAATCCACAGATTCCCTTTTTGTGGTTTGGGCACAAAGGGAAATTGAAATCACCACCCCAGATTAGATGGGTTGTAGTTGAGTTGTTATTGCTTTGCAGTAAGGATAGGAATATAGCGATCTCTTCTAAATTGATCCAACAGTCCGAGGTACAAGAGTTATTGTTGTAGTTAATGAGAACATAATTATTACCTTTGGAAGTTGTTATCTGCATGATTTGAAAAGTTGGAGACTCTTTTAATAGTTTCACTCTAAAGGGAAGAGTATTAGCAACATAGATCATAAGCCCCCCTTTGGTCTGCCCATGTTTCCCTGCACTGCTGAGGTGAAAAAAGTTTTATATCCCGCTAGGTGTAACGGGGTTGTACACCATGTTTCTTGGAGGCAGAGTATCTGATGTTCCCTGGCTGTGTCGAGCCATAGCTCCAATGTTATTTTTGAGGACAGACCTGCGACGTTCCAATAAGCGATGGAAAGGCTCAAGTTTGTGGAATCGGGGGAGGCATGAAGGGGAGGTATATCTATCGAAGTGCTCACGGCCAGAGTGTCTGTCAGGTGGTTTGTCTGGGCCTGTAGGAGGTTAATAGGGTCTTTAGGGATTTTGGTTTGGTGATAGTATGAATCGGGGGTAGTTCCAGGGGGGTCGGGAGGTATGATATGGATTGCATTGGTGGAATTACAAAGGAAAGCAGTGATAGTCTCCGAGTTTAAGTTTTTGTGGGTATGAGGAATGGGCTTCGGTGACACTCGCTGCTGACTTTGATTTACTAGTTGGTCTATGGTATTGAAGTTTTTACTCTTAGGTTCAACCCTGAATGGTCAATCGACCATCTCAAGGCAATCGAAACGATTTTGTGTTGGAAAGCCCTGCCAGCCTTCGTATGACTGGAAGGGTCTATCTTGCCTATATTGCCTTGGCCAGTCTCTCGGAGCATTTCCGCCTCTGTGGTCGTAGGGGTACTCCGTCTGCTTCCACTGGTCATTTTGGGGCTGGTGCCAATTCCAGGATGGGGTGTAATGATGTTGTCTCGTTGGGGGATAAAAGAAGGAGAGATGTCGAGCATCTATTCCCCCCTTTTTCTCCAGCGAGGGCCACGCGCAGATATAATCCACAGTGGAGGGGTCTCTGCATGTTACTATGATACAGTTCCCACGGGTCGATTTTGGTGTTTTACCTACCCATACTACCCTGCGGACTGTAGAGATCCCTTCCGAATGATGGGATTCTAGTGGCCTGTTGATGCTTAGCCATTGCATGACCTTATTTTTGAGTGACCAGGCGGTGTCCGGTGTATCGTCCATTAGTTCTGGTACACCTGTGAGTACTAATGTATATGGGGTGGCTTCTGGGGGCAAGTGGGCTGGACGTCTAGGTCCTGCTGCTTTTTTAAGAAACTTTTTGGGAGGTGACTGAGAGACCGTTGGTTTGGGCGGGAGAGGTGTTAACTTTTTTGTGGGGTGAGTTTTGTTTAGGTTACCTGTTGCAGGCCCTGAAATGACTGGGGTAGCCGAGCCTATGTTGGGTGTTTGTTGATTCAACACCGCGTTGATTTTACCCTTTTGTGCTCGGGGGGTTGCATTTTGTGGATTGTGGTTCAAAACGTTTTGTTTTGGATTTTGTGAGGGTAAAATAGTTGGGGTTGGTTGTTTTATTACTTTGGGTGGATGTGGTTGGAAAGGAATTTTGGAGGACTGAGGGGCATTTCGCGGCCCCTTACTCACTAAGTGTGTATTGGTATCAAGGAGTGTTGCAGAAAGAATTGCCAGTTGGGCTTCGAGATTCCTAATGCTTAATTGGATAGGTTTCAAATGATGGACCAAAAGGTCTTTTGTTGCAGTTAATACTTGTGAGGTGGCTTTGCATGTTTTGCAGGGGTTATCAATTGCCTCATTAGGGATTGTGCAGTGCGAGAGGTTGGTTTCTAAAAAGAAAGAAGTAATTGGTTGCAGAGATTGTGTTGTATGTTTTAACTGCTCCGTAGCATGACCTGGGGATGTAGCCGTGCCTACTACATTGCCAGTGGGGTTTGTAAAGCCTAATTTTGGAATGGCTCCTTCTCTTTCTCCTCGAAGATACATGGCTATATTAGTCTGAGATCCTTCATGTATTTGACAGGCTGCTAAATCAGGGGTTGCCTCTAGATTATCTGATGTTAATGATAGATCAGACTCGAATTGCGTTACAGATAGATCTACTATAGACGGGACTGTGTTAGTATCAGGAGCAGTCACAGTCGCGGGAAGAGAACAGTTTGGGGAAATTAGATGGATAGGGGAAGTAGCGGTTGCTAGGGTGCCCAGAGATGATCGTTTTGCGTTCATGAGGTCCAGTGACACTCTTTTTTCGAGAAGGGAGATACTGTGATTGATTACCTCGTGTGTCCGTGAAATGAATAGATCGATTGGTCCAGTTATTTGTGCTACCTCTTGGGCATTCTTGGATTTGGTCTTCGTGTTACTCCTGGTTTTCGGCGGCATGGTTGAGGTCTGATGGCTGTGGAACCAGAGCCGAAAGGAGGTGGCCCGGTCCGGTCTCTGCCGGTCGCTAACGGGCAACAACGGGCCCGCCCTTGGCCCGGGCTTCGCCCCGGGCTGCGGCCCGCGCGCGTCCCGCGATGCGCGGTACTGCTTTCACCTAAATTCCTGTTTGATTAGAGGGGGCGTGGCACTGGGAGGGGGCGCGGCTCTCACGGGAAGAGGACACAGCTGGTGTTGCTTGCTGGTCCTCGCAGTCCCTGTGCCGCGCCTCTCACCTCCGCTGCGGCCTCGATGAATGACTCCTCCTCACGCTGCTTGAGGGGGCGTGGCACTGGGAGGGGGAGCGGCTCTCACGGGAAGAGGACACAGCTGGTGTTGCTTGCTGGTCCTCGCAGTCCCTGTGCCGCGCCTCTCACCTCCGCTGCGGCCTCGATGAATGACTCCTCCTCACGCTGGACACTGGGTAGGCTGGAAAACAGATTGGCTACTCCTGTAGCACTGGTCCGAGTTCAAAGGGGCAGAAACCTCTATGCGAGCGGCTCCTGTGAAGCGGGGGCCGCGAGAGGTAAAGAGCGCTGCTTGAGGGGGCGTGGCACTGGGAGGGGGCGCGGCTCTCACGGGAAGAGGACACAGCTGGTGTTGCTTGCTGGTCCTCGCAGTCCCTGTGCCGCGCCTCTCACCTCCGCTGCGGCCTCGATGAATGACTCCTCCTCACGCTGCTTGAGGGGGCGTGGCACTGGGAGGGGGAGCGGCTCTCACGGGAAGAGGACACAGCTGGTGTTGCTTGCTGGTCCTCGCAGTCCCTGTGCCGCGCCTCTCACCTCCGCTGCGGCCTCGGTGAATGACTCCTCCTCACGCTGGACACTGGGTAGGCTGGAAAACAGATTGGCTACTCCTGTAGCACTGGTACGAGTTCAAAGTGGCAAAAACCTCTATGCGAGTGTTATTCAGGGAGTGCCCTCATGGCGAAGAAATAATTATGCCTGCCTTCTCAAATCATATTCTAATTCATAAAAAATATACACTTGCAAGAAAGTGGGCAGTAGCCCAAGCTCCTGCATTATATAAAAACCATGTGGGATGGGATGAGGACTCTCCTCCTCACAAAATCCAGTTAAAATCTGTGGTATATAAATAAATAATACCGGATCTATTTTTGAATGAATGAATGAATAACAGATAGCTCAATAAAATAAGAGTCAAGATTCGAGGTAGTGGGAGTTTTGCAGGTTTAATACAGCATAAGGACAGGAACAGGACAACCTGCATAGGAACAGAATGGCAAGGACTAGCATGGCCCGGCAGCTGCCGGGGACCGGATCTGGAATGGCTAGCTCTAACATTTAATAACATTACATGAGCATATATACATAACGCAAACACATAGCATTACATTGCAATGGGCGTAGCAGTGGGTGGAGCAGTAGGTGTGACGTGTAGTAGTTGCGAAAGATAACGGTACAAAGGAGGTGTAACAGGGCGTATACATAGACATGTGATGCAAACGTAATAGAATATGTCATGAAATGGGCGGAAACATTGGAGGGGGCTACCTAAGGAGCCGGGACCTCTAACCTAATGGTGCGCGCAAACTGACAATGACGTGTTACTAGGAGAAGCTGGGGGCTATGAACTCTGTGCTAGGAGCAGAGACTAAAGTCTGGAGGGTCGGAGCGACATGTACCTAGACCCTATCTGGTATCTAATGTTTAGGGAACATGTTGATATAAACTAGAAGTCATGAGGGGAGAAGCTAACTGACTCTAAGGCTAAAGCATGCATTTATTCTACATGTAGTACGTGATGAAGAATATTAAATGACCATTAAATCCAGTATTTCTCTTACATGGAGCCGAATAGGCTAGACAATGACGGAAACTATTGATGCAGTTCAGTAGCTTAGGAATGCAGAGAAGGAGGACTAAACTGATAGCTGGAATCATAACATAATCTTGGCAGACTCGGAGGCAGAGCCAAGCTGCACCGGGCACTGCGAGGCAGGAAGTAAGTGAAGGGTCGAGGATACAGGTGGGGGCTGTATCGCTCCTCAGCGAGGCTTCAGGAGACAGGGGCTGAATCTGATGTCCGGGCCCTGTTGAGGCCTAGAAACGGGGACTTTATAATGAAATAACGTGCACACTAAGAAACGTGGCAACATAACTTTACATAGGCCTGACACTCATATTACTCATGAGGACTAGGAAATGGCATATCAGAGGTGGACACAACTATAATTGCGTCTTGAATCGGACATGGGGAATAACATATGCATATTGGTCATGCACACATAACATATGATGGATGACTCGTAGGGACACAGAACATGACAAAATTTACTTTTCCACATTCCCTCCTTGTCACTACGTTTCCATCAGGAAACATCAATATTCATGATACCATCTATCATTTCATACAGTACCATTTGTTCATCTCGAATTGTCTTGGAACGAGATTTAGAACGGGGCTTGGGACTAGGAATACAAGAGGTAGCACACATGCCGCAAATCGCAGGGCCACATTGTATACAGAGGCAGCAGCTGAATATGATCGCTACTGCAATACCTAGAAAAGACAGGACTTTCCATCCCCAGGCAGAAATTATATTCCAGAACCAACCGGACCATGTCCAGGTGCCTGGATCTTGGTGTAACAGATGGGCAATTTTATGGAGTCTGGTTATAGCTGAATAAACAGACGGCGCGTTATTTGGAATGAAAATGCAGCAACTGGATCCGAGGACTCTACAGGCCCCGCCCCTATCGGCCAGTATGACGTCAAGGACGAGACGATTCTGGAGCACAACAATTCTCATAAAGGATTGCTCTTCGGTTAAGTTACCTAGAACGGAGGCAGTCTCATCTACTACTGCTTCAAGGGTTCTTGTTAACCTACGGATTAGCTTACTGTTTACAACTGTACCTAAATAAGGGAAAACACCTTTATCAATGTCAATGAATTGCTCTGCAGCAGTTTCAGTATAATCGACAATCGGGAGGTTTCTCTTGTGTCTAGTGTGTACTAGGTAGGAATTCCTATGATAGTCAGGTGGGGCTAGGAAAACAGGTGGCAGTAGGAAGGCAATGTAACAGGTTCCCTCCCAATCGAGGGGCAGACGAACATATGCAGTTTGACCACAAACGAAATAAGAATGACGTGAAGCTTTAAAGATAGATTTCCCACTGTCACTATACTTGATAATAGTAGTACAATCACTATGTCCTACGTGTACAGAACCATAACTACGAACACATAATTCGCCTTTGACTGGTAATACTGAAATAGCAGGTGAATCCATAGAATCTGGAGTAGTATCAGACTGAACATTCAGGACCATGAAATTCGACGAATAATTACCTAAATTGTACACTTCATTTTCTAGGTCTAAACCTGTTCTGTGGGGAAGACCTTTCTTGTCTGGGAAACATGTGCTGTTAAGAAAGGACATATCTGTCGAGGATGACGTTAACGTGGACCATGCTCCACACGAACCATTATGGGAAAAAGGATAAGGAAAGAGTGGCAGAACTCCCTTCGGTGTCTGGAAAGGGGGGAGTCGACCACACACCCAACAATTAGTGGCATTGCTGGTCTGGTGTGAATAATGTAACATGCGGATAAATGTATTGTTACGCATCGCGAGGCGGTATGAATATTCATGAGGAGGCAGATCACTAAACGTGTGCTCTACTGTAACATTAGAATGCTTATTTACATGAGGAACTGGAAAACACAGGAAAAATGCGTAACTGGTGCAGGAAATCAAAAGGCTGAGAAATAATATGAAACTTAGAAAAATGATACATCGAATTGAGTTTTGACTAACTCTCTCACTATGGGGGTCTATTTTATACATGTCAGAAACAGTCTAACCGTTTCACCTAGGGGAGGACTTATACAATCAAACTGACTGACTTATTTTACTAGACCGGAGTTTTTGCTTATACTCCTGCTGCGGAGTTTTCTCTACCAAGGGAGGGGTTGTATCAATGTCATTTGCGGGACAGTCCTTAGGAACAATGTTTTGACAAGTCTTGATATCCTGGGAAATGTTCTTAGAGACCGGTTTTAATCCATAGAATTTCTTGACGTGCGAAAGATGCACCCAGCCGCGGCGTCCTTCCAATTTCACGGCTGTACGGGTGGTGAGGAGGACCTGACGGGGCTCCTTCCAACGTGGCTCCAGCGGACTTGATCTGTCAAAGTTCCGGACGAGCACCATCGAACCTGGAAAGATTTCATGCGGTGCCACCTCGGTATTGTCTGGAAATGCGGCGGCAACCTGTGAACGACATGAGTTGAGGGCAGACATCAAGGAAGCTAGGTAATCTGTCAGCATATTACATGAAACATCAGTAATACTTCGGGGTCTAGGAGTACCCCACATGTTAGGGGGGCGGCCGAATACGACCTCATACGGGGACAGACCTGATCTGGAATGTGCGACCATGCGCATATAAAACAAAGCAACTGGCAGAGCTACTAGCCAGTCCACACCCTTGTCTTTACATATTTTAGCAATTCGGATTTTCAGAGTCTGATTATGTCTCTCGACTAGACCGGCTGCTTCAGGATGGCGTACACAATGAAACTTCCACTGGTACCCTAACAACAGGGAAACGTGCTTCATGAGTTCAGATGAGAATGGCTGACCGTTATCAGAATATACGACTCTAGGGAGTCCATATCGAGGGAAAAACTCACGAACCAACTGCTTGGCAGTGGTCGCGGCTGTGTAATCTGGGACTGGATATGCTTCTGTCCATCTGGACAAAGCGCATACAACTACAAGGACATACTTGAAACCTCGACATCGCTCCATCTGAATATAATCCATCTGGAGGACCTCAAAAGGGTGGTCAGGGGGCTGGAATCCACCTTGTTCCACCGGGACACTTTTACCTGGATTAAACTGACAACATATCATACAGGTACGGACTTTCTGCTTGGCTGCAGCTCGTAAATGCTTGTTGAACCAAATGTTCTGGATACTGTCTAACATTGCTTTTTCTCCTAAGTGTGCTGGACTATGTGCGGTATTAATAATGACTTGAACCATAGAGTCGGGGAGAAACCATGTGGTTCTTCCCTTCGTCACCCATCCTTGATCTGTCTGGACCCCTCCTTGTTCGGACCATTTCTTCATTTCATCGGGAGTAGCATGTAACTGGATATCTATGACATCTTGTGTAGGGTCCTTAACTGTCATACATGTAGTCGGATCTGGAGTATGTGTCTGTGTCGGATTAACTTGAATGTCTAGAGTCTGTGCTGTAAACTTGGCTGTGCGATCTGCTAGATCATTACCCTGGGAAATAATGTCAGTAACTTTCGTATGTGCTTTGCATTTCATAATAGCAATGGAGGTCGGTAAATGTATGGCATCTAACAGAGCTTGAATAAGGAGACCATGCTGAATCTTGGTCCCATGAGAAGTCATGAAACCTCTCTCTTGCCAGAGCACTCCGAAGTCGTGTACGACTCCAAATGCGTAGCGTGAATCTGTGTAAACATTAACTTTCAGGTTCTTGGCGTGTATGCAGGCTTGTGTCAGAGCAACTAGCTCTGCTGCTTGAGCGGACAGAGTGTCAATGCGGTGTGTCTCAATAACCTCAGTGTCAGTAGTCACTGCATACGCGGCAACTAAATCTCCTGTACTAGTCCTCATACATGAACCATCCACATAAAGTGTCAGGTCGGGATCTGGTAACGGAATGTCTGTCAGGTCTTGTCTTGGTTTTGTCGTAATGTTGACTACTTCCACACAGTCGTGTGTGGCAGAATTTGAATTAACGGATGGTAACAGTGTAGCAGGGTTCAGGACGTTGCAGCGTCTGATTTCTATGTGTGGCTGAAACAGTGTCAATTCATAACCTGTTAGACGTGCAATTGTCAAGTGCTGTGTTTGTGTTCTATTTAAAAGAACTTCCACGGAGTGTGGAACTTGTACTGTCAGGGAGTGTCCTAAAACTATGGAATCACTTTGTCTGATAGCTAGTGCTGTGGCTGCAACTGACTTGAGGCACGCAGGCAAAGCCTGGGCGACCGGATCTAGTGTGCTAGAAAAGTAAGCACACGGCTTGTACTGTCCTGCTTGATCTTGTGTGAGAACAGATAATGCTGTACCTTCGCGTTCAGTGACGAAAAGTGTAAAAGGCTTACTGTAGTTCGGTGTAGCTAGGACTGGAGCTTGACATAAAGCTTTCTTTAACTCGTTGAAACTAAGTGTATGTTCAGATGTCCAAGGGAGGACAGTCATTGCGGCTGCCTCCTGTGTCGTTAACTGTATCAGTGGCTTGGCTAGAAATGCATACTGAGGAATCCATTGTCTACAATAAGAAGTAAGGCCGATAAAAGCACGTACCTCCTTCTGGGTCTTGGGCTGAGGAAGACTCGCTATTAACTGGATACGGTCTGATGTCAACTGCCTACCCCTCTTGGACAGTAAGTGTCCTAAGTAGACCACTTGCTGGACACAGAATTGAAGCTTCGAAGGGGACACCTTGTGCCCCATCTCGGCTAGGAAATATAGAACCGTCAGTGACGCTCGCTCGCAGTCACGTTCAGAACGGGCTGTAATCAAAAGATCATCGACATACTGGAGCAGGGCAGTGTCAGTTGGCATATGAATGTTGTCAAGTTGTCTCTTAAGTGCTTGGCTGTAAATACTAGGGCTTTCTGTGAAACCTTGAGGAGCTCGTGTAAACATATAGCTCCTTCCATTTAAACAAAATCCGAAAAGAAACTGGCTGTCTGGATGACTCGGAACACTAAAAAATGCATTCTTAAGATCGATTACAGTAAAGAACATGGCTTCGGAATCAATGGCTGTCAATAAGGAAGAGATATCTGGGACAACTGGGTACTGCGGAATAATACATTTATTAAGCTCTCGTAGGTCGATCACTAATCGATATACTGGGGGTGCATTTGGATCAGTACGTTTCATGACTGGAATGATCGGAGAGTTACATACATTGGAGTCAGTTTCTACAACTACTCCTTGAGCCATGAGCTCGTCTATAATTTTGGATAAGGCTGCTACAGCCTCAGGTGGCAATCTGTACTGTCTGATTCGTGGTAACACTACACCTGGTTTGAGAGTCACACGATAGGGTGTGATTTGCATATAACCTACATCAGTTGGACCTTGCGCCCATAGATGCTGTGGAACATTAGACAGTCTTGAATCAAAATCTCGTAATACATAGTGACCCTTAAAGTCACGTAGGAACAGACGTATTCCCTCTGGGGAACAGCATATAACTGCACCTAACTCTTTCAATGTCTTAATGCCTAATAGGTTTTCCGGACATGACTTAGTAAGTAACAGATCAGTAGTGCGGGACAATGGACCTACTCCTAAAGTAACTGGCTTTGAGATCTCATTTACGATAGGTTTTCCTGAAAATCCAAGGGAAACATTTCTTGAGCCTGAGAGCGGAGCCCCTGGAACTTCGGCGTGACTAATTGTGGTCCTACTTGCCCCTGTATCAATCAAAAACTTTCTGTCTTTCCCTAATACTTGACTGTGAACATAGGGACCTTCTTGATCTACAGGTATCTCGATGAGAGGCAAGCCTACCTCCCTCTCTAGGCTGTTTCATGAATACTGCTGGTACTCTGGATACTCGGACTGTGCGTACTGGTACATCTGCTGTGTAACATGCTGTGTTGCAGCGATAGGTTGCGGTACTGTAACTGTCTGTGGTGCATTCTGTGGCTGAGGAGTCTGTGAAACTTGTTCTTGTCTAGGCGGACGTGGTCTTTCTTTAGTCTTACCAGTAGCTATGTTATGTTTCAGAACCGTACACTCGTTTATAAAATGACCTGGCTGTTTACAATAATTGCAGTTCCCTTTAACGGGTGCTGCAGGATGACTGGCTTGATTCGGACCCCTCTTCTGACTGTCTTGAGGAACAGATTGTGCAACTAGTACTTTCATTTTCGTGTCTTTCATACGTTTTCTCTCGTGTTCTTGTTCTTCCCTGATTCTATTCTGGTGATACTGGAGCATCTGGAGCATCTGAGACGGGGTATTAGCTTGCCAGGTACTTTCGACTTTCAGAACTCGGTTTTTAACTTGTGGACTTGAATTCTCGACTAATTTAGTAACAAACAGGTGAGGGTATGACTCACTACTTGTCTTGAGGCCACTGTTAATACTGAAACATTTTTCAAACCTAGAATAAAAATCACTAATATCTTCCTCTTGTTTCTGTTTACAGGCTGAGATTGCATCCCAGTCTTCCTTTCTAGTTGTCAATAATCTGGGTAAAACTTGAATCAATAATTCTGGTAATTCTTTACATTTATCTCCGAGACCAGTACCTGGTACACGTATCTTATCTTCTGCTTCTAGGACTGCCCAATCTATCTTTTTCTCTCCCACCTCCCATTCTTTCTCTTTGAGCTTTTCATACACCCCTGCGGGCAACAGAACCTTTAACATTTTAATTATATCCGGGTATGTGTATTCTCCCATACGGAGCATGTCTTTTAATTCTCTATGGAACCCTGCTGGATCTTTATCATGACAGGGAATTAATTTCTTCATTTCGAGAAGTTCCATCTTGGTGATTGGAGTGTATACAAACACTCGCTGCATTTCGCCACCCGCTCCTCTAACTGGGTGGACTTCTCGTAACGGATTCTGTCTGTCTATGTAGAATGATTTACTTTCTGAGGGTGAGACATGGACAAAATGCGGGTTCAAGAATGTTCTATATTTGTGGCGTTGTTCTAGAATGACACTAATTAAATCGGTACCTAGACCTCTCCATCTGTACTGGAGTAACTCGTTCAGGATATCATGTAACGGACCTGGATCAGAATGTTGACCCTCATACAGAGTAATGAGGTGCTGAATCATATACATACCCACCAGTCGCTGCTCGGCTGGGGGCATTTTCAGAAACATTTGTGCCACTATTTCGTCTGGAAAAGTGGTAGAATCAGTAATCCATCGGACTGCTGACCGAACTATTTCTTGTTCATGTATGGTACTTAATTCACTATAACCGATTCGTGATTTCAGAATGTGATCGGTAGCTTGGAATACTTGTTCTAGGGAACCTTGTTCTGGTGCTGGATGATGGAAAATAGACTTGGGTTCTAGACGTAAATGGCGATCTGGAAATCTAGGTTTTCCTACATACGCTATTCTGGCGGTATTCTCATCGTCTTCCTCTTCAGGATCAGAGGTACTTTCTTTCTCGCTTACTTGTGCTGCTTTACGCTGTTCGTGTATCTTTATTATCTCTCTACGGATTTTCTTATACATACTTTCCATGGCACTAATGGTATTGTGCTTTCCTTCGGCTATATTATCACTCCACTTTGTTAGAGTTTTCATTTCTTCCGGGTCTTTAGACGGGTAATCTTGTTCTCTTATTAGACAGTTAATTAAAAACTTTAATATCATGCGCTGAATCTCGGCTTTCCTTTGAGACATGGCATCACTAATACTTTGTGGGTCATCCCCTGTACGGATGAAACGATATATCCTGTCTAGATCTTCTTTCATATTTGGTAGGGTGACTAGATACTCGGTCACCCTCCTTACGCGTACGGAATATAAAACCATATTAAACTCGCCTGGAACTGGGTCATAAACACATTCACCAAGGGTTTGCCTGATCTCTGCAACAGACTTATTACTTTTAGGAGTACGCTGTGATGCTTGAGCATGTAATTCGAGTGCTGATAAACGCTTGTGTGGCGGCGGGGTTTGAGGAAGACTTCCTCCTGCGGCCCCTAAACTAGAATCATCAACTGATGCTTTCCGTCCTGGCAGGGTCGGTAATTGTAACGTGGGCTGGACTTGTATGGCGGGCTGACCCGGGGGGGCTGTTAAGGGCACCCCGGTGTCTGGAGGAGCAGTAATTACCTGATTTACAGGGACTGGCGGAGCGCGGACAGGATTTGCATATTCAGGGACTGTGTCGTCCAGATAGGACGAAATAAAAATATCAGCTGCGGTAGGCTTGTGACGTAGCTTGGTCGGAACTAATGGTGGCGGAAAATTACTGGATGCCTCCGGGGTCGCTTTTGGCAAGCCCTCGGCAAGAAGAGGATACATACCCTTAATAAGGGCATGCCTCTGTCTGTCTGACTGTTCGGCTTTGACTTGTTCACCTATCTCGATTAATTCTTTTTCTTGGGCTCGCTCTAAGGATTCTCTACTTAATTCTGACTTTCTGATTTCTTTTTCAGTTCTTTTATGAGCTTCTTTGCGCCATAACTAGATGGCATCTTTCTGTGACTGTCTGGCTTTCTTTTTCCATAATGCTTCTTCTACTCGCATGATGCATTCGGCATCCCATGTACCCGATACGGGCCATCTATACTTTTCTTCTAACTGTTTGGTATACTCTACCCATAAATCTAGATACAATATGGCACTTATGCCATGTTTCTGATACATAAAGTGACCTGGACTGTCCCTAGGCGGGACGGGAACTGCTGCTTCCAGCAGACCCTTTCTAGTTTTTAACTGACGTAACTTGGAAAATATGGGCATGACTGAACTGTAATCTAGACACAATACAATACACAATAAACACGATACTTATACCCCATTCATACCACGACATTGAAATACATGAAAAACATTTAAAATAATAGTTCGAACAGAATACTACCGGGAATACGGAACACAGAATACATGAATTTTCTCGAGAACAGAACTGACTAGAACAGGAACTAGATGCACTGCTGAAACAGTACGAAACTTACCGGTCTCTTAATGAGACACGTCAGGACCCGTATCCACCGAAGTGAACACTTCGTTTGTGGGACTGTGTACCACCAACCCACAGACCAGAGTCAATTAGATTGACCCTGTCTAGATACCACCCCAGTAACGCTACTCACCGGGCAGCAAGAACGGAAGGCCTCGGACTGGACTGGACTGCTACGACGATGACGACGAACTTCGGACTTCGGACTTCAGTTACGGGTGGACCTCCGGATACCTCGGACCTTGGACTCTTGGCTTGGGCTCTGGTCGAGACTCGCCGCGTTCCTCCACCGTCTCGTCTGGATGCTGGACCGCCTCCTCCGTCTCCTCCGTGGGCCTGAGGGATACTTGAGCAGAAATATCTGCCACTGCGCAGAAGAGTTCCGTCACGACTGCAGAGGGTCAGGGGGTCGGCGTGGCTTCACCGACGCGTGGGGAAAGGGCAAGTCCCTATTCGGGCGCCATTATGTGGTATATAAATAAATAATACCGGATCTATTTTTGAATGAATGAATGAATAACAGATAGCTCAATAAAATAAGAGTCAAGATTCGAGGTAGTGGGAGTTTTGCAGGTTTAATACAGCATAAGGACAGGAACAGGACAACCTGCATAGGAACAGAATGGCAAGGACTAGCATGGCCCGGCAGCTGCCGGGGACCGGATCTGGAATGGCTAGCTCTAACATTTAATAACATTACATGAGCATATATACATAACGCAAACACATAGCATTACATTGCAATGGGCGTAGCAGTGGGTGGAGCAGTAGGTGTGACGTGTAGTAGTCGCGAAAGATAACGGTACAAAGGAGGTGTAACAGGGCGTATACATAGACATGTGATGCAAACGTAATAGAATATGTCATGAAATGGGCGGAAACATTGGAGGGGGCTACCTAAGGAGCCGGGACCTCTAACCTAATGGTGCGCGCAAACTGACAATGACGTGTTACTAGGAGAAGCTGGGGGCTATGAACTCTGTGCTAGGAGCAGAGACTAAAGTCTGGAGGGTCGGAGCGACATGTACCTAGACCCTATCTGGTATCTAATGTTTAGGGAACATGTTGATATAAACTAGAAGTCATGAGGGGAGAAGCTAACTGACTCTAAGGCTAAAGCATGCATTTATTCTACATGTAGTACGTGATGAAGAATATTAAATGACCATTAAATCCAGTATTTCTCTTACATGGAGCCGAATAGGCTAGACAATGACGGAAACTATTGATGCAGTTCAGTAGCTTAGGAATGCAGAGAAGGAGGACTAAACTGATAGCTGGAATCATAACATAATCTTGGCAGACTCGGAGGCAGAGCCAAGCTGCACCGGGCACTGCGAGGCAGGAAGTAAGTGAAGGGTCGAGGATACAGGTGGGGGCTGTATCGCTCCTCAGCGAGGCTTCAGGAGACAGGGGCTGAATCTGATGTCCGGGCCCTGTTGAGGCCTAGAAACGGGGACTTTATAATGAAATAACGTGCACACTAAGAAACGTGGCAACATAACTTTACATAGGCCTGACACTCATATTACTCATGAGGACTAGGAAATGGCATATCAGAGGTGGACACAACTATAATTGCGTCTTGAATCGGACATGGGGAATAACATATGCATATTGGTCATGCACACATAACATATGATGGATGACTCGTAGGGACACAGAACATGACAAAATTTACTTTTCCACAAATCACAACCTACTGCACAAAGGCAGTATCCAATTAAGCAAGAAGCTAAAAAACGGGTAAAAGAGACCCTAGATCAACTTGAATACCAGGGGGTGATTGAAACTTGCACCTCACAAATGAATAATCCTTTGTTTCCTGTCTCCAAACCAGATATTTCATATCGTCTTGTTTTGGACTACAGACACCTTAACTCATGTTGCAAAACCTTTGCAGTACAAAACTCACATAGTGCTGCACTAATGAATAACATAGTGCGCAAAAAATACAAAACAACATTAGACATCTCTAATGGATTCTTCTGTCAAAACATAGCACCAGAGAGCAGATATTTGACCGCGTTCTCAATAAATGGCGCGCAAAAATAATTTCTGTCGTTTGCCCCAGGGGTTCAAGAACAGCCCAGGATTATTCTCAGCAAGAGTAACAGAGTTACTACAAATATATGATGATGAGGCATTATCTTATGTCGACGACATCTATCTAACAGATGATGACTTGGATACTCACTTGAAGAGAGTGAACACCATAATACTTGGGTTCGCAGCAGAGGGTTACAAATTCAACTTTAAAAAGTCAAGAATTGCCCATCTAACTGTCCTGTTTTTAGGATATGAACTATCAAGTGAAGGCAAAAGCCTGGCTGACAATTTCCTAGAGAAATATGCTGTAATCCAAGCACCTAGAACACTAAAAAACTTACAATCAATTCTAGGCTTCCTAAATTTCGGAAGAACTTACATTCTAAATTATGCAGAGAGAGTTAAACCTCTCTATGACCTTATAAAACCAGATTTTAAAAGAATCAATTGGACTCAAAAACACACAGAAATTTTGAGATCTTTACAAACAGATATGTTAGTTAAAACAAAATTACAAACACGTGGCAACACACGCAACCTTGTGATTCGAGTCATCCCAGGAAGATGCGGATTCACATACCTGACCTCTAATGAGGGAGAGAAGGTACCAATAGCATACAAATCACATTTGTACACAGAGGCTGAAAAAAGGTTCAGCATTAAGGAAAACATTGTTCATGCGGTTCAAACAGCTGTAGCAAAAGAAAAATACCAAGCAGACGGTAGACAGGTTACAGTCAGAACAGCAGAATCAGCTTTTGAGGCATTAACAACACCATGTAATTTACCGACAACTGCACTGAATCCAGAATGGATACAATGGGTAAATTCTGTTGCTACAGACAAAGTAAAATACTTTTTTGACCCGAAAATGAAAGAATTAAAATATCTAGAATATGAGAGAGAATACCCTCTGCCAATCGACATTCTGCCTTTACGCCTGTGTAATATATACAGACGGACATGCTTAACCCTCAGTTTGGGGAGAGCTGGCTTACAACGCCACATGCGAAATTGTAAAAGAAGTGTGGCGCGGAGGTAAATTAAGACCTCTACTTACAAAAACACACTCAGTGGAAAATAATTCAGAACAACAAACTGAAATAATAGCGTTAAAAATGGCGCTAGATAATGCCGATCGCGAATTCCCGACACTTATTGTGTGCGATTCGTATTACTGCGTCAAATCATACAATAACGATTTACAGAAATGGATTCAAAACGGTTACAAAGATGACACAGGTGCAACAATAAAGCAAAAAGTGCTTTGGGAACAAGTAGTTCTTTTACAGAAAGAACTACCAAAAACTCACGTGATACACTCACTGAGTCATCAGCGTGATGGCGTTCACGTTGCAGGGAATTCATTGGCTGAGACAGCCAAAGCGGTAGCAACTAAATCGGCTTCCGGAGCTACAAAAAAGCGTGCAGTAAAATACATTGACGGTGAAACTGTGCTGGCAGTAAAAACGTCATCAAAAGGCGACTGCTCAGCACTACCGATCAATTACCCACTCAATTATACATACATAATCGATGCAAACTCAGTCCCTTTTGCTCAAATCCCTGGAGTGGGGGATAGAGTAATTCCAAACATGGACAGGAGAGGCTTGTTAATAGCGGACGCACATATGGGTGAGGGTCTTAGACACCTTAAGATAAAAGATTCTCTGGAAGAATTACAATCAGTGTACTGGTGGCCAGGCATGAGCCTGCATCATCACATTTTTGTAAAAAACTGCCCAGACTGCAATAGAGATCGCAGTGGCGAGAGAAACGGGTTAATACCATGGCGTTGCACTCCAGAAGGTATCAAATCAACAAAAAAATAAAACCCAGTATGAATAATGCGTCGTATTAACAGGTAGAGACTAATTTTCACTTATAACGTAGACCCCATCTTTCGGCTGACGTCTGAACTGTTATAAAAGATTTGCGAGTCTATAATGGCATATACGCTAGAAGCATGTTACGTTCTGACCAAAATCTTTCCTTTAGCTCTAGAACAGCTTATGGGGGGTGCCTGGCCAGAATTAACATTGCATTGCGGTACTCTTCTCACTTCCTTCCTGAGGGAAACGGGATGGTGTAAAGAAAAAACCAAGGCATAAAGCAATGTATAACAGCAAAGATATTAGGTTCGGGAGCTGGGTGGGTCAAACATTTAATAAGTGTCCAACGTAGTCTAAATAACCTGCCAAAGAAATTCTCTGAAAGGACTCAGTCCGTACGAACTATTGTTTGGGACTAGAATGTTAATCCAGGACTTAGATAGTCAGACTTCAGTGGTTAAAGAAAAATGCTTTGATATCAAAGATCGCTTGGCTATTTTACAGGACTTAAATGAAACAAGAAAAGACCTGAGCAACATAAAGTTGAAACAGCAGCCAACAACCACTGAAGAAAAACCACCTGTCCCAGCAGGGCCTGTCTGGATTCCAAAAGTCGGGGATCTGGTCAGAGAAAAGATCGCGGTAAAGAAGGAATTTGGGCCTTCTTACAGAAAAGCAGTTCCTGTCTTGTCTATCAACGGGACAAGATCAGTAGTACTAACACCCCTTGCTGGTAAAAAGGAGAACCGAGTCATATCCATCGACCTGGTTAAACCACAATCATGTGGCCGATAACAAATAGTAGGCCAAGTGGACTCCCAAGAAGTAGCAGAACACCAAAGTTTGCTACATCCACAGAGGTTCAATCTGAAAGACTGATCAGTTTTGGAAAATTTACAGTGAAACAACAAGGACTATGCAACAAAGCAATGGAACTTGAACCTCTTAAAACCCAAATCAAAGCTTTTCATCAAGAAACAACAACCTACGATGATGTAACTACAGAGTCTTCTAATGAAACAAAGCAAAAGCCAAAAACAAAAAGTAATCCAGAAGCAATTGGAACAATTGACAGAACGGCATCCGGCTACTTCATCAATTTCGATGATTCTTCAGAAGAACAAAGCGAACCAGAAGTACAGCCATCAACAAAAACCTTTAAAGACAAAGCAAAGGAACTTTTTCAGCAACTAAAGAGAACCTATCTGACATCTCCATGGATTGAACTTTGGGTGGCACTAGGAGTATTTATCCTCATACTTTGGCTCATCATGGTACTATGCTTGGGACATTTCATTGAGGGAAAATATGCTAAAATGGACACAGCAAGCCAGAAAATCAACTTGGTCCTTAAACCACACACATCTTCACACGTCAAGAAAAGAGAACTTTCTTCAGTGAACTTCACAGCCAATCCTATACCAGGCGGTGTAGCATGGGACAATACTGATTATGAAATCTATGGCCCGGTTGAAATCCTGAAGTATCCACACCAATTTAAGATCTCGTTAAGTGACCTTTGTCAAACCAAGCACATTTGCTGATGATTGGGACTTTGAAAGTATTAATGATATGATGTCTGACCTAGTAATGTCTGCTAAGTTTACAGAACATGATTATTTACAGGGTTCATCTAATTATGATCAAATGTTCTGCTATAACCACTATGGTAACCATTACCTCCATAAATCTGTACAACCTAGAAATGTTTTAAATTATAACCAATGGGAACATTGTGCTACTCCACCAAAGGGTAGTTCCAAAACATTTTTTGATAAATATTCATACTTTTCAGGGTTTAATACAAGTAATGCAGAAACATTTTATTTCAAATTGTCAAATAAGACAGGTATGAAGACCATGCTTACAAACACAAAATTGATATATTCAGATTCATTTTTTGAGCAAATGAATACATTTGGTTTTGATTTCTGGAACAGTAACATTGAAACAAATACTGTTTGGGGTACAAAAGATTGGCAAGTACAAGGTATAGAATCATTGTTCAGAGCCTGCATGATCCCAGAACAAATTATATTTTTGAATGACACCATTCAACAAACTACCTGTCTTGGCTTAGCCAAAATCAAAGACTTAAACAAACCGGCTATTCCAAAGCCAACAACGAACAGTAATAGCTCTATAGATGTTGAGATAGACGTGAACCATATTTTAAACCAAAACAGAACACATCCTGATTGGAAACAATGGTTGATCTGGCCCACAGACACAAATAACTGTCAAGACAGATTCCTGAACAAAATACAGGGGTTCAAATTGACCAGGCCAGACCCTAGATATTCCCAAAGACAACATCCAGGGATAGTAACTACTTACAGTGTGGGCAAGCTCTACCTTCAATGGCTACAAACATCCACACTGGCAGAAATTAAGCAACACCTAACTTTACTTCAAGAAGGTGCTGACTTGCGTGATTTCATTGTGGGACCACGCAAACAGCGTCAAAAACGTTTCATAGCGGCCTCTATATATGCAGCTTACAATGAAGTTTGGAAAGTAACTCAAATTGAGACAGCAGAAAAAAAACGGGAAATTGACCGTATTAATTTGGAAAAATCACTTTCTGTTGTGGACAATGGGTTAATGACTCTGTCCTCCAGAATATATTCACTGGACAGTATTGTGTCTTCAGCAATCGATATAATATCGCAAGACTTACTGATGTTACAACACGGTCAGTCCCAATTGCGTTCTATTGTACAACTTGGCTGGACGTTAAAAAATCTGCGTTCAGGCTATGTGCCTTGGCGTTTAATCAACACAACGTCACTATTTAATATCTTTAACCTTACTGATAAACAAATCAGTTTGGCACAGAAGGGTGCTGACTATACAATTCTGAGCATTGAAAAACTTGCGAGATTACCATTGACAATGTCAGAACGACCTGTCATTGAATGGATAATACATGGGATAATAAATATTCCGATAACAACTTTCCAGTTTCAATACTGCCAAAAATATATACAGGCAGGACAGTATGAAAGGTTGGGTAAAGGATACATTAAGTCAACATGGAACTTGCCCTATACACACGCATGTGTTAGTAATAAAGGACAAAGTGTGTTCCTTAGTGGCAATAATTGTGAAAGGTCACTAAGCGGTACACTTTTGTGTCAGGGTATTAGTTTGCATGGAGCATGTGAAGGGAACTCAAATAACCTTTCATGTCACCAGCTAGGCACACCTGCAACACAAATAGAACCATTCTTTAAGAGACTCTCGAACGGGAGTTACATTCTAATTGTAGATCGCAGATGTTGCAGTCTGCTGCCCGGAAAACCTTATCTCATAACCGTGACTACGAAGGTCATGTGCTGTGAACGAGTATTGTACCCGAACGATGCCCGAGACAGGGAGGCAAGGTTGTGGCCCAGTTTGAAGATTTCTTCTATTCGAATTGATACTTTAAGCAGAATGAAGACAGTGCTCCTACAGACGCCAACCATGTTAACGTCATCAAAAGAAACATATGATCTCCAAGTTGCAAGGACAACGGCTGAGATTCATTCACTGTTATCAACCAATTCCCCCATACATTTCGCAGAAATACTGAGCGAAATCTTAAATATTTCTGATACAAGCGGAATCGCGAGTGTATTTAAGACAGTGTTTTCGGGAGCTTTAACCCCATTCAAAGCCATCCTGGGTATTTTTCCTGATTTTGTCCATTCCATCTTTGGCGGACTTCCTCTCCTTTTGGGACTAGTGGCAGGCATCCTATTTTTGATCCTGTTACTTCGCTATGGCAAACCACGTCACAGACAAAACACCAGCGATAATGGAAGAAACAATCCGAGCTATTGGCTACCGGGACCGCATAACTAGCACGGCTACGAGATTTGAACATGACTTGGTTTCTTTCATTCAGACCGATGTGGCAAAGTTGTGTTATGCCTGTATTAAGGTGCTTGCTATGCGGCGAAGAATGCGTGTTGGACACCTGTCTGACACTACAATCGGATGTGCCAATGGACGCAGAGACTTTGTTGGGTCCGGTAACGGCTCATGCATTGTGCTGTCCCCAGCGGCTACCAATCCTGATGACGGCATTCGTGGAGACTTCACCACTACGATTGAAGAGTTGTGAAGTACAAGATGAAAGCAGCATCGATCAGGTACAACCTTCTGTCAGCTATGCTGATCGAAACATCAATGAAGGCAATCATGCTCATGAATGCATGTTACAAAATGTATCCGAGTTAGTGGACCTTTCACAAAAAGCGGTTGACAGTTTTTTCGAAAGTCTCAACAATATGATGTTTTCACCAGAGCAGAAAGAATGACTTTGAACAAACTAGCACACGGCGTTCCCTACACCCTGAATTTGGCCTTCTACTTTGAAAATAAAGCAAAAAGAAATTTTCTCACCAGTTTTTACAGAGAGCGAGACATTTTTTCCCCTTCCATTCCAAAATATTTATGATTTTTTTGGGACACTTATCTTCTGCTTAAAGTAAAACTATTCTTAGAGAACAAAATTTCTATTTTTAGCTACTCTAGAGACATTAGCTACCCTCTAGCATATTCACGAGTATTTATGATTTTTGTGATGAGATGGTCTCGACTTTTTCTTCTGTATTTCGTTCATGCTGATTTCAAAATATGCGTTTAGATTTAGCATTATTATACTGCTTGAAGTGCATATAGTAACTATACTCATCTTTTCGTATATTTCGCATTTCCAAATTTCAATATGCAAATGATTGTATTTTGGGGTGGTTCGGTATACACATGCACTACTAGTATGTTTACTATGCCTAGACTTGTAAATATGGATATAGACTACGTGGAGTGGGTGTGGTGTATTTACTATGGGTACTGTATCGATCCCCCTGTTTCTGACCCTTGTCTGGTTAATAATTAACTAGCAGCCATTCAACTGCACAGAAATCCGTTATCTGATTAGCCACACAACGGCACAGAAGCCCGTTATCTGATTAGGTCATAGCGCATGCCATCTCATTAGGCAAGCACTATTCCTCCAGCCCCCTAATAGGCATACGGTGTTCTCAAAACAAATCAAACCTACCACGACCTGGGAAATCCCCACAGCCATTGTTTTGATTTAGCCGAGAACTTCAGTAAAGAATGTGCGAACGACCAGTTCGTATGACATCCTTATTGACGTACTTATTTCCATCCTTACGTCAATCCCGGCACCTTTCAGGTATAAATAATACCGACATTGCCTTAAGCAAACACACGAGGTGGTGACAAGATTGGAGCAGCGAGACTTGCCGAGGAGCCCAGCTGACAGCGAAGCCCACAGACGCTGCCCCTCCTTTCTGACGCGCTGAGAGAGAGAGACGCTGCCTTTTCTCCTGCTGAGAAATCCAGCTCCGGCGCTTCCAAGCAGCCCTCGCAGGCAGCTGGAATATCAAGACCTGAGATAGAGATACCAGCCCTCCAGCCTTCTAAACTCCCAGGTACTGAACTGAATCAACCTTTGTAGAGAATTCTTGAAGCAGACCCTTGGCAAAACAAACTTAACTTAAACTGCTACTTATCTACTCCCGTCACGTATTAGGCTTAGGTCAGGTACATTGGGGTAGGCGTAGTTAGAAGCACCAGTTGAGTACGATCATTCAATGTATATATGTATGTATCTATTTTATCCATTTTAAGTATCATATGGCTAAGAAACCATATCAATGCTTTTACAGTATTATTTTATAATTCTGTTATTACTGTATGCACTTTACTTAACTCCAAGTATTGCAATAATAGCGATTCATTTCTCTTGTATGAGAAAAGAGACTGATCAATAAATAACATCTTTTTATTGAACACGCCCGTCTCTTCCTTTTCTCTACAATCTGGTGAAACTAAGAATGCACTGAACTGACTGAGTAAAATAAGTTGTCTTTTGTTTTCACACGACTCTAGAGATACACTCTTGATTAGGGGAGAGCAAAGTTGTCATGTTCTATGGTTGTCAGAAACTAAATCCCTTCTTGTATATTCGAGAAAGTTTCTAGTGAACTCTGAGCTAGCTGGCACAAACATTAAACTTTAAGTCTAATATCGTCAGTAGAAGACCTAGTTAACCTCTGTCCTACGTCTATACTATTGAAGATATTATTCCAATGCGCAGAGCCTATTGGGATGATAGGAACTACACTACAAAATAAATACAAACTAATCACTGATTCTCAGAGAAACACCCTGACCAGCTTGGATACACACTTAGAAAACAGTGTCATATAAGTGCTTTTGCATCATATATAGTGTACACATTGATATTTTTATTCTGCACAATATCTTATTTCAGGTTTTGTAGTTAGTCGACCTATATTGGAACCAGGAGTAGTTTTTCAGATTATTCATAGACACAGAAGCGAGACGTTTTGGTGGTATTTGAAAGTGTCCCACCTTCTTCAGCTAACAAATAATTTGTACATATCTCCCCACAGTTAATCTAAAAATAATAATATAAAAAACAGATTGATGTTACAGACCCGTCACTCAAAATACAAATGCATTATTGCAATTAACATTACATTCCATCTAAGATGACATTCCATTCAACTTCAAGAAGGTAATTTCGGTGGAATAACATTGAGTGGAGATTAAACGTGTATTAAAAAAGGGCACATTATATTTCTTAAATTAAAATAGCCCACCTCATGTTCAAGTATTGAAAATACTTGAACAATATGAAGGTCTTGATTGTTCAAAGATAGGAAAGAAATAATGTAAGCTATACATTAACTTTGTGGTACACAACATATTGGCACACAGGGACAGCTAAGCAAGTACATTTGCACACAGGTCAACACACACGAACTACACCTAATGTTCGTAATGTCAAACAATCATGCTGGCATTAAGGCATTCACACTAATGTATGGTGAAAAAACGCATACAAGAGCATCTAAGGGCAATAACTAATGTGGATTTACACTACCCCATTGCACGTCATTTTCAGGAAACACATCAATCCAATACCTCTCTACTCAGATTTGTTGCTGTTGAGCAAGTCAATATAGGAAAAAGAGGAGGCAACCAAGAACTGGCCCTCAGTAAAAGGGAATCAAAGTGGATTATGGACCTCGAGACCAGATTCCCGGGAGGACATAATTTAGACGAAGAATTTAGAAAATCATTTACATGAAGGCTAACAATATTGTAATCATTGTTTTGCCTGATGTCCTTAAGTAGAAGAGAAAGAAAAATAGTGTGTGTAAATAGATATATGCAGATTTGATTGATTAATATCTTCTCCTAAAGAAACTGCCTGTTCTAATAGTACTGTAATTATGTAATATAAGCTTTTCAACATTTTAATTCACTGTTGATTTTAATTGTCTGTTTTTATGTTTCTTGCAGGAGGAAAGGAAGGGACATTTCACTTTTTTTAGCACTTCACTGGTTCCCTACCCTTTTCTTCATTTGGAAAGAAGACACAGCTTCACCTTATAAAGATAAGAAACTTTACTTTTTGCACTTTTTTCAGTCCTGCGACGGTGTTTGTATGGATAATATGGACATTTGATGCGAGTTCATCTATTTGGAATGTTTTCCTGATAGTAGTTGAATAGGGAACAATATGGACTTTGACAAACTAATACATACTTAGAGGTTACAAGAATACATGACATGTAATATGTGTTACTATTATAGTGTGGATCGGTAATTGCTGGCAACTCCTTGGGAAACCATAGGCACCCCGATAACAAAAGGGCACTAGTCTGGGTGGAATTACAAGATGGGAATGGTTTTGATCATTTTTGGTCTTGGACATGTTTCTGGTTTGTTAATTTATTAAAGAAAACAAGTTCTGTTGTTCTGAACAAGAAACAGAAATTACAAAGATGTTTCGGATCGTTAGCTTTTGGTCACTTTGACTAGAATGACTAATAGACGATTGTATCACGTCATCATAACAATTTCTGGACCATTTGTCTGGTTGCAGATGATTGATAAGGTGGCTTATTGTAAGTACAGAGGTAGTATGCACTGTTTTTCAACACATGGGCTTGTAACAGAATGCTTTATCGGCCCATTTCAAGATGGCTGCCATTGTGAATTGCACGTGACACGCTAATTAGGAGTTTTGCTTATATTACCAGGTATTTTCTCGGATGCCTTTTGAGATTAAATTTGGTTTTCTAGGCATCCGGCACTAGACTGAGATAAAGAAGTTAATCACCACGATATACAATGTATTTACAATGTACTTTCAAAACGTACTGGACCAAACTGCATTAATTTAAACACTGTTAATAATTTGAAGCATTTGTTGTGTTTTATATTTACTGCAATTAAGAGTACATAATCAGTTGCAATAGGCATAAATATCCTATGTTTTTGTTCCTTTAATTTTTAAACAATTATTTTTGACCACTCAATAATGGCTGCCAATTTCAATGTCATGTGACTTACATACCACACTGCCTCGTTTGTGTCTATTATTTAAATATGCCGTAATTGACTAGATGGTTACCGTGTGATCAAGACACAAATTTGTGTCGAAATGCGTAGCGTTACCAAACAATACATTTTTGCAGCAAAAGACCAACCTCTGAGTGCACGTTTGCTTTTACGCAACTTTTAGTTTTGGGATATATATCTATATATATACATATATATATCAATTCAAAATACGAGCTTGCTCGCTCGCAACGCCTCTCCCAGCCACTTCTTGATGGCGGTCCGTGACGAGGCAGGCAGCCTCTTAACAAATACTCCATGGCGGTTCTCCTTTGCGAAAAACAGCGGTCACGGACACCCACGAGATTGATGCAGCAAACCAATATTTATTTAAGCACTAGGTCTGGGAAGAATAACACTCTTGGGAGTGATCCTGAAATGCGTTGAGTGTTATTCTTGCCAGACCTAGTGCTTATATATATATATATATATATATATATATATACAAAGAAAAGCTCCACAAGTCACCTCCAATCGATTCGATCGGCGAAGCGAAGAGAGAGACGGACCACCAGATCTGGCTTTTGATGATTTTAATGGTGCAGGTAAAACAGCAGCAGCACGATGTGTTTCGGGCCCGTGGGCCCTTGATCATATGCCATATATTCTGCCTTTAACATATATAGTTACTTACACATGTACCACTGAGATATACATTCCCTCACTAACACACCCATACACACACTCACCCACCAATACAGTCCATCACAGATGCACTCTTGAAACCATGCACCCAGTGAATCACCCAGTCACACATCTATGCACAGAGTCACACACACCCCACCAAAACAAACACTCAGGCTCCCATACAGATACTCAGACAACCAATCAATAACTCATATAGACACTTATGTAGCTATTCACAAAACCATGCAGCCGCTTACACACCAACAGACAGATGGATACAGACATTCACACAGTTTAGTCACTAATTCATGCATTCAGTAAGATACGTTTAATCACTTACTTATAGAGTCAGTCACGCACCTACTAAATTAACCATTCAGACACTTATACACCCACTCATTCTTCAATACACCTTTCCCTATATATATTAAACATATTTAAACTTTACAGAAACACACAGCCACTGGATGATGTCATCAGTGATGTCATTTGAGATGTCATCAGTGATGTCACTGACCATGTCATGAGTGATGTAATATGTGATGTCATCAGCAGTGCATTGCGGGGGCACGAGTTATAGTTAGCAGAACTAACTATAATGGGAGAATTTCACTGGTTTTGTACAAGTGAAATGGCCAGCTAACTATAATGCCACTGAAACCTATGTTTTTTTTCAGTGAAAAAAAAATAAATAAATATATATATATGTATATATATATATATGTATATATATATGTATATATATATATATATATATATATATATATATATATATATATATATATATATATATATATATATATATATATATATATATATATATATATATATATATATATATATATATATATATGAGACGAACTCCGTAATGCCCCAAATGCAGCTTCAGAACAAAAACGAAAACCGGACCCAGATGGAAAATTGCATTTTTATTTTATTTCATCCTCGTGCAGAAAAACACGCCGCCATGACACGTTTCGGGACCTCAGCCCCTTGATCACATGACATGGTCTGGCATTCCACCAATCAATTTAAAGTGCAAGTGCGTCATCAGCTGACCTCCCAGCCTGTGGACATAAAAAACAGACTTCAGCCTGGTCCAGGAAAAATTGCACGATACATTGCATGTAAGATTTCAGTGCATACATTAATCAGTCATGGTCCATCTGTGCTATTAAACAACACGTATACGTAAGAGATCAAACAGTTAAAGAAAATTATTGCTTTTTCAACACATGTTGACTCATTGTCCTCATGTCACCCTCACGCATATTCCCATTAATTGAATTAATTCGAATATAAAATCAATTAAAAGAATAAAATGACACTGTATATTGCATGTTAAAATCATGACTAAAAAATATACATTCCATTAATTCTGTGCAAATTCGCTCTGTGATGTGCAAATTACGCAAATGGGAAAAGGCCTAAGTATATTGCTGAGGAATACATGTTTGAGGACCATTTCTCAAAATTGAGCCCAAGTGGGCATACCAACTCCTGTCACCACTGCGTCCACACTGCTGTTTACTGAGAGAAAGCTTCTAATGCACTCTAAACCGCTTTAACTTTTTCTTTAAGTCTCAGTGAATAAACATTACTTCCCAGAAGTTAAAAGTAACACTACACCCATCACCATAAAGAATTATTTGTTAAAAAAGCCATCTAATGTTCGACATTATTTCATGTATATACAGTCTACTCAATCTTCATTACAGTACAGATGTTTTGCTGAACAAAAAAAAAACCACACAATTTTCATATTTAATATAGACACGAATGTAAATCTTCAGTTTGGTTCAGGCCATTAGGAGTTTTTGAATTGAGCTCTAAGATGTATCGAGTCTCCAATATTCTAAGCCGGGCTTCCCTATCGCCCCCTCTTCGAACGGGCGGAACCATATCTATAGCATAGTACTGGAGACACCCAGTGTCACCCTCGTGGCATGAATTCACGTGTCTAGCAACAGGGTAAGTCTCATCTCATATACATATATATAGATATATAGATATAATTCATTCAACATGAAAGAGGTGATTGCTTGGGTGTTTTTTGAAGGAATCATTTTCAATGAGTAAAAACATTTTCTGCATGGATTTTTCAAAGTTAAAATGAACTGTTGTTAATGCTATCATACCCATTGATGTGAATGCACACCACTTTCTTCACTTTACTGTGCACATTACCAAGATGCACATGACTTATACATCATTTAGTGCACCCATGCAGCACTCAATGCTCACTGCGGAGCATCATTCAGTGCTCCCAGTCTCCCACCTCGTGTTCCTCTGGTTCACTTGACCTTGTGCCCCTAAAGAACACCAAGATGTGCTCCACCAGTATACCCTCTTAGTTTGCTCCCTTAAGTGCTAATCTATTAGTGTCATTTAGTTTGAATGCCTTAATGCCAGCATGATCGTTTGACATTACGAACATTAGGTGTAGTTTGTGTGTGTTGACCTGTGTGCAAATGTACTTGCTTAGCGGTCCCTGTGTGCCAATATGTCGTGTACCACAAAGTTAATGTGTAGCTTACATTATTTCTTTCCTATCTTTGAACAATCAAGTCCTTCGTATTGTTCAAGCATTTTCAGTACTTGAACATGAGGTGGGCTATTTTAATTTAAGAAATATGATGTGCTCTTTTTTAATACACGTTTAATCTCCACTCAATGTTATTCCACCGAAATTACCTTCTTCAATTCTAGTGTAAGTCGCAATCGACTTTGATGATATTTCAAGAAATGCCAGCCAATGGAATACTACCTTCCCTGCATCTCTGTTTTTTGTCGGATAAGTTCTTCTGCAATCCGTATGCAGCTGATATTCGCAGGAACTACCAGAGTTAATGATTTGGTAAATGTTCTGGACTGCTGTCTTTTTAGGTCAAATAATTTCATTTGTTTGAACATTCTGGTGCTCTAAATTAGGAACAGATACTGCTAGGTGTTAATAATTTCTACAGACAGTAACTTCACTTCTTCCTTTTGCCACATTGAACCAGAGGTTTTCTTTTGTTAGTCCATCTCTTAAGTTCGTTTGAATATTTTTCAGTAAGCACATTTTCTGCTGAGAAGAGGGATACAAGCTTGTCTTGTTTCCCTAATAGTGTTACCTTTGCTCTTCTCACCTCACTGTACAGGAGGACACCACAACTTCTGCCTCAATCTTTACAAAATGGCTCTTTGTTTAGAAAACAGTGTAAAAACGGTGCTTACAAAGTTACAAAAAAACAGGAACGCCCAAACATTTATATTAATATTAGCAATGGGGATCCAAATGGTTGCTGTCCGCACCAGCCTCCAATTTAAAAAAAAGAGAGAGGTGTTATTAGTTTCCATATATAGCATAACCTTCTTAAAGGGTAGCTGATAGCAAATACCACATTTTTCAACTCAGGCGTCAAAGTGACATTACAGAGACTTGAGCTTGACTATCTCTGTCTTTAATGTCACTCTGAATGCCTTACTAAAAATAAAAGTTCTCTGTGAGAACAGTCATACTCCTACTGCTCTGCAAAATGTACGGATTTATAGAGCTGAATTTCTATGAGAAGAAGGAATGTATTTTAATAATCAAGAAGAACAAGGTGTTGAATTTGCAAATGTACATAATTTTAAAAACAATTGCAGGAGAAAATACATATGGCAAGAGAAAACCCTGCAAATTAATTTTTTTGAAGTTCCTTCCACCAAAATAATAGAAGCAGACTTGCGTGTAAATTGACTTTTTTATTTGAAAATAGCAAACAAATTGGCTTCTGTGAAACAAAAGAAAAAAACTCTTTTAACAGGGAATTCGCCCAAGTACTTAATTGGATAAAAATGTATACAAATGCATTTTCACAAAAGGCTAAATTATTATTTTATTGTAATACCTTTGGTGAAAACAGCCTTTCACTCTTCTAATAAGACCCTCGCTTGCCCACTCACTAGGGGGAGAAAGATGATTTAAACGTGTTGCAAAGGTATCCTTGTGCCCTGGGCGCCCTTGTTTTTTGCTGACTGGTACTGGTGGTAACTGACTGTGCTGAAAACACCATTAGAATGCAGTAAAAACACCTAGATACACTAGGGTACACAATTAGTTTGGGTACCCCTATGATTGGCATGACCTCCCATATAAGGCTCCACTATATAATAGGCAAGGGGATTACAACTACCTTTCAGTCCCTAGTATATATTAGGGCACTTGCATGTGTGCACTGCTGAGGCCTGAGGTCAGTTTAAAAGCAGCCCTGTGTTGCAGGACTGCTTTTAAAATGTAAATTGTGCCCAAATTCGAATTTGGTGTTTGGGGAACTTAAATGTTATTAAGGTACAATGATTTGGCATGTTAGTTACCAACGGGCTCACCTATAAGTGTCCCCAGGATAGGGGCTCTGGTGATAATAAGGAGGACCCTTATAAAATAGATTTTATATGCCTTGGTCATAGTGAATTTGCACGGGTCACTTCCCACATTGTTGTAAAGTGCTTCCCCAAATTGACTTTTGTTCTTGGAGCACTGTGGAGTGAGAATCTGCTGTGTTGGAGAAATTGCTCAGTTCTTTGTCCCCATTGCCAATCCCCAGCCACATAGGTTACCAAAGCATTCAGTTATTAACCAATATATTGAAAATATATATATTTATTTTTTTAATTAACTTTATTTATAACATTTTTGCTTACATTGGTGACGGTACAATGTCATACAGTACGATGTCATAATATCAAGAAGTACATAGTCTGGATTCGATAACCAATCAGCATATAGCAAAAGGTCCTTCTTCAACAGGTGAGTTTCTGTATCCCTCCTCCCTGGTATTATATCACATCCTCTAAGAAGATTTTCCATGAGATAGTACATTAATGGCACAAACATGGCATCCTTTGACCTTGCATTGCCCTTATCCACAAGGTAAGTTTCCTGTACCCACAGATGAACCACACAAAAACATATCAAATAGATAATGCATTTGCCATTGTCAATTTACAAAGATCCTGACATACTTTGGGAACATGGACTATTTGTTCAGGGTAATTCAGCGAGATCCACATTCCCCTCATCCCCGTGCCTTACAGACCCGGTAGGGCTATCTCCTATACGTAGCAAATAATTTTGTAAGGGACCCCAGATATCCTTCGGTCTAGAAGCAAGTGGCACCAATTCTGCATATACAGCCGCCTGCTCCTGACAATATACAAGATCTCGTACCCACTCTTTAAATTTCGGAGCCCTCCCCCATCCCCACCTACAAGCTAACCTGCGCTTTGCCAATAAGAGAGCAATACCCAAAAACCTTCTACTATGCTTCGATATGTGGGCAGTGTATCCCAGTAACATCATCATGGGATCCCTGTCCATTGTAATTCCTAGCATCTGCTCCAGTGCCACATGTATCTGTGCCCAATATTCCCCAATAGCTGGGCACTCCCACGCCAAGTGCATAAAACCAGCCTCTTCTATCTTACATCTCTCGCATCTATCATTGCCAGAAAGATGAAATCTAAGTTACCTGGTGGGCGTGTAATATATACGTTGCAGAAATTTGTAGTGTATTATCTTAAATCTACAGCTAGAAGAAATGTTTCCCGTGACATTTCAACAATACTGCCATTGATCCTCTGATAACTCCTGTCCAAGGTCCTCTATCCAGTGGGTGCGAGCCAAACTACTTACCCCGACTCTTCCCTCCGTTATTATGCGGTACAGACCCGATACTATGTGTTTCCCATCAGGAGAGCTAAGAATGAAATGCATGGGATCAAATATTTCCGGCTCACACTAAAATCCGGGAGTAATTTCCACATTCCCTGTCTCAATCTGACATATAGAAAGTGCTCCAATGGTGTGGCTTGGGTGCCCTGGAAGAACTGTTCTTGTGTTTGAAACCTTCCATCACGAAACATATCCCCCCATGTTAAGACCCTTAGCCTCTTACACATGGCGCGAAATCCCATTTCCTGCAGGATTACAAGATCTGGATGGTATACCAACGGGAGTCTTGGTGAATATAATAACTGCGTTCCTAGCAGTCGCGCTATACGCTTCCAGGCATCAATCGTGCTTGTGACCATTGTAAAAGCCATCTCCACGACACTGAGAGGCCCATGAATAATGCCACCAAGAGGGACCGGCCGCGCTACCCAGTCTTCAACCGCCTGCTGGGGCATGAATGGTGTAGGTGCCATCCAGTGATACGCATAATGTGCCTTTGCACTAAGATAATAGATTTCTAGGTCCGGAACATCAAATCCCCCTTTATCATATGGTTGCACACGGACGGACCATTTGAGTCGAGGTTGCTTTCCACCCCACACTAACCTTATCAGTTTGGTACGTAGCGCCTTGAAGAAAAAAGCCCCAGGGTAATACGGAACATTAAGAAATAGATATAAAAATTGGGGGAGCACTACCATCTTTACAAGAGATGCTCGACCTGCCATCGACAGCGGCAAAGATATCCAACGGTTAACTTTAGTCAGCAGCTTTGTTAGTGCTACCCTATAGTTCAGCCGAAGCGTTTCCTCCCTATCCCGGGATATCTGTATACCTAAATATCTAAGATCCATGGCACACCATTCTAACGGATAATCCAAGGTAAACCTAGAGACAGCGGATGTAAGCGGAAAAACTGTGATTTTCCCCAGTTGATGTTAACTTCCGAGAGTTGTCCGAATACCAAAAATTCCTGCAAAAGGGGATTAAGATTTTGCTCAGGGTCCCTGACGTATAGTGTAATATCGTCAGAATATAGCGATATCAAGATCTGACGTTGAAAACAATGAAATGCTCTATCACGATGTATCTGACGTAACCTGGACACCAAGGGTTCTATCGTTATTGCAAATAGCAATGGGGACAGCGGGCACCCCTGACGAGTACCCCTTGAGATATCTATGGCGGAAGACACATGCCCATTGAACAACACCTTAGCAGTTGGCCTGTAGTACAGCAATTTAATCCAAGACACAAACACCGGTGGAAAACCCCTTTCCCTGCAGCACCTTAAACAAATAACTCCACTCCACGGAGTCAAATGCCTTAGAGGCATCTAAGAAAACAGCGATAACCGGAAAGTCAGGTGCCACCATCTGTATCAAAGAGAACAATGTGCGCAGGTTATTAGTGGTGTCCCTGCCTGGGACAAACCCTGATTGATCAAACAGGACAATCTTATCCATCAATAACGTCAGGCGACCCGCCAAAACCTTCGCCAGTATTTTGGTGTCGCAATTAATTAGCGACAATGGCCTATAAGAATCTGGTTTCTAAGGAGGTTCATCGGGCTTTAACAATGACGTGCTGACCACTTCCCGCATCGAAGGGGGCAAAGATCCGCTTTTCAAGGACTCCTCAAATATCTCCCTCACTACTGGTGCCATAATATCAACATAACACTTGTATAATTCGGCAGGTATCCCATCCAACCACGGCGCCTTCTCATTCTGGAGGGACATTATGGCCTCCCTGATCACATCTATTTCCAATGGGGCACTTAGGAATTGTCTATGCACATCTCTTAACCAGCAAATTTCCACATCCCCTAAGAAGCCATCTAGGTCCACTTCATCTGTCCTCCGTGTAGCGTATAATTCAGTGTATTGCTCCTTAAATATGTCCAAAATGCCCTCCGTGTCATGGCGAAGCGCTCCCACTCACGTGTTTCCACCTCCAACACTGTGTTAGTGAACCTCGGACAACGAGTGACTTCCGCCAAGACACTCCCCGGTCGCTCCCCTTCTCCATATCTACGTGCCAACCAATGTTGCCCCCTAAATTTGCCCTCCCTTGCAGCTTCCTCCTCATACGCCGATAATTTAATCCTAAACTCATTTTGCACCGTCCCAGTCTCCCCCTGAACCATTCTGTCCTCCAGACTCTTTATATCTTGCTCCAGTTTCTTTAGCGTATTTTAGATATTTCTTAGGACACCAAAACTCTTAGAAATGCAATAGCCTCGTACTGTGACCTTGAAGGCCTCCCATATCGTCTCCACATCATCGATCGAGCCCTTGTTCCTTACGAAGAAATCTTTAATTTCCTCTTCTAATTCCGTTCGGAAAACTAATTCAAGTAAGGCCTTCGGTTGCATCCTCCACGGCGGTCTCGGCCTATTATACCCTGGCATGGCAACCACAATACTCACTGGACAATGATTGGAATATGCTCTAGGATAATATGTAGCCTGCTTAAGACCCATGACTAACCCTATAGATATTCAACAATAATCTAATCTGGCCCACCTCCCCGTATACGAGGTAAAATGCGTCCCTTCCTATTCCCCGGGGTGTAGTCTCCTCCACCCATCTATCAACTCTCCATCATCCATTATGCCAGTTATCATCTCCCTTGACCTATTGTGGTATAGCAAAGTACCATCTGCCCTATCCAGTGTGGGAACTAGATCGACATTAAAATCTCCTCTCCATACAATGTGCATAGAACCTATATTTACTATTTGATCCCATAAGGTGGCAAAAAATTCAGGGGCATCCGTTTTGGGGGCATAGCACTTTGCGAATGTCACCGTATCCCTGCCCAGCCTCCCCCATAAAATAACTTACCATCCCTGAGGGTCCAATATGGTGCCCACTTGCACAAATGGGACTTGTTTTTTAATTAAGATGGCAGTCCCCCACGCATAAGAAGAATACGAGGAGAACGCACAGACAGACGCCCATTTAGCAGCAAAAGTATCAAGAGACTGTGGTGGGATATGTGTCTCCTGCAACATTGCCACCTGAGCTTGTTGTCGATTCAAATATGCCAACACCTGCCTACATTTCCGTGCATCATTTAAACCCCGGACATTCCAGGACAATATCTTCAAGACTGAGTACTCACCCTCCCCTATCATACTGTTCTTGATCCATATAGCGGTGGTCCAATCTCTTAACATTGTAGATCACACATCGCACCTGTACATTCCACATCGTCATCACATAATACCCAATAAGAACATGAACTGTGCAACCCCTTATCCCCCATACTCCCCCCTCCCACTGAAGCATCCCAATCATGCCAGATACCCTAAACCCTCCCCCCAACTTGAAAGAAACATAGCTTAGAGGGGGAACACCCATGTGGGGAATCCCTCCAGGTGGCTCACGTGTACCTCGCCCAATTACAGTAGACTAGTGGCATCTCTGCCGTCTCCATGTTAGCAGCGAGGGTGTCCGGCTTGGCTCTGTCACTTCATCCCACTTGGCAACTTTGTAGTTATCCTTCCTCGTCCGGCACATAGCAAAACCAAAATCCGTTTCACTTGTCCACATAGAGCATCACATTTATTCTATCAGCCTATCATTGAAGCGTAATGGGGGACCCTCATTCTACATCCGAAATATGCGCTACCCTGCTGTCGCCTTGCTCAGTGGCCTGTTCCTTCCGCTTTTTAAACTTTTTTAGAAATTCCTATACTTGTTGCGGCTTAGTGTAAATCGTCTGAGCACCTTGGTGTGTAACCCGAAGGCGCGCCGGATACAATAGGGCATAATCCACTTGTGCTTGTCGCAATTTCTGCTTCACCACATTAACCTTGCACCGTTCTTCCTGCACAAGAGGTGTGAAATCCGGATATATGGTACAGGCTACGCAATCATAATGTAGTTGAAGTTTCTCCCTGGCCACCCGTAGCACCACATCTCTATCCCTATATTTAAGGAGACGCGCTATGATGGGCCTATGTGTACTACCAGGCGGAGGTCTCGGACCAAGAGACTGGTGCGCCCGCTCAACAACAAATTGGGGAGAAAGGGTATCCTTGCCAAGCACCTCTTCCAGAATCCTCTCAACATACCCTTCCAACCTACCTGTATTTGTACTCTCAGGCACACCCAAAATGCAGATATTATTCCTGCGGCTGCGGACTTCAATGTCCTCATTCTTCACATTAATTATTTTCATCAGCTTGTCCATTTGTGATACTGCCGTTTTTACCTGTGTAGTAACATCCTCCGTATCCGAGATTCTTTGCTCCGCTTCTTTCAGACGTACGTCGTGCCCTTCCAGCTTGTGTGTTATCGCATCCATGCACGTCGTGATGGTATCCATTTTGTCCGCCATTGTCACGAACCCTTGTCGCATCTCAGTCAGTAACGTGCGCATGTCACCAGACATGTCAACATCTGACTCTGTGGGGGCTTTCCCTGCGCCCTGATCCTGCTCCGCTGGTGGTGGGGGTCCAGCCTTTTTAGCTTCAAAGGTGAGCCGTGGTTGGCGCGCATCAGTTCACCCCATCATGCGGAACACGCCCACCAGACCTCTCCGTAGAATCCCTGCAGGCAAATATAGCTGGCACGGCAGCACCCGGAGCCTCCTTCCATTTCAGTAGGCCCCCAGTTATGCACAGCTCACTTCCTCCCGTCCTGTTATCCCCTGTATCAGAGCGCTCTACAAGTCGGCACAGACTCCAAATGTCCGCTATGTATCACACAGCCAACAATCATATATTGCGCTCAGCGGCTATCTTCCTATCAGTAGGCACAGTGGTGTGACCGTTAGGTCACTCCCTGCAATATCCCGACAGGACCAGTCAGCAATCAGAGCCCCAGATATGACCCGTGTCTAGTCCCTGCGTGAGACGCAGCAGTGCATGTCTCTATTACCCTTGCAGGTGCCTCCAACCGTCTTTCTACCCTTATGTCTCTGCAGGCTATGCTCCCCGCATACAGCACTTTGCATGCACTCGGGCACTGCTTCGGTGAGTGCCGCGCTTCCAGGTCGAAGTGTTGTCCTGAGCCCTCTCTCGTTTAACGACTGGGTCCTGGCGTTCTCTACCATCCGTGATAGTCCATGTGCAGGGATCCAGGTCACCACCACCAGCCCAGGTATTGTCTCATATCAAGCATCTCTCCAATGTTGATGCAGTGTAGGCCTCTCCGAATGCCTTTCAGCGCGGCGCTCTCGTAGATGCGCAGCCCCAGGGTCCGCTCCTGAGTACACCCAAGTTCGCTCCGCTCTGTTCACGGCCATGGCCGGCAGCTGAAAGCCGCCTCACTGCAGCTCGCAATTTCTGCCCCACAGCCTTTCCACAATGTCGGGAGTCAGCCAAGGAAGTTTTCCCGTCACTGCCGTACCGGGACACAGGATCATTTTTGGGTATTTATGCCGGACGGACGGGAGCCTCACCAAAGTGCTGCCATTCTGTACGTGCACCACCTAGCGCCCCATATATATTGAAAATATAATTCAACAGCTTAGAGAATGGTATTGATAAATGCAACAATATGCTATGGTTGAACTTATCCTAAAATGTACACACAAGAATGTATAAGACTTTCTTGCCTGGAAGTCAAAATTCAGCCTTCCAATGCTCAGCTCGGATTGGTCAGAGTTAAGTGGATTAGCCAGGCTGCTTTTATGAAGTGATAAGTGACACCTGGGGTAAAGAGCCATTCTGGGAGGAGAGGGTTTCGCTGCACTGGAATGGCAGAGCAGGGTGGAGGGGTCTTAAACCATGATCTTCAAGGAAAGGAAGGGACAGGCAGACGAAGCCAGGCACACTTACACACTTACCCTATGAACCCAGCCAGATAGCAGGCTAAAGGAAGGAATGTGCAGATGCCAGGCGAAGGGAGAATATGGAGATGAGCCATCCTGAAGGATGGTTGAGCCAGCTCTTGTCTCTCTGCTGAGACCTCAGTCATTTCGACTTTTGGACAAACAGTCCTTTCTGGAAGACCATTGTGCCACACTTTGAAGTAAATGGCCATGCTCTGGGGTGTTGCCCTGTACCTCATTGGACAGGAGTGCCCTCCTGTGTGACCACAGAGGACACTGAATACATATCTGAGAGGTGCAGTGCCTCTCAGATCTGCTGTCTGAAACTAAAGATAGAAGGGTTTATGCTCCCTACATGGGATTTTCTTTTTGTTTGCTGTCATGTTAAAGATACAAATATTTCCTATTATTTAAATTGGTCTTGGATTTTTATTGTGTGTTGTGTCTTAATTAGTTGCTGAATTGATGTTTTTAAATGATTTACATACCTGTCTCTGAAGTTAAGTCTCCTGCTCGCAGCCAAGCTACCAAGGGTTGACCATAGGAATACTTTTCTGAGACCTATTCTGATCCCTAGACTGTTCTAGTGGCCTTATTGCCAGTGGTAGATGCATATTTAGCACTACTAATAATCCACTTTCCAACACATTGGCTTTGCCACGGTTGCCTGACGCATACAGTAAATACTTATGCATATTTATCGTCAAGATACTTGTATGTGGAGGTTTGTTTAGTTACCTATTTATACTTATCTTCAAAATATTTAACAGTATATGTCTGTATGATGGTATTTCCGCTGATATATTAGTACTATACCATAGGTATGTACCCTAGGTATGTACCCTGCAGAAGATAGTTTTTTAGGAGCCTGTACATCAGTATATTTAATTTCCTCTACACATATGTCACACACACACACACACACACACACGCACACACACACACACACACACACACACACACACACACACACACACACACACACACTCATTGAAAGGTACCAACACCCATCGGAGTTACACACACTTCCACAACAATTCCACACATATTTACTTCCCCATACACAGTATTGTTGTCAATTATGTCAGTTCAGTTGTCATCAGTAATGTTATCAATGATGTCACAGAACATTTAATTGTTGCAATAGGTATGCTTTTAGACAGATGCATTGACTGTAATTGCATCATTCATTTTACTCCATTCCTCCATTTATTACTTTGACATCTGGTGTTTTAAACTCTGCAGTAGATGTTGCCTGTTGAACAGGTCACAGACGTGCAACAAGTAGCTGTATGCTTTTTGCCATTTATTAATGAGGGTAAATGTCTGGAAATATTGTTTCAATGAATATGTGCACTGAAAATGTGTATATGATACATTATATTAGAACACTGGAATGCAGAGCACTCCATTGCAGACAATGGAGTGCTCCGAGCTGCTACAGGCTGGTAAAGGCCTGCTGAGCAACCTTCCAATGTTGTTTAAACAAAGGCCTCTTGGAGCCTGAGGGGATTTCAATCCCCTCACGTTCCGAGAGGCCTTTGTTTAATTTGTTAGAAGATTCTACAGCCAGTATAGCCCGCTTCGGCGACCTATAAGGCTATAGTATAAGACTTCTGCAACTGACATGACATGTATGTTGAATTTAGCTTTTTTTTTAATTTGTCTACCAACAATTGAGAGATCCCCAGCTATCATTGTCTACATTTTTAAAGCAGTGATAATGGTGGCATGCTGGAAAAAGGTTTATGATGAATTAAGACTTTAAGAATCTACATTTCTATAATATTTGTAGTCTGTCAAACACTATTTCAAAATAGTTTTACTGCAAGTTAGAATAGAGAATTTAAGGGCACGGATGCTGGTAGATTTTCTTCCAGTAAAGATACTACAAAATTACTGGCTTATTACCATTTCTAATGTGCGTTAATTTGCATTGTTTTGCCTAATGTTGCTCATTTGGCATTTAGAGAACTAAGGGTAGAGGAGGTTCTTTATGCATTATTATTCAAAATCTACATCATGCATTTGATACTTAGCTTCTCAGCATTCATTTGCAAAGCATGGGCTCAGAATACAAGATACCATTTTCACACCTGTAAATGTTAGAATAAATGAGTTGATAGTCACGCCTTATTGAGTGTGCACAAGCACTTTATTCAAATGCAAAGAAAATTATTTTATTAGTTTTGGGGTTCCATAGGGTGTATACAAATGTAATTGCATGCATACACTGACATGTCAGTATAGTGGATTTAGGAAAACGTGCATTCGAAATAAATCTACATGACTGACTTACTGTATCGATATCAGCATTTCAACGAGAGTGATATTTTCCCTTGTGATTTGCCATACCTTTCCTATCATTAACATCTTCTAAGATGAAGAGCTTTCAGTAAGTTGAATAGGCCCTAATGTAGTAAGTTTGGTAAAGTAATAAGGAAAAAACAATTGTAAGTGAGCAGAAAGAGCTTGCAGTTTATATTCATTGTTGTAGAAATAAGGAACACATTGATACTCAAGATCCCTCGTACAGATATGTTAGTGCCAATTCATTCATGTGTATTACAGCAAGGTAGCTGATGTTAAGGTTTGGATACTGAAAGATAATACAAAACATTTTCCTGAGGGCACAAAGTACCCTGGACTGGATGCAATCAGGATACCTACCTCAGCTGTTGTGTTGCATATGCAACAGCTATGTCTTCCACACAGGCACCAAATGGCACAAAAATGGCTGCTGTAAGAGTAAAATATATTCTCCCGAAGTTAAAGAGTGTAGGCCTATTCCACAAATATATGCCTATTCCATTTAAATGTCTTATTATAGGTAGATTGTAATGTAGGTTGCAAGAGCTCTTACCATTAAATAGAAGTATTACGATGTATATAGAGAGAGAGAGACAGTGGGCTTGGAATCATCCCTCTTTAGCCGTTGACTCTCATGAATTTTCCATAATTTACAATTATTTGGGTGGGCTATCTACCAAAGCCATGTAATTTTTTCAGATAGTTACATTGTCCAATTTGTGTTCTGAATGGATTGAAGTAGCCATTGTGTTAAACTGTAGATTAAAATGTATATGTAGCTTGAAATTGAGAGCCAATAAGTGTTCATTGACATATTTACTGCTGACCAAACAACATGATTTGTGGCTTTACTACTGCGTATTTAAATGCCTAGGCATTTCATATCTTAAAGGTACAGAACTACTCAGCAATTGCTGTAAAAAATGGGGGTATTTCTTACCTCCACCCGAGTAACAACTGCAATCCTTGTCAATGTGGGCCACAAACAGTCACTAAATAAACCTGTGCTTAACCATGTGATGGATTGGCACAAAGCAGCCAGGCACAACAGAGGAAAAATCCCAAACCAATTTAGAAAAATAGAGTACATTTTCATAAATGGAATAACACCAAAACAAACAATATCCAATAAGAAGAACCATATATATTGAATTTTTTTTTTTTTGTTAAAGTGGCTCAATGAAGCAAAAAATGCCAGTCATGGACTGAGAAAAAAGTCACTAGTTCAGGCTAACTGCGATAGACCATAGGCCAGATGGAGGGACCAGGCTAGTCCGGCTGAAGAATTACCATATCAAGTCCAGCATGAAGGGTTATGTTCACATTGGAGGGGGCCACAGGTTGAGCGTTGTGGCTGGTTGCCACTGGAGTGTGAAAATTAGGTCATTGCTGGAGCTTCTTGGTGGTGGATCATCAAGGATGGTCGCTATTAACATGAAAGAGCAGGTCTTGTGTTGCCAGCCATCATGGATGGTTGCTATTTGCTTGAAGAGCAGGTCTCCCAGGAGCTTTGCATTGACGGTCAAAATGGAAGGCAGAAATTGGTGCAGACAGGCCCTTTTGTGGCTGCAAGGAGCCCATACTTCAAGATTTTCAATCTTTTGTTTAGGAGGAGGTCTCACTAATGCTATCCAAGGGTCCATAACCTGAGGGTACCTCGTGGTTATCAGGACTCACTCCAACAGAGGCAAGCAGCAAGGCTTAGGCAGGTCCAGGCAGGTCCAGTTGCAGCTTGTCGGTTGGGTAATTGCAGTTAGGCCTCTGTAAGTTTGTTGCTTCCCTGCAGCTCACAAAGGAGGTCAGCCAATCGACCCTTGGAGCTACTCAGGGTAGACTGGGATCATGGCAAGCAGGTGCAGTCTTCCTTCTTCAGACAGCAAGGCAGTCCTTCAAGCAGCAAGGCAGATATTTTTCCAGGAGGACAGTCTTTCTTCGGAATCTTACACAGTTCCAGGAGTGTTCTGAAAGGTGGTTCTGAAGGCCTCTTTTTAATACCTGGTGCCAGCTTTTGATTGGGGGAATTCCCTGACCTACCCTCAAAAGTGGTTCTGGTGAGTTTTTCTCCTTTCCCTCGTCCTGACTCCAAATTGTCTATGGTGACAAAAGACTAAGCAGGCCTCAAGGCAGGTTACTTTGTGTATACTGTGGACAAGGTTCTTTTAAATGTAATCAGGGCAGGATACAGATCGTTTCAGCCATCCTGCCAAGAAGACCCACTCCCAGCTACAGCAGGTCCCATTGTTTACTGCCTGATCCCAATACACATTTAAAAAAACATTTTTTTTGATTTTATAAACAAGGTAAGTAATAACTTGCATTGAATGACACAAGCAAAGGACAAATTACCGCGTACAACACTACGATAAAGTGATAATGCAACAATACTGAAAAACATGGCACAGTTACATTTAGTCGTACAACAAGGTCTGAGCACCTCCATCCACATGTGCACTGATAGTATTAATGCTTCAAAAAGCTCGTGCCCCTGACACTGGACCGTGGTCTGTCTGTGCATGGTTCAAGCTGTATGCCCCTGTGCCCGACATTCTTTCCAGATTTTGTAGTGTTTCTAGGGGCACCCCTAGACATGTATATTGGGCGCTCCAACACCATAAAATAATCCAAGCCCTTAGCCGATGTCTCCACAGGACATTTCTTTACCGGTAGCGCTTCATGAGGAGGCTCTGGCTCGATGTATAATGTCATAACATTCTTTAGTGGAAAACTAATACTCAAGTTCTGATTCGCAGCGACACTGCACAGGGGATTTACTGTTCTGTTTAGGGGCATTCAGGAAAGTGTATATGTCCCGTAGCAGGCGTCTGTCTGAGGACCGGGTGATATACCACAGCTCGAACTTGGTCAGGGGACAACTAGCATGGGGGTACACTTGTGGTTGGATCACCCAGTAGTGGGGGGCTAGATATTGCCAGTACACCTTCATGGGGATCCCAAACCTTGTGATAAGGCTAGCAAACTCCATCACTCCCTTCTCTTCGAAGAGGTCTCCAATTTGTTTGCAATTGGCCTCTTGCCAGTGCAGGTAGCCATTTCCAACTCTTGCTGGAGGGAAGTCTGGGTTGCCTATAAAGGGGGTCAGGAGAGACAAGGAGGTCGAAAGGCCACACGACTCCTATACCCTATCCCACACTCCAAGAGTAGTTCTCAGGACTGGGGACACATCGACCCCAGGAGGGCAGTGTCAACTTGGGAGCCATGGTGCTTTCCAAATGTGCATTCCCGCTATTGAGCAGTCGATAAAGCACCAATGCTTCTCTGACTCCAACTTATACCACTCGATCATGTACCTAATTTTTGCCACCTGGAAGTATCGCTCCAGATGCGGGACACCCAGTCCTCCATCCTCCTGCTTCAGATATGTCAAGTGTGGAGCCATTCTCACCCTCTACCTTCCCCACACAAAGCTTCCTATGAAATGTTGTGGCTGTACTATCATCTTAGGTGGAGGTCATTGAGGTAGTGTTTGCATCACATATAGGATACGAAGCAGGATGGTCATACCCAGCCAAGACATAGTGTACCTTTTCCAGTTCGAGAGTTCCCTCCTGACCTCCGCCAAGAGTATAGAATAGTTCACCTGCGCTATCTTTTCAAGTGTGGGGAAAATATGTAGACCCAGGTAGGGAGAATCAAGCTGAAGGCCTGTGTTTTGTTGATGTTAACTTTAAAGTAACCCTGGGTGAAGTACTACGCTACGCTCGCGTAGTTTGCGAAGTTTGCGCTATTTCACGCTATGCGAATTGCACGTAGGACAGTGCAAACACACGTAGCATAACGTAGGGGTCATTTTTTGCTTGCTCGCGGTCCTCAACTTTAAGTTGGCAACCGCGAGCGAGCAAAATTACATCCTGGCGAGTCTTTTTCCTCGTTCAAGATCAGCAACATCAATTTGCCGATCTTGAGCGTGGGAAATAAATGTGGGGAGGTCAGGTTTCTCATTGCGAGTGGTCGCGTATGCTCGCGTAGCTACGTATATATCGCTACTACGCCAATTATGCTCAGGGTTACTTTAAAAACCCGACTGAAGGTATCGAGTTCATCCATCAGGGGGGCAGTGAGGTCATCGGCTGTGTAAGGAATAGCACCACATCACCCCCTTAAAGCAATATTTTATGCTTTCTGTCTGTCATTCTAATCTAATCCCCGAAATAGCTGTGTTTTGGCGGATTCTCTCTGCAAACGGCTCCATATATATGGCAAAAAGCAGGGACAATAGAGCACACCCCTGCCTTGTCCTAACTGATTCGAAAAGGTCGGGAAGCCGCCCTGTTCATCCTAATCCGCACCTGTGTGTCCCTATAAAAGAAGTCCTCCCATTTCAAAATTTGGTCCCCGACTCCAAATCTGCGCAAGATCTGTTTCAGATATGGCCAATTGACCCGATCAAATTACTTTTTGGTGTCTACCGAGAGAAGCACTGCGGGTCGCTGAGTGTGCTGGGTTTTATCCAGTATGTGGCACATCCTCCTCATCCCGCCCCTACAGCCACATTCCAGAATGAACCCCGACTGGTCTGGGTCAACCCGGCACTGCATATGGGGTGCTATCCGAGCTGCCAGGTTACTAGTTAAGAGTTTCAGGTCGACATTGAATAAAGAAATAGGACGGTATGATGCACCGTCCAGCGGATCTTTGCCAGGCTTAGGTATCACGACCACCTCAGCCATGGTCATGGTTGGTCAGGGTCAGAATACCGGTGTCACAAAAAGAGTTAAACAGGCAGACCAGTGTAGGGGCCAGATCATGGGCAAATGTCTTATAGAAGTCGGATGAGAATCTGTCCTCCCGAGTAGCCTACCACGAGGTGAATCTTTGGATGGCCCAAAGAATCTCCGTGAGGTGGACATCTGTGTCCAAGTTTCTCGCCTCTAGTGAGGGTAAGGATGCCACCGGGACATCTCGCACATAGGCCTCGGCTGCCTCTGGATCTAGGGTGTCGGCCGCATATATGTCAATATAAAAGGACTCAAAAGTGGCCGCTATATCACAATCTGATTGTAGAGTTTCGCCTTGGGGGTTTCTAATCTCTGCAATACGGTGTGCATTCGTCTGGGCGTGGAGCAAATTTGCCAGGAGTTTTCCTGCTTTGTTGCCCCTCGCATAGTAGCGCTGCTTGGTCCGCCGGAGTGAGTACTCTGCCCAGTCATAGTTCAAGGCTTTCACCTGCTGTCTAGCAAAATAGAGCTTCCTCCTAACTTGGACCGCTCCCGTACGACAGTGCACCCCTTCTAATTCTTTAACTTGCGATGTTAGGTGTTCCCATTTTTCTCTTCTATCCCTATTTACGCCTACAGCAATAGCTAGAAATCACCCTCGGATGATGGCTTCAAGTGTGTCCCACAGAACAGAGATCGGGGACACGCTGTCATCATTGATCTCCAATTAAGACTATATGGTAGCTCGTATCTCTTTAAAATTAGCCTCATAAGTGGTCAGTTTGTGATTGAGTCTCCACAGCCTCTTCCTTGGGGTCCTTCATGAATGTGTAGCTCTAGGCGGATCGGCGAATGGTCTGAGTGCGCAGCGGTCCCTATCGTGACCTCTTATGTATCCTTTTTGACCTTTAGGGAGGTTAGAAACCAGTATATTCACACATATAGGTTTGATGGGCTGCTGAGAAACCTGTATATTCCCCAGCATTGGGATTGCGATTTCTCCACACGTCTGCAGCCCCATATCTCTCAATTTTGCAGCATAGTGTCCGAGAATGCCCTAGAATGGCCCAGTCATTGCACAGATCTGTCTAACTGTGCGTCTGGCATTATGTTAAAATCTCCCTCAGAATGAGAACTTCATCTGGTGACTCTAGCATGTCGTTTGGTTTGTCCATAAGGAATGCTTCTTGGTGTTTGTTCAGGCTATAAATATATGCGATTGTGTGTGTGTGATTTCCCACTGTCACCTGCAAAGCCAACACTCTATCTAGCATTCACCTTGTATTCCCAGACCTGAACCGGAGAAGTTTGTAGCAAAAAGGACCGCCACTCCCGCCTTTTTCCCCCTACAGAGGAGAAATACTGCCTGTTGAACCACCAGGACCGGAGGCATCTTCAGTCTGCTCTTAATAAGTGGGTCTCTTGTATGAGACATATATCACACTTGGACTCTTTTAGTACGGCCAAGAGCGCACGTCTTTTACAAGGAAATTTAAGGCCCCTGAAATTGAAGCTCAAGATACTCCATTTAAGTGTAGACATGTGGTCTGGATGGTGATTGTATGCTGAGTCCACACATAGGTACCTTTGGGATCTCCAAACCCCCAACAACACTCTAGCCAACTCACCCTCCAACCACCAGCAGCTGCCCCAACTCTGCCATGTTTCCACACCACCTACCCTTGCCTGTGTCATCGCGTTTCCTAACTTAAGGCTTATCTCTGTGACTACGGGGAATAGTTCTAGGGTTCTAAGGGAAGGGTGAAAAGAATAATGACATATTAAGACAATATAGAAAATCAACGAGAACAAAGAGGTCGCTCTCCATCGGGCACTGAGCACACCAACATGCATGGGATTGTGTGTCAGATGGTCAGTCGTCATCTCGGGGAAATGGAACTTCCCAGCCCTGGCCGATTTCAATTAAATTTGGGGCATCTTGGTAAGCCGCAGGACCCGGAACTGTACCATCTGCAGGGGATCCAGAATCAGTCGCTCTTGGGTTCCTGAGGGTTCCCCCTGTTCTGCTTTTGGCGGAGCAGTGCTTCTCTTTCTTGCTGCTTTTTGAGTTCCGGGGGTTTTTTGGGCTTCCCTCTCCTAGTCCTGCGATGCCGTCTCATTCTCACCTGCCTCTGGGATGGTGTGGCCACCAGTTGACGACCTTTGTGCTCAACCTCCTCCAGATTTACGTCAAGCACTTCCTGGGCTCCCCTCAGGAACCTCACTGTTCGCAGCTCTTTATCCCACGCAAAGGACAGACTGAAGGGGTGACCCCAGCGATACTGGATTCCTTTCTCCCATAGAAGGAGGCAAGTGGCTGATCTCAGGGCCCGACTGCGCTGGAGGGTGTGAGGCGAAAAGGTCCTGCTATATACCGACATGGAGACCCTCGAATGCGATAGTTGCTTTGTCTCTGGTAGCGTTCATTATGACATCCTTCTGTCTGTACGAGTGAAGGCAGGTGAGAATATCCTGTTGCTGGCCCGGGCCCAACACCAGCCCACCCACTCGGTGTGTGCGGTCAAGAATGATCTAACAGGCCCGAGCTCCGGGGCGGAATGACAGAAAAATCGCACCACCCATTCCTCCAGTTTCCTACTGTCCGCCTGCAGTGGCACGCCATTAATGCATATGTTGGGCCTCCGAGAGCAGTTCTCCAGGTCTTCCAAGCAGAGGTGTAGCTCTTCGTGGCAGTCCCTGAGTTCCAGCAAGTCTCTGATCTGCTCCGTAATTTCTTCGTCCCTGCTGTCGCCTGCCATCTTGAGAGAGTCCACCCGGTCCCCAATCTTGTGGACGTCTGACTTAAGTTGTTTAATGTCCGAGGCATCCTCCTGTAGAGAGGGCTGCAAAGTCCTCCCTGAGCATGCCAAAGAGTTGTTCCAACAAACCCCTCGGTATACGTCACCCTAGGTCTATACCCTGGACAGCCTAGAGGGCATGGTGCAGTGTATTAAAATAGGTGGTACAAAAGGGGGCGGCATATACTTTTAAGTTTTTGCGTGCCTTGGTAATGAAAAACTCTGCAATTCGTTTTCACCACTGCAAGGCCTACCACTCCAATAGGGTAACATTGGAGTTAACTTTTAACATTTTATAGGTGTAATTTCCAAATGGGAACTGGTAATCAATGCATTCATGGTGTCTCTGAAATTGTAATGAAAATTCCTAACTTATGGTGAAGTTGGATGTTAATCTGGGCACTTCTAAGGCATGTCTCTAGAAGCTTCTCTCCACTTCAAAGGCCCACTGGGCATGGATAATGGAACATAAATACCAACTCTTCAGTGCACTTCTCGACCTGTAGATACCCTGCCAGAAAGAAGGACTGCTATGCTGCTGAAAGGACTGCCACTCTGCTGAACTGCTTCCCTGCTATGTTGACCTGCTACCCTCTTGACTGGATGAGAATGACTGGACCAGCATCTCTTAAACCCAGAGTGACTCTAAGGCATAGTTGGCTGGCCTCCTGATCTGAAGCCGCAGGGACACACCAGTCTTCCAACAACCTTGCACCTGGACTCCACCATCTGTGAATGTACTTTGCCAAGTGGTGCTACCTAAGAGTCCTGGACTCTTAGAAGTGGGTCTAAGGTTTCTGGCAACCACTGTTGATCCAAAGGAACCAATGCATCTCCTCTGCTGCTCAGCACAATCCCAAACAGAACTGATGCATCACTGCTGCTGTATGGATTGGACCCATCGCAAAGACCAGCATCACTGCCACAGCCTGTAACCTCCCTCAGAACCGCTGCTGCATGATGCATACTCAGCTCAAACCTTCATATCCCTTGTTGATGGCAGCCTCAACAATGATGCTGGACTCCGTATTGCAGTCTCGCAGCACCTCAAACTGATGCATTGCTTTGAATGCGCAACTCATCCTCAATGCCAGACTTCACATTCTAAGCCCTCGTTGATGGGACCTTTGACAGCATTGCAGGATCTTGCACCACAGTCTCACCACATCTTGGAACTAACGGTTTGCTTCGGCTGCACAACAAATCTTCAACACAGATTCAGATTCATTCTTTAACAGATTCGTGCAACACTCTGCAAACTAGGTTTTAAGGTACTCTGTTCAGAGGGGCCTAACTAGGTCCCTGTAAGTAACCTGTGCTCCATCGCAATTGGCCTGAACTTGTGACTTTATCCTGGTACACCGTTACCAGAAAACCACAGTGGCACTATGTGCTTTATGGCACTATTTTCACAAAAATGTTGAAACTTGCAAATCCCCGGCTCTACAGCCCTTGCTGTGGGATTATTTTTCTGTGTTTTTTTCAATCTATTACTGTTTAGAGTGTTGCATGAATGTTGTACACATTGCCTCTAATTTAAGTCTGACTGATCTGCACCAAGGTAACATAGCACAGGTTAATTGGAGGTTGGCTTGTGCCTCGCCCTGACTAGGTTTGCGGTTGCATTTTGACCAAGGCTTACAGCCCATTCAACCATCAACACACTTTTTTACAATACTGAATACACTTTTTATGTAATTTTGACTAATCAATGAGTTGTTGGCCTGTAATAGTTATAGCTATAGTTCTGCTTTATGCACCTTCACAATCTGTCTACCTTTGTGATTGTGAGTTATGGAAGCAGCTTGTTAGATTGTCTATATTTATCCATTCATCATCACATACGTTATTTGTTTTAAGATATCAAACCGTAAACAGTTCATCATAAATCAGTTGATCAAAGAATTCCTTAATCAGGCAACACCGTTAAAAAAAGGATATACAAAGCAATAAAAACAGTTCCTAATTAATCCCATTATCTTACAGTGCAATTTAAAAAAACAAGCAACATATCAGTAGATCAAGGGGTCAGTACGTAAGGGTAAGGACAATAACACAAGCCTAGCCTGAAAAAAATTGCTTTCAACTACAAGTGGTCTTAAGAATCAGAGTCTCAAATGTGTGAAAATTGGACAGAATAAGATAAAGTGTATAGTGTCTTGTTTAGGGGTTGAAACACAAGGACAAGGTGGGAAATCCACATTGCTGGACCATCCATTTGTAACACTCAATAAAAAATAGACCATGTTTAATTTGATTCTAGGGACCATGTTTAATTTGAAGTTTCTTAAACAAAAACAATGGGAATTAGACATGTCATTTAAGAGATATGGCTCTAACGAAAGTTGTCAGCATGAGTACACACAACCTAACTGAGACCTCAGAAAGAGCAAGAGATTCACCCTCATCACAGGGGAGGTCCATTTTGTCAATACTTTCAGTAATACTAAAAAGGAAAGGTTGACCGACTTTAGAAAAGCTGTTCATGACATATGTAAGCAATGGTATCCTTAAGGCATGGTCCAGTCATAAACAGTCCTTTACAAACTTCCTCTTAAGGTCCACCTCAGGTTTGAGCCAGACAGACAAGAGTAATATGAGATGTTTCAGCTAAATAGTGTTGGACAAAAAGCCCTGCCCCAGCTCTTCATGAATGTCAAATTTGGAGGAGCTACTGGGGAGTGCAAGAAGTCTTCTCAAGAATATATTCTCAACACATTGTCAATTACTTATATTGGCATTCCCCCAGGTATCACAATAATAGGACTCTATGGGCACACATTTACTCTCATAAATCTCAAGCATTGCTCCCCTGACTTATACCCTAACCTGGCAGCAAAAACGAAAACTGGCAAAAACATGCCTTCTTTCCCAAATGAATGATGACTGAGTGATGGTGCCATCAGAATACCAAGGTTGAGGAAGGCTTTGTCTTTGGTAAGTGTGCTATCCTTACATGAGCAGCTTCTACACATAAGGCCTTATTTGGACATTGGCGATCTTCCAACAGTGCCACCACTGCGCCATCTCTGGAGGACTGCCAAGGCCATGAATATATGACATTACAACGCATGCAATTACAAGGTCTTCACATCGCAACTACCTTTACATTGCATGATTTTACAAAGCATGCCATTACAACACATTTTTAAAAACTACCATTACAACTCATACCATTACAACACATACCATTACAATCCATAATACTTTTAGGGCAACAGTAGGGTAAGAGTTGGATAGTGTAGGGGTAAAAAATGACTATTCCCACTCCAGAGAGTGCAACAGTAGGGTAAGTGTTGGATAGTGTAGGGGTAAAAATTACTATGTATTGGATAGTGTAGGGGTAAAAATTACTATTCCCACTCCAGCGAGTGCAACAGTAGGGAAAGTGTTGGATTGTGTAGGGGTAAAACTTACTATTTCCATGTACCCCAAAACCCATACCCACCTTAATATTTGAAAAATATCCATTACTTACCTTATATTGTGCTGTAAAGGCATGCGTTGTAATGGTATGCATTGTAATGGTATGCGTTGTAGTGACATGCGTTGTAATGGCATGTATTGTACTGGCATGGAACGTAAAGGCAGTTGCGTTGCAACAGTTGCATGGTAAATGTAGGTCATTGTAATGACTGCGTTGTAATGGATGTTTTCCCAAGGCCGTAGTGCACCCGCCTGCTGAATTACGAGTGTAATCCATGGCGGGTGGGCATTGCAATGGGGGTCTGACGGTGGTGGTCTGTTAGGCCAATGAGAGAGCCTAACATGCAGACCGCTGCAGTGAGACTGCCGACTGCACATTCCTGCACAGTGTGCCATGGATGCCCCATCATGCAGGTGCAAATCCAGGGGGGCATAACATGTGCCCCCCCTTTGCATGCCCACCAAGGTAAAGCAGAGGCAGGGGACTCTGTTAGGGCCCAGTTTGTTGCCTCTCTGCCACCCTTTTCATGGTGGGCTCACCCCCATGAAAGACATGTAACTTGTAGTATGCTCAGCGGTGCCGCAGTGGCACTGCCAGCATATTGCAGCTCCCTGACCATTGTACAATGGCCACAGGAGCATATTTCCCCCAGAGTATTGCAGCAGTCCTGTGGTTGTCAACCGCCACACTCGGAATACTGAGAGCGGGCCCACAGTGTGGCACTGGTCAGAAAGACGCAGCGAGTACGGCAGTCCATAGGACCGCAGTACTCGTAATAAGGCCCATGGTGTTTTTAGGACCTATTGTCATGCTGTAAGATTTAATAGAGTTAATGCTCAAATCAAGTATGTTCATATAATTTCTCAAAATATCCAATACAATTGGAAGGCCTTGGGCTGTTCTAGAAACTAAAACAGTATCATCCACATGTAGAAGGCCTGGGATAGACTATCATCCTAGCAGAGGCATATAAAAACTCCACCTATTAGCACTTGCTCCAGCTTATTCACATAAAGAGTAAATAAAAAAGAGGGCCATACTAAAACCTTATATGCACCTCAGCAAGTAAGAAATTTTAGGAACATTCTCCAGACTGACCATATCTAACAGAAGAATTCAAGTTAAGGTGTAAGTCATGTAAAAAAGGATGATATTTTTGTCAATTTCCAAATTCAACATTATAGACCATAGTTTTTCTCTATTGAACCTGTAAAAAGCAGAGCTTAAATACATAAAAGCCAAGTGTATCACTCCTGATATAGCCACAGTGTACTTATTAATTGAATGAAAAAGGTTCAAACATTGATACACCTTGCCCTTACCTGGTTGTAAATGATATTGAATATCAGAAAGCACAGGGCAATTTTCTGCACAATTCATTAGTCTCAATAGTATCATTTTCCCAATCAATTTAACTACGGATTCTACCAGAGAGATCGGACGATAACACCTAGGATCATCTCTTCACCCCATTTTATACACAGTCACAATGACTGATTTGGAGCACAAGCTGGGAAGACTTTCTCTAAGAGCCATGTTGAAATAAATGGTAAGTAACAGCCCACAGGAAGACATTAGACTTAAATATGTCTAGTGGGTGCTTTGTTATTAGGGAGGGTAAGGGCAGCATCTCGTACGTCTTCTGAGTCAAAGAGAAAAAATAATTATGAGGCATCAGATCAGAATGTTATATGTTATGTTATAGGCTGATTTGTATCGCTCACTGTTAGTCGAGACTGTCCTGGCGCGTAGAAGAAACAAAGACAGCATATACCGGGAATCTAAAAGGCTTGTTTAAACAGATGTGTTTTTAATAGTTTTTTAAAACTGGTCAGATCTATAGTATGTCGTAGTTGGTTTGGCAGGGTGTTCCACATGTTGGCCGCTCTAACCGCCAAGGATTTGCCCCCTAGACGAGTTTTCCGAAACCTACGGACAACCAGGCTTCTAAGTGCTGCCAAGCGTAGTTGTCGCACCGGCTGATAGAACTTAAACCTAGCCCTCAAGTAGGCTGGGCAGGGGCCATGGAGGGCTTTATGAGTCAAGACCAGGGCCTTGTAGCATACTCTTTAGGTCACCGGAAGCCAATGAAGGTCGCATAGTTGTTGGCAGACACTTAGTCTCCTAGGGATGTGAAAAAGGAGCCTAACCGCCGCGTTTTGTACCACCTGCAGTTTCCCTAAAAGAATTGCAGCAGAGCCAATATACAGGGCATTGACATAGTCCAGACGTGAGAGTATGAGAGCCCTAGCCACAGCCTCCTTAGCTGCTCTAGAGAGGAGGGGAAAGAATTTCCTTAGGGTTGTAAGGGTGCCAAAACATGTCCCGCTAATCTTATGATCTGTTCTCGGAAGCACATATCCGCCCCAAACCAAATCCCTAAGTTCTTTGCTATCCCACAGTCACCCTTTGGACAGGGTGATCCTGTGGGCCACAGTGATTCTTTGAAAGCTATGGGGAATTGTCCGTAAAGGAGTATTTCAGATTTCTCCTCATTACATTTCAGACTGGCCTGGGCCAGCCAGGCAAATACTGACGACAGACAGTGCTGGTCTTTCCCAGTCTGTAAATCATTGCCTTTCCAGGTGAAGAGAAGTTGGGTGTCGTCGGCGTAGGCCATAATTTTGGCACCCAAACTCTCTGCCAGATAAATCAGGGGGATCATATAAACATTGAAGAGTAGGGGGCTGAGTTTAGAGCCCTGTGGAACCCCAGTTTCCACTTTGTTATCAGACGAGTGGAATGGAGGCAACCATACTTGTTGGAAGCGATCTTTAAGAAATGATTCCACCTATCTTAGTGCCGAGTCTGAGATCCCGATGACCGACAGCCTGGAGAGGAGCTGGAAATGGGGAACCGTATCGAACTCGGCAGAGAGGTCCAATAAAATTAAAGCCGCTCTGCGTCCCCCATCTAGGCATTCTTTGATGGCCTCCGAGACCTCTACAAGTGCCGTCTCGGTGCTAAAAGATGATCTAAAGCCAGATTGAGCAAGGTGCAGGGCCACTGAGGCTTCCACAAACTTCTCAAGTTGTCTGAACGCCGCATTCTTGCAGACCTTCGCAAGAGCTGGGAGAAGGGAAATGGGGCGATAGTTCGAAGGGAGCAATGGATCAGCCGTAGGCTTTTTCATCAGGGGGAGAAGTTTAGCGTGTTTCCACTGAGAGGGCATCGCGCCTGACTGCAGTGATTCATTAATCAAAGTCGCTACTATAGGAGTGATTACGTCAGCAACCCCACTAAGAACCGTAGCTGGACAGGGATCTGCCGGGGACCCTGACTTAAGGGATTTAAGAATGGCTGTCACATCCTTCACTTCTACTCTATCAAAGCAAGAAAGGAGCTGGGTAGGCTCGATATTATCCTGAAGTGTCCAAGTAGAAGATAGGTGGGCAGGGGCGGGAAGCTTAAGGCTGGCCTGTATCTGTTGAATTTTGTCAATAAAAAAGGTGGACAGCTTTTCACACCAACTGGGGGAAGTAGGCGCGGAAGAGACCTCTGCTACTGGAGAGGTAAAGCTCCGCACAATAGCAAAGATTTCTCTGCTATTGTTCTTAGCTCTAGAGATTCTCTCGGCAAAGAAATCACCTTTTGCCAGCTTGATGGCAGCATAGTACTCACATTGATCCTTGCGTAATTTCGCCTTGGCTATGGAGCAATACTCCCGTCGCCAGACCCGCTCTAGCTCTTTACAACCTAACTTCAGGGTTTTTAAGCGGTCAGTGTACCATGGATAAGATGGAGAGACTCGTGGTCGATTGTTTCCTGAACAGATGGGGAGTGTTTTGATAGCAGTGCTCATCCATTCCGAGAAGTTTTTCACTGCCCCCTCTAAGTTACAGTACAAAAGGGGGTGGTGATGGACGGAGCATCAGAACCAATCAAACACTCACACCCAGTCAAAAGATCTGGGTTTGATCCATCACCGTTCTTTAGCCCACTCTGCCACCCCAGTTGAGACATGGCTATATGCAAATCAGTCTGACCCTGTGCCTCATGGGAACAGTCCAGCCCGAACTGCCAAGCCATGCCTTCCCTGGACCGAAAAACAAGCTTCCGAGGACCGGTTTCTGGCATTCCAGCCGTCTTCAGCCCGGCTTGCTTGAATCCAGTGGCAAAGTGAGCAAGGGACTCACGTCTGAGCATACCCTGCCACACTTATGGCGGCCAAAGCGGTACAAAAGGGGGTGGTGATGGACGGAGCATCAGAACCAATCAAACACTCACACCCAGTCAAAAGATCTGGGTTTGATCCATCACCGTTCTTTAGCCCACTCTGCCACCCCAGTTCAGACATGGCTATATGCAAATCAGTCTGACCCTGTGCCTCATGGGAACAGTCCAGCCCGAACTGCCAAGCCATGCTTTCCCTGGACCGGAAACAAGCTTCCGAGGACCGGTTTCTGGCATTGCAGCCGTCTTCAGCCCGGCTTGCTTGAATCCAGTGGCAAAGTGAGCAAGGGACTCACGTCTGAGCATACCCTGCCACACTTATGGCGGCCAAAGCGGTACAAAAGGGGGTGGTGATAGACGGAGCATCAGAACCAATCAAACACTCACACCCAGTCAAAAGATCTGGGTTTGATCCATCACCGTTCTTTAGCCCACTCTGCCACCCCAGTTCAGACATGGCTATATGCAAATCAGTCTGACCCTGTGCCTCATGGGAACAGTCCAGCCGGAACTGCCAAGCCATGCCTTCCCTGGACCGGAAACAAGCTTCTGAGGACCAGTTTCAGGCATTCCGGCCGTCTTCAGCCCGGCTTGCTTGAATCCAGTGGCAAAGTGAGCAAGGGACTCACGTCTGAACATACTCAGCCACACTTATGGCGGCCAAAGCGGTACAAAAGGGGGTGGTGATGGACAGGCGCCTGCAGGGCGGGACTGAGCTAGAGCAGTGGATAGGGCTGGAATGTTAATTTTTTTAACATTCATAAGAATGAGACTCAAAATAACAGCTGGTGGTACATGGCAAATAATAGATAGTGTAGTAATCACAAAAAATACTCCAATTGACCAACTTGTGCTCAGTGGTGCTTGTTAACTAACTATGCTTGAGGAAAAGAGGGGGGAACAAAGTTGTAGTGAGGAAGGGGTGCCTCTCTAGTAAAAAGTTGTACCTAACTCAACCATGAATGTTGGGGAAAAAAACTCTTTTTGTTTAATTACCCTCACGCACCCTAGTGGTGTCATGCTTCATCATCGGGTCACCCCGACTCCTAAACGTCAGGGTGGGCTTGACCAGTGTTGGGAGCACTTTAGATAAATGAAGACCAGGTGGTTAAATATTAAAACACGTCAGGCAGACCCCTGGTTTCCCTTTATTTTTGGGTCTGTCTGGATGATAAAAATACCTAAAAGCGGGTCTAGTTGGAGTGTTATGGTCCTAAGACCCTAGTGCCAATATGTTTCATCCTTGGTGGCCATAAAAGTCCTGTACTTTCTCCAGGGCAAATGGGATTACCCCCTCTGTGAGGAAACATTAAGGAAGGAAGTCCCTATCCTGACCGTGATATGAGGGAAGAGTAGCTGCTCCTTGTGGTGTGTGATATAGGATGTATTTGTTATCTGTAAACCTCCATCTGTGAATTGAAAAAGGGGAGACAGACAACATATCTCGGGGTGGCTCGGCAGCAGGTGTGGGTCCGGCCGGCATTGAGTGCGTTGAGAGTGGCGGCGTCGTAGGTCAGTCGGGTCATCTTGCCTCGGCGGGGAGGGCCAGGGGTCCTGGCGCTGGGCGCGGGCCAGGCACGGACGGGCGCAGACGGTCTTACCTTTGGGAAACATTAAGGAAGGAAGTCCCTATCCTGACCGTGATATGAGGGCAGAGTAGCTGCTCCTTGTGGTGTGTGATATAGGATGTATTTGTTATCTGTAAACCTCCATCTGTGAATTGAAAAAGGGGAGACAGACAACATATAACATTAATAGCGTACATACAGAAATACTGTTGTGCTTGGCACCATATTGGTGCATCATGGATACCAGACAAGATCACATGCCATCTTATATGTGCATGACTGTGTCCAAGTTCTCCTTCCCTCTTATGTCACTCATCTATATTTTTGTAACATACTGATTCTATGTGACAGGTATATGTGAGATGGCAGTTTTATTCGCATACTAACACTATCATGCGCGTTAGTCTTTCCATGCAACAGAGTGCATACACCGAGTAAAAAGCCTCAAATTGCAGTTACAAGCGTTCCATCTATCAACAATGTGCTATAACAAGGAACATGCATGTATACCTCATACATACATTTGTCACATTCATCCTGCAGCATTCATTTTTTATCTTACCCAATTTAGGGAAGTTGAACGTATCACACAGGACCGGACGGATACCGTGGGTGGTCCTGATGTAATCGCCGTTTACAGGAGAGGTGGGAGTTGGAAGAAAGAAGGCAAGACAAAAAGGCTCTAAGCTGGAGAGCTAATGCGGGCTGATCTACACCCGGTAGCGTAGAAGGACACAAACTGTGTCTATGCGCTCCGTTTTACACTTACTTCAATTTGAGCTGACACCCTGCTCCTCAAACCTGCTGTGATCCCGGTCCTTGGCTTGTGCAATGTGGAGCTAGGGACCGGATATTATATATCCAAAAATAGCACAGTGGATAGCCGGAGTACATCTTGGGTCCCAAAGTACCTTATAATTAATCAGAGATGAAACCAAGGTAACAAAGACAAACATGAAGTCAACCAGGATGGAGGTGCCTCTTCCAGTAAACATGGGCGTCAAGGTACTTGAATTAGGCTTAAAATTCCCATCTTTCACAGCAGACAGAGTATAATCATTCACTGTGTTATTAAGCAATTCAGCCTGAGTAGTTTGCTCAAAGTCTCATTATGTGGAGAAAATAAACCATTGTCTGTGATCCTACAATTGTGACCGCTCAGCCCTCCACAGGGCTTGGTCGCCCCACTCACTGCTGCCGCTCCTGCCTGCCTTTGCCGCCTCCTGCCTGCAGATTCCTTCGCTCGCTTCCCGCTGCTCCTGGGAATTTCCTGCTGCCCGCTGCTTCTTGGAATTTCCCGCCGCTGCCTCCCTGCGGCCCCGCCCCCCTGTGATTCCATTCGCCGCCCCGCTCCCGCCACCCAGCTGCTCCTCCCTCCCGGCTCCATACTTATGACGCCCCCAGAGCGACCGCGCAGCGGACGCGCGCAGCGGGAGCGCCGATTGAGCGCCGAAGGTGTGCCAAAGGTAAGACCGTCTGCGCCCGTCCGTGCCTGGCCCGCGCCCAGCGCCAGGACCCCTGGCCCTCCCCGCCGAGGTAAGATGACCCGACTGACCTACGACGCCGCCACTCTCAACGCACTCAATGCCGGCCGGACCCACACCTGCTGCCGAGCCACCCCGAGACGCACCCACGGACCCTTCACCTGCTGCACCTGCAAGTTCACCTGCCTCCGAACCTGCCCCGTGGAACTCTGGAACCTCCTCGACGCTACATCACCGGACGTCGCCTTCCTCACGGAAACCTGGATGAACGCCTCCTCTGCACTCGACATCGCCATCGCCATCCAGGACGGGTACAAGATCATCAAGAGGGACCGCATCAACCAGACCGGAGGTGGCATCGCCATCGTCCACAGGAACACCATCCGCATCACGACCGACGCCAACGACTTCTTCGCCGCAGCCGAACATCTCCACTTCCAGATTGACACCAACCCTAAGACGACCCTCAGAGGCACCCTCGTCTACAGACCCCCGGGACCACGCACACAATTCACCGAAGACATCACAGACTTAATCAGCCCGCAGGCCCTCCCCTCCACCGACTACATCCTCCTCGGGGACCTCAACTTCCACCTGGAGAACAACAAGGACCGCAACACCACCGCCCTGCTGGAAAACCTCGCCAACCTCGGACTCAAGCAACTGGTCAACACCCCCACCCACTACGCCGGCCACACGCTTGATCCTGTCTTCTCTTCCAGCAAGTACATCACCTTCAGCCACGCCACCGGACTCCACTGGACCGACCACAGCTGCGTCCACTTCAGTTTCAAAAGATCCACGACCCACCACCACCCTCAACAGGTACCTCACAGGAATTGGAGCAAGATCACCGCAGACCAGCTAACCACCTCCCTCAGCCAGAGCCCACCCGCCAAAACAACGGACCCCAACGAAGCAGCCCACAACTTCACACAGTGGCTGACCGCCTGCGCCGACGACTTCGCGCCACTAAAGAACCCTCCCAGCAGACCCAGAAGCAAGAAGGCATTCTGGTTCACCGACGACCTCAAGGACTTCAAGAAGACCTGCCGCACCCTCGAGAAAGCCTGGCTCCTCGACCGGACCACCGACAACATGACCGCCCTCAAACATGCTACCCGCAAGCACCACCAGCTCATCCGCACCACCAAGAAGAAATCCCTGAAGGAACGACTGGACAACAACGTCCACGACAGCAAAGAGCTCTTCACTATCGTCAAGGAGTTCTCCAACCCCAGCACCGGCACCAACGACATCACTCCGTCACAAGACCTCTGCGACTCCCTCGCCTCGTTCTTCCACCGCAAGATCGCCGACATCCACAACAGCTTTGGCGCCCCACCCACGCACCCAACCGTCGAACCAACGCCCCCCACCGCCACCCTTCGCACCTGGACCACGGTGACCACCGAAGACACAGCCTGCACGATGAACACCATCCACTCCGGATCACCGACCGACCCCTGCCCACACCACGTCTTCAACAAGGCCGACTCCACCATCGCACCCCAACTCCGGAACACCATCAACGCCTCCTTCAACACCGCCACCTTCCCGGAGAGCTGGAAGCACGCCGAGATCAGCGCCCTCCTGAAGAAACCTACAGCGGACCGCCTTCCTTGAGACGAACGGATCCCTTGACCCCTCGCAGTCCGGCTTCAGAGCCAACCACAGCACCGAGACCGCCCTCATCGCAGCCACCGACGACATCCGGACCCTGCTCGACAAGGGGGAAACAGTGGCCCTCATCCTCCTGGACCTCTCCGCTGCATTCGACATGGTCTGCCACCGCACCCTAGTCCAGCGCCTCAGCAACATCGGTATCCAAGAGAAGGCACTGGAGTGGATCATCTCGTTCCTCGCCGGAAGAACACAAAGAGTCCGCCTCCCCCCGTTTCGCTCCGAGGCCACCAAAGTCATCTGCGGCGTCCCGCAAGGATCTTCACTCAGCCCCACCCTCTTCAACTTCTACATGAAACCTCTCGCAGCCATCGCACGCCAGCACAACCTCAACATCATCTCTTACGCCGACGACACCCAGCTGATCCTCTCCCACACCAGAGACCCCGACACCGCCAGAACCTGCCTACACGAAGGGATGAAAGACGTCGCCGAGTGGATGAAGGACAGCCGCCTGAAACTGAACTCGGACAAGACGGAAGTCCTCATCCTGGGATCTTCGCCCTCCGCCTGGGACGACTCCTGGTGGCCCCCAGCCCTGGGCACCGCACCCAAGCCAACCGACCACGCACGCAACCTGGGCTTCATCCTGGACCCATCCCTCTCGATGACCAGACAGGTCAACGCCGTCTCCTCATCGTGCTTCAACACCCTGCGTATGCTTCGCAAGATCTTCCACTGGATCCCGACCGAGACCAGGAAGACTATCACCCAGGCACTCGTCACCAGCCGACTGGACTACAGAAACGCCCTCTACGCCGGAACCACAGCCAAGCTACAGAAAAGACTCCAGCGCATCCAGAACGCCTCAGCCCGACTCATCCTGGATGTCCCCCGATGCAGCCACATCTCCAGCCACCTGAGGAACCTGCACTGGCTCCCCGTCGACAAGAGGATCACGTTCCGGCTCCTCACCCATGCACACAAGTCTCTCCATGACCTGGGCCCCAAGTACCTCAACGACCGCCTGACCTTCTACACGCCCACCCGCCAGCTACGGTCCACCAGCCTCGCCCTCGCAGCCGTATCACGCATCCGAAGAGCCACCGCCGGAGGAAGATCCTTCTCTTACCTGGCTGCCAAGACTTGGAACTCCCTCCCCATCCACCTTCGGCTGACCCAGGCCCATCTCACCCAGGCCCATCTCACCTTCAGGAAACAACTCAAGACCTGGCTGTTCGAGCAGTAGCATACCCCTCCCCCCAAGCGCCTTGAGACCCTCCCGGGTGAGTAGTGCGCTATACAAATGGCATGATTGATTGATTGATTGATTGATTGATTGATAGAATCACAGAAGTAAAAAAGTTACCAAATTTAAAAACACTTATCATATAAGGATCTAAAAACTATGACATGTTCAGCAGTAGAGTGAGAAAAGTTGGTATTATAAAAACTGATTTCAAGCAGCCTAAAAGGGCTGTAAAAGGACATCCATAGACCAAGCAAACTGGATGAGCCAGAAGGAGCTATAAGATGGCACTTACAAAAAGGAAGGACGAAATGAAAAAGGAAGCGTGGAATACCCTGTATGAGGCTTCTATGAATCATGATACTGCCGCTTTTTGGTAGGCGGTTAACTCACTTTTCCTTAATGACAACTCTAAAGCAACCATAGAGATTGCTATCTCGGAGGAAGAGTGGGTATCACATTATGCTAAACTCTATAGTGACCAACCTTCAGCTGACCAGGCATCGGCAGGGCTAGAACCTGACCTGGAGCTCTTATCCCCTTTCCAGAAATTGGACATGGGCCATACACTGAAAGAGGTTAACTTGGCCATTAAAGCCAGTATGGGTGGTAAGGCTCCAGGCCCGGATGGTGTCCCGGTTGATTTGTTTAAAAGTAATGTGGTGCTATGGGGACCCTTGCTCACGCAACTCTTTAATGCATGTTGCTCTATGGGGTTACTAACAACATGGTATGAATCCACCATTGTTCCCTTATTCAAAAAGGGTAATAGAGCAAGCCCAGCCTGCTATCGCCCAATATCACTACTAGATTCCACAGTTAAGATAATCAGGCGTGTGGTCTTAGATAGACTACAAACATGGGCAGATGAGCAATCAATTCATCAGTGATCTCCAATATGGTTTTTGAAAGGGCTTTGGCACTATTGACAGGGTCTAAATTTTCCTATTCTTCTAGATAAATATACGAAAGCCAAGGGAGGGAAGTTGTTTTTAACTTTTGTTGATTTAACATCAACATTCGATTGCGTCAATCATGCAAAGCTGTGTGTAATCCGGAAAGGCTGGGGGTGGATGAAAATACAGTTTCCTTTCTTAGGCAACTATACTCAGGGGCAAGGACAAAGGTCCGATTTTGAAAGGATGGTGATTGTACCAGCGTTTTTCACATTTTGAGAGGGGTGCGTCAGGGCTGTGTCCTTGCCTCATTCCTGTTCACCTTATACATCAACGATTTAGAAAGCACTCAGCTTAGGGAGTGCAGGGATCTGCCTATGGCAGCGGCACGATCTATCCCTTCACTCCTCTACGCAGGTGATGCACTTCTGATGGCCCGGACGCCATTGCTTTGCAGAGGGCTGAAACGTCCTTCTCGCAATTTATGACAAACTTGAGCCTTACAATTAATTGTTCTAAAACTTTTTCAATGAACTGTGGACCTGGGGCAAATAAAAAGAAAAAATCAACTTGAAGGCACTAGATAATACATCCACATTTCCCTACTTAGGGATTATGCTCGATCAGACTGGCTCCTGGTGCAATGCAATTAAAACTAGATGGCTTCTATTTTGTAAGTCATTAATGGCACCATCAAATTTTAGCAGGTAAATGGGCAGGAGGTCGCCAGGGGAATTGTGTTGTATCTACAAGGCTACATGTGTAGCGATTGCTACTTATGGTGCAGGCAATTGGGGGTATGCTACAGTTACCACTATAAAGGTGACAGAAAACACCTTTCTCAGGCATCTTTTGGTAGTTCCCTACAGTGCCTCTACACTAATCTATCACACAAAACTTGGGCTGCTGTACCTTGAAGATGGAATTAAAATTCAATCTGTCCTTCTGTGGCATAAGGTTTGGAGTCTGCTTTCAATCACCTTATTTTAAAGGACATAATAAGTATTGACGGGGCTAATAAGATAAGATTGCTACAGTATGTTAAGATGTTTTTATCTCAAATAGGCCATAAGGAATATTTTAGTGATCCTTCATCAATGTGTCAGGTTCCTAAATAGGTTCCTAAAAATCTCTGCATGACACATTTGAGTGATCTTAGAATAAATAATGAAATGACCAAATCTACTGTGATGGCACACCATCTCACCTTGGTAACTTTTTAATATTCAGCCTTACATTTTGTTACCTATCAAGGACTTTGACAGGTTTCTGTTAACGCGCCTCAGACTTAACATCTTGCATAGATCCCTAAGTTTTCCTGAGGTGAACGATTGGTCAAGATCACTTTGTGAATGCCCATGTGATGATATGTCGGCTCAGTCGTCCAAACATGACTTGTTCTTTTGCACATTTTACATGATACCCAGAAAAAGATGGATTGTTCCAGTGTTAAAGAGAATGGAACTAAGACAATGCTGCCCTGCATTCCTACCAATTCAGAAATTGGATAATATATTCACTGTTGCTTCTGTTATTGCTTTTTTAAAGACCATTTTTAAATTTCGAAAATCAATTGTAATATGAATTTTTATATATAAGTTTTTAACTACATGTATTTTTTTGATATTTTTAAATATGGACTTTGATTGTGATTTTTCAATTGTACTTTTATGGTTATATCCATTTGTACAATAGCTGAATAAAGTTCTTTGAATTGAATTGGGTGAACCAGTATCCAATTGTTGCAACTTGCAGTGAAGGGCAAGGGAAACAAACGCCAAAAACTTCCCTTAGCCCTTTCCGACGGCGAACTGCAAGCAGGCACACAAATATCACTCCACCCATCAAGAAAAAGATAGTATTAACATCTCAGGTTTCCTGGACGCAGATGATGTTAAAGTTCATTAAAAAGAACAGCCAGGAGGGATCACTCCTAGTTCCTGTAGTGTCTGCAATGTGTCTGTAAAGGCAGTCAAGCAAATGAAAGGGTTTACTAGTACAAATCCTGTTATCTTGTGGGGTTGATCCCTGGGTCAAGGAAGTTATAGATAAAGAAGGCAGACATTGCTCAGGGTGTTCATAAGTGTTGGAAGTAGATTAACTGAACTTGGAACTACACGACTGGGCCCAGTGAGTTGTTAAGGTCACAATGCCATGAGGTGCAGCAACAGGGTACCCACCTCCGGCACTCGAGTAAAGGTGTTCATAAAAACAATACAGAGGAACTGGTACAATGCCTGTTCTAGGTCTGTGCATCAATGACAATGCCCTTAGAGTATTCCTGGCATGAAAAGCATTGTTAACGTTGATAACTACACAGTCACTAGTTAATGTTTTATGGCATTTACCAAGAATGGGGAGCCCATTGGACCATGTTAATCTGATTAAAGAGAAACAGCGTGAAACCCAGATGACTGGAAAGCCAGTGAGCAATCTTATTTCTCAGTTGAATAAAATCCTGCATTGTGCAGGTCTTCTGCTTAGGGATATTGTCCAAAACCACAACAAACGGTGCAAATGCCGGTGGTAGGTCTCAGCACAGGGAGTCAGAGACACAAATGCTTCCCTATTACCTGTGTTAAGGACTCCATCAGCAGGTATTTGCCCCATAATACTGTGCATAGAAACATCATATGCCCTCACACTAAAGGGACCGGGCAAAGGAACGCAGGGGCACTTGGCCTAGCATTTTAACCAGATTTCTTGTCCACAAGGGCTGCATCATTAGTCCCTTTAAGAAGAGGCTTGTAAACTGATAGCATGTGGTAAAGGACATCACAAAGTCCCACTCTATCTTCTTCCAAGAAGATTACTAGTCAAAGTATGACTGACAGTCAACATGCCTCTACTGTCCATAGATTTTAGCCAGTACATCAACCTATGTTGAAAAATGTGCTTTTTGAAGTGTTCTATGGGAATGTCGGGACAGGAAAGTTCCTTGCATCCCTCCGGGAAGTATGTTTATATACTGTGTGGCGTTGCAACGTTTTTTTTTTACCTCAGTAACTCTACAAAATGTCCCTGAGTTTGTGGGGGCAGTGAAGGCTCACCTTTCTTTCTGAGATTGAATTCTGGTTTAGTACCCAGCCTTTTGAGACTAGTAGTGGTTGCAGCATTCACTGCAATGCAGATCTTGGATATTGTACCTGTCTCCTTCAGAGAGAGAGAGAGAGAGAGAGAGAGAGAGAGAGTACAGCATTCTTTGTGTAAAAGATTCCACCAGCCCTCTTTTCCTTGTTGTGAAATGTACAGTTGCATGGTATGCTCGATGCAGAGTGAGTGCACTTAGAGCCTGTGCGCAAGTTTGCCTGGGAGCAGCAGGAAATAAATCCTTCATGCAGTGGCAAAGCACAGCTTTATTGCAAGAGCCTCCAAAGTATGAACTGCGAGCAAGAGATGATTGGTCAGCTTGTGGATAAATGCACAGCTTTGGGCGCCAGACATGGAGAGGAGAACACAGACGTATGGATAGGACAATCACTGGGCTGAAAACCTGGAGCCTCCTGATGCTAGGACCACTTCCAGTTGGAACTGAATCCAATATGAGAACCCTGCAAAGAGAGGTATAGAATCGCTTGGAAAATGGTACATTGCCACCGAGGAGAAGGAGTAGCTGGACTGCATCCACATAGAGGAGAGCCTCCGTTTGTACTTCAGGAAACCAACTGCCCAAAGAGACGGGAGACTTGTGGAGGACTAGGAACAATCATCACCATCTACAAGGACTGGTGCCCAGGGAAATAACTTTCTGGTGAACCCTTTTTGACTCTGCCTCTTCTATTGTTTCTTTATATGTTTCCCACTTCCCTTCCTTAGTGAACCCTTTTTGACCCTTACTCTTCCAGTGCTTCTCTAGCTGTTTACCACTTCATTGGTGAACCCTTTTTGACCCTGACTGTTCCAGTGTTTCTCTAGCTGTTTCCCACTTCCTTGTTGAACCCTTTTTGGCCCTGACTGTTCCAGTGTTTCTCTAGCTGTTCCCACTTCCTTGGTGAACCCTTTTTGACCCTGACTCTTCCAGTGTTTCTCTAGCTGTTTCCCACTTCCTTGGTGAACCCATTTGGACCATGACTCCTCCAGTGTTTCTCTTGCTGTTTTCCCCATGGTCCTGTGGTTTGACTTTGGCTCCCTCTCCTTGGTTGCCTACTGCCTTCATTTTGTGCCATTTGTGCCGGGTACTTACACCGCTCTAAGGCTTCACCAGCCTCCAATGTTCAAGGCTGCCATTAATGTTACATCTCCTCACTAGTGTCAACAGCAGAGTTGACACCCCCGGAAAACCACCCCACCCGAGCACAATTGCCTCCTCCATTGAATGCTTATTAATAGCTTTTCCCTCTTCTACTTAATATTAATTAATCTGTTTTAATTGGGCAGTGGTGGACTTGTAGGTGCTTAGCTACTTCTGTACGTGACGTTCTCACAATATTTTTGGATGAAGCAGCAATGCTAGAATCAGGCGAGTGAAAGAGACTGACAGCTATTATATATAGTTTTGTTCGTTGTCAACGTATATGATGTGTTCCACTGACACTCAAATGCAGAAAACACATATCCTATACTTTCTATGCAACAGAATTGAGGTAAAAAATTTACTTTCCTTTAAGCGTAACCATTGCAATATTTGAAAATGACGAATATGGCTGCAGGACAACATATTCGTCATTTTGAAAAGAAAGCTTTATGTTAAGAGAGAATTAAAGATACATAAGTGTGCTATTTCATGACTGTTAAGTGTGGGTCAGTTCAAACAAGTATTTGCATGATCTATATTTTCGATACCAACGAGACAATTCACAGCTAAATTAATATATGAAGTGGTGATACCAAAGTAACCTACACATCAATGTAAGACTGGAAATGTGTTAGGATTATCGGTACAGTTGCATAACGCTTGACTACGAGTGGGGATGTCTCTGTAGAGTGTGTTGAAAGAATACAAAATAGCAGGAAGGACATGATTTGGAGTGCATCTTGAAAGCACTCTCAGAAAATAGTGGCATTTTATTTGAAATGGTTCTCAGAAGAGGAAATGACCAGGAAAAGAAAATGAATGGAGAAGTGGAATTGAATAGTTTTATTTGAGTAAAAGTTAGGAGAAATGGGGCAGAAATTGCAGGAACCAAGAGAACAGGTTTTAAGGAGAGAGCTGGAGTGGGTTGCCTTGACCTTTAAAACCAAAACAGGATCCAGTGACTTGAGAGGAAATATTCAGACAACGTGTGCATTTGGAGAATGATATACAGAATGCAAGAAGGGAGAAGAGTTGAATAAACATTTTTTAATATTTTTTTTAATAGCAAACCATAAGAGTTTATTAGACATATATGGTGAGCAGCAAAGAAGGGGCACGGATTAGAGAAAAACAGGAACAAACTAGGGAGTCAAGGAAGATAAAGATGTGTAGGTAAGGTTTGATTGGTAAAAAACAAAAGAATACATAATTAGTGGGAAAGAAGTCGCATCAGAAGGTGAATTAGGGCAGGGCAGTAACTTCTAGAGTAGATGTAAGTATATTGTACTGAGTAGTAAACTCTATGGGACATTCCCTATTAAGTAGTAAGTGGTTTTCTCAGTTCCAACATTTCTCTTAGGTTTTATACAGCTCTACTTATAATTTCATTGGCAGTTTCCTGTTGATACTTTGATGTTCTTGTTAGATTTTTTACTGATTTATTCACAAAGGCAGAAACAACTATACTACGGAAGTCAGAATGCAATTCCAAGCCACTGACAATTCAAATGGTTGTGACACGTCGGTAGCCCGTAAATGCCTGGCCGCATGTTTGGGCTAAAATGCCATGCCCTGTCCTACACCCCTGGAATCCCCCTCCGAGGACTCCCTTGTTTTCTGGGAGCATTAACAGTGTAAGACCTACCCCTTGGCATGATTGGTCCCTCGACACCCTAGGAGCCCTATTTCAAGACCAAGTTCAAGTTCGGGCATTTGTATAGCGCACTACTCACCCAGAGGGTCTCAAGGCGCTTGGGGAAGGGGTTCATTATTTGTCAAATAGCCCGGTTTTCAGTTCTTTTCTGAAGGAGATGTGGTTCTGAGTAAGGCAGAGGTGGGTGGGGAGTGAGTTCCAGGTCTTGGCAGCCAGGAAGGAGAAGGATCTGCCACCCATGGTGGATTTTCGGATGCGCGGGACTGCGGCAAGGGCTTGATTGGACGATCTTAGTTGGCGGGTGGGTTTGTAGAAGGACAGTCGAGTGTTGAGGCATTCGGGTCCTAGCTTGTAGAGGGCTTTGTGTGCGTGGGTGAGAAGGCGGAAAGTAATTCTTTTGTTGACGGGAAGCCAGTGGAGGTCTTTTAGATGTCCGGTGATGTGATCTTGACGCGGAATGTCTAATATGAGTCTCGCTGACGCGTTTTGGATGCGCTGGAGTTTTTTCTGTAATTTTGTTGTGATTCCGGCGTAAAGTGTGTTGCCATAATCCAGTCGACTCGTGACCAGTGCATGGGTGACAGTCTTTCTTGTCTCGAGGGGGATCCAGCGGAAGATCTTTTTGAGAATGCGAAGGACGTTGAAGCAGGAGGATGAGACGGCGTTGACTTGTCTGGACATCGAGAGAGAGGAGTCTAGAATGAAGCCAAGGTTACGTGCATGGTCTGTGGGTGTGGGTGCTGTGCCCAGGGCGGAGGGCCACCAAGAGTCGTCCCAAGCTGAGGGGGAAGATCCTAGGATGAGCACCTCCGTTTTGTCTGAGTTGAGTTTTAGGCGGCTCTGTTTCATCCATTCGGCTACTTCTTTCATGCCTTCGTGAAGATTGGTTTTGGCTATGTTGGGGTCTTTGGTGAGGAAAAGGATTAGCTGGGTGTCATCGGCGTAGGAGATGATGTTGAGGTTGTGTTGACGCGCTATGGAGGCGAGAGGACTCATGTAGACGTTGAAGAGGGTGGGACTGAGTGAGGAACCTTGAGGTACGCCGCAGATCACTTCGGTGGCCTCTGAGTGGAATGGGGGAAGTCGGACTCTTTGAGTTCTCCCAGCGAGGAATGAGATGATCCAGTCCAAGGCTTTTCCTTGTATGCCGATGTTGCTGAGGCGATGTATAAGGGTGCTGTGGCAGACTGTGCCGAAAGCGGCGGAAAGGTCGAGGAGGATGAGGGCCACTGTTTCTCCGTTGTCCAGGAGTGCTCGGATGTCGTCGGTCGCTGCAATGAGGGCGGTTTCGGTGCTGTGTTTGGCTCGAAATCCGGATTGAGATGGATCAAGGGAGTTGTTGGATTCAAGGAAGGCGGCGAGCTGGCTGTTGACGGTTTTCTCGATGACTTTGGCCGGGAAAGGGAGGAGGGATATGGGTCGGTAGTTTTTCAGTTCAGAGGGGTCTGTTGTGGGTTTTTTCAGAAGGGTGCTGAGTTCGGCGTGTTTCCAGCTTTCTGGGAAGGTGGCAGAGTTGAAAGAGCAGTTGATGACATCGCGTAGTTGGGGTGCGATGATGGAGTCAGCTTTGTTGAAGATGTGGTGGGGACAGGGGTCAGAAGGCGAGCCAGAGTGGATTGAGTTCATGAGGCGAATGGTGTCTTCAGTGGTGATTGGGTTCCAGGCACTGAGGATATTAGTTGGGGGAGTAGGATCTGAAGGGGGTGGGGGCGGGTTGATCGCTGGGAGAATTCTTGAAGCTGTTGTGGATGTCGGCAATTTTGTTGTAGAAGAAGGAGGAAAGCGCATCGCAGAGGTCTTGGGAGGGAGTGATGTTGTTGGATGCTGCGGTGGGGTTGGTGAATTCTCTGACGATATTGAAGAGTTCCTTGCTGTTATGAGTGTTGTTGTCGAGGCGATCCTTGAATGCTGATTTCTTGGCGGATCGAATCAGTTGGTGGTGTTTGCGGGTGGCTGTCTTGAGGGAGGCCAAGTTGTCTGAGGTTGGGTTTTTTCTCCAATTCTTTTCCATTGTGCGGCATAGCTTCTTGGATTTTTTAAGTTCATCATTGAACCAGGGGGCCTTTTTGCTGGCTGTTTTCAACTGGTGTTTTTTCAGGGGGGCTAATTCGTCTGCACTGTGGATAATCCATTGTCTGAAGTTGGTGGCCGCTTGGTCTGGGTCCATTGAGGGGGTGGGAGGGTTTTGGTTGAGTGTTGTGAGGAGTTGGTCGGTGGTGATTTTGTTCCAGTTTCTCCAAGGAAGAGGTTGAGGACGGTTGTGGGTTAGGGTTGTTTTGTAACTGAAATGAACACAGCTGTGATCCGTCCAGTGGAGAGCTGTTGTGCGATCGAAGGAGATGTGCTTGCTGGAGGTGAAGATAGGGTCGAGCGTGTGTCCGGCTGTGTGAGTGGGGGTGTCAACAAGTTGTTTGAGTCCAAGATTGGCCAGGTTGTCCAGAAGTGTGGTGGTGTTGCTGTCGAGTATGTTTTCAAGGTGGTAGTTGAGGTCTCCTAGAAGAATGTAGTTCTCGGAGGCGAGGGCGTGTGGGCTGATGAAGTCCGTGATGTCATCGCTGAATTGAGTGTGGGTGCCTGGAGGCCTGTAAATGAGGGTGCCTCTAAGGGTGGTCCTGGGGTCGGTGTGGATCTGAAAGTGGAGATGTTCGGCGGTTGCAAGATTGTCGTCGGAGCTGGTTGTGATTTTGATGGTGTTTCTGTGGACGATGGCGATGCCTCCTCCTGTTTGATTGGTGCGGTCTTTTCGAATAATCTTGTATGCGTCCGGTATGGCTATGGCGATGTCGGGAGCAGAAGATGTGTTCATCCATGTTTCAGTAAGGAAGGCGATGTCCGGTGACTCAGTGTCGATTAGGTCCCAGAGTTCTGTTGCATGTCTGTGGATCGAGCAGGTGTTCAGTAGGATGCACTTCATGCCGTTGGGTGCGGAGCTGTGTGTGGAGGAAGTGGGTTTGGTGAGGGTCCTGAAGCAGTTGAACTTGCAGGTGAGGCAGGCGAATGGGCCGTGGGTACGTCCTGGAGTAGCTTCGCAGCATAGTGGTGTACGTCCGGGGTTGAGGGCGAGGAGAGTATCGGCCTCGTATGTGATTCTAGGGGGTTGTGAGCGGCGGGGACCAGGGGGTATGGCGCTGGGCGCGGTCCAGGCGCGGACGGGCGTAGACGGGCTTACCTTAGGCGCACCTTCGGCGCGCATGGGGCGCGAACGCTGCGCGTGTACGCTGCGCGTAAGAGCATCTATCATAAATTGATAGTGGGGGGGAGGGGCGAGGGAGGGGCAGCTGGGAGGCGGGTGCGTGCTGGGGAGCCTCGCTACGAGGCACAACAAACAAAATGGCCGTATACTGTAAACAAACACCAAATCAGGCGGCCAGTCCGATCAACAATGCACGCAGCAGGTAAACAAAACAATAAGCAAATGCGAGCGCACAGTCAATGGCCAATTATTCTGCAATCAAATGGGCAAAAGCGCGCGTTCAAATAATATTAAAACAGCTCAGCACTTCAACGAGGTAAATGCTAGCGCACAATACTAATATTAAAGAGCGATGAAAATTCGGCAAATGCGAGCGCGCAATAGTGATAGAGTAATCAGTCAAAAGTGAAGCAGTCACAGAGAAATACCAGGCAGCCAGAGCGAGCGCTGCGGAGTGCGGTCAGGGAGCGAGGTGGAGCAACCTCTTCTCACGAGGATCAGGAGGTCACAGAGCTGTGGGCAGCGAGGCAGCCTGAAGGCAGTCCGTGGGAGGGAGGGGCCGCTGGGAGGCGGGTGCGTGCTGGGGAGCCTCGCTACGAGGCACAACAAACAAAATGGCCGTATACTGTAAACAAACACCAAATCAGGCGGCCAGTCCGATCAACAATGCACGCAGCAGGTAAACAAAACAATAAGCAAATGCGAGCGCACAGTCAATGGCCAATTATTCTGCAATCAAATGGGCAAAAGCGCGCGTTCAAATAATATTAAAACAGCTCAGCACTTCAATGAGGTAAATGCTAGCGCACAATACTAATATTAAAAAGCGATGGAAATTCGGCAAATGCGAGCGCGCAATAGTGATAGAGTAATCAGTCAAAAGTGAAGCAGTCACAGAGAAATACCAGGCAGCCAGAGCGAGCGCTGCGGAGTGCGGTCAGGGAGCGAGGTGGAGCGACCTCTTCTCACGAGGATCAGGAGACCACCACCTGCTGATGTTTGACCAACTGTATCGAGATAATGGTGATCCACTAGGCCAATTCTGCCTCCATGGCCAGCTTTTGGTGACTTGCTGCCAGTGCTGGTTGTGGCCCACCGAGGATGAATAGCCCTCGACACATGTGGTTATAAAAGCACTGTGCACTATGGGTGCCGGACGGCCCTAAATACTTGGCTACAAAAGGCTACTAGAGAACATACTAGAGTATCCCTGTCAACTCTTTGGCAAAAGTGGGAAGAGGACGACACAACTTGGAGTGGAACCAGGCACTCGATTCACCGCACGTCATTTCTCAGCATACGCAATTCAAGTGCATTCAATACACAATCTTACACAGAGCCTATTTAACTCTGGTAAAACTCAACTGTATATTCCACACTGCCAGCCTTATATGCCACAGATGCCACTCCAATGCTGCGGACCTCCAAAATATGTTGCTGGAGTGCCCCACACTAGCTGCCTATTTGCAGACTGTGCATGCAGACCTGGCTTCTGTAACTGAACTCACACATCTCAATACATGGGAAGTGACTGCTCTGGGGATCTACAGTAAGGAGCCAAAGCATACGGTTAGGGTACGATTTGCCAACTTAGCGCTCTTGCTAGCCAAAAGAGTTATCACATTACACTGCAGGGTCACCCAGCCATCACTTTGTGTCCGGTGGCGGAATGTCCTTCTCCGTTGGGGAGATGCTGAAAGTACTAACCTGCATTACGATTAGGACCAGCATCTCCGTAAGGGGCCAATAGCTGATGTATGGGATACTATGCTTATGCAATTTGGTGAGGAGTTGTGGGAGGCTGACGATCCCTCTTTGCCCCCAAGCAGTAAAATCACGGGCCCACACCTTCCCTGCTACACCCTCCTTCCCGGTCTCCACCCAATCGATTTCATGTATACCTTTGCAACACCCCAAACACATGTGTATGGACCCCTGGTGTCACCTTATGTTTAGCTTTGTTATGAAGAACACACATTATGCATCACAAATAGTCCACCCATCAGCCCTTCTTCCTCCCGTCAAATGACTATCTTCTACAACTCCTGCTGCCATGTTTCCCCATCCCTCTCCTCAGTTCAATGATTTAAATGGTACTTTTATGAGCAAATGATAGGATGGAACACTGCACCTCTTCCAACTGTCAGCCCAGACGGCACAGCATACTGTTGTATCCTAATGTTTATGGTCTTATTTTTTTTTAAATATATTTTATTATATTATATATTTATACCTTCCTCCGTGGTTCGCTTCCATCATTACAACACATACTCATGCTTTTCCTGTCATCACATGAATCTGCATGCATCATAACCTTCACCTTGCACTCATTCTATGCTTCACAGTGGCCTCATACCCGAATTGATATGAACACATTGCTTTTTGTTGATTCTGATAGACATGCTAAGTTGTAATTCTCCTTCTATGTCATGTTTTACTTGCATACTGCTTCAATAAAAAGAATTTGAAAAAAAAGTAAATGGGTTTCTGTAAGAAATTGAGGTTTCTGGTTGGCAGAGTAGGCACCCTGTCCAAGCAGGAGCCATAATCCTAGTTAGGGTAAGTCAGACACACAACCTAAATTAACCTGTGCTCACCCGCTGGTAGCTTGGCCCAGAGCAATCAGTCTTAACTTAAGAGACAATTTATTAAGTACTTGTGTGTACTCCAATTAAAGTAACACAATAAAAACACCACAAAAGGACTCCACACCAGTTTAGAAAAATCGAGAATACATATCTGAGTAAAAAAAGACCAAAACAACAAAAATCCAGGCTGATCGCAATGGAGGGCAGGTCAGCTACAGGACCTATGCAGGGCCTGCTGAAAAAGTGCCTTTGTATTGTTGCAAGCGTCGACATTGGAGATTTGATGCATGGATTCTGAATCATTCAGTCAGGTCAATGCATCAAAGTCGAGCCCCACAGCGGTTTCTTTGGATCAGTGCTGCATTGTCATCGAGCCTCACAGTTGGTACCTCAGATCGCCACTGCGTCATCATTGTACCTCACAGTCAGGTCAAGGTGTTGTCGTTGAGCCATGCAGGGATGTCCTTGGTTCAGCACTGCGTCGGAAGGCACTGCATCGGTTCCGATCAGTTCAGTGGTGATGTTGCGAACATTTTTGCCGAAGCAGCTGTCGAACTCATCTCTGAGGCCCAGGACTGGACAAGTGATCTCCTGCAACTGTAGGACTCACAGACGGCAGAGTCCAGCAGCACCTGCAGAGTTGCAAGAAGTCTTTTGCGACCCTGAAACTTCAGAGAACAGGCAGCAAGCCAGCAAACCCTTGGAGAAGCTTGGATTCAAGGATGTAGAGAGCAGGTCCAGTCCGTCTCACTTCCAGGCAAGAAGCAGCAGGCCAACATGACAGAGCAGGTAGCAAAGTGGCAGTCCTCTTACAGCTCAGCAATCAACAGGCAGCAGACCAAAAAAGAAATGCAGATAGTAAAGTGCCAGTAACTCCTACAGCACAGCAGCATTTCCTCAAGTCAGAATGTCCTTGGTTCCAGCTAAGTTCTTATTTGGTAATGTCAGAGGTACAGTACGTATACTCAAATGTGCCTTTGAAGTGCGGGAGACATTAAAGAGGCCTTTGAAGATCACAGGTTCCCTGCCTTTTTTGCCCTGGCTCCAGACTCACTACAGTGGGATATGCAGCTCTTTGTGGGGGGACAGGCACAGCCCTATTCAGGTGCAAGTGACAAGTGTTACTCCTATAGGAAGCTGGCGCTCTGTATAGTGTACTAAAACTAAGTACACTGTGCGTTGAGTCTTGTGAGTCCATTATTTGTTTACAGAGGCAAAAGTAGTTAATACTAACGATCTATTTGTGGGGGTATGTGAAAACAGTTAGGCTTATCAGAGGGTAGTGCTAAGCATTTATTGTACTCACAAAGTCAATGAATAAGACGCACACTTAAGAATAAATCCGAGACCAATTTGCAAAAATGATACAGATTTCTATATGGGTTTTTACAAACCAAAAACATTGTTCTACAGTAAGTACTTTCAAATGTATTAATTTTTAGAGTTCGTAAAATCAATCCCATTTGTGCGCACTTATGCACCATTGAAATCAATGGGGGAAAAAGATTAAAAAATGCATGTAAAGTCGTACAGTCAACATTCAAAATTCACCTCTTGAATTTCAGTAGTTTGTAAGGTCAGGGCCAATGTCTCCCAGTAGATTCTCTGGAGAGTCCTGGATTTGGCTGGGGGCAGGATGCTGATGTCGTTGGTAGCTGGTGCGCTACGAGAGAGGGGGCCACTCGAAAATGCACTGCACAATGAGACTTACAGGTATTGTCTGAGAGGGCCCACTGAAGGATGCAGGTCGCAAGAGCCTCAGGACCACTGAACGCAGCTAGATCTTCGTTACCCAGGTCAGTCAGCCCGGGTGCAGAGCAGCCAGCGTGCATCAAGATGCCCTCATGGTCATGAGCAGGCGGCTTAGAGAGGCAATTTCAGCACAGCTGGGCCACTAATAAATTAGGTCTCAGGAGTCTCAGCATCCCTTGATGGGTGCTTGCTTCCTGGGCAGTTGGAGTCTGCAGTGGACTCTTCGTCTCAGTGTAGGTTGCAAGTGGTCCGGAACACCGGTTATTGGAGTGGCACAGCTCTGGTAGGTTCTGGTGTCTTCCAACTTGGTGGAGCGACAGATCTGACCCTTCAGAGCTAGTTTGCCAGGAAGCAGAAAGTCGGTAATACTGGAGTCTGAAGTCAGTGACTTCTGTCACAGGGGAGCCAAGCCTCTGCTGTAAGGGAGATTCTTAGGCAATTTGTTGAAGACTGGAGATACTCCACGGTTCTTGGAGTCCTCACAGTGGCAAGGGGAGGCATCACACCATGATTGTCAAATCCTTAAGGCAGCAGGCAGGGTTTGGCACCTATGTCTCTGCAGCTAGGTTTTAGTTCTCAGGCAACAGCTTTTCATGGTCTGTTTCATCTTTGGGTACATCAAATCTAAGGTGCAAGGACCAGGGATGCCACACAACTACTAAATTTAGGGGCGTTAAAGTTGGAGACAGGTACCAATAGGGTATCTACACCCTCTAAGTGACCTGTGGGAAGGGCACTAGCGTAGCCCGGATAGGTTGTTTTCCTACTTGCTCAAGATGGAGGATTTGCAAAAGTGGGGTCCACAAAACAGAGTAATCAGCATCAGGAGAATGGAAACTAAAGTGAACAGTTACAGCGGTAACTATTGTGTTGTTACATAGATTATATTCTTGCACATAAGCACATTTATAGTTGTGCTCCTGTCTAGCGCTCCCTATCCTTGTGTGCCCAGGGTGGGTCAATCTGCTAAAATTCCTGGAGGGTGATCCTAACTCCCATATAACCTGTGGGTATGTTTCATCTGGGAACCTGTCTTGGCGTATAGCTGGACACCATTCTTCTCAGAGGTAAACCGGATTCAGTTGGGCTGGAATTCTGGCATGGGGTAGCCTCAACAATGTCAGTGAAATGCTCCTCTAGCTAAACACAGAAGTGATGGTATTTATATAATAAACTTCATCCATGTTGCTATGCCAAAGTCCCAATCAGGCTGTCATTATTAATTCTATCCTGACAAAGCTGTTGCTGAGCGAACAATAACAAATGTTAATGTTTTGCCCAGTGAACTTTATCTTTCATACGGAATCTTCAAGGCTCTGATTATTATGCCTATGAGGAAATCTAAATGTAAGCAAAACTCATTTCAGAAAATGTCAATGTTCAAGAAAAGATGTCATCTTTAAAACATGAACATGTAAAATGGTGGCGTACTTGCCCAGGCCTAATGTGACCACATGAAAACAAAGGGTCCAGTACTGGAATAGCACCAGATGTGAAACAAAACTCACAGTAGGCAGCCTCCAGGTGCTTGGTCAAAGGAGGTTGAGGCTCTTATCCGGAGGCCAGCCCACTGGCACTTGGAGTCACTCTGCAAGTCCTGGGTTCTAGATGCAGGCCTATTGCTTTTCACTCAGGCAGCAGGGAAGCATGCAGTGGAGGAGTAGATTAGCAGGGCAGCAGAGTAGCCACCTTGTTGCTGCAGAGCACCATAGCAGTCCTTCTGACTCTTGCACAGGTTCCGAGGTGTGCTGAAGAGTGGGGTCTGAGGATCAACTATTTATCCGTGGTGCCAGCTTTGAAGCAGGAGAAGTTTCTAGAGGAGTCCATACCCAGAGGTGTTTAGAATGTCCTTCCTCCCTGCCCTCGACCCAGTTTATCTGGAGGCACAAAAGACTAGTGTGAAACCCTTTCTGAGAGTGCTGAGGCAGAGTCTTTGTGATGTGAAAGTATAGTAGATGAAAGCTCTGCACCCTACCAATGCAGAGATGGTCTAACCTGTCAACACCTATTCCCTGTTTGTTTCACTGTGTGGGCAAAATACACAAAGACCAACTGCCAGCTACACCTAGTCATGTGACCCAGGATACAGGCTGCAGGCAGCAAATGATTTGGACAAGAAAATACTGACTTTCTAAAAGTGGATTTTTCAGATTTTTGACTGAAATTCTTTAGACACCAAACTCCACATGCCTACCTGCTCTCTGGACGCAGGACAGACGTCGGCAATGATCCTTTTGGATCTCAGTGCCGCGTTCGATACGGTGTCCCATGCCATCTTGCTGCGTCAGTTAAAAGAGGCAGGTATCTGTGGCCTTGCTTTGAAGTGGCTTGCGTCATTTCTTGCAGACGGGTCTTACCAGGTGACTGCTCCCCCTTTTTCTTCATCAACATTTCCCATCAAGCACGGAGTACCACAGGGTTCATCTCTAGTCCTCTGCTCTTTAATTTATATGCACAACCTTTGGCTGTTTTGGCCAAGGGCAGACGGTGGTCTCCTACTCCGATGACAGTAGCTGGTGGTGGCACTTTCTAGTAACTCTAGGGACAACGCTGCTAAGTTCCAAGGTGATCTTGCGGCAGTTGCCGGCTAAATGACAGCCAACTGCCTCCAGCTGAATGCTAGTAAGTCGGAGGTGTTGCTGGTGGGAAAGGACCATGGGTTATGGAATGATCACTGGTGGCCCAGTAATTTAGGTAACCCTCCCCCTCCTAAACAGGTGGTAAAGAACTTGGGGGTCTGGATGGACTCTTCGCTTAGTCTCCAGACTCAAACAAAGAAGGTAGCGGGCACCTGTTTCGGTCTCCTCCGTGGGCTGAGACCTATCCTGGGCTTCTTCGATGCTCCGACCAGACAGTTTATTATTCAGGCACTGATAATTTCTAGGCTTGATTATGTGGACTCTCTGTACCTAGGGGTAAACAAGGGAGAAGTACTAAGGTTACAGAGAGTCCAGAATGCCGCAGTGAGAGCTCTTCTGGGCTTGCGTAGAGTCTGCTCAGTGTCTGTCAGTCTTCGCCGTCTTCACTGGCTGCCTGTGGCTCAAAGTATTCAGTTTAAAGCACTCTGTATAGCTTTTAAAATTCTGAAGCTTGGATCTCCTAGCTCACTAACAGATTTGCTTTCGTTCTATGTTCCCCCCCGCCAGCTTTGCTCCATGGGCCAACATTTGCTGCGGGTCCCCCGCATCAGGAAAGTTTGAGCTGGAGGTCGTTCCCTCCATTATAGAGCGGCTGTTCTTTGGAATTCTCTTCCCCCTCACATTAGTGGCCTTGACAATCTCACTCATTTTAGGAGAGCTATTAAAACCTTCCTTTTCACAACTGTGTAAACCCTCTTCCGTATCTTGCTGCGGTTTTGCTTTTAGCGCCGGATGCCCCTTGGCTGGGGCAGCTGTCGCGCTCAATAAATGTTTTAAATAGAAATAGAAATAAATGTAATAGGGTACCCCAATGTTATCCTATCTGGGAGGTAGGTCTTACAGAAGTGAAAAATGAATTTTAAATTTGGGCACTACCAGGACATGTAAAACTCAAAAGTATATGTTCAACTCTTTAACTACACTGCACTGTTTAGGACCTACCTTAGAAATGACTGATATATATTAAAAAGGAAGATTTAGGCCTGGCAAAAGGTTTATTTTGCCAAATCGAAAAGGCAGTTTAAAACTGTTGACACATGCTGTCATGGCAGGCCTTAGATACGATTTAAAAGGTACTTAAGTGAGTGGCACAACCAGTGCTGCATGACCAGCATTTAAATTACAGATTCTGAATACATGTAGTCCCACTTTACTAGAGTCCTACAGGTGCATTAAATGTGCTGAATTGGTATAAGCCAAATTCATCATGTTTAAATGAGGGAGCACAAACATATTAGTACTGTTTAGCAGTGGTAAATTGTGTAAAGTCCTAAAAGACAATGAAAACTGATTCATAAAAAAGGCGGGCCAAGGCAAAAAGTTTGGGTATGACACTGCTGAGGGGGCCAAATCCAACAGAAGTATAAAAAATACACAAAAAAAGTGATGGGCGGAATGATTAAATTAATCTCAGCCACTGATAATTCCTCAGGCTGCATCTCGGTCAATTGTTACTCTGCACATTATGCCACCTCAGTTTGACCGCAGGCATCTGCAAAGCAATGTTGACTCTAGAACAGTCTAGTCTGAACTGCAAGGCCCGGACCTGCCTGAACCAGAACACAAGTAAATAATTACAGATTTCACCTTTATTACTGCTCATCAGTCAGATATGGCTCTTTCCAGTGGCACAGTGAGCACAGTGTGCACGGGATCTATGTCTGGGCATACCTGTCCCACCTACAACGACTAACTGAAGTATACAAAAAAGTGATGAATGGAATGCTTGACTTAATCTCAGCTGGTGGTAACTACTCAGGCCACTACTTAGCCCATTATTACTCTGTACAAATAGCAAGTTCCCAATGTTGACTAACACTATGGGCCAGCTTACGAGTCTGGCAGTGCGGCTCCAGGTCCACCCTGCAGCTGCAACGACAAACCTGTGGTCAGGACGCCAGCCAGAATAGGAGTTTCCTCCTGTCTGGCTGGTTTTTATTTTTGAATACCCACAGCGTAGGGCCCCTTTCTTTCCTCTCTCTGCCAGGGTTTTCATGGAGAAGGATCCACCATGAAAGGCATGGCAGAGAGGAAACTACTAATATGCTTGGCCGGACCGTGGCGGTCCCACCAAGCATATTGATGCCTCCTGACCGCTGCATCACAGCCAGGGAACGGCCGTTCCCTGATGGCTGTGGCATGGCAATGGCAGTCCAACCGTCCTAATTGTAATAGATTGGTCAGGAGTCCGCTGCCGCCATGCCCCCATGAGTCGGGCAGTCCATGGACCACCAGACTCGTAACCAAGACCTCAGTCATTAAGAAAAATATATATATATTGAAATATAAATTTACTATTCTAACTCCAGGTACATATAAAACCTCATTATTGTGACTTCTCAACCTTTAGGTGATGTAGCAAATTAATGATAGTCCCTTTTGCTTTACTCTGTGGATTAAGCAAGGAGATAGACCGCAAGCATTTTGTGTGATGTTTTAGCCTTTAAGATCGACATAGACTGATAACATGTCTGTATGTGTAACATCAGTGTAGCCAAAATAAATGTTTACTTGTTTTTCCTACTACAAATATGCCATTTGTAGACACTTTAACTAATAGGCGCAGCAGTTAAGTTTCCTTGGGTCAGGCAGGATGCATGGTTTGAGTAGCTCCAGGGGCACCATGAAGCTTAGGACTCACCCCAGGACTTATGTCTTCCATGTGCACGGTCAGTCACAGCCTGCACCTCCAGCACTCCCTCAATGAATGACATCTGTGAGTATGCTTGTGCTGCTCCCAGCACTTGCCACCCCAGTATGATTGCGTGTCCTCAGTCGGGCTCAGTCCACCCTTATCTTGTACCACGCACCATCTCATCTTGAGAATAACTATCTGACAGGGCCTGTGTGCTGATGCCGTTCTCCTTGTGTCTCATCCAGCCTGATCCGAAGAGGTGTACTAAGCCTGAACGTGTGTGCTAAACCTAGCCACACCTTCTCTACCACTCCCAGACTTACCCCAAGTATCCTTATCCATAGCAAATACTCCATTCCTTGCCTAAGTCCATGCCATGCCTAGCCTAGGTACAACACCGATCCTGAACCTGTGTACCATAGATAGCCTCACATTGGTTGCCAGCTAGGATTAGTAAAACCTCTTTGTTACCAAACAGTACATATTTAAATGCTGTTTTATTTCTTTTACAATTGATTGTTTTAAAGAATTTGAGTCCAATTGGTCCCATCGACGTGACCCAAGACTGCCTGTCGCAGAATGAATTACATAGTTACTGGTGTGTAATTGTGTGAACATGGACATCTTGTGAAAGTAAAAGATGTGTTTTATCTCTGTGTCATGGCAACAACAATATAAAACAAAATAGCAATTGATGTGCTGCACTTGTAAAATGTGTTCACACCTTTTAGGCTCTAGGTACTATCTGACCCATCCAAAATGAAGTTGCTATGCATAAAAGGAAACAATGGTATCACATGTATCTTGTCAATCTAAAACGTCTATACAGCAGTAATAGGCTGTGTGATGGAACCAAGCATGCGTTTACCCTGCATGCCGGTTCCACGCAGTCTCAACAACGCAAGTCTTAACCACGAATATGCCTTTACCACACAAGCCTTTATAACAAATTATGCGTTGTTAAAGCATGTATGGTACAGACATATTTGTGGTTAAGACTTGACAGGTAAGTCTTGACCCCCGACCCTTGCCCTGAGTGTCAAAATGTTCCCCCTCCCTCCTGAAAACCAACTGCTCCCCCTGAGCCCAAGAAACTTCCGTGCCTCAGTCCTAAAACTATCCTGCCCTCCCCTAAGCCTTACAAACTACCCTGACCCCCCTTGAGCCTTAAAACTACCCTGCCTTCCCCTAATACCCGAAAGTTACCGGAGCCCTAAAAACTACCCTGCACCCCCCCTTAAGCCCTACAAATTATTATGATCCCTGCCCGACGCCCTGAGCACTAAAATGGGCCCCCAAACCTCCATCCTCACACATAAAACGACCCCCTCCTAACAAAAAAAACACCCCCATCCCTTAAAACTACCGGCCCTTCCCTGAAAACTACCCTACCAACAGCCATGGACCGTGGAGGGAGTTACGGTGGGGCAGAAAGGCGTGGCGGGGGAGGGGCAGGGTGGGGGGGGTCTAAAAACCGTAATATGGATAATTGGGGGTAAGTAAACAATTTAATTAATAGAACGAATTTTGTAGCGCGTGCTGCATCACATTTTGCGATGCAGGGCGCGCTACGAAATTTGTTTTATTAATTAAATTGTTTACTTACCTCCAATTATCCATATTACGGTTTTTAGCACCCCCCACCCTGCCCCTCCCCTGCCCTGCCTTTCTGCCCCACCGGAACTCCCTCCACTGGCTCTGGCTGCCTACCAACCCTGAAAACTACCCCGACCCTCCCAGCCCAAAAAACTACTCCGAACCCCAAGCCCTGAAAACTACCCTACCCCCAGGCCTGAAAACTACCCCAATTCCCCAGCCCAGAAAACTACCCTGACTCCCCCCAAAACCATACAAACTACCCTCCAACAAAATATCCCAGCCCCACTTACTGTTTCCGCCAGCCAGCAGCTAGCAGCTAGACTGCGCCCTGCCCTAACCATGCATATGCGTGGTTTGGGCATATGCATGGTTAAGGCAAGTGTGGGAACGCTTGCATAGTCAGAACACACATGGCAGAGGCCGCGGTCTTCCGACTGTTTCCCGCAGTAATATCGCCCAATGCATAGAGACTAACTCATAATTCATGTCCTTTCCTTATGATTCTGAAAAGGTGAAGTTTGCGATTATTAACATCCCTCAGACATTTATTGTGTTTCTATCACGAAGCTTTGGACCAACAAAATACACTTTTAATTAAAAGTGGTAGACATTTCCACTTCTTTCATGCTTTCCCACTTCTTCCACAAACAGCCCCCTCTGCCGCACACAAGCCCTTCCTCAATATTAGAAGTACAACCCTCCCACAAAGCCACAGAAGCTCGCTCTAAATGTACCCATCCATTAACAAGCACTTTTACTGCTAAGAAGTCAGACGTATTGGTTTTGTCAAAGCTTGTTAATGAAAAGTCCAAAGAAATCCACCTTAATAGTGAAGATGCTCTGACCGCCTCCCGGTGAAAGTTTAAGGAGAATGAACACAATCAGGAGTCCAACGGGACGAAAAGGTAAGCCCTGTGCCGGGCCTTTCTCTTTACTCCGCAGGAGATATTGTATAAAAAAAAGTACATTTCCTGCCTTTAGGAAGTTTAGACGAACTCGCCCCTCATCATAATCAGTCAGTGACGTCTAATACGGGGATCCGGTTTGTCTGTCAAAACTCTTGTTAAAGCTGTGGATCTGAAGAGATTCACTGAGCAACGCTGCGTTTTAATATTCAATGATCCACGTCGAAAGCCAACATAAACCACAGAAAACAAAAACACAACAACACTTTACACATTATGGTCTCCAAAGCAGACAGCTGTCCCTCAAAGACGTTGGAAAATCCTATCACAGAAGTGTTTTGGGAATGGTACGCTCCATATCAGAGGTGGACTGGTCTGGGAGACCTCTGGAGCTTCCAGATGTTAGCACTTTCTTTTTAAAGTGCTATCCACAAGTCACTCTCCTGTGAATTGCTTGGCTGTACCGCCCTCGCCCAACAGGCCATTATTACTTACACAGAAATCCCATTAAACTACAGATTGCATCTTTCGATGATAACACATTGGTTTTTTTCGGAGCTCGCACTTACCTATCCCCCTTTATCGCCTGTCACCTGAACGCCGACATGTTCTTACGAGGCTTCACCTCTGAAATAAGAGGAGAGAAAGCTCTGTGCACGGAGTCCTTGAGTAGGTCAAACGTCTGACAGCGATTGATGACGCGAATACAATAAATCACAGAGCAACAGCACATCCTGACTTAAAGAACCCGAAGAGCCACTTTATCTGAAAAGGTCTGCCAGGAGCAAATTGGAAGAAAATAGATGTTAGTATGGATTTTAAGAGAAAGAACTGTCAAAACACTCTCCAGGGAAGATGGATTCCACAAACGAGTCGGTAGACAGTGCATCTGAACTCATTTATCAATTATGGGCGGAAACTGAGAAACGAGGCTCTGTGCACGAGTCTGTTCGCACATCTAAGTGTTATCGAGGTGCGTAGAGTGGGCCCTTCTGGTTCAAAACTGCATAACTTGTTGCACAGAATTAGGATAAGTGGAATTTTGGGATTATAAGGTGCAATTAAAATGGTGGAAAATCCACATGTTTGATGGGATGTCCACGTTTGCATGTTAGGGTTTGATGAAAGGAGGAGTCAGGAGCTAGGTGCTGGAATGGCGGAGCGGTCTGTAGGAATTCATGAACAAAATGCATTACTAGTATCTCCAAGGAAAAACCCGTAAAGCTGTCCCTGTAGGGAGCATCCCTAAATGACAGGGCTGTTTATGAGACAGGGGAGTTGGAGAGTGGTTTCTCTACATAAGGAAATATGCTCCTTGCATATAAAGGGAAACAATTGCTCGATTTTCAATTTTAGGAGCAAACCTGTAAACTTTCAAATATCTGAATCGTGCTCTGAGAGCAAAAATGTAATTTGTGGAGTGGAAATGCTGCAATTGTGTAGAGTAGCGCGTAGGCGTTTCCTAGTATAATTTGCTGTAAATTGGGTTTTATGTGAGTAATCCTATTAGCAAAGACACAGAAGTCATGTTTGCTTTGTGGGAGACTTATTTGTTTACTGGGAATAAATGTTGCTGTCGAATCAATGTGATTGACGTCCAACGTTTCATAGACAAGCAACTAGCTTTGGCCTGAACTGCATTCGAGACTACTGGCAGGTTCTTCTTTGTGGCATATAGTCTCTTTTAAAGCACACAGAAACCTATTTTGACTAGCTGGCCCCTGCCTTATCTTCTTATTTATATCCATTTTAATGTGATGTGCTCCACTAGATGATATAACAGCCTTTGTCCTTTGCTTCACATGCACTAATATACTGAGGTACCTCTCATAGATGCACATAATGAAAATGACAGTGAATGTTATGAGCCTAAATCAGAGACAAAGGGGCCTATTAGGATTGCGGTTTTTCCGCATCCTCCGGGCCGGCGGAAGCCACCGCCGGCCCAGAGGATGCGGAAAAACCGCAGCGGACCCACCAGAACCCACCGCCACATTAGGATGGCTGGTGGGTCCTGTTTTCTGTCCGCAGCTATTCCGCCGCGGTTGGCTTACAACCGCGGCGGAAAAGCTCTAATATGGTGGAGGTGTCTCTCCATATTAGGAAATGTTTGAAAAGATGCTTTTCCGCAGCGGATTTTACGCCGTGGAAAAGCATGTGGAACTTCACTGCGGGGGCCCGTTGCGGGCCCCCTAGGTGAAGGGGGGGTGGGGTTGCACATGGGGGTACCTATGGTACCCCCCTGCATTTGTATGCAGAGATCGTCAGGCACCGCGCGGTGCCTGCCGCTTTCTGCATACAAAAGCAAAGTATGCATTTTTTACATTGCGGCGGGTGCAGCTTGAAGCTGCACCCGCCGCAATGTTAAGGATAGAGGATGTGACCGCCACCCTGGCGGTCACATCCTAATCTTCACGGGGGGAACGCCGCTGCCCATGCGGACGTTCCCCCTACTCTATGGTGGCGGACGGACTCAGGTCCGTCCGCCATCATAATCGGCCCTAAAGTGTGGAATCCCTACAGGCTCAGATGTAGGCCCTTGTCTAGTAGAAATGTCTGTGCATCACCCTAATTCTAGAAAACCCAGACAGATGCAAGGAAAACCTATAATTGTTTTTATGTATGTGTTGTAGTTACAGCTGGCCTCAGGTTGCTCCTGTCAGAAGTCACGTTGCGTGCCAGTGTGAGGGAGACTGCTCCTATTGGAGCAGGGCCAAGGTTGATTTGACCCTGTCTGAGGTGGCATGGTGTGCAAAAACTTGATGGACGTTAATGTGGCATGGAATATTAACCAGTGACTAAGATTAATTGGCACTTTCCACCCATCACTTTTTCCACCTGAGTGCTACCCCCTGGATTCCAACGGGTTTGTCCAGTCTTATTATCACTGTGCCACAGGAACCTACCTACACCCTACTGATGAGGCCCCAGTAGACTGTCCCCGTTCCTGACTTCCAGTTCAAAAGGACCCTGACTTGGGCATTTGTGCTGGACTGTTGTCATTGGACTAGGGCCAAGACGATTTGCATTTCGCTGGTTTCTGTCTCACGTGGCAAGGGGGGCAAAAAACAGGAGACTGGAATGCAACCGTAGTGATTTCCAGTGGCTAAGATCAATTTATGAATTTCACGTATTTGTTTCAACATGTATACAGTATGTAATATCTATGGCCACACACCCAAATGCATTTACGCATGGGTGACATGCTACCTTCATGGGAATGCTACTAAAAGAGTGTGTGGCTATCATGTGCCCTGTATCTGTAGTGTTTTGAGGTGATGTGTAAATACTCAGTTGTGCCCTTTTTGTATTTTGTCATTGTGCCTATTTCGCAACAAACACATATCTGCGCTGTTGGACCTGGGGTCACCAGATCACAAAGGGTAGCCTAGCACAGTGTAGGAAGGTCTATCCCAAAGGCAAAAGTTTTAAGCTTGCTTCACACCCTCACAATAACTCAGCGTCCATCCACCAAAAATAATGACACTACACCGTAATTTATAAAAGTAGGAAAAGCTTTATCTTTCCTTAAATTAGTTACGTAGTTGTACGCAATTTTTCAAATCAATATTTAGACTGTTTTCCTGCAATATTTGTATTTGAAAACATTTGTTGAGGCATAGGAACACAATTCAAGAACAAATCTTCCTTTTCATGTTTAGATTGTCATGACATAAATTACTCATACATTCATTACATTTCCCAATAGGAAGGAAGTAAACTCTGGTGTTAATTCTGCACTCTGGTACCTTGATAAAGGAATCAAACAGCTGTCGGCCTAGTATGCTATCTGCAGGACAACATAGTACATCATTTTCTTGCATTGCATTCAGTTTACATTTGTTTTTAAGAACATAGTTCAGGTTCCCACTGCAAACAGGCTTGGGATTATTGGAAAGGATTACCCACTTTATGGGGGCAGGTCTTTCAATTAAATCAATTACTTGAAAGGGGGCTATTCATCCAGGATTCCTAGCCTCATATTTAAATCAGTACATTCTTCTTTTCCCTCAAATTATCTTTCTAATTCTAGCCCCAGATCAGCCCAAGTCCGGCTTGTGTGGCACCTGAGATATTGATTCACACACAGTCGCTCGTTCCAGTGACTCAGTTCAGTTGGTTTACCTCCCGGGACTCTTCTTACACGTTTCCTGTGTCTGCTGAATGGGCCGATTACCTCATGTTACCACAGGGCCTTTGATGACTGCCCGACCTCCCACTTTCCCACTTACTTGACACTCGGTGGGGGTGCAGAAGGTCCTGGGTCTTTGTCAGTCGGGGAATATAAAGCCCCACCTTCCGCTGCCTTCCTCGGCAAATAAGGGCCCTTAGCGGCTGGCTCACGGAGGGGGGGGGTTCTGCCTACTCCGACTGGTTCTCCCTACCCTTCCGTTTAGTTACAAAGGAGGAACCTCCCCTGTCTCCGGCCTCCGGTGAATTCGTCCCGCCTCCCTGCGCCCTTTTCTGACAGCGCAAGGCGGGACCTTTGCTCGATCGCGCTTCTGACCTTCCTTCAGGGAAACCGGGGATGCCTCTTCCTCCCGCGCCGAATCACCACAGCGGGACAGGAGCTCCGGCAACTTGCAGCCTCTCTCACATTCGACGGACCGAAAACCAGGGCACCAGAGGATCCAGCACCCGGGTAGGTCCAATTTCACCACAAGGCTTCAAGCAGTCTTAAGGCAACCAGCTCAGGACCGCGGAGGTCAAGTCGGGGTCTAGGGCAGTCTCAGAACTTGCTGAGGGGAGGGGCAAATTCTGAAGAGATTTTACCGGACAGTAATGAGTCTAGAAATAGGAAGACTCCAGGGCAATCTCAGCGAGGGCGAAGAGGGGCAATGAATGAAAACCCAGTCCCCTACAGGGGGACGTTGATCTCGCCTCACCTCCCGCCGGCTGGTATGCCCTCTCACCCCAGGATCAGTTCAAGGTTTCTCCCACAGGGGCGTTGAAGGGGGAGAGGTGCGATCTCCCAATTTGAGAACAGCAGGGCTAGGTCTGCTTACAAGGGGCAGTGTCGACAGCGAGGGGTAGCAGCCCCAGGGAACAGTCAAACCCTCCTACAGTGCACCAACCTCCCTGCTCAGCAGCCTCAACTCCTAACTGGACTCTCTCTGTGTCTAAAATGCCCGCCCTACTGTTGGCTTTTTTATACCCCTAGTTCCAAGTGTCCAGAACAGGCCAGAATGTTCTAGATCCCCCATATAAGTCTATGGGCCAGTCCCTGAGGTAATCAGTTGTGGCAGTTACTGGCCACCATTTTGTGTAGCTAAACTTGCCCTAGAAAAGGAGGGATTTCAAGGCCTATGAGGAACTATAGGGTCAAGGAGTACCTAACCCCCAGGACAACACCTAAAAATTCCAGTGGACATAAAAATGAAAGGAATTGAGGGGCAAAAAGGGGACAAAAATAAATAAATAATAGGAGGGACCACCCAAAGGGCTGACAGGTCTAACATGCGCCTATGTACTTTTGTAGGAAAAGTGTAGAAAAGGTGGGGTTGTGCATGCATACTGATACCAACCATATTTGGAGCTGTCTGTTAGATACATTGAATAGGGGATGAAATAAAACTGCAGAAGCATAAATCTAGGGATTCTGGATGGAAAGCGAAGCTGCGGATGGCTAAGTGGGTGATCAGGGTGACCTGGGAAGCACTGAATACATTTATGAAATTTAGATACAAACCTAAATGAAGAGTGGGATTAATCAAGGAGGCTCTTTGCCTGTCTCTTGAGAAGAGGGTGTCCCTCAGCATTAATTACAAGCCTCAACAAGCCTGATGGTGTGCAGGTGGTAATGGGCCCTGGGTGAAATTTAGTTTCTGCTGGCATAATTTGTGTAATTTCACGCTACGCTTCTTAAGTGAAATTTCCTAAATTACGGTTTTAGGCCACTTTACTTAATTACACACTATTCAAGGTAAAAATTCACAGCGAATGGCAACATTTGTGGTAAAACCTTACTGTAAACAACTTTGAAGAACAACAGAACACAAGTGACTGTCTTTCAGGGGCTTTTATTAAATACCTCCTTGTGCCACAAATGTATTCAAGGACACATTTCATGCTTAAATATAGTGTGAAATGATGAATTTGAACTTCGCCTAATTACACTTATTTTTGCTTCATTTTACCATATTTACACACAAAAGCAAATTATGCACATTTCATTCACACCTATAGGTAATGCACGTTAGCATTATTAACATCCACACATAGAACTTAAGGAAGATTTGCACACAACCAATCCTCAACCGGGAGGTGCCAGTGGGGATTTCATGGAAACAATTGAGCCATTTGGGATGATGAATCCCAAATGCAAAAATTGCACTCGCAAAGGGCCAGATTCTCAGAATCTGGCCCTTTTGCGAGCGCATTTCGCTTGATGAATCTGGCCATAAGCCTCTTAAATAGCTGTGTTCTGCATTAAGTGTCTAACATCACTTCCTGTCAAATACTTTACCGATTATAAAATGAAAGCTTCAACGGCAGACTTATGGCTCTGCACCTCATCCCAGTTTCAGCAGTGAGTGGTCCCGTGCACTGATACCCGAGCACCAGACTTTGCATGGGGCCCCTGTAATCCAGATCCTGAAAGGGTCAGCTACAAGTGGGGGTGCACCAGGCAATGAAGTCCAAGTTAAGTTGTATCAAATGCATTATTACAATTTTAATCCTTTCCATAGGTTAATAGCACAAACAGTTCAGCCAACACATTTCGTTCCCACAAGGAGAACTTCATCTGGGCTTAATATCACAAAAATTGTAAAAAATTGTGTTGCTAAGATCCAGGGTCAGCCCTTGAGTGTATTGGGGTAGATGCAAGGGAAGTTCCCAGGGCTGAGTATCGCCCAACACCAAGTTTCCATAAAATCTGGGACGAGCACACACGGTCGGAGAGTATAGAAACTTGGTTTTGGCTGCTACTTTACAGATTATTCAAAATTGACCAATCCATAGTCACGTTATCATGTGACTATCCTTGCTATGGACTGAGTACCCAACCATTCAGAAGCAGGAATCGAACCTTGAAACGACTAGTAAATTTAACCAATGAAATCCAATTTCCCCATTAAATATGATGTTAATATTGGAAAAAATAAGGTACAAAAAAAAATATTACTTGCAGGGAAAACTAACGATATCTAAAGTATTCCTTAAATTGGGCTAACAAAAGAGAAATCATCCAATAACGATCCCTGTCCCATCCTTTACCATATGATCTAGCTCCATTTTCACAGATCTATTTTACAACGTTCATAATATTGTATAAATTATCTACACAATCATTATTGTAACAGAGTCATAAACAACTAGAATCCAATGAACTCATTATGCTCAGAAATTCAAAATTAAAGCATCCAAAATATGAATACAAATACTGACATAATTTCAAAACCTCACCTGTGGAAAGGCCAAAACACGAACCACACCTCATAATTGTACTTTTATTTATATGGCCTGGGCCTGGAGCAGTGCTTTAAATGGGCCGGTACTCACGGGTACTGAGTACCAGCACTTCCACATTTTCTAGCCCTCAGTGCCGGCACTTTTCTTTAGTCAAGGAGAGTACTGGTACCCTGATTGATGGTACGGTAGGCTCAGGTTCCGTATCCCCTACAACGCAGGACAGATGCTGCTCTGCTTCCGGATCTCGCAATCACACTGAGCCACAAAGTCGACTTTTGCAGATGCTGGTAAAGTCCAGAGGAGCCCCTTTGCAATTCCTCACACTGCAGGGGTTTGAGAGGGCTTGCGTCACACGCTGTGATTAACAGAGCAGGGTCTAGCCAGACCTTGCACTGGTGATTAAGAGTGTAACGACCATTCAGCTACAAATGCTTTACCCTCCCCCCCCAGCTCACTCTCCGTCAGGTGCATGAAATAGCCTGGGCTGGTGCCGCACTGGCCGCACTTAAGCGTGTTTGTTTTTTACAGCATAGGAGCTGCTTCCCTTTGTGTGCCCTATCAACTAATCGCTGCATTTAAATAACTGCCAGGGATCCATGGGTGTGAAAGTAGCCCTGCCCAAAGAGCAATGCATAGCAGGGAATGCCGCAGCACTACCAAAATTACCTCCTGTGACAACTGGCAATGGATCTGGCTGATGGAGAAACGAGATGCTGAACATAGAAGGAATGGGAGGGAGGGATGTAAAAAAGGTGAGGTAACAGCTGAAGTTAGGATTGGCACTTTTTCAGTTAAAATTAACAGATATTTGTTCAGTTGTTCAGTTCTGAAATCAGGGCTTAAAAATTGAATTTTAACACAAATTAGTGCAGAGTTCAAAATCTGCTGTATTTCTTGTTAACTTTCATTATCGTTTCTAAATATATATATATGTATGTATACGGAAATAATTTTGCACTTTTGTAGTGATTGAATGATTTATGCTTTTATTTAGTTATATATCATATTATGTATCATCATGTCTTGCCCTTAGACTCGCCCCTATTCCCGCCCACTTGAGACACCGCTAGCTCATTTTAATGAGTACCTGCACTTATTTTTTTCCATTTAAAGCACTGGCCTGGAGTGAGGTGTTAATAATAACAACTGTGATCAATGACAAATATTAATATACAACCCACAATCAGAAGCAGTCTTGTTAGGAATAATCCTTAAGCCTAAAGATACAATGATATACACATAAAGCAGCACTGAGCTTGCTCTTTGTGAAAAGTTGTAGAGCTAACCATTGGCGCTTTCCAAGAACTCCCTTTCAAAGCATCTTGGGAGACCCAAATTATAGTGATAGAATGGGCACTAGCCGAGAAAGACACATGAAAGAGATCAGAATAGATGAGAGAGCAGCAGAAGTGCGGGAATAAATAATGAGAGCATTGGTGGAGAAACCGCATGGTGCACTTCCACAGATCAATGTATTCATAATAGGAGAGCAGGCGGTGCCATGTGAAAGAGGTGGCTTGGAGCAACAATGAGTATGTTGAGGTGTGTGTGGATGAATAATTACTGGATAGCTTGATACCTCAAGAGGCATGTGGTTAGACCACATACACTAAATAGGAGGAAATACTGACAGAATGTCACCCCAGGGTGTGAGAGTAGTAAGGGAATGGTTTTAGATTCAATGATAAGAGAAACATGCCTTTGCCAATCCTATATGTGGCCATTAATGATGCTTGTTTTACCTCTGTTCATGCTGCTCAATGTATGGAAATATTTGGAAAATTCTAAATACAAATTTCAACAAATGAATATGTTGCTGCTCTTACATCAATTATTTTATATGTTCAAAAGCTCACTCAGCAGAAGTAAAGGTGCGACCCTTGAGAATCATCATTATGCAATCAGTCATGGTATACGTTCTGAGGAGTGCACCCCCGAGTGGCATAGAGCAAACAGTAGTTATGGGCATTAGGCAGTCACCATAATAAATATCATGAGGATTCCAGGCAAGAGTGTCTTGATGTGTGGAACATCCGTATGATGGAAAATCTGCAAGCATCCATTCAGAGATGAAGAGGAATTCAAGAGTTAGCTGGTTTTGTTCACATGTAAACATGTTGCTATATGATAATACCCCTTACGTCATACACCCCATTCAAATAAAGGAACACTATGCCCTTTCTCTTACTTGCTGTATGTTCATACCTGGGTAATCCAAGGGCAAGTTCAGAAGTGCATTAGAGTGTCATAACCCTGCAAACTAATGTATCAAAGGAGTTGTATCAAACAATTTAGAGCCCCATTTAAAAGCTTAGTTATTAACCCTATCACTGCTGTGGTGTTTGAGCACCTCTCTGATGGACCCTTTTAATATAAAGCAGTATTATGTTGTTCAAGCACATGTGCCTCTTTGGTCTCGTTGTGCACCCATACAAGCTGTACTGTTTTCAGCACATTCAGGGCCATGTATTGGTGTAACACCTGCATTTATATTTAATTGCAGCATGACTATATAATATAAAATGTAGAGATGTTTTCAATATTTTACCACATTTTCTAAATATATTTTTTAATTTCTCATAGGTTTATGTTTGAAATGATAGGAGACAGATGCAATAGGACCAGCAGTAACAAGGATGAAGGAAGCAAAGTCTTGATTTTTTTTATGGAAAGTTAAAAGGTTCAGTTCTGATCAGCTATTGAGTGAAAGTTTATTCCAGTGGATAGCCAGCAAACAGATGAAAGGATGACCACTCAGGAGCAAGCCCCCTGACCCTTGGCCAGGATCCTGCTCTCCCAGGTGCGTAGCTCCACCTGGAGAGCCTCTGCCTCGCATCCTTGCCTGCTTCTCCTCCTCTTGACCGCTGTAATCTTGCCTTGTTTTTGCCTTGATGTTCACTACTCACTGTTTTTTGTGCCAGTACCCTTGTGTTGTGCCACTCTGCCCGTTTTCGCCGCCCGTTCTTCCTGCCTTTATTCCCCCGCTGCTGCTGCCCCCGTTGGCCCTCCCCCCACTGGTTTCTGCTTCCGCCTCCTAGCTACATCTCCCTCCCTCCTCCCCTATTTAATGGCGGCCGCTGCACGCCCAAGCAAGCAAGAACCCTGACCCTTGGCCAGGATACTGCTCTTCCAGGCGTGCAGCTCCACCTGGAGTGCCTCTGTCTCCTGCACCCCGCTGACCCCGGTTCGAGGCCTGCGCCCAGACTGCTTCTTCTCCTCTTGACGTCTGTAATCTTGCTTTGTTTTTTGCCTTGTTGTTCACTGCTCACTGTTTTTTGTCCCTAGTGTTGTGTCACCCCTGCCCGTTTTCGCCACCTGTTCTTCCAGCCTTTTTTCTCTGCCACTGCTGCCCCCACAGCGCCTGCCCCCACCGGTTCCCGCTCCCACCTTCCAGCTGCATCTCCCTCCCTCCTCCCCTATTTATTTTTGGCTGCTGTGCATCTGCACCACTGGCACGCCGAAGGCGCACTAAAGTCAAGCCCATCTGCGCACGTCTACGACCAGCGCCAGGGACCCTGGTTCTCCAGCCATCCACCTCTATGAATCAGCATCCCTCCTCACTTTCAACCCCAGAAGAAGCAACAACTGCCAGCCATCCACACCGAACACCACCCACAGCCAGTTCTTATGCCGTCATTGCCGCCAGACCTTCACCTCCCTCTGCACCCCCACCGGCCCTGCCCCCATGCCTCCGTGGACTACATACTCATTGGAGACCTGAACTTCCACCTCGACAACCCCAGCAACCCCAATTCCACCACCCTCTGGGACATCCTCGCCAAAATCAGACTGAAAAGGCTCATCACCATGCCTACCCACAAGGCAGGACACATCCTCAACCCCTTCTTTGCAGGTGGGAAAAACATACGCTTCACGCAACCCCCAGGGACAGACCATCACTGCGTACACTTCCTTGTCAACAAGCCCATGCCGGGATCAACAAATCTCTACTCCACAAACTCCAGACCATACAGAACACCGCAGCCATACTCGTCCTCAATATCCCTCGACACGAACACATCACCAAACATCTGCGGAACCTCCACTGGCTCCCTGTTGAGAAGAGAGTAACGTTCAAGATACTCACCCACGCCTAAAAATGCCACCACAACATTGGACCCTAATGTCTCAGGAACAGGATCTCCTTCCATGGTCCCAAGAGAAACCTCAGATCTGCCGACCTCACCCTGGCCGAATCCCTGCGCACCCGCAAAGCACGAATGGGTGGAAGAACCTTCTCCTAAATTGCGGCCGAGACCTGGAACGAGCTCCCAATCAACATCAGATGCGCCCCCACCCTGCACATCTTCAGGAAGACCCTCAAGACCTGGCTCTTCGACTGACCAGAGCTGCACCAGCCCCCAGCAGCTTGAGACCCTCACGAGTGAGTAGCATGCTTAATAAACCCTTTATTGATTGATTGAGGCAAGCTTTCAAGGTTGTGGGGACCGAGCTGAAATCTCTGGGGGAAGAGAATAATGTCCTCTTAAGATGATGTCTAGTAATTTGCTTCCTCATGGGAAGATCATTCTTACCCTCAAGGGCTTGGTGATGAAGATTAAGATCTTTGAAGGCAAACCATGAACAGAGCATATATGTCATGAAATAGAAGTGTGCGGAGGAGTACCAAGTGGAAGCTTGGTGGCATTGTTCTGAATAAGATGAAAGCCTATTAGTAAGAATTTTAGAAAGGCAAGGTAAAGGAATTGAAGTAGTCCAGGTGAAATATCATAATGGCTTTAATACAGTACAGGTGTGAGGTGCTTAAAAGGAAGAAGAGGTAGGAGTTTGTGACACTTAGCTTAAGTGAGAATGTAAGAAATAACACCAAGATTCTTTGTAGACTGAGTTGGCATAAAGAGTATGGTCCATTTCAATGGGCCACCATCAGAAGGACAAAATGAAAAGAGGCCCTCCAATTATACAGAAGTTCTATTTTGTCTAGGTTACATTATAGAGAATTGGTAGTCATCCCAGAAGCAACTAAAGATAAATAAGGCCAAAATTCATCAGTCATGGAATCGGTATAATTATTTAAAGAGATGATGATTTGTGTGTCTTCACCATAAAGCATATTCTGGACACCAAAAGAGTCAATACTAATGGCCAAGAGAGAGAAATAAAGGTTAAAGAGGGTGAGACTAAAGTAGGAACCCTGTCCTATTCAAGTCTTAAGGTCCTGGACAATGAATGGAAGGGAGAAGATGGATCACATGAATGCAATGTTAAAGAAAGGACTAAATCCAAAAGAGGGCTTTGTTCTGAATTCAAAGGTTATGAAGTCACTGGATTTGTATTGGATTGGAAACAGTTTGAAAGGCTGTGCCAAGGTCTAAAAGACATGTTGCGATCTGGTGTGGCATGAAGCTCTAGAGAAACTGAAATCAGGGATGACGACATTTTCTGAAGAGGTCTGATTTTTTTTAATGAGATTAGCGGTCTGACCATCAAAGGCCCGTGTCTGCAACTGCTAGGAGACCTCTGTGCCTGTGTGTACTTTCAGACAGCATATGTGTCCGATGCACACATATGTATGTTGAAAAATACCACCTACTCATTGCCGGAGTCTGACCCATATGTGGGCAGTCCCGGGAAGGGGTATATGGTACCAATACACTTACCTGTATTTTATTGCAGGTGGGGTCGTATTACAAGGGGTGAAGAGGCTCCTGTGTAGGGGTGCCTGGAGAAAGGTATCCACTTTGAAATATGCGGGGAAGAACTAGAAAGGGGCGCGTATGCACCCCAAATCCTTTGTCTCTGCTGACATTTAGGTGGCCATCTGACCGCAATGGTGGGCTCGTGGGAAAGCCAACTCTGTACCACACAATGGAGGCTGCCTTCCCTAGACCGCAACCCTGTCAGCAGATAGCTGGTGTTGCAGGCAGTCCAGTGGCAGTCTCTACACAGGCAACACTCACAACTCGTAATACGATGGATGACTGTCAGATCGCAACCACTGAGACCCCCAAACTTGTATTAAGCCCCTTAGTGTGGAGTGGTAGGAACCTAAACATCTGGATTGGTAGGAACCTAAACAATCTACTGGTTTAAAAAAGAAAAACATTTGTTGACTTTTCCATGATTTTGTCAAGTGGAGAAAGGAGCAAAATCAGTCTGTTACTGCTGTGGAAGGGTTGACAGAAGTGTGTTTAATGAGAGGAACAATGAGTGCCTGCTTTCAGGCAGAAGAAACTGTGGAGGAGGCCAACAAATAATTGTAGGAGGAACTAATCATAGGGGAATCCGCAGGAATTACTGTGTGCAGAATATGAAGGTGGTACCATGGTCCTCATCTGATTCACTTCTGCTAATTATCATTGAATGATGACAGTGCTCAATACACACATGAACTGGAGGTAAAGAGAGAAGCGCACGTGCTGGCAGTAAAGAGTATTCTGACATGCTTCTTATTGTGATACACAAAGGACAATTCACTAAATACCAACTCAGAAGTTGTAACATATATAGCTAGAGGTATATCAATATACACAAAAGAAAATGACTTTCCCTGTATTTTTCTTTAAATACCGTCTTAGCCCCAGTGGACCCTCTGGAACCCCAATACAAGGCCAAGAGGAAGGAATACTCCTATCCTGTCCCCCTATATGTTGATTTTACTTTAAGTCACAACAGAGGACTGAGTTATGAGTCCTTAAATGGCCGTGCCAAATCCTTGTTGATGTGGTGGCATCCAATCAGATCTTATCTTAAGACCTGTAGGATCTCTGGCAAGAAATAAACAGAGATTTTGACCCTAGTTTCTCAAAAACTACTGAACGGATTTTCATAAAAACACAAAAGTTACGCTTTCTTGAGCAAGATCTACCCTTTTGCCAAATTTAGCTGAAACCTTCCAGAAGGGAGCTAAGGTGAATGATACTTTTTTGGAGTTTTTCTTGAAGATTCATCAAATGACGCCAAGTTATTAGCAAACCAAGAAAAATACATTTCCACATGGAAGCGTGGTCCTATCTATAACTATACTGGGATATACATATGCATATTTATTCACTGAAAAAATCAAAGATTAAGGTAATGTTATAGTTAGGTGAATTTGTCAGTGACAACATTAATGTTTTGAGCAGTAAAAAAACAGAATTCAATAGTTATAGTTAACTGAGCTAATTATAACTTGCGCCCCGTGCACTGCTAATGCCCTCACATATGACATCACCCATGACATGTTATATGACATCATTTAGGGCATCTCAAATGGCAAAATTGATAACATCACTGATAACATCATCTAATGAGTGTGCTTAGTTGTTTTATAGTGTAAAAGTGGCGGGTACATACCATATTACCTTACTACCTGAGTTTGCACAGTCTGTGTCTAGCTAATGGGTATTAGTATTTACAAAGCACATGTGGTTCTAATGCATCATAGGTGTGTAGAGGTAAAGAACACGTTCTAAATCTTTGTATTGAAGAGAAAGTCAGGATGCAGATGACAGTATGTTTCACTCAAGTGTTTTGGTACTGCAGAAAATGTTTCAAACACGGAAAAGTTTATATGCACTATATAATAAGTATTGTAAGCAGCCTTGAATTATTAGACAGCATCTTCTCTGCATGACAATATCTTATGTATATGTACTTGTTTTGGTTCAGAAGATAGCGCATGTCCAACCTACCTCAACCTTCTAAGGCACTGGGGACCCCATCCCCCAGGACTGTTTGTATTAAATTAAGGGGGAGTGGGGCCATATGGTTCCCCCCAACCCTTGTTAGGTCCTGGGGACTCCACCCCCATGGACCTTTCTAAAAATAAAGGTGGAGGTCCTGTGATCTCCTTTCTGAGCCGTTATTGGCCTTAGGGACCCCATCCCCCTGGGGCCACGTATTTAAATAAAGGGGCGGGTGCCACACAGCACGCTTCCTTGAGACTCATTAGGCCCTGGGGACCCCATCCCCCAGTGCTGTGTATTTTTTTAGGGGGAAGTGGGCCACACAGCCCTCTTCCCACGATCTTACCAGCTTTGGGAACCACATACCCAGGGAAGACTTATTTAAATAAAGAGGAGACTTTGCTATGCCCTGGGGATCACATCCCCCAGTGCTGCTCTTTTAAATAAAGGGGGGCCATGCGTCGATGTCCACCGCGGGAATACCATCCCTCAGGGCCTGGCATAATTTTCAGGGGAGGAGGGCATGCAAGCTCCTCCCCAGGCCGATATAGGCCCAGAGGACCTCATCTCCTGGGGCCCAGTGTCTTTTCAGGAGCAGGGGGCATGTGGCTAGCCTCCTCAGGTTGGTTTTGGCCCCAAAGACCCCACCCCCTGGGACCCAGTGTCATTTTCATGTGGATGGATGTCGCACCACCCCCCTCCATGTGCCGATTTCTGTCCCTGGGACCTCATCTCCCTGGCAGTCAGCATCATTTTCTGGGGGATGGAGGTACAAGACCTGTTCACCGGGCTGACTTTGGCAGGGTCCGGTGTCAGTTTCTGGGTGAGGGAGGAACGTGGCCCCCTCCCTGAGCCAATTTTGGCCATAGGGATTCCATCTCTTGGGTTCTTGCGCAGTTGAAGGTGGGCACCCTAGTGCCCATCCTTGGTACCCACCACACTCTCACTGGGGGCCATAGGAGGAGTATCGAAGTTCCCGCAGCCCCAGCAGGCTCCTTCTATGCAGCAGGAGCTAGCATTGACCCGTCCGCAGGGAGAAGTTCCTAATGCTGATCCCTCAGGTGGGAGGAATCTTTTGATCTGTTTCCTTGTCTGCATCACTGCGGGCTGGAAAACAGATACAAAATCTACCCCCAGTGGGTTGGAGTATTTTTGAAGCTACCACCCAGAGGGAGTAGACTTGGTGTGTGCTAATTCTTGGGGGGAGTTTGGAAAAGGCTCCTGCCAAGTGGGAGAACACACAGGTTTTCCTGCCGACACCGGGGCAGGCATGAAAACCACTATGTCCCAGGGGTGGGCTCCTCTGCACATAGCATGTGAGCCGGCCTTGGGATGGGGTCACCAGGACCATTAACAGCTCAGGGAGGGGGGCCCACCCTTATATTAATTGACCCCAGGGGTGGGTTCCTTGGAGCCATTTGAGACTTGGTGAGGGGAGGTGTGTGGCCTCCTCCCTTTTTTGTTAAATTTTGGCAAGGGGAGGCTTCCATGGGGCCTTTGAGGCCAGGGAGGGGGGCTGCATGTCCCACCATAGAAAACTACTTTGGGTCCTGGGGGTGGGGCTCACAGGGTCTTTGGAGGCTTTGGGAAGTGGGGCCACATGGCCCCACTCCCTATATAAACAATTTTTAGCACTGGGGTGGACTCCCCGGGGCCTCTGCAGGCTCAGGTAGGGGGTCCACGCAGTCCCCCTCCACATTATAAACACTACCCTGGGAGTGGGCTCCCCAGGGCATAAGGTTATTAAATGCAGCCTGTTAGCATTTTTTCTCTGATCTCACAAGTCTCGCGGGATCTCAGCATTTTTTGACAATTTTTTATTCATTTAGGACCCAGGGGGTGTTAGAGTTGATTTTTCCTCTAGAGCCTTACCCTCAATATCCCCACCTTCTGCCATCTCTGATTCTGTGATAGAATAACAACAGAAGTGGCCAGGCGAGGGGAAGGGCTTTGGCAGGCTACACTGGGGAGGGAGACCTGGAACAATACAAGGATTTGCTTAAAAGATGGTTAAGTCTATTCTCACAGTTTGCATGCATACATCAGTAGTCTTTACGCTTTTACTCAATACCTGCTATAGCCTTACCTGAGAAAGGAAAGATGATGATTACGGCAGAATATTGGCCGCTATAATGATTGTTTTAACTGTTCCGACTTCATTAAGGATAAGGAGATTCTGGTCCATACTTGCAGTTTTGTAAACAAACTATTATCTGCATAGTTTTAGCACATGACATCAAATCCACAAACTTACCGGGTAATGATAAGAACTCAATACACCCCCTTGATAACTTGACAGTCTAAATACTTAGTTCCATGACTCACAACTGCACAGTGTTTTAGGAGAGCATACTGTTAATGGAAGCCTAGTAAAGTGTTCAAAACTGAAGTCTATGACCAGGATCAGGAATGCCTTTAGAATCTCTGACCAAGAATACCTTTATGCATAACCAAACGTAAATGCCTCAACTGCAGTGGAGTGTTCATGTTATGGGCTGGAATCCTTTGTGACATTCTGTACAAACTCTGTATTGTCTGTACACGTTCACGCACTTCATTCATCTACAGCAATCTCAAGTCTTAATACACATTCAAACATTGTTTGCCTCACCATGTTTCTGCCGGTTGGATAGTAGAGTCCAAAGTGCATATTCAAGTTTTTTAGTGCACATTTTACCTCCATGAAACTACCTTTTCTTCTGCACAAGTGTCATACAGTAGGGAACTATATGAATTTTACTGTCCTCTAAGTCCCAAGGGCTATGTTTGTGGGACAGGTACAGGATGTTATTTTGATCCTATTGATTTAGTGGACAACCTATCATTGGGCATGGGTTGCTGGTCAGCAAGGGCCTCATCAGGACTCTGTGCACTCTTTTAGAAAATAAGTTTGAATGTTTGCCTGACAGCTCAGCCATTTAATGCAAGTACTGTATATCCTTACGTAGTCACAGACATTTGTTGCTGCAAATTAGACATGGATGAACATAGAACAGCTAGAGTGGACTCCGTCTCAACCACTTTAAGAGAAGGTCTCTTTTTTCAGCGTGGAGTAGTCCCACATCAAGTGCCACCGTGTCTCTTTATTTGTTCCAGAGCACCAGGTGGTGCCAGGATAACTTGTAAAATCTCTGATATTTCCAATATGGGCCCAGAGGGGGCATCTAATTCCATCACTTCCACATTCACCTGGATTTCAGGAGGCGCACAAAGTAGAAGGTGTTCTTTTGTCCAACTTTGTTTAGTGGCTTTAGTAGTGAGCTTCCCCATCTCTACACTGTGCGTGAGTCTTCACTGATGGTATGCTTGGTGTTGATGTCAAATTATGGGTCTAGGCCCAGTGGTGCCGTGCTATCTCCTACAGAGGAAGGGGCACCACACACCTTCCCATTTATGAAATGAGCCAAGTTCGGCTGAGATCCTAAAGGACTTCCAAGTTTGTTGAAACTCTAGGCAAAAACTCAAGATGCGGGCCAATGTCTGCACAACAAGGTCCTTTGGGTTATAACTCCATATCCTCCATAGCAGGATATCGATAGGTATTTACATGGATGGATATGTGCACAATGTCAGGGCTGCGATGCATTACACAGAGGGCCCATACCTACAGGATACACCCACCTCAGCATGCAAGAACATCAAAGCAAAGACTCCATGAATCCTCACTGTGCACCCAAAAATTTGCTCAATTTAGCTGGACCAAATCCCCTCTCTCCAGGGACTACAGGTGTACCGTACCAAGTCTCGCTCTTCAATGCCACCAAAGGTGGTTAAGCCCTATCCAACAGGTACCATAGAGAAGGAAGGGTGTGGAGGTGTAAGCACACCTCAACTCATCCAAGAATGCTGACAAGCACACTTCTTCCTGCCTTCACTACTGTCACAGCTCTTGCTGTGCCGTACTGCTTTTCTCTATGGCTATGGATAATGCTGAATTACTCCCCAGCCTACGTCGACACCAACCTCCCCACAGGCTCATGCGGGGGGCATGAACAACACATCGCTGCTCTTCATGGGCATTCCCAAATTCATTGACATCTCCAGAGGTAGATCTGAATCAACTCCTTGGGACTGCCATCTTGAGTTACGGAATCAGGTAACGTCAATTGTCAGCATCTGGCTGCAGAGTGCCGCAATATCAGCTTTCTTTGCTCACTAGACTACAGGGTAGCCCATTGTACCTCAAAAAATAAAATAAGCAGGGTCTTCATTAAGGATGGGGGTCAGGAAATGGATGGTGAGGCAGAAAATTAGCTCTCTATCTATGAATCCAGCATCTTCCATTGTGAATCCAGACCACTTGTTACACAAAGTTTGACAAAAAGATTCTTTCTGTCCTCCATTAATGCATAACCTGGCAGTGGTGTTGAAGTGTCTATGATCACAATCAAAGCTCACTGCAATGCCCTGTCCAAGAGCTGGATTTATTAGGATGTATTTGATCAAAATGTTTTCGTTAAGTGTGGAGCCTTGATATTTTCCAATAGGTCTTGAGGGTCTTCTTCAGCTCCATACTCTTTCCAAAATATCAAATACTGGAACTTTCCTTTTACTATTCATGAATCTTTTATAGCCTGAATTTTATATTCAGTCTCAGAGCCATCTATCACTGGGGCCTGATAGAGTAGCTGAAATAACCAAATACCTGTCTTTCCAGGTTTGATAATGCATGTAACACATGAAACACCTGGCAAATATTCATTGCCAAGGTTAAAATGAGTTTGGTGGAAACTGGATTTATTACTGTAATAATGGAAAAAGGGCAGATGATCAGAGGATGAATTTTTCTTTTGCCATGTAAACTGTAGATGTCTTGTGGAGAGACACACTGCACCTGATATTTGGGTGCAGGTCTTCTTTTTCGGTCAGCTTGTTTCTTATAGTAAGCTTTGACATAATTAAATGGAACCAGTACCTTATGATAAACATTAGGCAAGGGAGTTAAATGTTTCTCTACGGTGGCAAGGTGCTCTTTAGTATCAACTTCCTCAGGTAAGAAGTGTGAATGACAACCAGTGAAACAATGGATTAGAAAATATCTGATGGAAGAATGTTTATTGTTATTGTGGAACATTTTGCTGGCCATTCAAGTACAACTCAATTAATTTTGCATCCGTACAAAACAGCGTAATTAGGTGTCAGGATTTTGATTTATACCCTCTATTTGCTTGAAAACGGTAAACTAATGAAAGTAGTATCTCAAGACCTAAAGACTTACAAAATGAGGGCTAAAAACATTAAATGAATTATGAACCACAACTGGACAAAATTGCAGAAGGAAACCTATGTAATCATACAACATCTTGTAAAAATCATGTATTTGTCTTAATTTGTTTCAGAATGCCTTTGGGAGGAATAAAACAAGCTGTCTTTATAAAGGCTTCCACAGCCACAATGATTGTATCATATCCATGATCTGGGAGCAGATCCACAATAAAGTGATCAGTAAATGTATGTTAAGGTTTTGGTGAATTCTGAAAGAGAAATAACCATCCCATTGGCTTAGTCTTGTCACTTTTGCCCGTGCACAGATATCACTTGTCTGAAAGAAGGTTTGTACATCTGGTTATAATTCCTCTCATCAGTAATGTTTCTTGATCAAATCTTCAATCTTTGTCTTCCCTGGAGGCCCTGCTGAATTGGAATCAAATGTCATCTGCAGCACCTGTAATACTAATTTGTGATTTGGTAAATACAGAAGATTGGTGTACCACAGTAACTATGGCTCATATTTTTGAGATGTTAATTTAGATACCCATGATGGTATCTTTTTCTGTTCAACGATATGAGGCATCAGCTCTACCATTTTATTTATCAGGATGATAAGTAATGATACAATTATAATCTGCAAGCAAGAGTGAGCACTTTACCTGTCTTCTGGATAATGCTTTTGCCAAGGAAGAAACATAAAATTCCTGTGGTCAGTATACACATGACTGTATGTCTCAAAGCTAAAAGATCGTGTCTCCATTCCTTGAAGGCAGACTTTACAGCTAATAGTTCTTTATCTGTAAGCTGTAGTTACTTCAATTGAATTCAGTATGAGAATAAGGCCACAGGACGAAGTTGTCCGACAGTAAGATGCTGCTGTGACAAAATAGCATATATCATGGCATAGAAGCATCAACCTCAACATAGCAGGCCTGCGTGGTATCTGGAAGTCTCAATATAAGGACTGTTGCAAAACATTCTTTCAAGTTTTTTTGAAGGCCTCTTTTGCTTCATCTGTTTATGATTTCCTCTCCGTAGATCAATCTTAGAGGAAACTGAAACATGTTTAACCTGATTTCTCAAAACTGGAGTCAGCGGCAAGGGGTTATCTGTTTTTATAATAATATGGTTCCAGGCTCTGCAGTAAATGCACATGCACAACTCACCACCCTTCTTGGGTACAAAACATATTGGAAAGACTTTGGGGGGGTGAGATGGCTTGATGAATACATTGGGTAAAGAACTATCAAGATATTGTTGTAAATGGTTAGCTTCTTGGTCAATTAGAGCATAGATCTTGCAATCATATGTACGATGGGGAAGCTGAGACTCTGCTTGATTCTAGCTAAAAACATCCAGAAGGTCATAATACTCCATTAGAATTATTTGCTGAAGCTTTAATGGCTTCTCTTGCAAGGTATTTTCAGTCTTAACAGGCAAGAGAAGACAATAACTCATTGCAACTCTTCCTCCAGGATCTCCCATTTCAGATGAACAACAGACGGATTTCCATACAAGTGAAGATAACTCCACAGTTGCTAAATCCAAAGAAATTACTGGGTTCTGTTTTGCCAACCAGGGTGTACCTTGAATTAATGGAAATTGTGGGACATCTATTATATTCAGTCACTTTCTTTTGTCGTTGAAAGCACATACTTTACATGGGCAGGGTGCAATGTTTTAAGGGCCTGAAAGTGGGGGAAGCACCATACATGGTTCTAAGTTGTTTGGATGTTCCTTCTATCTATTCTCTATTCCCAATGTCTTTGTAAATGCTGAATCAGAAACATTTCCGGTGGCTCTTTAGTCAATTATTACAGATACTTTTGAATATACCTTTTCTTTGTCAAACAAAGATACATTTCAAGTAATATGTGTGGTTCCATGTTGCAGCTTTTTCAACAGGATCTTTTTCTTTGGAGTCTGACAGGAAGATGGGCTTTAGTGGCTTGATCACCCTGTCTTTTGAGCATTCTTGTTTTCCTAGAAACTTCCTTTTAGCTTTCTTTCAGCATTGCCTTATGACATTTTGTCAGAGTCATTATATAGATGGAGATTTCTGACTCTTTCTTCATTAGATAAGAAAGGCTGAAGTATGCTGCATGGTCTCGGGAGAGACTACAGTGGATTTATCAGAAGGCAGAATTAGCCTTCCTCTTTCCCAAGCCCTATATCTTGTGTCTGACTTTCTTTTTTCCTCCCTATTTTATGTTAACCTGTGTCCTACTTTAATCACCAGATCCATTAACTCACTACAATCATTAGGCTTATTGGGGATCTAACTAGTAATCTTTTAATTCCTCCTTTAATCCTCTCAGTGGGCCAATCAAATTCTACAACTAACTTCTGAAATTGTGTTAAAAATGGTTAAAGGTCCTTTTTATCCTGTCTTAAATCCATCAACTCTGAACCAAATTACTGAGGTACTATCCTTAAATCAAACATATGCAATTATTAATTTTGTAAGAACTCCACATTATACAGCAGATGACTGTCTTTTGCTACCAAAGGAACTGACCAGACTGCTGCATCACCAATTAAGTGGGATAACATGACGGCTAAATTTGAAGCAAGTGTGGGAAATGTAAGCTGGCATAAAAAATTAAAACTGCATTGATCAATGAAGATACATAACTTCTTCACCAGCATAACATTCCTGGGAAGCTCAAGAAATCTGTGGTGGTACAACAATTGGTAATGGCATGTAGGCGGTAGCTACTCAGTCTTGAAAATTAAATGGCACTGAAAATACAGATGCTTGAAAAGGATCAGTGGCTGAAGAAGAGCGCTTAGCATCCAAAAGTGCTGCTTGTAATGCATGTAGAGGATCTAATCTAGTTGCCATGTTAGTAATTTGCTGCCTTGAACACTAGATGTTTGCTCTAAATTCAGAAACATCTTTCTGAAGGGATTCAATTGCTCACCCTATATCACCTACAGTGAAGGCATTAACTTCCATCATACCCCGGTGGAGACTCCACTTGAGTGTTTTAGACAGGGACAGTTATCGCCTGGTTCACCTCCACAGTATCATGGAATCATGTCAATGCCCCACTCTCCTACCAAGGTCTACAGCAGTTCACAAAGAATGCACAAATGAACCACAGAACACTCATAAGGGGGAGGGGAATGTAGAAAGAGAGAATCAGACATGCTGACACTCTAGCAGATTCTGTCATGATTGTGCTCACACAGGACCCTTCACCAACCGACTACAAACTTGAACCTGGAAGCTGTAACATATTCACTAAAGAAAATAGGCTTCCTATTAAGTACTGAAATGTATATATACAAATTAATTGTGAAAGCAGTACTCATCTTTAAGAAAACACCTGTCAGAAAATCTCATCTGGCTCAGCATGGTTTTCTGTGACATATGAAATCTATTGAAAAATGATAAACATAAATGTAGGTGTCTGTGCAGTATGTATATCTGTTTCTATTTTAGAAATTCAAACATGTAAACATGTTCGAGCACAAAAATAGTATAACAGAGAGGCAACAGAAACAATGTTAACTTTAGCGGCGGGCAGAGAACTCCGCTCGGCTGACAGAGCTTTCTGATGTTTGCCTACTCTGCATTCCACTGAGGATGCAGAGTGTATACAAACCTCTGACTCCACAGCGGAGCGGAGTTCTGAGCCCTGGGCCCCACCTTTAGGCCCCCGCCTCCCCCCCATAAATATTTTAAAAAATAAAATAAATAAGACTTAAAAAAATACACTTCCGTTTATACGTGGCGTCTCCGGGCTGCCCTCCTCCTCCTCGCCTTAGTCTCTGCAAACCCCTACGTCATACTTACTTTGTGGTAGGACTGCACAGCATGGAGACGCGGGGTGTAAAGGTAAGTGTTTTAAAAAAAAAATCTTATTTATTAAAAAAATAAAAAAATATTAGGGGGGTGGAGGCATGGAGTTTTGCCAAACTCCGTGGAACTCCGTGTAGAGTAACTATGCTAGCTCTGCCAGGGCCTGGTAAACTTTCAATAGAAACAACAATATAAGGGTCTTATATACCAAAGGGCTTTTGACATTCTGTTTGTAGTCAAAAAGCTGTTCATACATAATGGCCTAAATCTTTGAGGAAACAAAGCCCCAAAAAGAACATCCAAAAAATAAAAGAAATATTGAGCAACTTACCTAGAACTTAATTTAGCTCTGTTGAAATAATAATTACTCAAACAGCGGTCTCCATCGTGCTCTGGAGTTCATGTCACATAAATCGTTCAGTAGATTAGGAAAGCAATTAAACAAAATGAACTGAATTCAACTTTTGAAAGAAAAAAAAAACATAACCAACTGCAACTAGGGCTTCAGTAACTTATATGTTTGAGAAGCAAGAATTACACCCAGGACCCTACAGTCCTTGTTCAATGCCCTACTTGTGGAGATGACCATCTGCCAGACAGAAAAAAAGAAGAGGGGAATGCTGGTACCCCTAACCCCACCCTCTGCACTAGTAGTACATAACTAGTACCTACCCAGAGTTCTGCCTGTTCTTTTTTCTGTCTGCCGACAGAATGGGACGTCATTGTTGGTGCAGCTCCTACTGTAGTCTTCTGCAGATTTCCATCAGGCTGCTGGGCTTCCCTGGACATGCTGAATGGTGCCTCCTGGCTTACTGGACTTGCTGTGAGGTGCAGATTTTGCTGGCTGGGCTTTTGCCGCTGGTGAGACGGCCCTCCAGGTCTGGTCCGGATTGCAGGGTGCGTCTTCCTTGTGGCTGGGCCGGGATGGAAGATGCGCTGGACGCTGGATGAAGGTTTGGAGCTGACCGGGTGGTACCCCTGGAGTCCCTGGCATGCCGTGTGGCAGTTTGACTTTGGCCCAGTGCTGGAATATTGGAGTGTGCCAGGGCTGGCTGGTGGGTGCAGTCAGTGAGGTGTGGTGTCTACCTACCCGGGGGGTGAGTACCTTGCCTCCTTTTCCTGCCTTTCTCGGTGTCTGGCATACAGGCACAGTCAGGCTGTTTGGTGTCCCTGGTCTTCCTGCTATCTATGTTCTATTCCCATGCCTGTGGGGGCTCGATGTTGAGTGGGCCACAGAGATGTGGCCATCTGGTTAGCCCTGTACCTCTGGTGCCTCTTGTTAGACCTGAACAGTTGTCCTTGGGTGGCTCGACGGCTGCGCTGATGGTGCCCCTGGAGTACCTGGTGTCCAGTGTAGGGGTTGGCCTGTTGCCATGCGCTTGGGTTCTGGAGAGTGCCTGGCAGGCTGGTGGGGTCAGTTGGTGTGGTGCAGTGTCTGCCTGGCCAAGGTGTGGGTATAATGCTGGGTTTTTTGTCTCCCCTCTTTTTTGTTCCTTTCTGGGTGCCTTGGCTGTTTGGGCGGGTTCTCGGCCACCCAGGTCAAGGGTCGTTTGTCGCCAGTGGCAGCTAGGTGTTGGGGGTCATCCTTTTGCATCGGCCTCTGTGGCTCCTTTTGTTTCTCCTCTTTTGCTTCTGGCTGGCTGGAGGGGTCGTGGTCTGGTGTTTGCCTGCCCTGGGGTTGGTGTGCCATGTTGCTTTTTTCCTCTGATTCTTTTCGAAGCTTTTCCAGGTTTGCGCTGCCGCCTGGGGTCCCCGTTGTTCCCCTTCACCAGGCTGTGCCTCTTTTCTGGCCTTGCATTTCCACCTAGGGTGGTAAGCAGCTCGGGGCTGAGCTTGGGTAACCCTGGGGCACATGGTTGCCCTTGTGCCCGTTTTTGTATTTGCCCTTCTGCTCTGGCTTTGGAGCTCATGAGGGCTGGCTGCTGAGGCAGTTCTTTTGGTGGCTATGATGTTGGGGGTCTGCCGGCCCAGGGTGGTGTCTGGTGGTGTTTATTCTTCCCCCTTTTTTCTGCAGTGGGATGCTTGAGTCTGGGACATTTGTGCCGTCTCCGTCTTCCTTGTCAGGGTTTCTGCTTGCTGTGTCTGGGACTGGGTTTGGGTCTCTGCGGTGTTAGCAGAGCTCTGTCTCTTTCCGCTTGAGGCTTGGTCTTGCCATTTGGGCTTGCTCCTTTGGTGCTTCTACATGCCTTCCTGCTGGTTTTTTCTGGCCAGTGTGTTGTGGATCGGGGGCTGATTTTGTGCTTCTGGTGTCTCCAGTCCCTGGTCTTCCTGGGATTTTGGTGGCCCTGCTGTTGCTGTGTCTGCTTGGTGTCGAGTCCCTCTTCTGCTTTCTGCTCCCTCTGTGGGTTGTGCACTTTCTCTTCCTTGGTTTGTGGTGTTTCCCCGATCTTTCAGTCTAGAGATGGGGCCTAGGCTCTGCCTCCGTTTGTCAAGGCCTCACTGTGCCTTGGTTTAGCCCTCCGTTGGCCTTTGATAGTTGGGTTGGTGGTGCCTTCACTGTTCTTGTCTCCTGCTTTGGGGCTTCCTCGTTGTGCGGGGCTTGCCTTTGGGAGGTGTCCGGCTCGGGCCGTTGGGGCTTTGGGGTCGCCTTTTGGTGTTTGTCGGTGGCCCTTTTTGGCCTCCCATTCTCAGGTCGCCTTGCTTGGGTGTGGGTCTTTTGTGCATCTGATGGTCAACGGTTCTGTGCCTGGCATGGCTGGGGCCGGGCTGGCATCTTTGCCATTTCATCTGGCCTCTATTCTGAGCCTGCTTTCCCCTGGGGCCAGCTGGGCTGTGGCATTGGCATGCTGGTGCGTGCCGCTTGGGTTCTGCCCTGCCTTCCTGATGCTTTTTGTTCCCTTGGTGGCCTGGTGGCAGGGTTGCAGCTGTTGGCTCTGTGCCATATCTTCCAGGCCTGTGGGGACACCGTGTTGGTGGAGTCCGGTCATGCTGGTGAGTTTGTTGTTCAATCAGCTGGCTTCTCGGGGGCCTGTGGGGGCATCTACAGGGATGGGCTTTGTGCCTCTCTGTTTGTCTCTCCTGTTCTTGTGGCCCTTCTGCAGATAGCCTTGAAACACACACAGGGTGGCTCCTTAGTGTTGTCTTTTGTCTTCTGGGCCATTTGGGCAGCTGTTGGTTGGTTAGGGTTTTTTCCCTACCTTCCGGATTTCTGGATATCTCTTCAGTGGCCGGGGGCTTGCTCTTCTCCGGTCTTGTCTTTTCGACTTTGGTCGACCCCACGGTTTGTGTTTGTGGGCGTCATCCTTGATGTTGTTTGGTGTGGGGTCTTCCCTGTTGCCCCTGTTTGGTCTTTGGGTTCTCCTGGTCCCGGGGCCTTGGGTGTTTGTCTCGCCTCTCTCTTGGTGTTGTGCCTTGGTCTGGTTCGGGATCTGCGGGTGTCTGCCCCTTGCTTTTCCTTGGGCGGATTACTGTTGTTGGCCTCGTTCTTGGTGGGGGGTTGTGCCTTCCAGGGTTACAGCCTCTGATTCTCCCCCTCCCGTTTCCTGTCCTGGTGGGGTCTATGTTTCTCTGCCTGGTCATTCTGGTTGGTCTTCGGGCGGCTGATGTTCTGGTGCTCATCGGGCCTAATTCTTTCTGCCCGTGGGAGTGCCTTTGTTGGGGGAGGTTCTAGTTTGTGTCCCCTGCATTCTCTGTGGGTGCCTCAGTCCTGGCATGCTAGCCTGTCCCTGTGCCCTGGTTTGGGTATTTGGTCGATTGTCCTGTGTTGGTGCTTGGTGCTGGAGGTTCTTCGGGGATGGTGCCCTCCAGGCACTCTGGTGGCCAGGTCTATCAGGTTGGGGGCTTGCTTTTGGTCAATGCGCCCTCCCTTCCTGGTTTGGTCTGTGTGGGCCTGCCCTTGGTTGGTCCTCTGGGTCTGTAACGTGGCCCTGTTGGCTGTCCCTGTCCTCTTGGTCTGGGATGGTCTGCTGTGGAGCTCCCAAGTGGTGATGGGGTTGGTCCTGTTGTTGGCTTGGCCACCCTTTGTCTCATGATTTGGGCTGGGACTGTTGGGTTCTTGCTTGATTCCCGTCATCTCTCTTGTGGGGTTCATTGCCGGTCTTTTTGGCAGTGTTGGGCGTTCTTTCCGTTGTCTGCTTGGTGACGTGTCCTGTCGGTTCTGCTGACGGGTCTGTGGGGCTGATTGATGGTCCTGGGCTTGGTGGCCTTCTAGCCGTGTGGGTGCACTTCCAGGATTTTCACACCCTGTGGAGTGCTTCTGCTGTTCTGGTCCTCCTTGGGCTGGTTGTTCTGGTGGCCTGGTTGCTTTGGCCCTTCTGGGGCTTCTCCTTTGGACTTGGGGTCTCTGGGAGTTACCTCCTTCTGGCTTTGGTTTGTTTGTCTTTACCTTGTTGCCTTCAGGGCAGGCTCCCTTCCGTTTGGCGGTTTTGGGGGTTGAGGTTGGAGGGCCTAGGTGCCCTGCTTGTCCTTTTTTTCCTGTGGTTGGTTGTCTCATTGCTGCTAGTGACTTCTGCTTCCTGGGTGCTGGTTTATCCGGTTCTTTGTTGTGTCCCTATTGGTGTGGCCCTAACTTGCTAGTGTGTCTGGTCACCTTAGGTCTTCTTCAATGTGTGGCCTTTTCGCTGTCCTTCTGTTGAGGGTGGTCTATGGTGATTCCTTGGTCCGTTCTCCTCCTCCGTTGATGGTTCGGGGTGTTCCTGGTGTGGGATGGCTGCTTTTTTGTTTGCCTTGGTTGTCTCCTGTGTGTTCTGAGGGATGAAACCCTGTTGTTTGGTTGGGGGTGTTGAAGGCTGTGTGCTCCTATATGTGTATTTTCTGTGGTTCTACCGTTGCTTCACTTGGAATGCTGCTTTCGGTGTAGTGTCCTGGGTGTTCTTGGGAGCTTGGAAGGCTGCGTTTCTGGCTTTGACATGCTCCACAAGTAAGGAATGAGACGGTGACTGGAGGGACTTGGGGGTTATGCCCTATTACTAATAATCTTAATTACTCCTGGTCCTGTTGTCCTCGTTCCATTCCTTAGGCCCCTCTCTCCCTCCCGGATAGCAACCTTCCTTTGGTGGCTTGGTAGCTCATACGGAATTCTGGGTAGGGACTGGTTATTTACTCCCAGTGGGAGGGGGTAGGAATAAGGGGTCCCAGCATTCCCCTGTTCTTTTTTCTGTCAGGTAGATGGTCATCACCACAAGTAAGGAATGGGACAAGGACAACGGGATCAGGAGTAATGAACATTACCTGTAAGTAATATCTGTTCCAAGCTGCTTTGAGTGGCTGCTTCAATTAGGAATAGTTGTATGAAGCTAAATTTAGAGAAAACAGAAAGTCTGTTCTTCGATTGTTCATCATCGGTATGGTCCAGCACTTGGTGGCTGAATGCATTAGGAGAATCACCCTCTCCTGCGGATAGAGAGAGGAACCTAGGAGTTCAATTTGTTTGGGATCTCTCCTGTCCGCAAGTGGTGATGGTGACTAACGCGTGTTTTTCGCTATTGAGGTCTTTAGGAAAAATCCTTAAAATCTGGCCACTACACATGCAAGACCAGTATCCATTAACTAATCACAGCAAGTCTGGGTCTGCCTCTCTACCTGGTTGAGAGGCTTACATTGTATAAAATGCTATCGCCCACATCTGAAGAAGTCACACTGGCTTCCAGCACAAAAGTGGATCCACTTTAAATGCTTGATGTTGACTTTCAAAGTTTTCTAGGGGAAAGTCCCTCAGTATCTGATGGATAAACTCAGCCACCATCACCCCCAACAGACTACTCCCATTTACGCCTATTACAAATTTTGAAGTTCCAAAGGTGGACACTCCTTTTCAGACCCTTGAACTGTGGAATGAGCTTCTCCCTCTCCTCATGTCACCCCTTCCAGACTGTGGTTTTAAAAACAAATGAAAACTTGGCTATTTCACATTATCCGATATTGCAGTCCTTTGCACCTGGATGCCCTGATGGGCATGTTTAGCGTTATATACACTTTCTTTCTTTCTTTCTTTCTTTCTTTCTTTCTTTCTTTCTTTCTTTCTTTCTTTCTTTCTTTCTTTCTTTCTTTCTTTCTTTCTTTCTTTCTTTTCTTTCTTTCTTTCTTTCATTTCTTCTTTCTTTCTTTCTTTTTTCCTTTCTTTGTTTCCTATATCATGCAGGCTACATACACTAACACGCACAGCCTGCGGTTGGGATGCTAGTGCTTGAGAATGAAATATAAAATGACTTTGGAGTTTCAATGGTGGATCTCTAAATGACACCTCTGCTATTACTTTTGACTAAATGTCTATCCACCTGTGCTGTTATGGTTTCTAATTTGGTGTTAAAAGGTCTACCCCTCATGGTATGGATCACCTGATGGTAGTCTGTTTTGTACCATTTTTGCTTCTTATGTAATACATAATTAGACATATTTTGCTACTGGTTTACAGCTGTGGTTAATTTGTAAAAAAAAGTAAGTACCTGGGCTCTCATTATGAGGCAATTTTCAGCAGCCCATTTCTCTTGTTGGCTGTGCCTAAAACAAAACCAACTACCAACTGTGAAAAAGGGGAGAGGATGTGGCATAATGGCCACAAATGCTGACTTTGGAGGTGGGGTACCAGGTTTGAGTCTTTGTGTTTGCTCAACATCCTATGATTCTGGGCAAATCACTGTATGTCCAGGGCCCATCATAAATGAAGGTGAATGTGTCCTTAACTGGTGCTCATGAAAAGTGCAATTCTTGATGATTAAGTTCAGGTGCTGGGCACCGGACACCAGCAGCTCAAATTAAGCACTGCTTCATAGCAGAAACGTATTTACTTCAAGGGAGGGTGCAAAATTTGAGAAACGTAAATATGAAACCATAGCTAAAACGTGTCGCTTATAAATTATGTTATTTGAGTTAAAGTGATTCTTTTTCTTAAGAAAGCCTAATCCATAAAAACCCCATTAAAAATAAAGCAAACAGATATTGCCCTTTTTTAGGTTGAGCTTTCGAGACGTCTTGTATATACTTTAACATATACTTGTATGTGTATGTACTTTGTAGGCTCTGGAGTCAAGCCCTAGGACCTGTCTGCTTCTGCTTAGGGACTTTTTTTTCTGTTCAACTGCCTCTAACTGTCTAGATAGAAAACAACCAGTAGAGGTCAGTAAAATACCAGAATTGCTTTCTGCTTGTTCAACTGCCTTTATTTAATTGTCTTGATAAAAACGACTAGTAGAGGTCAGTAAAACACCAGAATTGCTTTCTGCTGAGGGACTTTATTTTTTTATGTTTCAGGCAACGGCCTCTGCTTACTTTCTTGATAGAAAATGACCAGCAGAGGTCAGTAAAATGTCATACTCACTTTAACATTCTCTTGTTTCCAGTCCATAGAAATTGCCTTCCACAAGCACTCGTAGACAATAATATTTTTTGCAAATCTTGTATTTTCAGTGATATGATCACCGAAGGCCCTAATTTCATATTAAAAAAGAGATTTGGACCATAGAATTTCCAGCTGAAAGGCAATATTTCTCTCCATGTGTACCCATACTTGGTGTGTTACACAGTTTGGTGCTAAGTTTCCCTTCATGTTAAAGAATAGTAAATGTTTCAGCACCCAGGCTAATGTGCTGAATAGCTAAATACATATAAGGTCCCAAATGCGAGACTGATTGCATTGCAAATGCTTGTTTTATTATGTCATGCAAAACAAAAACAGATAATTTTGACTATAACATTAGATTCATGTTTCTAGGTTAAAACGAATATTCACTTTCTTCATTTCTTGCAAAGGAAAAAGTAAAAATCTGTTTTAATCAGTTTTTCCTCTTTAAATCTTATTTTGATCTGGTGCAAGAACTATTTGCTTTATTCTGTATTACACACGCAGCAAAAATTGTGCAGAAGAACATGCACAGTTTTGCACCTTTGATATGGCCAATGCATAATATCTTTATAGAGCTCGTGTTTTTCCTATATTGTATACATTTGTCGATCTATAATGAAAACATGTCTTCTGAGTAAGATTGAAAACAACTTTGAAAAACACCTCCATAGCTAAAATCCTCGCAATTGTCTGTTATCTGCGGTGATCTTGGGAAATAACAAATGGTGACATTTGCGACTTTATGGACAAAGACATCAAAGATATTTCATGTTTCGGTGGCTAATAAATCTGTTCAATATTGCCATTCATTTTATGGGGAGTGCATGGCCGCAGCAGGGGCTGTGGGATGTTTATAACAACAATCACTTTGCGACCATGTGTCTTTGAAAGCTTGTCCTTACTCAGAGCTGAAGGGCAGACTGGCAGCGCACACACCCGCTTCAATGTCAGAGGACGCGAAAGACATCTCAGTGAGTGATACCTTCTGCATAAATATTAACACGCTATTTAAGGTAATCATTCTCTTCGACCCGGTACCAGAGCACACATTATTTTTTACTGAAATACAGAATCCATTGCTAAATGAGAGTTATATTATCGAATGAACTCATCAAAATCCCCTTGGAGATAAGGTCATTTAATTAAACAAAGTTCAAAAACATCATCGGTTTCGCAATTACTGCAGAAGGCTAAATTTGACAGCCTGGAAATGTAAGCTTTTGCACGGATCTTGTGGCTTTCATTAAGGAGCTGTTAAAGAGGGAGCAAGGAACTTTCAGGGCGTTCCCCAATGCCTACCTCTAATGGCAGCATTGTCATGTTACTGAAACGAAGGTGACATCACATTCCCTTTAAATAACTATTGCATCACTGATACTGAGATAACACTACCTTTGACCCGGAAGTCTATCTATTCCACAGCATTCAAAGATTAAAATCCTGAGGGAACTGCATGATAGTGCTAGAGGGCTGAGCTCCCTGTCCAATTGTATCTGCAACGGACCTTTTTAGGTGCCTAAGGAATAAAAAGGAGTTAACATCATCCACAAATTCAATTTACAGTGTAACCAAATAGGCCACTCAATGAGGAACCAAAGTCAGTAAATGAGATTAAGTATGGGTTTATTACAAATGTAAACCAGACTGATGTTTACAGGTCTCAAAAATATATTGTAAAAGTACAGAATTACTACTCGCAGGCCAAATGATCTAACAAAATTCAGTCTTAATAACATAAAACACACAAGGAATTTGGTGATAGCGATGAAGAAAATTAAAAATAAAATTTGATGATTGGTTTAAGATTTATGGTCCTCTTGCCTAATATGCATGAAGAATTCTAAATCTCCTAAACTAAGCCTGGACTAAAAAAACAGATTGGTGTAACCCTAATCAGATTCTGTAAAGGTAGAAGGTGTCAGCATAGTGGAAATCTATAGACGTTCTCCAATATTAAGTGTATTGTATAGGATAAAGCCACACAACAGAGATATCGCGAATAGGTCTATACACCTCTGAGTCTAAAAGGAAGCTGAAGTGTGATCACCAATTAAACAGCACAAAAGAATTTTCCAAAATCTCACATCTTGTGTCTCATTACTTTCCACCTTCACATGGTAAGACTTCGCAACTACACATGGAACTACTTTCTTTTGGTCTGCTCATCAGAATGTCCTTGGATTCCTCCCATCTCCCGAATCCGCACCAACAGTTTTCCTCCCTCATTAAGGCTTCTCGTCCTTGCCAAAGTGCTCCTCTTGAACCTCACTAGCTCTCACACACAATTGGGTAGATGCATCATTGTTGCCGTTTGCGATTTCTAAATTGCGAAAATTAAGGAATCGCAATTTAGAAATCTCAAACGGCAATGCATGAACAATTCGCATTTATTTTTGCGAATCGGTATTTTTCCTTAATTGCGATTCACAATTTGCGAATCGCAATTAAGGAAAACCCTTCCCAATGATTCCTATGGGCCAAAAGGCATATAGGAATGAATGGGAAGGCAATCACATTTTGCGAATTTCAAATTGCAATTCGCAAAATGTGAATGCAATTTTAAGGGTGCAAGGGGGGTCCAAAGAACCCCTCCCTGCACCCCTGAAATGTAACTTTAAATGCAATTTACACACACACATGCCCCAAGGGCATGTGTGTGTGTAAATTTAAACTTCCAAACATGCAATTTGTGCATATTTGATAGTTTTAGGTAAATTAGCATGAAGTTCAATTTCATGCTATTTTACCCCTTCCAAACTGCGAATTTGCAATTTAAAAATAATCATGCATTGCATTTAAGAAATCTCTAATTGCAATTTCTTAAATGCAATCGCAATTTTAGAAATCGCAACATGGTTGCGATTCCTAAAATTGCGAAATGCATGATGCATTCCAAATTAGTCAATTGCATTCGCAAACGGCCGAACAATGCGATTCGCACCGTTTGCGAATGCAATTCTGTTTGATGCATCTAGGCAAAAGTGCCTTTATCTGTTCTTTAGATCATACAACTGCACCTGCAGATGAGAGAAAAACATAGCAAACCGAGCTAACTTCTCGCTGAAGGTTAATGTGCCAAACATTTCAGTACATGTTTAGATGCATGAATATGGAAATATATACAGTTACAATATGGATACCTAGCACTACTCAGATGAATAAATCATTATAGGAGTTAACATCATTATTCAAATGACACAAATGCAGATTTAAGCGGAAACTGCAATTTGATGCTACAGAAAGGGAAATATTAGTATGCATATTTGTAGAAATGTTGAGATTATACCGTAAATGAACTTTCTGTTGCTGTTCAGTGCACCACATCACCTTAATGATATTAAGTTACACAAATATATGAGGCCATGTGCAAATATATATGTGGTCTGGTCAATCAAAAAAGGGTGGAACCAAAATTATGTTGCTCCAATAGTAAACACTTGACAATATCAGGCACAAATGACAAGCACTTAAAAGGGGCGAGAGCTAAAGGTCTGCTTACTTTAAAAGAATCAGTCAAATGAATTGAGTTACAAGGACCTTAAAACTACCCACACCAGTCGTAAGCAGCAGCTTCCGAATTATAAGTACTGATCCAGAGTTTCTGGGCCCAAGGACTTACCTTCTTTACTGGATCATACACTCTTACTTACTTTCTAACTTGGTCCTCCAATGAACCTTGGTAAGTCGTACTCCGTTGAAAGAGAATTAGCTTAATCAATTTATTGATCAATTCAAATTTCAAAAATATTAGTGCAACCAATGTGGCTACACAATGAGGACCAGGAATCGGTAGCCAAGGGTGTTGATTATAAGTTAGTAATTAAGTTAAATTAAATCTCTCTTAAGACCATACTATATTGGTATAATATAGCAACAGGAAGAGAAAGCCTCTTGAAGAAATTCAGGTGAACAAGTATTAAACAAACAAGAAGCTCTGTTGCTGCAATTCAGAACAATAACATGAGTTTTTGGTGCTCAGAAAATAATTTCATTAGGCCCATTCTATACATTAGCATTCTAAGTCTTCCAAGCACAGACCTGCGCACAGTTCAGAAATCAAATAACACTATAGTATATCAATAAGGATAAGGCACAAGAGTATGGGTAACACTAGCAGTAGCATTTTGGAAGCTCATTCAAGAGTCTTCAATGAGTCAAAAATAAGGGTCAGTCTAAACCCCACTTAGGGAATGTAAGATAGGGGAATGTCTTTAAGAGTCCATTCAAGGAGCAATAGGGTTTAAGGAATGGTTCAGGTTTTAGTCCAAGGATGATTCTGCATAGCTTCTGCAGAAAGGGGTCAGCAAAGGCGTTCAGCATAGAGTCTGCAAGAAAGTTCGAAGTCATGGGCCCACATCAGATAGTGCATACAATAAGTTATAATTGCTAGAGTGCGTTGGCAACACTCCTTTGGTTGCATCATCAATAGAAGTCCATTGTATGTGTTTCAATCTCTCTATTGATTAATATAGTACACACGGCAACATTAGAGAAAAATCTCACACTGGAAATGGGAACACAGTCTTGGTCACACACCTCAGGCTAGAGCATAATAGTCCAGTATTGTTCCAGAAGTTTCTCATGTGCTCGTAGTCAAATTTCTTTCTTAGGCATGTATATATTGCTATTACAAGAAATTTCTCAATTATCAACTAGCAATGTATGAGAGCACCTGCAAGAAAAGCAAGTCAGCAAAATGCAGGAGCCAAGTGAATTATGAAAGGAAATACAGACCTCTAAAGTAAAAATGCTAACTTAAGACATTAAATAAGTGATGCAGATTTAATATGCGTGTGCACATTTAAACATACATGAATACAATATTTCTTTAATTCTTTAAGTTCATGTTGCATAAATCATACAGTAATCAATAAAATGTCACAATAGTGACTGGGAACTATGTTGAAAGTACATACATGAAGCATTAATGGATACATTAAATAACTTTTGTCGTTAGACTTATGCTAAGATAGTACACATATAAGGATCATTTAGAACTAATATCCCTAACAGTTACAAAGACAATATAGGCCACATTTAAAAAATGAGCAATGCTTCAACAGTGAAGTAAAGAGTATGGTTTTTTGAAACAATTACACATTACTAAATTTCATCTTTGCAATGTAGCTTGCGTTGTAACTGTGAATTTTTTAATTGCAATGAATCATATACATTTTATTATTACATGTCAGTCACTTTATTGATCAACATCTAAAGATTATTTCAAAATCAATTTCATCAAATGCATCTCTATTTAGCAAAGACAGTTCCTAAGATAAACATCAAATGCATTTCTTTTGACATGAGTAAATATTATATATGAGAGCTGCTCATTCTACAATAAGGATTCTTCCACAGCAGTGTTGAATGCAACGTGTGCATGAAACATGATATGTAGGGCATGTGCAGCATTTATTCTGTGTGTTAGGTATCATTTGTATGTGGGTTTTAGTGATGGGTAAAGATTTGGCAACTTTTTGCTGCACCAGGAGTAAAAAAATTACAGCATTAGCAGAAAACAGACAAAATTGCATTCGTAGTAAAATCCCTCCTGGCCTGGTTCTAGTTAAGTATGTAATCCTGAAATCTACAATACTGTTCCATAATTGAAAAGAATAATCAGTCAATGTTTATTCTGAAAATACAATTTCCTTCAAATGTACACAAACACAAAATACATAAAAACATAATTCATAATTATTTATTAAACAAATACTAACTCTGTATATAACCAGGGGTGGTTGGCAAATTCCACTCCGCCATCGGAGTTCGCAGAGTTTTGCCACTCCGCGCTATGTGAGTATAATGGAGTGCTGGCAATATTCCGCCCAGTGCCATGTGGCAGAGTTTTTTCTCATGTGCAGCTGTGCAATGTTAAGTTGCCAAGCGAGAATTTGCATCCGCTAGCATGATTTTCAGGCACTAGAACGCCTCCCGGAGAAATTTTCTCAACTCAGGCAGTCGCTGCAGATCGTGACCATTAAAATTGAGAAAGCTGTCTTTTGAGTCAAAAATCTACTCGAGCAGCAGAAAGAAGCAGCACCCTCTGGTACACTGTGTGGTGCCATTCACGCTAATTTTATAGCACATAGCAAACTCCCAGGCAATAAAAATCAGCATGAGCAGCAAAACATGCTGAATTTCGCCCAGTCATGGAACTCTGCGGAATCTCTCTGAATTTGTATGCAACTCAGCAGAATTCCTTGAAGTAAAACTGTACGAGCTCAGCCCACCACTGCATATAAGCCTAAAATTCACCTCCGCCTTGAAACTAGTTACACTTACTGTTTGATAAAATTTAACCCAAACACCCCATCCTGGAGTAATCTTGAGGAATCAATCATATTTGTGCTTGTTTATATTACATCAAACGTATATCAACAGTTTCCTTTTCTGAGGTCAACATGCCATAATGAGTGATGCAGTATCCAAATTTAATATGCTCTGGGTTTGCAAAGAGCTTATTTTCTAGCTCAACTTCATATTCCAACAGTGGCTTAAATCAAAGTCTCATCAATGCTGAGTATGAAGGGCAGTAAACATGCATTTCATCTTCTGTACTAAAAGTGGCACAATGGCACTATTTAGAAGTGCCCTCTTGACATTTAGTTGTAATAGAAGCGAAAATGTGCATACATGGAAGACATTACAATTATATATTTCCCATTACATAGTTAAGTAGTTGCTAAGGAACTGCAGAGGTTGAGGTAAAAGAGTTCTACCTTTCAAATCCCCTATTGATTGTTTGGCACAGGGGTCCAAACCAGACCAAAACGGCTAAATGCCCAATTCAACTTTAGTTTGTTTTACAAGGGGCAGCAAGTGAGCAGTATCTGCTGTATCCTGTTGCAGAAACACGTGTAAGGCGGTTTGATATATGGTGGCTGAGAGTTAGCCCATATCCTAACACACAGAAAAGTAGGGTTATTGGCTGGCTCCTGATACACTTATCACCACTAAATCCATCCCTAGAGTATTAATTGGGATTGTTTGGGGTACAATACATATCTTTCAAAAACATGTTACACCATTATTAGAATCATTAGGTCTAAGAGGCACCACAGTTCCCCTCTCATACAGAAACCATGCAGTAATCTTGTCAACATTAAGCCTGGGTGTAATTCACTGAGTTTTGCTACGTGGTACTCCGCAGAGTTACAAAAAAAACTTTGTGAAGTACCGCAAGTGGCGGAGTGTAGTGTAAACTGCTGTTTGCACTGGTCTTTCTGCAGCTCGGGTAGAAATTCTACCCAAGCGGTAGCTCGCGCCCGCGAACTTACTTTTCGCGAGCAGGGAAATAATCTGCTGCACTATGCGAAGCAGAGTTCTCTGCACTCTGCAAAGTGCAGAAAACTCAGCAAACTCCGAGAATGGAGCGTAGTTCATCGCCCAGGCCTAGTCAACATGGGACACAACAATCCTAGTTTATAACAATAAGCACGAAGGATAACGCCACCCTTATTAATTATGGTCACATTCTTCTCAATCTGACAATGCAATACCCCATCTATCAGATCCCATTTAGGGGGACACAGGGAACATAGGGACTGATGTCCCTAGGGGAAAGACCAACTTTTTCAGCACTTTACTCTCAGGGTAGTGAGGGATAGGCATCTTCGGCAGGTAGTGTTAAGGCAGACCAGATCAGATTTCATCAATCAACCAGGAGAGCCAATAAAGTGACTACCCACCAAAGTGTTTAACCTAGCAATAAAGAAAAGTATGTTAATCACACAGTCATATTAAATACTACACACTTCAAGACTCATGTAAGAGTCAGTGTCTCTAGATTCTGCACCTACCCCACTCCTTCTTTGTCACTTTCTCAGGCTCCATCTCTTAGTTCTGTTTTCCCCTTTGCTTTAGGGGTAATCCAGAGAAGCATGAATCAGGCTCAGGTGTTGTTAAATCACCTCCAGTTTATGTGCAATCAGTCTAGAGATTTAACTCTTCATGGAATGGAAGAGTTTTATCATGGTCTTTCAAGGGCCACCTTATACTCTGACAGTGCTCTCGCACACTGGCAATAGCTGCAGTACACCGTCATTCTCCGGTGGGGCTGTGTGCAGGCTTCATTCTGTAATGTCCCTCCACACTCTTTCTTTCATGGTCATGGCAGCCTGCATGCAGTGCTTTCACTGTGACTGGTGCAGGCTGTCCACTGATTATCATCAGTCCCCATCTAGACTGTAGGTAAGTGCAGTCCTAATTATTAATGTGTTCTGAAATGTATTGTTTTGTGAAGCTCTGTATTAACTGTGAAAAGACCTAAATCTGTCTATTTTCTTTAAATATTTTTCAGGTATATGGGTTCCTGGTGGTTTTGGATTGTCAGTGCTACTAATGCACTAATCAGCTGCTTAATGCCTTGACAGAGCTGATGTGCTGAATCTGGAATTACTCCATCAGCAGTTAAGGGTCAGCAGATAAGGACTTTAGCTGAAAGCTTGCTCTTTATTGTTGATGAAAGTTGCAGTAATGTACTGTGAGTGGTTGGGGTTTACATTCCACCTAGGTCTCAAAGTCCGACAAGATTTGTTCAAATATTATTTGTTATGAATCTGATGTGATGGAAATTAATTGGAGTAAATAACAAGGTACCATATTTTTAAGGCTTGTGAGAAACAAGCCCCACGCCACCTTACTTTAGACACACTGCACCAAGAAAATCCAAGCACAGCCAAAGCAAGCAATACACTTACTATGAGCCTATGCATTTCTTCTTGTTTTTCCTCAAAAATGAAGCTCTTCTTTCTTGCTTCTTTAGAATTAGTCCAAATGAAGAACACATTGTGCAGTTTTCCCAAGCCAATGTATTGTAGTAGCCAGACAGACATCATGTTATTGGGAACAACTGGCCTATATGAATAACAAATCTACAAGTATATGGGAAGTGCCCCTTAGAAAGACGAATGTTGTTGAGACAAAAGGACCTGAATCGATAAATGAAGAACATAATGAAGAAGATGTCTTTGTCTGAATGAGCAGCCTGTCACTTATAGCATGTGTTCAGGACCAGTGGCAACCTCTACTTGGTACACGGGGAAGGGAAATTTAATGATCATCCCAAAGTATCCAGAAGCATTCCTTCAGGAAAATCACTTGAGGTAGGATAGTCACAAAAAAACAAGGTACCATCACATCTATGTTCAGCAAGCATGCACCATTTAGGTATGGCACTAAAAAAAAGGGGGAAGGGAGGACAAGGAGCTAGATAGAGTTCCATGGCTCGTGCTCCTGAATGTAAAGTCATCACTACAGAGAGTCACGGTTCCTAGGAAAAAAGCAAGACAAAAGTGAAGGGGGGATTAGTCGTTCCTATACGAAGGTAAGAAGGAACTTTACTTGATGCCCTGTCACACCCGAAGGATTTAATGCTTCATCATGGGGCGGTGCTCTTCATTGGGCCGGCACTGCATGCCCTACAGGTCCTCTGAAGGGTCACTTTATCGGAGATCTTTTTAGGAATCTCACCATATGGTGTGTACGGTTCTGCGTGCAAGGGTACGTGAAGTGGAGATGTTAAAAGGTGACTAGAGGGGATGAGGCAAATTAATTTAATGGGAAAAACCCTCGGTCATCAATGAAAAACCAAAAGGTTGTGTGCTGCTCGAGAGTGTTGATGGCTCGCAGTGGCTAGACAAGTGCAAAGTCCTTTGTAGATGGGGATAGGGACAACATGTGTCACACTGTGCTATGGTCTCAGGAGGATATCCATCGCGCTTCTTCAAGAATGACAACAAGACCAGTCAAAGCCAGTATCAGTGAATACAAAAGTAATATCCACTGCTGCACTACAAAATGTGCAATCATTTCATTGAAAAAACATACACTGCAGACCAATTTACATGGACCATCCTGGAGTCTAACGCCTCCTGGAGCACCACCGCTCTATTTTGGAAAGAAAGGCGCTGGGTATGTCCATCTTCGCTCCAACATCAATGGGCTTAATGATGAGATACCTTGGATAGAGCTGCAGAACTAATCCATACTGTACACACTATTAGTACCCGGGTTTGTCACCCACAGTTGTGACTAGCTCGGAAGAGCCTCCTATAAGCATCCACCCTACCCCGCACACCCTCCTTTGAGGAATCATCTTTCAATGATCCGTAATAACAACACCTTCCACACTCTTTGTCCAACCTATGCTCTTGGCCTCTAACTCAGTTACTATGCATCTCAGGAAGCCTGTAGCACAAGCTGCAGTAGTGAAATTGATGTTTGAAACATCCCTGCACCATGTGGCAGACACCTAATGGTGCCTGCCACATGGTGCAGGGATGTTTAGGGGGCACTATAAGTCCCCCAGGCTCCATAGCGGAGGACCAGGGCCAATGTCTCTTTCCAACAGCCTTTTTGTGTCAGAAAGGCCGATATGGAATGGTTGTCAGATGATTATGTTGTCATTCTGATGCACTGCTGGACTCCTTCAGTCCTTCTGAAGCACCTTGGATGGTCCCTCTGCCCGCCACATTTGAATGCAGCGGTTGGACTGCAGGGGCAGATGTCTGTGGCTTCGACACCGATATGCCGTTGGTGTCAGACCCACTGACATCATAATCAGCCCCATTATTTGAAATTACACATAATTATGCAAAATGCATATCTTTCATTTAGAGGTTCTGATGCATTTGTGGTACATGTTTATACTGAATGGCATGTTTGCTGTATATTTTACCACAAATGTCTCTTAACTGTCCAATGCCCAATGCAGTGCAATAGTGTAATTTCAAACATTTCCCTAACAAGCATTATATGAAATTCCTTAAATTATGGGAATTAAGCCAGTGTATTTAGATACATGACTTAGCATAAAATTGCTAGGTTACATAGTAATCATTCAACAAAAACAATACCCCCAAGGATGATAATATTATACAAGTAGACGTTAGGTATTACAAATAGTAGGGATCTGCATTTTAAAATGCTTGGGGTTTTTAAAATGTTCATCTTATTCTGTAATTTACCTGTTGAGATTGCTATACATTTTCCACTATTCTGATACCTCAGGATTGTGTGGTAATTGTACGTCATCAATAACCTATTATTATAAACCCCAGGAGTTGTGTATGTCTACTGTTTTTATGGGCGAGGGTGAGAGCTGCGCATCTACAAAGCTGGTGTTCATAATCCTCCTCAGAGATATGAGAGGTAATCCCACACTCCTGCTGCAGATATCTAAGTGCTTAACAGATACAAAGGATTGCCCCTCATTATGTGCACCATAATTAACTCTTTGGGGCTGATTTAATTGGGCGGATGGCCTGTTGTTTCGCCAGGGAGACAGAGAAACTACACTGTTATAGAGGTTCCTGTTGATGCATTTTTCTGCTTCAACAGGACAGATCCCAAAACATGATTTTCTTGTTTAAAATAACAAACTCAAAGATACATTTGCCATAGGAGTCCTCTGCCATGTGAGGGGAGCATTTAGCAGCTTTCACTGCTCCTGCTGACTTGTAAATCTGCCTATTTAAATAAGTTGGGCCGAATATCAGGTCAGCCTTTTATTCCATAGGGCCGTCATAGGGGAAAAGTCATGGCGGAGACAGAGTTTATTTCTGGGTGGAACTTAGGACTCCTCTGTTATTAGTCCTAAGGTCCACCCACAATTCAAGTTGGTGTCAGGACTGCTTTGTTGGTGGCAAGGATACTCTGTTGCTGTTGCCGATTTCATTCTGCCAATGTTGCTGCTTTCATTCTTTTTTTTTTTTTTTTTTTTTTTTTGGGAAAACCTTTATTGTACAAAGAAAGCTCACAAATACGGGCCTACAACCCACGAGGGCTGGCCACCACATGGTAGATAACGTAACAAAAGAAAAACAAATTCTCAACAGGATATGTCACCAGGAGCACAGGAGAAACAAACAAAAGGCATCGAGCAACCAGCAAGAACAGGACAATAAAAGGTTAATTTTCTAATGCGGGGTGGGGAAACAGAAGAATCATGGGCCGTGCAAAAAACAACCAGGGAGGGGCCATGGCAAGCCGCCATCTTACGATCACAGAATGACAAAAGAGGCCATACAAACATAGCTATCAAAGAGTATAAACATAATCGGAATATAAAGAAACGACAATGGCATCAATCAAACCGCACCTACCCGTCGCCGCCCCCACCCAAATTGAGGAGACATGATCAAAAAGGCCCACATAATAAAAGACAATACGATACGCACCCCAACAAAAGTAAAAGGACCCCCATAAAGGAGGAAAAAGGGGAAAGGGAAAAAGGGAACGAAAGAAGGGACTCCCACCAAACCACGCACCCCCAGGAGTGAAAGCAGGATAATAGAGTCCGGCAAGCGACATAGCAAAAATCGATACCGAATTACCCAGCGAGCCACAATCAGATACACACCGGAATAGGAGAGTCACAGAAACTCCCCAGGGGGATACAGGAGGAGACGGAGTCCCGAAAAAAGTGAACACACAAGAGCCATAGAACAAAAAAAGAGGAAATAAGGGAGGAAAAAGACCCCCCAATACGGACAGACCCCCCCAACCCACCCCTAAAGCCCACCCTGCACCCCTGCAGAAGGCTACGGCCTACCCCCCCGCAGCGTGCCTGTCGCCCTAATTAGAACCCGAAATATAGCGGAGCAAAGTTAAGTCGGAAACAAAAGACAAAAATGGGAAGGGAAGAGAAGGAAACGAGGGATGGGAAACACACACAGACATACACGGGGGAGGGCCGGGAGACAGGAGTAAACGCACCCAGCCACCCGCCTGAGTCGGGGAGCCAAGTCCCCGGGAAGCCAAAGAACATCGGGTTAAAGTCCAGGGGCACCAGTCAATCACACAGAACCATACCGGGACAGGTTGACCATCCAAATCAGTGCAAGACTACCGCACACAGATGCCAATATACATCAGCCCTGTCCTTGTTTGTCCAAAGTGGAAACGGTCCGATCCAGCGAGGACCAGGTTACGAAGAACAGGAGACAGACAGCAGGAAGATCCAACGGCAGTCCGGAAAAGGCACGTAAAGTGGAACACGGAAGATCCAGGAAAGTCACGAAGTGTAGCAAACGATGCAGGCACAAGTCCAAGGATATGTCCAGAAGAACCGACCCATCTGGGCCAGCACAGGAGACATCGCCGGGCAGCAGCGACCGAAAGGAAGCGGGGGAGTCATGAAGGCCAGGCCAAGCAAAATCCAGCTCCCGGGCCTGAGAAAAAGAAGGTAGCGCAGGAGGAGGGGGCGCCATCAAGTTCCGTACAGCAGCAGACGCGGTCGGAGCCGGGGCCAATTCCGCCAGGATAATTCCAGCCGCACCCCGCGGCGGCACAATCACATCTGGCCGTGGGGGACTCCGGAGGCCCGCCGTGAGGAACCATCTCCGAAGCTAGGACAGGCTCGGTCACACAGAGCCGCCAGGAGAGCAGGGTGTCCAGTACCTCCTTAAGTGTAGGAAAACCTTTACAGTATCCGGCACCCGGGCCATGCGGCGGGCCTCCAGCGCTCGCCCAGGCCCGGTCAAGACACCCGGGGTCGGTCGCCATTTTGAGAGTCCGACAAGGCAGCGCGGCTGTAAATCTCCGCCGGGGCGGCAGCAAGGCAAACAAAGTCCCGCCAACCGGCAACAGAGCACCCCGGGCAGGAAGGGGGGCCACCAGAAGAGAGGGACTCGCCGGCCACCCAATGCCGCCGGTCCCGTTCTCCGAGTCCGGGCGGCAAAATCAAAATGGCCGGACCGGAGAACAAAGGGAGAGCAAGCCGGACACACGAGGAGCTCCGACCACGGAAGGCAGCGCCTCCACCATAGGCCTCCTCCCCACGGGAATCGGCCAGGAAGGACCTCCGGCCCACACGAACAACGGCCTTCCGACCACCTCCTCCGCGCCCCGGAGGATAGATCCGCAGGCTCCGTCCGGCCCGGGAGCCGGCAAGAAGATCCAGGCCAGTCCGCCTCCGACACCCCAACACAATCGGGGGCACTGCACCGGATCCACAGCAGCCAGGATAACCGGAACAAGAGGTAAGTGCCTGCAAGGCGTCGTAGCACTACCACTCAGCAAACAGGGCTTCCCGGGGCAGGATTACAGCAGGATAAATGTGAAAACACAGGCGGGCGAACGGAGCCGAGCTAAAGCGCGGCCATCTCGGTCGCGAGCTAGGCTCCTCCCCGCTGCTTTCATTCTTGACAGTAAGGGTACTCTGTCGCTCTCACGACAGAGTATTCTTACCACCAAAAATAAAATCAGGCCCTTTGCAAGAAAAGACTGGAGAATCAGAGGATACTGAGTTAGCGGAGCGGAGGTAGAATTTTGCGAATTTTTTACCCAGCCCTTACTGGCCATTGGACAGCAAGGACATTCCCATTAAATGGGTGTGGATTAGTACTAGTGGTCAGAGTAGACCAGTTTGCTTGGGAAAGGTGCTACTATGCGCGCTATGCTGCAGAGAATTTAAGCGTGCAGCGCTTACTACTATTTTAAAATTTACCGCTTCTTCTATTTTGGTTATTTTAATTTTGTTTTCCCCTGATTTTGAACATAACCACTGTGCCCACACTCTTGCACTATAATCTGTGCCCTCACCGCGTTTAGCGCGGAGTTTGTTGTCCTCTGTGCTGCCTGCTCGTGGCGCTTGGCCGCCATCTTGGGGGTGGCTAGTGTTGAACGCACCATTTGCCTGAGCGCTCTAGCGCTTCTCAGGAGTCCAGGTGAGCTGGTACTTAAGGCGAGCACTTTAGTTGCTCGGCCTTGGGAAAGGTGCTACTATGCGCGCTATGCTGCAGAGAATTTAAGCGTGCAGCGCTTACTACTATTTTAAAATTTACCGCTTCTTCTATTTTGGTTATTTTAATTTTGTTTTCCCCTGATTTTAAACATAACCACTGGGCCCACACTCTTGCACTATAATCTGTGCCCTCACCGCATTTAGCGCGGAGTTTGTTGTCCTCTGTGCTGCCTGCTCGTGGCGCTTGGCCGCCATCTTGGGGGTGGCTAGTGTTGAACGCGCCATTTGCCTGAGCGCTCTAGCGCTTCTCAGGAGTCCAGGTGAGCTGGTACTTAAGGCGAGCACTTTAGTTGCTCGGCCTTGGGAAAGGTGCTACTATGCGCGCTATGCTGCAGAGAATTTGAGCGTGCAGCGCTTACTACTATTTTAAAATTTACCGCTTCTTCTATTTTGGTTATTTTAATTTTGTTTTCCCCTGATTTTAAACATAACCACTGTGCCCACACTCTTGCACTATAATCTGTGCCCTCACCACGTTTAGCGCGGTGTTTGTTGTCCTCTGTGCTGCCTGCTCGTAGCGCTTGGCCGCCATCTTGGGGGTGGCTAGTGTTGAACGCGCCATTTGCCTGAGCGCTCTAGCGCTTCTCAGGAGTCCAGGTGAGCTGGTACTTAAAGCTCACACCGCTCGCGCAGCTGTGACGCGCAGCGGCAGTGCCTGACTCGCGCCTGAGTCAAGCCAGAGTCTGCCCGTCTGCGCCCGTCCGCGCTAAGGACGCGCGGGACGTCGCGGGTTTCTCCTGGCAATACCCTTTGGGTGGTAGGATGATCGTATACTCCAGTGTTTCGCTCTGGGCAATTGGGAAATCTCTCCCTCGGTGCACTTTTGCACCGCACCACCCATTGTGTGGCCCCTTTCAGTGTGCCTGTAAGAGGTGGTCGCTGGACCTGCCAGTAGGTATACGAGATTATGTTACCCCCCTTGTTTCACGAGCACGCATTTGCGTGCCCCCGGTGACTAGGGGTTTGGTCCATGGTCTTCGGATCCTAAATCTCAACACCAGATCTCTGGTAAAACACCATCTGTCCATTGCAGACCTTATTACGGATGAGCTGCCAGATCGGTTTGTCATCACTGAAACCTGGCTTCAGGACACTGATACCGCCATAATCAATCTAGCCTGTCCTCCCGGTTATTCTCTCTTTACATGTAATCGCCGGTCTAGAGGTGGAGGCATCGCCTTGGTTATTAAATCTACTTATGCGTGCAACTGGACGGGTCTGCAGATTGCTGGGTGCGAAAGCGCCCTCTTTAAGATCATCATCAGCCCCCAGTTCTCGTTATCAGGGATGGTCGTCTATCGCCCCCCAGGCAGTGATGTTGCTTTTAGTGGTGCTTTCCCGGAGGCGGTGAGCACGCTGGCGAATGGTTGTGCCAATTTTTCTAACCTAGGTGACCTGAACCTCCACTTTGACAGGCAAGAGACTGTGGCTATCAGTGGTTTTTTGGCGGATCTGGAGGCCCTGCAGTTGATCCAACTTGTCTCCCAACCCACACATCTGGCTGGTCACATTTTGGATCCGTTTTTTACCAACTTAACGGATGCCCAAGTCTCGGCTGTTTCTCCTGTGGCATGGACTGACCACTTCCTGGTGTCCGTCTGGCTACCCCTTCCTATAACCCCTATTATTCCACCTTCCAAGTGGATTCCACGCCGCCACTGGAACAAGCTTAGGCTAGAGGACCTCCACTACATCATGGCTGAAGAGCCATTAGGCCCTCTGCTTAATGCTACCTCGGGTTATGATCTGTTCTGTAACTGGATTACCAAGGCGCTTGACGCTCTGGTACCTATCATCTCCAGTAAATCCAGTTCCCGGCAGGCGAGCCCTTGGTATGACAGTGCTCTTCGCGTTTTGAAGGGCTCCTGTAGACGGGCAGAAAGGGAGTGGCGTAAGACGTACGACGCCGTTAAAAAAACTGCGTATTTGGCTTCTGTCAAGCTCTACCATCGAGCCATATGCAGAACTCGGGCGGCGTTCTACGCGACAGAATTCCGTAGCAGCCTCAATCCATCTAAGACCATCTATAAAACTATTAAAGATTTTTTTTTTGTTTTGAAGACCTTTATTTGCATCATTAGGATAAACATATGCAGGCCTAAAACCAATCCGGCCGGCCACAAGTCAAAGACGATCAAAAATCAAAATAAGCGACACAAGACCAGTTGGCAGGCAAGCGAACATAATTAAACATTGCTAGAGATGGGATAAGCGGCAATAACGGCCCAATATCAGGATCAATGAGGTCTATTTTATGATAAGGGGACAAGGCTCATGACTGACTCACAAATACGGGATAACCCAGAAACAGGAATACACCCATGCTGAGACGAGAGGAGGGGGGGGGGATTTTGGGGGGGGAGGAGGATGTAAGGGCACGAGTCGATCGCAGCACAAAATAAACGTAAAACACAGTGGAGGAGCATACAAGTGCTACCAAGATCTTATGTCCCCCACCCAATAACACGCTAACAGAGGCAAGGGGAACGGATAAACTGTACGAACCGAACCCACTTCTAACAATACGAGCCTGGGGAAAAAGGGGAGGGGGGAGAAAGGGGGGGGGGAAAGGGGATAGAGAAAGGAAAGGGGGGAAAAATAGGGGGGGAAACAAAGGGGAGGAAACCAAAAAGGGGGGGGACAGAAAGGGGGGGAAAAGAAGGAGAAAGAACAAAATAAAGAAATATAAAAGGAGAAACACAATCGTGCAAGATGGGCGCCACCCCGGGCCAGGCAACCCGCGGCTAATAGTACAGAAGAAAGTGGAGAGCTGGCAAATAGAAGGGTATGGCAGTCGCTACGAAGCATCGAAACCGATAAAAGTGGCATAGCAACAGACCCCAACCCGCTCATGCCTGAGAAGCGAGGACAGAAGCGGCACCGCTAGAAAGGGATAGAAAAGGGCCATAGAACCAAAAGAAAACATCTGAAAGACCCCGCCCACCCGTCCCACCCCGCACCCCTGCAGAAGGCTACGGCCTACCCTCCAAACAGCGTGCCTGTCGCCCTAATCCGAAACCCGAAATATAGTGAAAAAAGAAAGTAGAGGAAGAAGACAAAAAGAGAAGGAGAGGAAATACAAAACAAAAATAAATGTGAGGGAGGAGCCAAAGGATATGAGCAAACACATTCGGCCGCGACCCTCCCCCGACCAACGAATGAATAAGCATCAAGTCAATACTACAACTTCACATACAGCAAAAATCACAGGGAGGGGGAGGAGGAAGAGAGTGTAACGATTCACTGTGTCAGGGAGTACATACCTCAGTGCAACGGGCAAATAAACCAGCAAACTATCATGTCGTACAACTCACCCCCAACCCTTCCTAACCACGAAACCAACCCAGTAAAGGAGAATGTGGGGCGGACCACCCAGCACAAAATAATCATAATGTTGTCCAGAGTCACGGCAGTGAAATAAATCAGGGAGAGCCTTCGTACGGAGGGAACACAAAAAGTCAATAAAGCAAGTCAATTGTAGTAGCAACGACAGGGCAAGCAAAGGCAAGCCGGAGTCCAGATGCGCAATTCGACAATACAAAGGTGCACCTCCAGGACAAAAGTTCGAATCCAACGAAGCGGGATCAAACAGCGGCCCACCATAAGTCCCAGGTACCCCGGAAGGAGCAAATCTCCGCGGCGTGTGGAAGTCCTCAAAATCCAGGCGGTGAAGAGGCGGAGGGTCAAAAGTCACCGGCCCATCAATCGGCCGAAGAATAATAACAGCAACTCCTGGCGCAGCTGAAGGTTGCGAGCGCCCGATGGGGGGGGGTCCCCTCCGAACAGTGGCAGGCCCCGCAGGCGAGAGCCAGGCGCGGGGTTCAGGGCCGCCGGACAGGACAAAGGCGAAGGGACCCCTTCACACGGTCAGCCCCCAACACATCTCGTCCCCCTCCAGCCGCACAGCCCAGTCGTCGGGCCGGTTCAGGATCTCCGGGGCACACGCATAATGGTTCCCACCAGTGGCTCACTTTCGCGGCCGGGGCCGGCAATCTCTTCTCCACCGGTCGGGTCCCGCAGGCGAGGTCCCGGTCTCGGGTGCCCGGAGGCCTCAATCTCACCGAGGGCACAGCTGCGGACCCACAGCACACAGGAACCTCCGGACCAGACGGTGAGTAAGAGTGGATCTTTAAAGTTCAAATTCTGTATTGAAGTATCGCAGCAGTGCAGGATATATTGCAGGATAGTCGAGGTTAGCCGGAGGGCCGACGGAGCCGAGCTAAAAGGCGGCCATTCCGTCCTCGAGCTAGGCTCCTCCCCAACTATTAAAGATTTGATGGCCAAGAGAGTTGCCCCGCAAGTGGACAGTTCCATTTCCCACTGTGAAACTTTAGCCGCTTATTTCCTGGACAAAGTTAAGAACATCTACCAGTCGTTCCCTAGTACGACGCTGTCCTTGATCCCCTCGAAAGGCTCCAGTAGCTGTCCGTCGCTGCACTCTCTCCCCGCTCTATCTGGGGATGAGTTTGCCAAGTGGGCACAGCGAGTCAAATCTGGTTCGCCTGCGGACCCTTTAAGATCTGCCCTTTTCAGGGACCCTTCTTTTCAGGGGCGCACGATAGTGTGCTCACTGATCAATCTCTCCCTGACCTCAGGCATCGTTCCCGCCAAGTGGAAGCAAGCGGTGGTTTCCCCGATCCTGAAAAATCATCCCTGGATCCTTTAAAACCAGAAAACTACCGCCCTATTTCTTTGCTTCCCTGGCCGGCCAAAGTTATGGAGGCCCACGTCAATCTGACCCTCGCTGAGCATATGACCCGGGCCAATGTCCTCGATCCCAATCAGAATGGGTTCCGTGCTGGTCACAGCACGGAGACGGCCCTTCTGGCAATGGTAGAACATCTGCGGACGGTGTTGGATGCAGGTCAAACGGCAGCGCTCATTCTATTAGACCTTAGCGCTGCCTTTGACACCGTGTCCCATCGCATCCTTCTACACCGCCTGGAGGACATTGGCGTCTGTGGCTCTGCTCTGCAGTGGTTCCGCTCCTTCCTCAGCGATCGCTCCTTCTGCGTTGCCACCCCTCCTTTTCAGTCCAAGTACCACCCTTTGGACCTGGGGGTTCCCCAGGGCTCCTCGCTGAGTCCCACGCTTTTCAACCTGTACGTGCAACCGCTGGCTGAAGTCGCCAGGCAGTGGGGCCTAACCATGGTCTCTTATGCCGACGACACGCAGCTAGCGGTTACGATCAGCGGGGATGCCGAGCAGGATGCCCCCAGGTTTCGAAATGGGCTGAGAGAGGTGGCCAGCTGGATGAATAACAACTGTCTCCAGCTGAACGCGAAAAAAACTGAGGTAATGATCGTTGGAAGAGATGCGGACCGCTGGGGGGACAGTTGGTGGCCGCCTGAGCTGGGGCCGGCCCCTTTACCAGTGTTGGGACTCAGAAACCTGGGGGTGTGGCTTGATCATACTCTCTGTTTTACGACCCACACTATGAGAGTGGCGGCAAGCTGTTTTGGGGTCCTACGCGGGTTAAGACCGGTGCTCAAATTTTTTGACGCCCCGACAAGACAGCTGGTCATCCAAGCGATGATTATTTCTCGGTTGGACTACGCTAGTTCGCTCGTTCTTGGAGCAAACCAAGCGGAGATCCACCGTCTACAACGGGTACAGAATGCAGCAGCGAGGGCGGTGGTCGGTTTGCCTCGGACCTGTCCTACCTCTAATACTCTACGGTCCTTGCATTGGCTACCGATTAAAAGTAGAATTCACTTTAAAGCTCTTAGTCTGGCTTTTAAAATTTTACATAGGTCGGCACCAGAGATACTTAACAATCTTGTATCTCCCTATGTCCCGACTCGCCCTCTCAGATCTCTTGGTCAATCCCTGGTGGTTGTCCCACGTTTTAGACTCAGCCGGATGGGCGGACGTTCCTTTCGCGTGAGAGCTGCGATTCTCTGGAACGCTCTTCCTTTAGAAATCCGCCTGCTAGATGATTTATTAGCATTTCGTAGGGCCCTGAAAACCTTTTTGTTTTAAATTCTTGCTTTTTTCTTTTTCCTGTTTTAGTGTTGTGTTGTGTCCACCTTTCCCTGCGCCAGGACGCTCCTTTGCTGGAGCATCTGTGCGCAATAAAAATGACAATAACATAACATAACATAACATAACATAACATAACATAACATAACAGTTATAAACTAATGAAGTATTTTATTCCTGAAATGAACTAAAAACCTCATATTAAGCAGGACTATTTACAAAGAAAGTTAAGATTGATTCTCCATCCCAATATGATAGATGTTGTATATTGAAGTGAATTTGACATATATTGAACACTTAAACATGCTTGAAGGGAAGATGCAACATGTATTACAAAGAGTACAGTTAGGACCACCTCCAATGGCAAGGAAAACAGGGTCAGTGCTAGCTACATACACTCCACACCCAGAATAAGACCATTTCTCCAGAGAGATGCTCACTGAAGATATAAATATATAGATACATTTAGGCAGTGTTTACTACATCATCACGGTACTAGAAGAGTAGGAGTTGTGGAAACACCTACAGAAATACAAGCTGCGGCTATTAATCCACAGATGATAGGTGCTATAATGGGGCATTACACAACCAAATGACATGAAATAGCATTTTGATTAACAAGAAATGTTACCAATTAGAGGCTGTATTTACCCATTCAACTTCACAGAGTATTATATAAAGTATTGAATATGTGTTTTCTGGTGGGTATGGTACCATATGTCCAACAGAGGTAATCATGGGGTAGTGTGTTTGCTACCTTATGCATGACTAAGAATAGCATGCCTTCAATTGTGATATTGCCATAAGTATTAAAATTAAAATAAATAGGAAAATCATAGAGCTTCAGCTGCTGTAGATTTAGGGATGAAGGTTATAAGTAATATAGACACAAATATTTCTTGGTAATATTTGAAGTGATGAAACATGATTGACTATTCATCAAAGATACACTGCTACTCTACAAATCAAAAAGAGGCGGAGTGGCCAAAACAAGTCTTTGGGGCTGATTTAATTGGGCGGATGGCCTGTTGTTTCCCTTAAGTCTCCAAGGGAAGATGTACCTTAAGGTGAGACTGCAGAGACCCCATTTAAAAAAAACTAGAGTAGAGAATGAAAATCTTTTAAATGAAATGAAACCAGAGGCATAACATTCTAGAGGGGAGAGTCCAAATTTTTGGGCTGGAATTAAAAAATATCTCAATTTTATTGTAAAGATGAAGAGGAGGGAGGATATAAACTGAGTACAGAGAGAAATACGAGTTCCAGAGATGTACCAATCCTCTGATAAGTGCTATTATTTACAGGATTGTGGCATTCAAAAAACAAGCAAGGTTACCTGATCTTCTCCAGCACCTGACAGGGAACAGCCTATTAGCAGGGAGTGTCAGACATCCTACAGCCAAAACCCATAAAACTTACTTTTCTGAAGAAAAGGGTAGCCGCAACAAAAAAACAAGATGCATCACAAAAAGGGAGTTCTTCTGAGGAACAGAGCATAGGTGGTGGCGGTACTAGTCAGGTTAGAGGAAATAACTAAAGCCCACCAGAAGCTCAAACCCCACCTGATCATAAAAGTAGAAATGCCTGACATGCATCTAAATGGACCTAACTTTATCTAGTTTTTTTTTTTATTATTATTATTTTTTTTTTGTTCAAATACAAATTGAAGGTGGTATTAAGCTAACAACCTCTCTAACTTTTTGTACTCATATTATAATACTAGTGGAAGAAGATTGGCTGCCACTTATTATAATTGAGTCTCTTTTAGAGGAGGATGCTCTAACAGGAGCATTTTCTTCGCTAGTACCCCAGCCTCTTAGGGACCAGTATGCCACAAAATAGGCCCTACAACTTGCTCCTGCATTATCTAAAAGCCCAGTAGGTTAGGATAACGATGCAACACCATGCAGGAATCCTTTCAGAGATGAACCACAGGTTTATAAATGTATCAAATAAATTGAGAAACTGAATAAGATATTAAATGAACTAGGGGTTAATTACACTATCAGGAAATAGGGATCAGGAATTCCATGCTCATCAACAATGATCACTCCTGTTTACCCAGTTTCAAAGCATGATAAATCTTGATGAATTGCATTAGGCTATATCAATTCAAATTTACATTGGAAAACATACACAAAGTACAGGATTAAGGACGCAGTTCATACACAAAAAATAGAAATGCACTTTATAGAAATTGAGGTTTATACACAAAGACTAGGACCAAAATCGAAATATGTAACTTCCTTTACCATAGTAGGAATTCAGGGGTATATTATCAAGGGGGTTTATCTCCGCTTTTTTGGCTTTAAAAGCCAAGAAAGCGGAGATAAAATTATCTCCCTATTACCAAGCTGTCGCTAACACCAGTTAGTGACAGCTAATAGGAGATAGCGACCATCTTGGGCCCCGCTTTGCATGTCAGTGATATTTATCACTAATGACATGCAAAGTGGGCGTGCCAAGATGTTAGCGACTGGAAACAGTCGCTAACATCGCTATCTCCTATTACCAACTTTTGGAGATATTCGCGCTAAGCGCGAATATCTCCAAAAGCTAACACCTGCCCTGAGCAGTTCTTCACCATGTTATCCAATGGGAGGTGGATAACATGGCTAAGAGCATTTGCTCGATAATGCATGAATATCGCTGACTTTTCAGCGATATTCATGCATTGCGGCCGTTTTTTATCGCATTTGCGATAAACCTTGCTAATAGCAAGGTTTATCGGCGATAAAAATCGCCGATGTGCGGCGATAATTTTTGTCTCTAAACAAGTTAGAGACAAAAATTATCGCTAGTTGTTGGTAATATGCCCCTCAGTTTGGCTTTATACAACCTTCAGGGGTATCAGAAAAGCGCTGGGGTGTTTTCAGCAAGAATAGTCAAGTCAAGTAAAAAATAAAGTTTATTTAGACCATTTGATCTATAAACCACTGTTAATACTTTATCATATAAAATCTACATATCAAAAATTCATATTCTTAATAAAAGTCATATTATCCTAAAAACTACATTTATAACAGTTTAAAACACAATTCATTTGGATTATAGAGCTATTTGCTACTTTTAAGCCTCCAGCCAGTCAGGGAACTTATTAATGCCCTACATAAATTTCCTGATGGCTATCGCGATATCTAAATTTTCCATATCGACTAAGAGCTCCCGTGCTTGTGAACGCTCCTTGACATCGTATTTTAAAAATATCGAGCGAAGAAACTGTTTACGTAAATTTAAAAATATAAAACAATCCAATAAAATGTGCAAAATATTACATTTCATTCCTAACTTACAAACACATTTACCAACAGGATGCATTAAAACTGCTTTCATTGCACTATTTATAATGATCGGGTTAATACCTATTCTTAACTTAAGTACTTCCATTCTTAGCCAACGGTTTGGTAATAAATCTAAGTATGGAAAGCTTAAGTCTTTCTCCCAGCCTGTACTAATGAATTTTACGGAGTCTTCCTTTCTCAAATACTCTTGGTCTGTTACCCTAGAAATTTCTTTACCCTGCACTTTAAGTACACTCTTTATTACATTGATTTGGAGTGTCTTTGGGTCAATGTTCACCTTCAGGTGGTCACAAATGGCTAGGAGTTTACTTCTTGTTGCCTTAGCCCATTTTAATTCACTGGACTGAATTTCTTTCATGCAACATTGTGACACCTTTGTAACTTCCCCCAACCCCAATCGAATCCAGAATCTGAGGAGACTCAACTGCACCTAGACATTCCTTGCAGTTAGGCCTAATTACAATCTGACTGCCTGGATTATTGCCGAACTAGGGAGGGACAGTAAGGATTTTTTTTTTATTGTTTTTTTTAAACAGAACAGATGGGACAGTTATACGCAAATACAGAATTATGTTTATTGTGTGGATCAATCGAGTAAAGCAACCCTGGTCATCATACATGTTACATATAAGGAGCATACTTGTCAACATTTCGGTATCATTTATCTCGTACATTTCAAATCAGTATCATTCTGAGGCACTGTCATCGTCAATGAGGTTAGGAGGCTCACCTGTGTTACCACGAAACTTATTCCAGGCCCCCCATATTCTCTCCCATTTCTTGGGGCACCCACGATGTACGAATACTGACTTTTCTGCCACCATCCTTTCATACATATCCTTGCACCATTTACGTAGGGTGGGTAGCACATCCGAACCCCATAATAAGGCAATGTAGCGTTTTGAGACCATCATGCCCAACATTACCCAATCCTGCTGGCGGTGATTTAAGTCATTGGGTTACCACACATTCAGCAAGCAACGACGGGGTTCCGGCACAAGGGAAATATCTATAGTTTGGGAAATTGTGCGCATGACTGATGTCCAGTATGCCGCTATGTGTTTACAGTCCCAGATGGTATGATAGAATGTCCCCTCTTCCCCACAACGCCGTAAGCAATATTTATGTGAGGCAGACCCAATCCTGTACAGCGTCGTTCTGGTGTAGTAAGTTCGGTGCAATATCTTAAGTTGTACCAGTTTTAGACTAGAGGGTATTGCTATTTCTCGGGGAGATGACAAGGCCTCCCGCCACTCGGACTCATCAAAGTCACCCACATCTCCGGACCAGCTTTGTCTCAGTGTGGAAGTTAAGTCCGAAAGGTTATTAATCAATTTTCTGTAGGTCAAGGAGGTGACTCTCTCTGGCATGTATTCAGTCAGTAGCCTATCTTCCAGAGGGGATTATTCCTGTAGGTCTGTACCCGCTGGTATAGCTGATTGTAGTGCGTGCCTAACCTGTAGGTATCTGAACTTCTCCTTCTGTGTCATTTCGTAATGTGCCTGGAGGTGGGAGAAATCTACCACTTTCCCTCCCTTCCAAAGGTCACCCACCACTGAGATGCCTATATTGTCCCATTCCCAGAACCCCGTACTGTTACACAGGAAACCCAATCTGTAGGAGTCCCACAGAGGTGTCATTTGTGTGATTGTCCCAGAGCATTTAAGACGTCTGTTCGCTTTATACCATATCTGTATAGAGTGTCGTGTGGGTCCCAATAAATCTGATGGCATGCGGCGACTGCATAGATTTCTCAACAGCCCCTTGTCCTCCAAGCACTGTCTGTCAGATCAGTATGCTGGATCAGACTGCGGGGCATGCAGCCAGTAATTAAGCTGCTTGAGATGCGCCGCCCAGTAGTATAATTCTAAATTTGGAAGTGCTATACCCCCATCATACCAACTCTTTGTTAGCTTGGCTTGCGCAATACGTGATGTCTTCCCATCCCACAGGAGTGTGGAAACAGCTGTGGCAATAGCCCTAATAAAGGAATCAGAAACCAAGAATGGCGTATTCTCAAGGACATACAGAAATCGTGGGAGCGCCATCATTTTATATAGCGCCGCCTTACCCAAGAGCGTAAGTGGGAGAGTTCGCCATATCTTAACGTCTCGTTTAAACCATTCCAAATGGGGACTAAGATTTAAAGTATAAAATTCATTTGGGTCTACCGTAATATAAATGCCTAGATATCTGAATGCCGCCGCAGTAATTCGGAGGGGACAACTCGCGGAGAGAATAGGAGGAGGACCAGTCAGGACATAGAGAACAGATTTAGACCAATTTATTGTGTACCCGGATACTCTACCGAACTTCTCGCAGACGTTCAGCAGTTCCAGAATGGATTTCTTGGGGGGGTGAAATATAGCAAGATTTCGTCCGCATATAGGGATATGCGGTCCTCCCACATATTGGTCCATGAGAGTCCTTTTATAGAGGGTTCCCACCTAATCCATATTGGCAGTGGTTCAAGAATCAGTGCAAAAAGCAGCGGGGACAACGGACAGCCCTGTCTCGTACCTCGACCAAGCGGGAAGTCTCAAGAGATGTGTCCATTAGCCGCAACGTGCGCCAGGGGTTTGTTGTAAAGGAGTCGAATCCAGGCGCAGAATTTGGGGCGGAAGCCCATGTGACGCAGTACTGCAAACAGGTAAGGCCATTCTACGGTGTCAAACGCCATAGTGGCGTCTAGGGAGAGGATGACTGTGGGTTCCTGAATACATGGCGCGCGCGCCAATACCGCATAGAGTCTGCGCAAATTAAGTGATGTGCTACGATGCGGCATGAATCCAGATTGGTCTGGATGCACTAAAGAAGAGAGGTGGGGGGTCAACCGCAGGGCAAGCAGTTTGGCATGGATCATGGGTTCAGCGTTTATCAGGGATATTGGCCGATAGGATGCGCAGTCCGTTTCCGGTCTGCCCGGTTTATGGATCGCGATTATAGTGGAAAGGCACTGATCCCTCGGTAACTCTCCAGTTTCAAGACTATCAATAAACATCTCAAGCAAAAAGGAGGCATATGTCTGCGCTGTTCTTTTGTAAAATTCACTGGGAACCCATTTGGCCCCAGCACCTTACCTGATGCAAGGGAGTAGGTTGCAGCTTGTAATTCTTCTACAGTAATGTCTGCCTCTAGCAGGAGTGCCACCTCAGGGGCGAGTTGGGGGATAGTTAAATCTTTAATGTAGTCCTATGCTTCATCAGACGTATCAGACGGCCGGGGAGCATAAAGATGCTCGAAGTGCTCAGCCAGGATGTCCACAACACCATCTGGTTTGGAGACCATGGAGCCCTCAGGGGAGAGAAGTTGCGCTATGACCTTGTTCGCCCTTTCTTTCTTATCTAACCAGGCTAACATCTTTCCCGCTTTGTCCCCTAGTTCATTCATTCTGTGCCTGGTCGCTTGTAGGTTAGCTAATGCACTTTCCCTTTGGAATGCCATGTACGCCGTCCGTTTGATCTGGACTGCAAGGGCGGCTCCTAGCGACGGGCAGGCCGCCTGCTCCGCCAGGGCAGTGTTGAGCTCCTCTTCAAGAGTGTCAAGCTCCGCCCGCTGCGTCCGTTTGGGACCTGCGATGGAGTTTATTGCCTGTCCGCGCAGGACCACCTTATAGGCCTCCCAAAGCGTACTAGGAGAATTCACCGAGCCAGTATTCTCCTGAAAAAATTGTCTTGTGGTGACGGTGAGGTGTTTCATAATAGGCTGCACATGTAAAAAACTGACGTGAATCGGAAACATACGTTTTCTAGAAGTCTGGTGATGTGTGTATTTTAGTAGCAACGGAGAATGGTCCGATATGTCCCTAGGTCGAATCGTCACCTCTTCTATTCCAGGCATGTCATCAGCCGATGCCAAGAAATAATCAATGCGTGTGAGACAGTTGTGGACCCCAGGGTAATAAGTGTATTGCTTCTCGTGAGGGTGTTTGTACCTCCAGCTGTCTGTGAGCCCCATTGCATCTATAAAACCAAGAAGGCGTTGCCCACCCGGAATCCCTGATTTGATAGGGAGCCTGTCCATTGTGCCGTCTATTATGTCGTTAAAGTCGCCCCCGATGAGTAATGTTGCATCAGGCAATGTTAGCAGGAACGCAGTGAGAGCTGAATGGGCTTGTGTCTGAAGGGCTGGTGGGATATAGACAGAGACCAGGTTAAATAATCGCCTCTCCCATTGACATGTCAGTGCAGCGAACCGACCTTGATCGTCAACTCTTTTCTGCTGTATCACTAATGGGAAATTCTTCCTAATAAGTATCCCTGTACCTCTAGAGCCTGAGGAAAATTCTGCATGTACAGCCATCTGGTACCCCTACCTATCCATAGCTTTGACAGTTGAGCCTGTTAGATGTGTCTCTTGCAGTAGGGCTACTGCGGGGCCGCAATGTTTCAGATGCTGTAACACTAAACCTCTTTTCACTTTGCCTCCCAACCCTCGGACATTCCAGGATAATATCGGCAAAGCAGTTTGTATAGTCCTGGACTCTTGAGCTATATGATCAGCCATCAGACATGTTGAGAATTGTCAAACATGTCAATACACAGTTGCTACGTTCAGATCCAATGTAAAAAAGGAAAATTGCCCCAGTAACATTACAAAGAGCAAACTTGGAAAAAAGGAACAAAACGTGGACCTTTCCATACCCATCCCCACCCTCCCTCCCTGCCTCCCTGCCTAGCAAGCCTGTAATTGCCCGCCACCCCAACTCAGCAGAGTGCTTTAACCCTCCCAACAGTGCAATACTTGCGTAACGGGGGTAATGAGTTCCAGAAGGCTCCAGCCCTTCTCCTGCTCCAAGGCTTGCCTCATTCCAAAGTCTCAAAAAATAGTTTGTTCTGGGGAGACCCTGAGGCCTCACGATGCGACAGGCAATGCCGGTACTGCTGGTCTGTCTATTCCCTTTCAAGTGACGCTGGGCGGCTCGATCCGTTGCTCCGGAGACCTTGTTTCTCCAGATTTCCGTCTGTTTCTCCACGGCGATGTGAGCCGCTTCCTCGATCAGTGCGGCCCACCGGTTGCCAGCCCTCCAGCCAGTCGTGTGCGGACTCAGGCGTATCATCGAACAAGGTTCGACTTCCAGCCACCACTCTTAGCTTAGCGGGGAAGAGTATAGAACACGGTAGTTCCCTCTCACGAAGCAGTTTTTTTACGTCAAAGAAACTGCGCCTACGTCTCGAGACTGCCGCAGTGTAGTCAGGAAAGAAGTTAACAGTTGAGTTTAGAATGCGTATGGGCGGAGACACGTGCCGCTTGCAGGATTGCGTCCCTGTCCCTAAAATTGAATAGTCTTGCCAAAACCGGTCTAGGGGGTGCCCCCGGCTTTGGTCTTCCACCCGGTACCCTGTGGGAACGCTCCACAGAAAAGTAGTGAGAGAGTCCTTTAGGTTGTAACTTAGATTTTATCAAGTCCTCAATATATAGGTCCATCGCCTGGGCGCCTTCCGTTTCAGGAATACCTATGATCCTGACGTTGTTCCGTCGTGCACGCCCTTCTTGATCATCAAGTTTGTCAATAAGCACCTTTTGCTCTTTTTCAAGGCGGGCCACTGCCACCTGCAGATCCGAAGTGTCCTCAACTAGAGATTTTGTCACCACTTCCACCTCTCGCACCCTATCCGCCATCTTGTGGAGGTCTGCGTGCAGTAGGGAAACATCTGTGGATATCGTTCCCACCGTGGTCTGGACGCTGGCCAAGGCCTGCATAATGTCCTCGAGCGTTACTTTTGGAGGCCCTCTCCATCTTGCGTCGTCTGTTGTGAGGCGCGCCCCTCCGATGTCGTGGACGAGCGCTTACCATACGCATACTTGTCAAGTCTTTGTTGCGCGTTCTGGTTTCTGAGACCCTTGCCGGCCATGGTTCGGCAGATCAGGTAAGTAGCTGGGTCGGAGGCCCAATCACAAAAGGGTGCAGGGAGTTCAGTCGCGACCAAGGCGGTGGGGCAAAGGGGATTGGAGGGGCACACAGCACCCCACAAGACTAACCTCCAGTGTAATGTACGCGAGGCAATTCGACCGCTTTCTTTGTCATGGATGTAGGTGCAGGAATGCTTGCGGTTCTGTCGGAAGTTGTCTCACACCAGGCTGCCATGTAGCAATGGGATCTGGTCCTCCCCAGTGTCATTAAAGCGATCAGGAAAGTGTCCCTAATCGCTATGCACCCCAGGCCAAGAAAAGCAACCCTCCAGAGTTCGTTAGACCTGAGCTGGGGGGGAGAGTGCCACTCCATCGGGTCCGACCCCTTGTTGAAACGTGGGGCTGAGTTCGGATATAGGGAATCTCTTGTTAGGCGGTCAGAGGCTGTGGGGAGCACTGGGGAACGTGAGGCAACCGGGGGCCGTAGCATTCACTGCGGTGCGCTGAGTGAATGCGTGGCAGCCGCAGCCCAGTCCCAAAAGAGCTCACCTCCCGACGGGATGAATGCAGACGATCTCGAGCGGTCGGCCCACCGCCAATCGGTGGGCTGAAAGTGGGAGGATAAGCGGGAAGAAATCCGTTGCATATATAGAGGTGCCAGGCGAAGTGCGACACGCAGGGTTACTCGCGGTCACAGGCCGCGCGTCAGCAGTCACCAGTTCGGGGGCTCGCACTACGGGAGTCCCCGGTCCGGTCGTTTCATGTAGGCCGCTCCTGCTCGGTCGGCTATTACGGCCGTAAACAGCAACAGATTTACACCGGAGCCACACCGGTCAATGTCGCTTACGTTTGGACCTCAGCTCCAGCCACTGGAGCTCCGTATGTGGCGGATTATGTAGCGGATTGATGGAAAGGGCTAGATCAACCTCGGAGCCCAAAGACTAAGCGGCCATCTTAGTCGGCCATAAGCCAAGCCCCCCGACAGTAAGGATTTTAAACATTTCCCCTCCTCTTTATCCCAGGAGCTTTTCCCATCAATGCAGAGTACTTCCGCACTATATTGAAGTTGCGGGGGGATCATAGCCTTAAAGGCTGCCAATAGAGGTTTATGAGACATATCGCCATAACTATGATTGAATCTTTTCAGCCCACATACCGCTAAATATGCTTTTAATTTCAGTGCCTCCAAATGGGTGCCCCACTTCAGGGACCTTGTAAACCATATTCCAAGGTATTTATATTCGCTTACAGTATCCAATTTGGTTTGGCCCAAGTACCAACTAAACTTCGTACTCTTGTTCCCGAAGCACAACATTTTTGTTTTGTCCATGTTTACTGTAAGTCGTTTTGCTATGCAATATTCATTAAATACATTTAACTTCCTCTGAAGACCCACCTCTGTTTGGTCCAATATTACAAGGTCGTCCGCATACAGCAAACAAGACAGGTGCCTACAATTTATTTTTGGGCTTGCGCCTCTGGCTATACCCAGGCGCAGAGGCAAATCTGCTAAAAATATGGCAAAGAGAAGCGGGGCCAGGACGCAACCTTGCCTCAGTCCATTGTTTATCGCTATCTCCGGAGTGAGGCCGCCAGAGGTTTCTTTGATTACCTGTGCCCAATTTTGGCTGTGCAATTCCTGGATTACCAACAAAAGATCGGCAGGGGCCTCATAATTTCTCAATGTCTCCCACAGACAGTCCCTATCCACCAAATCAAAAGCTGCGCGAAAGTCCACGAAGCAGCAAAACAATTTGCCCTGCTGCTCCACGGACTTCCTTGCAACGGCCCACAGTGCGAAGTAGTGATCGACAGTAGAGTGTCCTTCCTTAAAGCCACCCTGCTCTATTGGAACCTTTGACTGCCGCTCCGCCCACGCCTTCAATCTACCAAGGATTATTTTTGGAAGACCTTTTCTCCAATGTCCAGTAGGTTGATCAGCCTATAATTCTTTGGGTCCTTCTTTTCCCCCTTTTTGTGCACCGGTCTAATTATGGCCCCTCTCCAGGATTTGGGGAAGTGGCCTGAGTCCAGAATTGCTACAAACATATGTGATAAAAATCCTGCCCACCAATCTATCTGAATTTTAATTAAGACGGCGGGAAGATTATCGGGACCTGCTGCACATGATAAGTTCAACTTCTTAATTGTTTATTTCACTTTTTCTAGGGTGAAATCTGATTTTAATCCTTCTGCACATCCTGTCCAAGTTGATTTATTATTCTCTATTTCCGAGGTCCTTCTTGCTTTATATAAATTACTTAAGTAATGTACCCAAGCCGCCTCTTCCACAACACAGCTCATAGTTCCCGGTGTCCTTCCCGCGGCATCCTGTATCAGCCTCCAGAACCCCTTTATATTTTTATTTTCAATTGTCTCTAAAAGATTTGCCCAACATTCTTCTTTAAAAATCCTTTTCTACTTCTTTACTAAAGACTTGTATTCTTTCTTCAAACTGAGTAGTAGCTCCAAACTCCCAGGATCATAACTATTCCTCTGGCGTCACTCTATTTTCCGGATAGCGCTTTTTTTGTTCTAACATTCTGGGTTGAACCACCTGGGCTTTACTTTGCTAGGCTGAGTTTTTACCTTAGCCTGACTCTTATCTTTTAGATATACTCTAAGGCACTGCACTGCCTGTACTATTATATCCTCATACCATGCTACCTGATGACCTTCAGTACTATCCTTAAATAAGTTTTGTTGAAAGCATGCCAATTTTCCAACATACTCTTCCGTCAGTTTTGTAGTCAGACACTTAGGGTATTCCACATTTTGGGGGTTCACCCTTTCACATGTACTTATTGTCCCGCCTACAACTTCACAAAACAAGGCATTATGATTGCTGTCCCTGCGCTTAATTACCCGGAACTTTTTTATTAGTACATAGTTCCAGGCCTGGATAAAAATGTAATCAATAGGACATTGTTGATTTCCTACTCTAAAGGTCTGTGCTGCTGGTCGGTCAGGGTCCTTCCTGCCATTTAGGCATATTAATCCCTTCGAACCCAGGAACTTCCCAAGGGCTTCATTCTGGTTAGAGGTTAGACACAGGGGAAATTCTGCTGATCCTATATTGTAGGCACTCAACATGTCCTCAAACCAGTAATCTATCCTTCCAAAATTTAATTTATGGTTAAAGTCTCCCATTATCACCAGTGTATCCTTCCCGTACATTTCTATTAGGTCAGTAATATCCTTTTTAAAGAGCCCTAGTTCTGAATCGTATTCTTTTTGAGAGCCCCATTGAATATATATGTTTATGATAATCAAATGGGCATCCTTCCCTTCCACGCCTGGATGACGTACCTTACAAACCAACAGCCATTTACATAGTGAGCTAATTAGTTTGGTCTCTTTCACGAACCTAGTTGAGGCTAGGGTCATAATACCCCCCGAAGGGCATCCAAATTTTTTCTTTTTGTTAGCTGGTTTATGAATTTGAACGAACCCTTCAACTACCTGGGTGTTGCCGCATAGCCATGTGTAAACAAATAATGTTAACATACTTTGCAACCTGGTTTAAACTATCCACCTTTGTTATTCCTCCCAACCCGTTTATATTCCATGAGATTCATTTGAGGCTATGCGGCAACTCGGTAACCTAGTCAATCTCACTGAGACACCCTAACTCATTCAGTCCCCATGAGCAAGTGCTATTATCCAAGCTCCAGTTACCCCAGTCTTTATTTGGCTTCAAGTTCTCTACAGCTATGGTAATATTAGCCTTCTAACCCCGACCCCCAGTTACCCACCTCACCTGCCTTTCCCCCAACCCTGCATGAAACCTCAGAAAGCCTCCCTCTCGCTGTTCCCCTAAATCTACTTCTCCTTCCGAAATTATCCTTATACCCTCTTTTAAGATTTCTTTTTCAGCTTTCTGGATTACTGCTCTAACAAGCCCTGAGTAAACTAGGACCTTTGTATATTCAGCGCCATTAATATCATTGCAAAACCCTACCTGTCTCAAATCCTTTGTACCAATTTCTTTTAGGGTAGGGCATTTTGCAAACGCAAATAAGAGACAGGAACGATTTAGTGGAACTAACTTTCTCTGTTTTTTCCTTCCAATCGCTTGATCATTGGGTTTAAAGTAGATCCACATTTTATCATTGTTGCTTTTATCTGAGGTTTTTAAAACCCAATCTCCTCTTCCCTCCTGTTCGTTCTTTCTAGGGGGTATGTCCACTATACTTCCTCCCACTGCGAAGCTTCTTAGGGGTACTTTCCCTCCTTGCTTGTTACTAATGATTTTGGAGCTCTCCACCTCCCTAGGGGGTTCACGCATATCTTTTCGTGGTGCCCTTTTCCTTTCTACATCGACGACAGCTCCTACAGGGGCGGATTGTCTCCCTATTTCCCTCCTTTCTCTTTTATTGTTTTTCCGTGAGTCAATATCTTTAGTTATTGTCCTAGCCTGCATTTCCTTGCCCTTCTCTTTACTTAGGGCCTTCTGTTTCTCCCTGTACATGAGATAAACTTTTATGGGAGTACCTGAAGTTCTGATGTCTTAACCAAGAAGAATCTCCCCGCCTCCTTACCAACATTGGCCATCTAGAAATGTATACATCATTCTGGGAACCACTATCCACTGTTGATTCTAAGTTCCCTTCAGTATGGCCATCTATTAGGGGGTAGTGTACTGTCCTAACCATTGTAGGCATCTGTCCCCTTATCCCCTGTAGTTCTTCTATCATACTCTTAAACTGTAATCCGTGATTATTTAACAGGGTATTATTTAACACAGAAACCTCTAACAGTCCTTGCTGCATTTTTTGTAGCATCAGCATAATGTCCAGCATAGAGGCAGAGGATGAGGTTGTAATATCCAAGCCCAACGTGCCATTCCTTAATATTTCATTTAGGGAGTCTAAAGGTTTTGGGCTTTGATTTTCCATATGATCCAAGCTTCTGTCGAATATAGTTCTTGCCGCAGAGTTTGACATGTTAGAGCAGTCTCCCACATCTTTGGAACCAATCTCTACCGAACCTTCCTCCTCAGCCCTCAACGAGGAAAAGATCCGCGGAGAAGATGAAAGTCTTGGTTCTATAGGCAGGATCCTGCGACTTAGGTCACTTTGTGTAAGGGAGAAATCAACAATCTCCACGACCTCCTCTACACTTAGTACCTCCTTATTAATCTCTTGAACTTGGGTTTTGCCTTTTCCTGGTGTGAGTGTTCTCTTAAAATGCTTCCCCACAAAGTCCTTTATTGATTTAGACACTAGTCCGCCATCTTTGTCGCAACCTTGTAGTTTATTGCCAGTGGTGGATTTCTTAGTGGGTTTTTTTCTCTCCCTTTTATCATTTAACTCAGGGGAAATCACTACCGCCTCTTCGAGCCCTTCTGCGACTGATGTCACGTCGAACTTGTCAGCTAAGCATATTTCCCTTGGCTTTGCCTTTCATGGTGCCATTTCCAAGATTCTCGCCTGTACCGTAGAGGTTGCCCAGGCCAAACAGAATGGCCTTTCAATATTCGACTGCAAATTTACCAGCCCACTTAGACTTTCCTCCTGCCCTTCTTCTTATATTTCTTGTGTCTTTCCTGCTCAAATTCTAGTCCAAAAAATGAGTTAAACAATTTTTAGTATAAAATCTGTTGCCACTTACCTTCCTTTTGTGCTGCCTGGCTGAGCGTGGTTTCTTCTTTCTACTGCCTTTGTCACTACCTTACTCTCTGTCTGGTTATTCCTATTTACTATGGCAGGTTTGGCTGTGCCTGCCCAGACCTCACAGGGGCCCCTAGCATGGGCGTCACCCCAGGGATTTAGGCTTCATTTGCCCGTTTCAATGTTCAATTTTCCTCCCCAGCTCCAGCTCTGACGCCCCCACCTAGCCCATTAGCACAGAATCAAAGGACCCAGGGCCGGGGGCGGAACCCACGGCTGCAGCAATGCTCTTCTTTCGCAATGCAGCCAAAGCCCAAATGCACTCTGCGCCCTCTCTCTGTACTCGCGGGACGTTCGGCGCCTTCCTCGGAGATTCCTGGGGGGGGGGGATTTAATTAAACGCGGGCCGCATTCTCTACGATCCGTAGCTCCGCTTCTCACTCGCTCGCTCTTGCTCTCCTCGTCGAGCGTCAGAGCGTCCTGAGTCCAGCTTCACGTTGCCACGTCAGCCACAGCACTGCACAGAAAGGAAGGCCGAGGTAGAAACCTCAGCAAGAATAACTGAAATATTAAAATGTGATTTAAGTGCAGAAAAATAGTTTTTGATAATATAAAAATCACATTGGATGATTTGGAAGAACATTTGCATCACTACACAACATACTTACATGCTACTAAATTCAGGCAAAAATTTGAATGTCAGGAAAATATGCTTTTTCAATGTAATTTTGCAAGGACAAGAATTATACAGTGAACCAAAAGGACTTGCAACATCCTCAAAAAAAATTGTGTAACTGGGGTGGGCTCAACATTTACATTGGACACATAATTTCCAAAGATAGGATAAAACCCAAAATGGACAGTGTCCAAGCAGTGAAAAACTCCCTGAACCAAGTAACAAGGATGAGTTCAGTTTTGTCCTTGGGCTCCCAAAATGTTACTCCAAATTTGTGCTGGAATTTTCCAGCATCACCCACCTGTTAAGGTCCTGACTAAAAAAATTGAATTTTTTTTAAACCAGTCACATACATCTACACACTCCCTTCCCTAGGGCCCTCACACCCACTGCACCATACGGCAGAAACAGAAGATCTCCGCTAAAGAGCCACTTTATGGGTGCCCGTCGGGTATTGCACCGCCGAGGAGCGAGCCTATATGATGAAGCATGACACCTAGCTTGCTGGGTGTTTGAGGACTCTAGTTCCAACAAGGAGGATTCCCCTCCTTTGTGCCTTCACTCACTTTGGTTCATCTGCCCCTTTTTACACTGGGGAACTGCGTACTCTCTTTATGGTTTACTAAAAAAATGGAAACTCACTAATCCAAGATGGCAGCAGTCTCTGAGACAAGTGAGAGCAAATTACTTATTGGGAATCTTAGCTTATTGCCAATGCATCTTGTGCAAACATGCAGCTTAATTTCTAACTGGGCGAGCACTCTCTGATGAGCACCAGCCTTTTATTCACTGAAATTACCAGAGCTTGAGAGGAGTGCATTTGGAATACTGCCTCCATGGTCTAACATAATTTCTAGACACTTTTTCCTTAATGGTAGGACATCTTTTGAAAGTTAGCTCTGGTTTATCTCCTACCAGATCCAACAGGCCAGGTACTCCCTTCAATAAATCCCAATTTTTTCCCAGTACTTTAATGATCCTATCCTTTTGTAAACAGTAAGTCGTAACAAAAGTTACCAATTTTTTGGATTCTGTTTTATCCTTCTGTACCAAAGTTGGTTCTCTTTTGATTTTAAGCACCCTGTCCCTTGCTTTTGCCAAATTACTCGTCCTGTACCCTCTATTTCTTTAATCTATTTTTAAGATTATCCAATTTGATTTTGAAGCCACTATCAAAACTACAATTTCTTCATACTCAAATCATTTCCCTGTAGGGGATTCCTGTAGTTACTGCTGAAGGATGGAAACTATCCGCTCGCAATATGGAATGAGTACTTTTCCTGAACAACTTCCTGCTGATTACATCTCCATACAAACATAATTCCACATCCAGAAATTCTATTTTAATTGTACTGTGATTGATGGTGAATCTAACATTAAAACCATTCCAATTTAAGTAATTAAAATACTCTAATAGCTCCATCTGAGTACCTCTCCAATTCATCAAAATATCATTGATGACCCGGGCCCAACATAGGACGAAATCTGTCCATCTTGCGGCTCCCTTACCCCAGGAATGCTCCCTCTCAAATCATCCCATAAACAGGTTGGCATAAGAGGGAGCAAACCTGGAACCCATCACCACTAAAGGTTTTAAAAAACCATCCCCTAATTCAGATGAATGTTCCGTAGCACTACCAATACTAGACACTATTTGTCTTCCGGGGGGATCTGATTTAGTCTTGTGTATTTTAGGTAACGTATAAATAAAAGGGGAAGTCGGATGAATTACATTCAGATATTTGTATTCTGCCTCATCAATTAATCCTTCCTCCTTCCAAGAGTACAATCTCTCTGAGATGCGTCTCATCATTTCCTTAATTGGATTACCCAATATTTTAACATAACAGTTAGGGTCACTCAACAGCCTCTGAATTTCTTGGATGTAGTTAGATCTAATCTTGACCACGATGTTCCCACCCTTATCAGCTCCACAAATTACTATTGTGTTGTCACTTTTCAGGTCTTTCAAAGCTGCTCTTTCCTGTCGAGACAAATTTTCCCTATTCTTTTTTTTTTTTTAAATATATTTTTTATTTTCCAATTTACGCACATTTGAACATTGTACAATATTAATCATTAAACATTGCATTAATTCATGCGAGTCATAGATATACATATTTATACATATACAGTATTTAATACAGTACAGTAATCAAAACATTTCATTATCCTATTTATATACAAAAAGAACATATCCTTACCCCTACCAATTTCGTTCAAATTTCACCCTAATCCCTCCTTTCATCTCTTTATAGGGTCCCAGATTCTCAAACCCATCATTTTCCCTCTCCTTCCTTTTTGAGCATATATATTCTTCTCCATATTATATGCTGTTAATAAATTAGCTAGCCAGTTTTGCATTGTCGGCGGGTTCTTGTCCAGCCAGGTCCTTGCTATTATTAGCATATATACCGCCATTGCCACAAATATGAATTCCCGCTGTACACCATCATTCTCCCTGCCTACCCCTAGTAATATCCAAGACGGGGTAAGTTTAGTTCGGATACCTAATATTCTATCCAGAAATCCCTCAATATCCCTGAGTGGCGTATGGAGCTGTGGGCAGGTGGCAAATATATGTATATTATCAGCTTCTGTGGCATTACATCTCGGACATGTAGTTCCTGTGGTACCTCCCCATTGAGCAATAATGGCTGGAGTAAAATAAAGTGAATATATAGTTTTGTAGTGCTGAGACTGGAGGGAAGATGCACACAATACCGTTCGGCCTAGATCTAATGAATCCTGAAACCAACTTATTTCCCCGTCTAATTTCTCAGCCCATTTATTACTGTAATTTTCTAGGTCATCGGCTTTCTCCTTTATCAGGCTTGCATAAAAGGAGCGGATCGATCGGTCCCCTGATAATCTTATTATTTCCAGAATTTCAATTTTATCGAATCCTACTGGTCCTCCCAGTTTATTGACAAGAAAGCTCCTGATCTGGAGATACTTAAAAAAGTCTCTATGGCTCAGATCACATTTATTTCTAAGGTCCACGAATTGAATCATCCCCCCTGGTTTCAAGATATCTCCAATTTGTAAAATACCTTTTTCAGCCCAACCCAGCATAATTTGATCTCCAAATATTTCCGGGGGGAATGACTTATTTTTATACAGTCTAACATACCAATTATATCTCCCCAGTTTGAACTTTTTCAAAAAGACATTCCATATTTTAACAACAGCCAAAATTGTCTTAAATTTCGTTCTTTTAAAGTAACCATAGTCTATACAATTTAAGAAACAGTTTCTAGCATCCACCCCTACTACCGCTGTGTATATTTTTGTGGGGAAGCTGTTAACTCTTAGATCACAATCATTCCCACCTATCAATCCCTGCATATATTGCAGGGTGGCTGCCATATAGTAGAGTCTAAAATCTGGGGCACTTCACCCACCCCTCTCTCTAGGTAGGGTCAGAAACCTGTAAGCCCTGCGTGTCTTACCCTGTGCCCAGATGAATCTGTTGCACATAGCCTCCAGGGCATTAAACCAACTAGCTTAAAAAAATGGGATTGATCTAAAAAAAATAAAGAAATTTGGGAAGTATTAGCATTTTAATTACGTTGGTACACCCCACCAGTGACAGATGCATGTTGTTCATCCTCTCCAGATCCATTTTTACTTGCGTCATTAGAGGGGTCATATTGTTTCCCACTACCTGGTCCAAATTTGCTGATATTGCCACCCCTAAGTATATTGCAGAGTCAACAACCCTAGCATCATTACAATCCAGATAACTGTTCTCAATGATTTGTGTTTTGCTTTTATTCAAGCTGTATCCAGAAACCCTTCCAAAACATTGAGCCTCAACTCCCTGATTGCATCTACAGGATTTGGTGTCAGGATAGCTACATCATCCGCGTATGCCAGTGTTTTTACTCTACCGCCATTTATGCTCATTGACGCTATATCTTGGTTTCTTTCCAATTTACGCAGGTAAGGGTCCAGATACAGCGCGAATAATAGGGGAGATGATGGACAACCCTGCCTAGTCCCTCTGCTAATTCTGACAACTGTTGAGTGTCCCCCGTTCACCCTAATCTTAGCCGTTGGGTTCTTATAGAGAGTTTGTATAGCTCTGATGAAGCCTTCTCCTATTCCATTCCACCTCATGACTGACCATAAAAAGCCCCAGGAGACCCTATCAAACACTTTCTCAGCGTCTAAAAATAGCGCTGCCATAGGGTCTCCAAGGGTATTTGCTGCGTCAAACATGGTTATTACTTGTCTTATATGCTGTGTTGTCCCCTTTCCCGGAATAAATCCGTGTTGGGAGGGACAAACCAAACTTTCCACAACCGTTGATAATCTTTTATCCAACATTTTTGAAAATATCTTAACATCCGAGTTCATCAGGGTGATTGGTCTATATGAGCCTGGAGCGGTTACTGGTTTGCCTTTTTTTGAAATTACTATGATGTCTGCCCCTCCCCAGGACTCATGGATCGACCCCCCCTTCTGTGCCACTAACATGATATTGAACATATCCCCTATAAGTATTGATTGAAATGTCTTAAAAAACTCTAATGGTATCTGGTCCGGACCTGCAGCCTTTCCCGATGGTAGGGTGCTAAGCTCTGTGACAAACTCCTCTAGCTGAAATATTGCTTCTAGTTGGGCCTTGTCCTCCAATAGAAGCTTTTGAGGGGGGTATCTCACTCAGATAATCTTCTATATCTACCAGCCCTGCCATTGTATCTAAGTCATAGAGATCTGAATAGAATTGCCTAAATACTTCCCTTATCTGATTTGATTCTTGTGCCATGTTACCCCATGCATCTATGATCTCCTTAATATCCGCTGCCGCTCTTTTCTGTCTGGTCCGGGCGGCTAAAATATGTCCCACCCGCTCGCTGAGCTCATAGGTGCTCTCTTTTTTAGTCAGATATTTTTCAACTGTTTTCTTGGCAATCCCCTCTAGCGCCTCTGCCCTGAGTGCTATGCCCTTAAGCAGTATCTGATCTAGCGGAGAATGTTGCCTAATAGCCAGTGCTAACTCTTCTTCAGCTCTCAAGATGCTTCTACGCATTTCTTCTGCCTTCAATTTCTCTCTCCTCTGTTTTGTGAAAACAAAGCTCATTGTCTCCCTTCTAGCCCCAGCCTTGAAGGTATCCCAGACTACTCCTGGGGGTGCTGTTCCTCTATTTATGGCCCAAAAGCTCTTAATCCAATTTCCCATGATTGCTTTATATTCCTTATCCTGCAGCAGGGCCCTTTCAAATGTCCATTGCATCTCTTTCTTTTGAGCTTGTCCCATTTTGACTGTTAGAACTAATGGGCTGTGGTCCGATATAATGCGTGGGTGCTTTTCTATTTCTGATCCGATTACCAAACTGTTTGAGATTAAAAAATAATCCAGTCTAACTAAAACCTGATGGGGGGCTGAAAAAAAGGTACTGACATCCAAATTTGGATGCCATTTTATCCATGGGTCCTCCAGGGCATTATTAAACACCATATCTGATAAAGCTCTGTGGGTTTTCTTTTTCCTACCTGGATATTGGCCCCCGGGTTGCAAAAATGAACTCCCTCGGTCATGCAGATTAAAATCCCCACAACATATAATTGGTTCAGGCCATTGTGCCAGCTCCAAATCCAAGTGCTGGAAGACATCCGGGTCGTCCTCGGTAGAACCATAAATTGATACCAACGTAAACGTCTCCCCTTTAAAGGCCAGTTCCACCAGTACCCACCTCCCCCATTGATCTTCTTTTTTCCTTTTCACCTCTGTGTCTTTATTTCTAACCAACACTACCACCCCTCTAGTTTTCGTCCCTTGGTTAGTTTTTGCTAAAACTGCAAACCCCAATTGCTCCATGAGATATACTTTGTTGCCTTCTATGTGCGTCTCTTGCAGACAGGCCAAATCGAGCTTCAGAGTTTTCAGTAGTGCAGCTACTTTAAATCTTTTATTTATATCGTTCAAACCACATACATTTATTGAGGCTATTCTACACGCCATTGGGGTTGGTTCTGTAACCCATCTGCATGATAGAGAGTATAAGTTTTGATACCATACATTCCTTCCTGTATTCCTGTATATCTAGTACATATGCAATCATGTTTCCTGCCCAAGTGCGCTTTGCTAAATTTAAATCACCAACTGTTCTTGAATCTTTTGTGCCTCCCCCCCCACCCTCCCCCACCTTCCCCCTCTTTCCCCCTCCCCACCCCTCCCCCCCCCCCTTACAGGCAAATAGGTTGTGAGACCTATGTGTGGCCGCATCAAGTTGTGCAAGTCGCATTCCCTCCCCTGCTTCATTTCCAACTAATGCGTTGCCGTGGTATTTCATTTAAAGTTTTCCTCCAAAATCATGGTGACCGGGTTAAGAGATAACAATAAACAACAACAAAGAAAAAAATAAATAATAATTTTACTCAAACCCTTCAGATTTTATCATGCTTTTGTCATCTCTACCCCTGATCCTACTTTCTGATTCTTCATCTGATCTAAAAGGTGCTGGGCTTTAATCTCTGAGGCAAACAGCCACATCTTTCCTTTTACCACTACTTTAAGTCTTGAGGGATAGAGAAGATATGCTTCTGCCCCTAGGGCCTGAAAGGGTGCTATCATTTGCCTCATCCTCCACCTGCGCTCAACTGTGGTGTGGCAAAAGTCGGGTCTAGTAAAAAATGTTACATCCTGAAATGATCGTCTGCTGTCAGGCCTTGCTTTGTCTATGATCTCTTGCCTTAACAAAAAGTTCCCTAGGTTGACAAGGATCGCTCTAGGTAGTGCACCCTGGCCTCCTGCAGCTTTCCCTTTTTTCATCTTAAAAGGAAATCGATGCACTTCCCTTTCCCACTGCCACTGGGATTCTGGAAAGGCACCCTTTAGTAGGTGTACAACAAACTGTCTTACATCCTGCCCTTCTGACCCTTCTGCTATACCCAAAATTCTGATATTGTTCCGTCTCTGTCTGTTCTCAAAGTCCTCCATCTTCCAGCGTAGGTCTTCCGCCATCTTTTCCTGTTCAGTTTTAAATGATTGCCAGTACCCTACATCATCCTCCAATTTTCCTGTGCGCTCTTCAACCTCGGTTACTCTACTCACTACTTCTATATACAGTTTGTTGACTTTCCTGAGAGATCCTTGAATTTTCTTAGTATCCTGCCTCGCTCTGCGACTATCAGCCCTTGCTTCAGCTTGCATCTGTTTAAGAGTATTGAATATGATTCCAAAAGAATCGCCTTGCGGCCACCTGCTGCACCATTATCTTGATATTCCTGTGAAGTAGCCGAATAGTCCCATTCTAAACGTCTTTCAGGATGTGGTGGGGAGCCAGAAACATGCCTCCTTATTCAGTTTTTTTTTTCCGCTGCGTGGAATCTTTACCAGAGGTGTCGGAGCCTGAATCCGTTCCTACCTCCCCCATCTCTTCTTCCTCCTCTGGGCTCCCTGAGGTTACAGACTCAGACTCTGCATCCTCATTAATCGAATAGAAGCACTCCCCCTCTATCGAGGCTCCTTCACCCCATTCTTTCATATTTCTAACTCTACTTTCCCCCAAAGTGTTTTTATCAGTTAGGCTCTCCCTACTACCCTAGGTCTGCTTTGGTTGCAACTGGGCATTCATCTCTGCCTCCATTAAGAGCAGGGCTCCCAGCATATCCGCATTCCCTCCTTCATGATCTATATCCCCGAGAGTCTCGTGGTTACCTCTTAGTGCTGTTTGCATTGTCTTTGATGTCAGACCTGCCACATAAGCCTCTGGTGCCTCTGGCGCTCTCTTTATCTGTGAGCCATTATCGTCAGCCCTGCCGTCAAGATCTTGTTGCTCAGTCGTCCGCTCCGCTTCTGCGCCTTGCTGCACACCCAGGCGTTGCCTAGCAACTTGGCTCTACCCGTTGGGAGTCTCCTCCGCAGCGTCCTCAAGGACGTTTCCATCGGCTGCTGATTTCTCTAACACACCGTCGGACTGCCCAGGAATTTTTGTGGAAAAGACTTCGTTCAGGGTAGGTTGCCGCATCACTGCTTCTTTCTGTTTTGAAGCATCTAACCCTTTAACTGCTTTTACCACTCTGCTTGCCTTTTGTTTGTTCCGACGTTCCACCACCTGGATTGCTGCGCCTCCCGTTATCTCTGTTGTCTTGCCGTGCGGCTCAGTTTTCCTTTTCGCTGCGAGGGCCGGGATTGGGACAGGGACAGTTTTTCGTATTGCTCCCATATTCTTCCCGCCTTTCCCGGTGCCTGCAGTTGGTGTGACCATATCGGCTGTCTTCTTCATCGCCGAAAAATCCGACATTTCTTTCTTTTTCTCCGTTTTGGCAGATCGAGCGGGCATCTTGTGGGCCAGCCCTAGATTTCTCTCATAATCCACTTCTCCAGCCCAGTGTACCAGTCTCTCTACCAGCCGGCTCCAATTTAGTCCAACCTTGGAAAATCTCCTGATTAGCCGGGCGTACTCCTTTAATTCTTGCCGCCACCAGTATTCACCAGTAATCACCAGCAGTCCAGCCATCTAGAGTCCACAGCGCTTAACATTCCTGACGAGCATAGGCAGGAGAGGGAAGTGGAGTGACTGTTCAGCACAGCTCCTCAGCGGCCATCTTGCCCCGAAATTGTCCCTATTCTTAAAGCTATTCCATCCCCTATCCTCCAAGTGGTGGAATTCCTCCATAGGCTTTATGACAAATATATCAATTGCTGCAAACTGGGTCCCCTCTCCTTTCTTGATCAATATCATTTTAAAAGATTAAGCATACAGACTTTCTTCCCATTCCTTTAGATGAATTTCTCAAATTGGAAAAATTGTGAAAATCAGAATCATCGAAATGGTGGGATGGAATGACACTGAAGAATTATCTTGATCAAAATCATGAATAGATCTAATTACATTCAAGAAATTCAGAGGCAGATGAGTGACCCCAACTGTTATGTAATCCAATTAAGGAAATGACGAGACGCATCTCAGAGAGACTATACTCTTGGAAGGACGAAGGGTTAATTGATGATTTTATATATACGTTACCTAAAATACACAAGTCTAAATCAGATCCCCCGGGAAGACCAATAGTGTCTAGTATTGGGAGTGCTACGGAATATTTATCTGAATTCGGAGATCGTTTTTAAAAACCTTTAGTGGTGAATCTACCATCCTATATTAGTGACACCATGGATGTCTTAAATAAATTACCGGATTTGAAATTGGAGGAAGGAATGATACTAGTCACATTGGATGTAGTTGGACTTTATACATGCATCAATAATGACAGAGGAGAAGAGGCGCTCAATCATTTTTTAAGTAGCCGTAGTGCGAGTTTACGGGATCACTCCAGACTGTTGGTAGAAATTAGTGCATTAATCTTGAACAACAATTACTTTCTTTTTGAGGATCAATGGTACCATCAGGTCAGAGGAAAGGCGATGGGCTCCAGGTTTGCTCCCTCTTACGCCAACCTGTTTATGGGCTGGTTTATGAGGGAGCATGCCTAGGTAGGGGAGCTTCAAGATGGACAGATTTCGTCCTATTTTGGGCCCGGGTCATCAATGATATTTTGATGATTTGGAGAGGTACTCAGACGGAGCTATTAGAGTATTTTAATTACTTAAATCGGAATGATTTTAATGTTAGATTCACCATCAATCACAGTACAATTAAAATAGAATTCCTGGATGTGGAATTATGTGTAGATGGAGATGTAATCAGCAGTAAGTTGTTCAGGAAAAGTACAGCTTCTAATTCCATATTACGAGCGGATAGTTTCCATCCTTCAGCAGTAACCACAGGAATCCCCTACAGGGAAATGATTTGAGTACGAATAAATTGTAGTTTGGATAGTGACTTCAAAATCAAATTGGATAATCTTCAAAATAGATTAAGAAATAGAGGGTACAGGACGAGTAATTTGACAAAAGCAAGGGACAGGGTGCTTAAAATCAAAAGAGAATCAACTTTGGTACAGAAGGATAAAACAGAATCCAAAAAACATGTAACTTTTGATATGACTTACTGTTTACAAAAGGATAGGATCATTAAAGTACTGGGAAAAGATTTAGATTTATTGAAGGGAGTACCTGGCCTGTTGGATCTGGTAGGAGATAGACTAGAGGTAACTTTCAAAAGATGTCCTACCATTAAGGAAATAGTATCTAGAAATTATGTTAGACCACCAAGTTTGGTCAATAGGAATTGGCTACCACCGCCTCCCAAAGATTTTTATGTCTGTGGATCCTGTAATGTGTGTGTTCTAGGTTTGAACAGAACTAAAGATTTTATGTACAAAACGCTGCTATATCAACGAATTCATCAATTGTAAGAGTATGGGTGTTATTTACGCCATTATTTGTGCTTGGAAAAAAGTATATATTGGCAGTACAAAAAGGAACTAAAAAATTAGGATACAAGAGCACAAACGTGCAATTATTAATCAGGATATTAGATCACCACTGTATTCACATATAGAAGCACAGCACATCACACAAAAAGAGTTCAGGTTTCATGGAATACAAAAGGTGATCCCTAACATTTGAGGAGGCGATTGGGAATTAAGGATAAGACGGGCAGAAGCTTGATGGATCAGCAAGTCTAGAGCCATTTTGCAAGGTTTGAATAAGGTACATAATTACATTATTTTCTCACCTAAGGCTCCAGGGGCCAGTGTATACTTGGATTTTGGTGAGGAGTGACTTGAATAAGTGGGAGATATTGAGTACAGCTGAACCAGGTTGAGAATACTTGCATCTGGAGTTGGGCAGTGAAGACGGCCACCCTAGTTAGGGTGAAGTGTGATAATGAAAATGGGGAGGTATAGAATATAGGTGCATTGTGTTTTGAACTATATTGCCTTGAGTGGGTAGGATGAGAAGCCTAAATTAGAAATAGGTATTTTGACCAGGGTTTGCCTGTCATTGATTTGAGTAATGGATTGCCTGTGAAGCAAAGGTTATATTTGCGAGGAAAGGGAAACAGTAGTCCCCAGATCATCCTTTGTTATTTGTATAAGTAGCCCCCAGATCATCCTTTGTTATTTATAGAACTACAGTGGAGGGTTGCAATAATTGTGGAAATATTAGATGTTGGGCTCCGTATTGACCTCGAGCAATAAATAAGTTTCCAGGTTATAGATCGAGGACGTTTTTACATGATGAGGCAGTGGATAGACATTGAGGTTTTGGCATGAGAGGTTAGTAGTAGCGCGTGTTTTTCACAACCCTTATGCCTACATTTTGACACATATGTGCACTAGCAATGTGGGCCAAAGCACAATACATGGGAATCGTGCATGAATATCAATTTGGAATGGCCATCAGTGTTGGTAGATGTATGCTGGTTTGTTAAAAAATATATCACAAAGTATTTTCGGTTTCCGGCAATGGAAAGTAATAGCAGCGATATGATTTTTCAGTGCAAATGGAGTTTTTAGTTTCTAATAATGAAGGATCGAGTGATTCCGTTTAAGAATTAACAAGAAAGGATCGGATCAGTATTCGTGTAACGGGACAGGAATATCAAATGTGACTGGCCATCGGAGTTGGTAGAGACATGCTGATTGGTGAAAAAATATATTAGGAAGTATTTCCAGTTTTCTGGTAAGATGCGGGTTGCACAAAAGGAATGTTAGCGATATGATTTTTCAAAACGTGAATTGAGTTTCGATTCCAATAATGAAGGGTAAAACAAGAAAGGAGTAGATCTTGGAAGATTATGGAACTCTGGACATTACGAGTATATAAAAGGAAACTCACACTGGCGGATCGGAGAGGGAACGCCCGATACGAAGATGGACTTAGCCTTTTTGACTGGTGATTGGAAGTTGTAGGACAATGAGCACACCCATTGGACTATTAAAGGTCGGGGAATAGAATATATCATAGGCGGACCGGAGAGTAAACATCTCGGGCCTAAAAGACGAATTGAGGCGATTGGAGGGTTGTGATTGAATACTTAATATACCTGGTATCTGATTGGACAAATGGGGATTTAAAACTTGACAGGCTCAGGTACGCATTTCAGATTTATCGAGCTGGAAGAGAGACACCGGGTGAAATTCGGGCCTGAAGGACATGAGGTGTGATCAGTTTCCAGTATTAGAGGCGTTGCTTAGGAAGAAGGGCTTATTGGAATAAGTTGTAGAGGTTGATGTATGAATTAATATATGCTTTGTATTCTGTTTGGTTTGGATACACGGGGATTTTGGTGAATTTGGTAGCCCAGTAATATTTGTATCCAAATGCTCGGTGTCAGATATAAAATTGATATAAGAAAGATGTGAGCATAGAGGCATTTTGAGATATATTTTTTAGAATACATAAAGAAACTAAGGTTTAATCAAACTGACAATTACCCTTTGTATATGCAGTTTGATTTGGATATACGCTGAGGAGAAAGAGCAGGATATTGAATGCTCAGAAGGAATTTGATAATCTTACAAGTGGTTTAAGTTTTGTGAATGTGGAGAATGATGGACTAAAGGGTGAGCGGAAGGGTATTTCGGTACACAGATATGTAGGTGAGTGTAGTAATTGAGTTGTATATATTTTTATGCTGGCAAGCTAATGGAGAAACATAGGTTCTCATCAAATTGATAATTACTCTTCTGATATATAGTTGGATTTAGATACACGCTGAAGATTGTGAGGAGTATTTTTTGCTTATAAGGAATGCGAACGTTGAGGAAACGCTTCAGTTTCTGAAGGTGAATAAACATGGATTAAAAGGCGAGGTGAAGGGCATTTCGGTAAATATAGAAGTGCAGTTGTACTAAGAAATATAGGTGTATGGATTTTGAGTCTTGTAAGCTAACTGAGATCTTATGGATTTTTTCTGACAGATAAATTATTTTTATAAAACGGTTGCAGTAGAATACAGGATTTATGGTGGAAGTTCAGATATATGACCAAGTGGATTTATATTGGTTGAAGATGAGATTTCCTGCCTTTATCTTTCAGTTACATTAATCTTAGAGTGATGTGTTTTGACATTCTTCTGCCCAGGAGTATGCCCTCTTTGCATACACCTACTATATACCTATACTAGGATTCAAAGGAAGTTCTCAAACTACTTATTATAGTGGAGTTGATAGCCAGTAACAAGCAAAGACAAATATTTTATCAATGCAACCTACTATCCGGATTAAAGTTTTTTTTGCCATGTTCTCTTTCTATTTTATTAATGTAACTTTGTGATGTTATCCAGAGTAACAAAATGTAGCCAGATTGTTATATAGGCAGAGTAAGAGCTACACGCTCTAGTCGATACCATCCGTACATTAGGATTAATGTGTTTGTAAATTGTAATGTACATTTCTTGATTTTATGGTTGGATTTTGATTTTGTACTCTTTACTTTACAGCCCTGATGATGTCCTGGATGGGGACGAAACGCGATGGCTGTCAAAAGAACTAACTTTTTTTCAAGTTGGCTGACATTGATATTTGACTAAATAAAGAATAAGAACTTGACATCAGACATCTGGAAGATCTTCTTTTGGACTTTCATATTTGATTGTGACAATATTTTTTTTCAAACATTAATGCACCTTCTGGATTAGTATGAATGTAGCTATCAGTGGTTGTTGACGATGACCCACAAGACGTAGAGCGTACCTATGTTGAATAAATAGGTTGTAGATAATTTAAAGAATAGCCTTTCAGTGCACACAGAGTTTGACCTCCATCGTCTTGTTCAGTTTGGATAACACCTCTTCTAGGACATTATGTTGCCATTGCAAAGCATGTACTCTGACTATTGAGGGAACCTCATTCATGCACCAGAATAGGACATACACTCTGTCAAAACACACCAATTGCAACAGCACCAACATAATATACGCCATCAAGTGTACATGTTTTAAGGTGTGTTGGGCAAACAACTCAGACGGTTAAGACCAGAATGGTACAGCATTTCAGCAGGAGCAATTGAAAGATACCGGGAGCCCCCTTAGTTGAGCAGGCAAGCCCATCCCCCAGAGAGCTTCGAGTGATGGACTTCGGAGAAAATCTGTCCGCCCACCAGAGGACGTAATACTGCATCTTCCTTTAACTTCAAGGAGGGTAGATGGATACAGTCCTTGGACACAGTGACAAGGGGGTTAAATGAGATAGAGGAGACCTATAGGCAAATAGGCCAGTTGCAGCACAGATGACGTGTACGGTCTAAAAGGGTTTCTTCTGGATCATAAAACTCTCTGCCTTGCCAACTAGCCACAGGCATCTTGACTTCCAATCAATGGTGTTAATGACTGCTCATATTCGGTCACCTAGCCACAGGCACCATTGGTACACCGTTATCACTATGCATATATATCATTCAGTCTTCCAACTCATGTGGGATAAACCACCCAGTCTATGAATTTTTAATGTACAATCTATTGTTTGGTTCAACAAGGTATACTTTGTGGCCCCTCCACATGCAGCAATACGCAATCTGTACAACGTGGCTAGATTTAATCTTGACTGTACCTTTTAATTTGTTCTGATTCTGCACTTTAATTTGTTCAATAATGTATTTGATGAAGCAAAGCTTCGCATATTTTGCGGCTTGCCGAAGTCAAGAACCTCGTTTATGTGTAATAAGGTAACAAAGTGTATGTTTTACTAACATTTATTTTGTTTAAGCGAAGTTCCCGAAGCTTGCCTATGTGTATTTCTAATGAATTTAATCCGTGTCCTCTAATATGGCCGCCGCTTGTATTTTAGTTACTGCGCATGCGTCAGCCACACTCACGTGTCCTGACGCGTCTGCAGAAGTGGAGGGAAAGTTATGCGCATGCGTAATTCATAGCTGTGCTTATCATGTGGTACTGCTCGTGCCACTGCTCTTGTGCCCGTATCAATGTAGCTAACATTTAATGCAATAATTTTATTTCTTGATGATGAGTTAAAAGTACAAACCCTGTGATGTGTTTTCATAATGACATTATTATGTATTAATTTGTTTTCGCTTACTTTTCATGTACCGCGGGGAATGGGGGTCCAAACTGATTGGGAGCCATATTGACGGTCTCTTCTGCGCATGACCAGAGAGCATTGAAAAGTGGCCACTTTGGACAGTGGAACTCAGCCAGCTGGCAGCCACAGTCAAGATGCGCCTGGGAAAGCCACCTCTGCGCTACGAGAACGGCGAATGTTGCTCCTCATGTGTTACAATGTTAATTTCCTGCACAGTTCTCATGAGAACCCCAAACCTGCTAGGCGGTACCCAAATATGTTAATGAAGGCTTCAAATCGTGTATTGTGATTGGTGTGTTACCCATATCCTACCTTAGGACCAATCCAAATTGAGGGATTTTGACACTTTGCAACATTGGGGGGTGGTACACTGTCCCCAAACTGTATATCTACCCTGGGTTCACCTAGTGAACCGTCCGACTTGTCTGGTTTAGCTGACCTGTCACTGACCCAACGCACTCAATAGGTGACTGAAGATACAGAGCGCTGCGAAGCACTCTGTCCGAATTTGACCATAGACTGAGGTTCTACTGAACCTTAAAGTGCTGGCGAAGCACTTTGCTGGGAGTTCGCTGACCCAATCGGGGTCTTGATCGATAGCTGCAGAGCGGGTGGAGCGCAGGCGTTGCTTCCGAACTGTGGGTTCCGGTCCTGTCCTGAAGAGGGTCCTGTCCTGAGGGTTTGCTGTCCTATCCTGAGGGTCCTGTCCTGATTCCTATTCCGAGGGTATCCTGTCCTATCCTGGGTGTCCATTCTGCACCTGCTTTCCTTTGAGGGGTATCCTTCCTTGAGGGTTTCCTGTCCTTAACTGACCCGTGGCCAGGGTTTGGTTTCCACACCTTTCTAGGTAAATATTGCTCTGAAAACTCTTTAAATCTTGCACCTTCTGAATTTCTAACTTTGGCTTTAATAAAGTTCAACATTGCACATGTGATACTTTCCATGCCTTTCTGCAACTATTGAAAGTCATTTATATTTTCCATAAGTTTATTCCTATGTCTTCTCATTTGTTAGAAATTATATTTTGCATAGCAGTGTGTCATTTCCTGATATGGTCTAGAACTTCGTTGCCTAGATTGTTCAAAGGCCCCTTCACCTTAAGTGAAGCGTGTTATTCATTATAAGCTCTCCTATAGTCACTCACACTTAGGCTATCCCTGTTTAGATAATACTGACTTGCATAGTATCTTTTCTCGTTACATTTTATTAGTACCTTGATGATTACTCTGTCATTATTTCTTTATGCATATATAATTTACGTTATCTTGGTTATTGATTGCCTTGTTTTATTGTACCTCATGCAAGAAAATAATGAACTTTAGATAAACATTTTAAAACTTCCAGTTGTCCGTGGTCATTTAAACAGTATTTGAATGTTATTGGTTGGGTTTGTATTTTGCTGCCTTTCTTTTACAGCTAGCTCCCTGATTCATTGTGGTCATTAGGCACCCGCATCGGTGGATGGTAAGTCGGGTGCACCGAAAATTGGTAGCAGGGAACACACACACACCAACTTGGTAGAGCTCGTGAAGTCACCCGATCGATGTATATGGTGATTTGAAAAGTATATGGGCCCTGAAGCCGGAAACGGCGAAACTATTGGTCGGGTGGCCTCGCGCGCTCTATCAGTTTTCTGGTAGCTAGAGGATGGTTAGGGACTAGTTGAGAGTAAGGCAGGGATTAGTTGGACTAGTTAAGTCGGAAGCTGCTATTATATTAATGCTGCTATAAGAGCGGCTGTTCTGAGGGAACTGATCACTCTCTTGTGAATACGCTGCTGAAATTCATGAATTACTGTATTGCCATTATTCTTGTTCTTATATTGTTATATGTACTAATCCATGCAATTGTCAATCGTCTAGTTGTATGTTGTCCGAACTCCCCGGGGAATTGAAAGGGCAAGTGGTGAATAGAATCCATTGTCCTGAGGTCACAGGTTCGAGGAAAGTTAGGTGCAGGTTAGGATAACCGGGAAGCACTAACTAGGGTTTTCTGAATACATGTGTGAATAAATGACAGTAACGGGGTTCATTGGCAAAATTCCCATAGTGGCGTAACCTAGTAAGGGTCACATCGGAAGAGTAGCAGGTTCCTCGGAGCTAGCGTGAAAGCAGAGGGGTCCGCTGAGAAACCTTAAACTCGGAATATATCCCGGAAAGAAGTGGATGAGTTTAGGGGAATAACAGGTTCACCGATGCTAGAGTGAAGGGTAGGCAGAAGAGATCTGCCCGCAGCGAGTGAAAAGTAAATGGAAGTAGTTTACTTGCAGTAAAACAATTCTTTCTCTGTCTAGACACTTGAGCACTGTGGCGAATGTGTATTTGTTGTAAAATAACCAAGCACTGAGCACTTTAAAAGAAAGAAAGTTTCCGTTACCTTGTGAAGGGAGGGAGTCAGTCGCGAAGCGCCTCTGACGTCACTCTGTGCCGCGCTGGGATTGGTAGAAGCAGCGGGCGGGTAGCGGAGCTGGAATTGTAAAGGAGGGGTGAGCGCCGGAGCGTGGGAACTGTCTCACGAAGGGGCCGCGCACCCATTGGAGGAGCTTATTTAGTGTCGCGCACCCATTGGTTGCACGAATTTCTGAAGCGCGTTCTGATTGGAGGTAGTTTGTAAACAAAGTTTAGCGCAGAAGTCGTATGTGGCACTCGCAGACTACAGGAACTCGACCTGATCCAAGGCACCTAGGGTTTGAAAGGGATCAGTGGAAGACTAATAGATACGATATTATGTACGGAACCAAGAGAAAAATGTCCCTTGTAAGTAAGGTGAAAAATTATTTCAAAACGGACAAACCGATAAAATCTAGAGAAGGTGTTCTTGTCCCAGCACCCAATACTCCTGCCTCATTCATGATGTTTGACCGAGGGTACAATACCTGTGTGTGGTTGGAGAATTGGGTGAAGTACACAAAAGATGACGGAGTATTGGCTTTTCCGTTAGATGGTACTTTCAATGGTAGGATCTTATTTAATTTAAGAACCCGAATGAATGAACTGCATCCCAGACCGAGACTAACGCAGTATGAGGCATTAGAGGAATGGGAGATTGAGGCTTTTGAAAGAGAAAGACCCCGAATGGACAAGGGTTTGACCAAGTGGTACCCCAGGCAGAAACAGGAATCCAGGGATAAAAGGATGAAACAGTGGAGGCAGAGCATGATTGTTGAGGGTCTGTTTCCCATGATGCCGGCATGTCATAACATTGGAGCGGGTGAGAAAAGTACTGAAAAATGTAAGCATTGGGGGGCCCTGGGGGATTCAGATGATGAATTAATAGATGACATCTGTACCAGAAGTCCGCCACCTTACAATGAGGGAACCCGACCTTCCAGTGTAGGAGATGTTCCCCGATGCCACTTCCTAAAGGAAGAAGACAGGTCCCTGGGACTGGGAGGGGGTGGTCAAGTATTGCCCTATCCTGAAAAACCCGAACCGACGGAAACAAGGGATATATATCCCAAAGTGCCCGCAAGCCAGGAAGAAAAATATTCACGTACGAAAATCTTTTTTCCCAGACCCTTGTATGAAAACGAAGAGAAACCATCGAATTCAGGACTGCCTTTTGTTCAACCTCCATATGGGGAAGAGCGCAGGTCCTTTAATACTGGAACTTTATTCCCGAAACCTAATTATGGGGGAGGACCAAGTGAAACGCATCCTACTGCCCCGAGTTTTACTCCTCCGTTGACCCCACAGATATTACATGACACAACTTTAAGAAGGGTACTAGTGGAAAAGGAGCAAGAGGCTCTAGCTAGACAAAGGACAGAAATAATTCAGAAAATTTCCCAGTTAAATACCAGTCCTGAGGCATTGACTATTCCAGTAACTATTGGACCGGTGGTCCCGTTATACGGAAATGGTCAGGGAAATCCGATTACTCCAGTTATGACCCCAGTCATGGCAACCCCGAGACAGGAACCGATCATCATAGATGATCAGTCCAGTGAGTGCGAGTCTGAAGTTGCGTTCTTGGAATTACCAAACAAACAGACTGGAAAGGGAATACAGCAGAGGCATAACCCTTTTAATACAAAAGAAATTAAATTAGAGACAGCAACAGGTACTAGGAATGTCTCTCTGGTAACTCCGGATGAAATTGAGAGTTGGAGTCGTGAATTAGAGAAACAGACTCCGCAAACAAAACCTTTAGACCTCTACAAGCTGAGGGTCGAAATAGAAGAATTAATGGCAGGAAATGTGGGGTTGGATCGATTGAATACCTACTCTGAAGAAGAATTGTCGTTCATATGTAAAAGCTTTACAAGGAACACCAGAGTGCTCCACGAAAAACTGACCGAAACAGCAGTTAGTATGGGGGTAGATATCTCAAAATCCAAGCCCTTACAGAAACCGTACAGAGCAGACTTCTCAGACAAAGATATAGAACACCTGAATGTGGCGGGGAAGAAGTTGCAGATTAAAGAATTAATGGGGGTACTACAGAAATGGGGAGATGTGGAAAGATGGAGAAGCAGGTGGGCGAAAAAGAGAGAAGAGGTTCGCTCCCGACAAGTGACTCCTGAGTTTGCTTTAAGAGAGGTAGAAAAACCTGAGCAGTTATGCCCCATGCGCGAAGTTCCAGGAGGGAAATATGTGCATGTGCCCTGGTCTAGGCAGGATATTGTGTCCTTCACGAACGATTTTCCAAAATTACGAGAGAAACCAGTTGACTGGTACAGGCAGGTGGAAAGGTTCGTGAAGGTACAGAAATGTCTGTGGAAAGACCTGGATGGGTTTTTCGACATTGTGGTTCCAGTAGATTTATGGACCCAGTGTAAAATAAACATAGACTGGCCGAGTGAGGAGTACCCAAGAAATAAAGAAACAGGGGAGCCATCAAAGGATGTCATGCGAAAATATGAGCAGGTAATTCAGCACTTGAAAAAAAAGGTGCCCGCAAAAGAAACTGATTGGACAAAAATAGATAGAACAACACAGGAAAGGGACGAGACAGTGCACTCCTTCTATGAGAGGTTATTGCAGGTATTTAAAACATACAGTGGTATTGATAACATCGACCTAAAGGATATGACGCACTTTATTTACAGGTTTGTAAATGGTTTAAGACCTGAAATTTGTCAGTGGATAAAAGATAATAAAATCTGTTGGCATACTAAGAAAATGGATGAGGTCCTGCGGTACGCTAAGTACTGCGAGGATGAGATGGCAGAAAAGAAAAAGGCCCTCAAGGAAAAGGTGATGTGGGCTCAGGTGAAGCTCGCAGAACAGCAGGAAAAACAATTGAGTAACATGGTTAAAAATGCTGAGAACAAAGGTCCTGGGGGAGGGGGTGGAGGAAAGCCCCGGCCCAAATTTAGCAGGGAAGAGGCTATGAAAAAATTTCCCTGCCATCAGTGCGGCGAAATTGGACACTGGCGAAACGAGTGTCCCCAATTAGTAGATATTAATGAAAAAACTCCTGATTTAACTCCACAGACGCAGAAAGAAAGACCAAGAAAGACTCAACCCCAGGTAAAAACAGTTCAGGTGCCTCGAGCACCCAAGCAGGTATACAGGGGAAGACAGGCAGAAGATGAAGAAATAGAGGTTTGGGAAAGCGGGGAGAACAGAAATACAGCAACTTCGCAGTATCTGCTGAATGATACCTTCCTTTGTAATGATCAGGACTGACGGGGCCTGGGAGGGGAGGACGAGGAGTGCGTACTTGGCGCTTCCTTGCCGGTAGACCAGTCTGGACCATATATTGAAGGAAAGGTTGACGGAAATGATGTCACCTTTCTGTTGGACACTGGCGCTACCCGTTCTACTGTAAGAACAGTGGACGTTCCAAACCTACCCCTCTCGGGAGAAAATATCCAAGTAGTGGGTGTATCTAATCAATTGATTAGTACTCCTGTTACCGAACCAATGGAGATTTCAATTGGAAATTTTAAACAGATGCATAGATTTGTCGTCTGTGACACCAGTCCAGTGAATCTACTGGGTCGTGATTTGCTGTGCAAAATGAACTGTACCATCTTTTGCACACCAAAAGGTGTTGAAATACAGACCCCAGATGAAGATGGCATTTATAAATTATTGTTACTTAGACCTGACTCAGAAATTAAAAGATTGACCCTGCAGGACTTGCCTCAAGAACTCCAGGAAGCCGTAAAGCCAGAGGTGTGGGATTTCACTGGAAAAGATGTGGGGTTGATGAAAGATGTGGACCCCATACAGATAGCCATCAAGGACAATGCAGTATATCCTAACACTAGGCCCTACCGAATGAATGCTGAAGTGAAAGCAGGTGTCACTCTGGAAATACAAAAATTATTAGAAGGAGACATCATACAGGAAGTGATGAGCAGCCCATGCAACTCCCCGATTATGGGCATCAAAAAGCCTAGTGGCAAGTATAGGGTAGTGCAGGACCTGAGAAAGGTTAACAAAATTGTAGTTCCTTGCTGCCCTATTGTCCCGAACCCTGCAGTGATATTGTACCAGATTCCTTGGGATGCTGAATGGTTCACTGTGATTGATTTATGTCATGCATTTTTTTCGATACCCCTGCACCCCGACAGCAAATTTCTTTTCTCATTTGCCTTCGAGGGTCACGTGTATTGTTGGAACCGGGTCCCTCAAGGGTATACAGAGAGACCCTCTATCTTTAATCAGATCTTGAAAAAATGTCTAGAGACTTTGATCTTACCTGGGAACTCTGTGTTAGTGCAGTACATAGACGACCTTCTATTGGCGTCTAAGAGTCACAGGGACTGTGTAGTTGACACCATTGCCCTCCTAAATCATCTGTGTGAGAAAGGGCATAAAGTGGCCCCTGACAAACTACAGTTCTGTGCGAAATCAGTAAAATATCTAGGACACCAGATAGAAAAGGGTGTCAGAAAAGTCACATCAGAAAGAGTGAGAATAATTCAAAAGATGCAGTTGCCCCGTACTCAAAAAGATGTCAGAATGTTCCTGGGGGTATTAGGATACTGCAGACAGTGGATTCTGGGATTTGCAGCCTTAGCCAGGCCCTTGATAAAAATGACCACGAGAGGAATGCCAGATGTTGTAGAGTGGGACGATGAAAGTCTAATGGCTTTCACAAGACTGAAAAACTGTCTGTGTACGGCCCCTGCGTTGGGAATGCCAGATTATTCCAAAGAGTTTGCCCTATTCTGTGACACTCGCGATAATTGCGCATTGTCAGTCCTGACTCAAGAACATGGCACGACCAGAAGGCCTGTGGCCTATTTCTCTGCCACTTTGGACCCAGTAGCCGCTGGGTTACCAGGCTGTCTGAAAGCAGTAGCTGCTACCTGTGCAAGTTTGGAACAGAGTGAGTCCATTGTCATGGGACATCCTGTGACCGTGTATGTTTCACATGGAGTGGTAATTCTATTGACCAGAACTAAAACACAGTATCTCACCCCTAGTCGGCTGACTAAATACGAGAGGATTCTTGTGGGTGCAGCAAATGTAAGCATTGTTAGGTGCGGTATTCTGAACCCTGCCACCTTACTCCCCGACCCCTTGGAAATAGAAGGTGGGGATGATGATGAACATGATTGTATTGACCTGACAGAGTTCAGTACTAAGCCACGCCCAGACATAAAAGAAGTACCATTGCCTGAGCATGATAAAGAACTATTTGTGGATGGTTCCTGTCTAAGACATGAACTAGGAGGCTTGAGTGCTGCTTATGCAGTAGTGTCTTTCACAAAAATTGAAGAAGCAGGTTACCTATATAACATCAAGTCTGCACAAGTAGCCGAATTGATAGCCATGATAAAGGCTTGCAAAATTGGGAAGGACTTACGCATAACAGTGTATACTGACAGTCAGTACTGTTATGGAGTTGTGCATGACTTTGGCCAATTATGGCTACAGAGGGAATTCATGACTTCCTCAGGTACTCCCATTCGGAATGCAAAGGTTGTTCATGACCTTTTAGAGGCCATCCAGTTGCCCAAAGAACTGGCAGTGGTGAAATGTGCTGCTCATCAAAGGAGCATGGACAGAGTATCACTGGGAAACGATTATGCTGACCGAGTGGCCCAATGGTGTGCCAAAGATCGGTATATTGTAAATCCAAAACGAGGGGGGCCAGGAACCAGCTGCCAGCTTCAGGTGTTTGAAGAAGTGCCTACGTGGGATGAAATGAGAGAGTGGCAGGAATCGGCTCCTTGGCAAGAAAGAGAGAAATGGAAGGAGGATGGGTGTAGACCGAGACGTGTGGATGGTGTGATTTTGGGCCCAACTGGTATGCCTGTGTTACCCCGACACTTGCTTGGCACAATGGCAAGATTAATACATGAAGGATCACACATTGGTAGGGATGCCATGATTCTGGTATTTCAACAGACTTGGTACAGTAAAAAGTTCAGGAAGGTAGCGGAGTCCCTCTGCCAGAGGTGCCTGTCATGTCAACAGATGAACCCAGGCAAGAGGACAATGGTTGAACTGAGCAGGATTGGGAGATCAGGGGGTCCCTTTATAAGGATACAGGTTGATTTCATCACCATGCCCCGTTGTGAAGGGAAACGATATGTCCTTGTCATTGTTTGCGTATTTTCAAAATGGGTAGAAGCTTACCCTACTCCTCAAAGTGACGCACTGACAGTAGCGAAGTGTTTACTAAAAGAACTGATACCTAGATTCGGAATACCATACATTATTGAATCAGATAAGGGTGGACATTTCCAGAATGAAATACTGGCTGAACTGTGTAAAGCCTTTGGAATAAGGCAGAAACTCCATTGTGCATACCACCCAGAGGCTTCTGGAATAGTGGAACAAGTAAATGGAACTATCAAAAACAGACTAGCAAAGCTGACAGATGCTACTGGCATGACCTGGGTGAAGGCCCTGCCCCTGGTCCTGATGGGACTGAGAAGTGTTCCTGACCGCAAGACAGGCCTAAGTCCCCATGAAATCATTATGGGAAGAGTGATGAGGCAAGCATGGGTGCCAGGAAGCAAACTGTTGAGTATTACTGATGATTTGGTGCTTGAATACTGCAGAAGATTGGGTGACCAAGTGCGTTCTATCTCTCGCCAGATTGGAGACGACGGCATCCTCAATCCAACGACTCCTCTCCACAGCTTGGTTCCAGGAGACTGGGTCAAAATAAAGAAGCACACTCGATCAAGCTGTCTGGCACCAAGGTGGGGAAAGAAACGCCAAGTAATCCTGGTGACAACCACTGCAGTGAAGGTCGCAGGTGTTCCTCAGTGGATCCACGCTGGACACACCCAGAAGGTATTGCCAGACAAAGGATTTGAAGAAGAAGGGCAACCAGCAGAGGACCCTGAAGGAGCCAGACCAGAAGCAACTGACAACGAGCAGCCCAGCACCAGTCAGGTTGCAGGAACAGCAGACGTTGGCACAGGAGTAGTTGACTACGAACTGCCAAGAAACCAGCCTGTGGAAGAGGTCCCGGAAACTGAGCCAGGAGTAGCTGAAGACGAGCTGCCAAGCATATGGCCAGAAGAATGGATACCGATGATTGATCTGACCGAAGATCCTATCAGAACAAGAGAACGACTTAGTGAAGGTAGAGAGTGGACTAGTCAGGAAAAGCAAGGCACAGGCGAAGAACCTCAGCCGCTTGAGATTCACATCAAAACTGAGGAAGGAGAAGGTCAGACAGGGACAGAGCAGGTATTCGATACACCACCGCTAACACCTGATGCAGATAAGGGAGAGACTAGAAATAGAGTGATAGTTCGAGCAGAAGAAAATGAAGAGATCGAAGTGCTTGAACAGGATCAGAGAGGGTTAAAAGAACGGGTTCAGGAAACAGAAACAGAAACAGAGACAATCGAAAGCCAAAAACAAAATATTCCTGAACAAGGCCAGATTAGCAACCAGGCAGAAGAATTTGATGCTAGCCCTGGAACTAGTCAGATAAGGGAAGTAGGAGAAGAAAGTGGAGAAGAATTACCACAAGATAAAGAGAACAAGAGAATAAGAAAAGAAAGTGAAGTCCAAGTACCGACTAAGAGACTAAAGAAAAGAAACAACCTTGAGCCTAGGTTTGTAAAAAGATTGAGACTAAGGATAAAGACAGTGGAAGAAAAACGTGCAGAAGCAAGAAGAAGTGCTCGAATAGCAGAGCAAGAAGAAGACTCTTCCAAAAGAAGGAGTGAGCGAATAAAAAGACAAAACAAAAAGTACAAATCTCCTGAATGGACACTGGTTTTGGAGGAACTTGAAGATCTTGATATAACTGACGTGAGCGACGGAGAACCCGTCCCAGAGTACTCAGCTGAAGAGGAAGACGAACCACCGTGAATTTGCACAAAGTAAGCTAATTGTGTGAAGCCAAAAAGAGGGGTTCGAGAGACTCCTTCTGAGCCAAAATGTCTGATTCAACAGTGAATGGTAGACCTAGTTGCAGCCGTTTTAAGACGTGTTGCAAGGTGTGTATATGTAGTGTAGTAGTACTGATAGTTATCTGGATAGGATTAACAATTTTCATTCCCTTTGCTGTAAGTAAAGATACTAACATTGTCCCTACTGAAGTTGTAAATACTGACAATGAGGAGCTAACAACACAGAGTGTAGCACGACATGAAAGAGCTTTGAGACAAACAAAACAGAACTTAGAAGCATCAGATGAGGGAGGACTACATTATCATGGAGTTAAGAACAAGACACACTTAAATGTTTTCGCAAACTTGTTAATACACTATGTAGAGACTATGGAAATTGAAGATTGCTATGTCTGCATGAAGCTACCTACTTCTGTGGCTGAAGGCGTGACATACCATCATCTGCCATTGACATATGGAATCTCCTGTAGCATTTTAGCTAGTTTATTCTATAAAAGAGGACCGTTACAGTACTATTACTCTAACAATGACGTGATTTTTTCTGAACTTCCTATACGTGGGAACTTGAATCCTGTACATACCAAAACTGACACCATAAGATATATGGGAGACTACTTTCTGACTATAGGTAACATTGACATAGCAGACGCACACAGAGATAACTTGACTTGTTCTTTGCGTGAGCAGGAAAAGATGTTCCTGAACATGGCAGAGAAAAGGAGAATTAAAATTCAGAAGAAGGCTAATGACGAAAGTCAGAAAAAGCCAAAGTGGGCAGAGAACATGGAAGGCACCTCATCTGGTGGAGCGGGTCCTGCTCTGTTGCTGGATTTTGAAAAGAAAGGCAAGCTATGTCTTCACCGCGAGAAGACTAGCTATTATAATAATGTTTTCATTGGTTCCAGTGAATGCGAACATAATTACAAGGTAATTGGAGGTTGGGGTTTCAAAAATGGGTCAGAGCCTGTGTTTCCTGGAATTTATTATATTTGTGGGGACAAGGCTTATTTCAAATTGCCGGATCACTGGTATGGAAGCTGCTACTTTGGCATTGTCTTCCCGAAAATATACCATGTGAATGGAAAAGCTGGAAGCAATGAAGATACTAATGGCTTAGTGCGTAGTAAAAGAGAAAGTATAGGTGAAATTATGGGTAGTATTTTCAGTGCACTGATACCTGGAGTGGGAGTGGTTCTGAACACTCACAGAATTTGCAAATTGTCTACTATAGTAGATGTGCTGTCTACTGAAACAGCTCATGGATTTCTGCTGGTCAATACCGAAATGGTTGCGATCAGATCAATGGTTTTACAAAATCGACTTGCTCTTGACACCTTATTAACGAAAGAGGGCGGAGTCTGCCGGATGTTGAAGGCGCAACATTGTTGCACTTATATTCCGGATAAAAGTGTACAGATCAAAAGATATGTGAAAAACATTACTAATTTGGCAAAGGAACTCAAACCACTCGAGGTTGATAGTGCCTGGAAGAGACTGGTAGATGGTCTCTCAAATGTAGGTCATTGGCTTGCTAGCATAGGTAAAAGCTTATTATTCAAAATTCTGATGCCAATTGGTATTATAGGTCTTATTATACTTTCCATTTTCTTATGCTGTAAATACCGCAAGCGCACCAAAAAGCACGAGGTAAATGCAAGAGGAGTGAAACGAAGTGTGGATGAGATTGAATTAGAGGAAGTGAATGATCAGATATACAAAAAGGTGAAGACTTCTCACCCTGCTAAAACTGAGAGAGAAAAGTTAGAACGGCTGCTGGAAGAAATAGAACTTTATAAAGTATGAAAGAAAGTTGGCATCTGGTTCCATTATAATTTGTGATGATAGTAAATATCATCAAAGAGGGGATTGATGAAGCAAAGCTTCGCATATTTTGCGGCTTGCCGAAGTCAAGAACCTCGTTTATGTGTAATAAGGTAACAAAGTGTATGTTTTACTAACATTTATTTTGTTTAAGCGAAGTTCCCGAAGCTTGCCTATGTGTATTTCTAATGAATTTAATCCGTGTCCTCTAATATGGCCGCCGCTTGTATTTTAGTTACTGCGCATGCGTCAGCCACACTCACGTGTCCTGACGCGTCTGCAGAAGTGGAGGGAAAGTTATGCGCATGCGTAATTCATAGCTGTGCTTATCATGTGGTACTGCTCGTGCCACTGCTCTTGTGCCCGTATCAATGTAGCTAACATTTAATGCAATAATTTTATTTCTTGATGATGAGTTAAAAGTACAAACCCTGTGATGTGTTTTCATAATGACATTATTATGTATTAATTTGTTTTCGCTTACTTTTCATGTACCGCGGGGAATGGGGGTCCAAACTGATTGGGAGCCATATTGACGGTCTCTTCTGCGCATGACCAGAGAGCATTGAAAAGTGGCCACTTTGGACAGTGGAACTCAGCCAGCTGGCAGCCACAGTCAAGATGCGCCTGGGAAAGCCACCTCTGCGCTACGAGAACGGCGAATGTTGCTCCTCATGTGTTACAATGTTAATTTCCTGCACAGTTCTCATGAGAACCCCAAACCTGCTAGGCGGTACCCAAATATGTTAATGAAGGCTTCAAATCGTGTATTGTGATTGGTGTGTTACCCAAATCCTACCTTAGGACCAATCCAAATTGAGGGATTTTGACACTTTGCAACATTGGGGGGTGGTACACTGTCCCCAAACTGTATATCTACCCTGGGTTCACCTAGTGAACCGTCCGACTTGTCTGGTTTAGCTGACCTGTCACTGACCCAACGCACTCAATAGGTGACTGAAGATACAGAGCGCTGCGAAGCACTCTGTCCGAATTTGACCATAGACTGAGGTTCTACTGAACCTTAAAGTGCTGGCGAAGCACTTTGCTGGGAGTTCGCTGACCCAATCGGGGTCTTGATCGATAGCTGCAGAGCGGGTGGAGCGCAGGCGTTGCTTCCGAACTGTGGGTTCCGGTCCTGTCCTGAAGAGGGTCCTGTCCTGAGGGTTTGCTGTCCTATCCTGAGGGTCCTGTCCTGATTCCTATTCCGAGGGTATCCTGTCCTATCCTGGGTGTCCATTCTGCACCTGCTTTCCTTTGAGGGGTATCCTTCCTTGAGGGTTTCCTGTCCTTAACTGACCCGTGGCCAGGGTTTGGTTTCCACACCTTTCTAGGTAAATATTGCTCTGAAAACTCTTTAAATCTTGCACCTTCTGAATTTCTAACTTTGGCTTTAATAAAGTTCAACATTGCACATGTGATACTTTCCATGCCTTTCTGCAACTATTGAAAGTCATTTATATTTTCCATAAGTTTATTCCTATGTCTTCTCATTTGTTAGAAATTATATTTTGCATAGCAGTGTGTCATTTCCTGATATGGTCTAGAACTTCGTTGCCTAGATTGTTCAAAGGCCCCTTCACCTTAAGTGAAGCGTGTTATTCATTATAAGCTCTCCTATAGTCACTCACACTTAGGCTATCCCTGTTTAGATAATACTGACTTGCATAGTATCTTTTCTCGTTACATTTTATTAGTACCTTGATGATTACTCTGTCATTATTTCTTTATGCATATATAATTTACGTTATCTTGGTTATTGATTGCCTTGTTTTATTGTACCTCATGCAAGAAAATAATGAACTTTAGATAAACATTTTAAAACTTCCAGTTGTCCGTGGTCATTTAAACAGTATTTGAATGTTATTGGTTGGGTTTGTATTTTGCTGCCTTTCTTTTACAGCTAGCTCCCTGATTCATTGTGGTCATTAGGCACCCGCATCGGTGGATGGTAAGTCGGGTGCACCGAAAATTGGTAGCAGGGAACACACACACACCAACTTGGTAGAGCTCGTGAAGTCACCCGATCGATGTATATGGTGATTTGAAAAGTATATGGGCCCTGAAGCCGGAAACGGCGAAACTATTGGTCGGGTGGCCTCGCGCGCTCTATCATATTTACCTATTCAATCTGGGTTACAGATAATGACTCACACGTGTACTGACACACATGAGTCCCAATCATCATTGTGTCAAATGCTTTGCAAAATTGTTTAGATATTGTATCATTTTATTGCAGCTTCCCATTTGTTTGAATTGATTGCACATTTCACAAAACTGAACTCGATAATTCATTGCTGAGTTTAACTAGATATTGTATTAGCCAACTCATTTAGCCTTGCTATGATTGCTTTCACAGTGACACCCATGTTTTATTCACCATTTCATTGTTTGGTAATCATTCGCCAAGTCAGCTCCTTGTAAAACTAGTTTCCGTGAGGCTGCAGCTAGACCTTGACCTTCAAGTTCAACCCAAACCATTTAGCTGCTGGGATCACCCGTGCATGTTTAGTCTCTCACGTTTTCCCGACGTGAGATGCACTGGTGCTTTATAACCTATCTTGAATCAGACTCTCTCTCACGACTGTTCAACGCGAGTCCACAGCTCTTCTGATTCAAAAGGTAGGCGGATGCGGAGAGCATCTCCACTCGGTTTTCACTAATGACAGAGCAATTCCGCTCACATTTTACTAACTTCTGCTTAAGGCCATGCCTAATAATCCCCATATTTTCATTTGTTAGGAACTGCCTTAAAGATTGAATTAACTTGGATCAGACTAGGAGAACCTTGTAATTAAAGAAACATGAGGTACTTTTTTAAAGTAGGCAATACTTCACAATTGCATGGATTTGCCTTATCCCTTATCTGATACATATATTTTTTATGCAGCTCCTCCCCCTGGTTAGATATATTGCCACTCCAGTCCTTGAAATGGAAGGAATGTTATCATTCAAATCAGGTATGGCTATAGCTCGTTCTGTACTATATTATAGCCATGGTAAACATGGCTCCACGTGTAGTGATGTATCTCCACACTCTTTAATTTATTTTTAGAGCACAACCATTCCAGGTGTGTTATTTATTTATTTCTCATAAACAACTAAGGAGTGACTGAGTGCAAAGAAATACATTTTTTATTTTTATTGAAAAAAACCTTTAATTTAAATGATTACTAAGAAAGTCCCATTACCATAAGTGAAACCAAACAATTGAAGACATCAGCTACAGGGAGCAGCCTATGTCCAATTTGGCCAATAAGGGAAGAGAAGGGGCTCTTTCCTTATAGAAGGACCCTCACTCACCACTAGTTGGTGACATGCTTCATCATCGGGTCCCCGCTGGGGTGGCCGAATGCCTCCCCAGCGTGCTACAACGCCTGAGTTACAGCGGAGCAGGATGGTGTTGAGTGTAAGAGTGCTCAAACTAATAAAGTGTTTTTTAAATGTGAGTGCTAGATAAAAAATACAAAGTTGAAACCCCAAATTTTTTTTATTAGGGTCAACCCGCATTGGTTAAAAACAGTGTGGATGGACAACCATAGGTTCTATATTAGGAAACCTGTGTCCTCTAATGAGAAAAGAAGGTCAACATGTTTCTGCTGTTATTAAAGCTATTGCGCTCAGCATTCGTCAGGACCAATTAGAAATAAAAGACAGGCCTCTGGTGGTATGCGCGCGCTAAGGCGCACCCTCCCGTGGGGCACTAAATGTGAAAAAATTCGATTGAACTCACGGTTACGGCCCGTGACCACTCACTGAATTTCACAGGAGCAGAAAAACCTGTGGAAAATGGGAGAGAAAGAGACAAAGGACACAATAACATATAATGACATACACAAACATGTAGTTGGTCGTATTTCCAGTAGTAAAACTGAAATTGTTTGTTAGTAACTGTGTCACTGGTCTTTTATCAAATCTCCAGTGTGCCAATCACTGGAGAAGTAAGTATATTTACTGTAAGGAAATCTTGGTCTCCATCTATAGGGAAAATTCCCTAGATATTTAAATCCCCCTAGAAATATTTAATGGGAAAAGTAATTTATTATTTTATCTGGGCAGTATATCATACGGCGTGGCCATACTAATCACATTGTGTGACTGCCTGCTTGTTTAAAAAATTACGTAAGTAGCAGAAGTTTTCAGGTCTGTTAGGAAATAGGGCGTTACTTAAAAAGTTTGAAGAAACATTTGAAAAAACTGGTAGCATCTTAGTTTTTTAAGAGAGATTGTTTCAAAGTGTAAATAGAAACACTCATGTGGGTAAAGGGAGAGAATTTCTCCTTCGGATCTGGCAATGTGGGAAACCTTCACGCGGTGTAAGGTCTAGTCAGAAATGAAGGAAAGGAAGCTGTTAAGCTCTCACCTGGTAAACTGCAGAGACGGGGTCCGGCGAATAAGATTATCAAACTTACTCAGACACACGCGACTCCCCGCATAAAACCTACACCTTCGGATATTGCCAGTCTGGAAGTGAAAGTCAAAGGTCGGGGTCGCGTATTTCTATTGGCTTGATTGCCGATCACGTGATTGACCTCAGACTCCTTTTTTGTGAAGCTTTTAAAGGGACATGCGCTTAGTATCTTTATGTCAGCGCTGGTTTGAATCCCGAAGGGGATTTATCAAAAAGTCAAAAGGAGTTGTGTAAAATAAACTTCTTGACGACATTAATACAGGACTACCATTAAAGGGGGTCCTTGTAAAAGAGACATAAGTTTGCTGAGAAAAAGTTTTTTTAGATATATACAACCCCTTTGTTTACAGCACAGTGGTCATAGACAGTCAAAATCCTTTCGAGAAAAAAAGGGGCATTTACAAGTAAGCACAGTGATATCGAATACAGGCTTTCAGATATGCCCACCATTATGAGAGAGAAAAACAGTGGGTTAGCTACCAATTCTCGATCAAAAAATCGTGTTATTCAGAGCAAGGAATATCTTTATAAATATATATAAATACTTAGAAGTATATATATAGATATAAATGAGAGGGGCTCGCAAATTCTTGGGCACAGACCTCCTTAACGTTGTAAACTGATCCCCACGGGATTTCGTCATTTAGCCCTTTGGTGTTTGTGGCTAGACGATACACCCACCGTTGCTCTTTATCAAATAGTACTGTCTCGGAGATCAACTCCACATGTTCAAGAATAGTCCAGTGTAGGTCATTGGGGGTGTGATTCCTCTCAACAAAATGAGCTGACATTTTAGTTGCAGTTCTGTGACACCGGATATTGCTACGATGTTCACATATCCTCACTTTGACACGTCTGGTAGTCATGCCCACATACTGGAGGCCACACGGACATGTAATTAGATATACAACGCTGCTGGTATTACAATTTGTGTGTTTGCGCTGTTCCCAAGTTTATTTATTTATCCATGTGATTCCGGTGCCTCAGATTAATCATTGAAGGCACACTGAGAATCCACAGGCCAAATTCAATCCGCTTGAAGGTGGTGAGTCCCATTACTGCTGTGCCACCCAATATTACCTTTCATTATATTATTCCCATTGGAACACGCCTCTCTTTTATGAATTCATTTCATTGTAGGCTGTCTCCCTCACTGTTACCTTGTCCTAAAGAAGACCCGCCATGAGGCTTCCTTAAATTGCGCATTTGTCAGGGTCGAAACATCAACGTCCTTTTTCGGTTCATGACCATTAGGTCTTCTGGTCCTTAATTTACCAAGCACTTGTGCTTTTTACCAGAGTCATTTGATCCAGATAATTATTGGCCGAACCTCAATTGCACCCCGTGCATATTTTGTATATAACTGTGTGTTTTTGTCTTACCATTGTATAAATGACACTTATTCACCCATGTCACTTGGTCACTTTTATTCACTCTATGTAATGTCACTCTTCTCTATTGAAATGATGACAGCCGCATACAAATATTTGACTTACAGAGAATAGTAAATACTTACCCCTCTGAAAAATTGTTTGTCTCATGTGTTCCAACATAAATTGTAAAGTAATTGATGTTACTTGCTCATCTTGTTCTAAATGATTATCTCTTGACCTTATAAGCAATTGATCTTACCCGACAGAACCATTTGTAGTCTTTTGTATACATAGCCAGGTTCTGAGGGACACAGGGTTACCCCATTGTTACTACACGAGAGCTAAATATCAACATCTCTTGGTGATAGCATGATTTAATTGGGCAGGTCTGGATATTGATACTTTCCCTATATTTGTATAGTGGTTTTCCACACTTTAAAAGAGTCGGCATGCATTTCTTTCAGTTATCCTCCTTGGTCCCTTCTTTTTTTTGCCCTTTTACACTCCTAACACCCACCAGCCATTCTAAAAAATGAATAAAAGAAGAATAAATAAGCAAACCAATAACAATAAATAAATGAATATATGTGGTGAAAAAAATTGCTTATCCAATAGGAATAAAACAAAATCAGAGTCCACAATGACAATATCAGCCAGGTATATTCTTTCCAATCACTACCACTCCACTGTCAAGTGAACAGCTTCAACTCCCTCTTGCACACTGAATGTCTTGACATTGTAAACCTTCTTAAAGTCATGACCTACGAAAGTAACCTCATATATTATCCACCCCGATATCCTACCATGCCTATGTCTTCATACACCTGCACAAAATTATCGAAACCCTCTTCACTCAATAAATGTTACTGAACACTCCTGAAGAAGGAAAACAATTTCATGCTGAAAAGATTTACAATATACCCATACTACCTAGCCAACTAATTCCTGTCATGATCTCTTTCATCAGTAAAACCTTTGAAAAAACAATCTCCAAGTACATGATCAAATCTGCAAGAACACCCTATTATGGGACAACCTCTCTTGCTTTAGACCTAGCTGCGCTGCAGATTCACTACCCATGGATATCTCGCTTCATTTTTAAATGATTGTGCATCATCAATCAAGCCTTATGCCATTGATGGGATTTCATTGCTCACCAGCTATATTAAAAATGTACAAATTCAATTAAATCCAGACATTCCAGGCTTCTCTATCACAAAATATGAAGTTGTATGATCAAGTGGCTCTTCTAAGATACACTTATAAGCAACCCACAGACCCTTGCATATAATAAACCAAAATGGTGCATCCTTTTTTGTGCTGAGCTGAGGGTTCTCTGACACAAACCCCACACAAGCTGGAAGAGTTACTCTTTCAAGGCCTTTAACAAAATGTACCCCTCAATGTCCCCAATTGTTTGAGTTCTAGAATTTAGTTTGGTGAGTAGAACCAATTATTGGCAGTCAAAATGAAAAGGGAACAGTGTTACTACTAATGCTCTCTAAAGACAACATTAGCCTTCTGGTCCATTGTTCTGCCACATAGTGGTTGTGGCTGTCAAGGTGTGTATCACTTACAACGCAACTTTTACGTCGTAATGCTGTTACAACGCAGCTATTACAACGCAGGATCCATTACATCGGATGCCATTACAACGCATGGCATTACATAGCAGATGGTATTACAACGCATACCATTACATCGTAAGTATTGGTAAGTATATAATTTTTTTATTTATTTAATATTATATAATTGATTTAATTATTATTAATTATAAATAAAAATAAATAAAAATATTTATTTATGTTTTTAAATATTATAAATTAAATTGATTAATTTAAGTAATTTTTTAAATAAGTATGAGTATAGGAGTATATGTTTTGGGGTACTGAGGTATATGTTTTGGGGTGTTTGGGTATTTTTAGGTTTTAGGGCAGGGTTTGGGTTTTGGGGTACAGGGGTGTTTTTAGGTTTTAGGGCAGGGTTTGGGTTTTGGGGTACAGGGGTGTTTTTAGGTTTTAGGGCAGGGTTTGGGTTTTGGGATACAGGGGTGTTTTTAGGTTTTAGGGCAGGGTTTGGGTTTTGGGGTACAGGGGTGTTTTTAGGTTTTAGGGCAGGGTTTGGGTTTTGGGGTACAGGGGTGTTTTTAGGTTTTAGGGCAGGGTTTGGGTTTTGGGGTACAGGGGTGTTTTTAGGTTTTAGGGCAAGGTTTGGGTTTTGGGGTAAAGGGGTGTTTTTAGGTTTTAGGGCAAGGTTTGGGTTTTGGGGTAAAGGGGTGTTTTTAGGTTTTAGGGCAGGGTTTGGGTTTTGGGGTACAGGGGTGTTTTTAGGTTTTAGGGCAGGGTTTGGGTTTTGGGGTACAGGGGTGTTTTTAGGTTTTAGGGCAGGGTTTGGGTTTTGGGGTACAGGGGTGTTTTTAGGTTTTAGGGCAGGGTTTGGGTTTTGGGATACAGGGGTGTTTTTAGGTTTTAGGGCAGGGTTTGGGTTTTGGGGTACAGGGGTGTTTTTAGGTTTTAGGGCAGGGTTTGGGTTTTGGGGTACAGGGGTTTGTGTTTTGGGTTAATTAAATTATATTTACCATTTTTAAATTAATTAAAATATATTTAATAAATTACATTAATTGTATTTCATTAATTACATTTTTAAATTAAATTAATTAAATTAAATAAATTATTTCAATTAATTAAATTTAATATCAATTATAAAAATATGTACATTAAGTTAATTTTATTATTTTAATTAAATTAAATTATTCCCATTTTTTATTAAAATTACATTTATTAAATAGATATTATTTTATTAAATTAAATTAATGGCTTTTTTAAAATATATTTTATTTAAATTAATTAAATTAAATTAAATTAATTAAATTAACTTAATAACATTTTTAAAAAAAGGTATACTTACCTATACTTACGTTGTAATGCCATGCGTTGTAATACCATCTGCTATGTAATGCCATGCGTTGTAATGGCATCCGATGTAATGGATCCTGCGTTGTAAAAATTCCGTTGTAACGGAATGCGATGTAAAAATCCGCGTTGTACTGACACCAATCCGGCTGTCAAAGGTGCCAATTTTGTGGTATTAAAAGAACAACCAACCCAAGATGTGGATGCCTTTGCTAAGCACTTCAACTGAACTTAAGCAGACAAATATTATTTCCAAATTGAATTTGACAAAAGCACTATAGGTGATGAAAGACTAAGCTCACTTAATATGGCATACTTACACCCTAAATATTTGTATTTCTTAGCACGTTCTTATCAAATGCTAGCAAATTAAAGTCTTCACAATTTTCTAAAATGTCTTTACAGTTTAAGGTGCATTTGTTAAATGTGTTTTTCTAACTCCTGCAGCTCATATATACAGAAAATACTGCAAAATATTTTCAGAAAATTCATAAGTTGTCTTAGTATTTCAATCATTAAATATATACACTATTGTCATTATTACCTTTAATTGCCACCACAATTGACTGAATCTTTTTCTTTATGAGAAAAAGTATATTATCGCCTTTACCTACACCACAAATGGCACCCAACATAACTCTTTGAGGGGCAGATAACCTGAAACGTTTAATGATACTAAACTCTGTGAAATTGCATTTAAATTTATCTTTTATAAACATAAGGAAAATCTGGCATTGATCAAGCCCTACTTTGTCAAAATACACAGACATATGAAACAAGATTTGAATCAAAACCATCCATGGTAACTTTTTAGACCATCTTAATGATAACTTCCTTCCTTTGGAGGTAAATGGAAACATATAGGTCCTTATTACAATGTCGGTCGGAAAGCCTCCGACTGCTGGTTGGAGGTTTTCCGATTTCCTTTTTAGGTTTAAAGCTATATTGTGATGAAGGCAGACGAAGCTTAAACCTCCAGGGAATCCGATGCGGTTCTGATAGGCTCAAGAAACCCATTGGCCAGTCGGAAAGCCATCGGAATCGCTTAAGGACAATGTTTCAGCCGTCGGGATTATGTTGTCGGTTTCCGACAGCCAATCCATGTCAGCCTTTCCCCTGGCCTTCTGCATTTGATCCTGGGGGCACCTATGGTGCACCCGTAAACATCCCTGCACATTGTGTCAGGCACCATGAGGTGCCTGCCACAATGTGTAGGTATGTTTAGAAAACACATTTTTTCAATTTGAGCCTGTGCTTCAGGCGGATTCGTCCTGCCGCACAAGCTCCCATTGAATAATGGAAGTTTGCAACTGCACCATTATGCGATCACAACTTAATTGCGCAGTCGGAAGCATCAACCCATGGTCAGGAGGTTCCTTCCAAGAAATGGTGTTGGTTGGAGGAAACTCCGACAAACAACGTAATTAGGCCCATATATTCTCCAGTTTTTACAATTCCATGTAGGGTATTGTTTACCTAGCACCACAAATATTATTGACTAATATAATTTAGACATCATTACATTTAGAATGGTTAGATTCTTATCTGCAATTACTAGAAATTATGCATTTTCTTAAGAAACAAAACTTGAAAAGAAAAGTGTAAGAAACCTGTTTACATTTCTAATATCGGGGTAGGTTTGTGTACCTGCAATTACAAGGCAACCAGGAAAATAATCAGTTGTTATTTTTATTGCAGCTAGACCTTCCTTCAAAGTACAAGATCAATACAGTATGGACAATATTATGAAATATTGTTGTTAACTGGTAGACAAATAGTATGTATCATTGTTTATTTCCTTGGACCTCTCTGCTTTGTTTCATGAAATAGACTGAATAGAAATCACAGAGCGGCTACTGTACTGAATATAATGAATGTCCATAGATTGGTTTTGGCCATTGATTTTAGAGTGGTGATGCTGAATCAATTCTAAGGGTGGGTCCTTCAATGATAACTCCATATACACTTTTTAATAATCCTCTCACCCTCAGGTCTTCATCAAACAATACAAAACCAAACACATTTATAAAAATCAAGGGCCTGATGTATGAAAATGATAAATGGTGATTTGTAATTTGCAGAAAAAACGTAATTGAAAATTACAATTCGGAAAATATGAACTGCATACCTTTACTTTCTTTAAATTATGATTCATTATTATTCACAGTTCCTTAATCCCAAATTGCAAATTGGTAAGAGTCTCAAATAGGGACTGCCATACCGGAAGCCAGTGAAGCCAGTGATGACCTCACCTATTCCAGTAAGTTACATTGCTTTCAGTTCACTGCTATCACAGGAGGAATTTGAGCCAACATGTTCAGTCAGGAGCCACAAGAAGAGGCTGGAAGAAAGAAGAAATGCAAATCTAGTGACCAGGAGTTGGTTGGGAATTCTTTTGGAGTGGTGTGTTACAGAACATAAGGAGTGTTTGCTAAGTTCTCCATGAATGTATCTGAGGTTAACATAAACACATTTCAAGCAGGCTAAACTAAGGAATAAATACTGTAGGTGTGACAAAAAGTCGTTCTGGGAAATAAATTAAGAAAAGGGAATGTGGTCTGAGTCCCCACACCATAGAAATGCTGGCAACAAGGAGACAGGAAGCTGCAGCTACAGCAGTGATCCAAAGCCACTGCCCACTCCCTATGGAAGAATTAATGGAGAGCACCTTCCAGCCTCAACCATGTAAGGAGTTTCCACCATAGACACATCAACCACTGTGTCTAATACTCCAGTCACGTTGTTGTAGTATGGTTATGTCAATATATATATATAAAATTAAGAAAGTGTAATAGCGATGTATTTCCTATAATAAAAATAGGGTTATAGAGGTGTTCCCAGTTTTATTATAATATTGACCATACTGTAAAAAATATATATTTTTAATTTGCCATTTAATTCATATATGGCTTTCACATCGACCAATGGAATGCTTTATAGGAAACATAGTCTATGTGTACATACACAAGCTTTTAATTAAACATTCATGGTTTACCAATACCTCATTTGAATTGAAAATAATTTCAAATAAGGGTATTACTTATATAAAAGCAATATATACTTTAAGTGACCCTCATTTATAAAATGTTGTCTTCCCTACATCCAGGATTAGAATAAAATTAACATAATATATTTTTACCTCTGACAGCTCATTCTATTCAGAGAATCCCAACAGTGACAGAGGATGTTGGTGAATTCTCCTTTCACCAAGAAGTAGAAGAAACTGCAATACCAATCAATACACATCAGTTGTTCCATCCAGGAGCCAAAGCACAATCCCTGCAGTAACATACCCACCAACAATTATCACTCAATATGCATTTCCATAAATCCTCCTGTCCCAACCTTTCCATAAGAGTATAACGATCATAAGAACTATATTAAAGTTCAGATTTAGTTAAGCCAGGCAAAGTTCACCTTCTCCAGTTCGATCCCATCTATTGAAAAAAGTTCAAAGGAAAAATTCAAAGAAGCAAGCCCAGACCTAACTCTGAATTAGGTAAAAGGGTGACAAAGTTACATAAAACAACCGCAGAAGGAAATGCAACTATTGGACCTCTCTTTCAAGAACTGACAATGGCTTTAAAGGATATGTGCAGACAAATGTCTGATTGATCTGCAGCACACATGAATCAACAGAGGCAAATGAACAGTGACCTCCAAAAATTTAGGCATTCTGTTGAGAGCTTAGTCACAGCCACCTGTTTCAAAGAACTGCAAACATGCAGGTATAGCTGATCAAGTGCAATGTTGCAGTAGCAAGGAGCCTAGGTCAAATTACAAATACATTAGAATAAATGCAAATGGCTAATGCAGGAATTTAGAGCTGCAGGGGTGCTAGGGGGAAACTGAGGAGGGCTTAAGTGTGGGCTCTTGGGGAGCCAGCAACTTCAATGAAAATTCTAAGTTTGAGTGGAGAAGGTCAGGGAAGTGCTAGATAGCATTCCATCGAAAAACCAACTATTAGCCTGCAAAGGGACAAATAAAACAAAACATATGTTTGGTTATTTTGTGAGGTTTAATCAACAGGATTTTGTATAAACTAAAAAAAAAAGGTTTTCTAATCCAAAATGATATGTTCATATTGCCATTATTCCTTTTCATCAATACAACCTGTGAATAAACACAATTGTTTGTACATTTTTAAATGCTATAAGTATTATGCCTCAAACGTAGCTGTTTGTCACATAGTCCCTTCTTACATGTCTCTCTGCGGCTCTTATGTCATTTTGTCATGGAGAAGGGTTTTCTACATCATCGTCATCAGACTCATCACTTACAGGCAACATTGAATGGCTAGTTTATGGAACATGGCACAGGTTGCTATGGCTATGGAATTACAAAACGTTTCTTGATTGTACTCAGGGCACCCCCTACTCGTGTGCCTACAGCACGACATTCTTTTAAATAGTCCAGATGATTGCTTTAAAATGCATTTTTTTGTGAGAAGCATTGTATCTCTTTTGTCTTGATGTATGTGAGTTAATGTATGGTGCCATGGTAAGTCACATACTCTGCCATCTGACATGTTAGTGCTCAGGTTTAGTCATGCTATTAAAACTCATAGTTGAACACAAAGATACAAAAACATTATAAATTAATTATCTAGTAACACTCCATCTTCAAACTCTCTTCATGCTATCTTCCTAGTCAGTCATATAGTGCACCCATTGTAAATATATGAGTCCTGTTTGCTCCCTGGATATTGAGCAACTAGGTCTGTGATTAAGCATGTGGCTTTGCAAAAAAAAATAAGTGCTTTTTTATTTCTATATGTATGTTTCAGAGGGTGGGGATTGCATAACATGAGCCCCCATCAACACATCCACTAACTTGGTGAAAAAGATCAATAGCACAGGATTGAATTTTTGTAACTTGCGACTCAGCAGGGGTACTTGGGAAGGCAATATATTCAAATGGATTTTCCCACCCATCCATAAACTTCATATAAACCTTTGATAACACACTCTGAGATATCCCCCCTCCACATACTACTGTTTCTTGGTAGCTTTCAGGTGCTCAACCTATACTTAGCATTAACTCCTCATCTGTTTGCTCACCCTGAGTCACCCTCTGTCTGAAAATCCTCTTTCTAATTATCCACCTCCTCTGTTGTGCTCCAAGAATCCACATCCTCCTTTTTGTGAAAGTTTGCAAAGTATTTTGGGCCTCCTTTCAAACTTTGCTCTGTTTACTACCTGATTTCAATTGATGGTATTTTGCATGTACAGTTTGCTGTGTTATAAGTGTACACAATTTGCGAACGAATAATCATGAACCGCTATCTGTATTCAGAAATAACAATTCTGTATGTAAAAATTGCAATCTAAAAAGTGTTTTCATTACTTCCATTTTTAGGCATACACAATTTACGATACTTTACCCATGAAAAAGGCCTTTTTCAGCAGTCACAAACCAGTTTGTGGCTCACTATTTATTGATATCCCAGGCCCTAAATGTGTGTTTAATGCAGTAGAAATTGCAAAGTGGTGGGTGCAAGGTATTAAACAAAAACTGATATATTGTAATAAAAACATCCATTTGACATTGTAAAAGCACAACAGCCAAGGAAGTTGCAGAGAAATGTTATGGTAAATCTTATTGGGTGGAACATTTGTTCCCAGTCATCCTCACCCGTAGTTGTCTCAAAAGGGGATATCTTTGTTTGCATATTTTTCTTTTTCTCTATTGATCTCAGTGTTGCTACTCCATGAAGTCATTTGTGTTTCATTTCACTCCAGATTAAATTACCTTGCTTTGTATCCATCTATCATTTGTCTAAAGTATTGTCTAGTTTAGGGACATTTTTGCAAATTATCATTGTTTTTCATAAGAACAATGTCACTGGATTTGTGATCAGTAGTTTCTGATCTTCTCTATGACGAACCCTCTTCTGCTAATTCATGCAGGCAAGTGCATTTACACCGAGTCACTGCATGTAGCGTACCTTGGCAGAGTAATATACACGGCAGATGCCTTTCTTTCTGATTAATTGATGCTGGCATCTTTTCTCTTTCCCTCTGGCCCCATATATAGTATCTATCTGCAAGAAAAAGGTATTTGCTTTCGCAAGCATGAAGTAAAAGGTTTTTTTCCTTAGGTCCAAGTACTTTCATGCATGGCCTATTAGCAGAGCACTCAGAGATTTCTGGTAATGGCATTTACCCATGTATGCTTGTTTTCTCCATGTAGTTTATTCCTTCCATTCCTTCTATTCCTTTGTAACTTTTGTTTCTCAGCGTTTTAATTAATGCTTTAGTTAGCAATTTAATCACTGCTTTCCTTACTCTGCTCCTTGCTTTTAGGAATATACCCTTCCTCTATCTCTTAGCTTCTCAGTCTATGCTTTGCTTAGTTTTTTAATCACTGCTTTGGTTGCTTTGTTAGTTGTTGCCAGGACTATACCCTTCTAGATACCAGCCCCATTGCTCCCTTCATTGCTTTTAAATAATTGAACCCTGAGGCGCTAGTAACTCATTCTGGCCAACACGTCAACAGAATTTATTTTAGCTGGCATTTTTAAATTAAATTAGCAGCTATTTTCTTTAAAAACTATTAAGCTGCTTTTCTGACTCTAATACCCACTGATATGTTAATACAATCTAAACAGAGAAAGGATGATGCAAATGTTTGAGGGTGACTCTCCATCAGCGGCAGTCCATGCAGGTAAGTGAGGTGGGGCGGGGCGAAGTTGACGGATGATGGAATAGGGGAAATAATAATAATAAATCCTATTCCATCGTCTGTTGAAATCCCGCCCCCGTGCTTACCTGCATGGACTGCTGCTGCTCTCCATAGTTTAAGAACTATGGACCAGGCTTTCAATCACACGCAGACTATGCACAAATGCAATTTTACATTGATGAGGAAGTATTTCCAGTTGATCTGTGTGAGTCTTGCTGTGACTTCTCTATTGAGGATTGGTTAGCCATATCCTGTGGGTTAGCAATTATCATTTCTGTTGTATGTCTCGTAAAAGTTCCTCTCAACTAATAAGTCATTATGAAAGATACGTGCACACAGAGTGAAGAAGAACTCAATTAAAATGTTGATCCCACCAAGCATTTCTGTTTGTTTTAAGATTTGCAGTTTCCAGTAAAAGTTGAATTTTAAAAGGTCAGTCACATACTGGCACTCATTACTACCAAGTGTGTATTTATGTGCAATAATTTAATTCCGAGATGAACCTCTTATGGCTACACCCTATGTGCAGTTACTGACTACATGTGAGTTTCAGATGTAAGAATGAGTATTACTCTGCTGTATTGGAGTTATGATGCCCAATCACTGTGTAGTTTCTTTTCTTCCAACCTCTTTTTTTCAATGCAAATTCCTACCTGGAAAACCTGGAAAAATTCACAGGAACACTGTATTACCAGACATCAAAAGTGTATCCAGTCTAAGTATTTCTCCACAACTTACATTTCTATTTTGAGTACTTTAGTATTTTTACTGAACAATTAGACAAATACTTATACATCATCATCAAAGGAGTTAGCAACAGGTGATGTCCTCCAAATGGTCTTCACCCGAGGGCCCTCCAACAATGTGATTGCTCAAGTTTTCTTTAAATATTCTGAAACATACAAGTGACAATAGAAATGAGATACTCTACAAGTGAAACCTATATTTTGGAAAACCCTGACAGTTGAGAGATATCCCAGTAAGTAAGCTTTCAGTGAATTTCCTAAGCTTTATCCTTTGTTTAAACCCTCCCATGTTTTTTTTGCATTGGGACAAAGGGGGGATAACAATGGTTCAATATCTAAATGAAGTTGAAAAAGAATGTTGGGGCACCATCAATTAGTTATCTAATGACAATTTCCTTTGGTCTATGTCCTCCACGATATATTTTTCAATCTATTGCAACCCTACTCCTAGCAAAAAAAGTCTCTTCCTTGAGAAAATGTGTGTCCCAATCTTAACTACACACACAAACGCACATTAGAATGGTATCAAAGTAGGCTAATATAAGGTTTATTTACTAGGCAAAGTGCTTATGCAACCAAAGTGCTGAAAATATTCTTCTGCAAGTGAATCACAGTGAGGTCTTCTCCCTTTGGTTAACTTTTTAGTTAGATAAGGAATTGCCATGCTTCCTCTGGCCATAAACACATGTAGTTTGATGATATGTATTCCTTTTACTCAAAGATACAATCATAAATGTATGCAATGTACAATATGCTGATTATTTGTTATGCTGGCAGTGGCATCAGGATAAGAGAATATATTCAAAAATATTCCACATATGATATCTGTCTCCTCGTAACTAATATTTTAAATAAATCTCGCTTAGGGAATGCTTTGTGCGGGAGTTAAATCTTCATGTCGTCTGAGTGACCTTGCATAACATAATCAAACAGCCAATCACAAGCTTTTTGCTATTACTTAAATCAATGCATTTCTTTGTATAGTACTTGCTCTGTACATTACATATATTTTCTTTTTGGAGTTTGCATTTAATTTTCCGCATTTATTTACAGTTTCAAATCAAAGGACATAATTAAATTAGAGACTTAGCAGTTGCCTCTGTTCAAATGGGAGAATATCTAATAAAAAGTCCATCAAAAGTGCCAAAAATAGATGGCTTGTCCGATTGAAGTTCCTGAATGTCTTGCAAATCATCTTGATTGCATGTCATTAATAAATTCATTTGCAAAATATTTGGGGGCAGATTTATGTTAACTGGCGCATCCCCAGGGATGCGCCAGTTAATGTGCGCCACAGCTCCGCCACCCATGGTGCGCCGCATTTACAATGCGGCGCACCATGGTGCAAGGCAGGGAAGATGCGTGACGCATCTTTCGGCGTACGGGCGGCGCATTGCTGGAGTCATGTCGCAAGTGCGACATGACTCCTGCAATGCACAGGGGTCACCCCTACAATGCATAGTGCGTCACCCTTACGCCTGCTTCAAGCAGGCGTAAGGAATTGCTGTAGAAAGTGACTGAGTGAAATCTCATAGATTTCACTCAGCCACTTTTAAGAGGCGTTCCTGCGCAGGAACGCCCCCCCACCCCTGCACAGGAACGCCTCCTTATGGCGCAGGGCTTTCCAACGTGACGCATCTCCTAGATGCGTCACGTTGTAAATAGGGAGCATTGTTTGCGCCGCCGCTGCGTCAAATTAAGTGACGCAATTGCGGCGCACAGAGGTGCAAGGGCCTCATAAATCTGCCCCCAAGTGAAAAGGAACAGGAATATTTATTGTAGTCTCAGGCCAGTGAAGTAGCGCATCTGAGTAATTTTCAAAAATATCATTTGATTTATGCAATCTGCAGGACAATCAGGATATCACACTGCAAAGCTTGAGCCCAAAGTATTTTTTATTATCCTGCTGGTTCTGTACTTAAATATATACATTGAAAAGCTGTTGGCTCCTTGTTAAAATAAAGCTACGGTTGCATTTCTTCAGTCAATGGCATGAAAAATAGCATGTTAACAGGTCTTCTTCCATGGGCAATCTAAAATTGTGAGAATATGTGACTTAATAGAAAACCGTAGTGACTCATTCCTAGATGAGATCCTTATGAGGTGTAAATATGCACTCCTTAAATGATGATACTTCGTGCTGCATTATTTAGTGCGTGCCCAAATTGCACCAAAATCTGGTTTGCACAACTTGGGCTGTGGCTACTGTTTTTTCCCGTTCAGATGTGCATAAACTAGTAGGTAGTTAAAGCTAGGAGCTAGTTTCTCTAGGAAAAGCATTTTTTGTTTTGCCAATAACTTCAGCGCAGTATGACAAATCTTCATGAAATTTCAGAAATTTGCACAATGCTCAGTTCAGCTGTTGTGTGGAAAGTTTTAGGGTGATCTGTTAAGTGGGGACTGAGAAAAAAGAGGGTCCCAAAATGCATTTTCCCTATGCAATTTCCCGTAGGGATTTTGAACACGACTACAGCCCTGATGGCTATATGGAATTGCAACAAATTTGGCAGAAAGCTGGCTCTAGGCCCAGAAAGCGTGCTTTTTGTAATTTGATTTAAATCCATTCAGTAGTTTTAAAGCTATTAATTGAAAATCATATTTGAATTCCTAGGGATTCAGACCCTCTGTGGATCCACCTATGGAGAATCTGTGGCTCCACATGCCAAAGCAGGGTCCTGATTGGCCCACTCACATGCCCGTACAGACACTCTTATGCCCACTTGCATACCAAATATAGACACTCTCACAGCCACCCAAATACCCATACAGAGGCTCACACACCCTCACTAAAACCCATGCAGCTACTCTCACACCCACTCACATACCCATACAGACACTCTGACACCCACTAATATGCCCATACAGACACTCTGTTAACCACTCTGACACCCATGGAATCTCACTCCCACTCCCATACCCATTCAGACATTCTGACACCCACTCTGACATCCATGCAGGCAGTTTCACACCCACTCACACATACAGGCACTCTCACAATTACTCATACACCCAGATAGACACTCTCACATCCAGTCACAGATGTACTGATAGAGTTACTCAGGATCCAATCAGACACTAACACACCACCTCACAGAACCACACAGGCATTCACAATTTCAGTCACACACACACACAGTCATACATCCACTCAGAAACATCTACAAATGAATGCTAAAAGTGCTGTTTTATATTGAAAGTGTTTTTTTTTGTTTTGCTTATTGGGTGTATGTTACCACTACACATAAAACAAGATGCAGTGTTTCAAGTTGTTCAGGAATACCCTGTTGCCTTTCTCTCTGAAATAACTACAACAGGTGTGTAAATCCCATCCACGTCAAAGCGTAGGTTTTGTTTTTGTAGGTAGAACCCATGTTAAGGTTTTTGAGGAATGCAGAAACAGTTTTATTAGCATGTTTCCTGGCTTTGTTTATCTGTGGGCAGAATTCAGTTGACCATTTCCATGTGTGCCTCTGACATATGTTGGAGAACACCAAGGCAGTGTGAGGGAAAGTGCCATTACAGCCCTTCTCCAGTAAGTGTAGCCAGATCATTGCCACCAATGTGCACAATCATGGGGTCTGGATGTTGACATTCCATAATACTTTCAACCAATGAAAGCAATTTATGCCACTTTAACCCTCTCTGTCCAACCCAAGTAATATCCACATTAGGCAAACACAGGTCCTTGTCAATGCCACTCTTTCTAGCACACTCTCTAGCCTAAAATACAAAGCCACGTCCCATAATCACACTTTAACCATTTTCAAAGCAAGGAGCTGTAGAATACAGGAGAAGACTGCTGATGAATGACACAGATTTGAAAAAGAAGACAGTTAAAGTGAAGCCTAGCAAGTAAAATTTAAAAGATGAAATTTGATTTGATGGTATAAATATGCTAGTGGTTAAAACCAGGTTGCGTTATTGAGATAAAAGTAAGTCGATCTGTGATCGAGTTTTCTGATATAAACAAACAGTAATGTGTTTGGGATATGCTTCTAATTGCATACACTCAAACACACCTGGTGCAGTTGTTTAAGGAGATAGAGTATTGCTCTAGAAACATTTGTGAACATATGACCTACTGCTAGCATAGAATGTTTCAAACTTGGTCACTATAGTTACTGAGCTACAGGAGGATCGGGGGAAGGGAAGCAAAAAGACTAGAATGTAGTATATGTCAAGCATCTGGCAAAGAATACAGAACTATCCTGAAGGATATTAGAGTAGGAGTTCTGATAAAGGAAGAAAACATACCTTAGAAAGTTGACTTATCACAAACTATTCTTCTCTATGAACACAGCAGCACAGATAATGTCCAATTTCATTGAAGAAGGCAAATCCATACATAGTCTGTTTAACCGCTTCCGCGCTACCGCGTTTTCCCGCTGTGCGCTGGAATTTCAAAAATGCGCGGTTTATGGCAAAGCCAGCTCGTCATCCGCGTAGCGCAGGTAACGCCCATGACGAGCTGGCTTTGTCATTAGCGCGGAAGGGGTTAAAGTGTACACTTCAAGAGTGCCCACATTTTAATGAACAATTACTAAAACTGGAGAAAGAAGACATTTGGGAAAATACTGCTATTGACAAAATGGAATACCAGCCAGTAACAGTACTGGTAAGTGAGAAACTACAGGCAAAATTGGATTTATTGGAGAAATCTGTAACCAGGACTGCAGGATTAGAAAGATGTTTACGTGTGTGCACAAACTTTAAAGTCATTTTGCGGCGTAATTTAAATGTTGAGGATGGATTAGTAAATGGTGTGATGGGTAAAGTTATTAATTTCATAAATTTTCAACTAGGGATAAGTTTGACTTTTTAGCTGTAAAACTGTGATCAAATTGATGGTGTGTGGCAGATTCGCCAATGTATTGTAGCTTTATGATTTTAAAAGACTTTAAAAGACTCTGGGAATGTTCAGCGTAATTGCTGCTGAACATTCCCAGATGCAGTCCAACGGGGCCAGCTTTGGCAAAACTTCACTGGCCTCCAATTGAGGAGTCGATCTCCTTCAAAGCCAGGCACTTTTTACACAGGATCTTTAAAGAAAAAGGTCCTGGTTATCTATTCTCTCTGATTACACTGTTTCTCCTGAGCCGATGACTGATATCATCTGGAACTGGCCTGACCAGAGTTCCTAAATTTCGCTGAACACGTCTTGATGGCAGCTCTTTTAGGTTCCTGGCAGCCAAGCAATTGAATTGACTCCCACTCAATCTTAGACTAGAACCATCTGAAGTCCTTTTTCAGAAACTTGGCTTTTTAGAAATGGCCTCATATATTAACAATGCAGGGGCACCTGTTACTAGTTTTGTCAGTTGGAATTCAGTGTGGGACACTCCGGTATAGAGTACCAGATGATTTACAAAATGCTAACATAAGGCATCACAGAACATAATACACTTAACCACCCAGGACACATTAATACATACAATGACACACCAAGGCACACACTGATGCATTCACTGACACACTCAGGTACTTACACATACATGCACTGAGACACCAAGCGACGCACTCATACATACACTGACACACCCAAGCACACTCTGATACATACATTGAGACATCCACAGACACAGTGCAACAGAAAGTGACACACCCTGGCATACACTTATGTATACATTGACACACCAAGCCACACCCACATCCATATACTGAGACAAACTGGAACATACTTATGCATACACTGAGACACCCACACACATACATATTCATACAGTTGCAAGCCCAGGACACACTCATACATATGCTCCCACACCCAGGCAGACACTGAACCATACACTGACACACCCAGGCGCACACTCATTCACACACTGACACACCCAAGAACAAACCGTTGTATACACTGAGACACCCACTTACACAGTGATACAGATACTGACACACCTTCGCACACACTTATGCATACTTTTCAATACCCAGCCACACACATCCATATGCTGAGATAAACTGGAACACTCTTATGCATATACTGAGACACCCCCATACACACATATTCAAACAGTTAACCACCCAGGACACAGTCATACATAAACTGACACGCCCAAGCATACACTGATCCATACACTGCCATACTCGGGCACTAACTCATGCATGTGCTGAGACACGTAAACACACTGTAATGCATACACTGAGACAACCACAGAGAGAGTGATACATACACTAACACACCCTACTACACACTTATGCATACATTAAAATACCCAAGCACATACTCATTAATACGTTGAGACACCCTGGAACACACTTTTGCAAATGGTGACACACCCATGCACACAGTTATACATACACTAACACACCGAGGCACACACTGATGCATACACTGACACACTAAAGCAGACACTCATTCATAAACTGACCTACCCATAGACTCACTAATATATATACTGACATCCCCAAGCACACTCTGATGCATACACTGAGACAGCCATGGACAGAGTAATACATATATTAATACACCCTTGCACACACTGATGTATACTTTGACATATCAAAACACACACTCTTTCATACGGTAACACACTTTGGAACACACTTATGCAAACACTAACACACCCAGGTACACAGTTATACATATACTGAGACACCTAGGGACACACACATACATGGTATAACACACCTAAGCAGACACTAATGCAAACACTGGCACGCTGAGGGACACACTAATATCTACACTAACACACCCACAAACACACTGATACATACACTGACACACCCTAGCACACTTTGATATATACACTTAGACACCCATGGACATACTTATACACACACTGAGACACATAGGGACACACTTATAAAAACACTGACACACACAAGCACACTCTGGTGCATAAACTGAGACACCCATATATAAAGGGATACAGAGACTGACACACCCTGAGACACAAGTATGCTACCTTGATATACCTAGGCATCCCCTCATTGATATAGTGAGACACCCGCGAGCATACATGCATACACTAGCACACCCACACACACTAATTCATACAGTAAAACAGACGAGGGCACACTCATATATACACTGATACACCCAGTAACACACTGAGGCACCCTGGAACACACTTAAGTCTAGACAGTCATACCCATACACACACTTATTCATATACTAACACACATAGTGACACGCACATACATTCACTGACCCACCTGGACACACACTGGTGCATGCATTGACAAACCCATGTCCAACATACACACTATATATACGAAAAAGGAACGAAAGGAGAAATACAGCTCTTTTTGATTACTAGTTTAGTTTCTAAAAAGAACCTATTTTTCACAGTTTTTTAATGTTTTTTTTTTATTTTTCTACCCGACAAAGCATGGTACATAAATATTGTAAAACTACTTGCATGAAAATGAAATGTTCTCAAAATGGAAAAGAATATATATAAATTGGATGCAATAGTCCAAAAAATGAATTAGCAGGGATGATTGCTGACTGCATCCAAAGCAACCAATGTTGTTTTCAAGCCAACCAGCAAGTGGCAACGCAAACAATAGGTTGTCATGTGCCCCAAATTTGGACAGACAGCTGCTACTGTTATTGTTGCCCAGGTGGAAGGTGCTGGCAGAGTTACTGAAGATACAGAGAGACAAGCACTAGCTTCTTTTTCACGGACCATTCTCTGAATGGTATTGAGATGTTTCCACATTGAAGATGTTCCATGGCTATATTTTTTGCATGTTCCTCATTGTAGTTCATTTCCAGAGATGATGCACTGCACTATCATCACAGTGACGTTTTCAGTAGATGATATTGTGAAGAACCTCCTAACTTAACTCTGCTTTTTGGGTGGTGGTGCATCATGTCCTTCCTCCTCCAGAAGAACAACAGGATCTTCTTCATTTGTATTTGCTGTTGCTGTAGCCATTTGTACCAATCAGCAATTCTCAGGATGTATAAAGTTGCAAAACACTAGATATTAATACGTATGTCATGCTCCCTCAATATCCAAAGACATATAGCAGGTGTTGGGTGGGGTATTGTTCGAAAAAGGGTGTCATCTCTATGTTGCCAATGAACAACAACCACACACATCCAACAAAGACATTTATTTAACACACATGAAAAAATGTGAAATACCCTCCAAAAACATTTTGCATTTCAATCCAATGCCATCCATGCCCTAAGTGATGTTTGAATTCAACAGACACCACAGTAGTAGTTGTTTCATGCACACATGAGTTGCTCTCGGCCTACTGACCAAAAGGCCTATAGGCAGACTACTGGCTGCCTAGTGAATTAACTAAATATTGCAAATTGATTTCAAAAGTTGGAGAAAATGTAGTCAACTGTGTAACATGTTTCCTTTATAAAAGAAGAAAAATTACTTACAGAGAAACAAATAGGCCCCTAGTGAAACTACAGGCCACCCACCACAATAAATTTAAAAAATGGCAAAAAGTACAAAAAAATGTAGGTGCAATGACCCAAAGCAAACAACAGCAATTTTCCAACTAACTTGTGAAATCTCAAATTCAAAAGTCCTCAAATCAAATGATATATGAAGCAGCAGACATAAAGAGGAATCCTTCAGCTCCAAATCCAAATCTAAATGAAAAGTGAACAGGAGATGGACAAAGCACTGGGATGAGCCTGCTGGGCAGGAGCAGGAAGTTGGAGACTCTGGGGAACTTCCTTCCTCTTCAATAAAAGGAAAAAAATAAACAGGACTCCTTACACAAAAAAGTCCAGCCTAATGTCAATTGGAGGAGTTTTTTTAATTCAAATATTCATTTCAAGAAGGTTTTGATGCTGCTCGAGAGAGAATCTTCTCAAAATTGCAAATTCTGCATATTTGGGATCGCGATCTTCACAAAACCTCCGCCGGAAGTCCGATGGCGCGCCCAAATGATATGTTCGTGATCGCAAACTCTTGTGGGACCATGCGGCCACCTAGCAAATCTTGTGGCGCTCACGACGGATGGGAAATCCCATCGGGGATCGCAGGCACCCGTTAAGTTTCCCCTGCATGCGAGAACACGCATTTTGGGCATGCAAACACAAAAGAAGCTCCAGTGCGGAGTTGCCAAAAATCCGCAAACTCCGTGAGCAGAGCAGAGCAGAGTTTTACTCCCAGGGTTAGTGTACACACCCTAAAGGTAGGGAGCCCATTGGGTACAAGCTGTCACCTATTTATCTATCTATCCATCTATCTATATATATATTCATATATATATATATTCACTGAAAAAACCATAGGTTTGATACCAGTTATAGTTAGCTGGAAATTTTACTCGCATAAAACCAATGAAATTCCCACGTTATAGTTAGTTGGACTCACTATAACTTGCGCGTGCAATGCACTGCTGATGACGTCACATATTACATCACTCATGACATGGTCAGTGACATCAGTCATGACATCACTGATGACACTATCCAGTGAATGTGTGTCTTTTAAAAAAATAAATATGTGTTATATCTGTATATGTAAAAGTTGATGGAAGAATAAATGTTTAAATAAGTGATTACTTGGATGTTTTAAAAAAAAAATTGATTGGTTAACTGGTTTATTAAGTGTATCTTAGTGAATACATATATTAGAGAGTAATGTTTAAATATTTAAATATATATATTAGTGTTTCACTTTGTGTATAAGTGGTTGCATGGGTTGGTGAGTAGCTACATGTGTATGTATATGGGTTATTAGAGGTTTTTGTTAGTATCAGTATGAGTGTTTGTATGGTTTGGTGGGGTATTACTTAACACATAGATGCATGAATGACTGACTCTCTCTTTGTATGTGTTTTGAAGACAGCATATGTGCAGGACTGTATGGGTGGAAGAGTGTGTATATGTGTGTGTTAGTGAGTGAATGGCTGTCTCACTAGTGTCTTTATCAGTAACTACATATGTTTTAATCTAATATATGTGAATATTGATGTATATAAGTGAGTATATGTGAGAGAAAGAGATTGTAAGAGTTCCTGTTTAGATAAGTATGTGTTTCTATAAGTGATTGTTTAAGAGAGTAAGTATGTGTAAGTTTCCATAGAAGTAAGGTGGTTGTGTGTGTGTATAGCTGTATATGCAAATAAATGGATGTTCAATAGTTTATTTGCATGTGTGAATATGTGTGAGAGTATCTTTTGGATGACTGTCGGTGTGTAACAGGATGTATAGGTGTATCACTACATATCATTAGTGAGTATATGTACGAGTGACTATATAGAACTGTTGATCAATGAGTGGATGTGTATATAGATGGTGGAATTATTGAATTGGTTGTTGTAACTGGTATGGGTATCTCCATTTTTTTGAAAATTTTAGTTTCTATTTTTGAATATGTGTTTCAAGGGTTACATTACAGTGAAAAGAGGTCTGTCACTCTGTCACAAGGATGGTGTCATCAGTTATGTCATGACTGATGTCACTGACCATGTCATGAGTGATGTAATATGTGACGTCATCAGCAGTGCATTGCACGCGCAAGTTATAGTGTGTCCAACTAACTATAACGTGGGAATTTCATTGGTTTTATGCGAGTAAAATTTCCAGCTAACTATAACTGGTGTCAACCTATGGTTTTTTCAGTGAATTTCATAGGTTTTGTAAATGCTATTTCCTAACTATAACGTGTGTAAAACCTATGTTTTTTTCAGTGAATATATATATATATATATATATATATATATAACATTTCTATGGCAAAATGAAACCCCTCATTTTGTTCCTTTTCAAATTAAATGTATTAAGTGTTACCACTTTATTCCAATCAAGATGACTTCAGGTGTGCCATACTTTTGTCATAAGTAAGACTGTTAGCGTTCTAGTTGTTCTTTAGAACACTCTGGGACATTCTGTCATTGGGCTATAGTTGGGCTACATCTGGCTGATATTTGGGCTACATTTGGGCTCTTTTGTCTCTGGTGGCCATCTTGGGAGACTGCATATCAGAATTTTTTTTAATGAAATATAAGAGGATTTGAGAAGTCACTCAAAATGTGCCCTAATTTTTCTTTCTTCAGCACTAATCATAATTTCTATGGCAAAATGAACCCCCTCATTTTGTTCCTTTGCAAATTAAATGTTTTAAGTGTTAACACTTTATTCCAATCAAGATGAATTCAGGTGTACCATACTTTTGTCATAAGTAAGACTGTTAGCGCTCTAGTTGTTCTTTAGAACACTCTGGGACATTCTGTCATTGGGCTATAGTTGGGCTACATCTGGCTGATATTTGGGCTACATTTGTTTTTTTTTGTCTCTGGTGGCCATCTTTGGGCTACATTGGGCTACATTGGGCTACATTTGGGCTCTAACATATATATAGCCCAATGTAGCCCAATATATATTTTTTCAAAGTTAATTTTCTCAGCAACTACTCAACAGATTTACACCATTCAAAGAAAAGCGTAATCTGCTAGCCGGACTCTACCTTTCTACCAAATGTCTTATAAATCCATTCAGCCGTTCGAGCTGTAGCCGTTGCTAAACGTCCTATGGAAAATAACATGGGGAAAACACGTTTTGGGACCCCCCTTTTATCTCAGCCCCCACTTGACGAATCCCCCTCAAACTTTCAGGGAAGGAGCGGAGTGGAGCGGGCCATCTTCTTTGAGAAATTCGCAAAGATTCGTCCACCGGCACCAAAGTTATTCTCAATAGAATGTTGCGGATTTCCTATGGAAACTAGGTCCTAACTACTGTCATTGGGCTATAGTTGGGCTACATCTGGCTGATATTTGGGCTACATTTGGGCTCTTTTGTCTCTGGTGGCCATCTTGGGAGACTGCATATCAGAATTTTTTTAATGAAATATAAGAGGATTTGAGAAGTCACTCAAAATGTGCCCTAATTTTTCTTTCTTCAGCACTAATCATAATTTCTATGGCAAAATGAACCCCCTCATTTTGTTCCTTTGCAAATTAAATGTTTTAAGTGTTAACACTTTATTCCAATCAAGATGACTTCAGGTGTGCCATACTTTTGTCATAAGTAAGACTGTTAGCGCTCTAGTTGTTCTTTAGAACACTCTGGGACATTCTGTCATTGGGCTATAGTTGGGCTACATCTGGCTGATATTTGGGCTACATTTGGTTTTTTGTTGTCTCTGGTGGCCATCTTTGGGCTGCATTGGGCTACATTGGGCAACATTGGGCTACATTTGGGCTCTAACATATATATAGCCCAATGTAGCCCAATATATATTTTTTCAAAGTTAATTTTCTCAGCAACTACTGAACAGATTTACACCATTCAAAGAAAAGCGTAATCTGCGAGCCAGACTCTACCTTTCTACCAAATTTCTTATAAATCCATTCAGCCGTTCGAGCTGTAGCTGTGTCTAAACGTCCTATGGAAAATAACATGGGGAAAACACATTTTGGGACCCCCCTTTTATCTCAGCCCCCACTTGACGAATCCCCCCCAAACTTTCAGGGAAGGAGCGGAGCGGAGCAGGCCATCTTCTTTGAAAAAATTCGCAAAGATTCGTCCACCGGCGCCAAAGTTATTCTCAATAGAATGTTGCGGATTTCCTATGGAAACTAGGTCCTAACTATAACTACCTACTGATGCCATCTCAAATAAAATCACTCATGACATATTTGATGACATCATCTACAGAACCACTAACACACCTACTCACACCCCCATACAACCTCTCGTATGCCCACTCACACACCCGTACAACCACTGACATATCTATTCACAGACCTATAACAGTACTAACAAACCCATTCACTCCTCCAAAGAGCCACTCACACACCTACTCCCTCACTCTTACAGCTAATAACACACCCAGTCATTCACCCATACAGCCATTCATACAACCAGTTACTCACCTATGAAGATAATCACATAACCACACATTCTGCCAAATAGCTGTTCACACACCCATTTATTCACCTAGAAAGTCACACACCCATTAACTCACCTAATCAGCCTCTCAACACAGCCACTCACTCACCATACAAGCACGCATACACTCTGTAAAAAACCCAGTTTCATTCACATATCTATACAAGCACTCGCATATCGCTTTATTCGTCCATACAGCCATTCCCACAGGCACTCACTGTCCAATACAGTCACTCACACATGAGGTCACTTTACAAAAAACCTACTCAAACAGCCGCTCACTCACCCATGCAGCCTCTTACACACCCAGTCGCTCACGCATATAGCAATTCAGACACCCACTAACTCACCCATATAATCACTACATACCCACTTACCCACTACAGAGCCACTTAAACAGTCACTCACCCACCCATACAGCCACTGACACATCCATTCACTGACCAATACATCCACTCACACAAACATCTCACTCACCCACACAGCTATTCACACAACCACTTATACACCCATACAGCCACTCACACACCCATACACAAAAGGATACATACAGTAAAACAGACACTCACATGATATATATTAAAAGTAGTATCACTCATTAGTACACCTAGTATACTATTTTAACTGATGTAGTTATTTTTTTACATGTGTTTAACAATCATAAACTCTTACAAAATACTTACGCTCTCTGGATGTTGTCTACAATTATGGTATCAGTTAGGTAATATGTGATGTCATCAGTGATGTAATCAGTGATGCCACTGACCATGTCATGAGTGATGTAATATGTGAGGTCATAAGCAGTGCATTTCAGGGTGTAAGTTATAGTTAGCCCAGGTAACTATAAATGCTGAATTTCTCTGGTTTTTAATGAGTGAAATCTGACCCTAACTATTTTTTTATGTGTATGTATATATAGATATATAGATACATGCAGTTGGTTTTTATAATTAGGACCTAGTTTCCAAAGGATGAAAGTTTTTTCATTTGCCAATAACTTTGGCATCATTTGACAAATCCTCGCGAAATTTTTAAAACTTGTTTGACACTCACTTCAGATGCTGGCTTGAAAATTTTGGGGTGCTCCGTTAAGTGGAGGGCTGAGAAAAAGGGGGGTCCTAAAATGTGCTTTCCCCATATTAATTTCCTTAGGAAAATTTAGACAGGGCCACAGCATGAAATTCTGAATGGAATTACACCACTTTTGGCGGGAAGGTAGATGTTGGTCGAGAAACCACCTTTTATGTTAAATGGTGTAACTATGTTCAGTAGTTGTGGAGTTACTTAAAGGTTTTTCAGATATACATCTGGGAACAGTAGTACCTGTGACCCCACACAAAATGTCGGCTGAGATCTCATTGACAGCCAAGACTTCAAACCTGTAAGTGTTGGCAGCCATTTTGCTACTCGGTTGAACCAAGTCACAGGAAAAAACATTAAAAGAAAATAAAAGAGGGTCGGGTAGAAGCACATTGACTCCCTAGAACTCTTAAGGAGGTCACACAGGGACCTTTCAGGGCCTAAAAAGCATTCTTTAACCCCTTGGGCGTGGCCGCGATTCTGCGCCTGTGCGACACATTCCAATCGTGGGTGCAGTCATGACGGCCGGGAGCCGTCATCAGCACACGAGCACTGTATGCCATGACGTCTCCCGGCCGTCATCAGCATAGAAGGGGTTAAAGAATAAATTGGTGGGAGTCATGATGGATTCATGAATCCTGCCGCAAATGTAAAAATAATTATGCACAGGCTCCCACGCTTTGTTTCTAATTGGCCCCCGGTGGGCCAGGTCATGGGGGCATTAGAAAATTGGAGGGGGGCGCACTGGCTCATTGATGCCCTGGGGACCACCACCTCTCCAGGGCTTCTTTTACATAATAATAGAGGAGAGATCTGTTTGCCTACCCTGCTGCCCTGGATACCATCATCTCCCCTTGGCTTATTTATTTATTATTGGAGAGGTTTCTTAGACCCCCCAGCACTGGGACGGCCACCTCCACGGGGCTTTAACATAAAGAAAGTAGGGGGCTTCAAGAACCTCTTCACAGCCCAGAGACTACCACCTCACCAGGGATTTAACAAGAAAGAATGTGAGGGGGGGCTGTGCAGATGCCCCGCATCCAGCTACCCATGGCAAATTATGAGAAAGGAAGGGGAAATGGTTTTTTCAATGAATTTATACATATATATAAAATTCACTGGCTTTGTACAAGTGAAATCTGAGCCTAACTATAACATCACTGTAACCTTTGTTTTTTTCAGCCAATTTATATATTCCTGAGCTAACTATAACTTACAGCCCCGTAATGCACTGCTTATGACCTTACATATTACATCACTCATGACATGGTCAGTGACATTACTGATGACATCTCAGATGACATCATTGATGACATCATCAAGTGAGTGTAAGTGTTTATGGGTGTTAAACATATATACTAACATATGCCAAAGTTTAATTAGTATACTAGGTGCACTACTGAGTAATTCTACTTCTAACATATATTATGTGAGTGACTATGTGACTGTATGTATCCTTGTGTTTATGGATGTGTGAGTGGCTGTATGGGTGTATAAGTGGGTGTGTGAGTAGCTGTGTGGGTAAGTGAGATGTTGTGTGAGTTGTTGTATTGGTGAGGGAGTGGGTTTGTCAGTGGCTGTATGGGGGAGTGAGTGGTGGTGTTAGTGGCTCTATAGGTGGGTAACGGTTTGTAGTGACTGTATTAGTAAGTGAGTGGGTATTGGAATGGTTATATGAGTGAGTGACTAGGTGTGTAAGTGGTTTTGTGGATGAGTCAGCGGCTATTTGAGAGGGTGTTTGTTTAAGTTAGTTGGTGTATGAGGCTGTATTGGAGAGTGAGTAGCTGTGTTAATGGCTGTATGGGCGAGTAAGCGGATGTGTGAGTGCTTGTATAAATGGGTATGTAAGTGATTGTATAGGTGTGTGATTGAGTGTGTGAGTGCTTGTATGGGTGAATGAGTGTCTGTATCGAGAGTCTGTTTGGGTGAGTGACCGGGTGTGTGAGTGACTGTGTACGTGAATAAGTGTGTGTGTGTGCGTAGCTGTTTGGGTGAGTATATGGTTCTGTGAGTGGCTGTATGGGTGAGTGACTGGTTTTATGAGTAGCTATAGGGATGAGTGAATGGTTGTATGAATGGCTGTACAAGTGAGTGCGTGAGTATGTGAGTGGATGTATGGAGACGTGAGTGGGTGTCTGTGAATGGGTATGGGAGTGGTTATGTGAGTATATAAGTGGGCATATGAGAGTTTGTATGGGTGGTGTGAGTGTTTCTGTGGATAATGTTGTCAGTAATGTCAGCAGTGATGTAACTGACCATGTCATGAGTGATATAATATGTGAGGTCATAAGCAGTGCATTGCGGGGACATAAATTATAGTTAGCTCAGGGAACTATAACTGAGGAATTTCACTGGTTTTGAATGAGTGAAATCTGAGCCTAACTATACCGTCCCTATAACCTTTGTTTTTTTCAGTGAATTTGTAAAGGTTTTTTAAATTCTACTAGGTAATAGGAAGACAGTGTAGCCTTTGGTTTTTTAAGAGAATTTCGAAGGTGTTTTAACTAGTAGTCGCATTTGCAGAGTGGTGGTGAAAGGGGGCAAGGCCTCCAACTAGTTCTCAGGAATCCTGCTGTGTGGGACTTACTGGGGGTAACAAGAGGGCTTCTGGGTCCCCACAAACCCTCAGCATCCAAGAGGACGTCATACCCCAACTATCAGTGAGTCAGGAGGTGCATTACAGAGTGGTGATGAATGGAGGCGTGGCCTCTGAAGATCTCAGTACAATTCCACTGTGTGGACCTACTGGAGGTAACAGGAGGGCTTTTGGGGACTTTTTCCTCCAAATAGCATTGTGCCAGGAGGCATGTTTTGCAGAGTGTGAGAGAAAGGTGACATGACCTCTGAAGTCCCGTTAGACATCGCACTCTGTGGGACTTACTGGAGGTAACAGGAGAGCTTGTTGGCCCTCAATCACCCTCTGCATCCATGGGGACTTCATCCCCCAACCGGGGAGGGAGGCCTCTATTTTGGGTGCCCTCATCACACCCAGGGTACCCACTTAGAAGTTTTGGGGACAATGGGGGAGCCTCAAGGTCACCGCAGTCCCTGCACAATCCTCACCTCCTGCAGGAGCCTGCATTGCTTTGAAAAAGAAGGAGATGCTAATCATGAAGCTTTCTCTCTGTCAAAGCAATTGCACTCCGCTTCTAGTAATTTTTGCTATGGCTTGGAAGGAGTGGTAATACTCCTGCCAAGCCATAGCAAACAGCTATGTCCCGGTGGTGGCCAACCCGGGACATAGCAGGAGCTGGCCCTGGGAGTCTGCAATCCACAGGGATAAGTATGCGGCCCCCCTCTGTTCTTGTTTTAGGGCCTGCCCAGGGGAGGTAACTGTCCCCAGGGCTGATAACTGCCCCTCTCCCTCCTATTTAAAAAAAATGCTGGCCAGTGAAATTTGTGTTTTTTGGGGGGTCGGGATGCCCCCTATTTGAAAATTAATCAGCCGTGGAGAGGTGGTGATCCTCGGAGCTGGGGGTGGGGGGGGAAGTCCACAAGGTCCCCCCATTTCATTAGCATTAGCCTCTGGGATGTGGTGGTCCATGAGGCTGCAGGGGAGGTCATATGGGCCACCCCTGCACTAATTTAATAAATAGCTTCGGAACTGCGGGTGGCTGTGTGGGTCACCACTTCATTTTATTATTGTTTGCCACAGGCAGATGGTGGTACTCAGGGCTGCGAGGGGCCACGCAAGCCTCTGCATCATTTTACTATTGTGAGCCTCAGGTAGATGTCAGTTCCTGGGGCGCGGGTGGTGCCCTTAATTAAAAAACACTGCCCCCAGGATTTGGCCCAACCTGGGGCATCAGTCACTCAATTGTAGTCAAATCATAACATGTGTGTTTTAGGCATTACTCGAGAAAAAATGACTGTTTGTGAAAATATATGCAAATGTAGGCTCTTGATTCAAAGGTCACATATCATCCATGTAATTACTGCGAGATTTTGTCACTGAGGAAAGTTAGTGTGTGTGGCACATAGGTATTACTAATACTGGTGTCCACAGAATAGTTGCTGTGGTGTTTTCTTATATAACAATTAGGAAATATGATCAGATTGATGCACTTGACACAGGAAAAAATATTCTATATCATTCAATTTTGGATTTCCTTGCTAATGAAAGGGACATTATTGCTATATTACAAATAGCAAATGTGTGTACAGACAGCCAGTGCTTACTTAAAGCCGGTGGTTGCATGTGGGGTCCTCTAGCTCGCATTTTTGGGAACCTTCCTTCTCTTTCCTAATCAGACTTTGACCTAGAGCAAGAGAGAGAAAGACACGAAGGGGGCAACGAATGAGGAAGAGAAGGATGAAAAAACGCTGTCAAAGGGAGAAGCATGGAAGAAAAAGAACTTACAGGACAGAGATAAAGTGGCAGGTAGTGTCCATTGGTGGATTAAAGAGGCATGAGTTAAAATCAAGACTATGAGGCCTTGATATTCATCAACCCCGACATTTGATAGTGCCTACCACTTGCTTCTGTGTAAATCTTGGGGCATTTATACTTATTCTTTTACAAATTAGCACTGACGTACAACACTTAAAGTCTTTAGTTTGGCAGAGATGGTACACCATTCCAAGGGCGACAGTGTATGCTCTCAGCCAAAATTAAGGTCCCCCCTCCTCGTTTAGAGTACGGGCAATCTTCAGTATGTTGATGGCGGAGACCAGTAGTGGCTGGTGACTTTTCAAAGTGGCAGGGGGTAAAAGTTGTGGGTGAGTTTGCTTACAAGAGAGCCCGACTGACATGCATACTGAAGACATAGCCCAAATAATGTGACTTGGGTTTTGGGGTTTGCAACAGTGCCGCAGAACTGCAGAAGTATAAAGTGATAGGAAACATTTGAAATACTCCTGTGATTGTAAGTAAGATTTCTCTTCTTCCCGGTGCACAAATACTCAAAGAGCTATTTACATGTCTTATGTTTGGTGGCCAAATATTCTTGTTCTTTTTGTTGTATATTTCTGAGTTCCTGACAATAACCTAAATATGTTGTCATAGAGCTCCACATCTAGGCTTGCTCAAGCTGCTAATTGATTTAATATCTGAGCTAACAAGTCAGTAATATAAACCATAAAGTGCACTCAGGCTGTCAGAAAGAAATCTGATAGACCAGTGCTGCTGAAATAGCCTGTGGAATATGGGAAAAGTCAGTCATGCAGACGGTGGTTGCTTGACATGTGATGAACTGTGTTCCCCACCCTACTGAAGTTTTAGAGACCCAAAGCAAGAGGCTTAACAGAGGTCTTTTGCAGAGCTTTCTGCAGATTTCCTTAAAGCCCAGTGGTTAATGTACATAAAAAGTATTGTGTTTCTGAGTACAATGTACATGGGGTTAGAGTTGCAGCTAATACATTATTTTAACACTATTTTATTGACCATTCAGCTGAAAGGGAAATGCATATAAATTATAGTGGCACACTTTAAAGGAAAAAAATTCTAATTAAACTGATCAGTACGAAATGCACTCGTTTACACTCATTTGGTTAAGGTAGATTCCTGTGCATACATAGGAAGTCAAAGAGCTGGTTGGCACAGTGGGGAATAGTGTTATGAGTGCAGCCAGCGACTAAAAGTACTACAGTCATGCAATTATTCGAGTCATTGTTTTAGAAAATGTATTACAATGAAGGGCTGCCAAAATGAGCAAAAATGTTTAGCATTAGAGATATTAATAATATTTTAATGAGGAGAGGATGTAGCCTTACGGCTAGAGCAGTTGACCTCAGACCTGGGGAACGGCGTTAGAGTCTCAGCAACGACAGCTCAACATTCTGTGATTCTGGGCAAATCACTCAATCTCCCCGTGCCTAACAAAAATTAATGTGTACATTTGTAACGAAACTAGGGGCTCTTGCGTCATTTTTTCACCACTGGTGCGTCACTTTTTGTGATGCACCGGCAGTGTAAAAAAGGCACCTTGTTGCGCCACATTTACAAAGTGACGCATCTAGGTAGATGCGTCACTTTGTAAACCCCTGCGCTACATTATACCTGCACCAGGTATAATGTATGCTGGGTTTTCCCACGCAAGAAAGGGTCATAGAAGTGACGCAGTGAAATCTACCAGATTTCACTGTGCCACTTCTAGGGCTCAAATGCGTCAAAATCTTACGCCTGCCACACAGCAGGTGTAAGACTGACGCAAGCCCATGTGAAAGGACACATTGCTGGGGTTACGTCACTTTTGTGACACACTCCAGCAATGCGTCACTTTTGCGCCATACAGATACGTCAGAAATACTGACGTATCTGTAACTCCTTGCGACATGATGCATCATACAGTAAATATGACGCATCAGGTATGTCGCAAGGAGTGCGCACTGAGAAGTGACGCATGGCTGCTTTCATGCAGGGATGCGTCATTTCTCATATATGAGGCCCCTGGTGTGCTCATGTAAAGCGCTCTGATACCCGATGCCTCGGGACCTGTTTGCGCTATATAAAACTTTTTTTTAAAAAATCATCAGATTGCATCTAGTGAAAACTTTTCATAAGAATGATGCACTCCACAACTCAACTGGTGACACATTTTCTGACTTGAAGAATCCCCATGAAGCCTTAATTGACATAATCAGTCCAGGGCATATACTGGCTTCAGACCCAAGCAGCCTATTGACTTGGTAACTATCCAATTGTACACACTTTACATCTATTTCAGGTTGGAGGCAGACCCTCTGCTTGCCTCTACCTTGGTGTAAAACTGCAGAAGTCTACATAAGCCTGCCCTGTCCCTTTCAGCCATGTTCCATATTAACTGTTCAAGAACGGTTGTTTATTTAACAACAATATGCTAAAGACCTGGTAAAAGCTGGCAAGTGATTGTTTTGGGCCCTACTAGGTGTCGATGTGTCTGTGATAGAATGAATAATAAATTAATTCTTGACTTTAAAAAACAAAAATAGTGAAATGCTCTCATATTAAAATTTGTAGTCATAGTCTGCACCACGACCGTTAGGGATTTTGTGTGTGAAGCTAAAAGAGTGCAGTGTAGTGAGGCATTTAAAGGCCTATCAGGAGAGCTACTCATGTCACATATTTTTTTCACTTTACTGAGAATAAGTTATTAGGCGCACAGTACCATCCTCACATCGAACTCACAGTAACTTTTATTATTATGATGGCAGCGAGAGGTAGTCAAGACTGGCTGCATCACTTTCTTACTTGTTTTATTTTTTAGGTCGAGCGTAAGCGTTCGGCCTCTTGTATACTTTAGTATACTTCTCCTGTGGGATCAAAGCCATCCCCCTACATTTGATTTTTTTGTTTCAGTGCATTTTAAATGTCCTTGCTCACTAGTGGTAAGTCCTGCATCTTTGTCCATCCTTTTCTCTTTTGTTCCTCCCACACAGCAGAGAATAAGTACAATTTCATTACGCTTTATCATGTTTAAGTGTTCTTTGGAGGACTGTTTCTTCTTGCTTCCCTGCTTGTGTTTGGCAAAAGCTTCAACCTTTTCATTTACAGAGCATTCTTGCTATAAACTTAGCTTCGCTGCAACAATGTTTCTGTAAACTGGGCTGTAAATCATGGTTCATCCATCCCATTTACAACGCCCATGACCCACTAGTGGTTTAAGTTTATTCCTCCCTCAGAGTGCTGTGCTCAGTTCCACTCTCGGTGCCGCTTGCCTGCCCTCCAAACCTTCCTGTCCTCAGTCACTTCTCGGTGTACCCCCACCGCCTCTGTTGATTTAATTTTTTTTAACTTTCCATCCTTGGTCTGAACAGCTGCTCAGAGCTCTTCACACATGGTCCTCTTCATAAGCTTGGTGCAAGCTTCTTCTTTAATCATGGTGGCCTCTTCGGGATGCCGCTAGCGCACATGTTACATTTTAAGTGCTCATCATGACTGCCACTGTGCTTCAGTGCCTTTGTTTTTTTCTGGCTGTTTCATCTTTATGCCTCCAATCAGATGGCCTGCAGCTGTACTCTTAACACTCCTGCCCTCGGCTCATTTAGGGATGGCCCAGCAGTTGATGAGGCAGGGGAGTAAATCAAGAGACTCCATTACCCCGACACCCCGCCTCACCGCCCCGCAGCCTCCCTCTGCCAGCCGCCACTGCCCCCAAAAGATATATTTTCAGTAATTAAGAGCAAACAGTCTGATATGGGCGCAAGTTAACTAAAACAAGTATGCACTACTGTTTGTTAAACTCTCTTAGATCATGACAGTGAGTTAATTGCCATTTTTGAACAGCTGATTCACAACAAGATGTACGGAGGAGGTAGGTGTCTTTTATTAAGTTTTGAAAAATTTGCTACTTTAAATAATTGTGGTTGTTTTAAATGCTTTAAGAAATCAATTTGTTTCAGCTTAAAACCACAATATAAAGCAATTAAAAAAAATATATACATTTACATTAAGAATAACAGTAACGGTTCAACAATGTTGGCACAAGGACATTACTGTTGTCAAGTTGGATCCAATCTTGTTAACTTCCATGCATATAAAATATAGGACGCAACAGATTGATAGCTCTTTCATCATAGGACCATAGCCTCTTAACAAGTTCCTACATTGTAAGCTCTAAATATAGGACGTAGGAGTTGATTCCTACATCTCATTGTAATTGAGCACCGCAGCATGCAGTGTGTTAAAGGAGAACTGTGTTTGATTTTGCCAGCAGGCAGCCAGAGAAAAAACAGCTAGCAATAACCTCTGGCCGATGATCACACTGTTTATTGATTGCAGAATTGTATGGCCAAAGGGCTGCAAACATTTTGTATCCAAAGGTTGCCATTTTTAGGTTGCACCTGCACTGCTCTGCGATGCATGGTGTATTCGGTACATGGGCTTCAAGCCAGCTCATCGCTTGTCTTTGGTTGTTCGGGATGCCTTTCTAAATTCCTACTTTTAAATGGTAAATTGTGCCCATATGTCCCTCCTTTTGGTCTGTTCTTCCCTCCAATTGAGACTGCCCCTTTTACAGGGCTCATTTTGCTTCTGTCTCTTTTAGTTTGTTTTGTGCACTATTTTTTCTGGTTGCCAACCTCCTGTTGGAGCGAGCGAGCTCCAACTGATGCCACAATTTGGATAGAGAGTCAGACGAGTCAAGACCTTGTTTAATATGAAATGCTTTGTGATAATGAGAGAAGTCAGAAAATTGACTCCTCTGGAATATTTAGGTAGTTTTAGGAGCTGTAGGGAGATACAAGTTGATATCCCATTCCACAAGAATCTGGATAAGGAGGGCTTCCATATTAGAATAAAGTGTACCTCTGACATTGTTGCGATTTAAGCTTCCTAGGCATTTCCATGAGAAGCTTGTTTTAAGGGCATTACTTTGGACTTGTCTATATTAAGTTTGTAACCAGTCATCCTGGAGTACGATGTACCTTATTCTTCAAAGAAATAATGAAGAGAGCAATCTGGTTTGGAGATATAAAGAAGGATGTCATATGCATATGCTGTACATAATGTATGTTATTTAGCTGGAAGACATGCGACAAATGATAAAAGATAAAAAGAAAGTCTCCAGGGTTAGAATAAACAGTACAGGTGAAAAAGGACATCCCTGCCTTGTGCCTCTTTTAAGGGGAAATTATGTGGATTGAAGTCCATTAACCAAAGCTGAAGAAGTGGAATATAATAAGGAAATGAATTGGAGAAACATCAACCAGCTCAGCATAAATATGTTAAGTCTAAGGACCAATGCTTTAGCAAAAATTCTGCAATCAGTATTCATTAGTGATATGGGAAGTTAATTTTTGCATTGGGAATTTCCCTGTCAAATCATAGGCAAAGGCAAATCATAACTTCTGTAAAAGAGCCTGAGGATTTATTGAGTGAGAGAAAATTAGTAATTAATTTGAAAAATGTGGGCAAAAGCAATTTAGAGAACTGGAGGTAAAATTCAACTGTGAACCCATCAGGTTCGAGTGCTTTTCCTGGTGGAAGACATTTAACTGCTAAATACAGTTCTCGAGGGAAGCAAGATTGATTGGTGAGGACTTATGCATTGAAGTATGAACAAAGAAGGACTTGATAGATTTCTCAGACGGAATAGATTTGGGAACATAAAGGGTTTGATAATCTGTGTCAAACAGTCAGAAATATGTGAGTAGCGAAAGAGGGTAGTGTCAGATTGGTTGGTAAAAGTTTAAATAGAGGATTTTTATTTTCTGCATTTTAAGTAATTAGATAGCAGAGAGAAAGTTTTATACTTAACTCCATAATATCTAGCATTAATCTTAAGGAGGGTGCCACATGCTTTCTCCTGGGTTGATTTATTGGATTGAATCTTGGCTCCCATTAAAGCATCTAAGTCATCTTTATTATTCTTAGATGTAAAACACGTGTGTTCTGGTCGCTTGATTTAATTTAGAAGGGAAGCAGATTCTTTCTCCAGAGCTTTCTGATTGTTGGACAAGTAGCTAATTATAAAGCCTCTTGAAACCACTTTACATGCATCCCAAATGAAATGAAAAGAAGTCCCTCCAACATCATTAAATAAAAAATATTCACGAACAAATGCCCCATACAAATTAATGAACGATTCATCAGAAAGAAGAGAATGATTGAACCTCCAGCAGTATCTAGATGCAGTATCTCAGAGAGCATCTAAAGTAGTACTGACCAGGGCATGATCCGAGATCAAATTTGAGCTTATTTACAAGTTTATTAGGTTGGGTGAGGTTTTTGCTAATGAAAAAGCTCACAATCATAGTCTGGGATCTGTGGGGAGCCAAACAGAAAGAATTCTTGAAGAGAGGGATGTACTACTCTCCACAAATCCACTTAATAGCATGTTTGAATGCTTTGTGAGCTTTATGAGGAAGGAACCTCGAGGAAGAGCAGTGGTCCAGGATGGGATCAAGGATTTGATTGCAATCACCTCCCAGGTTAAAATGTTCTGCATAATGTTAAGTGACTTTCTGGGAAATAATCCTCCAAAAAATGGGATCAGGGTTATTTGGACAATAAACATCAATAATCGGAAAAACTATACCGTTGATTTTATCATGTTCCTGAGTAATTAGTTAGATATTTATACTCTTTTGAAAAAGGATAACCACCACATTCTTGTGTTGCACAGAAGGAGAGAAATATAATTCACCCACCCATTGTTTTTTAAGCTTGTTAACATTAGCTTAGGAAGATGCGATTGCTAAAGTAGTGCGTTTGATAGGTTTCTTCAAACCCTTAACAAGAAGGAGTCATTATAATCATCAAGGAAAAACATAAACTTAGTGATAATACACCAAGGAAGTTTCAGCAATAAATACATGAGGAAAGAGAAGGACAGATTAAGAGAGGAAGAAAGGGAAAAAGGGAGAAAAGGGAGAAAAAGGTGGGAGTACCCAGGAAAAGTAAGGGAAGCACAAAGGCAACACAGGAAGGAAAAACCTTAGTTGCAGTAATAACATTATACGAAAAGAGATACATCCCGAGGGATGACAAGGGTTCGGAGGACCTAAAGAGAAGATGGAGCCAGACTCAGCTCCTGCAAACTTGGAAAAGTACAAAGCAGACACTAAGAAAACAAATTAAAAAACCAGTAGGGTAAAAACACAGACTAGCATGATTGTTAAACAGTAATCAATTTATAGGAAGGCTGAAGACAGGAGGATCCAGAACGAACAAATAAACTTACCATGAGATATGAAAGGTAGGGTGTTGAAGGAGTAGCATATATATTGATGGGTCGAACGCATTAGGAAAGGAGACAGATGCCATGAATACTCTAGGCTGTAAGACAAGGAAACAAAAGATGATTATACAAAGCACAAATATAAAAGAAGTAAAAGACAACAATATGTTAAGGAAAGCAAACAGCAAGGCAAAATAACAATCATGTTTTTGCTGCAGCACCAATCTTCATGTCCTCAATGTAATGCTGATGAAGAAAGCCCGGAAATTTGGCGGGTCCTAAAAGGTATAAGAAGTTTCTTACATACCGCGATTTCGCGGCAGTGCGGCACTTCCGCAAAATGAGCGGGGCCGCGTCGGCCGTTGGCTGACGGCAGCACTAGTGAGGTAGTGCTCCCGTTGCCCAACGGCCGATGGCAGTACGCAAGGGGTTAAAAGAGCAAGGATGTACCAGACCAAATCTAATAGTCATGGATTTTAATTGTGGGCCAAATCCAAGAAAACGTTTCATCCTTGCGTCAATTGCATTAGAGACATCCTCTGAGAAAAGAGTCCAGTGGTCAGACCATTGGAGATGCCCAGCTTGCTTAGCAGCTGAAAGGATGTGCATTTAATCAGTGTGTTGCAAGAAAAGGATAATGATGCCTCTGGGTTATGACTAGAAGGTGTGGCTGAAGGTATGGGACCAAGGCAATTTGCACGTTGAATATATGGATGAGTGTGGTATGGTAAATATGCAATAGTACGGATGATTCATTGCAAAAACGAGATCAGATTGGTGCCCACTGAATTGTCTGAAATACCATAGGTGTAGATTGCTTCTATGATTCCTGTTTTCGAAGTTTTCTGTGGTCCTCTTCAGATGCTCTATTTCCTTAGTCAGCTACGAAACCTTAGGGAGCAGGTCCTCCACATCACTAACTCTCTGCTTGACAACTGTGTTATGCTAGTCAGGTGAAGGCCATTTCCCCTCAATGCTCATTTAGAGAAAGACTCTGAGTTCTTCTTAAGCCTTCTAACCAGAGCAGAAGATTTCTTAGGCAGATGACCAGCTGCAGTATTAAAACATCCCATCCCAAGGTCTTTGGAGTTCTACATAATGACAGACAGGTTCTTGGGAGCAAGGTCCCTTGGACGACCTTTAGGACTTGTGATGCTTTTGAAGGGAGGCGTGTGAGTAGTAGCTCAGCCTTTCTGATTCAAGGACCTACCCATAAATTAGTAGACTAAACTATTGATGGGGCAAAAAATCAACAATAGAACTCTGCAGGTGCTAAATAAACGGAGGTCCCAAGAAGAGATCCTAGGATTTAGGAGGGGCAACAATATATATAGTTTCAAAGCCAAACAACACGTTATTGTCTTTAAGTTTCACATTTATTGATGATTTTATTCATTTTTTGGGGGATTTCATGATTGTTCAAATTTGGTGAATAACATTACACACATTAAAATCTATGCACGTTTTGAATAAATACAACTAATAAAGTCCCACAAAATCCACATCCATCACACACTCAAATTCACAACCATATCAGTTCAAGAGTCTATCATTCAAACAATCTTTCATACCTTCATACAAAAAAAAATATAAATTCGAAAGGTACATCAATGCCTAACAATGACATCAAGATGTTCAATCAATCATTAGCAAAGAGGGGTGCGGGGCAGGTAAACGATGGAGGACTAGATCAAGATGAAAGGTTAATCCTGCCACCAACAAGAACCACGCCGACGAGTGTTTCGGTGTACAGGCCCACACAGGCCATACCTTCGTCAGGGCGAAGAAGTACCGTGGAAAAAGGGGACACAGGGGCTGAAAATATAAGAAATAGGTACATATAAAAAAAGATTGATGGGACTAGTCCAGAAAAACAAAGTAAATACAAATTAATTGGGACACAAGTAGCTGCAATAGCAGGGAACCCCTGCAAAGTACTGTACGTAAAAGAAGAAGGCAGATTAGGCCATTAGAGGGGAACACACCTGAAGCCACCAAAATGCATCCCATATCTAGTCAGAAGTTTAAGAAGAGACAGCCAGCACTTTACAATGGCCACACAACAAAGGAATCCACAGGAAAACAAAGCGCCCCTCGTGGAATATCATTAATCTTACTGCAGTAAGGACACATCATTTTGATGTGGAGGGATGCAGAAATAAACATCTCTGACTGGTGAGGTACATTACTGGATTCCTCACATAGTTGTAAAGTAGTGGCAGCTTCTGAGGTGTACCACACTGAAATAGAAGTTTACTGCCAATGGACAGCACTGAGGGCCAGAGAAACGGTGAAGAGGAAGGCATCCACCTTACGAAAATGAACTCTGGGGTTCAAAGGCAAAAGCTTTATGTAGTGCCACTGTGATCCTGAATGTTTGCTGGAGTTGACCGGGAGGTCTAGGGTTCGGCAACTCACCTAAATCTACCTTAATATTATTTATAACAAATTAATTTCTTTCTTTGCCTCATTACTGGATACCTAATGCTTTCTAGAGGGTGCTGTTCTTTCTTTGAAACCTGACTCCTGGGTCATTGTCATAGCTTAAACAAATGTAATTAATGCTTGAGTGATTCTGGGGAGATAGCTTTATCTTCCCGTCTCTGAAACTGTACTTGTAAACTCACTGCTAGAAGCTTGGCACCGCCACGCTCTGTCGGGATCAAAGTCTTGAATTGCATACCTGACCACAGTGGGTCTTTTGACATCCATGGCAAACATAATGGCGGCCATGTACACCAGCAAGAATGTGAACTCTTGAGATTTCACCACCTTACGTGAGCCCACAGTCCCAAGAGACCTCCACCAAACTCACAAAGGAAGTCGAGCAAAGAGCGAACTTTTCATTAATTTATCTGTTACATAAAAGAGGCAAACAGAGGCAAGTCAGCCACGATTGCCACATGAGGACTGACACAGGGCCTTTTACATTGGACTCGCCCATGTGCAATGACACATTGCTAGAGTTACGTCTGTTTTGTGGCACACTCCAGCAATGCATCATTACTGCGCCACCAGATATGTCAGGATTCCTGACGTATCTGGTCAATTCCTGTGACATGGATCGCCGTACCGTAAATCCGGCTCATCCAAGGTGTCGCAAGGGGGGGCACACTAAAAAGTGTTGCATCGCTGTTTTCAACCAGAAATGCGAGACTTCTCATAAACGAGGCACACAATGTTTATGGAAACGCAGCATGAGTCACTAGCCAACTCGTCGACATGGTGAGATACTTTTCACATTGTAAAATACTTTCTTTGTGCTGCTCGTATTAAGAGCCTGTTCTTCAACATACTTGAGACCGGTGCCCCTGTGCGATAAAAATGACCTTTTGTCCCTGCTTCTGACTTTCCGCACATAATTTTGCCTGCTTGCCATTGATACTCACAGCAGTACACACATCCATTTCGGAACACCTATATTTTCTCTTTGGAAATCGGAGAGATTTCAGAACGCCTTTTCCTCGGTTCCATTATGCGCCCAGGCTTAATGCATTGCACAGTTATCCATTTTATTCTTAACCTGGCTCTTGCAGACAGAAGAGGTAATTAAGTGAGACAGATATTTTCAGTTGCTAATATTACACTTTCTCTTAAATGTAGTTCTTCGCTTTCCTAAAAGCTGTAATATTCTTTTAATGTTGCTTGCCAAATGCACTCCTAATTGCCCACTGAAGTATGTCTCGCGGTAAGTTTGAGAATTAAATGTGATTATTTTCAGGCGGACCTTTCTCTAACGATATACCTTTCGCTGCCAGCGCTTCCTGTTACATGTAAAGCTCAGCCATTAGCACTATCAAAATGACATTTGTATTCGATAAAAAAACAAAATCTACTTTATTGGTGTTTTATATATTAATCTTGCCATAAATCAAATCACAATAAAACCGGTAGGACATATGAACATCTTAGAATTTTTTTAGGGATTTAATATAGCACATGTCTCTCTTTAGGAGGAACTGAACAATTTTCAGAGTCACTTTTTATTGAGTAAGAAGATTCATGGTCATAGGTGCAATCCATAGAATAGTATGCTATACAGAGTGCCTCAAAAACCTACCTGAGTACAGAAGACAACATGCGATGGGGAGTTGGCTGTAGCACTGTATGTTGGTGGGTGGAAGTTGGTGTTAATATATTCATGCTGCCCCTGCGTTTAAACTTTATATGTGAATATGTGGACCTTGAATTCGGTATAAAGGACTATAGGACATGTTTGGGGTGTCCTGTGCTTAACAGACAAGAATGAAACATGCATAACCCAACCTGCAGACCGTAGTGGCCAATTTGTATTGTGTTTCTACTTTGTAGGAAGTTACCACCATTTCAGTTGTTCCACAATCACCCTTATGGGTAGGATGTGCTTACAAACCTCCAATGGTGCTGCATTTTTTTTTCAGAATGGTTCTCAAACCATTTCACAATATGTGAACTAATAAACGCCAGAGCAAATGTGGTCAGTTTGCAGAACCAAACTGGCTTCCAAACCTTTTTGCTTAACTGTTTGTACATTTTTTGTCCATTGTTTTTTGTTTGGTGGATGGATTCTCTCTCAATCAACAGCTTCATGTCATGGAGTAGGCCGGGACTTTCAGTCCCGTTCCCTCCAGCAGCTTTTAGCTTTCACTTCCCATAAGTACATGGAAATTTGACTCTAAAATTGTATCTTTGTGACCTCTTTGTAAATGTTGACCTTCTTGATCAATCTGCACTCCATTCCATGATCAAATTCAAGAATGTGTATCCCTTTATTTTGGAAAGATTCTCTCATAATTGTCAACAGGCTCACTGTTCTACTGATCCAAAACAGGCTTCTTCTTTTGACAATGACTTGTGAGCACTTCATCCAGGGCATGGTTACCGATAACGCCCTGTTGGAAAATGCGCTCAACGGGAAAATTACATGTTCCCTACATTTCCAGGACCAAATGTACACAGATGTATCCTTTTATAGGGAACTTTCACAAAGAACTGTTAAAGAGGGTCACTGGTTTAAAAAAACATGGTTTGGGCATGGACTAAAAAACATGATTTGAGAGCACATTATTCAGGGTATGGCTACAGATAAGGCCCTGATTATATATATATATATATATTCACTGAAAAAAACATAGGTTATAGACCATATATAGTTAGGAATTAGCATTTACAAAACCTTGAAAATTCACTGAAAAAACCATAAGTTATAGACCATATATAGTTAGGAATTAGCATTTAAAAAACCTTATTTTACTCACACAAAACCATTGAAATTCCATATATAGTTAGTTGCACTAACTATATATCGCGCACCCGCAATCCACTGCTGATGATGTCACATATTACATCATTCATGACATGGTCAGTGACATCACTGATGACATCACTGATGACATCTCAAATGACATCACTGATGACATCACTGATGACAACATCCAGTGACTGTATGTTTCTGTAAAGTTAAAATGTGTCTTACATATTGAAGAATGAGTGGAAGTATAAGTGTCTGGACAAAGGATTTAGTAGGTGCATGACTGAATGTATGAGTGAGTGATTAAATGTGTCTCACTGAGTGCATGGGTTAGTGACTAAAGTGTCTTAATTTGTGCATCATTATGTCTGTTGTTCTGTAAACTGCTGCATGTGTTGATCAGTAGCTATATGATTAACTATATGGGTTACTGATTGATTGTCCAAGTATTTGTATGGGAGACTGAGTGTGTGTGTGGCTGGCTGGGAGGTGTGTGACTCTGTGCAGATCAATGTGTACTTATATCAATGATTGTATAACAAGGTAAGTATGTGTTAGTATATGTTTGAAAATGTAAGGTGCTCTATGTTTAACTGTATAGACAAGAAAATGGAAGTGTGATTGATTCTTTACAGGACTGACTAGGTGTGTGAGTAACTCCATGGATGAGTGGCAGAGTGTGAGTGTCTGTATAGGTGTATGAGTGCATATGATAGTGTTGTAAAGATGAGTGATTGTATGTATGAATGATTGTATGGGTGAATGAGTGAATGTGTGTGTAGACGTAGGAATCAGTGAGTACATATGTAGTAACTAGTATTGGTGTGTCAATGGTTTCAAAAATTATACTCTGTATTTAACACTGGGTGAAACAGAGGTTATATTAAAATGTGAGGAGATGCATTGTATTGTCACATGAATGATATCATCAGTGATGTGGTCATTGATGTCAAATGAGATGTCATCAGTGATGTCTTCAGTGATGTCATTTGAGATGTCATCAGTGATGTCATCAGTGATGTCACTGACCATGTCATGAATGATGTAATATGTGACATCATCAGCAGTGGATTGCGGGTGCGCGATATATAGTTAGTGCAACTAACTATATATGGAATTTCAATGGTTTTGTGTGAGTAAAATAAGGTTTTTTAAATGCTAATTCCTAACTATATATGGTCTATAACCTATGGTTTTTTCAGTGAATTTTCAAGGTTTTGTAAATGCTAATTCCTAACTATATATGGTCTATAACCTATGTTTTTTTCAGTGAATTTCAATGTTTTTTTAATAGCAAATATCATAAGCTGTCGAATGTCAAGTACGTGGTAAGTGAAAACATTTTCGTGTTTATGCACACTGATCTGCTTTGAATGGTGCCCCCCCCCCTCATTTCTATTAGGAGTACTCTCTCTTTGCACATAGTGAAGGGTAGTTAACGCAGGCCTTTGCCCCCGTTGTAATACGTCGTGCCTGCTTCTCTCTCCATTTGATTGATTGTTATCCAAGTATTTACTGTTTTAGAATTGGTTCTCTTTGGTTCATTCTCTATTTACAAACAAACACAGAGTCGCAATACTCTGTTTAGTCTTTGCAGATAACGAAAAATCGTGTAAAAAAAAAAGAAAAGGAATCGAGCAAAATCAGTAGGCCACTAATGGGATCTCTTTTTGACCTCGCTAAAATAGAAACATTAGGAACAACCCCTCATGAAAAATACAAAACTAGTGAAATGAACTGAACTCCACACAATGATGGCTGCAAAACAGCTCGGCTCCGCCACCCACCCCGCCCAAAATAACGATAAAGAGCGGCTGCCATGATTGGTTGCGGAATGGCCACGACGGAGCTACGAAATGGTGCTGCTCTCATGCTAACCCCAGCTTCAGTCTGAAACATCCAGAAACACTGTAGACTACCAATTCGATCAGTTCCAGTAGCGCCCCAATGTAACCCGGTAGAGAAGAACTAGCCCTCTCCTCTTTGACTAATGGTTCTTGTTGCCTGTCCCTTCTGTTGTCATTTAACAGAACTATTTAGCCTGCTGAAAGCGGTTGTGTTCCGACCGCTGGTTGGTGGAGACATTTTGACTATATTCTGGACCTGCGTTGTCGCGTAATGGGTCATATGACGCGCCGCGTTAGCGCATCCGGAAGTCATCCGGGGCGCGCAGCGCGTAACGTAAGCATAACAAGTCATGTGACTTGTTAATAAAACTTTTCATTGGTTCATTTTACTTTTCTTATTCTAATGATGAAAGGCTTGGTCATATGACCTAAAAATTACGCTTTTTATTACTTCCGAACATTATTTTTTCTTAAATATATGTTATAATGTTCCAGGCTAATGTACTTTCCCGGAAAATTTCCAACTGTCCTGCAAGTAAAATATATTCTTTTTTCGAGAAAAAGAGCGTTTCTTCGTCCCATGACGGAGCCGTTGAGCAAAAGAGGGTCGACCTGCTGTCTTAGTCGCCGATACGCCTGAATATGAGATTCTTATCGATCACATTATGTTGCAGGAATAGAAAACACAACAGCCCTTGACCATTTATCTTTACTGCGTTCCTTCGTATTATACCTTTTACCCTTCATGTAATTGGTCTGCTTTATTTCACTTGCCTTTTAATGATTCTAAAACAGTGACTATTATTAAAAACTTTACCAATGTATATACTACTACCATGTTTTCTTTTAAAAACCTTTATTGTGAAAATTTCATTATACAAATACGAGCCTATAACCACGTGGGCCGGCCACGGAGCAAACTGTAATCGTATATGATGAGTAGACATTTACACTGTAGAGGAACGTAACGGGCGGGCCATTAGGTTGCAAGAACTAAGGTGTCTAACAGTTACGGAATCGGTGGACGTACATTTTATAATTAAAATACGACAGGGCCAGTTACAATAAAATTATCTAGATATACATTTGCGGGCAAGTACCATGGGTGACGTTAATTCGAACTTTCAATAGTACAGTAATCAATAACACATCAGAACTTAATATCAATAGGGATGTCGAAATATTCAATCAATTCTCGTCCCCGCCCGCCATGTGCTTCAAAACTGCATACGTATCTCGTGATTTCAAGGTTCTGCAACCAGTACACAACAAGGAGTTACGAGTCCCATTTATTCCGGCGCCATTTTGGGCGAGGACGGGCAGGTCCAGGATATAGTCAAAATGTCTCTACCAACCATCGACTATGATGATGTTCATATGCTGTATTTATTAGAGTAACACTCATCTGTCCACATGAAATTAATTTGCCACAATCTAAACATGTCATTTTAATCTTTCCAAAGTTCTTCTAAATATTTGGGACCATTTCCCTTGCCTCTGATGCTGTCAGTGCCACTTCTTTGATGAATGTACTAGCAGGTCAGGGGTTCTCCTCCAAATCTCTCTTTTATGCAGCACTATAATTAATTGGTGCCACCTCTCCATATGACGATGCATGGTATAGTTACCATAACTATATTTTTTTCGGTTCCTCTGGAGAGTTCATCGTGGCAGATGAAGCGTGTAACGTACCGGGCATTTACCTTTTTTTGCATGTACAGGAAAGGAAAAAAAAATCGAGCGTCCGAGTTCTAAGGTGTCCCAGGGCCATTTTAGTGGACCAGGCCCAAATCCAAAGAACAGGCCGCCATTTTGAGAGTCCTGTTGCAGCCGCCTGTCGCTGTAGCATCAAGAGCAGCCGAAACTCAGCTGAATGGCAACTGAAACGGTAAAGGGGCGCCCCACTACAGCAGACGAGCCTCCACCTAGGAAGGCCCGTTCACGCCGCCCCCCCCCCCTTCGGGCACCCCACGCCGTTATTCGGAGCAGTATTGTAGGATGGCCACACCAGTGCGGCAACTTGCTACACATCACCTCGGTGGTAACCGAATCTCAGCGCCTTGTGGTGTCTTCTATTCAGAAAACATTGTTGCGCTGCCTTTGGCCCCATTCGCACATCGGTCCACTACTGACGCCATCTCACAGGCTAATGGGGCGCCCCACGCCGAGTTTCAGCATTGTAGGATGACCACACCAGTACAGCAACTTGCTAGACATCACCTCGGTGCCATCCGGATCTCGGCGCCCCACTGCAGATGAAGTGCCTCTCAACTATGAAACCACCACGGTGACATCCGGATCTTGGCGCCTTGTGCTGGTTCCGGCCTATTCACACATCGGTCCGCTACTGACGCCATCTCACAGGCTAATGGGGCACCCCACGCCGAGTTTCAGCATTGTAGGATGACCACACCAGTACAGCAACTTGCTAGACATCACCTCGGTGCCATCCGGATCTTGGCATCTCAACGCCTAGTGGTATCTTCCATACAGAAAATATTGTTGCGCTGCCTTTGGCCCCATTCGCACATCGGTCCGCAACTGACACCATCTCACAGGCCAACAGGGCGCCCCACGCCGACTTTTACCATTGTAGGATGGCCACACCAGTACAGCAACTTCCTAGACATCACCTCGGTGCCATCCGGATCTTGGCATCTCAGCGCCTTGTGGTGTCAGTCAGAAAATATTGTTGCGCTGCCTTTGGCCCCATTCGCACATCAGTCCGCTACTGACACCATCTCACAGGCCAACAGGGCGCCCCACGCCGACTTTTACCATTGTAGGATGGCCACACCAGTGCCACAACTTGCTAGACACCACCTCGGTGCCATCCGGATCTTGGCATCTCAGCGCCTTGTGGTGTCTTCTATTCCGAAAATATTGTTGCGCTGCCTTTGGCCCCATTCGCACATCGGTCCGCTACTGACGCCATCTCACAGGCCAACGGGGCGCCCCACGCCGACTTTCAACATTGTAGGATGGCCACACCAGTGCGGCAACTTACTAGACACCACCTCGGTGCCATCCGGATCTTGGCGCGTTGTGCTGCCTTCGGCCTATTCGCACATCGGTCCGCTACTGACGCAAACTCACAGGCCAACGGGGCGCCCCACGCCGACTTTCAGCATTGTAGGATGGCCACACCAGTGCTGCAACTTGCTGGACACCACCTCGGTGCCGTCCGGATCTTGGCGCGTTGTGTTGCCTTCGGCCTATTCGCACATCGGTGCGCTACTGACGCCGCCTCACGTGCCAACGTATTTTCTCCGCATTTTATACCCTATGCCGCATAACAGGTCATGTGACTTGTTTATAAAACTTTTCATTGGTTCATTTTACTTTTGGTTTCCTAATGATGGAAGGCTTGATCATATGACCTAAAAACAACACTTTTCATTGGATGAAAACTTTTTTTTTTCCCAAACGATGAAAGCCCCACCTTGTTTCTGGATGTTTCAGACTGAAGCTGGCGTCAGCATGAGAGCACCACCATCTCGTAGCTCCGTCGTGGTCATTCCGCGAGCAATCATGGCAGCCGCTCCCCACCCGAAGCCTACAGGAGTCGGGGGCCCCCAAAACTTTTGATGAATCCTCAAGGCGGAGGGGACGCTTTCGAGAATGGGGTCCAAGACCTAGCAGACAAGCGTCCGATTTCCAAGGTGTCCCAGGGCCATTTCAGTGGACCAGGCCCAAAAAGGAAACAGCCTGCCGCCATTTTGAGAGTCCTGTGACAGCCGCCTATCGCTGCACCGCAAGAGTGGGCGCAACTCAGCTGAATTGCGGCTTTTGACACAGTGGACCAAAAACGGACGGAATAGCAACTGAAACGGTAAAGGGGCGCCCCACTACAACAGATGAGACTCCACCTGGAGAGGCCCGTTCACGCCGCCTCCCCCGGGGCGCCCCACGCCGTTATTCGGAGCAGCATTGTAGGATACCAAAACCAGTGCGGCAACTTACTGGACATCACCTTGGTGCCATCGTTCTGCTGCCTTGGAACTATTCGCACAACAGTTTGCTACTGATGACCCACCCCCCGCGACGCCCCACGCCAGAAATCTGGACGTTGTGCTGCGTTGGGACTATTCGCACAGCCGACCGCTACTTCGTTGTTTTTCCCTAAAAATGTTTATATGTTATTACTGTTTTTGTTTTCTTGTATATATTTATAAGTTATTAAAGTTTTATAATCTTACTACTTTGTCGGAGTGCTATATATTTTTAATGTGACACATAATTGTAAAAACTTTGATGTACAAAGAGTCATCCCTGGAATCTTCCGCTTCAGGCTCGGTCCCCTCCCCAATCACAATACAGGATGGTTTTCAGATAATAGGAACGCGTCTGCTGTGACGGATCTCATCGAGTGTGGGCCTTGATCTACTATAACTCCTTTGAAGAGGGGTGATTCTTTACAGCTGGGGCCATAAACTACATCTGCAGGGCTAGCTGATACCCTAGGACCGGCCTGGACAATCGGACACAGAGGAAAAGGAGTGTCAGAGGGTGCGGTAGTGAATAGGGCGAAAGGGAGGTGTCGGGCGGGCACAGGGTGTGATTCTCAGGGAAGAGCAGCGCAGATGGGGGGAGGTTTATTACCCATGCATAAGACAGAGAGCGGGGGTGACCACTGCCTGGGGGAGATGCTTGCGAGGGTGGGGAGCCATGCTAAGGATCGACAGCGTGCACAGAGTGGGTCTGGTCAAGGCATCTAAAATGACTGCCGTGCAAGACAAAAGTGTGGCATTTGAAAAAAGACAAGATGGCGCAGACAATGTTTTTCAACACTTCCTGATTTCCTTCGAATCGAACGTTAACAGACGTTGGGGCATATTACCAAAGTTAAGCGATATTTATCCCTAACGATGCTTAGCAACGATTTTTTTACCGCTAAGCATCGTCAGAAATTATCGCAGATAAACCTTGCTATTATCAAGGTTTATCGCAAATACGATAAAAAACGACCGCAATGCATTAATATCGCTGAAAACTCAGCGATATTCATGCATTACCGAGCTAATGCTCTTAGCCATGTTATCCACCTCCCATTGGATAACATGGCTAAGAACTGCTCAGGGCAGGTGCTAGCTTTTGGAGATATTCGCGCTTATCGCGAATATTTCCAAAAGTTGATAATAGGAGATAGCGATGTTAGCGACTGTTTCCAGTCGCTAACATCTTGGCATGCCCACTTTGCATGTCATTAGTGATAAATATCACTCACATGCAAAGTGGGGCCCAAGATGGTCGCTATCTCCTACTAGCCGTCGCTAACTGGTGTTAGCAACAGCTAGGTAATACAGATATAATTTTATCTCCGCGAAGCGGAGCGCAGTTACAGATATATATCTTGTTTTTGAACGTTAATTTCTCAAAATCCACTGAAGCACATATATTGAGACCTAGCAAAGGCACATCGAGCTACCAGTCCCTACAATTTTGCCAAGTTTCGTGCAAATCCATTCAGCCGTTCGATTATTATTATTATTTTTTTTTTTGCCCCGCGGGGCCCTTTTAAAACCCCCACATCAAACCTAAGAGGTCAAGGAGGATCTACTATGCCCCCTTATGGTCATTTGCCCCTTCGCTTTGGCCTCCTCTTGTCTCTCGATCCTACCGAGAGACAAGATGGCGGCCGCTATGGACTGTTTGCAATGTTTACAGACGCCGGAGAACCAATCAGCTTCGCAAACCTCCGTTATGCGAAGCGGAGCGCTGTTACAGATATATATCTTTTTTTGAACGTTAATTTCTCAAAATCCACTGGAGCACATATATTGAGACCTAGCAGGGGCACATCGGGCTACCAGTCCCTAATATTTTACCAAGTTTCGTGCAAATCCATTCAGCCGTTCGATTATTATTATTATTTTTTTTTTTTGCCCGAGGGACCCTTTTAAAACCTCCACATCAAACCTAGGGGGTCAGCGAGGATCTACTATGCCCCCTTATGGTCATTTGCCCCTTCGCTTTGGCCTCCTCTTGTCTCTCGATCCTACCGAGAGACAAGATGGCGGCCGCTACGGACTGTTTGGAATGTTCACAGACGCCGGAGAACCAATCAGCTTCGCTTCACAAAGCTCCGTACCGCGAAAAGTCCGCGAACAGGAGCGCTGCCCGGTCCGCTGTTACAGATATATATCTTTTTTTGAACGTTAATTTCTCAAAATCCACTGGAGCACATATATTGAGACCTAGCAAAGGCACATCGGGCTACCAGTCCCTACAATTTTGCCAAGTTTCGTGCAAATCCATTCAGCCGTTCGGGCTAAAAGTGAGGCCAACCGCCCTATGGAAAACTCAATGTTAAAAACACGTTTTGGGACCCCCCTTTTTTCTCGGCCCCCCCTTGACGAACCCCCCCCAAATTTTCAAGGGCTGCTCAAAAACAAAATGTGCCATTTTCCTGAAAATTTCAGCCAATTCCGTCTACAAACGCCAAAGTTATTAGCCATAGAATTTTCAAAAATCCCATAGAGAAAAAATCCTAACTATATATACCTACTGGCGACCGCCAGTAGGTAATATATACATATATATATATATATATATATATATATATATATATATATATAAATATATATATAAATCATTGCTTCTGGGCACTGGTTAATTTAGCAAAGTCCTCTGGTATTGCAGACATGGGTACAATACACAAGGCATGGTCCTAGATCATTCACAATGCAAAGTAGATGGCTGTTTTAACAATAGGTTATACAATATGAGTGTTGTGGCTTGGGTTCTCCTTTAATCCTGCCAAATAAAGGCCCACATGAGGAATGTTGGAATTCCACTTGGTGAGATACCTCCAGGTGGAATATCACCGTTCACAATTATCAGTGACACAGTGTCTCAGAGTTCAGAAATCCCGGGTCTGTTGATTGCATACCTGATATTAGCGGACTTGGAGACACTAAGACTAGTTTCAACCAACGCAGAAGATTACAAGGTGAAACATGTAGTGACTTAGTACAGAAATACAGCATGGCCCCCATCACAGGAGAGCATACAATCTTCCTCCAAATAGGTCCTAGACACCCTACAACAGGATGAAGGAAAGCGAGGGGCCAATGGCAGAGTCGGTGGCTGCATGCGTCGTCGTGCTCCCAACACGGGTGAAGCAGACAACACTCCTCCCAGAGAACCCCTACCCTTCCTTCGCCAGTGACCATTTTACCCCTATGCCCCTACTTGACTCCCTTCTCCCTCTGAAACCAGACATCCAGATGAAACCTCTCCCAAGTCCCCCTAGACATTCTAGAAGGGCAGCTAAGCTCACTTCTCCCAGACAACTCTCCACACCTTTCGACCAACGATCTCATTGACCACTACAACTCTGAGCTAGTCTCCATTCTCGATAATCTAGCTCCTCCAAAGCTCAAAAGAAGCCGTGCCACCCCGTCTAGAACCTGGTTCAATTCGGACCTCAACGCAGAAAGAAGAACATTGAGAGCCAAAGAAAGAAAGTGGAGAAACAACCCAACAACCATCCTTCGCCTACAACTAAAAACCATATCAAAAACAAGAAATCCAACTTCTTCCGAGAGGCACTTGCCAACTCCAAAAACAGACCTAAGGAACTCTACAACATAATCAGACATCAAACATCCAAGCCTCTGCCCTCACCCCTGCAGGCGTCCAAAGAACTATGCGACAACTTCGCCAGCTTCTTCAACGACAAGGTCTTAAAAATCGAGCTATCTCTAAACATCAGCAACGCGGCCATCCGTCAGGCCCTCCCAAACCCGGCCCCCCTCCCCTCCCTTGGCTAAGCTTTCGCCATGTGCAGGAAACTGAGATAATCTCGCTAATCTCGACCTCCAAACCATCAGCTCACATCTCAGACCCCATTCCTCCCTCACTTGTCAAAAAAATGAAGCTCACCTTAGCACCTATCTGGGGCAAAATCATAAACAGCTCCCTACAAAGCGGAGTGGTCCCCAACTGTCTAAAAATGGGACAAGTCACCCCTTTGCTGAAAAAACCCGGTCTCGACTCTACTGACTTGAACAATTTCAGACCGATATCTAACCTCCCTCTACTTGCCAAAACACTGGAACGCTGCGTTCTCCTGCAACTGACTCATCATCTGGATAACATCAATCTCCTGGACCCCCTCCAATCTGGCTTCGGACAAGGTCGTAGCACAGAAACCGCGATGCTGAACATCATAGACGACATTCACGGTTCTCTTGACGCTGACAAGTGCTGCCTTCTCATACTCCTTGATCTATCCGCAGCTTCCGACACGGTAGACCATAAGCTCCTCATCAAAACTCTGCAAGCAAGAGCTGGCCTCGGCGAGGTTGTTCTTGACTGGTTTTCTTCCTTTCTCCACAACCACTCGCAAATAATGAAACTGAATAACTTCACCTCCGAAACACAGCAAGTCAACAAGGGTGTCCCCCAAGGATCAGTACTTTCTCCTCAGCTCTTCAACATCTATATGGAATCGCTCGCCAAACTACTCAGGAATGCCAACATCCTCTTCCACCTCTACGCCGATGACACGCAGATCTACCTGGAAACCTCTTCACCTAACGACATCCACAGACTAAATGCTGTCTTAAAAGATGTTCAAGATTGGCTGACAAAAAACCACCTGAAACTCAATCCCGACAAGACCGAAACCCTTCTCATCTCAAACAAAGAAGACAACCCTCAAGTCACTGAGTGGCTGAAGTCGATCGATGCTCTTAAAGGTTCTCTCACGCCAACTGATTGCGTCAAATCTCTGGGTTTCACCCTAGACCCCAAACTAACCTTGACAAACCACATTAAGAACTCGGCAAAAGTGCTTTCTTCAACCTCAGACTGCTGAACAAAATCAAACCTTTCATTCCAAACAAGGATCTTAAACTAGCCACACAATCTCTAGTTCTATCTAGACTGGACTACGGGAATTCAATCCTTACAGGTATCCCCAAATCACACTTGGCTCCATTAAAAACAACACTACATGCGGCAGCAAGAATAATCACAGGATGCAAAAAATTTGACCACATCTCCCCACCACTCAAAGAACTTGAATGGCTCCTGGTGAAAATGCGTAGCACCTTCAGAACGGCCTGCCTAACCCACAAGGCCCTCCACACCGGTAAACCAGAATACCTGGCAATCAAGCTCAAAAAAGCAGGCCAAAGCCGATATTTGAGAAGCTCCAACTCCCTGCTGCTCATCCTTCCAAAAACCAGAAAGAAGAAAACTGCGGACTGCTCCTTCACTGGAAATGCCCCCAAAATATGGAACTCTATCCCCCCGCATATCAGAACTCTACCGTCCTATGCGGAATTCAAGAACCAACTCAAATCCTTGTTCCTCATCCGCTCCCTAGGTCCTAGATAACTAGGATCTCCCACTGAACTATGTGTCATCTATGTATCCTTATACCAATAGTCCCACTGTTACGAACTTCCCCTCCCCCAATATTGTCTTTCGAGGACTGCCTCTATTTGTTACATGTCTTTTTGTTCACCCTGTCATGCCTTTTACTGTAAAGCGCTCTGCTACCTTCGGGTCTTGTTAGCGCTATAGAAAACTTCTAAATAATAAATAAATACTTTCTGCATTATCTGACTGGGCATAAAATGAAAACATATTTTTCTCTGAATTTGGTGAAAACCAACAGGAAAAGGACGCGTTATTCTCAGGTCAGGCTAATTATTCCCCATAGCGGGAAGAAAATTGGTAAGTGCTGCAGTTTGTGCTTGAAACTGCTCAGAATGTAAACACAACAGGGGCTGCACGTTTAACCATATAGAAAGTAGGGTCATATATATGTACAAAACTAGTCTTAAAGCAGTACAATTTGAAGAAATAAATGAAGCAATCAGTGTTACCAAAACATTGTCATTCCACTGAATCAATCATCAACACTCAATGCCTGATAAAATACATTTTATATTTGAGTCACAAAAATCTTGGCTCAAAGGTATGAAACTAGCCGTGCTCAATGCTCCAGTGATCACACAGTAATATAAACTGCAGTGCAAGAAACATGGATTTATAAGAAAAAAGGGAACAACTTGCTCAAAAAAGCTTATACCAGACAACATTTAACATCTAATTTAAAAAGTAGTGTGTCAATGATGTCAGCCAAATCCCCCTAATGTTGCCAAAGTTTCAATCCTTAGTTGAAGAACATGTATAAGTTTAAGAGTTCAAATGATAGGACTTAGAACCTAATACCTAGAGAATGGTTATCATAGTCTGAATAAAGCAGATATAACACAAATATCCAGACTGGCTTTATGTAAACATTGAAAGAGGATGTAGATTAAACTTTGAGGTCTAACTACTTGTGAACTGTCTTTGAGGAAGAGTTTGAACCATTTTAGAGACTGCCCTAGGATGTGGCTCACTGACTGAAGTCAGTGCAGGAGAATGTTGTCGTCCAGCATATTAAAAGCAGAAATCACCACAAGGAGGCTCAGCATTCAAAGTGACCCCTGGTCATTCATTTCTAGCATGTTGTCTCAGATGTTCAGTGATGGGCAGTTGTAGTATTATGTTTTGGAAAGAAGTGAAATAGGCTGAGACCTGGTATGCTGTTAGATCTGAGGTTTAATTGAAAATGAGAGGTGATCACACAATTAAAAAAAATCCAAGCAGGCAGTCATCAGAGTTAAGAATGTAACTGTACAAGATCGGGAAAACAGTAGAGAGTTTTAAAGGCAAAGAGACTTTCCCTGGTTGGAAGGATCTTTTTATCATTGACAATATGACTGAAACCACTGCAAGGAAAAGTATATGCATAGCTGTGTTTTCAAAGAGACAAGGGTCATTTGGTTTCTTACTGGATTTGAGGCCTTACATCAGGAAGGTGTTTAATCTCCCAGGTATTTCTGAGAAGCCATAGGTTTTCATCTTTAAATTTCTCAGTGCTGTCTGAAAGGTGTCTGCGAGGATTGGTAGAAAGGAAGCAGTATTAGTTGTGATATTTTAAGCCTCTTCAATGAAGAAAGAGCATAGAATATTGAGAGAGGGTTTTAGTGACTGCAGATAAATCGGCTGTGATGAATAAATGTATACAAATTATATCCTGTTCCTACTCAGTTTGGATAAAGAAAGCTCAGAGAAATATTTTTAGCAATGTATACTATAGGTCAGGGAGACAATGGACAGTCATCAAGTTAAGGCAGAGATCATGAGATTTGTCTGGAGAGCAGACATCTGCAACCTTCCTTTTGGCCCAACACAATGGGTAACTCTCAATCTCATTGCCATGGTACGAAACCTGGGATTCAAGTTAAACAGAAACCTTTCATTGATAGTCTGTCTTTCTCTAGTCATGTCTGCTTTTACTCACCAGCTGAGGCAACTTCAAAAGGTAATGCTGACCTTGATATTATGATAGACATTGCTTACAATTGGATTATGATGATGTGCTATATTTCGAGATACTTAAAAACTTTATTGCCTACCTTTAATTCATGTAAATTAATACTGCCAGTTGGCAACTGGAGCCAACTGATCAAGCCAGGTAAAGCTTTGATGAAAAATCACTATTGACTCCTAAATCAGACGAAAGAGAAATTTAGACCTTCATAGACAGATTCCCGAATGGATCAGTTCTCAAACTCCTAAGTGATTTCATTTTGCCATCCTCTCCATCAAGAAAAATGCACTTTAGACCTAGGTTACTTCTAGGCCAGGGCAAAACAAATTCCAAACAACTACAGGATATTACATGTAATGACATGGAATTGGCTTTTTATCCTATTTTTAGCACAAAATGCGTGTTCTCATCCATTTTGGGCACAGGGATGCATTTTATGCTACAATAATGGCACAAAATGGCATGTGGCATGATCAACAGCCCCACAGCTTAGTGCGTTCCTCCTTTGCTCCCACAATTGGATTTTTACCCAAGCAAAGGCTCACTTATGCAACATAGCATAATGGTGTACTCTCAGCCATTTGCAATTCTCAAACGAAATGCTGGGAACTATGAGAGATTACTCCAGTGTAAATTAAATTTCCTTCAAGCCTAGTTGTCTCTTATTAGTTTAAGTAGCTGAAGTTACTTTGTTCATGAACGAAACCCATTTGGGTGGCATAAGGACATCCCTGAGACTGGTTTGTCCTGAGTTGTCTGCAAGGCCTTACATACTTGCCTGTTCTCTGGATCAAGAGTGTTGGGGTTTTTGTAATTTTCCCAGTGGGTTTTGTTTTGGTTTCCCTCTAGTAGCATGGACTATCTATGAGTGTACAAACACTTACAATAGTAGCTATTAGCAAAACATAGCATAACATAGCATGTATATCACCCATGTCTTATTGGTACAGAATAATTGTTATTAGATATATGGCATACATAAGGGTTATATTTGTGCCATATATATAAAGAAGATAGCTGCACACCTTGTTCAAAGGTTCTATGCCCTGGTGGTCACACGGTCCGGCTGTGCCAGTTTAGCCCCAGACCATTAAAGGGGAATCTCCTTCCTTGATCATCTACTTGGTTCAGGCCTACTGTATTAACTGGCTATACGTTGTCTTTAGGAACACTTTCTATAAATTAGAAAAGTGCAGGGTGGCCTAGTCAAGCATAAATGTTTCAACTGGATTCCCCCAGGTACTTCGACCCTCCCTTTCTTGAATTACATTGCTAGATCTTTCAAGTGACAGATGGTATACACAGTTCCCAAAAGTGTCAAAATGGTGTTAATCACAAACATAAACATGAAAGGCTTTTGCTGAGCTAATGCAGGTATTTTTTCATATTCGCAAACTGTTTATGAAGTCATACAATTTTAAGTCACCACTGATCTTTTCAGCCTGTCTTACCAATACACGGTGAATAAGGCAAGATAACACTTTCCTAATAAAAGGTAAAGACCTAAGGTTTAGTTCCATCTTATATAGTAGGAAAATGCCCTCCTGCAAGGAAATGAGAAAATATGTAACGTAAGATCACATTTAATGTTTTAGGTGTTTAATTGCCAGAAATGTACTCTACTCCAACTTCGAAAATCTGTTCTATGCCCAACTGTGCAGGGGGCTCAACAAAGCCAGTTAGTTTAGCAGAATGACAGTTATGTCAAATGTTTGAGTCTGAGCCCTATCCCTATTTCATACCCATAACAAAAGATAATGATTCTAGTCTCATTGATACTGATCACACATCTCTACGTTAAGTCTTATATCAGTTGGATTATAAGGCATTTTCCCCATGATGAAACATGTTGAAAAATGTCAAGTTTTCTCAAAAACATTGTAACTTCTTTCCTTGTGCATAACAAGCCTCACATTTTCTGGGGAATTAGAGATGTCAGAAGTATGAATCCATTCCGTTCATGTCAGACTCTCTTTGAATCCTTCCCAAGGATCTCGTTTCATGGCTTCACATACCTGAAGATGTACCACCCATACCACAGCGATATGACATAGGTGTAGTTGTAGGTAAGATTCCATCCTTTCCTCCCTGTATTCTGTAAGATGGGCTTTGAGACCAGAGATGACCTCTGCAGATCCAAAAAGTGAATGAAGAAACTGGACAAGAAATTGCAAACCTCAGGGAGTTCTGCTAGAAATAGGCTATGTGCCTTTAAGTAGCACACACAGGCATTTTGATAAACTATAAAACGTAGACAAACACAGATAATCAGAATATTATGTTTCATTCATTTTGTCACGCTTATTTTTCTGTACAAATTCCCATCCTGGTCGCTGGAAAAAGTACATATACCCACAGTTGTTGACATTTTACAATAAAAGATTATGTATTATGCACAGTTCGTACATACATCTTATGTATCAGAATGATGACCATTATGATGGCAATCTCAGCAGTCATAAAATAAAACAAGGTGAATATCACATATACCTAAAACATTCGAAATCACACATTCCTACTATCTTCATTAGATTATTGCAGCCCCTTCATAATTATCTACAGATATGTTATCAGCCTCATGGTTATTGTATTGGTTGTTAGAATTCCTTATCCATTTATATGCCAAGTAAGTATCCCCACATACCTTGGAAAGCTCCCAGGTCTGCAGTCAAATAGCACTAATTTGGCATGTCCCTTTATAACTGGTCATTGTGTTACCCTAGCCAAATCTTTGGCACTCTTTATACCTTCGCCTCCACTTATTTTGTGTGGAAAGTAAACAAGGATTTCATTTGCAGCTTCCATATCATTGCTCAGGAATACTAGTATATTAATGTAACAGAAGTACACAGAAGGCCGACAGAAGTCAGAAACGTGTCAGCATTGTATTTCCCTCAAAGCTTGATTTATGTGAAGCCAGATGGCATTTTAGCTGTAGTCCTTCAGCTTTTTGAAGAACATAAGTTTAGTTTTTCTATTTTTCGTTAGTGCGACTTATGTCAACTTACAGCTCCCAAAATAATATCATAAAGCAATATGGTTATCTTGCACATTCTTTTAACATTACCAATCAACATATTAGTTTTCTAGAATCCTAAGCCGGACCCGCACTCTGTCTGAAACATACACTTGAGTTAGTGCTCTAATGTTGACATGAAATCAGGAATAGTTTATATATAAAATGTATGTATTACCAGTTGAGCCCTGACACAGAAAACACATGTAATATTCTTCCTTGAGCTGTCTAAAGCTTAGGTCATTCTATTATATGTTCTATTGTAAGAGACATATCTTTACATCAAAATTCAGGGCTTGTTAAAGATATATTTCTGGGTGAAGGAAAGGAGACAAATGAATGCTGCAGCAGCAATCTGAGGTTGGCAATCTTGATTAAAAACTAGAAACAGAATGAGAGTTAAAGATGAGGGATACGATTAACCATTTCAGGTCAGTGTCTTTGATTCCAAATACTGATTCTATGATGTTGGGTAGTGTTGTGTGGTCCACAATGTTAAAGGTGGAGGATAGGTCTATAAAAATTAGCTTGTTTCCTTCCCAGTGTAAGAATTGGCTTTTGTAGTTTGGTTTGCCCTGTTCCCATCATGCACTGGGACAGGAACAGACTAATTTGCATACAGCCAGGTTCTGAAACTGGGATGGTGCAGTGAGCTAAAAAACGGTGTTGGATCTAGCCCTGATCTCTTGACAGGGTGAGAGTATTCTGCTTAATTCAGAGACTCTGTCCCTCACCACCCCTTGTTGTAAATATAAAAATTAGCAGGCATGAGTTACCTGTGTTGAGCATCCTGTATATGTAATCCATTAAATTTAGGATAGCTGTTCTTTGATACAGCCTACTCTGAATCTTGACAGTAATATAAAGAGAGCACTGTGGCCTTTTGTGTGTTGACAGAGCTCGGCTTTTATGCATTTCTCAAGGGCTTTAGCTAGGAAAGGTAAGTTAGTTAAGCAAGTTAGCAAGAGAACATTTAGCAAGCATGAGCAGCTGCTCATACTCACTAATCGTATTCTGTTCTATTTAGTGCTACTTCTTAGCACAAAATGCATCATTACATACATACTGGATGCAAGGGGGGGTTTCTGTGCTAATAAATAGTGCTACATGCAGAATTATTCTTCTTGCACAATTCTGCGTAATCTCACAGCATTTTGGGGTAAATTATACATAACTATGCTACAAGTTATGACCACCCTAGTTTTAGGCAATCTGGCATTATACCCTGAGTTATTGAGGAGTTGATAAAGTTGGTCCATAAAGGTGCTATGATTTTTTTGAGTACTATAATTGGTGGGGAAGGGAGGGGATCAACAATGTGAGGTTTGGGTGCAGCTCTATGATTTTCATGAGTTCATGTTCCTCAAGTTTTTTAAATTCCTGGCAAACTGCAATGTTCTTCTTGGGTAGTGTGGGTGGATGTGATCCAGTCTCTTCATTCAAGGTCTTCAGTTTTTGGAGTGGATGTGTAGTTATTTGGGACTCGTTGTTGTTGAGGCTGTTGTTCAATGAACAACATATATGGCAGTAAAGGGCCTATTTCATCACACCAGCCCAATTTCCCAACTTCTATCACCTTGGTTGCTCACCCCCAGCGTTCCCACTGCCAAAAAGCCCTACTTTCAAAGATATTAAACATATAGGTAAGGAAGAAGCATTCCAAATATTTGTAATCAATAGTCTCTACCTAAAATATTTGCAACAACAATGTCTATTATACTTGAGGTGATTGTAACAATGGTATCCACGATCAGTCAATCAATAAATCTAAAAAGACAATTGAATATATAAAATGATGTAATTGTTTTAGTCTACTTTCTTCATTTTAAATTAATGTACTCTTGGAAATGGAGGTCTTTAGTTGGCAAGGGTTTGAACCTTTGTCCAAGTAGGCACCCTTCTTACTAGTCAGTGTAAGGGGGATATACTTCTAAAACAACCCCTGCTTCCCCTCCCCCCCTTGGTAGCTTGGCACAAGCAGACAGGCTTATCTCAGAGGCAGTGTGTAAAGCATTTGTGCACACATAAAATAATACAGTGAAAACACTACAAATGCACAACACACCTGTTTAGAAAAAATAAGTAATTTTTATCTAAACCACAACAAGACCCAATAAGACAAAAATCCACAATACAATAATGTAAAAAAAGTTACTGGGCAAAATAACCTTTAAATTGCCTTGATGCTGAAAACGAGTCTTACAATTCCTGCTGACCGCATCAGCTTAAGTGAAGACAGAATGGAAAACAGTTTCTTTACCCATTGTGGCTGACACGATGGTATGAGCTGGTCAGGGGCAACCGTCGCAGGTGCGTTGCAAACCAATGGAAGTGGTGCAGGGTGTAGTGCCCTCATGATATGGTGCAGGCAGTGGCTCAGTGATAACCATGCAGCTGGCATCAGTGAGCCCAAGGCTTACAGTGCAGGGTGAGACGGTGCTTGATGCGGTGCTGGCAAGTTGCGGTGCAGGCGATATAGCCGATCCAAGTACCGGTCGGGCAGCAACGGTGGCGGTGACGTCCAGGCACGTTGAAACGAGGCGGTGCAGAATGCTGTGCCCACAGGACGCGGTGCAAGCAAATGCTTGGTGAATATCGTCTAGACGGCATCGGTGAGACCAAGGACGGGACGCCGTGCGAAGTACAGCAGTGCTTTCTGCCAGGCCTTCAGTACACAGAATCCTACAACGGACTCAGTGACAGGGTCTGTTACCCTTGAATTCTGCGGTGACTGCAACCTACAATTTCAGAGATGGTTCCCAGAAGGATGGTGAGGTCTTTTCTGTTCCTGAGACCTCTTGAACAGGGGGCAAGCTCCACTTCCAAGCCCTTGGCAACACTTCTCAAGCAGGATACACTCAGAGTTCCTCTCTGTGGCAGAAACATTTAATGCAGGCCAACCTCAGACAGCACATGGCAAAGGGGCAGTACTCCTCCTCCAGTTTCTTCCAGCTCTTCTCCTTGGCAGAGGTTTCTCTTACAATTAAAAACATTTAAAAATTCCACACAAAACAAGTTAATGCATCCCAAAAGTGATTTCTTATGTATAGCATGTCATAACATGCAGAAGAACCCTTCAATATTTTCTTTAATCATGGTTGATCCCTTCAGTCTACTTTTTACAAAATTCTTATGCAACATCTCACTTTTCAATAACATTTCCCTCTCCTACATTATACAATAAACATTTACTGTAGTTGGAACTCAAATATCCTACATACATCAATAAGTAGTGCCATCTCTACACAGAATACTAGCAGTATGATCCATCTATTTCCAATTGTTGATTCACAAACTCTTTCTAGAACAGATGAGGAAAATATCAAACCTGTGTCAGTCGCTAATGAAGATTAAATGTTGTGACATATTCTATTTCCGAGACCCATTGACTATCTCAAACACAAAATCATAAAGTCCAATTTTGAATAACCCAAATTAGCATTTTATGTTTGTTATCAGCAATTTGCTTTGAAATACAAAGTTTGTTCACCGACTAATAATTCCCAAATGCCTAGTTTTCCTTGAATAGAGTTATTAAAATGATTTTATTTGGTGCAAAGTAAGTTAAACAAGGTAACCCTGCATATTTATCTACAATCAAATTTGAACTTACACATTTCCTTATGAAGGCACCATTTTTGTGTATCCCCCTACTGCAAAACCTGTAAGGAATCTGTTGTTGCCTGTATTTGTAATACGTAATGTCACGCCTCTTTAACTGTGATGCAGCCTCTTGGATTCCTGTATAGATCACAAAGAATGTGATGCACCCTAGGCAACACTAAATACAGTTAGTGGAGAGCTCGTCTTGTGGTGGCTGTGCGGTTGAATGGAGGATGCATGAAAGAGAAATTACCATTTCTACTGTATATGTGTTCTCTTAACAGGATCCTAACGTATTTTGCAATATGAAAAATTCATTAGAATACCTCATAGTCCTCACCCCAGATATCAACACAATTGCAAGCCCCTTATATCATGCTAAAGAATATATTTTATTTGCAACTGTATGGCATGAGTCAATAATCAGACACCAATGTATTAATTAAAAAGTGCCTCTCTTGATCTTTATGTTTTCCGTGAGGTTCCCGTTAATTAGTATCTTGGCCCTTGGAACTCTACATAGTCTCTTAACCATTCCTTGGAAAATTTCCCCCAGATTATATTTATCCAAGACACTGTTTCAAAATGCCCAGTTCACTCTATCGAATGCCTTGGCTGCATTGAAGGTGATTATGGAAAGGGGCATCTTTTCTTGAGTGGCTAAGTCTATCGCTCCGATTAATTCATGGGTCAGAACCTGAATCTGTCTCCCTTTCATGAAACCCTTCTGGTCAGTATTAATTATGGTTCCAGCTACTTTCCCTAACCTCTTTGCCATGATCTGCGTAAATATCTTGTAGTCGCAGTTCAGTAGAGAAATAGGCCGATATGACTCACATTTCACCAGATTTTTCCCTGTTTTAGTAAGATATTGAATACTGCTTCCTTCCAGGAGTCTGGAAGATCTCCTTTCTCCTCAAAGATTTTATTTAGCAAATCCATGAGGGGGGGGGGCAGGGCTTCCCTTAGGTTAATAAAGATTTCATTAGGTAGAGCATGAGGGCCTGCTGCCTTCCCTCTCTTTAGAACCCTAATAACGTCTTCTACCTCTTTAATTGTGATGTTGGCATTTAGGTCGTCTTTTTCCTCTTGTGATAATATTGGGAGGACTAGCCCATCTAAATAGTCCTGGAGTTGTTTGTTTGCAGGGCTAAAATCCTCGGTATATAGATCTCCGAAGAAAGTTACACATTCCTGCATAATCACAGAGTCCACAGAGTTTCTGCAGAATTCTGGGACTGGATACCTACTATCTTGTTTTTAGTTTGGTCAGTTTTTGTTTTGCATGCCAGCATCTTGCTGCACCCTTCTTCATATTCATAATGGGACAATTTGCTGGCCTCCCATCTCTCTCTCACAATATTCTCCAAAATGTCTGCAGCACTTCTTTTTAACTTGACCTGTCAGCCTTCATTTTTTCCTTTTTTGATGTTACAGTTTCTGCTGCTAATTGTATGTCGAGTGTTTTTATGGTACCTTCAAGATGGCATATCTCTTGTTTTGTTTTCTTTGATATATGTGCTGCTATGCTTAACAGCTTTTCTCTGATTACTGCCTTATATGCTTCCCAAGTGACTTGTATAGGAGTGCCATTTTTGTTATTTTGGAAATAGAGATCTGTTTCTAGTTTAAGTGCTTCTATATTTTGTGGGTCCGATAGAATTGTGCGGTCAACTGTCCATCTTGGGAGAGTGGTGTTTTGTTTCATGTGAATTTTTAATAATACAGCTGAGAGGTCGGATAGATGAGCAGGCAAGTGTTCCACCTTTTGTGTGCTATCAACTAGGCTTCTGTCCACCAAAAAGTAATCTATTCTGGACAGTAGTCATATTTTTTTATTTTGAAATGTAAAACCTTGCCCTTTGTCTCCTTTCCCTTTCCAAATGTCGGCCATACCCAGATCTTTTATAAAGAGCCCCAACCACTCCCTCATTTTTAACACGTTTACTTCTCTCCTCGGTGGGAGATGATCCACCTTGGGGTCTAAGATTATGTGGAAATCACCCCCTATGCTTATCGGGGTGGCCACCGATAATAGTTGCGTATACAGTTTTTGTTGAGGGACTCGGTCGTCTGTATTAGGCCCGTAGTAACCCGCGGTGGTGTATTGTTTTTTGAATATTATTACTCTGGTAACCACCCATCTTCCTCTCCTCTCAACTTCCACAGACTCTATTCTTACTTTGAGTTTTTTTTTAAATAATACCGCTACTCCTTTAATAACGCAGTCCTGATTTGTACAGACAAATGAGTCCACCCAACTCAAAGTCTTTATTATTTCTTCTCATTCATTTTTCAATAGATGCGTTTCCTATAGTATTATAACTTCACTGTCTATTGTTTTCAAATATTCAAATATTCTCCTTCTCCTGCTTTTAGTTCTGAGGCCATTGATATTCCATGAAAGTATGTTAACTACTGTGGGATCTTTCTTTATTGATTTTGTTTCTTATTTCCTGGGGTCTTCCTACTGAATTTGCCAGTCCCGCTCTCCTTCTTCTTGTTTCTTGAGGACTTTTTTTGTTTTTTTCCCTAGTTTGCTCTCCACCCCTGTGTTTGCATTTTTGTTTTGTTTTTGTGCTTGTTGAAACATCCCTCCCTGGAGAAGCCTCTCTTTTCTCTTCTTTTGGCAGTATTGATAGCCCTCTTTGAGCTCCATGCTCGCCATTTTGCTATTACAGATTTTTCTATTGTTGTTCTCGCATTTGATCTCTCATTTGTTCCAGGAAATGCTCAACCTCCTTTGGCTCCCTGATATTATGCATTTTATTCCTCCACATAATCCTTAGGGCTGCCGGGAACTTCATTTGTACCGTGGCCCCAAGAGATCTTAGTTCCTGCATCTGCGGTCCTAACTCCCATTGTTTGTCTTGGGTTGCCTTAGAAATATCCGATCGGATTCTGAAGGATCATTCGTCTTTGTTGTAAGAGCCCTTCCTTAGAGCCTCACTCAAAATATATTCCTTGAGGGTGAAGGTCTTAAAATGTATCAGTTTTTCCTTCGATTCTTCCTCATTTTGATTTTGCCAAAGGGGTCTTGATGTACCCTCTGTATATCCTCTGCTAAATCTGTTGCTTTTACCCAGGGGAAGTACTCTTCAAGGAGTAATACTATGTACTTTTTAATGTCTTCTCCTTCTCGAACCCTCTGGCACATTCAACATTCTCAAGTTATTCCTCCTTGCCTGATTTTCTAAGGATTCTAGCTTGTCATTAATGCTTCTTTCATTTGATTTCAGAGCCCTGATTTCTTTCTGGTTTGACTCCGCTTTTTGCTCAGACCTCTACTGCTGCCTCTACTGCTGTCACTCTCTCCCCCAATGCATTCAGCTTAGTGTCCAGCATTTCGCAAGCCTCTTGAATCTTGTTTTGGTTAACCTCAGAGACAGCGAATTTTGCCCTCATTTATTCTAGCATTCTTACAAGGATCTGATCCTTTGAGTTCTGAGGGGGCTCGAGGGGTTTTGATTGCTGGTCGGTGCGCTCAACACAACCTAGACTATCCTTACTTGCAGCAATGCTGGTGGTGGTGGGCAATTCTGCTGTGTTATCAGCTATTATAGGTAGCCGTCATGGCACGAACTCTGCGCCCCCCTCCATACTCTCCCTGATCCCCTTACTCTTATTGGTGTTATCCTCTTGGGCTTTAGACGGGAGGTCCCTAGAGTGTTGTGGTTTGACCAGTTACTCTTGCACCATGACCTTGAAGAATGATCTAAGGGAAGGGGTGACCCTGACTTTAGGACCTGAAACACCCCCTGCGGGAAACAACCATTACATCGCAACTTTTACAACGCACTACCATTACAACGGAACTTTTACAACGCAAAAACCATTACAACGCAGGTATTTACAACGCAGGTATTTACAACGCAGGTGCTATTACAACGCATACCATTACAACGTAAGTACTGGTAAGTATATAATTATATTTAAAATGTTATATGTTTGTTTTTTAAATGGGGTATTTTTTGGGTTAAGGGTCAGTTTTGGGTTTTAGGGTAAAGGGGCATTTTTAGGGTTCAGGGTGAGATTTGGGTTTTTGGGCAAAGGGGTATTTTTAGAGTTCAGGGTCAGTTTTCAGTTTTTGGGTAAAGGGGTATTTTTAGGGTTCAGGGTCAGTTTTCAGTTTTTGGGGAAAGGGGTATTTTTAGGGTTCAGGGTCAGTTTTCAGTTTTTGGGGAAAGGGGTATTTTTAGGGTTCAGGGTCAGTTTTCAGTTTTTGGGTAAAGGGGTATTTTTAGGGTTCAGGGTCAGTTTTCAGTTTTTGGGTAAAGGGGTATTTTTAGGGTTCAGGGTCAGTTTTCAGTTTTTGGGTAAAGGGGCATTTTTAGGGTTCAGGGTCAGTTTTGGGTTTTTGGGTAAAGGGGTATTTTTAGGGTTCAGGGTCAGTTTTCACTTTTTGGGTAAAGGGGCATTTTTAGGGTTCAGGGTCAGTTTTGGGTTTTTGGGTAAAGGGGCATTTTTAGGGTTCAGGGTCAGTTTTGGGTTTTTGGGTAAAGGGGTATTTTTAGGGTTCAGGGTCAGTTTTCACTTTTTGGGTAAAGGGGCATTTTTAGGGTTCAGGGTCAGTTTTGGGTTTTTGGGTAAAGGGGCATTTTTAGGGTTCAGGGTCAGTTTTGGGTTTTTGGGTAAAGGGGCATTTTTAGGGTTCAGGGTCAGTTTTGGGTTTTTGGGTGAAGGGGTATTTTAAGGGTTTAGGGTCAGTTATGGGTTTTTGGGTAAAGGGGTATTTTTAGGGTTCAGGGTCAGTTTTGGGTTTTTGGGTAAAGGGGTATTTTTAGGGTTCAGAGTCAGTTTTGGGTTTTTGGGTAAAAGGGTACAAGGTAAAAAATAAAGTAAAATTAAATTTAAATTAAATTAATTAAATTAAATTAAAGTAAATTAAATTAAATTAAATTAAATTAAATTAAATTAAATTAATTAAATTAGAATTATTTACATTTGTAATTTAAATTATATACTTACCTATACTTACGTTGTAATGGCATGCGTTGTAATAGCCCCTGCGTTGTAAATACCTGCGTTGTAATGCCATGCGTTGTAATGGCACCTGCGATGTAAAAGTTGCGTTGTGATGGCATGCGTTGTAAATGCATGCGTTATAACGTCATACATCCGTTCAGGTGGACGTCCGTCCACCTGAACACACTGTGCCGATCTTCAATTCCAGTATTCAGCTGAAGTTCAAGAGTTGGTCGGCGCTGTCATTTCACGTCTGGAATAGCGGTAAAAGCGGACAGGCATTTCAAGAGGTGGAACGGCATTTTCATCGATCTGTCAATTTCATATTGAAACGCATTTTGGGACCTGCGTTTCAGTGAGCTAAGTTTCATGTTGGTGTTCTGCACGTGATAATGTCGATGCGGTGAGCGTTTTTTTATCTTGTCAGAGGAACGCAAGTGAACGGTACAAAGCCTTTGTCAATTTCAGTCTCCAGAGACAGCAGTGCCGTGTTGAGTAGCACTGTGATGTCAGATTCTTTTTTAATCCTGTGCTGCCCTCTGCTGGGTTTACTACCTCACAAAGGCTATTTTGTGCTATTGTTTAATGAACAGTGCATTGGAACTACAGTGAAGTGACTCGTTTTTTTTCACATTTAAGCAGCGTTTTGAGCATTTTGTTTTCTATTTAAAGTACTATCTACCATTGAGTGGGCAGTTTTACTAGAGGCGATATACATGTCAATACAGCTGTACCTACACACTTGCTATTAATAAAAAGACTGCAGTTATCATGCAATCGGTCTCACCCCTCCACCATTTTTAGAAACGCCAGGTGATCCACCAATTAAATGGGAGCTATGGTACGATGGATTTGAAACTTATCTTGGTGCAATAGGCGCCAACCTTACGTTTCAGAACATAAAGGAAGAAATATCTTCTCCTGCATTCCCCAGGCTATGAAGGGAGAGAGATTTTGGAACATCTTCCTCCGCCTGTTGTTGCAAATGGAGAAGTACTTGATGAATATCAAGAGACTTTAAAGAAGTTACAAAACAGATTTGATGTACAGCCCAGTTGGTGGTGTTGCGACACAAGTTTTTTTTATGTGTCCAAAACCCGGGGGAAAATGTTGACACATACATCACTGCCTTAAGGAGGTTAGTTTCCGAGTGGCAGTTTGAGAACTTTGCTGATCAATTCCTCCGTGATCAATTCACCTGTCACTGCATGGATAAAATGATAAAGCAGAAACTGTTTTCAATGGGAAATCCAACGTTGGAAGAAACCATTAAGTTGGCAAAAAGCATAGAAATGTCACAGTTGTCTGCCAAAGAACTTGAACCGAAGGCTAGTGAAAGTGTCTCGGCTGTCAAGGTTAAAGACCCGAAAGATTCTGGTCAGCATGAGAAATCTCGTATCACTTCTGGTGATAAACGCCATCCTTCTTTCAACCAACCTACCATTTGTTTCAGGTGTAGGTACGGAGTCCATATGTATGGTAGCAAGTGTCCTGCTAGATTCATTACTTGTAGGTTGTGCAACAGACAGGGATACTTTGCGAAGGTTTGCCAAGCTGCTAAAAATAAACAACCAACTACAATCAAATGTGTTCAAGATGATGAGCACAACAATGATGATGACTCTATCACTAGAGAGTTAAGAGATATGGTTGTTATTGACCATAAAGAAACAGTCAAGGTGGGCTATCCTGAACTTTGCTTTGACTCATATGTTGAAGTCCAAGTTAGAGATAAAGTGTTAAAACGTTTGGTGGACTCTGGGGTTCGTATTTCGTTGATCACTCAGAGTCTTTTTGAGGGGACCTGGCCAAACAGACTTTTGTTGCCTTCTGATCACAAAGCAGTCTCCTATGAAGGCCGTGAAATTGATATCTCTGGTTACATTGAGGACATTATGGAGTTTAAAGGGAGGAAAATTGAGGGTAAAGTGTATGTTGCTCACAAAGGATTGAACATTTTAGGGTGGTTCCATCAGGGACTATTTGAAATGGTACTCAGGCCTGGTACCAGTGAGCAAGTTCGCGTTGTGCAAGACACATCTGGATGTGGAGGAAATTATTAACAAGTTTCCTCATGCTTTTTCTGGTGAGCTTGGAAAAATCAGTGACTACTAGCACACAATCATTGTGAAAGATGGCGCAAGATCCGTAAACACAAGCTCAGGAATGTCCCTTTCAGCATTAGACAAGATCCTTAGAAGGAGTCAACTTCCTTGTGTGGGAAGGGGAATATTGAAAGAGTGGACTCTTCTGTTTTGCTTTCTCTACTGGTAGTAGCTCGTAAACAGAATGGAGAACTTAGAGTGTGTGTGGATCTCCACTGCTTTTACAAGAAAATTTGGGTAGATTCACATCCTCTCCCAAATATTAATGAGCTTCTTGCGGGACTGACAGATGCTAAGGTGTTTTCCAAGCTAGACTTAGCCTCTGCTTATCATCAAGTAGAACTCTCGAATCCAGACATCTCACTGCATTTGTTTCTCCATTTGGTACTTACCAGTATGTTTGCATGCCATTTGGCCTTGCATCTGCGGCATTGGTCTTCCAATGTCTGATGGATAATATGCTCAGGGGAATTGATGGATTGTCTGTCTTTCAGGATGATGTTTTGGTTTTTGCTCCTGACAGGTCTACCCATGATGCAAGCCTCCAAGAGGTGTTATCTAGGTTTCAGTCCATCTTATCACTAAGCAGGGTATTCTTGAGTGGTTTAAAGAACAACTTGTTTCACCCATAGTTTTGAAGCATTTTGACCCTGATCTTCCCTGCACTCTGACTGTGGATGCTAGTAATGCTGGTGTCGGTGCTGTGTTGAGTCAAGTCAAGAATGATAAGGTTAGGACCATTGGTTTTGCCTCAAGAGTGTTGTCTCTGCCCATGAAAAAGTACTGTGTAATTGAAAAGGAACTATTGGATTGTTGGTGGGCAGTGATGAAGTTTAGAAATTATATTTGGTTAAGAAGTTTTGTCTCCAGACTGATCACAGGCTGTTGATTTTCATTTTAAGTGGGAAGAATGTTAGGGGGTTTACACCTCGCATTGCTCTCTTATCATCTAACCTGCTACAATTGATTTCTCCCCAGAGTAAATTCCTGGTAACAAAAAATAATTGTGCGGATTATCTATTACGTTCCTTAGACATTTCTAAAGATCCAAAGGTTATGGGTGAGGATTACAAGGAGGATTATATTGTCGCTGTTGTTGACATTCCACAACTACGTGCTATCACGGCGAATGATTGACGGAGTGCCCTTGCCAAGGATGTTTCATTATTGTTTGTTATGAAGCATGTGGAAATTGCAAAATCAGACCTGTGCCTCATGGGAACAGTCCAGTCCGAACTACTGAGGCACAGGGTCAGAGCTGATTTGCATATAGCCAGTGTCTAACCCAGGGTGGTGTGGAGTGCAAAAAAACAATGGATTTAGGCCCAGATCCTTGTACTGGGGTGAATGTATGACATTGTTCTACATTCTGTCCATCAACTGTGTTTTTTGCAATTTTCACCCCAAGTGGGCTGGGTATGCTCAGACGAGAGTCCCAGACTCTCCACACCACTGGAGTCAAGCTATCCAGGCTGATGAAGGCTGATAGCCAGAAACCGGTCCTTGGATGCTTGATTCCGGTCTGGGAAGGACATGGCTTGGTAGTTCGGACTGGACTGTTCCCATGAGGCACAGGGTCAGAGCTGATTTGCATATAGCCAGTGTCTAACCCAGGGTGGTGTGGAGTGCAAAAAACGATGGATTTAGGCCCAGATCCTTGTACTGGGGTGAATGTATGACATTGTTCTACATTCTGTCCATCAACTGTGTTTTTTGCAATGAAGCATGTGGAGACAGGTTGGCCTAGAGAGAGAAACTTGAGTTTTAAACTCAAAACTTATGTTCAGGTAGCTGATGAGTTGTCCATAGAAGATGGTCTACTTATGAGAGCTGACAAACTTATTCCTCCTGTGTGTTTGAGAGCGGGTATCATTATCCGCGCCCATGAAGGACACCTGGGCTCAACTATGACTAAAGAAAGGGTGAGACTCTATTTGTGGTGGCCCATGATGGACAAAGAGGTTGAGGATGTTGTCAAGTCTTTTTTTTGTCCTCATTTGCCTCTAAAAACATCATTCCATTTGCACCTATGAATGGAGTATCATGCCCTTTTGTACTTGAAGCAGGGAAAAAAAGAGGAAAGACAAGAGATTTCAACCTTTTCTGCCCTCGTTTGTTTGAGACTCAGTCTTCTTTGAAAAATCCCTTGCTATCACTCCACTCCCCACCTCATTGAACACATAAAGGGGGGAACAAGGAGACCGGATAGCCAGACGAGGCAGAGATGACATAATCATTGGACTTCATTATTCTGTTGCTCACACCAATCGAATAAGGGAGACCAAAAATCATGCTTTTTAAAACCCTTCATATCCAATCTAGCAACATATTTAACAGAGCGTACCCAGTCATCGAACCTGGGAGAGGACACAGCTACCCACTGTTTGCATATTTCTCTAAGAGCCAGCATCATAGAGTAAAATATCAGCCTTGCCTGTTTTTTTTGTAATTTTTGCGAGGGATTCCGCTCATCCAAAGATAACAAGCAAAACACTTACCCTAATGCTGATCTTCAGCATTATAGACAAGACCCTACTATTCCAGAATGGCTGAATCTCTGGACAATCCACAAACATATGTACATCATCCCCTTCAAGCTGCCGCACTTAGGGCAAGCTACGTCCCCTCCTCTCCGAAACTTTGACAACCTCTGAGTAGTCCAATAGGCTCTGTGGATGGAGAAAATATGTTTTCTTCTTAGGTGTGTGGGTTTAACTATTTTAAACAGCATAGACATAGATACTTGGCACCTGTTTACCTGTGATGACTCCGGCAAGCATCTTTCCCACAGTTCCGTTGGCAATGTGAAGGCACCATCTTCCAATTCCACCATCACCAGTAGATTGTTGCAAGCTCCGTCTTCAGTACTGCCTAATGCAAAAGTCTATCTTCGAGTTGATTTGGTTTTCCTATTATCATACATGGGTCTTGGAACCAACTCTGCATTTGCAGGTATTTAAATCTGGACACCTAATGATCCGAAAGATGATTACATGTTACCCAGGTTATTAAGTGACCGTCTTGCATAGTATGGTTCCATCTTGATAAACCTACCTCATTCCATGGTCGAGCCAATAAGTCTTTTGTCCACTCCAGTGAGCCAGGTGAATCTCAAATAGGAGCCAATAGGCTAATGTATGGTATTTTTAAGACTGTTTTAACCCTATACTATGTCTCTGCCAGGCACCTTAAGATCTTTAGCCTGACTTTTTTTAAGTACTTAGGGTCTGCATATTTGAACATGAAGCCAAAATTACCCCCTGGCTCTTGCCTTGACATTTCTCCCAATAGTCTCCCAATCTCAGATAGTGTGGGTGTATTCAACAACATTTTCCCGTTCTTTAATAAAAAAGCCCATGAATAAAATAGCAAGTCTGGTAATGCCAGACCCCCTTTCTCCACCCTCTACTCAGTTCCTTCCAGGCTATTCTGGGTCCTTTGCTTGACCAAATAAAGCTGCTGATTAGGCCTTGCAACTTTTTAAGCCAATCTTTTCAAAAGGAAGGAGAATCCTATCAAACAAGAAAGAAAATTTGGGGAGGATCATCATTTTTACTAAGTTTATCCGACCCAATATGGTGAGCTGAAGATGAGCCCACATTTTTAGGAGCCCACTAATGTCTTTCTTAATCTTCCCAAAGTTGACTTTGGTTATTTAGTAATGTCCTGTGGTATCATGACTCCCAGATATCTCATTACAACCCTACTAGCTGCTTCTCCTACTCCCAGGTTCCAAGACAAAAGCTTGGTCTTGTTCCTGTTTAATTCATAACCCGAGATTTTTCCAAAATCTGCCGTCAAAGTTGTGATATGACTCAATGTATTTTGTAAGTTGGTTGTGTAAATGAGGATATCATCTGCGTATAGACCTAGTTTCTTCCTCCAGCCATCATATTGGAAAGGGGTATCATTATGACTAAAAAAAGAGTGAGACTCTCTTTCTGTTGGCCCATGATGGACAAAGAGGGTGAGGATGTTGTCAAGTCTTGTGTTGTTTGCTCGAGTAGTGACAAGATGGCCAAGTTGTCCATTCCTCCCCTTTTTCCCATTGAGTTGCCTTCTGCACCTTGGGTGAAATTGGTATCGATATCAATGGTCCTTTCCATGCTCTTGATGCATTTTGCAAATTTGCTTTGGTTTTGATGGATTATTACACCAAGTGGCCTGAAGTCAAGTTTGTGAGGGAGGTTAATTCCACATGCGTTCTTGAATTTCTCCAAGACATTTTTTTGAAAGAAGTTTTCCCTGAATTTTTGGTATCTGATAATGGGCCCCAATTTTTAACTAGTGAAGTGGAAGAATTCCTTGTCACTAGTGATGTTAAGCATCTCAAAAGTTCTCTTTTTCACCCACAGACCAATGGTCTTGTAGAACGTATGAACAGGGTCTTGGGAAAATGCATTCAGTGGGCCTTAGAGAACATGTTTTCTGTTGGTAATGCAGTTAGGAGCATGCTCTGGTTTTATCGCACACCTCCGCACTCTTCTACAGGAGTGTCTCCTTTTGAGTTGTTGCGTGGACACAGAGATACCACAAAGTTTTCTCGTGCTGGATGAGTAGATGGGTCAAGGGTGGTAATTGTTCGGATGCGTGTGTCAGGAGACGTGAGTATCTTTCTCAAGAAAAACAAAAAAGGTATTTTGACAACAGGTAAAGAGTCAAGGAACATAGGTTGCTTGTCGGTGATAGTGGGGGTGTTAAAAAACCTGTTCATGTCTGGAAGAGTGGACATAAATTTGGTCCTCCTTTCACTATCAGTCAGGTGAAGGGTTGATTCTGTTAAATTGGAGAATGGACTGTGGTGGAACAAGTGTTTTTTGGTGAAGTCAAGAATTACTGATGCCTTGGCTGGTGTGTCTAACTCGTGTGATCATATTAAGTCCACAAGTCATGCACAAGTTGTCGTGAGGCATAGTTTTAGGTCTAGGAACATTCCTGCACATTATAGGACTTAGATTTGTTTGTGTTTTTACTCTTTCTTCCACAAGACCATTGTTCTGCATTGACTTTTTGTTGTAATGTATGTTAACTTTTCTTCTTACAGGTTTTGGATAGTGTGTTTTACTTATGTATTTACTTATTGTAGATTACTGTGTTTTTTTTGCACGTAATTCTTGTAGTGTCATGTATTCCTATAGGTTCTGAATCGATCCCCCTATTCCTGACCCTATTCTAGTTAAACAAACCAACAAGTTAACTAGCAGTCAGCCCATGAGGCAGAAAACCCCCATGATGCAGATACCGTTATCTGACGCAGTCACACTACGGCACAGGAACGTGTTATCTGATTAGGTCATAACGCTTGCGATCTAATTAGACAAGCGATATTCCTCCAGCCCCTGATAAGGCATACGGAGTTCTAATAACAAATCAAACCTATGACAACCTGGGCAAAACCCTGCGGCCATTGTTTTGATTTCACCGAGAACTTCAGTAAAAGAATGTGCTAACGAGCAAGTCGTATGACATCCTTATTGACGTATCTATGTCCATCCTTACGTCAATCTCGGCACCTTAAAGGTATAAATATTACCGATCTTGCCCTATGCAAACGCACGCGTGGTGACGAGACGGAGCAGCCATACTTGCCGAAGCCAAGAGCAGAGCAGACCCCGCTGGCAGCAGCCCCGCCTTCCTGACGCGCTGAGAGACGCGCTGCTTTCTCCTGCCGAGAATCCAGCACCGGCGTTTCTGGGTAGCCCTCGCAGGCAGCCTGGAATATCGAGACCAGAGAGAGAGATACCATTCCTCATTCATCCTAACTTCCAGGTACAGAACTGAATGACCCCTCACAGAGAATTCTTTAGTTATTCACTTGGCAAAAACCAACTTAACTTAAACTGTAACTTTCTATTCCCGCCCACGTATTAGGCTTAGGTCAGGTACACGGGGTAGGCGTATTTAGAAACACCAGTTGAGTACGTTTAGTCAAATGTATATGTGTATGTAATATATTTTATTCATTTTAAAACATCTTATGGCTTAGAAACCATATCAATGTTTTTACAGTATTATTTTATACTATTGCTTTTAATGTATGCACTTTACTTAACTATAAGTATTGCAATAATATCGATCCATTTCTCTTGTATGAGAAAAGAGACTGATCAATAAATAACACCTTTTATTGAACACGCCCGTCTCTTCCTTTTCTCTACATTCTGATGAGACTAAGAATGCACGTACTGACTGAGTAAAATAAATTGCCTTTTGTTCACACGACTCTCGAGATATACTCTTGATTAGGGGAGAGCAAAGTTGTCATGTTCTATGGTTGTCAGAAACTAAATCCCTTCTTGTCTAATCAGGGGAGTTAATTCTTTCCTGAACATTCGAGAAAGTTTCTAGTGAACTCTGAGCTAAGCTGGCAAACCCAAAACTTTAAGTCTAGTATCGACAGTAGTAGACCTAGTTAACGTCTGGCCTAGGCCTTTACTGCTGTAGGTATTATTCCAATGCGCAGAGCCTATTGGGATGATAGGAACTACACTACATGGCGCCCAACGTGTTTGGAAAGGGCGATAAAACTAACGTAAGACATTTAGAGTAACTCAGTCGTGCTTTCTCACTCAGACCCCTTTTCCCAAATACTCCAAAGACGTCTGGAGTGGGTGAAAGGTTATATCCGCCAGACCTCGCAGGAGGGAACTCCTATGTATGGTTCTTGGTATAGTCAACGTTGAAGGATACACTGTTCCAAAATATTGTGCATCTAATCTTTGTTTCCATAAGAAACCTGATCTGCAAACAAAAGAAATAACCTTCAGGACAGTAAAATGTCAGACAATGAAGAAGAAAGAGAGGCAGTTAGATTAGCAGCTGAACTCGCAGCGGCTGATGCTGCAGCACTAGATGCGGACGGGGATATAATACTCATCCCGGTCATCAAAAGGAGATCTATAACCCTGAAACTTATAGAAAATGGACTGACACCTAGAGGTGGCACAGTCATATTCGTAATTGAGGCACACGAATATCGGCAGACAGAGGTATACTATTCATGGATAAATTTTCCAGCAGCAAATGCTGTAACAAAGTACTTCCACTATTACAAAATAGAGGAACCTCCTAATGAGTACACTCCTTTCGAGGAGGTGGAAGTACCACTCAAATTTCAAGAGCATTTGCTCTTATTTGATGGCGCCCTAAAACATAACAATCACATCACCAGGCTCGGTCCTTTAGGTAGACCAGGAGCAACGTGGCCGGTCCTAGCCGGATACACACCACATCCAGACATCGATGGGATGTCTGCACCAAACCTTTTAACACAGCTAAAACAATTAATAAAAATTCATAGACAATTAGTTCAGTATGTGATGCGGACATCAACAATTCAGCCAGCGATTAAACTTCCACAGCTGACCCCTCACCAGGGGAACACAAATAAAATTACACCACAGAACATCCAATCCTGCCTAGGTAAAGTACCGGCTAAACGGGAACAAATACCATTCTGGTTGGCACAGAAAATTACCCAAATAGAGGCGGTGTTCCCTGACACCACCCCGCTAGAAAAGCACAGGATTCTGACTATCTGTCTTCCAATGGGAATCGCACCACACATTGAGGACTGTGACACTTGGGGTACAGTCTTTGCTTCCATCTACACAAAAACGCACGGTGTTCCATCCATTTCGGTAATACCAGATGTGCTAAAACAAATTCAAGATGAATATGGTCCTGAACCCGCTTTAACTCTTGGTATGAAATTACTAAAAGACTTCAAGCAGGTCTCGGCTATATTATTAGCCAACATATAGGGAGAAGCAGCAAACGTGGCGATCCGCCAGAGGTTAAAAGAGACAGATATAGCAGACCAACCAGCTGAAATTGCCAGAATCATAGAAAAATCCTATGAGGAACTAGGTAGAGATAGTTTAGGTGGAATACCAGTAAAACCACAACTGACTGAAAGTCCAGAAAAAATATTTTTTAATAATAATTCACCAAAAAAGAACTGGGATGGAAACAAACAATCCAATCCTAAAGAAAAGAAATTCCAGTCCAGAGGAAGGTCTCCTAGGCGAAGAGAGAAATCTCCGAACCAAAGACACAGGTCACCCCAGAGTGACCCCTCTGGGAAAAGATATAACCTTAGAAATAGGGATAATATAAAAAAGCCTGATAGATATCAAGACATTGATACCCGTCCCTCTCAATCTTTTCAGACTTCCTCACAGAAATCGGAAAGAAGAGGACGATCAGAACAAAGAGAAGAGCACACCAAGTCCAAAGACAAGGAACCTGCTCAGTTAAAAAAGAAATTACAATTTCCAAAAAAGAAGGTAGCCAGTATCAAGGTAGTTAACAATGCCGAGAATACTGAGGACACAACTGAAAAACGGAGAGTGGGCTCAGACAATGCTAGACAGTGCAGCAGAAGTGAGCATAGCTCGCAAAGTCCTTATGAATCATCTGGAGACAGTGGACACGAATGAATATCTTCAAGTGGAAACTGCGGACACCAGAGTTAGCAAACCTCACAAGATATACGAGATAACATTACGTATAGAGGGAGATAAGACTAGGAAAATAAGGGGACTATTTTGGGATAACCTATCCGAGGGCTATGACATCCTTCTAGTTGAAAAAGACTGGCCACCAGAGTTTGTTAGGGAGTGCCCTCATGGCGAAGAAATAATTATGCCTGCCTTCTCGAATCATATCCCGATTCATAAAAAATACACACTTGCCAGAAAATGGGCAGTGGCTTTAGCTCCTGCCTCATATAAAAATCATGTAGGATGGGATGAGGACTCTCCTCCTCACAAAATCCAGTTAAAATCACAACCAACTGCACAAAGGCAGTACCCAATTAAGCAAGAAGCTAAAAAACAGGTAAATGAAATACTAGATCAGCTAGAATACCAGGGGGTGATTGAAACTTGCACCTCACAAATGAACAACCCTTTGTTTCCGGTCTCCAAACCAGACAATTCATATCGTCTAGTTTTGGATTACCGACACCTTAACACATGTTGCAAAACGTTTGCAGTGCAAAACTCACACAGTGCTGCACTAATGAATAACATAGTGCGCAAAAAATACAAAACAACCGTGGACATCTCTAATGGATTCTTTTGTCAAAATATAGCACCAGAGAGCAGATATTTAACTGCATTCTCAATAAATGGCACTCAAAAACAATTCTGTCGGTTAGCCCAGGGGTACAAGAACAGCCCGGGGGTATTCTCAGCGAGAGTAACAGAATTACTACAACTATATGATGATGAAGCATTATCTTATGTCGATGACATCTACTTAACAGATGATGACTTGGAGACTCACTTGAAGAGAGTGAACACCATAATACTTGGGTTCGCAGCAGAGGGTTACAAATTCAACTTTAAAAAATCCAGAATTGCCCATCTGACAGTCCTATTCTTAGGATATGAGTTATCAAGTGAAGGCAAAAGCCTGGCTGACAATTTCCTAGAGAAATGTGCCGTACTCCAAGCACCTAGAATACTAAAAAACTTACAGTCGATTCTAGGCTTCCTAAACTTCGGAAGAACATACATTGCAAATTACGCAGAAAGGGTCAAACCCCTTTATGATCTGATAAAACCAGATTTTAAAAGATCTAATTGGACTCAAATACACACAGAAATTTTGAGATCTCTACAAACAGACATGCTAATTAAAACAAAATTAGAAACACGTGATAACACACGCAATCTTGTGATTCGAGTCATCCCAGGGAGATGCGGATTCACATACCTGACCTCTAATGAGGGAGAAAAGGTACCAATTGCATTCAAATCACACTTGTACACTAAGGCTGAAATGAAATTTAGCCCTACGGAAAAAATTCTAACTGCAACACAGACAGCTATAGCAAAAGAACGAGCCCTGGCACAAGGTAAACGAATAATAATCGTGACACCGATACCAGCCTTAGAGGCTGTAACAAAAGCAAGCATTCCGAATGCTAAAGCACTCCATCCAAGATGGATACAATGGGCTAACTCTCTTGCTGCAACAGACGTAGCATACAAATTTGATCCCAACTTAAAAACACAAGAATTTCTCCAATATGAATTTGAATGTCCTCTGCCGACCGAAATTCTGCCTCTAGAACAATACGGCTGTATAATATATACAGACGGACCAGCACAACCCGCAGTAGGGGGTAAACAAGCTTACAGTGCTGCGTGCACGATTGTCAAAGGTCGCTGGCACGAAGGAAAATTTAAACCAACCCTCACTAAAACACAATTTCTAGGAGATTGTACAGCTCAGCGAGCTGAACTACTGGCGTTCAAGATGGCGCTTGAAAATACCGATCGAGAATTCCCGACACTCATAGTGTGCGATTCGTATTATTGCGTTCAGTCTTATAATGAATACTTGCAGATCTGGCTTCAGAATGGCTTCAAGGATGCGAAAGGTGGCACAATCAAGCATAAAATGCTCTGGGAACAAGTAGTTCTATTACAAAAAGAACTACCAAAGACTCACGTGATACATACGCTGAGTCATCAACGTGATGGCGTTCACGTTGCAGGGAATTCATTGGCTGATGAGGCCGCGAAGGCAGCTGTGCAAACGGCTTCCGTAGCTGCCGTCACCCAGTCAAAAACAAAAATAGACAGCGAAATATTACAAGCTGTCAGCGCTTCAGAAAAGGATTCGATAGAACCACTCCCTAAAGGCTTTCCAGTAAAATACTCATACATAACTGACGCAAACAATGTTCCTTTTGCTCGAATCCCTGGAGTGGGGGGATAGGGCAATTCCAAACATGGAACATAGGTTAGGACTAATAATAGCGGCACACGAAGGGCTTGCTTCTATACATGCTGGCGTCTCAGCCACAGTATCATTATTAAAACAGAGATACTGGTGGCCACAAATGAGAAGACAAACAAGGAACTATGTTCTAGAATGTGAAATATGTCAAAAAATGAAAGTATCAACGGTGAGACGTCCAGCGCAGACCCCCCTTCTAATCTCGGATAAACCATTAGCATGTGTTTATCTAGACCACTGCGGTCCCTTACAAAGGGATGGTAACTATAAATATATCTTGGTCGCAGTGGATTCATGCACGAGATTCATATGGATGTGGCCCCAGCGAACGGCTGACGCCAGAACTGTTATAAAAGATTTGCGAGTCTTTATCGGCACATACGCAATTGGCATGCTGCATTCGGACAATGGTCCTGCTTTTAGCTCTAGAGCTTATAAGGAGGCCATGGTCGGAATGGGCGTGAATTTGCGGTACTCTTGTCCATTTCACCCTGAGGGGAACGGAATTGTTGAAAGAAAAAACCGTGACATAAAGCAATCTATAACGGCAAAGGTATTAGGTACGGGAGCTGGGTGGGTCAAACATCTAATAAGTGTCCAACGTAGTCTCAATAACTTGCCAAGAAATTCTCTGAAGGGATTCAGTCCGTACGAATTATTATTCGGAACTAGGATGATTATCTCTGACCTTGACAGTCAGACTTCAGTGGTGAAAGAAAAAAGCTTTGATATCAAAGACCGTTTGGCTATTTTGCAGGACTTAAACAAAACAAGAAAAGACCTGAGCAACATAAAGTTGAAACAACAGCCAACAACCACTGAAGAACCACCACCTGTCCCAGCAAGACCTGTCTGGATTCCTAAAGTCGGGGATCTAGTCAGGGAGAAGATCGCGGTAAAGAAGGAATTTGGGCCTTCTTACAGAAAAGCAGTTCCTGTCTTGTCTGTCAACGGGACAAGATCAGTTGTGCTACCGCCACTTGCTGGAAAAAAGGAGAACCGAGTTGTATCAATCGACCTGGTAAAACCACAACATGTGGCCGATAACAAACAGCAGGCCAAGTGGACTCCCAATAAGTAGCAGAACACCAAGGTTTGCTACCAGTACAGAGGTTCTTACGAAAAGGCTCATCACATTCGAAACGCCTACAGAAGAACAACAAGGACTATGCAGCAATGCAATAGAACTCAGACCTCTGAAAACCCAAATAAAAACATTTAGCAGAGACACACCAATCTACAATGAAGTACCAAGTGAAAATGCAAGAAACAAAAATGCTGAACCGATTGGAACAATTGACAGAACTGCATCCGGCTACTTCATAAACTTCGATGATTCCTCTGAAGGCTTCAGTGAATCAAAGACACAGCCATCAACAAAAACCTTTAAAGATAAAGCTAAAGAACTTTTGAAACAACTGAAAGAAACATATCTGATTTCTCCATGGATTGAATTGTGGGTGGGTTTTGGTGCATTTATCCTCATACTTTGGCTCATCATGGTACTTACTTTGGGACGCTTCATTGAGGGAAAATATGCTAAAATGGACACAGCAAGTCAGAAAATCAACTTGATCCTCAAACCACACACATCTTCACACGTCGAGAAAAGAGAAATTTCTTCAGCCAACTTCACAGCCAATCTGATACCTGGTGGGGTAGCCTGGGACAACACTGACTATGAAATTTATGGTCCGGTCGAGATCCTGAAATATCCACACCAAATTAAGATCTCCTTGAGTGACTTTGTAAAACCAAACTCATTTGCTGATGATTGGGACTTCGAAAGCATTAATAATATGATGTCTGATTTAGTAATGTCTGCTAAATTTACCAAACATGATTATTTGCAGGGTTCTACCAATTATGATAGTATGTACTGTTATAACCACTATGGTAACCATTTTTTACATAGATCTGCACAACCTAGAAATGTTTTAAATTATAATCAATGGGAACATTGTGCAACACCTCCAAAAGGGAGCTCAAGAACCGTTTACGACAAATATTCATATTTTTCAGGTTTTAACACAAGTAATGCTGAAGCATTTTATTTTAAATTGTCAAACAAGACAGGGACCAAGACCATGATAACCAACACAAAATTGTTATATTCAGACTCATTTTTTGAAAAAATGAATACCTTTGGATTTGATTATTGGGACAAAAATGTTGAATTGAAAAGTGTTTGGGGTACAAAAGAATGGCAAGTACAGGGTATAGAAGCTTTGTTTAGAGCCTGCATGATCCCAGAACAAATGATATTTTTAAATGACACTGTTCAACAGACCACCTGTCTTGGCTTAGCCAAAATCAAAGATTTAAATAAACCGTCTATTCCAAAGCCAACAATGTTTAGCAATAACTCTGATACAGATGAAGAGATAGACGTAAACCATATATTTAACCAAAACAGAACACATCCTGATTGGAAACAGTGGTTGATCTGGCCCACAGATACTAATAACTGTCAAGACAGATTCCTGAACAAAACGCAGGGGTTCAAAATGACCAGGCCAGACCCTAGATATCCCCAAAGACATCACCCAGGGATAATAACCACCTACAGTGTGGGTAAATTATGCCTTCAATGGCTACAAACTTCCACACTGGCAGAAATTAAGCAACACCTAACTTTACTTACTGATGGTGCTGACTTGCGTGATTTCACTATGGGACCACGCAAACAGCGTCAAAAGCGTATCATAGCAGCCTCTGTATATGCAGCATACAATGAGGCCTGGAAGGTTACTCAAATTGAAACAGCAGAGAGAATACGGGAAATTGACCGTATTAATTTGGAAAAATCACTTTCTGTAGTGGACAATGGGTTAATGACTCTGTCCTCCAGAATTTTTTCTTTGGACAGCATTGTGTCTTCAGCAATCGACATATTGTCGCAAGACTTACTGTTATTACAACACGGTCAGTCACAATTGCGCTCTATTGTACAGCTTGGCTGGACGTTACAAAATCTACGTTCAGGCTATGTGCCTTGGCGTTTAATCAACACAACGTCACTATTCCAAATCTTTAACCTTACTGATAGACAAATCAGTATGGCGCAAAGGGGTGCTGATTATACAATCTTGAGCATTGAAAAACTAGAAAGATTACCAGTGACAATGTCAGAACGACCTGTCAGTGAATGGATAATACATGGGATAATAAATATTCCAATCTCAACCTTCAGGTTTCAATACTGCCAAAAATATATACAGGCTGGCATGTACGAGAAATTGGGAAAGGGGTACCTTAAAACAACATGGAACCTGCCCTATTCACATGCATGTGTCAGTAATAAGGGACAGAAAGTGTTTCTTAGTGGCAACAATTGTGCGATGTCACTAAGTGGCACACTTCTGTGTAACGGAATTAGTTTGCATGGAGCCTGTGAAGGGAATTCATACAACCTTTCATGTCACCAGCAAGGCGCACCTGCAACAGAAATAGAACCATTCTTTCAAAGACTCTATATTGGGAGTTACATTCTTATTGTAGACCGCAGATGTTGTAGTCTTATGCCCGGGACTCCTTATCTAGTAACTACTACTGCGAAGGTCAAGTGCTGTGGACGCTCATTGTTCCCCAGCTCCTTCCCAGACAGGGAGGCAAGGGCATGGCCCGATTTGAAAATTACTTCTATTCGAATAGATACTTTAAGCAGAATGAAAACAGTGCTTCTTCAGACGCCTACCAGGCTCTCGTCATCAAAAGAAACGTATGATCTACAAGTCGCAAGGACGACTGCAGAGATACATACATTATTATCAACTAATTCCCCCGTACATTTCGCGGAAATCCTGAATGAAATCTTAAATATTTCTGATACCAATGGGGTCTCAAAGGTATTTAAGACAGTATTTTCGATGGCATTAACACCATTCAAAGCCATACTGGGTATTTTTCCAGATTTCGTCCATTCGATTTTTGGCGGACTTCCCCTGATCTTGGGACTAATTGCAGGAATCCTATTCTTAGTCCTTATTTTTCATTATGGCAACCCATGTCACAGACAAAACTCTTGCGACAAGGGAAGAAACAATCCTAGCCATTGGATACCGGGACCGGATATCAAAAATCCTGGGACTCTCCCGGCTTAGAGACCTGAACATGACTTGGTTTCTATCATTTCGACCAATGTGGCAAAGATGTGTTTTACCTGTATTAAGGTGTCTGCTATGCGGAGAAGAATGCGTGTTAGACACCTGTCTGACGCTACAATCGGATGCGCCGATGGATGCAGAAACATTGTTGAGCCCGATCAAGGTTCATGCTTTGTGCTGCCCTCAAAGGCTACCAATCCTGATGACGGCATTCGTGGAAGCTTCACCACTACGATTGATGGGTAGTGAAGTTCAAGATGAAAGCAGCATCGAACAGGTACGACCTTCTGTCAGCAATGCAAATCAGAATGTCAATGGAGACAATCATGCGCAAGAATGCATGATTACACCTATTTCCGAGTTAGTGGAACTTTCCCAGGAAGCTGTTGACAGCTTTTTCGAAAGCCTAAATGATATGAAGTTCTCACCCGAACAGAAATAGAGACTTTTGAGCAAGCTCGCACACGGCGTTCCCTGAATTCGGCCTTCAACTTTAAATAATAAAGTCACATGAACTATTTTTCACTCCAGTTCACGGACAGCAACTCTTTCAGAAGCCCCAATTATTTTTTTTGTTTTTCGGGACACTTATCTTCTGCTTAAAGTAAGAAACTATTCCTAAAGAACTAAGATTTCTATTTTTAGATACTTTATAGACTTTAGCTGCCCGCTGGTATGTTCACAAATATTTTATTCTGTGATGGAATGGTCTCGAAACTTTTTTCTGTATTTAAGAAACCATTTCATGTGTAATTCTCATATACCAAATAAGCGATAATGTATCCACAGCTTGAGTGCATACAATATATATGTCTGCAAATTTTCCGTATATTTGAAGAATTTCAAAATGCATTTATGTATTTTGGGGTGGTAAGGTATACACACTACTCTATAGTATGTTGTACTATGTTATACTATGCCTAGATTAGTAAATATGTCCATAGTTAGCGTGGAGTGGGTGTCATGTATTCCTATAGGTTCTGAATCGATCCCCCTATTCCTGACCCTATTCTAGTTAAACAAACCAACAAGTTAACTAGCAGTCAGCCCATGAGGCAGAAAACCCCCATGATGCAGATACCGTTATCTGACGCAGTCACACTACGGCACAGGAACGTGTTATCTGATTAGGTCATAACGCTTGCGATCTAATTAGACAAGCGATATTCCTCCAGCCCCTGATAAGGCATACGGAGTTCTCATAACAAATCAAACCTATGACAACCTGGGCAAAACCCTGCGGCCATTGTTTTGATTTCACCGAGAACTTCAGTAAAAGAATGTGCTAACGAGCAAGTCGTATGACATCCTTATTGACGTATCTATGTCCATCCTTACGTCAATCTCGGCACCTTAAAGGTATAAATATTACCGATCTTGCCCTATGCAAACGCACGCGTGGTGACGAGACGGAGCAGCCATACTTGCCGAAGCCAAGAGCAGAGCAGACCCCGCTGGCAGCAGCCCCGCCTTCCTGACGCGCTGAGAGACGCGCTGCTTTCTCCTGCCGAGAATCCAACACCGGCGTTTCTGGGTAGCCCTCGCAGGCAGCCTGGAATATCGAGACCAGAGAGAGAGATACCATTCCTCATTCATCCTAACTTCCAGGTACAGAACTGAATGACCCCTCACAGAGAATTCTTTAGTTATGCACTTGGCAAAAACCAACTTAACTTAAACTGTAACTTTCTATTCTCGCCCACGTATTAGGCTTAGGTCAGGTACACGGGGTAGGCGTATTTAGAAACACCAGTTGAGTACGTTTAGTCAAATGTATATGTGTATGTAATATATTTTATTCATTTTAAAACATCTTATGGCTTAGAAACCATATCAATGTTTTTACAGTATTATTTTATACTATTGCTTTTAATGTATGCACTTTACTTAACTATAAGTATTGCAATAATATCGATCCATTTCTCTTGTATGAGAAAAGAGACTGATCAATAAATAACACCTTTTATTGAACACGCCCGTCTCTTCCTTTTCTCTACATTCTGATGAGACTAAGAATGCACGTACTGACTGAGTAAAATAAATTGCCTTTTGTTCACACGACTCTCGAGATATACTCTTGATTAGGGGAGAGCAAAGTTGTCATGTTCTATGGTTGTCAGAAACTAAATCCCTTCTTGTCTAATCAAGGGAGTTAATTCTTTCCTGAACATTCGAGAAAGTTTCTAGTGAACTCTGAGCTAAGCTGGCAAACCCAAAACTTTAAGTCTAGTATCGACAGTAGTAGACCTAGTTAACGTCTGGCCTAGGCCTTTACTGCTGTAGGTATTATTCCAATGCGCAGAGCCTATTGGGATGATAGGAACTACACTACAGTAGGTTACTTTATGCTTATTGTGTTTTCTTCGTTTCTCTTTTATCCTTCATTCTTCTTTAGCTCTTGTTTTTTCTCTTCTTTTGCATTTTTGGGGAAGACCCATGTAGTGGTTCGTGCTCTTTGTTGTGTTTAGCAGGCTCATGCAGTTCCCGCTTGGTACCATCATCGGTGTAGAACTCCGTCTGTGTTTGAGTTCTGCACCGGTTGTTGGTGTTTCAACAGTTTGTCTGGGGTTTGCGCTCTTACCGCTCTGCCTGATGCCCAGCTGAAATAAACGTTTATTCCTGTAACTTGTCTCCTGTCTTCGGATCACCACAGTACTCCCTCTGAGCTTCCCTATCTTGTTCATACAATATGCCTTTCTCCATCAAATTTGGTCACCTGCGGAAGAAAGAAAAAAATTGCCCTCAAAGAGAACGTTCACGTTGAAGGTTAAATGTTGCAAAATCCAAATGTTTAAGGCCTTTGGTCAATTTTGTAGAGCACAGATTTCAATACATGTTGTAAGTGCGTGATTACAGTTAGATAGACAGACACATTATAATTTCAAAATGTAATTCTAATGGATACATTATACAATAAATACAAAATAAAGACACACTGAGACTGGTCCGTTGTCACCCTGTTGAGACTTTAAGAAGTGCAGATCAAATTTTGTTTGTAAATTTCCCCAACCTTGCCAGCGACTTTGGTGTATTGGCAGAGAAACACAAGTCAGAGGCTTTTCTGCAAAATCTGATACTGTTGGCCCGGGATGATGGAACTAGCAGTCAATGGCGGTCACTGGCAAGTTTGGGGCAACAGCACAACAGGTGGAGCCAGGATTCACTGCGGTAGTTGCAACGTCTGCAGAATGTTACCTCATTCAGCCTCACCCAGGAAGGGTTAAAATCCATGATTAAAGAGCAAATTATTTTTCTGTGTGTGGGCTGGGAGAGCATCATGAGAATGGAGCTGAGCCATACCCAGTGTAAAGGAGGAATCCAGTGCCTCAAAGGTAGACCTGCAAGAGAGCCTTTGAGTATCCTGTTCAAATGAGGCTTTTGTGACCAGAACATTACCTGCATTTTTTTCAGGCTGGGAAAGGTATATCCTGACTGTGTGAGTTGGTTCTCTCAATTTGAAAACATCTGATTTCCTCTGCTAGATATAGTTGCCATGGGGAACCCTCCTCCTCAAAGATTGATTTTAGCTGTGCTTTATGTATGGTCTCAAGGGGACCGCAGTGTCCAAATGTGATATTTTACTAGAGCTCCTAGGCATATGAGGTCCAGTTTCCTGATGCTCAGCTCCAATCTCAGCCTCGTTTTTCTGGCTTGCTGGGGAGCATGGATGATTCTCTTATATGCTGAGATTTGAGTGTTCATTAGATGCGTTTCCAGTGCTCCAGGAATGGCTAAATAGCCATGGTTTAGAGCTGGGATCAGCTCTGCTCTTGGGACTTACAGCATTGGTTCTGCTGATGGGCTTTGCAGAGACACCTTAGGTGTTTCAAGCTGTCAATGACTCTAGAGATCTTGCTTCCAACATACTTTAGTTTTGCAGCAGGCTTGGCCCCTTCAGTGAACCAAACACCTAAATAATTATAATTTACGTCTGTTATTTGTAGGTCTCAGAGCTACCAGTGTGCTAGTTTCTATTGCAGGTATTTGCCAAAGATGACAATTTTGGTTTTTCCATAGTTCACCTGGCGTTTATTCACCTGATTGAACCTGTGGAGTGCGTTGAGGGCTCTCTGTAGACCTGCTTTTGTTTGGTACATAATCACAATGTCGCCTGCGTACTGCAGAGTTGGGAGATGCACCCTTGCCAGCTTTAGTGTATTTAAACTGGTGCCTTCCATTGCTCCATGTGATTAGTTTTTCCCGCCGCTTTCCCCAAAATGCCCTGTAGAAGGATGCACTGTAGTATATGATGTTGCAAAACAAAGGAGCTGGCTTGCTCCATGTGGCTCAATACGACAGGTACTCCAGTACTAGGATAATGTCCATTGTACAGCTTTCTTACATTTTTCTGTTGCCTAGGCTTCAGCTCTTACAATAGAATCTTTGCATAGGCTTTTGCTTCTAGATCTGAGAGGGCATTGAGCTGGACATTGCTTGCTTTGAGTGGTCTACGTTTTTGTAAATTGGGAAGAGAATTCACCCTCTCCATGAGGTCGGAATTATAGTGGTAGCATAGAGAAAGATAGAGTGGGTCTCAATCCCAGCTCAGAAATCGTGTACTGATTTAAAGACAGAGGCAAGGATACCGTTTGGTCCAGGAGAACCATTGTTCCTCAGTTTGTGAATGCTGCCTGTAACTGAGGCCTCTTTGATGGTTGAAACCTGATACCTCCTTACCACAGAAGTGACGGAGCCATGTTTACGTCACTTGACCCGTAGTGGTTAGCGCAAATTGTTCCATGCAAGACAAATGATACATGAGAGAAGTTTATTGCCGAATACAGACTAGATTCTAATAAGGAGAGTTTTTTTTAACCTTGTGACATGGTCCACACCACATTAAGAGGGGTACAATGAGTTTGGAATTGAGCCATTAGTGGCTTTTACCACGTTTGTTCCTTTTCCCTGGTCCTGAAGAGGCTCGAAAGAAATTTGGAGCTGAAACGTGTCGACATTTTTTGACAAGAGGCGTCTTCCCTAAATATGAGAATTAGCATAATTGGTTGCGCACACTTGATTAATGTTTGTAGAGGTGTGAGAACCTCGTGTGCATAGAGGACTACCTCACAGTGGAACACAGTAGCTGATAGAAATAAGTGGATGCTAGCAACTTCAATTTGATTTATGTTTTTTTGTGATATAAATGTTTGTGATGTAAAAGATTTTGTGTATATATGTATTTTTATGTTTTTCAGTCTAAAAATAAATAATAATGATTGATTTTTCCAAAGAATGTCTTTGTGGTATGTGTTTTGCTTAAATTAACATTTCATAAATTGTAATAGGACAATGAACCAATGACAGGGTAATTTGATGTTCCCTATTAGTAAGTAAAAGAAGAGATATGAGTTCCTCTATACTACCTTTTTTAAAATCGTATTTCCCTTACCCAGGTATAGGAGGGTGATTTGGGTATACCCCGTTGTTTATATATAGGGAGAAAACTGTTGAGCAAGTTAGTCTGGGGCAGGAGATGAATAGAAGGATGATGTTTCTATTCCCTGATCGTTTGTGTAAGGGAGCTTGACATAATTGATCCACACCCTTTCCGCTGTGCCATTCTCTGGGAAAAGTTGCTGAGGCTATTTATATACTTTCAAAAAAGGGAATAATTCATCTCTTTTAGGAGGCTGGAGATCTTCAGCCAGTCTACTTCGTTTTAAAAAGGGGAACATCGTTTACAACACGCTGTTTACACCGCGTTGCCTTTACAACGATGCCATTACAACGCAAGTCGTTACTACGACTTGTGCTGGATGGCGCTGTTGTATAAGGAATATTGTAATTTTATATTCCAACACCTTCCCTACTGTTACGTGGACTGTTGTTGGATTCTAAAATTATAATATTCCACAATCAGCACCCTCCAATGCAAGTCGTTGTAACGACTTGCGTTGTAATGGCAGCGTTGTCATGTACCGCGATCTAAAAGATCGCGTTGTACTGACATACATCCTTTAAAAACAATGTTGTTGCCACACATTTTGTCTGTAAGCTGCTCTAAATGCTGACATTGTCTGCAGTAGTTGTTTTGCCTCTTCCCTTAGCCATCAGCCCAATGGGAGATTGTGTTTGCTTGTGACCAGCTCCTTTGTTGTGGTGAGAGAGAACCTTGGTACACTCCCTAGAGCCGTTAGAACTTCTGCAGCAAGTTTCTCCCAATGTTCCAGAAGTGTAGGTGTGCTGGGTGGTTTAGCGACTGACTCTATTTTTGCAATCCAAACAAAATGTTTTTAGCTGAGGTTCACTGTCCATTTGATTCTGGGTAGGACTTTATGGTGTTGTTCCCCGTTTGGTTACTTAACTAACAGTAGTTGTGGTGAGCCCTTGCTATCTAGTTGCAGGGTTTCACACAGGGGTCTCTGATCACCCTTACCCCTGTCTCTGCTTCGAAAGTGTGAAGCTTGGGAGACAGCAATTCACTGATGAAAATGTCCTCAATGATAGATATTTTCCTGAAATTAGAAGGAGTTTGACATTAAGGATCGTGGGCTTCTTTTAAAGATTGTGCAGAGACTATCCTATAGTTGTTGAGGAGGCTCTGAAAAGGTGCATCTTCTGTAGATGGTATGATAGATTCAATATGAGTGCCCAAGGCACTAATGTTAAAGTCTCCAGCAATTATTTCTGGGAGTTGTATTTGATTAGTAGCTCTTCCATTGCAGTTGCAAAAGAGTTTAAAGCCATTTTTCTGATGCTGTGCATGGTTGACATAGCAGTTAATTAACAGAATTCAGAAAAGGTTGGGAACCACTCTTTAGACCTTTGATAAGTAGAGCTTGGAGTACATGTAAATTGGTAAGTATTCCAGTGGCCTCTGTTTTTTGTGTATGTTTGACAAAAATTGAGAGTCTGCCAGATTATCAGCCGCAGATGTTGTGCTTCATTTCTGGAGTATGAAATTATATACCCTGGGAACTATGTGGTTCCAGGTTGCCTAGGTCTCCTGAAAACATAGAATGTCCCCATTGTGAAGGTACTCAAGAACTAAATTATCTTTGGTGAATTAATTAAGGCCTGCCATATTCCAAGAAATGATTGTTAGGCGTTGGCTAGGGACACAGCCCTTTGACTATTTGTGCATGTTATTTTGAAGTCATTGGGATTCTTGGACTCGCCTGGATATTTATTGACATTGTCAGTGGTGTTTGTTCCTCACAGAATGGAATATGACCCCTTCTTGTAAGATGGGGCATACAGCACATGTGGGTATTTCTCTGGTTGGTTGTGTTTGATATCTGTCCCAAATCAGCAAACTGAGACACTTCTTGAAGGCATGGCACCTGATGAGGTTATTGACGTAGGCCTATAAGAGTTCACTTGCCATAGGTGTTGCGGGAAAGATTCTGAAATCTAAACCAGGCGAGATCGTGTGAACGGATGTGAGCCAGAGATGATATATGTTTGGATAGGCAAAGTATTGTGCCCCTGTTTAGGATGTTGTGCTTTCTTTGATATGATATCTAAGGGTTAGAACTATCTCCAGGGTGCCCATCCTCGTCTTTGCACTAGGTGGATCAGTGCCCAAGACCTCCTCTGTTTAGGGCACATTTTGAGTGAGGCAAAAGATTGATGAAGCGTTAGGCTGGCACTGAACCAATGTAGTTGAATTGATGGAAACTCCAGCAGTGTGACCACTGGTATCTGTGCTTGCTTGATAGATGGAAGCAACCTGAATGCTAACATCGGCCCTATCCTTGCTTTTTGGTTGAGGTGGGGTCCTTGGGTTCATGGTAGCCAGTCCAAGATAGTGCCCTTCTTTGTAAGTCTATGAAGAGGGGTGAGTCTTACTGTCAGATCCTTTAATAGCAGAATCTTTTGTGATATTAGTACTAAGTCTGGTAGCTAATATCGGGTACAGCTGGACATGTTCATTTGCTGCCAATGGAAGCCAATTCTGGGTGGGTGTCAAGGACGCCACTCTTTTGGTCTCTGTAGCCCTTTGGGCTGCTTTAAAAATATTGGCCCTTCTAGAGAGTGGTGTGCCTGGCTGCATTCAGTTTGATAGGGCCGCCGTGTTTTCATTAATTTAATTAATCTGGGCACTTTATTTCGGTCAGAGAGCATAAAAATATCAATACAATGCAAATAAATATTTCCATATTACAATTTAAATGTATTTTCAAAACAATGCATTAAAAGATTTAGGAATTACAAATGCAAAAATAATAACACCATATTTAAATATTATACAGTCATAATCCAGTTTTCTATATATTAAGTGTCCACTGTCAGCGATCTGTTCATCACCAGAGTAGAAGGCGGAAGAGATAGAATTTTGTGCCAGATGTGCCAAATGGTCTTAAGGTTCGTGATTGAGAACACTATAACTGGAGATGTGTCAGCTCTACAAATTCTCAATGCTACCTTAACCTAAACTTGATATATAGTGCTTTAGCAAAAGGGGGGTACATTTTATCCAGGTAGCTCTAAAAGTAAAAGGAAGGGACTGGCTTAAATTTGAGAAAGAGTTCTGTAAGCAACCCTAAGCCTGTCTTATGTAACATTGCAAGTGTCTCCTGTTCCCAGTAGGTGGCCTTCAACTTTTTATTTGTGATTGGGAAAATTGTAAATGGATCTTGCCAGTGCCCTTGTAGTCCTAATGCATAGTAAGTCTGTTTTACATAATCCAGCCATGGTATCGTCCTCCCGCCCTGAACCCTATTCAAAACCTCTTTTAGTCCCTCTCTATAATTGACCAACTCAGGGGTTGACCAAAGTCGAAACCAGTACAGAATGGGTCTTATCCGAATTGGTTGAGCTATAAACTGAATCCCTAGACCATGTTTGAAAATTAGAGGGTAGCTTTGGTGAATTTGAAGCATCTTTCTCAGGAAATTATTCTCTGTCACTTCCAAAGCATCCAGATTGCTGAGGCCCCACAATTCTGCACCGTAAGTAGCAGCAGCTCAAGCTTGAGCCCTCCAAACCTCAAGTGTGGGGTAAAATGGGTGGAGGGAAGATTGATTAGCACATTTTAATAAAGCTCAGTGTTTCCATATAAGAGTGCTTTTGATAACCTGGCTTACACAGAAATTGGTGCTAGACAGTCAAATACCAAGGTAATCAAACTCGTAAACTCTTTCAAGCTGCTCTCGTTCTAGGGCTATAGTCCCTCTAAACCCTCCATGAGGATGAATGGGCATACTTTTTCTTTGTTTTTATCTTAAGGCTGTGGTCCAAACAAAATAACCCGAGCCTTTGCAAGAGGGACTTAAGACATCTCGGGCTCTTGGATATTAACAATCTGTCGTCTGCGAACAACAAAGCTGGTATTTTTATACTCCTGAGAACCGGGTAGTCATTGTTGCAGGACATTAGTCTATGCACCCATTAATAAACAACAAGAACAGCATAGGGGCAAGTATACAGCCTTGCTGCACACCATTATCAACCTCAAGCGAGTTGGTTGGTTCCCCGTTTGGACCCCAGCAAACTTGGGAACATTTTTCACAGTGAAGCTGCACAATTATGTTAGGAAGAGGGTCGAGCAACCCAAGGTCCCTGAGGATGCACCACAATCGATCTCTCTGAACCATGTTGAATGTCGCTTTGAAGTCTGCAAAGGCTGCATAGAGGTTGCCCCTAACCAAGTCCACTCTTTCCACCTCAGTAATTGAAACCTAAAGATTTGTTTCACCGTGCTGTTTTTGGGGCTGGAATCCTACCTGGAAATGGGTCAAAACCTTATTTTCTTCAGTCCAGGATAGCAGTCAGTCTAGAGTTACTTTACAAAACATTCTGGGGACAAATCAATTAAACTAATTGACTGGTAATTTGCCGGTTCCAGTTTGATAATTTTTTGTGAAAGGGGACAAAAAAAACCCCTTTCTATGACTCAGGTATGTCCCCTCCCACTATTATGGTGTTGGCTATTCGAGTGAGATTCAGTACTGAAATGGCTGGTTCCGAAATAAATATGTTGATAGGAATTTAGTCCAGGCCAGGGGCCTTTCTAGGTTTCTGGGATTCTGCCTTCATTTGGACAGACTTAGCCCCATGGGAAATTACATGCCATAAAGCCTTCTGGTTCCCTGATTGCATGGCAGATAATAAATCCTTCCAGATGAGATAGTCCCAGATAGAATTTTTTTTCAAACTTTATTTTCCCTTTCACAGAATACAATAAGAATACAGTACACTTTGGACAGTCACAACCAGTTTAAACAGATGGTATGCCTTTTAAATCAGAAGATAAAAGTATAAGCACACATCTTGATTTCTGTTATCATCCACTACCCCAGATCAACCAATTCAATCATTTAGCCACCACAGTCCAAGTCCCCCTGGGTGTCCCAAAAAAATAACGGCTTGGACTAAATATTACAATTATATGTAAGCATAATAGAACAAAATAAACCACAACATTTCCTGGAATTCTAATTCAGCATCTACCCCACCCCGCGTGGACCAGCCTGTCTGACTATTGGGAGGCAGGGGGTGTAGTAGTGACATTTAGATGAGCCCCATATATCCTTAGGACGGGACAAGGCCGGCAAAGTTTCAGCATGCAAGTCATTTTGTGTGTTGAAGCGAGCAAGACTATGCAGCCAGGCTTTAGTTGTGGGAGAAGCCTTGCAGCCCCATTTAAGAGCGATCTCTCATTTAGCATGCAAAAAGGCCATGGCCATGAATTTCCGAGTTGCTTTGGTGAAGTCTCGCACATAACCCAATAATGCTGATTCTGGTTCGGAGTAACCTCCAGCCCAACCATTTTAGAGATTTCCACACATACAGATCTCCAATAGGCCCCATCCCTGGAGCAGTTCCAAACCAAATGTACAAAGTCTGCCTGCGGTACATGGCATTTACGACAAGAATGATGTCTGTTGGGTCTATGGTATGCAGTTTTCTGGGGAAAAGTAGATACTCCATATAAATTTAAAGTGTAGTAACTTATGCTTGCTATTAATGGAGACCTGAAACGGGGTAGCCCAAGTCTCTCCCCCAAGCTTCCCTTATCTTGCTATCTCTACTAGGAATCAAGGACATGCAGGCACTATATAGTTTTGAAACTAGTCGCCCGCTACCAGGGGTAAAAATGATCAAGGATAAAGGGGTAAACTCAGCTGGGGCCAGCCGGAACACTGCGATTACTGACCGGAGTGCACTACGCACTCTTCTTAGAATAAAGCGATTTATAAACGTAGCCTCAAGGAACCTGTCATCCTCCCCCTCAACAAAGACCTGGCAATCAGGGAAAAGGTTGCCCATTTTACTGAGTGAGAATTTAGTTAAGGCCAGCTGGACTATTTTTCCTGTCATAATGGGAATCCAGGAATTATTCAAAATCGGGATGTCCGGGGAATACAGCGCCGAGGCGGAGGTAACATGCACTAATTTCTGCCATGCCCAGCTGATAGTAGAGACCGTTTGGATATCACTAGGGTCACGTGGGTGACCCTGGGGCAAAACTGAATGCAAGAGCACGGGAATTACCAGGTCAGCCTCGGGCCTTGAATAGGGAAGTCTGGCCTCTGGGTGATACCAGGAGTGTGCAAAACTGCACTGCGCAACTAACCTATACATTTGAAGATTAGGGACCCCAAAACCTCCCCGTTCACAAGGGTCATTACATCCCAACGCACTCTGGGATTCCCCCCAGCCCATACAAGCTTAATCAAATGAGACCTGAGTGTGAGAAAAAAGCTGTTGGGAAGGAATATTGGGATGTTGTTGAATAGATATAAAAATCGCGGCAGTACAATCATTTTAATCAGTGCAACTTCGCCTGCAAGGTAAAGAGGGAGGCGTATCTATCTTTCAATTTCCTCCTCCAGAGTCTGTATTGCGGGGCCATAGTTCAATCTAAGAATCTGGTTGATCCCAGAATGAATATTGATACCCAAATACCTCGTCGAATCAAAGCACCAGCATTCCCAGCTCTTGGTGCAAGGAGTGAGGGGAAAAATCACTGACTTGCCTCAAGTTAATACACATGCCCGAATGAGTACCCAACCAAATATTCTCTGTGATAAGGGGTTCCAGGGTCCCCTCCGGGGCGCAAACATATAAAATAATGTCATCCGCATAGAGGGATATGAGCAAGGGACCCGTTTTAAACTGCAGTCCTCTGTGCAGATGAAGTTCTTGGAAGTGTCTAACCAGGGGATCCATTGCGAGTATAAAAAGAAGAGTTGAAATTGGACTTCACTGCCTGGTTCCGCGTGAAAGGCAGAAGGAGCGGGATAGAGTGCAATTCAATCTCAGTCTAGCAGTGGGGTTGGTGTATAATGAGAGAAATGAACCATTTTAGCATTCCCAACATAAGCATTACTGCCAGCAAAAAAGGCCACTCAAGGAAATCAAAGGCCTTTTCCGTGTCAAGTAGGAATGCAGCCGCTAGAGTTTCCGGGGCAATTCTATCGAATACCGCAAATAGAGTTCCCAAGTGGAGAGCAGTAGATCTGAGACAGGAAGATAATACAGTCTAATAAGAGAGCTAACCACAGCGCTATCATCTTGGCCAGAATTTTATAGTCCAGAATTAGAAGGGAAAGGGGTCTGTAAGACCCACAAGATAACGGGTCCTTGTCTGATTTGGGCAAAATAACTATCACAGCTTCACGCAATATGGGGGGAAGTTTGCCACGTTCCTGGGCCTCATTATACACTTTAAGCAAATACAGCAAATACAGGGCCAAGAGGTCTTTATATGCTTTATAGAAATCGGCTGTGAATCCATAGAGTCCGGGGGCCGTGGATCTAATAATGGTCTTGATCGCGCTGGCTAGTTTTTTCTTTAGCGAAAGGCTCCGCCAAGAAATTCTGCAAGAACTTTTCCAGCCAGATCATGGCAATCTTTGCTAGATAATCCGGGTGAGCGGCAGTACTGCCTTCTTTACGTGAGGAATAAAAATTAATGTAACATGTCAGAAATTCGTCATGAATGTCCGATGTATCCGTCAAAAGTCGACCATCTGGAGACCGAAGTTCAGTTTTGTAGGCTTGTCCTGAGTGTGGTTTCAGAAGTCTAGTGAATGTCTGTCCTGGTCTGTCACCCTCCCCATATCGGCGAGCTGTGACATATTTAATCAAAAAGAGAGACTCCCTTCCTGTCGCCTCTCGAATGTCAGTCAACAAGCTCAGTCAGGATTTTTAGCTGGCTGCATCTGGCTGGGAGACTTGCTCCGTGTCCAGCTGTTTCAATTTGCCATCAATATCCGCAATCGTAGCTCTAAGATCCCTTAAAACCCTTGCGTGCTTTGGAATGCTGACCCCTCGGATATAGGCTTTAAAGACCTTCCAAAGTGTCTCCCAGGTAGAGTCCGAGCCCGTCTTGAGATCAAAATACTGCACTATGGCTTCCCTTATCTCTGAGTGGAAAATGCTGTCGCCAAGCGCCCTCCCCGGAAATTTCCACTGTCTTTCAATGCCTTCTGGCCTAGGAACCATGAGTTCCAGAACCACTGGAGAGTGGTCTGAATATGTCCTGGGGAGTAGGGTAATAGTCTTGCACGAGGTGAGCAAATTAAGGGTAAGCAACCAATAATCCAACCTGTTCCAAGTGTCATATTGGTCCGCGTAATGGGTGAACCCGGAGATGTAAGGATATCGACGATGCCAGGCATCACTCAGCCGATGGAGTCGCACAGGTCAGTTCGAGCATGACGAGAACATGGTTTAGTGTCAGTGGCGTTAAATGAGCTATCTAGTTGTGGAACCAATAATAAATTAAAATCTCCACCCGTGCAAATAAATTCAGACCCCATCTGTAGAATAGGGGAAATTTTCCGGACAGTCAATGTTGGGAGCATATAAATTCACCAAAGTCACGTTGTACCACATTAGTTGCCCAGCAACTATGACATACCTCCCCTCAGTATCTCCAAACATTTGAATGAAATTAAAATGGCAGACTATATAGTGCCAGGGGCATAAGTGCTGTATCCTGTAAAATACCTGTGCGGGCCCTAATCATAACCCCACAGGAAACAGCAAGCACATCAACAACAGTGCCTTTTTTAGAGAGAGGCACTGGAGAAAACGAAGACCCCGGAGGGGACACAGTAAAAGACAAAGAAAAGGGAAACGTAACAGCAAAGAAGGACAAAACAAAGAAAAACCTAACTTAGAAGATCAAAGGAATTTAGTACTAAACATATCAGATTGGAAGTTAAGTCAACAACAGATCAACACCAATACATTGGAACTCAAGGTCAGCCTCTTCAAACTGACCAGAAAAATGAGGTTGAGACACTTCTTTGAGAACGTGGTCGTAGAAACCCAACGAGAGGAAACGGACCAACTCAAAGGCTTGAAAACACCCAGCACCTATATGGCACCGATAAGTCACAAAACAATTGACCTCTTTGAGCAATTGTGTAAAAAAGACATCACTCAGCTAAACACAAGAAAGAAGAGCAAATCAACCAACATGACAGCTAAAGAGTTTGGAGTACTCAAGTCCATAGCCAACAACGAAAAAATAATCTGCCAAAAAGCAGATAAAGGGGGAGCTTTGGTGATTTTAAACAAATCATATTATCAATTGGAAATCACCAAACATTTGGAAGATGAAAACACATACATGGAGATAAATTTCCATCCGACCTTGGAGATCAAAAGAACATTACAAACCATCCTACAAAAAGCCCAAGACAGAGGAGTCATCAGTGACAGAACTAGAAAATATTTAACACAGGAAAATCCAGTCAGCCCCACAATGTATATGGTACCCAAGGTACACAAGGATTTAAAAAAAACACCATGTCGTCCCATCGTATCCACAAAAAAAAGTCTACATGAACCTGTCGGAAAATTTCTGGACAAATATCTACAGCCATTGGTCATGAAAACAAAATCACACATAAAAGACACCACGGATTTTCTCAACAAATTAAAGTCACTAAAGAGAAATAGCGATCAGTCCACAATACTGGCCACCATAGACGTAAAAGCACTCTATACGTCAATCCCACATAAGCAAGGCTTAGAAGCAGTAGAAAAAGCACTGTTACAGAGCGACTACATAGAAGAGCTACAGGTGTTCCTAATGGCACTAATGGAGTTTACACTGATGCACAGCTATTTTACCCATGACAACAGAGGGTTCATTCAGAAAAGTGGAACGTCTATGGAAAATTGCGCAGCACCTGCGTTTGCGAATCTCTACATGACAGCATTTGAGGAGGAACACATATATGAAAACCACACATGGAAAACACATACAGAGATGTATGTTCGATTCATAGATGATATATTCGTGATTTGGAGCGGCACAAGACCAAGTAGAAAGCTAAACACAAAAGACAACAGAATCCAGTTCACATGGCATATCAAAGAGGAGAGTATTCAATTTTTAGACGTAGAAATCACCAAAACCAATGATGATTTTACAACTAACCTCTACAGAAAAGAAACTGATAGAAACAATCTATTAAGATACGAAAGCTATCATCCTCCTTCATTGAAAAGACACCTCACCTCGCCTATTCTCAATTTCTAAGGGTGAAAAGAGTAGTCTTGGAACCAGACCAACAACACCATCAAATGGAAATCATGGCAGGACGTTTCAAGGAGAGAGAATATCCAGACCAAATAATAGAGCAGGCACTGCACAGGACCAACAACAAAACCAGAGAAGAGTTACTGAATGTCACAGCCCGCAAAACGGAGAAACGAATAACATGCGTCAGCAAATATTTCAACATGAGCACCCAATTTAAGTCAATCATAAAAAGACACTGGACAATACTTAAACTGGAACAGGATTTTAAAGACATATTTTCATCTGAACCTTTGTTCGCTTATACCAGAGCTAAAAATCTAGGTGAACTCATAAAGCAACCAAAGGAAGACATCACAAAGTCTACATACCGAGGTACCACACCATGTTCAAATTGCAGCAATTGCAATAACATCATTAGAGGTAACCAGATTACTCATCCCATGAAAGGTCACAACATTAATTTAAAAGTCAACGCAACATGCGACACGACAAACATAATTTATATGCTGAAATGCCCATGTGGCTTGGTAGATGTGGGACACACAGAGAGGAAGCTTAAAATACGACTAAACGAATATAAGAGCAACATTCGAACAAAGGTACTAAAATCAACTGTAGCGGCTCATTTCCATGAAGTAAAACATCATATAAGCCAACTAAGAGCGTTAATCCTAGAGGAAGTTCCTAAAAAAGAAGGAACGGACAATAAGAAAAATCTGTTAAAGAGAGAAAACCATTGGATTTATTATTTAAATTCTCTCAAGCCGAACGGTCTGAATGAAAGGGTGGAATATACTTGTATTTGTAAGTTATTGAATGCATGGACATAATATCAGGACATTTTCATAGCATGACGCAGCAATAGGCATTTGTATCATAGGAGCCGCGTAGCAAAAGGTGCACCATATACGCGCACAGCCAAATCAGCAGCCACGTTAGCCTAACATAGTGCGCAGAGGAACAATAAAGTTTTTAAAGTGCAAGTAGAGCCCTATCCCTTTAATAACTTTTTGCGCATGCGCGCACAGTCAGGCAACGTAAAGCACCGGCGGTAATAACCGCGGGAAGCCAACAGTTTACAAACGCTAAAGCTTGCACCTAAAGCGTAGCATAACACTGGAGAACATAATGTAAATAATGTGAACCATGGGCACTGCATGATATTAAGTGTTATAAACGGTTATGTTTGAATTGTAGAGTATTTCCCTGATGAAGGCGATAAACCGCCGAAATGCATTGGAAAGAAGAATGTATTAATGATGCATAGCGAGAAAGTCCAATCAGGATGGCGTATATAAGAAAACTAAATGTGATTTGAACATTTAAAAAGAAGAAAAGAAATTGAATAAACAAATGAAATCACGTGGTGAACATTGAGTATAATTTGATTTATTGAAACTACGAGCTGGATACCACAGCACATATCCAGTGCCCTAGGAGACAGCCCTATAGTCGATAGGACTGCTACCAACCAGATTTAAATGTTCACACTCCAGGCGGGGAGTGATTCCTAGGAGCACGGTCACAAGATTAAACTACGGGGCATAGAGAGACAGTGCACGACCAAAACCTCAATCCAAATTAAGGGTAAGCAACTAATATTCCAACCTGGTCCAAGTGTCATATTGGTCCGCCTAATGGGTGAACCCGGAGATGTAAGGATATCGACGATGCCAGGCATCACTCAGCTGGATGGGGTCGCACAGGTCAGTTAGAGCATGACGAGAACATGGTTTAGTGTCAGTGGCGTTAGATGAGCTATCTAGTTGTGGATCCAATAATAAATTAAAATCTCCAACCATGCAAATAAATTCAGACCCCATCTGTAGAATAGGGGAAATTTTCCGCACAGTCAATGTTGGGCGCATATAAATTCACCAAAGTCACGCTGTGCCACATTAGTTGCCCAGCAACTATGACATACCTCCCCTCAGTATCTCCAAACATTTTATGAAATTGAAACGGCAGACTATATAGTGCCAGGGGCATAAGTGCTGTATCCTGTAAAATACCTGTGTGGGCCCTAAGAGGCGGGGAATGGGGTGATCTCAGCTTTTGAAGGATGGGTCTCCTGCAAAAAAAACAATATCAATACCATGGCGTTGAAAATAATGAATTACATTCTTACCTTTCTTGGCATTATTTAACCCCCGAACATTCCACGTGATGAGCTTAAGATTGGATACAGTGGGCAATTTATCTAAAGCAGACATATTGTACTGGTAAATACTTGAGTTAAAGTATAGGTGGCGTACATGTGATAAAGTGTATCTCTGAACAAAAAAACAGCGCAAATGTGAAAGAACTTTTAGCAACCTCTCCACCCCCTAAGCACCCCTGCCCCATATTGTGCAGCCATTTAGCCCCCCCATGCAAACAAATCGCCATTGCAGAACATTGAAAAAACCACCACGGTATAATGATCATACAATTTTACTGTGCTAAACACACAGGGGTTGGCAACGACACACCAAGAACCTGACTTCGTACTGATCTGTAACAACCAATGACCAACCCAGTTCAGTAACAACGCAGACCAAAGTGCAGAGTGGAATCAAAGATTACTGCACGGAACTCAGTCATTCCGAAGAGAAGAGATCTGCACTAGCAACGAAGCTACTGTGAGGCAGAGAGGATCTAGTAGCTACTTTGTTAGTCTGGAGACTGGCACCTTTATAGATCTTACAAAAGTCCTGCAACACGGAAGGAGATTAGAAGATTCGGAACTGCCCATCAATGTCTACTCGAAGGGTCGCTGACTATAATAACCCGTATCTTAGACCCAGTTTTCGTAGTGTGGCCTTCACACCAATATATTTATGTCTCGCCTCCTGAACCAATAATGTGAAATCCGGGTCATGTACACTCCAGAGCCCTGCCAGTTGAGGATACCTTTCACTCTAGCCTGTTGCAACCCTGTGTCCCTGTCCCAAAAATTAAGGAGGCGGGGAATTATAGGTCTGGGGGGGATAGCTAGGGTCAGATCTGGGCCCCAGCAAGTCATGGGCACGTTCAACTATAAACATTAAAGAGAACATTTCTCGCCCAAAAGTTTTGGCTAATAGCTCTTCAACAAACTTGTCCATAGGGCCGGTGTAGGTAGACTCTGGAACACCCAGGATGCAGAGGTTATTGCGCCTGCTGCTCGATTCTAAGTCCTCATTCTTAATGGCCACATCCTTTAATATCTTTTTAAATCTCTCAAGCTTGCGGCTCGACTGGGCGGATCCATCTTCCAGGTCAGAGACCCTCCCCTCCATGGTGTCCAGACGTTTGTTGTGAATGTCAATTCTGGTCCCTAGGGAGTCCAGCCCCTTATCTGAAGTATTAAAGCGACTATCTAAGGCTTTAAATCCCGCCCATAACTCAAGAAGCAAGGAGTCAGAACCTGTTGGTTGTTCAGCGGTTGGGCCAGCAACTGACCCCCCAGAAGCCATGGCCGGTTCCGTGTCAGGGCCCTTGTCCGTTGTCTTGGTAAATTGTAAGGTGTGTTGTTTCAGGTCTTTATGGCTCATACCCTTTTGTCCGAATCTGGCAGTGAGCACCCGCTCTAGTTATCAGACACGTGGCTCCCCAGGCACTTAGGGATGGTGAAATTAGCTGTTTGTCAACCAGAGGGGGGCCAGGGGATAACAAGGCAGAATTGAAGAGATTGTGAGAGGCTACCACTGCCCAACACCAGTAGCCCCCGATAGTAACAGAACTCAGCGACCAAGGGCGAGACAGAAAAAACTTTCACTGCCAGGGGGCTAGTTGGCAAAATATCAGTAGGATCAACAGAGGAGCTTCTGCACCTAGTAGTTTATTTTATTTTAGGGCAGGTCTATAAGCAGCTATAGCTGTCTTAACATCTTGGATGAGTCCTCCCTTAAGGGAACAGAGAAGGCAACTTTTAGCCATTCTACAATCCTTTGCTGTACAATGAAGGATCCGATGTAGCTATGCAATTTAGGAAGAGGATAGTGTAGTGAAGTAATTGCTCTTCCAGTTTCTAAAAACATCTGGTATGGACACCCATGATCGTTTTCAAAAGTTAAATCAGGATCAGCCAAGAGTAAGAGAGTTGGAATTAAATCCTGGAATAGGTTGGCATAAAGATCCACATTTTCCACTAAATACACCCACCTGGCCTTTTTTTTCTCGATTATTGCTCATTATTGGAACACCAAGGGCCAAGTTAAAGCCGGTGTCTGCGATGTCAGCAGGGCCACGAAGAGTGAGGAGTAGGGGACAATGGACACTATTGGTCCTAGTGATGACTTCCATGTCATCAATGATTTCCCATGGCTGAATGTTCATAAATAAATAATCGATTCTACTCAAATGCAAATTCCTATTAAATGTTGGATGCCTCTTAGGTCTGATTTCTTTTTGCAGTTTCATGCTTTTAATTGGTTGCATATACTAAAGTCCATCAATTGCACAGCTACTTTAGGGATGGATATTAGCTAAGGGCCTGAAGTCTGGGGAATACTCCAGTAGCAGTCTAATTCATTAGTGATTTTCCTTTGGAGTGTACTGGGTTCAAAAAGTAAGTTGTAATCCACACCTACAATTACAACTACCCCCTTGGATTTAAAATGAATGTAGTCACTCAGAGATTGAAGTAGAGGGCACTCTGCTGACCTGGAAATGCCTCACAGTAAATGTTAAATAGGAGTAGTTTTAAGTTGTTAAAATAATCTTGCCCATATTTATACAAACAAAATGTCCTCTTGGGCTCCTGAGCTTGCTTGCTCCCCAAACACGCAATATTCCAAGAAATCATGAGTTTTTTGGGTAAATCAGCATTAGGTAGAACTTTTGTGTCTAGGGGATTGGAGGGCAAATCACAGGGTTGGGGTATCAGATTTTCTAAAAAGAGGGAATTGGAAACAACATTAACACGAGAACATGGTGAATCAGAAAGGTTCTCCAAAGGCGTATCTAAAACATACTATGAGAAAGGAATAGACGCCTGGGTTACAAGCCATTCATTGCCAGTGTGATTTAATATATTTTGTGGGGTCTAGACTGCCCAGTCAGTCCACACAGGAGAGTGTAATTTCCAGTTGGATGGACACAGATGTTGGGACTAAAGTCCATGAAGATGTATGGCAGATTTTTATAGGAGGATGAGCTTAAAGTGCCAAGATTTTGCTGGGGGCTGTCTGTTAAGTTTATTATAGAATTGGGATGTGGCCCTTCCAAATCTTCAGCCACCAAGTTTTGGTTGCAACAAGTTGTTGACCTGCTGGCTGCTGAGGAGTCAACGTTGCCCCTGAATGTGGAAATGAGGCGCTGTGCGATCGACTGAAGGAGGTGTATTTGTAAATCCATTTTAGTGGACTGCCACATCAGTGCTCTGGTTATGGAGTTTTGTGCTGCACTAATGGAGGTCAGTTGCAGGTCCTCACTCCCGTTAGTATCTTGTGTGTCAGGGGATGATTGCTTTGTTGCTTCAGGAGTTCTGAACATCTTCGGAGTGAGCTCCAAATTTTTTTCTATTTTGGACTCCTGTCTGTCAAAGAAGGATGCAGAATGGTCTCCCAAATCATGATTTTGTTCAGTTCTGGCAGTCATGCTCATACTTTGTGAGCAGCTCAGGAGAAGTGACCTGAATTGAGACCTGGAAAGTGGGTAGAATGTAATAAGATCTGCGTTTCCCGGCTGGAGCACACAGGTTGTGTGGGGCTTGCTTGAGCAGCCCATGACTAGTGCTGCCTCTTCGCAGTCAGAGTTGCTGGTAGGGGTTGCGGCCAATGAAACCATGTTAGAGAGTGGAGCTTGCAAAACTGAATGATAAGGACTTGGGGGATGACTTGAGGGCTGGGTGTACCTGGACTGCACTCTGAGTACGCCGGGTGATGACTGGAGCAGCAGATACTTTTCCCTCAGTAGCTGACTTAGACCAAGTGGTGGGTTTCCTTCTGTGCATGCTGTGGTTAGTGAGATCTTATCTGTGTACCCCTTATTGCGTACTCTGAAGAAATTAGTGCCCGAGTACTATTGTTGACAACTGTCCTTATAGCAAGGTTGCTGAGGCCCATTGAGGTCCATCTGTGCATTAGCCAACAGCTGATTTAATCGGGCTTGGAGGAATCCAGAGGTGTTAAGCTTTTGAAAACTCAATTAGCACTTTCTATGGTGAGCCTCCGCTTACTTTGAGCCTGCTGCATGCAGTGTTGAAGCGATCAGGTGAAGCGATCAGGGTTGAATCCAGGTGTTGGTAGCAGGTTAAATGCTTGGGAGGAACTTGCGGTTGTGCGTTTTTTGCCTTTAGGGGTGGGAGCTCGAAACAAACTGCACTGGAGCCTTTTTTGTGTTCCGCTCCAGCTCAACCACAGCCATAATTCTGCTACCACACTTCATGTCGACCTCTTCAAGGACTCACCTCTGCTCCACCGCAGTTAGCCATGGTTGTCTAAAGGGCCAGCATGAACCGGGGAGGGCAGGGAGCCAGCAACAATGCAAGTGGTGGGCTAAATGAGTGTCTACTGGCCTGTATGGACTTCTGGTCTTGTAGGAAGGAACATTAGCTCCCTTACCTTCCCAGGGTAGCCCAATGCAATGTCAGCTTTTCTGGAGGCCTTTTCGTCAATTCCTCTGCTTTCCTAACGACTTTGCTTGCCCAGTTCATACCCACCATGTCACGCCATGTGGTCACTCAGGTCAAGGTCCACATGACGTAGGTCATTAGCATGATCAGCAACCCGTACCGTGGTAGTGTATGGTGAGCGCGGTAGTGGCTCCTGAGAGTCTTGAGGTGGCCGGTCCACGGTGATCTCCCGGGCTCTGTTCCAATGCTGCAGGCTTCCACGATGGTGATGGTGATGGCGATGGCGATAGCGGTTCTTGAGGCATTTGGTGTGGCCAGCATGTGGCAAGCCCTCCAGGCTCCATATGGATGCCAAGTAACTTCATGGGGCTCTGCGCTAGGGCTGGCAAGAGAGCAAATTATCGGAGCTTGTCGGGCCAATCTGCATCTCTCTGCATCTGTGTTCAATCCCAAACAGCCACTGGCATATGTATGAGGCCACCTTAAGCTACGTTACATGGCTTTTCATGGCCTTATAAATATGTGCCCCTTTCATGCAGAAAACTGCGTGAAAGAGGCATTCCATTGGTGTTGCTGGGGGCATTTTCTAGCAACATCCATGGCTTTTTGACATTGCCCCACATTTACGAGAAATCATTAAGTCTGAGGCAGCCCCAAAAACGTACGCCTCCCTGGGCAAAAGGGAGGCACAACAAGGAAAAATATCTTTATTTCTGCTTGTTTTTCCTCTTTTAATGTGTGCTGCACTATGTAGTGTTTGGAAAGATGTTATGGTTCCTGTTGCATGGCTGTTACTGGGGTATGTATTTTGTGTGGGTGTGTTTCCGGGGGAATGGTAGCTTGTGTTTATGTGGCATGTTTGTTGATATGTGCTAGGCATCTGGTGATGTTATGTGGGGAGCTTCTGTGTTTGTTGTGTGAACACAAAAGTCATGCATCTACAGTTTTGACTTAAATTAAGACACAGGGACATGGTAATATGGAGAGCTATAAGTGCAGGAAGTGATTCAAAATAGAAGTTGCAAACCTTTGTTTCAAACACAGCGTATATATGTAGGGATGAGGTGAGATTTGGTTAATGGGCAGTGTTGCAGCAAGTCACACCACTGTAAGAAACAGACGGGATAACAAGTAATTTAGGCAAATAACACCTTCAATATCATAGAATATGAAATATGTTTTTATCTTCATTATCATCATCTCAACATCATCATATGATGATAAAGTGTACTGGCACCAATCCAAATGAATATAGAGTGATTTTGCCTTATGAATGCAATGCTACCTTTAGCCACGGTGGAGCTTGGCATGTGGGGGGGCTAGTCAAAATAGAAGATCCAATAGTAATAATCTTATACAAGTATACGTTTGGATGGTTTGGGGTTAGACTTTAAAGGTAGAGGGTCAGACTACAAGGTCAATCCCTTTCAATGAAAACCCCTGTGTACTTCGAGAAAATAGTGCAGGATTTGGCTCAGATGGGAAGCTCAGTTAATCAAATAGAAAGGAAATGAAAAAAGAGACAAAATACATTTTCAACAAAATAGTATTTTTGTGTCAATAACCCCGTTTTTTTTTTTTAAATGGGTTGTAAATTGTGGAAGCTCAGTTATTTTCGTCAAGGCATGAATAGGAAACATAAAAGCGTCTTTCAGTTTTTAAACAGTACAGTGAGGTGCATGCGTATACAGTGAAAAAACAATTCCACCTGTGAGCTAGGGGGCATTGGGCAACTGATGAGCAAAAGGAAACCGCACTGCGTTTCCACTCTTGTTTGCCTTTTTCAGTTCATACTTACCCCGACAATGCATTTGGCATGATTGAATTATGGGGCTAAACAGCTGCCAAAGTCAAACATTAAAAAGAATAGAGGAGGCACACCCCATATTATGGCATTACAGTACAACTACAAACAGTTGAGAGAGCATACTGCCAGATGTTATCATATCCTTATTTTTCCACTTCTGATTTCGGCTGCAGTGATTTGTTTTGTTCTCGTGTGTTTTCTTTCACTTTCTTCCTAATTGCTCTTGTCTGGACCTGTTTCCCTATCATCTTCTAGCCTACTGATTCCAGTATTACTCATCTTCTCATTACGCTGCTTAGTGCATAGTTAAATATTTCCATCTGCATTTGATGCTCACGGTGCCTTCCTGTAATTACTATTCTTTTATTGATTTTAATCTGAAATCTTAGTTTTAAAGAACAAGCATTAGATTCTCCTTACATGCAGACTTCAGGCCCATTGTCTTTGACTGTGGATGCGTAGCACATAAAAGGAGAAATTTGATTTGCTGGGTGGGAAAATTTATGTAACTCCATCACACATAAACGGTGTTACTATAATAATTTTTCGGTTCAATAAAACCTCAATGATGGGTGCATGAATGATATATATTCTAATAAAAGGTAATCTCTATGTCATGCCACACGAATGAATGTGTAAGGCTATATTTTAGTAAGGAGAAAATTCAGTTTTACTTTTTAGCGTATAAACATCAGTAACTGACTGGGTCTCATATAGGGAACGAAAAAGCACAATTTATTTCATGCCAATCCAGTCAGATCAAGCGAAAACTGTCGAGGAAGGAATTCCTGTCAGCGAACTTCACTTTGAAAAACCCATGATCTTTTACACCCAAATGTCTGAATTCTATCAACCATTAACACAAGAGACTCTCACCTCATACAAGGTGTTGTGTGACTTTCATAATGGTATGTCATTGCTTAGAGGTGGGGAAAACGTATTATTCCTTGGTAAAGTAGTCAGGTGAAACTATGAAACTACATCCCTCCTGAAGTCATAAAAAATGTTCTGGTGACACCTGAGTTGCATAAATCATCGGAAAGCCCCATCCACGGGCAATCTTCTGGTAAGCAGGAAAGATGTATGAGGGAGCAACACAGGAAGTACTGCAGTGTGCAATGGGAAGCAAGAGGGTGGGGACTTTTGAGAAGGCAGGACACGGTAGCTTAACATGAAGGTTTTTTAAGCATACATGTAATGACCCCTGGCCAGTCAGTGCTCCTCAGAAACTGCCTACAAGTAGGCCTGTGCGTAAAACTCTGCTGCGCTTACAGAGTTTTCAGACTTCAGCAACTCCGATTTCTGCACAGAACGTGTAGTTATTGGTAAACTCCGCACTCCGCAGCAGAACCTTTTTTTGTTGTTGTCACGCTTGAAAAATAATTTCCGCGTGTGGGAGTGACTTGATGGGCGCTTGTGAGTGCCCAAGAGATATCCTAGCCATTCGGGAGCTCCATGAGATTTGCTAGACACCCTCAAGTTCCTGTGAGATTTTATAGTTGCTAAAATCAATTAATAAATTAGGGATTTCTGGAGCGCACTAATCACCCGTGAGAGTCTCAACGCACTCATGGTTTTTGTCTGCACCAGAAACTTATGACTTTTTTTGTGACATATGTCAGTCAGTCAAAAAATCTTTATTCGATTAATAAAAATCATAAAAGAAAAACAACACATACATCCCCTGTTGCACCAGAATAGTTACAGAAAAAAGTTTCTATTAATTGAAAACAATCATTCATATATATACATTTTATACTATTGCAGGAGAAGAAGTCGCTAAAAATATTTCCAATATTTAAAAATAATCCTTCATATATATACACTTTACACACACAGTTGTGACATATGAAATAGCGCAGACCTACCATGTCTGCAACCTGGAGTATATTCTCTCCTCGAGAAGCATCTAAATCTTCCTGAAATGACAATTTGGAGAAAAAAACCTCCTCAAATGAACCATTAGCATTGTTTTTTTTGTGCGAGGAGTCTTTTTTTATACTTTTTTTCCTAACGGGAAGGAAGTGCCCCAGAGTCTCCAACCTCCTGCCTTGCCCGGCAGGCTTGATCAAGTGTTTTGCTCATCTCCTGGTCACTTTTCATTTGGATTTGAACCTGGAAGGATTACTCTTTGTTTCTGCTGAATATTCCATTGTATTTGAGGACTTGGGCTTGAGAGTTCACAAGTAAGTTAAAAAACTGCTGTATAAAGGTTTTGTATGTTTGATAGAGGGCATGCACCAGGATTTATTTGTGAGTTTATTAAATGTTTTAAATGTATTGTGATGGGGGTGGCCTTCAGTTTCAGTAGGGGCATAGTAATTTTTTGCATCTCATTTTTATTGTTTTGTAAAGTAAATATGTAGCACAGTTAGTAAATTTTCGCCATGTTTTTAATACATGTGCAATATTCTTTTAATTTATTATTTGGCCAAGTCTGTCAATGAGTCTTCCAGCCAGAAGGCTCAGTACTAGTCATGGGTGCATAAAAGAACTGTTTCTATGGTGTCTGTTAAATTGAAACATCCTTTAGGCCATGGATGAAATTGGACTAAAATGCATAATTAGTTTTATTTGTGGTATTTAATGTTTTTCCCCTGCTAATAGTGTATAGGGTGGGGTAAAGCCTTTGAAGGATGTGTGTTGTTATAAAACTTGTTATCCACGTTCATTTTCCTTTTTGTCATTGCTGAATTAATGCTGTGTTCTCTGTGTTACCTCCATGCCTCCTTTGTTTGGTCAGTGTGGGAGTGTGTTGGTGGAGTGGGTGTGTGGGTGGAGACGAGTCCAGCCGGTGGCAGTGGCTGATTCTATCCGCTAACGCTGTGTGTACATGTTATGCACTGCGAGCGCTGATCACATAGCGTTTTTAAAACTTGGCGATTGTTGCTAATTTTATCTGTCAGTGTATTTCTGTGTAAATTTTAAAATGCGCCTCACCTGTAGGCTGAAATAACTTTGCTTGGGGATTTCACTCTTTAAACTCCCGCCCCGGTCCGCCGCGTCCATCTTGGGCGTTTGTTGCGGAGGGTGGAGGAGGAGCCCAGCACTTCCGGGCTCAGGGCTGCAAGCTCAGCGCTCTAGTCGCGCTGTATTCAGTAGTGAATAAATACCCTGCTTTAGCACACCCGCGTGGTGGAGACGAGTCCAGCCGGTGGCAGTGGCTGATTCTATCCGCTAACGCTGTGTGTACATGTTATGCACTGCGAGCGCTGATCACATAACGTTTTTAAAACTTGGCGATTGTTGCTAATTTTATCTGTCAGTGTATTTCTGTGTAAATTTTAAAATGCGCCTCACCTGTAGGCTGAAATAACTTTGCTTGGGGATTTCACTCTTTAAACTCCCGCCCCGGTCCGCCGCGTCCATCTTGGGCGTTTGTTGCGGAGGGTGGAGGAGAAGCCCAGCACTTCCGGGCTCAGGGCTGCAAGCTCAGCGCTCTAGTCGCGCTGTATTCAGTAGTGAATAAATACCCTGCTTTAGCACACCCGCGTGGTGGAGACGAGTCCAGCCGGTGGCAGTGGCTGATTCTATCCGCTAACGCTGTGTGTACATGTCATGCACTGCGAGCGCTGATCACATAGCGTTTTTAAAACTTGGCGATTGTTGCTAATTTTATCTGTCAGTGTATTTCTGTGTAAATTTTAAAATGCGCCTCACCTGTAGGCTGAAATAACTTTGCTTGGGGATTTCACTCTTTAAACTCCCTCCCCGGTCCGCCGCGTCCATCTTGGGCGTTTGTTGCGGAGGGTGGAGGAGGAGCCCAGCACTTCCGGGCTCAGGGCTGCAAGCTCAGCGCTCTAGTCGCCCCTACCTCCCCCTAAAATGTGCGTAGGACCGCGACCGCGCAGCGGTCGCGTGCAGCGGGCGCAGCGGAAGCGCGCCGAAGTCGAGCCAAAGTCTAGCCCGTCTGCGCCCGTCCGCGCCAGGACGGGGCACGGGGCTATGAACTCTGGTCATTTGGCAGCCCCCATGCTACGGTATGATAGACAGGAGTTGCTAGATCTTTGTCCCGAGGTCTCCCTATCCTGTAAACACACCATGGAGGCGTTATCATTGCATGGCTGCCCTCTGTGCTCTTTCAAGCCTGACAAGCCACCCATTAAGGAACCCTCCAATAGGCAGGTTAAGGCGGGACTGATAAACTGCCGCTCTCTCAGCAAACATAGTATTCAAATATACCATCTACTTGAGGATGAAGAATTTGATATTATGTTCTTCACTGAGACCTGGCTAGGAGAATTCTCAGACCCCGACATCATAGAGGCTATGCCCCCTGGCTACTCCCTTTCCAGACTGGATAGGAAGGAAGGCAGGGGAGGAGGTATTGCAATTGCAACTAAAACTCCTATACACTGCTCCCTATCTCCCCTGACTATCGATCACTGCAAAGCAGGATCTTTCGCTATTGTCATAGGACCTCAAACCTTCCTCTCAGGCATTCTCGTGTACAGACCCCCAGGTAGGCTGTATGATTTTACTACCAGCCTGATAGAAGCCACTGCACACCAAGCAATAAGGAAAAGCAGATTCCTGGTGCTTGGTGACATGAATGTTCACTTTGATGACCCCCTTGATATGGAAGCTAAGGACATCAGGTCAGAACTCAACTCCCTACAGCTAGACCTAATCAATCATGACCCCACGCACAGACTTGGTCACCTCCTAGACCCAATTTTTGGGGATGGTTCTGGAGTACAAGCTACCTCTCCAATTCCGGTGCCGTGGTCCGATCACTCCATCATTCCTTTTTATATGCAGCTATTCGAGGCTGATCATAAAAAGGACTATGATCCCCGGTACCTGCGTCGGAAATGGAAACTTTTCTCCCATGATGTTTTTAACGAATTACTCGAAATAGGAGGTCCTCTAGGAGGCACTTACTGTGAAACAGCCTACAGTCACCTGCAAAACCGCATTTTAAGGGCCCTCGATAAAACTGCTTCTATTCGAAGTATGGAAAACTCCAAAAATGTGAGAAAAACTACTCAGTGGTATACTCCTGAACTTCAGGCGATTAAATCTGCTTGTAAAAAATTAGAGCGCGAATGGCGTGTCAACTTCTGCCCTACTATTAAAATACAATACAAAAAAGCGCAAAAGGAGTATAATAAAAAAATACGTACCTCCAAAGCCTTGCATTACAAAACCTGTATTGGTGAGGCAGAGAACTCTTCTAGAGAGCTTTTCAAAATCTTTAAAGAGATTTCTGTGCTTACAAATGATAATATGTCCTGCAACGATTCTGTGGAAACCTGCAATAAAATTGCAAAATACTTCTCTGGGAAAATCACTGACATATATGCCAACTTCTCTGGCAACCTGACTTCTGGCCATGATTTTATGGAAAGCATGGAAGCTAGTCATACTGAGCCCTGTTTGCAATGCTTTTCGGTTCCCCCTCCTGAAATGCTGGTAAACATCTGTAAAAGTGTCAAATCGGGTTCCCCTCGTGATCCGGCCCCCCCGAAAGTACTTAGAGCAAGTCTACAAGTACTGGAACCCATTTTTAGACACGTAATCCAATTATCCTTCTCCTCAGCCTCCCTCCCGGGAGATTGGAAGAAAGCAATAGTACTACCTATCAAAAAGAAACCCAATGTAAGCCAGGACATTTTGGAAAACCTACGTCCCATTTCTCTCCTACCTTACCTTGCGAAGGTGACCGAAAAAATAGCCAATACTCAACTTATGGACCACTTAGAATCTAATAAATCCCTGCATAGCTCCCAATCTGGCTTCCGGAAGAACTACTCCACCGAGACAGCCCTCCTGAGAGCGACCGAAACTCTGCGGGACGGAGCTGATGAAGGTCACACAATGGCACTCATTATGCTGGACCTCAGTGCTGCGTTTGACACTGTAGCACACACCATCTTGCTACAGTGTCTAAGCAAAGCTGGGGTCACCAAGACGGCATTAGGATGGCTAAAAGCTTTCCTTACTGACCGCAGTTTCCAGGTTCAGAGAGGCACTTTTCTCTCAGACAGCATAGCCTTAGAACAGGGGGTGCCTCAGGGCTCTGCCCTGAGCCCCACCCTGTTCAACCTTTATATGGCCCCGCTGGCAGATGTGGTCCAATCGTACGGCATAAAATTAGTATCTTATGCCGACGATACTCAACTGCTCATCTCCCTATCACAGGCACCCACCTTAGCAGCTGCCAATTTTAAAACCTGCATGCAGGAGCTTGCAGGCTGGATGAACCAACATTGCCTGAAGCTCAATGGCTCAAAAACTGAGGTTCTAGTGATAGGAGGTAATGATGCCAGCTGGACTCAGGAATGGTGGCCTCCCTGTCTGGGTCCCCTACCTATCCCCTGCAAGGAAGCTAAGAACCTGGGTGTCTGGGTTGATCCCAAACTCTCCTTTGAGAGCCATGTCCATAAAGTAGTAGGGAAATGCTTTGGGGTGTTGAAGACCCTAAACCGTACTCTGGACCTTCTTCCTTTAGAGGCCAGACGCACCATGACCCAAGCATTAGTCACCTCCCGTATTGATTACGGAAATGTGCTATTTCTGGGGACAACAGAAAAGAACATTAGAAGGTTGCAGGTTCTTCAAAACACGGCAGCACGACTAGTCCTTAGACTCCCCAAAAGAGCAGCCTCTAAACCCACCTTGGCCGCTCTTCATTGGCTTCCCATAAAAAAGAGGATCCTATTTAAAGCGCTTCTAATATGCTATAGGATAACCTCTCAGAAAGCCCCTGAATACTTGAAGGATCTTGCCATCCCCTACGAGCCCAACAGAGCACTTCGCTCCATGGGCAGGGGTCTTCTTAAAGTCCCCCGGATAAAGAAGGCCAGAATGGGAGGCCGCTCCTTTCACGTGATGGCAGCCAACTACTGGAATTCCCTCCCTACGGACATCAGACTAGCAGAGACTGAAACAACATTTAGGAAACTTTTAAAAACCCATTTGTTCACCCTCTAGGCTCTTCACTCTACCTACTGCTCTCTCCACAGCGCGGGGACACGCCGGGATGGCGTCACCAGGCGCTTTATAAACCCCTTTATTATTTATTATTTTTGCTATAGGCCATTATTTGTCTTTGATCCTCATGCCATGTGGCCAGGGGCCACTTTGTATAGTCAATGTCCATTGTCCTGCATGTGCTCTTTGCTTTGAATTGCAACAGTGCCACGTTTCACTGATGGTATTCCTGCCTGTTTGCTTTTAGGTGCACAAGCGACAACATCACCTGCAGTACTGCCAGACAGAAGGCCTGTGCATGATGTGACGTGTGACCACACAACACAGACATCTCAGCTTGTGAAGCTATGTGCCACTGTGAGCTTCAAGATTGTCCCAAAGAAAGGTGCTGCCAAGAAAGTGACCAATGGGGAGGAGAAGGAGAAGCTGATTTCCACCACTGGCATGCTGGCCAAGACCTTTTTGGGCAAACTTGTGCCTGCCGCACCGGCCTCCGGGGAGCAAGCTGGAAGCAGCACCCTGGCATTACCGGACCCACCCCAACTTTTCCCAAGCCCATGTCCATCACTGAGGCAGCCAGTCTGATCACGGCAATGCCGATAAGCAGTGACGGTGAAATGGACTTATGTTTTTTGCAAAGTAGTACCCAATTGCTGCAGGAAACTCAAATAAGTGGTCAACAAGAGCCACAACCAGCAATAGTAGTTCCTCCCCAAATAGGAGCAGTTGAGGGGATTGAGCTTAATGCTGAGGAAGTAGAAGAAGCCACTCTTTTAGAAGATCCATTGTATTCCAGATCTCCAGGAAAAAAGGAGGGCTACTCCACCATCTTCTTCTCCAAGCCCCTCTTCTGATGATCAAGACTCCGCTCAGATCCCGCCTCAGTCTGAGAATGAAACACACCAGGAGAGGCTAGGGAAAAGAAAGGTTCTTGAAAGCCTTAGAGTTATGGATTTAGAAGAGGAGGATGATGATGAGCCAGTATTTATGGATGTTAGCCCAACTCTATTGGAGACTGATGATACCCCATCTCAACCTGCTCTGTGGGATGTGGCACAGACACCACCACCACCAGCTGCCATATTTGCAAAGCCTCAGCAGCAACCTACATTCTCAACTACCTCAGTAGAAATAGGCACTGCAGAGAGGCAAATGTCAAAATGCCCACCTACTGCCAGTTCATATGACATTGGCAGTGGCACCAGCATCAGAAAGTGAACCTCCCCAGTTTGGGACTTCGTACATTTAGGCAAGAAGGAGACAAACATTGCCATATGCTCCATTTGCAGAGCAAGTGTTAGTAGGAGTGAGCTTGGTACAAACTATGGTACCGGAGGCCAAACAACCCATTTGAGAAAACACCACGAAATCCAGTGGGAGGATCAAGTTAGCTGCCAAAAAGCTGCAAGTGGTGTTGGTGAAGGGTGTGAAAGGCTGAGCAGGAAATCAGATTCTATCACGAGGGAAGGTGAAGAAGAGAAAGACATTTTCAGTACGCAAATCAGACTTGTCCATAGCAGTCCAGTAATATCGCCCACATAAGCAACATTGCAATGGCACAAGACTCAGGTTGAGACACCAAGGCAAGAGAGTATAGTGACTGCCCCCGCTGAAAAGCACATTGAACCTACCACCGTCTGTTCTCAAGAAGTCACTGCATCAGGGGCACTAGAAAAGAAGAAAAATCCAGGCCACTATTCCTGACGTGTATAGGTCGGAGGGGCAGTGTGAATGCAACTGCCCATTAGCATGTTTGTACAACACAAGTTTACTGAAATTATAGCACTGGAGCTCCTCCCTTCTTATTTGTTGAAGGGGTGGGTTTCTAAAATTTGTGGCAGCCATCTGCCCAATATGGAAGGTTCCCAGCCGGTCCTATTTTGCCAGAGTTTCAGTTCCAGCACTACATTATGATGTGTTGGAATTGCTTGGGCAAGCTTTGCAACAGAGTGCTGTTCACACTATCCACCTGACTACAGGCATTTGGACCATTGCCAAGCCACTGATCACATGTGCATCTTTGCACACTAGATCTCTTTTGTGGGAGTTAAATAAATGATATCTGCAGGTGTTAACACTCCTGAGATTTTTAATGACGCTTGAAAGCATGCAACAGTAGCCATGTTCGCTATGGAGAAATCCCATACTGCTGTAAACATCTTGGAAGACTTTAACAACAAGGTCTTTGAATGGCTATGACCAAGAGGGCTTACCATTTAATTTGTTGGCACATGCAATGGCAGTAATATAGTGAGTGAAAAAGGCTTTATTTCGATACATAAATATCTTAGAAGCAATACATTACAAAATGCAATTTCAAGAATTAAAAAAATGACATACAGTTATAATTTCATAAAACAGTCAGATAAAAATACAATAAATAATTAAAATAAGATTAAATTGAGATGGAAAGCCTTTTTGCTCGAATCATCCAAGCCCATTTTAGGAATTTGGAGACAGCGCAGACAATAAAAGGGGAAGTATCAGTTAATAAAATGCGGAGAGCCACCAAATGTTGTCTAGTGCCAAGGAGCCTGCATAGAGGTACCAGCCAGCGCTTCCTTGGGGCACGGTAGTCGGGACATTCAAAAAGGAAGTGTGCCACTGTCTCAACCCTTGTAAGACACACCGCACAGAAAGCTGAGGGCTGAGCCGTTGGGGATCTCCACCTAGACACCAAGTCAGGCAGAGGTAAGGTGCCCACTCTGAGTTTAAAATAGAGGGCCCTATCCAGGGGAATGGAGATTAAGTCCAGGTAGGGCTCAAGTGCTACAACGTCTTTAATTCGTAGAAATGCAGCGGTTGAATTGCAGTGGCGGGGATAGCAAATGAGTTTGTTGGTTACCCAGTCCCAATATACCTTTTTCAGGGTGGCTTTTGGAGGGGCAGAGCGGGTAACCCAGCAGTCTTCCAAGCCCAACTCCACCAGGAGGCTCTTGATGTCTCTTAACCATTTTATGCGATGCCATCCTTCCATTGCAATTACTTCAGACAGGCCAGCTGCGTAGGAGGCTAGCTCCGGTACCCTCCATAAACGGGCCCACAAGAGCAGAGGCCGCAATCGCGCCTGGTCCGTGATCGATTTGCAGCCCGTGTCGAGAAGCACTGGGACAGTAGGTGTGCTTGTTGGAAGTAGCAAAAGATCTTTCAAAAATTTGTTTTCTGCTTTACCCAGTGCCTCTAGGTTTGTGGAGCCCCACAACTCCGCCCCATACAAAGCCGCTGGAACCCCTCTGGCTTTGTAAATGTCTATTGCTGGGGAGATACAATGTTTAGAGGAAGAACGATGTTCCCTGAGTATGGCACCCGCCACCCTTTTATGGTTAAGTAACATCTTGTTAATGTGTGGGGTCCAACTCATAGAGTTACTAAGGCGAATCCCCAAGTAATCAAACTCGAGGACCCTTTCCAGTGCGACAGAATTTAGAAACGGGGGTGGCCCAGGGTTTTTTGGAGGGTTCATGGATAGAAATGTAGTCTTGTCCACATTAATTATGAGGCCCCTGAGGGAGCAAAACTCCTGGAAACGAGTGAGGAGCTTTTGGAGACCCTGCGGTGTTTTGGCGATGAGCAAGGTGTCGTCGGCAAAGAGCAAGGTTGGTATCCGGGTGCCCGCCAGGGACGGGGCGTCTGCGGGTTCCTTGAGCAGATATTCAACCACACCATTCACATATAATGAGAATAGTGTGGGGGCCAGCACACAGCCCTGGTGGACACCCCTTTGCACTGGGATTCTGTTGGTTTTCTCCCCGTCCTTGCCCCACCGCACCTGTGCATAGTTATCTGAATGGAGTTTGACAAGAAGCGACAGGATGTAGGCGGGTAGTCCCAGCCCCTGCAGGACCCTCCAAAGCTCCTCCCTTGGTACCAGGTCAAAGGCAGTCTTCAGGTCAATAAAGGCCAAATAAAGACTGCCCTTGCCCAGCACCACCACCTTCCAGTACAGGAGGGTCAACCTAAAAGCTTGTTCTATTGTCCCCGTACCTGTACGAAAGCCCGCCTGGAAGTCTGACAATATCTTGTGTTCCTCAGCCCATTGGAGGATCCTCCCCAGAATTGCCTTCCCTGCCACCTTTTGAGAAGAGTCGATCAGACTGATTGGCCTGTAGTTGGCGGGGCTGTCCCGACATCCCTTTTTGTAAATCGGGACAACCTCCGCCCCCTTCCAGGAATCAGGTACTGATGCACCCCTCATAATTGCGTTTAGTAAAGTGGCAACCAGTTTGCCCCATACCTTGGGATTGGCACGGAGCAAATGACCGGGTATCCCATCAGGCCCCGCAGCTTTTAGTGGGACCACGGACTTGATTACTGCTTCTACCTCCCTCTCGGTGAAGTCATCCGTATCTCTGACCATTAGATCATTCACCTGGGAAAAGGAATCGCTAAGAGCCCCTACAGGGTGGGAGTAAAGAGCCTCAAAATGAGTATACCAGAGGTGGGCGGGGATGTTGCAGGTAACAAGCGACCCATCTGGCCTATTCTTGTTCTTAATCAGACTCCAAAAGCTCCTTGCGTCCTTTCCCTTACTTGCGGTCAAAAGATCTTCCCAAAACTTTACCTCCCATTCGTTTTTAGCCGCCTTTATGGTCAGGGAATATTCTTTCCTGGCTGATCTAACAGCAATTGGGGACTTAGATTTAACTGCCTCTATCAGGGCCGTTTTCTTGTGCCTGCATTTAGTTGTATACCAGCCCTGTTTTGTCCAGGGGTCTTTCCTGTTGGACGTACTCCGGGCACCACTGGGTAAAACAAAGAGTTTGCCCAGTGCACCAATTAGGGCACAAAAGACCTGCGTGGCCTCCTTTGGTGCACTAGGCAATAGGCTCAGTTTGCTCTGAGCCTCGACCAGCAGGACCCCTATAGTAGAAAGTTTCTCGTTGGACAGGGCGATCTTGGGCCATTTTAGCCGTCTCTCACAGTTAGATACCGTAAATCTCGGGGTATTAGGTGCCAGCAATGATCGTTTGGACCTATCCATATCCCTAAACCACCCTGGGGTCAGATCGAGAGACAAGAGATTATGGTCGATATCAATACTCTCAATAATCCTCATGTCGCGCAGGGTACTCCATAGACATACATCGAGAAGAATATAATCTATTCTCGATGTATGATTGGGCCTATTGTATGTATGTGCGCCCTGCACATCCGATTTGGACCTCCCGTTTACCGCCCTTAGGTCAAATTCCAAATTTAGTGCGTTGATCTTAAAGCCACTTGCGTCCATTTCTTAATGGGGGGCAGGGCCAAGGCCGGGATCCCCCTTTTCGCATCCTCCTCCTCCAAGCCCAACACATCGTCAAGACCAAGGGGCTCGAACGTGCAATTAAAGTCACCCGTCACCATAGTGCTCGAGTTCCTTGGCCGTTTTCTTAACAGGTCTTCCAGGAGTGCTATGGTGGCCGATTGCACTCCCCCCCTTGTGCCTCTGGTGTAGACGTTGTAAATGTCTAGCTGGATGCGACCCCGGGAATCCTTCAGCATGATGTTGAGTATGTCAGGGGAGTTTGTAAAATGCTCCTCCACCCTGCAGTCCAAGGAGACTGCAACCCAGATGAGGAGACCCCCTGAAGGGCGCCCCCTCCCTGCCAGGGGCTTGACCGCGGGGATAAAGTGTGATGAATAGCCCACCTTGTGACGGGGCTCCAAGGCCCATGTCTCTTGGAATATGCAGATGGAGTAACCCTCCACGAGGGCACTCCATTCTGGCAACTCCAACTTCCTATCAATACCCGCGATGTTCCAGCTGAAAATCCTGAGAACTGGATCCGTCACAGCTGGAGCAGCGCCGGGAATTGGTTCGTTCTCACCCGCCACAGGTTCATGTATCACTAGGGTAATAACCCCTTCTTGCTCGGCTCGAGCCTGGCTTCTCTCATGCGGGGTGTGGGGATTTTGCTGCACAAAAGGGGAGTGACAGGGGCAGCAAGCAGACTGCTCAGATCGAGGTCTCCCGCAGCAATGTCATCTCCAACCAACTTCACAGGATTTGGTTCGGTTCAATATCCCAAAGGGCTCCGCCCTAATATAGTTAAGGCCATGGCAGGTGGTGGCTACTTCAGGGTCCTGTGTTTGGCACACTGCATCAACACCATTGTACAGGGCTTTCTTGAAAAAGAAGACCGAGTCAGCTACTGTCTGTCCACCTGCACTAATTTCAGCCATTCCTTTAAGCCCGGAGGTAGATCAGGGTCATTCAGCGTGATATTAGAATGCCAGTTAAATCAATCTTACAGGAGGTGCCCACATATTAGAACTCAACTATTACATGTTGCAACGTCTGTTTAAGCAGTACAGACTAATCAATTAATATGTTATGCAAAGAGGGGATGCAACTATGAAAGGCATGATCATTGAGATGGACCAATGGGGCCTAGTCAAATGCTTGACAGAGATGCTGCTTCATTTTGAGGTTTACGAATTGGAAGCCAGCATGGGCCAAGCTAGCCCGTTGTTGCATATGCTACAGGAACGAGGTGTCTGAAATATACGCAGGTGTTGACAAAATAAAAGATGCGCATGAGTAGGTGAAGTGCTTAATCCTTCACTTATCTGTTAATTCAAGGGTGCAAAGAGACATTGTTTCACCCAAACATTACACCTTTGCCACAATTCTTGATCCACTTTAGAAACAATTACTGGCCATTGTAATTCCTTTTTCAGATGGGGATGTTTCAAACTGCAAAAGGTGGGTTGGGGAGCAAACAATTTCAACAACAAATTGTTTTTATATTGAAGATGAAAAATAGACTTTGAATGACTATTCTAGATGTTTTCTGTCAAAAGTTACAGATTAAAGTTTATAATCTGTACTTTGACATTTCCAGGATCCAAATACAGCAGGGACTAGTTACAGGAGGAACATGCCACCTTTAATTTCACATATGTCCCAATTTTAATTATCAGGCATCTTCCTTTGTGAGCAACATGGTGTACGTAGAGATGACATTCATATTTAAAACCAGTTTTTCCTACCTGTCCAAAAAGGTTATTTGGAGAGGTTTTAGTCTGCTGCAGTCAGGCTATACATGGTAGGCCTGAACCCATGTTTAACAGGCCATTCCTGTGGATGTCTCTACAGGTGCTGCAGTTTACGGCACTTTTAACTTAACTAGGTGCATTTTCTACACCAAATACTAGGGACTCATGGGTAAGTTAAATATGTCAATTACAGTAGGCAAATGTAACTGTGTTTAAAGGATCACAGCATATATAATGGAGCATAAACAGCAGTGGGCCAATCTTCAGAGTTCAATAAACAACAAAAATAGGGTCCAGAAAAAGGAGCAACATTTGGGGTCAGGCATATAAAGCAGATTTCATACAATGCCTATAAGATTGAAGAGAGGATTGTTGCAAGGAGAGCAACTAAAATGCATGTAATTTCACTTAAATAAACAATGAGGTCTAGACTGTCCGACTGGTTGGTGTCATATGGTATTATTTTCAAAATAATGATAGCAGTAAATTTCTAAAGACACTGAAGTGAAGTTTCAATTACCATCCAACTCTGAAACAAGGCCCTTCCAGGAACCTGAAACAAATACAATGCCCCTAGTGCAAAGTTCTCATACAATGGGAGAACTTCAGGGGTTCTTCCTCTAGAGAGAGCTATACTACAAGGCTGCTGCCACTGTCAATCCCACCATTTCCCCTACACATGGCTTCACTTATAAACTTCATAAAGGTAAATGTGAATATTTGGGAAATTGAGAGATATTGTGGGCGCCTTCAAGCAAGGTGCATTTGGATGACACATATTTTGTTCACCCAAGAGTTCATTTTCAGAAGCATTTTGTGGATATTACCAAGGAGAGAGACCCTTGATTTGACATTCAATGTGGAAAATTCATTTACACTGCTGCTCAGTCAGTAAGGAACACTTGATAGATTACCAAGAAAAGGTATATATGCGAAAGCTGTACCTTTCCATTACATATGGAACATGATAGAAGGCCCCATAGATGGAAAGTAAGAACATCAATTTCACATCTTGGCCAATCATCATCTATTAAATTGGATATTTCCCTGCTTTTTGTTCTTCTTCTCCCTACTGTTGATTCCATTGTTAGTACAGTACTTGACAGTAATCAATTAAGCTATTGGGAGGGACATGTGCACTAACATAATGTTAAGACAAACAGCCTTAGTTTTCTCAAGTCTCAGATACAATTTGGGAGCAGAAATATTGCTACAGTGAAGCCCATCTCAGAGTAAAGGCGGACCATAAAGTCCACTGCTGGCCCCAGTAAATCCCCCTGTTGTTAATATTAATATGACAACGGACATACTTAGGTGGTGGCCAAAAAATATCATTCCCTCTGTATGGCGATATTTCGCAGTCCTGTAAGGCAATAACCTAAAGTAAATATCCAAATTTATATACCGAGACCTAGTCAGCCAGTCAGAATGCTTCCTTAGCAGCCTACAACTACCATTATGACCTATTCAGGATACATTCTTGCTCCCTGTTCCTTCAGTGTTCCCTCTTAGATATCCTTTTGGTGGGCCACATATCCTTGTTGTGATATTCTGGTTATCCTAAGATTCCAGCTGATCATTGCTTGATTTAACAATGGCTCCTGAACAACATCTCTGCCGGTCTGCCACCATCCTTGGTAAAAGGAACTTTTTGGTCTTTTTTCACAGGTACTGGCTACATTTGTATAGCTGTGCGGGAAAGCAAGTCCAACTGCAGGGGGAAATAGAAATCTATGAGTAAAATATTTATGCCAATCGGAGCACCGAATCCGCCCTATTGGCCACCACCGAACATCTCCGGACGATTTTAGACTCCGGTCAAAGTGCTGCGCTGATTCTTTTAGATCTCAGCGCAGCCTTTGACACGGTATCTCATGACATTCTTCTGAAACGTCTGAAGAGGGCCGGTGTGTCTGGCCTTGCCCTAGCTTGGTTCCACTCCTTTCTTAAGGACAGATCCTTTAGGGTTTCAGCCCCTCCATTTCTCTCAAAATCCCATCCGATAGCACAAGGAGTCCCCCAGGGCTCAGCGTTGAGACCCTGCCTCTTCAACCTATATGTCCAGCCGCTTGCGACTGTGGCCAAAGAGTGGGGGCTCACGCTGGTATCGTACGCTGACGACACTCAGTTGGTCGTCACCCTCACTGAAAGCCCGTCCGTCACGGCATCCAGGTTCAGAGATGGCATGGCAGCTGTGGCACAATGGATGACGGATAACTACCTCCAACTTAACGCCGGTAAAACTGAGGTGCTCCTCCTTGGCAGAAACACCAGCCTATGGAACGAGCACTGGTGGCCGTCATCCCTTGGTGCCACCCCATTCCCTAAAAACTGTGTAAAAAACTTGGGTGTCTGGATGGATGCTAACCTTAGCTTCCAGACACACACCAAAAAGGTGGCTGCAACCTGTATAGGTCTCCTGAGAAACCTCAGGCCTATTCTCGGATTCTTTGACTCTAAGGTTCGCCAGCTGATTGTCCAGGCAACCATCTTGTCACGCCTGGACTATGCGAACATCCTTCTACTAGGAGCAAACAAAGCAGAAACGGCTAGGTTCCAACGAATCCAGAACGCGGCGGCGAGAACGCTGGTCGGTCTCCCACGCAGATGCTCAGCCAGAGCCACCATCCGCAAACTCCACTGGTTGCCTGTGGAACACAGAATTAAATTCAAAGCGCTCATCACGATCTTTAAAATCGTCAAACTGGGAAACCCCCCGCTGCTGCGTAACCTGGCCTGCCCCTATGTCCCTGGCCGTAAATTACGCTCCTCTAGCCAACTTCTTTTGGAAGTTCCCAAAATTAAGCTCTGTCGTACTGGAGGCCGATCCTTTAGGGTTCTCGGTCCCAAAATATGGAACGATCTTCCTCTCAGCATACGCTCCATAGAATGTCTCTCTGTCTTTCGCAAGACAATCAAGACCTTCCTTTTCCCCCCTCCCTAGTGCATCTCTAATTCCCCTCCCCCCCGTCCTGTAAGGTGTGTGTCTGTCTTTCAGCGCCGGGACGCCCCATTGCTGGGGTAGCTGTTGCGCTTCACCAAACCCAGAATAGAATAGAATAGGAGAAAGAAGCGAAGAGTTTAACTTTTCCTTGTTAAGTGTAATACAACCAGCTAGATGGTGAAACAATCTCCCAACATTCTTCCTATTTCATCAGTGGCCTGAACACCAGTCCCAGAATGCACCAGAACAAGCAAACCTGGCCAACGGCGGCTTCTTCGCTATGGTGGTGGAGAATTGCCCCACTGCTCTATGAGCAGTTGTAAGAGGAAAATAAAATGATAATAATGCAGCGTTATTATCTTTTTATTTTTTCTACTGCAGTGGCTCAGTTGGAATGGAGCTGGGCTCCATGACGCCATAGCACTGCATGGGGAGGAGGGGTGAGTGTACTATGTAGGTGCGCATGACGCTTTGGCCAAAGCATCATGAGCACTTTGGATGTTCTCCACCCAGACTGCATTACATCCTGGGAGGAGAACATGCCCAGGCCAGCCCCCAGCCCCTGTCTGAGTGCCAAACCACTGCGCTCAGACTAATATTAGTGCTGCATTGCAACATTGTGTTTGTCTGTGGGGAGCCTGGGAGCCCGGTGCTTCCTGTTCCAGACTTGAAGATGAAGATGACACAGTATATGCAGCGGCCGGCGCGATTCCAGGTAATGGTGTTTTTAAAGGAAATATATTTTTCGTTCCCCCCGCCTCACCACTTCCATCCAGTAGCAGCGGCTACGGGACATAGGCTTGGCTCTGATCACAAGTGGACACTAAAATTCTGATCTCTGCGCAAACCTGTTTGTACAAAGTTTGGTTTGCCAAATCAGATAATTATCAGGTGCAAAAAAATATGTACCCCCCCGCAATTTAATACAGATCTGTTTCTAAAAGTCGAACCTGCCGAGTCTATTTGGGGAAAATAGCCTGGTATTTTCTGGCCCTATTGCAATTCGATGCAGCAACTCCTGATTTCCCAATGTTATGCCTCATTTCAGAGTTTGAAAATGTAATATGAGATGTTTATCAGATTTGGCACATACCCACATATGACGCCTGTTTTTACTAGGTCCATTGAATACCTCATGTTCTCAAATCCACTTGTTATTAGGACATAGATGCACAATTACTAGACACTTAAGCTATAGTATCTGAATTGCATCAATTTATGGAGAGCATATTTCTTCACTGATATTCTATAAGATTGTCAGAAAACATAGCAATGACTTAGGATGATAAATGCATCCCAAAAAAAGTGAAAAAATAAAACAAAACAGTTTGGAATTCTATTTAACATACAATCCAAATAAGAAGAGTAGAACTTAAAAATTACCTTATTTCTTGTTACTGTTAAATTTTTTGTGCTCATTAATGAAAAGTGTGTAGCTTCTGCTCACAACTCTGTGAAGTAATTCAACAACACGAAGAATTCCACTGAACAGCAAATTAGCAGTTGGCTATTTTTGCACATATCACCCTTTAAGAAACTGCTTTCAATGTGCTTTACGCTGCTATTTCTTTTACTGTGCTGCTGTTTCTGCAAAATATATAATAGAATCAGACTTTTCTTCCACAGCTGACAAAATAAATTGGACAGAATGCAACTCAGTGCACAGCAAAGTTTGTCAGACTGGTAGGGGTCGGGTTCGTTGCTGACACAATCAAGAACATCTTGCATTCTACATAATTATTGGTTCTCTCTGAGGTGCTACAAACAGATGTGTTTTTGTTGTATCATCTGTGAAAGAAAGTCGATTCTGATTCAAAGATCATCTCAGCCTAGTGAGTGGAAAAGTGGTAAATAAAGTGGTTAGGCCATGGAAATAGCATTTACATCCTCCAGTGGTTGATTTAACACCTTGTCCGGGCAGAAAGGAACTATGGAGTATATTTACAAGAACTGGAACACAACTGTTTTGCCGCAGCGGTGAGCCAAAAAAACTTACAGCTGTGGTAGGACAGATTCCAATGCAATGTTTGTGTTGTATTTACCATACGGCGCACCCTGGCATTAGGAAGAAGGCTGAATCATAAATCTAATATTGTTGTGTGAGAGGAGTCATTACTAAATTTGATGCTAATGCTGCAAAAGTGAAGATCAACCAATCAGTCTAGAAAATAGACACTAAGGGCCCCATTAGGATGGCGGGAGGATTGCACTTCCGGGCTGGTGGTAGTCACCTCTGGCCCGGCGGGGGCAATCCGCCCGCCATCCCTGTAAAAAAGACCCCCTGCCATATTACAATGGCTGGGGGGTCCCCACCACGGAAAGGCATGTGGAGTCTGCTTGGGGGGCCCGTTGTGGGCCCCCATGGACTGCGGGGGGGGGGTGAGGGGTGCACATGGGGGGTACCTATGTTACCCCCCTGCCTTTCAAAGAACAACGTGGCAGGCACCGCGCTGTGCCTGTCACGCTGTCCTTTGAAAGGCACAACATGCATTTTCAGCATTGGCTGCAATGTTAAAAATACGGGATGCGCCCGCCAGTGTGGCAGGCTCACAATAATGGGGTGTGCAAATTTAAACCACGCTACATGAAAAACACATTGCAAACTTACCTGAAAGCAGCATTGGAGCAGCCAGCAGTGAGCACAGTCCAGGACAACTACTCCATCAACCCCAGTACCAGTCAGGATTACCAGTCAGAGTCCCAGGGAAAGAGGAAGTGCAAGTTTAGTGAGGAGAATGAGATCTTGATCACAGATGTGACGGAGCACCAGCACCAGATCTTCATTGGGGAGGAAAAAGGCCAAATGGCAGAACATTGTGGAGAAGGTTAACTGTGTTGCTGAAGTCAAGAGGACAGTGAGTGAGGGTAAAAAGTGCTGGCATGATGGCAAGCACAGGACACTGGCAACCAATCTCAGGGAAGAATTGCAGACCAGAGGTTGTAGTCCAGCACCCAAGGAGCGGCTTGATTCCTAGGAGGAGCAGGTGTCAGTGATCATTTCCGGGAAGTCATGGTAGGAGTTGCTGGACAGGACAGAGCTGGCTATAACGAACTACAACTGCATCAGGGTAAGTTGCGACAAGTTGCAATGTGGGTAACAAGGTCTTGTTGTGCAAAGGGTAGTATGCTGGCTCATCTATGGTTAAACATAACATGTATGTGCTGTATCTACAAGATGTGGCAGATTCCTATCCTTCCTCCCAGTGCCAGCACACAAACAGCAGCTGATGACCAAAGCAAGCACCCTTGCCCCTTGGTGAAAGGGCACTTGCATTGGTGCTAGCATACAGGTTTTAGCTGCCATGGTAGGGACCACTTGAATGCCTCTCATCTACTATCAAGTTTATTTTATTTGTTTGATTAATTAAAATCTTACAAAAATGCTTAAAATATCACCAAGTAAAAAAGAAATTAAAACACTGTATACACGATTTTTCTCATATCGCATAGTTACTAAAGTTCCAGATTTAGTATATTTTTCGATACATTGACTTGATAGTTCAAGAATTAATCTTCAAGTTTTTTGCCCACAACACATACAAATCTTAGAAATGCAGAGTTCATAAATATATCTTTAGAGTTTAGGCATTCCATCAATGCTTGTCTACATGTCCTTACTCCACAAGCATTGAATAGTCTCTTAAGAGTGATTTTCTTTTCAATTTCTAATTCAGGACAAAGACATAATAAAGGTACAATACTCTCTTGTCCACATTTACATAACCTACATATAATGTTCTCCTCATTGCTCTTCCAAGTAGGTAAATGACATAAACCCGGCAATAAACCAAAACGTGCTCTAATAAAGATTTGTTTATTGTGCTGCGACCATGATGTTTCAAGATATTCTTGGACTTTTTTTTCATACATCCATTTATAATTGGCCATGCGTGTCTTCTTTTTACAAATATATCTTTGTCTTTTATCAGCGACAGTTGATTAGTGAGTTTGTTAATTGTTTTTTTAAAACCTTCCTGGGTAATTGTATTCTCCCAAATTGGTGTTACACCAAATTCTTCCTTTGCTTTATTTAGATAGGACCAGGCTTGCAGTTTCCAATTATCTTTGACTTCTTGCCATAATATCTGGGACATTTGGTTTTCATGATCGTTTTTTATTCGGTTCCACACTTTAAGGGCTTGATCCTTTCTTGCATACAGCTGGTTATTTATCCCAAATTCCAACCTCACCTGCGCTTGCGAGGCATTGTTGGGTAGGCAAAATAAGATTTTATAGGTTTTAGCAACTGCGTTATTAATTATCTCGGCATCTTTCCCGTTTAATACCTCACAGCCATTTGTCAGGGTAGGTAGTAATTTCGCCAATATGATCTTTAGTAAAGGACAATAGGACAATGCAATTATTGTTTTTTGTATAATCCTAAATGCCGCAACCAAACTATTAGATTTCCTGGAAATATCTTTTTTCTGCAGAAGAAAATTTCCACTGTCATTAAATATAACTCCAAGATACCAGTAGGAATCAAACTGTTCTAATCGAGTTTGTTCCAACGTCCATTTGCATTTATTTTTAAAACTTGTATTTTTTGTAACTACCATTACTTTGGTCTTTGTTTGGTTTATTACCATCTCATTTTCTTTTGCGTACATTGATATACGATCGATTAATCTTTGCAACCCCACTTTAGTTTGACTTAAAAGAACAACATCATCTGCGTACAACAGATTAGATATTTGCTTTCCAGATAGCCTCGGCGGATGTGCCTTAACTTTGTTCAGTGCGATAGTGAGATCTGCTAGAAATAGATTAGAAAGCAGTGGAGCAAGGACGCACCCTTGCTTTAATCCTCCAGTCAGATGTATTTCGTTGGTTAGTATTCGGCCATCACCAATTCTCATCCTGACCCAATTGTCAGAGTACAATAATTGTATCATTTTTAGTAGTGAGTCTGGAATTCCTTGATCCTTAAGTTTCATCCACAGTAGGTGCCTGTTCACACAGTCGAATGCCGATTTAAAATCAACAAAACAAAAGTACAGGGACTGCTTAGCTAAAAGCGCCTTATCCATTAAAACCGATAGGATTAGTATATTTGTGGAGGTTCCTAGACCTTTGAGAAACCCAGTTTGATTCGGGGGTAATACCCGCTTCTCCTTAACCTAGTCTGTTAAACTTGATAGTAATAGCCCCGCAAACAATTTTGCGTCAGTATCTTGGAGGGTAATCAAACGATAGGTCTCCGGTAATTGCCAGTTTCCTTTCTTAAACATTGGAGATATTAATGATCCTCTCCACGATTTCGGTATCTGCCTGGTTTGTACGACTTCATTAAAAACCTTTGCTAAATATGCAGCCCATAAGTCTGGATCTTCTTTGTAAAGAGCAAACGGGATGCCATTTGGTCCTGGTGCTCCATCTTTTGGTTTCTTTATTAATTTGGTCACTTGACTTTCTGTAATAAAGATTTCCACATCACATTCTAGGTCTGTTTTAACCATCATTGTCTGCTTGTCTTTCTGACAATTTAGTTTAGATACAGGGTTTAGGGTTTTTTATAAGGAATACAAACCATTCATCTACAGTTAAGGCAGATGCTACCACAGATTTATTGGGCCTGCTTAATCCATTAATAATTTTCCAAAACTCCCTTGACTTTGCTTGGTTACAAGCATGAAAAATGTTTGTCCACAATTGTTGCCGGATTTTATTTTTTTCATTTCAAATTAGTTTCATCAAATTTTTATTGACACTTTTTAATTTTATTTGTATTTCTTTATTATTTGGGACACTAGGGGTCGATTAGGATGGCGGACGGATTGCCCCCGCCGGGCTGGCGGTAGCCACCGCCGGCCCGGTGGAGGCAATCCGTCTGTCATCCTGACAGAAATGACCCCCCGCCACATTAGGTTGGCTGGGGGGTCCACAGCGGGTGGGAAGACCGTCCGCCGCTTTTCCGCCGCGGTTGCCTTGTGACGGTGGCGGAACAGGGCTAATATGGTGGCGGTGTCTATCAGACACCGCCAGCCATATTAGGATGTGCTTCGGGGAATGCCTTTCCGTGACGGCAATGCCACCACGGAAAGGCATACAGTCTTTGATTTGCGGGTCCGTTGTGGGCCCCCATGGTGAAGGGGGTTGGGGGGTGCACATGGGGGTTACCTATGGTACCCCCCTGCATTTCAAAGTACTACATGGCAGTCTGTCATGTTGTGCTTTGTAACGCACAACATGCATTTTTGGCATTGCATTGCGGCAGACAGTGCTTTCAGCACTGCTCGCCGCAATGTTAAAAATGCGGTATGCACCCGCCACTGTGGCGCGTGCATACTGATTCGAGGCACGGCAACTCTGCCCTTATGGCAGACGGTCCATGCCCACGACAGGATGGCGGACGGACAAAGTCCGTCCGCCATCCTAATGACCCCCCATGTTAGCTGTTTCCTAAGTCTATTACGGGTCTGCCTAACTTTTTTGATAGTATGTGGGAGGTTGATGATAGTATGTCTTTTTTCCATTTGAGTCATTTGTTTTTTCTGATCACAAGAAGAGGCATCATACGGTTTAACTATTTTCTGTGTGAAATGTTCCCACTGTTTAATTGCTGACCGTCTGATGTTTTCTTTGAAACATTCTTTAATTAATTCTTGTGCCTTTTTTTATATCATCCTTATTATTTGTCTTCCATATAAGCTTCCTATAATTGATAGTACAAGTGTGACCTTGCGTTGTCAAATTATTTTGATGTTTCGAACATGACAATTGTATTTGTAATATTTGTTGGCTATGATCGCTATCTAACACTTTCCTTAGTCCGTAGGAAACAATTTTATCGAAAATATTTATAGTTACCATTGTATAGTCTTTTCTTGATTTAGACTTTTGTGTCTGAAATGACCAAGCTGGGGGTATATCTGATGCAAGTCTACCGTTTACTATTCTTAGTCCCAATGCTTCCACGTCCATCAGGAGTTTTCTTCCAATTAGATTATGTTTAGCTTTTATTATGGGATCTAGTATTTGTTCTGGAATTGCCTATTGATGATTTTGGGACTGTATAAAATCATCCCGTATAAAATGTATTAACAGGTTTATATTAAAATCACCTGTAACGATAAAATCTACAGTCGGTTCATCTGATATTTGGTCCAATAAAAATCCAGTAAGAGCAGCGCTCTTATCCTTCCTTGAGGAGTGCTTAGGTGAAATATATATATTAACTAATATTAACAGTTTCGAGTTTTTTTCCTCACTTGTTACATATTTCAACTTTACTGCTAGGATGTTAGAATTATTCGTGACCAACTGCTCATGATCTACTTTCAGGTCAATCAGAAGAATATTGCCAAACCTCCACACGGTCGGCTAAATTTACTAAATCTGACTGGGTGTTGGGGTGAATACAAGTGATGTACACTAGAGGGCCATGGATCATATATACAATGAAATGGAGCAGCGCGTCAATGCAAACAAATCAGCTGCACTGAGCTACGTCATTTCAAAAATGCAGGGCTGCACCATATTTTCAGGAATACATACCACCCCATGCTCAACCTTATGCCAGTGCAAAAAAGAGTAGCCGTGCACCAATGCAGAAACCCTTGCACCATGTTGAAAGGGTGCTTCCATTGCAGGGATTTTTATATGTACAGGAAGGGACATCTTCTTGCACATAAACAATCAACCCTGCAATGCAGTCACCATTGCACCCTGGTGCAAGGGTGCCTGCATTGGCATACAGCAGTTCTTTTTGCACTAGCTAGAGATCTTAAGTAAGGTAATGCAGACTATAGAGACTCCTTTCCTTTTTCCTGTCACTAATATAGTGGTAGTTAGTTAGTTACTTAGTATTACTTGATAATTTAGCAACCCTCATGATTTGTCATCCTCTCACATGCTGAGTGACTCCTTAGTAAAACCTTTTGTAATTTGTATAGTGAGTGAATATAGCAAGAAATCAACCAATTAGGTGTATGCAATATGCATGAGCCCATCTATGCATTTAATAAGACTAAATGCAGACTTGTGAATTGGTGCATCAAAGGGGGTTGAGATGATAGTGAATGAGATCGGAACTTAGAAGCAATTATAATTTGTTTGCAATTCATTCCAAAGTCTTTGGAATAGGTGGGCTAGGTAGGTTTAGGATTCAGGAATCAGAATGAAATATGGAATAATAAATATACCACAATACTAGACTACTACTAGTTGATCTGATTAGCTAGGTCAATGTTTTTGCAATTGTCGTTTCCTGTCAAAAAATCTTTTTGGAGCTATTTTTAATATTTATTTAACACTAATCAATGTTTGTCTCTTTAATTATGTCTTACATGAACAGCATTCAGGGGAAGAAGAAGACGGGGTCTGCCGAGGCGGGTGCAGGAGTCGAAGGTGCCTCCCAGCAGGAACGCTGCTCTGCAGATGGCTTTGCTTGCCCCGTAAGTCCTTCTGTTGTTAATATTAATATATATTTCCCTAACTTTACCTGCACCTTTTTTAGAACTATTTTTTCCGTTTCCTAAATTAATTTTTTACCAAATCCTCTTTGATCTATCTGTCTCTAAATTTGTGTTATCCCTGCATTACCTACCAACTTAGTTATTCATAATTCTAGCATCTGTTTTTCTTTTTACATCAAATCAAACTGCCACTGACTCTGTATTAGTTACTGTATCTGTCTGTAGCTTGATTTCTACTGGTTTTCCGGTGAGCTTTCCCTCTCCCCTTATATATTTTGTGGACTGCCCAGTCGTGGTACTGTAAGACTCAGGAAACCAATTGGTCCTTACTACTACTAGTACTAGTACTACTACTCTGCTGTGCAGATTGCATGCCCAAGTAAGGTATCCTATGCATGTGTGTTGAGATGAGAAGGCTTGCTTTTACTTTCTCATGCTCCATCAGTAAATAAAATGATGGTCATGTTGGACACCCCAAAGAGGTTTATTTTACTTTTTATCGTCTATGCCCAGTACTATTTTTATTAGCAGCAGTTGATGGTGAACAACTGATTACCGTGCACAATGGCTGGAAACAGTATAAGAAGGAGGAGGAGGATGGCACCATTATATTTTCCAACCAAGAGAGATCTCAGGTCTGATTGTCCACCCAGTTGGCCACTATTTTGTTTTCAAGAACTCAGATTTACCAACAGCTCTAGCCATTGAGTCCCATCCTTTGGATTGAGCTCTTTTTGAGAGGCTTTTCAAAAATTTCCACCAACAAATTGCCCAACTGGATATTTTATTATTTTAAATAGGACATATTGTCCAATCTACATTAGTAACGGAATTGTAGTGATATGTGTGGAGTATGTATTGTATTTTCAATCTTGCTAATGACAGAAATAAATAAGGGGAGGCGTATATGGCATTTAAAAAATGTGAAATGTTTTTTCTAGGTACCGACCACCAGTGCCGAGGCCAGCGACAAAGGTGATGCCAGTCAGGAGGGAGCTGATGCAGCAGGGGGTGAGCCAGTAGCAGTGGCCAGCGGTGGTAAGTCATATTCCTTACTTATTGACTATACATTTGCTGCAAGGGTGTACACTGTACTGTTGAGACTAAGTTGTTGTGAACAGTTGAAGAAGACACCCTTTACTTAGCATTAGTGGAAGTTGGCTAACTAATGGCCTCTTCTTTCTTCTACTCAGCAGAAAATGGTTTATGAAGAAGACCTTGATGGGTTGATGGAAAAGGGAATGAAGGATGGAAGGAGGAAAGACAGTTGATATGTAATATATGACTGGCAGAGAAGGATGCTTGGGTAAAGGAAGGGGGCCCAGGATGCATATATGTGGCTGATAGGATGCATGGTTGGTTGAAAGGTGAGTGAAAGGTGAAAGAAAGGATGCTTGCCTGGGTGGGTGACACTGTTTGGGTGAAAGGAATCCTCTGGGGTGTTTGAAGGGTCAAACTTAAAAGCTAGCAGTGATTAAAATGACAAATGTATGTTGATGGTTAAGGGTTTGTTGAGATTGAGAATGATTGCCATGTTTGAATGTATGGATGGTATTCAATCATAGTATTGGTGGAGACTGGATAAAGAGAATGTAGAATAAAATTAACCCATGCCAGAGTAGCAAAGCCAAGGGTGAAGTATAAAAAGAATAATGATAGAAGAGCAATGCAATGATAAATGGAAAAATCGTTGGGAGAAGAATAAGCAAGGACTGTTTTTTAAAAAGTTTTTTGATTCAAGGTTGTATTTCAGAATACTCCCTTGACTCACAATAGTTGGCAAGCGCAACATAGATATTGTGTATATATCCACCCATCATCAATCGCCTCCTTCCGACTCCAAGGCCAACAGCCACTCCTTACCAATTTCATTCTGACTGTGTCAGCCATGGGTGGCATGGTTACAATCAAATATTAGTAGTACTTCACGGCCTGCCGAATGTCATCATACATATTAGTAATCATATCATCTGCCTTGTTGTAGTAGTCAGGGTGAAAGTGAAATTGAACATTTGCGATTGATTTAACAGTGTATGGCCATAATAGGAATATAGATAAATGTGTAGTACAGCCACCCCACCTGCAGTAGGCCTGGGCGGTGAACTTGGCTCCGTTCTTGGAGTTTGCAGAGTTTTCTACACTCCACACTCTGTAGAGCTCGCAGAGTACAGAAAACTTCACATCACGATGTGCAGCGGAGTTTTTTCCCCGCTCGTGATCGCGAACAGTAAGTTTGTGAGCGCAAGCTGCCGCTCCGGTAGAATTTCTATCTGAGCGGCAGAAATACCAGCAAAAACTGCAGTTAGCACTGCACTCCACCACTCATGGAACTTCGTAGAGTTTTTATGTAAATTTCCAGAGTTTTGCGTATCAAAACTCTACTAATTACGCCCAGGCTTAACCGGCAGACAGTAGTAAAGTAACATGAGTCTGCGACACAAGTATGTCTGTCTAGGGTGCAACTGCCTGAGCTGGCATGCGTACAAGGTTAATTTAGCTAAACAAGAGAAAGAAGAAGAATACTTGTCTTCTCCATAGTGCCTAATGCCTGAAACTCTAATCACATCCAAATCTTAGGGGCTGAGGAGGTGAGGATACCACAAATGCTAAGAGTATTGGTTGCAATTGTCTTTTTACTTTCTTCATATAGCTACTCCTTCCCAACCCAACTGGCAGGAGTTAGCAGCCAGGGGTTGACAGCGGAAGCTGGAGGCCATCAGGAACAAATATTGGAAGCTTGGGGTTCTGGCAGTGGAGGAGGAGGAGGCAGAAGCTGCAGCCTCTAAAGCCCTGGGCCCCCGCCAGGCCCCCTCAGTGCCTCCGGTGGTACGGCACCATGGTCTTGTAGCCATCTGCTGCAATTTAAACACTGCTGCCCACCTCTTTTGTTCTTGCAAACAAATGCAGCGCTGTATACTCCTCTGGATGGCGCGCCTAGAGGCCATTACTGAGGAGCAGTCCCAAGCCCTAGAGAGCAAGATCCCGCAAGCCTGACACTCATCCTCAGTCATGACCCTTCCCCCATTTTTAATCTTTTTTTGGTGGGTAGAACATTTTGGGGAGAGGGTGGGAATGTAGGAGTTGGTGGAAACTAGGGTGTTCTTTTTTATGGACATTTATGGACAATTTGGACTTTTTACTGGACATTGGATGGGATTAGGGACCGGGGTGGGTCAGGTGTTGTGGGTTTCTTTCTTTCCTTATAGTTTATTTGTTAGGAGAATACATTATTTCTAGTTTTTTACATATGATGTAAATCTTTTTTGTGGGGGTTACTCTTTTCTTTTACTTCACACTGTTTCCTTTGTTGAATGGCCGCAGCCAGTTTTTTAAATCTGCAGATAGTGTAACACACCAACAGATAGATGCGGTACCCTCGCTTGTCCTACTACTGTTAGTCTCTACCCCTTGTCAATGCAGTCTGCAACTATGGACTTTGAAAGGTGTGGGTGTATTAATTAATTAATTTCCTTTATATTATGCCTCCCCCACACTTCTTCTCTTACCTGTGATTGATGTTTAAGCAAAGTGATGACTGCAGGGTGCTGGTTTGGTTTCCGAAGGTGCCATGGGGGTGGTAGTAGTAGTAGACACTGACAGTACCATTAATAAAAAAAGAAAATGAGACACTCAGTCACCTGGGGGAGACTAGGGAATGAGTCATAGAAGTACAGGACACAAAAAGAAGACTGCCAAACAAGAAACCATGATGATAAGCAATGCTAAAGTCAAATAAAACAGAATGGTGGGCTAGCCTAGTACAAGTTACAATACAACCTGAAGTCGACTCTCAAGCTATGGAGTGGGCAAGCGTAACCCTTAGTCCTGGAACTAGGATGATAAATTGATGCTGGCAATTAATTATGATGGATAATGTTCCTCTGGAAATAAATTGAATATCGAATACTGTGCATGGGTGGGCAATCTTATCCATATAATGCCAATGTGGCTTTAGATTATATACTTAGAGCAGAAGAAGATCCTCACCTGCCTTGAGTTACTGTCGCTTTCACCACATCCGCCCCAGCAAGTGTGTGATCAATCATTGCTGTACATTTTATTTAGTCAATCTTCAATATAAATCACACAGCCCGGGGGAAGAGGGTTAGGGTTTGATGAATGGTTTGGAAGGAGTTTTGGGAAAGGTTTGACAAAGACAAACACTGCACAAGGCCAACACACATTAATCTTGACAGCCGACCATCATAAATCTGTTAAGGGAGAAAAAGCAAATGCATAATGATGATGACTTGATGAGTAGTACTAGACTAGTATAGAGCAGTATATTAATTATACAGTTGCCTGTCAGCCCCAAGAGACACCCAAGTTACATACATGTTATGCTCTGTTGTATGGGGCTTCCTTTGAAAGATAGCAAATAAAATTAAAATATATCTGTTGGAGTCAAATATAAACAAACATAAAGAACACACACAGTCATAATGATTGAAGAGAAAAAAATGAATCAAATGAATTGATACTATATTATTGCCAAATTGGGAGTTGCATCTCCGCATTTCTCTAGGTCCTGCCTTGGACTGTCCGTCCGTCAATCTTGGGTGCCTGACGGATGCGGTTCGGTTAGGCAAGTGTGAGTTGTTTTCCCCAGTATGGTGCAGGATAAATGGCCTGCAGATGGAAAAATAAAAAGGATATTGAAAAATCAAGGAAAAATTGAAACTGCATAATTAAGGAGGAGTGCAACAAGAAGACTTTCAGAGGTGGCATGGCCAAATCATGTCTGTTTACGGCAGATACCACCAACAACAGGAGCAGGCTCCCCTTCCCAACCTCCACTTAGCTTTGAATTTGAACCAAACAGCACTGAGCACACACACACACACACAGCAACATACCATTTTCCAAATGAAATAAAAAAAAAATCAATGCACTGCTGTCAGTCACACCACACTCGCCACCACCACCACTACACAGGCATGTAGGTCTAGTGTTATTGAATACCTTTAGGCCACTTCATGCCCTCTGTTATTCCATAAACCATCTCAGATCCTCCTGACTCATCCTGACTCAAAATGCAATGGATCAGCCTGCATTCGTATACTTTTGTTATTGAACAACAAGAAGGGAAAGATTGAATTGAGTCCCTTTTTTGTGTGTAGAATAGTAGACATCATGCACAGCAAACAACAATCACTCAGTGTGCAATGCATGCCATCATTTACCTGTTCTTCCGGGGCAGTGTCTCTAGGTTCAGAAAGAATAGATATATAGTCAGGGCCCAGGTTTGGAAGCAAGCACACATTTGACATTTGTATTCTCCATCCAATGCCTAGCTTGAGGGAAATGGCTGTAGGGGGAATCAGGAGTGGACATACTTCTTCACTGACTGCACACAGTTGCAACTCCAATCCGGCAATAAAAGAGTAAGATGGTGGGGATGGATTTGTTGTGAACCAGAAATACAGTGACACACACAAATAATTAAGTAAATAATGTTCCTCAGCTATATCTTTTTTTTATTTTTTACAGGTCATCAGTGAAAGAAAGAAAGTCCTTGGAAAATGAAAGAGCCTAGTTGTTGTCAGGGAAGTAGAGGTCCTCCTGAGTCACCAGCATCATCTTCCTGCCGTATTAGTTCAGGTATAGTGTAATCCGATGGTATAAAGTGCTGATTCATTTTTATCATGGTTACCCTCTCCACTTTTTGGGGTGAGAGACTGGTCCTCTCACTGTCAGAATGGCACCCGCAACACTGAAAATACGCTAATGAGAGACACTTGCTATGGGGCAAGCCAGTTTGTTTATCCCCACCCTGCTGTGCACTGACCATGTGTCCCTTTTCCCATACCAAAAAGGCAATGGATTTTGATCAAAGTAGACCTCTGTTGGGTCATACAGATAGGCCTGGACCATCCACTCAATGGTCATGGGGCCTCCACTTTGCTCGGCCTCTTTTCCCTTGCCTCAGAACTGGACTTAAGCCCTGCCTGCAGAAATGATTCCTGTGCCAATTTTGGGGCTGATGCTCCTGTTCTTGTTGTTGTTGTTCTTGGTGTTGTTGGTTTTGTCTGCTGTGAGCTAACTGCGCTTCCCTCAGGCTCTGAAGTTGAATCCGAAGGCTGCCCTGCAGTACGTGTTGTGCCCCGGAGGAGCGGGCATCAAATTCCCAGCAGTTCTTTTTCTAGTTAACTGACTTGCACAGCTGTCCATGTTTTGTAGCTGGCAACATTGCTGTCTGAAAAAGGATTGAAAGTGTGCAGTAAAGGTTTGTACCATGGATCAAGAATTGTGGTACAAATGTAATGGTTGGATGACACTATGCCTCTTTGCACCCTCGTATTTTCAGATAAGCAAATGGTTAAGCTCTCCATCAACTCACATACTTCTTTTTCTTCCTCCACACCTCCGTACATTGCAGACACATTCTTTAGCTGTTCCTGTAGCATGTGCAACACTGGGATAGCTTGGCCTATGGTACAGTCCTCTTTGCTGGCTTCACGTTTCAAGACCTCAAAAGGAAGCAGCGTCTCCGTCGGGCATTTAACTGGGCCTCATTGGTCCGTCTCAGTGATCATGCCTTTCACAGTAGCATCCCCTTGTGCATGACATATTCATTGATTGCTTGGTACTGCTCAAACAGACGTTCAAGCATGTAATAGGTTGAGTTCCAATGAGTTGGCACCTCCTGGATGAGTGCTTTAACTGGCATTCTATTATCACATTGAATGAAACTCAGTTGTTTCCAGGCTTTAAAAGAATGGCTGCAGGTGGTCAGTAGGTTGCTGAATCGGTCTACTTGTCTCAGAAAGTCTTGAACAATGATGTTAATGCAGTGCGCCAAACACAGAACCCTAAAATAGCCATCATCGGATGTGGCCTTTACTATATCACTGCCATTGTCTGTGGCAACAAAACCAATATTAAGCCCTCTTGGTCACAGCCATTCAAACACCTTGTTGTCAAAGTCTTGCAGCAGCATCAGATTTCTCCATGCTGAACATGGCTACTGTTGATGTTTCCGAGCGGCATTAAAAATCCAAGCAGTGTCAACACCTGCAGATATCTTTTCTCTAACCCCCACAATAGATTTCCAGTGTGCAATGATGCACATGTAATCAGTGGCTTGCAACAGGTCAACATGTCTGTTGTCAGGTGGATAGTGTGAACAGCACTCTGCTGCTAAGCTTGTCCAACAATTCCAGCACATCATGAATTAGTGCTGGAACAACAACTCTGGTGAAATAAGACAGCTGGGAACCTTCCGTTTTGGACAGATGGCTGCCACAAATTCAAGAAAACCCAACCCTTCCACAAAAGAAAAAAGAAGGAGGTCCAGCGCTAACATTTTGTACATACGTGCCGTTTGGTGGTTACGTTCATACTGCCCCTCCGACTTAAACATGTGGGCAATGGTAGCCTGGATTTTTTTCTTTTCTGGTCCCACTGATGCAGGTGACTTCTTGACACCAGATATTAGGCTCAATGCACGTTTTTCCATTGCAGTACTTTCTTGCCTTGAACCCCTTGGTGTCTCAGCCTGACTCTTGTGCCATTGCGATGTTGCTGATGATGACGTGGCAGTACCACTGCACTGCTGGGGACAGGGCTGCTTTGAGTACCAGAGAAAATGTCTCCCTCTTGTACACCTTCCAACGTGATTGGATTTTCTTCATCCCCTCCAACAGCAACATTTGCAATTTTTTGGCTGCTAAGGTGCGCCTCCCACTGAATCAAGTGTTGTTTTCTTAGATGGGTTGTTTGGCCTCCGGTACCATAGTTTGCACCAAGCTTACCCCGACTAATACCTACTCTACAAATGGAGCATATAGCAATGTTCACCACCTTCCTACTAACCAAAAAGAATTCCCAAACTGAGGAGGTCAACTTTCTGATGCTGCTGGTGCCACTTGCAATGTCAGATGAACTGGTAGGTGGGCGTTACGTTTGACTCTCTGCCATACCTACTTCTACTGAGATGGTTGTGGTGGATGTAGGTCGCTACCAGGACTTTATAAATATTGTAACTAGAGGTGGCGTTGGTGGTATCTGTGTTGGTGGTATCGGTGCCACATCCCTCACAGCAATTTGGAATGGGGTAATGTTGGTCTCCACTGGGGTGGGGCTAATGTCCATGATGACCGGCTCGTCATCTACCTCCTCTTCTACATCTACCTCCATAACTCTAAGGCTTTCTGGAACCTTCCTTTTCCCTAGCCTTGTCTCATGGCGTAGCTCGCTCCAAGACTGAGGTGGGATCCAAGGGGCATCTAGATCATCAGACAGGGGGCTGACAAAAGAAGTTGATGGACTAACCCTCCTTTTCCTTGCGCTGCATCTGGAAGGCAATTAATGTTCTGAAAGAGTGGCTTGCTCTTCTTCTTTCTTAGCAGGAAGCTTGATCTCCTGAACTGCCCCTACTTTGGGAGAAACACCTAATATTGGGGGTGGTTGTAAAGGCTCACCTGAGTTTACTGCAGGGACGACATGGATGAACACAAGGCTAGACCCCAACTTCCCTCACCCACCTCCTTTGCCCAACTAAGTCAAAGCCAAAGAGGGAAGGTGGGCATGGAGGGATCAAGGCAAAACCAAAGGGGATGGTGGACGGAGTGTTGAACATTGCAAGCCCTCACCCCCAGTCAACTGATCTTTGTTTAATCCATCATCATTCTTTAGCTCACTCCGCCACCCCAGTTCAGACATGGCCATATGCAAATCAGTCTGTGCCTCATGGGAACAATCCAGCCCGAACTGCCAAGCCATGTCTTCCCTGGACCGGAAACAAGCATCCTGGGACCGGTTTCTGGCTAATCAGCCGTCATCAGCCAGGTTAGCTTGAATCTAGTGGCAAAGTGAGCAAGGGACCTACGTCTGGGCATACCCTGCCAACTTAGGACGAACAAATCAAAACCAAGGAGGGATCAAAACAAGAGAAGGAAGAAGGGGTGAACGTTCGCTGGATATTCTGAGAGAGTCTTCTAGAATCCTAAAGAATAAACCACAAGGTGAGCAATATGTATGAATAAAAACAACTATAATACCCCTCCCTTGTTCCTAAGAGATACCTTGAGTGGAAGATGCCAATTATGTGCGAGGAAACAACTCCCAGGGACGATAGAACACCCCCACTGTCTAGAAGGATTTAAAAGGGTTAATAGATAATAGGACTGCAGAAGTTAGCATGTGAAACATGAAAAGAACGATAGGGTACTGACCTAGGTTAGAATCACCGTAGGAATGGTAGACCCCTTAAGCAAAACTAAACATTTTTCCTGTTACTCCTGTGCGCAGGGAAAAAACAAAAAACGTATTTCCCTAAGCGAGAGACAAAAAAAACAGGGGTCAAAATTATTCAAATTATACTAGCGAAGAACTGGATTTTTTTGCAATACTAATTATATCTTCTTTCTTTGCAGCAACCAGAGAACAAGAGAATCTCCAGAAATGCGCAGAAGAACACGGGACCATCCCAAAAAAACAAAGATACTGTGATGCTTTAAAAACCCCTTATCAAATTCTTATATTTGCAGAACCAGGAAACAAAGGGTTAAGTCTAAACGGAGCTCCTTTGTAACAATGTGACCCAACAGGAAAGAGCATCAAAACAACCAGTACCGGAAGAACACCTGGGCACCCAGGAAGCAGAAGAGCACAACAGGAGCCAACAGCACCACAAGCGACCAAAGACGAAAACCGGAGGTCAACCACAGAGTCAGGTAAGCCAGGAACCGTAGAATGAGGTGGGAGGCCTGACAGGATCCGAACTGGAACACGAAGAGCGTTACCAGAGTAGATCTCGTCCTTAAATATCTCTCAAGTGCCTCACGCGGCCGCTGACATGGACTGTGGGCGGGGCTCTCTGTTCCGTGTTCAAGTGTGGGTGCCCTCATGGGCGGCGCGCACCACAGAGCATGACTGTGGTTGCAGCTGTTGTTGTCCACTTATCTGAGTTTACTGCATTGATTGGGTACTACTTTACGATAACCATAAGTCAATTTCAACATCATTGCTCGTCGGCGTTGTCGTGATTAAACTGGCTGCCTCTGGGACAGACATGGGCTTGGGCCTATGTTGGTGGGGTGGGTCCACTGATGCGGAAGTGCTGCTCCCAGCTTGCTCCCCGGACACCACTGCTTCAGGTGCAATTTTTGGTTTCCCAAAAAAGGTTGTGGGCAACATACCAGTGGTGGTAAGTGGCAGTGACTTCTTCTTCTCACTAGCAACTTTCATGATACTGAAACTGGTACCTTTCTTTGGGGTTATCTTGAAGATGTCAGTTAGCACAGCACACAGTGGCACAAGTTATAGAGATGTCTGTCTGTGGTCACACGTTACATGAGGTCATTTGCAGGGCGCAGGTCTTCTGTCTCGCAGTACAATGGATGATGTTGTCACCTCTTCTTTTGTGTACCTAAAAGCAAAGAAGCAAGAAGAACATCAGTGAAACGTGGCATTGTTGTGGTTCAATTACTATTGCTAACAAATATAATATAATTTAGTGTGTGTGGTCACACTTGTTACTGTTATTACCTCAGTTATTAAAACAAATAACAGTACAGGTGAAACATTTGTGAGGCTTTGACAACAGCAAGGGCTTTCATGGTGTACTTTGTACACTACACTCAGGAAGGATAGCAAAGAACAACAACAAATAAACAAATGTAACGGTTTGGCACTGTGCATCACGTGGGATGCAGCACTCAGGAAGCTGCAGCTGACAAATGACAATGGAAGCAATAAGCCAAGGGGAACAAAGGGAACAAAGGGAAGACACACATGCAGGCCTGTATAGCAAAAGCACACTAACTGCCTCCACAGAAAATGGCCACAGCCACATGGTCACACAACAACAACAGGCAGGAGGACTGGAAAACTCAAGCAGGCCTATATGTAGTATGGGCTATGTACAGAGACTTTACAAAATGGCCCCTGGACACATGGCGAGGCTCAGCCAAGGCCAACGATGTCCCACTATTACAAAAGACACACAATTGATGGACAGAACGCAGAACAAATCAATACATTCACCTCCAATCAAGAGATATGGGTTAAATCCATCATTCTTTTGCTCACCATGCCACCTAAGTTTAGACATGGCCATATGCATATCAATCTTGACCCTATCCCTCATGGGAACAGTCCAGTCCGAACTGCCAAGCCAGGTCCTCCCTGGACTGGAAACAAGGATCCTAGGCCCGGTTTCGGGGTTTCACCCCACACCAGGATAGCTTTAATCCAGTGGTACAGATGAGCCCCGGACCCACATCTGGGCATACCCGGCACACTTAGGGTGAGAAAGCAAAAGACACACAATTAATGGACAGAATGCTGAACAAATCAAAACATTCACCCCCAGTTAAGAGATCTGGGTTAAATCCATCATTCTTTTGTTCACCATGGCACCCCACTGCTTAGCCCTAACTATATGCAAATCATTCTTCACCCTGTGCCTAATGGGAACAGTCCAGCCCGAACTGCCAAGCCAGGTCCACCCTGGAACAGAAACAAGCATAGGAGGACCAGTTTTGAGGTTTCACCCCTCATCAGCCAGGATAACTTGAATCCAGTGACAAATATGCCAAATAAAATCTATATAGTCTGTTCCTTTAACTGTAGTGCAGTCCATTAGATGAATTTTTCTCAAACTCTACTTGCGCCAGACAGAGTGATATATTAATATCCACATTTCATACATGAGGTGTGTGACTGACGTAGTATCTTATTTTTTATTCATCTGCTTCTTTGGAGACTGGGTAGAAAGTGAAATGCATTTGGTGAAGAACAGGGCCATTGGAATTAAAAATAGATAATTGTCAACTACAACTGCAGACAGTAGCAAACTAGCAGAGGCACTGGCTAGCAATTAGCATGGCTTCAATATTTTAGCACCACACACAACTTGTAATCCATATAGTTCATAATGCTGTGCTTATCAATGAAAAGTAATTTATTTTTCAGCTCAAAGTGTCTTACTCTGTTTATAGTTACTTGAAAAGCCTTTGGAAGAAAATATATAATCAAATCCTGAGATATTATTCTCTGCCTGTTTATACTTTTCTGTCACACAGTCAGTGCTTTTTAGGTCGAGAACCAGCACGCATGCGCGGCCTGCAAGACCTCTTGTATTACCTATCAACGTGTAATTGGTGTGTAACCCCACGTCCTGCTCACCATAGGTTTGCTCCAATGTCAGTGTTCTTTGCTGGTTCCTCATTGGTTGGTGCTACCAACACATCACTTCCATTTTTTGCTCAGGAAATCAGGCCAACTGGAGTTTCATTACACTATAGCTGCTTATATGTTCATGTGGGGACTACTTCTCTTATTTCCTGCTCATCGAGAGAAAAGGAAAGCAGCCTTATCCACGCCTCGCCCGCTCAGAGTTAAGTTGTTATAATTCATCATCTTGCATCTTTCTCTCAGTCGACACCGGCTTACCTACACTCAACTCTTTCAGCTTCCTCACCTCCGCCTGCATAGACACTACACGTGAGGGAGCGCTCTGCGAGCTCATTGCCTCTTGAAGTTGGGGTGGTTGATATCGGTTTTAGCGCCAGAACTTGTTGCAGTTCCGCCTTTGATGAGTGAGGTCACAGGGCTACCCCGGTATGTAAGCACCACCTCAGCCTCACATCAGGTGCTGCCTGGCAGACTTCAAACAGGGTGCAGTGGCTCCCTTTTCCGCCTTTGTCTTGCTCCTGTGCTCCACAGTGGCTGCCTCTGATGTGGTCTCTGTCGCTTGGCTGACTCACTGCCTTATTATGATTTTACAGAAAGGGGCGGTGTTAGAGATGGGGGTCTCCAGTTGGCAATGGTTTGTACCTCTGTCCAAGTAGGGACCCTTCTTCCTACTCAGGGTGAAGGGGATACACTTCTAAAATAGCCTTTGCTCACCCCCTTGGTAGCTTGGCACAAGCAGACAGGCTTATCTCAGAGGCAGTGTGAAAAGCATTTGATCATGCATACAGTAATACAGTGAGAACAGTACAAATGGACACCAGACCAGTTTAGAAAAATTAGTAAAACTTTATCCAAAGCAAACCAGACCAAAAATGACAAAAATCCACAATACAATACTGTAAAAAAAGTTACTTTGAAAGATAACCTTTAAATTGCAGAGATAGCTTAAAATACAGTTCTTCTGAGTCGGTAGCTACGTCCGGGGCTACAGCGAAGCTGAAAACAACAGTTCAAGCTGACCGCATCAGTGCAGGTCCGCTAAAGTGAAGACAGACTCAAAGACAGTACCTTTCTCATTGCGGCCGACACGAGCCGGTCGGGGTAAATGACAAGGTTGTATCGAAAAATGGAAGCAGTGCAGGGTGCAGTGCCCTCTCGACATGGTGCAGCCAGCAGTCAGGCGAATATCATCCAGAAGGCGTTGGTGTGGCCAAGGCTTACTGTGCAGGGTGAGGCAGTGCTTGATTCGGTGCTGGCAGGCTGCGGTACAGGCGATGAAGCTGGTGACATCCACGCAGGGTGAAGCAAGGGGGTGCGGAATGCGGTGCTCTCAGGTCGCAGTGAGAGCAACGGCTTAGTGACTATTGTCAAGACACTGTTGGTGAGACCAAGGATGCAGTGCGAAGTGCGGCAGTGCCTTCTGCCGGTCCTTCAGGACATGGAATCCTGCAAGGGACTTGGTGACTGAGTTGATTGCCCTTTTCTTCTGTGGCGACTGAAACTAGTGATTCCGGAGACAGTACCCAGAAGGATGGTGAGGTCTTTGCTGTTCCTGAGACCTCTTGGAAATGGGGCAAGCTCCACTTCAAGCCCTTGGAGACACTTTACAAGCAGGATACACCCACAGTTCCTCTCCTTGGCAGAAACAACCACTCCAAGCCAACCCCAAACAGCACACAGCAACTCCTCCTCCAGTTTTTTCCAACTCTTCTCCTTGGCAGAGGTTTCTCTTGATTTCCCAAAGTAGTCTGAAGCTCTGGGGTCTGGACCCCAAAATCCTTTGTTCTCTGATGGCAGAGAAGCCCTGTTCGCAGCCAAAACCAGTTGTGGCCTCTCGGGGGCAGCTGTCCGGCAGTAGGTGGAGACAGCATTGTCCAAAGCAGACAAGGACCATTCAGTTGTGAAAGGAACCTCCTCCACTACTAGATCTGAGTCACCCAGGAAAGAAAGGACTCACCTCGACCCCCGCAGTGGCCATCTGAGAGAATGCACATTCCCAGCCCCAGGTACTCCAAAACCAGACAGTCAACACAAACACCTAGCAGAGGCACACAGGATGGCTAAGAAAGAAAATACCCACTTTCTAAAAGTGATGTTTTCAAACACAGAATGTAAAAATCATCCTTACTAAAAGATGCATCTTTACATTCTGATTTCATGCATAGTAAACTTTATTTCCCCATCTTCTTCCCATGGGCACTTATACTTATAAGATGTTATAAGTTAACTCCCCATTCCATCCTTTGGGACAGATAGCCTTGCAATAGTGAAAAAAGCAATTGGCAGTATCTCACTATTAGGACATGCCATACACATCAGGACATGTCCTAACTTTCACTTACACTGCACCCTGCCCACAGGGGTACCTTGGGCCTACCTTAAAGGGTGACTCACATGTAAGAAAAGGAAAGGTTAGGCCCTGGCAAGTGGGTGCACTTGCCAAGTTGACATGGCAGTACTAGACTGCACACAGACACCACAGTGGCTGGCATGAGTTACATTTACAGGCTGCTTATGTGGGTGGCACAATTAGTGCTGCAAGCCCACTAGCAGCATTTGATTTCCAGGCCCTGGCTGATATGCAAATCAGGGAATCACCAATCAATAACAATAATTTATAGAGAGTGCACTTGTACTTTGGCACTGAACAGCAGTGGCAAAGTACCAAAAGCATCTAGACCAGCAAAAACGAAGTCCAACACACAGCAAAATAAAAGGAGGCAAAGGCAAAAATACAGGGTAAACCTAAACAAATGATCCAAGGTCTAACACGTATCCCCTCCATCTGAAAAGTGATGGGAGAACTATCCACCCTCTTGGGAGTTTTCTTCACTAAGGCGGAAAAATCTAGACAGACTATTAGCATTAGCGTGTTCTGTACCAGGGCGGTGTTCCACCCCAAATTCCATCTGCTGTCGAGAAATGGACCACTTCAACAGCTTTGGGTTCTCACACCACATCTACATCAACCATCTGTGGGGCCTGTGGTCGGTCTGAACCCGGAAGAGAGTCACAAATAAGTAGGGCCTCCACTTCTTTAGTGCCCAGACCACAGCAAAAGCCTTACACTCCACCTCTGTTCCCGTGGAAGTAACCTCCTACTAATGAAGGCTACAGATTGGTCTATGCCCTCCTCATTTAGCTGTGAGAGCACAGTCTCCACACCATGCTCTGAAGAATCTGTTTGCACCACAAATTCATGTGAGAAGTTGGGTGCCTTGAGCATGGGCGCAGTGCACATGGCAGATTTCAGGGCATAAAAAGGTTTTTGGTGGGCTTCCGTCCAGTTCACCTTCCTGGGTAGCTACCTGGAAGTCACCTCTGTCAAGGGGGCAACAATGGTGCCATACCCCTTAACAAATCACCTGTAATATCTAGTGAGGCTTAAAAAGGCTCTCACATCTGTCTGGGTATTTTGGGGGTTCCCTAGCTAGCATGGTGTCAATCTGAGACTGTTGGTGCGCCACCTGGCCGCTCCTTACCTGGTGTCCTAAGTATACCACTGAACCCTGCTGGATCTGGCACTTGATTTCCTTGATCAGAATGCCTGCCCTCTGCAGAGCCTTCAACACTTCCCAGAGGTGGTGCAGATGTTCCTCCCAAGTGGCACTGAACACTGCAATATCATCCAGGTAGGCGGCACTGAAATCTTCAGTCCAGCCAACACCTGGTTGATCAACCTCTGAAAGGTAGCAGGGTATAAGGTATAAGGTATACATTTATTTGCATAGTAAATTAAAACCGTTGCAAAATGCCAACATTATCAAAAGAAAAGAACACAATTTATATACATTTACAACCCATTCCTTCATAATTATTAATGATAAAAGCTTCTAAAAAATAATAGAATGAGATTTCTAAAATGAAGCAGCTTTAAAAGCTAAGTGTATAATTTATGTCCAATTGCTGCCACAGCATTCCGGACCAACAACCACGTTTTTTGCCGACATTGACAAGTCCTTCTGACCTTGGCAAACCACCCCTCTTTTCCGTATAACATGCCCTCAGGTACTGTAACAGGGGCATTTTTCATCCCAAAGGGCATCACCTGGAATTGGTAGCACCCCTCTGATGTTGAAAATCCAGACCTCTCTTTGGCCCCTTCGGTTAAGGCAATCTGCCAGTACCCAGACGATAAGTCAAATACTAAGGTACTGGGCAGCTCCCAACCGATCTATAAGCTCATCAGCTGTGGGTATGGGGTGTGCATCAGTCCTGGTGACTGAATTGAGCCCTCTGTAGTCCACACAGACTGTAGTTCTGGCATGCCACTGGGTGCAGCAGGCTTCGGGAGCAAGACTACTGGGCGTGCCAAAGGACTGTTTGAGGGATCAATCACCCCTGGTGCTGACATCTTGGAGACCTCCTCCTTTATGCAAGCCTTGCCCCTGTCAGTCACTCTGTAAATTGTGTGCTTCACAGGAGGACTGTCCCCAGTTTCAACATAATGAACACACCACTGAGTGACACCAGGGGTCAAGGAGAACAGAGCAGCAAACTTTCCCAACAGTTGGCGGCAGTCACTTCGCTGTTTCGGCTTCAGGGTGGGGGAGAGGGTTACACCGTCCACTGACCCACCATGTTCCTTAGCAGACAGGAGGTCAGGAACAGGCTCAGTCTCCTCCTTCATTCTAGCATCTGTCGCTAGGTGCAAGCCCAATTCGGACCTCTCTAAGCGGAGCTTGAGTTGGTTCACTTCAGGACCCACAATGGTTTCCTTGGAGACTGCAAGTCCAACAGGTAGGTGACTTCACTCTTGCACTCCACCACCTGACATGGCCCAGTCCATTTATCTTGGAGTGCACTGGGGCATGACCCACACTTCTTGACCAGGCTGAAAGTCGATTAGAGTGGCATTCTGATCATACCACCATTTCATCTCTTCCTGGCTGGCTTCCAGATTCACTTGAGTGAGTTGCCTGAAGTGCCTAGTCTGGTTCCTGAAGGCCAGCATGTAGCTATATACATCCTCGGGAGGTTTACTGGGAGCTTTATCCCAGCCTTCTTTGACCATACTTAGAGGTCCTCTTACAGGATGGCCATACAGGAGCTCAAAGAGACTAAACCCCCAAGGACTTCTGCGGTACCGCCCTGTAAGCAAACAACAGGCATGGTAATAGGACGTCCCACTACACCTCATGGGTTCACAAATACCCATAACCATGCCCTTCAGGGTCCTGTTGAATCTCTAAACCAGCCCATTACCTTGGGGGCAGTAAGGAGTGGTAAACTTGTAGGTAACACTGCACTCCTGCCACAGGGACTAAATATACTTGGATATGAATTTGGTGCTCCGGTCAGACATCACCTCTCTGGGGAATCCCACACAGGAGAAGATCACCATCAATGCCAGGCCCACCAAGGGGACCGTTACAGTCTGGAGAGGGATGACCTCGGTGTAGCGGGTGGCATGGGCCACCAACACCGGGATGAACATGTTTCCCATGGCTATTTTGGGGATCCAGATGCCCCACAATGTCAGTTCTCACCCTCTCAAAGGGGGTGCTGACTACAAGAAAAGGATAGAGAGGATACTTGCACTTCTTCACATTCTTACCACTTGCCTGGCAAGTCTGGCAAGACCTAAGATGGGTGTCAGAGTTCGTACACTTTTGGGGCCAGTAAAAGTGGGTGACCAGCCTTTCAAAGTTCTTGTCTTCCCCCAAATGCCCAGACAAAGGCACATCATAAGCCAGACCCAGTAGGGAGGCTCGGAAGCGCTGGGGTACCACCTACACATGGGCTGACCCAGGCTCAGCAACCTTAGGCTCACTATACAGGAGACCATACTCCCAGTAAATCCAATGTGATTCAGACTTATCACCTGTCGCCTAGTTTGCAGCCTGCTGCGGAAAAACAACAAGAGAAGGGAATTTCTGCTGCTCCTGGCAGAATTCTTCCCTGGAGGGACCCCTTTGTGCTGCCAATCTGTCAGCTCAAGCAGGTCCCCCAGTTCGGCCACTTGCTCCCCTGAAGGCTCCAGGGCATCCCCTCAAGGACTGCAGGAATGTCAGGGGCTGGTTTCCCGTGCCCCCGGCCTCTTCTCTTTCTGACAGGCACCTGGGCCACTGTTTCAGGCTTCAGCTCCCCTTGAACGCGCTTACAATCTACCATAGACCGAGTGGTCACGCACATACACTCAGGCTGACCCAGCAGCTCCAAATGAGACTTACGTTCCATCTTTTCCCAAGGGGAACTCACCAAAATCATTGCCTAGTAGGCAGTCAACAGGCATGACTGGCCTCAAAGCTACTTTCAAGGTACCTGAGACCCACCGCCTACTCAAAGGGAACCTGTGCCACTTTGCAGAGGTTCTTTGAGTTGTCAGCTGCAACTACTGGGAAGAATGTGTTGGGGACCCCCTGCTCCTCAGACACTAACTGAATACTGACAGCTGTCACACTGTCTCCAGTGTCTACTATAGCTTCCACACTGTGGCCATTGATGGTCAACTACTGCATGTATTTTTTTGTGTTATCAGGCAGGTGAACCCTTGGGACCATCTCTCTGTCTCCTAAAGAGACTAAGGTCATTTCTGTGGTCCCCTATAACTCTTGGGAACCCAACTCATCCACCAAGGTTACCCTAGCCAACTCACAGGGCGGAGCATCTTTGGGTTCAGTAGTGGTTTCTTGAGACACCTAGGGTCCCCTATGAAGTTGCCCACCTGACCACAAGCATAACATGCCCTAGCCTCTATAATATATAGTTATATAGTTATAAGCTCATGCCCTTCTGAGCAGGCTTACCTCCCGGTACCCATGGCTTCTTCTCACTGTGGTGCTAGGAACCCTTTCCTTGGGAATTATTTTGGGACCCTTTTTGGAACTCCTTCTGTTTACCCTTGTCCCTTTCACTCTTTTGCTGGGGACCCTGCCCACCTTTGGCGGAGTCTCCCACATAACCTTTGTGGACCCTGGTACAGCAGTCCGCCTCCCCATCAAGCTTCCTGGGTGAGTCAGCTAACTATCAATCAAATGCTGGTATAGCTCTGGAAAACTACTACCAGACAAGTTTTCCCATGCAACCAAATCATAGAGCCCCTGCAAGTCATGTACCTGGCTACCCTTCACCCAACCATCCAGTGCTCTGCAAAAATAGGACACATACTCCACCCTAGTGTTTGACTCCAGCTTCTTACAGTTCCTAAACTTCTGCCTGTACAGTTCTGGGGTCAAACCATACCTCCTGATTAAGGCTTCCTTCAGGTGGGCATAAGACATTAGCTCCTCGCTTGCCAAGGCTAACAAAGTATCCCTCCCCTCTATCACAAAGCTTCTCCACAACCCCGCTCCCCAGTCTCTCTCAGGGACTCTGTGGGACCTCACTGCTACCTCATATTTACCACTGCCCAATATCCTCATTCTTTAAACAAACCTTAATTAATTCCTTATGGATGTAGACTTTCCCTTCTCCAGGGACTGGCAACATGCTACCACCATGGGAACTGGACTCTGAGCTCTTGGCCTTAATGTCCAGCTCCTTCAAACCTCTCTCATGCTCTAAGAGCATCCTCTTTTCTTCCATGGCCAGTTTCTGCCTCACTAACTCCAATTTCTTACTCTCCATGTCACTCTCCTTTCCAACCTGAGCTTTGCAAGTTCCAACTCATGCACTCTATTTTTCTCTCTAACATTCAACTCCTCTGGCGACAGACATTTTGAAGATACACTGCTGGCATCACTGGAAGGTACCCTCCCCCCTGGCATATGCAATAGCCCCTCCTGCTGCCCATCCAAATCTTCTGCCTCATCTAGAGGTTCCTCATCCTGCACACTGGCATTTCTGGATTCCAATTAGGCCCTCAGCGCCTTTCGGGATTCCACCTTTCTGTAAGGCCTCTCACAGCGATTTTACAATTCTTGCAGATGGCTTTTAGTTGAGACATATTGTAGGTTTCCACCCCGTATTCTTCAAATTCAATGTCAATAGATGAAATAGATGCTGGCTTGGTCATGATGAGAAAATTGGCTGTTCTCAAGTTGCAAAAAATCTAAAAAGAAAAGTTCACCAATATTATGTGGTTGCGTTATAGTCTGCACTATACTAGTAGTGTACACCAATCAATGTATGTAAGGCACAAAAGCAAGTCGAGATCCTCACCGCTGTCCACCAATTTTAGAAATGAGGGTCACTAGTTGGCAATGGTTTTCACTTTTGTCCCAGTAGGGACCCCTCTTCCTCATCAGGGTAAGGGGGATACACTTCTAAAATAACCTCTGCTCACTCCCTTGGTAGCTTGGCACAAGCAGACAGGCTTATCTCAGAGGCAGTGTGAAAAGCATTTGTGCATGCATACAGTAATACAGTGAGAACACTACGAATAAATACCACACCAGTTTAGAAAAAACATTAAAACTTTATCTACAGCAAAACAGACTAAAAACAACAAAAATACACAATTCAATATTTTAAAAGTAGTTACTTTGCAAGATAATCTTTGAAATTGCAGAGTTAGCTGAAAGATACAGATCTTCTGAGTCGACAGCTCCATCCGGCGCTATGGTGATGCTAAAAATGAGTCTAACAGTTCCAGCCGACCGCGTCAGTGTGAGTCAGCTAAAGTGAAGACACACTCGAAGACAGTACCTTTCTCGTTGCGGCCGACATGTTGATATGAGCCGGTCAGGGCAAACATCACGGTTGCATTGCAAAATGGAAGTGGTGCAGGGTGAAATGAAATTAAATAAAAGCAGCATTTGTAAAGCACATGGTTACAAGAGGGCATCCCAGCACTAGTGGCCATCAAGCTGACACTTCAAGCAGAATTTAAGGAAAAAGATGAGTTTTTAGTTGTTTGCGGAACTTCATGTAGTTCTGTTCCAGGCGAATGTGGAAGGGGAGATGATTCCACAGCTTTGCGGCATTGTATGAAAAGAGACGACCTCCACTTCGTACTCTTCTAATTTTCGGGACTATGATCAGTTGTTTGTTTTCAGATCTTAGGGCTCTGTTAGGATGATATGGCTCAATAATAAGATGCAGTACATGTGCGCCTTTACCTGAGAGTGCTTTATGTGCAATGCACATAGCTTTAAACTGAACTCTCTCATAGATTGAAAGCCAGTGGAGGGTGGTGAGAGCAGGTTTGCCGAAAGACATTTGGGGATATTCATCAGCAGACGGGCTGCACAGTTCTGGACCATCTGAAGTCGCTTGGACGTGGAGGCTGGAGCTCTGACGTAAAGAGCATTGGCATAGTCCAACCTTGACAAGAATAGAGCTTGGACCAGCAGCCTTCTAGCAATAAATGGTAGCAAGGGCAGGACCTTTCTAATCAGTCTCAGCATACCATAGCGACTGGCTGCTACCTTTCTTGCCTGTTCTTTTAAATCAAGGTTGTGGTTCAGCCATACTCCCAGGCTCTTGATCTGTTCCTTTGGGGTAGGGGCTGAGCACAGACAGCTGGGCCAAAATGAGACTATGTTCATGGGGGCCGCATTCCCGAGGTGCAATAGTTCAGTCTTTGCCCCATTAAGTTTCAAGAATGATTCATCCATCCATCTGGATATATTTTTCAGACATGAAGTAAGCTGGGTCGAGAGGTATCCTGCTTATTTATGGAGACCACCAGCTGGGTGTCATCAGCATAGGTAACAATTTGTACCCCAAAGGGAAATACTATTTTGGCCAGAGGGTGTATATAGATATTAAATAATGTGGGGCGCAGGGAAGATCCCTGAGGAACCCCACAAAGTAGCGGTAGTTGCTTTGACGTAAATTCATTATCAAGGACTGAAAAATATCTATCTTTAAGAAAGGGTTGTAGACATTTTAGTGCAGTTCCTGTTACTCCTGTATCTATAAGTCTTTGAATGAGTAGTTGGTCGTTAACAGTGTCAAAGGCTGCGCTGAGATCTAAGAGAATAATGGTAGCACAGCCTGCCGCATCCAAGATTTTTCTGGCTTCTTCTACGGCTAACAGGGCAGTCTCCGTGCCCTGCTGTGGTATAAATCCTGTCTGGGTTAGGTGAAGATGGTTGTTACTTTCTAAAAATGCAGAGAGGGTGAAATTCACATTTGCGGTGCTCTATCGATGCGGTGCAGGCAGCGTCTCGATGCCGATCATCCAGATGACGTTGGTGAGGCCAAGGATTACAGTGCAGGGTGAGGCGGTCCTTGATGCGGTGCTGGCAGGCTGCTGTGCAGGCAACAGAGCCTGTCAATATACAGGTCGGGCAGCGACTGTGTCGGTGATGTTCAGGCAGGGTGAAGTGAGGTGGTGCAGAATGGGGTGCCCTCAGGCTGTGGTGTGAGCAATGGCTCAGTGACGATCGTAAAGACGGCATCGGTGGGAACTAGGATGCTGTGAGAAGTGCGGCAGTGCCTTCTGCAGGGCCTTCAGAACACAGAATCCTGTGATGGACTCAATGACAGAGTAGGTTGCCCGTTTCATCTGCAGTGACCACAAACAGAGGTTCCAGAGATGGTGCCCAGAAGGATGATGATGTCTTTGGTGTTCCTAAGTCCTCTTGAGCAGAGGGCAAGCTCCACTTCAAGCCCGGGGAGACACTTTGCAAGCAGGATACACACACAGTTCCTTTCCTTGGCAGAAACAACCACTGCAGGTCCCAGACAGCACACAGCAAAGGGGCAGTACTCCTCCTCCAGTTTCTTCCAGCTCTTCTCCTTGGAAGAGGGTCCTCTTGATTTCCAGATGTAGTTTAAAGTTCTAGGATCAGGGCCCCAATATTTATACAGCAACATCCTTTGTTCTCTGGTGGCAGAGAAGCCCTGTGCCCAGCCAAAACCAGTTTGATCCTCTCGGGGGCAGCTGTCCGGCAGTGGGTGGAGACAGCATTGTCCAAAGCAGACCAAGCCCATTCAGGTGTGAAAGGAATCTCCTCCCTCTACTCTAAATGCAGCCCTGGTCTATTCAACCCAGCCCTGACTCACCCTGGGAAGACAATACACACCTCACCCCTCAAAGTGACTGTCTGAATAGAATGCACATCCCCAGTCCTAGCTACTCCAAAACCAGACAGTTAATACACAAACCTAGCAAAGACACACAGGATTGCTAAGCAAGAAAATACCCACTTTCTAACAGTGGTATTTTCAAACACAGAATGTAAAATTTGTGCTTACTGAAAGATGCATCTTTAAATTCTGAGTTCAGGCATACTAAACTTTATTTTCCCATCTTGTTCCCATGGACACTTATACTTATAAGATGTTATAAGTGAACTCCCCATTCTATCCTATGGGACAGATAGCCTTGCAATAGTAAAAAATTCAATTGGCAGTATTTCACTATCAGGACATGCAACACACATCAGGGCATGTCCTCCCTTTCACATACACTGCACCCTGCCCACAAGGGAACCTTGGGCCTACCTTAGGGGTGACTCACATGTAAGAAAAGGAAAGGGTCTGGCAAGTGGGTGCACTTGCCAAGTTGACATGGCAGTACTAGACTGCACACAGACAATGCAATGCAGGTCTGAGTTACATTTACAGGCTGTTTATGCGAGTGGCACAATCGGTGCTGAAAGCCCACTAGCAGCATTTGATTTCCAGGCCCTGGTTGATATGCCAATCAGGGAATCACCAATCCATTACAATAATTTATAGAGAGAGCACTTGCACTTTGGCACTGAACAGCAGTGGCAAAGTACCAAAAGCATCTAGACCAGCAAAAACGAAGTCCAATCCACAAGCAAAATAACAGGAGGCAAAGGCAAAAATACAGGGGAAACTTACGCCAATGATGCCAGGTCTAACAGGTGGCTTTGAAAATGTTTTCATACATTGTTTGCCCTGACCCAGGAATTTTATCCTCTTCAGGGGGTCCTTGTTTTCTTACACTTTGAAAAGGAGCGCAGCATAAAGACAAAATACCTCCATGCGCTCTCAGAGCAGGCCTGTCTTGCAGGCCTTTAATTTCCCAGACATTATTGGCATGTATCCATTTCAACAAGCTGAGGTACTGTGCTCCAATGCATCCTCTCCGTTACAGCATGCCTAGAAGGCCTGTGTGGAAAGAACTGGCACAGATTCCACACTGCAAGTGAACACAGTCAAATTGAATGTCATGCCATTTTTAAGAACATGTTTAAAATGTTTTGAAAGCATGAAATGAGTGATACATCGTGAGTATTGTCTTGGGACGTCCGAAAAATGTCTTTGGAGGGTCACTAAACTTACACCTGGCAGTGGCAGGATTTCAATCAGTGCACCCACTTCTGGCAGGCGATTTGCACTGAAACTTGCAATAACCAATGTTCGACTAATGCAAAACATCATTTAACTCCATGAAAATTTCATCTTACTGATAGGTCAAGCCACATGTCATTTTGCCCTCACCAGCAAGTCCAAATGCTGGTGCACACCTGCCTCTTGACCCAGATACCAGTCCATAGCATAGCATGTAGTCTGTCCTTGTGGTTGTCCCAGACACACAAGCTTCGGCTGCATTACAATGCCCACTCCCCCTCTCGCATTTGGACAGAGCCTGGTCACAGTAACGTGATTTCAAACCACCACTGCAGTGCAAACATGTCAGTGTGCAGATGCCCATTTGTGTAAACAGTGTCTGAAGTGATGGACACAGAAGCCCCCTTAATGCTTCAGTTAATGGGTTGCAAGGGTCTTTAGCCCCTAACTCTCCCCAGCAGCGCCCACAACCGCTTCCAGTCTTCCACCCCAGCTCTGCACCGGTCAGGGTTCGAGCCTGCTGCCCGTCCCTGCGCCGCAGTCCCCTGCCTGCAGTCCGCCCCGGCGTGCTGCATTGTTGCCCGTAATTCTTCTTTTACTTTTTTACTCTTATTCACTGCATCCTATATTTAACCCTTGGTGTGCCTGTACTGTCGTCCGCTTATTTTAATTTTATTTCATTTACTTTTGCTGTGTTCACCCCTGATTGTTATGCTCCCTTCTGTGCCAGTTTCCCGCCGCTGCTCCCCCGAAGGCCCGCCCCCGATCCTGCATGCTTCCGCCACCCGTAGACTGCTCCCGCCCCCCTTCCCTTCATATAGCGACTGCTGCTGGGGAGCGCATGTGAAAGTTTGACCCTTGGTTCAAGGCCAGCTCTCTCCCCAGCAGCACTGTTGCCCGTAATTCTTCTTTTACTTTTTTACTCTTATTCACTGCATCTTGTAATTAACCCTTGGTGTGCCTGTACTGTCATCTGCTTATTTTAATTTTAATTAATTTACTTTTGCTGTATTAACTCCTGATTGTTACGCTCCCTTCTGTACCAGTTTCCTACAGCTGCTGCCCCTGCGGCCCGCCCCCGATCCCGCACGCTCCTGCCTCCCGTCTTCTGCTTCCTCCCCCTCCCCTTTATAGGGCGACTGCTGCGCTGACACGCCAAAGGCACGCATAAGGCAAGCTGGTCTGCGCCTGTTCACACCAGGACCACGCCCAGCACTAGACCCCCTTGCACCCGCAACTACCACAAGATCTGTTACAGCTACGACGCAAACACCCTCCACGCACTCAACGCCTGACCGACTGCCACCTGCTACCAGGTCACCCCCAAGCTCTCCCACAGACCCTTCACCTGCCGTAATTCTAGCTACTCCAGCCAGCGCACACCTGCACGTCCTGCCAATTTCAACACTGCAGGCCATGACTACCTCAGCTGTGTACTACTCAACACCCGCTCAGTCCACAAGCACGCCGTCGAACTCTGGGACCTGCTCGACTCCTCCGCCCTGTTGTCGCCTTCCTGACAGAGACCTGGATGAACACCTCCTCGGCGCCTGGCATACCCATAGAAAAACCAAAGGTGGTGATGGACGGAGCGTTGACAATACAAACACTCACCCCCAGTAAACTGATCTGGGTTTAATCCATCATCGTTCTTTGGCTCACTCCGCCACCCCAGTTCAGACTTGGACATATGCAAATCAGTCTGACCCTGTGCCTGAGTGTTTGATTGGTTCAGATGCTCCGTCCATCACCACCCCCTTTTGTACCACTTTGGCATAACCATAGCCTTCCTGGACGGCTACAAGATCACCCGTAGGGACCGAAACAACAACAAATCAGGAGGAGGAATAGCCATTGTCTACAAGAACACCATCAGGGTCTCAACCAACACCAAAGACTCCCTCAGCATGGCCGCTACACTTCCAGATCCACGTCAACCACAACACCACCCTCAGAGGAACACTCGTCTACAGACCCCCAGGACCCAGGCCACAGTTCAGCGAATCCATCACCAACCTCATCAGCACGCATGCACTTGCCTCCACAGACTACATCCTCCATCGACAACCTCGCCAACCTCTAACTCAAACAACTCGTTACGACACCCACCCACTCCACCATTCACACGCTCGACCCCATCTTCTCCGCCAGCGACCCCTTCACCTTCAGCCACACCACCGAACTCCACTGGACCGACCACCACTGCATCCACTTCTCCTTCAAGAAACACCCCGCACACAACCAACCGCAATGCATCCCACACCGCAGCTGGAAATAACTCACCAATGACCATCTCACCACCACACTCACCTGAGACCCGCCACCAGAGCCCTCCGAGACTGACGCGGCACCCAACAACTTCAGACAATGGATCGATGACTGCGTCAACACCCTCGCCCCAAGCGGGAAAACCTCCAAAAGGTGCACTGATACAAGAGCCATCTGGTTCAACGCCGACCTCCAAAACCCTAAGCACACCTGCAGAAGACTTGAGAACCATTGGCGCAATGACCAGACACCTGACAACCATTCAGCCCTCAGGAATGCCAGACGCAAACACCACCAACTCATCCGGTCCAGCAAAAGAACTTCCTTCAAAGAACGCATTGAAAACAATGCGCACAACAGCAAACAGCTCTTCAACATCGTGAAAGAACTCACCACCCCCAACTACTGCTCTAATGATATACCGACGTCACAGGAACTTTGCGACTCCCTGGCTACCTTCTTCCACCCCAACATCGCAGACATCCACTACAGCTTCGACATCCGGACTCCAACGACTAACACCATCACCCCCGACTCTACACCCACCAAGCACATCGACCCTCTACTCTCCCGGCACAATGTCAACAACAAAGACACCATCAAAATCATGAACACCATCCACTCTGGCTCACCCTCCGACGCCTGCCCTCAGCACATGTTCAACAAGGCAAGCTCCATCTTCGCACTCCAACTCCGAAAGATCATCAACAGCTCCTTCAAGACCGCCACCTTCCCAGGAAGCTGGAAACACATCGAGATCAGCGCCCTTCTCAAGAAACCCAAGGCGGACCCAAAGGATCTCAAGAACTCCGACCCATCTCCCTGCTCCCGTTCCCGGTGAAAGTCATCAAAAAGACAGCCAACAGACAACTGACCCACGTCCTGGAGCAGAACAACGTCCTGGACTGCTCCCAATCCAGCTTCCGCAGCAATCACAGCACCGAACCCACCCTCATCACCGCCACTGACGACATCAGGACCATACTGGACAATGGCGAAACTGTGGCTCTCATCCTCCTGGACCTCTCGGCCGCCTTTGACACCATCTGCCACCACATCCTGCGCACACGCCTACAAAACGCAGGGATCCAAGACAAAGCTCTAAACTGGATCACCTCCTTCCTCACCGGCAGAATGCAGAGAGTCTGCCTCCCCTTCTTCAGGTTCGAAGCCACCGCGATCCCCCCAAGGATCCTCCCTCAGCCCGACCCTCTTTAACATCTACATGGCACTGCTCACCAACATCGTTCAAGCACACCACCTCAACATCGTCTCATATGCCGATGACACCCAGATGATCCTCTCCCTCACCAAGGACCCAGCCACCACCACATCCAACCTCCATGAGGGAATGAAGGCCGTCACAGAGTGGATGAAGACCATCCGGTTGAAACTGAACTCGGACAAGACGGAGGTCCTCATCCTTGGCTCTACCCCCTCCACATGGGACAACTCCTGGTGGCCAACCACGCTGGGAGCTGCACCGACACCCACCAGCCACGCACACAACCTTGGAGTCATCCTGGACTCAAGGCTCTCAATGACCCAGGAAGTCAACACGGTTTCCTCCTCCTGCTTCAACACCCTCTGCATGCTCCGCAAGATCTTCAGATGGATCCCCACCAAACCCAGAAGAACGGTCACCCAAGTCCTCATCAGCAGCTGTCTGGAATTTGGCAACACCCTCTACGCAGGAACAAAGGCCACATTCCAGAAGAGACTTCAATGCATACAAAACACCTTCGCACGCCTCATCCTCGGACTCCCTCGCCACATCACCGCCCACCTGAGAGATCTGCATTGGCTCCCGGTCAACAAGAGGATCACCTTCAAGCTGCTCAGCCATGCTCACAAAGCACTCCAAACCGCCGGACCAGCATACCTCAATGAACGACTGTCCTTCTACACCCCGGACCGCCAGCTTTGCTCCGCCAACCTCGCCCTTACCACCGTCTCACGCATCTGCCGAATGACCTCTGGTGGAAGATCTTTCTCTCACCTCGCCGCCAAGACATGGAACCCCCTTTCCGTCCACCTGCATCAGACCCAGGACCTACTGACCTTCAGGAGAAGTCTCAAGACCTGGCTGTTCCACCAGTAGCTGCTTCCCCCTCCCCTTAGCGCCTTGAGACCCTCATCGGTGAGTAGCGTGCTGTACAAATGTTTGATTGATTGTTTGATTTCCCTATGTGTACCTCATGCTCTAAGTCCTCTTCACAGAGTTGTTTTAGGGCATTGGCAGAGTAGGCAATTGCCAAGGGTCCCCACTGTCCAGGTCCCCCCTGGAAAGATAGCAGTTCTGTCTCTATCTCAATGCCTATCTATCTCAACCTCTCTCCTTTTCTTTTGCCTACCTCTACTGTTCACCCTGTCTGTCTATGCCCTGTGTCAGTGCACAGATTTTTGGGTACCTGGCAAAACATATTCCGGCTGTTTTTGTGTGACCCCAGGCCAGAACCTTTAACCATCATTCATTATAGGACAGCATGATAAGGGCTTACATTTGTAGAAAATGTACAATAATAAACAAAGTTCAAACTTGCTACTAACAGAGGGTCCCAATATAAGTCTTGCTCGGGGCCCAAAAATCCAGAAGTTGACATTTGCTATTGGGGTGCATTTTCAATTGTTAATTTTTAGGTCGACTGGTAGCACGCATGGGATTTATGCAAGACCTGTTGTATTTACTATCAGCGTGTAATCAGCATGTAATCCCACCTGCTGCTCACCATAGGTTCACTCCTTTGTCAGTGTACTTTGCTGGCTCCTCATTGATTGGTGCTCCCAATACATTTCCGTTCTTTGCTTGGGAGCACCGGCCAACTACAGTTTCATTACACTGTAAGTGCTTATATGTTTGTGTGTGGACTACTTCTTTTATTTCCTGCTCAGCGAGGGAGAAGGAAAGCACACTGGTAGTGTACAATATATGTTGGTATTACCTGCTTGTTATATTATATGTTTTTTTACAGGCATCCATTTACCTTTTTTACTCCTATATCCTTTTACTCATCCATCCATCTACATTCACTTTTCCGTCCATCCACTCACCCTCCCACTGGTCCATCCAGCCATCCATTTACCTTCCCTTTAACTCATCCATCTTTTCACTCACTCACGCACTCATTCATCCTTTCTCTTATCCATCCATTCTTTCACCCATACATCCAACCATTTATCCCTTCACTCATTCATCCATCCTCTTTCAATCATCCATTCTTACAACAATACTTTCACTAATTCACCCATCAATGTTATCCATCCATCCATCTCACCTGTAATCCACCATTTCACTCACACATCTATCCATCCATCCATCCTTTAACTCCCTCATCCTTCCATCCATTCACCCTTTCACTCATCACTCTGTTCATCCTTTCATCCAGCCATCCATCTATCCTCCCTTTCACTCATTCATTCTTTCTCTCAGCCTTCCTTAGATCCACCCTTCACTCACCCATCTATCCATCATCTATTCATCCACCCTTTCGACTAGTCCATCCATCAAGCCTTTCACTAATCCATCCATCGTCCAGTTACTCTTTCATTCATCATCCATCTTTTCAATCATGAATCCATCCATCTTTTCTCTCATACATCCACCCTTTCACACATCCATACGTTCATTCATACGTCCATCCATTCTCCCTATTACTCATCCATCCTTACATCCTTCCTTTCACTCATTCATCCATGCATCTATCCATCTACCCGTTCACTCACCCACCCATCCACCATTTCGCTCATCTATCCACTAAATTTCCCACCCTGCAGACAGAAGAGGGCCAATCAAAACCCCATAAAGCGGGGGGTTGACAATGCCTCTAACTCAGATGGTACTGGTTTAGCTTGCCAACATCTTATGGTCGGCTTTTTAGCCGCCATTCTATTTCTATGAAGCATTTCCTCCCTACTGAAGCTCTTTCTTCTGCTCAACTCAGCAGTCACAGAGTTGTTGCAAGCCTAGTGGAATATTTAATACCTATATATGTATAGAAACTGACTTTGGTAGTGCAACATAGTGTACCCAGTGCTGTATATTCCGATCCGGGAACCTTTAGTGAAGGCATATGGTGGTGCAACATTTAATGCACTGTTATTATTTAACAGCGGTAGCAGAGGTTCCTTGTTTCTACCCCTTTTGACATGTTGTACCACAGCCCCTCCACCTCCCGCAAGTCTTTAGTGTGTAATTTGGTATACAGTGGCCTGCCAAGCAGATACTATTTGATTTGCATGTAAACTCCACTGCATACCACACCACAACACAAAATACCATTCCACATATTTACACTCCATAACACACATTCCAGCTCCACATAATTCCACTTAATACCACATAATTTCTATCCACATGTTTCCACTGCACACCATGTTACATGATTCCACCACACAAATCCACTCCACACCATACAGTTCCATGCCACACAATTCCACAAATAACAATTCCACTCCAACCCATATATTTCCAATACACACCACACACATACACTCCATAACACATGGATAAATAACATTGTAATTTACAAAAAAGATCTAACTTAAGCAAATGCAAGAACTATTGCATTTCCAATGTTTGTTTGTGTTTGGCAACATGTGTGGGTAAAACATAAAATTAGACTTGTGCTTGTGAACCTCCCCATCACAATCACATCAAATAAATTCCAAAGGCCCAAGGGGACCAGCAATTTACTGCACAATTGTTTGCACAGAGCATTATATACAATTTGTCTTTTTTGTTTTTCTCAATATTGCTGCTCCTACTGGTCCAGCCAGACCACCCAACAGGCAGGATAGGCCACCCATTTGCTGTGGCCGAGGCTGGAACATTTCCAGCAGGAATACAAGCAGCTGGGGGATCATGGAAGAGGAGGAGGAGGAAATTAATGCACAACAGCCAGGCCGAATTGCAACTGGTCCTTCTCAGCCTCCAGCCTCCTGGCCATACCATTGCTGGTGCCGCCGCTAGCCAACTGCTGCCACCCTCCACCACAATGGCAACAGACCATTGCTGTGCCGCATAGTGCAGTGGCTAGATGCAGCAGAAGGAGCAGAGCCTGGACCAGCTCTGGACAGGCATCCATAATGCCCTTTTCTAGCCCTGTTTTAGTTTTTGTTGTAGGGGACGGATTTGTTTGTTGTTGGGGCTGGGTGGAGAGGGTGATAAGGGAGTTGGTACTGTGGAGATTTTTCTTGTACATTTTGAGCTTTGGAGCTTGGGTCAGTTTTGTTTGGGAGAGGGGTAGGCATATTGTTGGGTGGAGAGGGCGGGTTGGTTCGTAAGTAAATGAAGGGAATTTATGCCTGAAGTAATTTTGGTTACTTTGCACTGCTGCCTTTAAGTAGGTTTACGCAGCCTGTTTATGTGCTTGTAACATAAGAGAGAGCATAGCACTTAGTTATAGATTCTAGGCTTATGCTTCTCTAACTATTTTGACCATTGACCATTTGACTGGTTCAGTGACTACATATCGAGGGACAGAATATCGACTGTCCAAACTATGGATTCAAAAATATCGAGGGACAGAATATAAAATCCCTGTCTACAAACAGGTAAGTACTAAAATATCGAGCACAAAATATAGTTTACTAAAATATCGAATTTTTTAAATGTATTAAAAATAATATAAAAGTAATTAAATAATAAACACAATTAAATAAAACAGTTAAAATAATGTAAAAAAGCTTAAAATATAAAACTAATAAATGTAATGTAAAAAAACATAATTGTTTAAACATATATTTACTTACTAATATTATAAAATAATTATTAATCGTAATTATACAATATATAAAACATTATTAAAAATATATTTACATATATATATAAATAAACCTATTGTAAATATACAAATAAATAATATATAATAATTTAAATAATTAAAGTAATACTTTTCATGTTAATTAATAATTGACACTACATTACATATAACAAAACCAAAAACATTACATAGCTGGGGGAATAAAATTTGTATTCACACTCCAACAAGTGCAAATTTAGAGAATTTTTTGGATAGTGGGAAGGTAAAAATTACTATTTCCACTCCAGTGAGTGAAACAGTAGGGAAAGCGTTGGATAGCGTAGGGGTAACAATTACTATTCCCACTCCAGTGAGTGCAACAGTAGGGAAAGTGTTGGATAACGGGTGGGTAAACATTACTATTCCCACTCCAGTGAGTGCAACAGTAGGGAACGCGTCGGATAGCGGGGGTAAAAATTACTATTCCCACTCCAGTGAGTGCAACAGTAGGGAAAGCGTTCAATAGTGTAGGGGTACCAATTACCATTCTCACTCAAGTGAGTGCAACAGTAGGGAACGCATTGGATAGTGTAGGGGTAAAAATTACTATTCCCACTCCAGTGAGTGCAACAGTAGGGAAAGCTTTGGATAGCGGGAGGGTAAAAACTACTTTTCCGACTCGAGTGATTGCAACAGTAGGGAAAGCATTGGGTAGCGTAGGGGTAAAAATTACTCTTCCCACTCCAACTAGTGCAACAGTAAGGAAAGGGTTGGATAGCGTAGGGGGTAAAAATTACTATTCCCACTCCAGTGAGTGCAACAGTAGGGAAAGTGTTGGATAGCAGGAGGGTAAAGATTACTATTCCCAAATAATTTTGTAGACTCAGTCCTACAATTTAATTCAAATTAATTTTAAAATACAATTAATTATTTAAATTTAATTTACTTCCCACTATAAACGTCACCTCCAATAATCTAAATTATTGATAAATTAATATAATTAATTAACATTTAATTAATTCGCTAATCACAATTAACAAAAATATAAAAACAATGATGTATAAATTAATTAACACAATTAACAGCATAAAATAACGTTGATTAAATAATATATAACTATTAATAAAAATGTCTTTTCAAATATTTTAATAAACACCATACTCCCCTATAAACACACAACACTCCTCAAAAAACTTAACATATGTAACATATTAATACATTAATTATTAATAATTAATGTTCAATTAATTGCTAAATAACAACAATTTACCCAATTTACATATTTATGATTTAATTAAAAACTTTTAATAATAACTTTCAAATATTTAATAATAAATTAATTAACATGATTGGCAATATTAAGTTATTAGCATAAAATTGTTAATTAATACATTTTTTTTAATTTACATTAAATTACTTCCCACCCTATTCCCCTATAAACCCACAACCCGCTTCGGAACTAATGCAGCGCAAAAAATATTTACTAATATTAATCATAAAATTATTAATTGATAATTAATTAATTTTTAATTTTATTTAAATGACTTTAAATGACTTCCCACCCTATTCCCCTATAAACCCACAACCCGCCACGGAACATATATACGCAAAAATTATTTACCATTATTAATTATTAAACAATGAATTATTAATTAATACATTATTATTATTTTTTTATTTAACTTAAATTACTTCTTAACCTATTCCCCTATAAACCCATTACCCGCTACAGAACTAATATACACAAAAATTATAAGCAATCGCAATGGAGCGCACACCGCTAGCCCCTCCTCCGGATCGCCCCTCGGGAATCTGGTACATGGAGTTCTTGAGTGGTTCACCCATGTGGGTGCAAGTAGGTACTTGTAAAACTGATGATCTCTAGACCCGATACATGTCCGGGGTTTTTGGATATCACCCGAGACATGGCTCGGGTTTCGGGATAACTTCCCTCATCAGTAGAGAAAATAGTTAGGGGTGGAAGAGAAGGCCGCCAAACAACCGTCAATGGCCTCGATGCCCGAACCGGCACGCAGGTGCGTCGTCCAGGAGCCCGTCGGCTCAAAGCTCAAGGGAGACAATTTGTATAAGCAATCGCAATGGAGCGCACACCGCTAGCCCCTCCTCCGGATCGCCCCTCGGGAATCTGGTACATGGAGTTCTTGAGTGGTTCACCCATGTGGGTGCAAGTAGGTACTTGTAAAACTGATGATCTCTAGACCCGATACATGTCCCGGGTTTTTGGATATCGCCCGAGACATGGCTCTGGTTTCGGGATAACTTCCCTCATCAGTAGAGAAAATAGTTAGGGGTGGAAGAGAAGGCCGCCAAACAACCGTCAATGGCCTCGATGCCCGAACCGGCACGCAGGTGCGTCGTCCAGGAGCCCGTCGGCTCAAAGCTCAAGGGAGCCAATTTGTATAAGCAATCGCAATGGAGCGTACACCGCTAGCCCCTCCTCCGGAAAGCCCCTCGGGAATCTAGTACATGGAGTTCTTGAGTGGTTCACCCATGTGGGTGCAAGTAGGTACTTGTAAAACTGATGATCTCTAGACCCGATACATGTCCCGGGTTTTTGGATATCGCCCGAGACATGGCTCGGGTTTCGGGATAACTTCCCTCATCAGTAGAGAAAATAGTTAGGGGTGGAAGAGAAGGCCGCCAAACAACCGTCAATGGCCTCGATGCCCGAACCGGCACGCAGGTGCGTCGTCCAGGAGCCCGTCGGCTCAAAGCTCAAGGGAGCCAATTTGTATAAGCAATCGCAATGGAGCGCACACCGCTAGCCCCTCCTCCGGATCGCCCCTCGGGAATCTGGTACATGGAGTTCTTGAGTGGTTCATCCATTTGGGTGCAAGTAGGTACTTGTTAAACTGATGATCTCTAGACCCGATACATGTCCCGGGTTTTTGAGGGAAGTTATCCCGAAACCCGAGACATGTCTCGGGCGATATCCTAAAACCCGGGACATGTATCGGGTCTAGAGATTCATCAGTCCAACAAGTACCGACTTGCACCCACCTGGGTGATCCACTAAAGAACTACAAGTACCAGAGTCCCGAGGGGCGACCCGGAGGAGGGGCTAGTGGTGTGCGCTCCATTGATGACTAAACACAATACGGCTCCCTTGAGCTTTGGGCCGACGGGCTCTTGGACGACGCACCTGCGTGCCGGTTCTGGCATCGAGGCCTTTGACTGTTGTGTGGCGGCCTTCTCTTCCACCCCTAACGATCTTTCTCTACTGATGAGGGAAGTTATCCCGAAACCCGGGACATGTCTCGGGCGATATCCTAAAACCCGGGACATGTATCGGGTCTAGAGATTCATCAGTCCAACAAGTACCGACTTGCACCCACCTGGGTGATCCACTAAAGAACTACAAGTACCATAGTCCCGAGGGGCGACCCGGAGGAGGGGCTAGCGGTGTACGCTCCATTGATGACTAAACACAATACGGCTCCCTTGAGCTTTGGGCCGACGGGCTCTTGGACGACGCACCTGCGTGCCGGTTCTGGCATCGAGGCCTTTGACTGTTGTGTGGCGGCCTTCTCTTCCACCCCTAACGATCTTTCTCTACTGATGAGGGAAGTTATCCCGAAACCCGAGACATTTCTCGGGCGATATCCTAAAACCCGGGACATGTATCGGGTCTAGAGATTCATCAGTCCAACAAGTACCGACTTGCACCCACCTGGGTGATCCACTAAAGAACTACAAGTACCAGAGTCCCGAGGGGCGACCCGGAGGAGGGGTTAGCGGTGTGCGCTCCATTGATGACTAAACACAATACGGCTCCCTTGAGCTTTGGGCCGACGGGCTCTTGGACGACGCACCTGCGTGCCGGTTCTGGCATCGAGGCCTTTGACTGTTGTGTGGCGGCCTTCTCTTCCACCCCTAACGATCTTTCTCTACTGATGAGGGAAGTTATCCCGAAACCCGAGACATGTCTTGGACGATATCCTAAAACCGGGGACATGTTTCGGGTCTAGAGATTCATCAGTCCAACAAGTACCGACTTGCACCAACCTGGGTGATCCACTAAAGAACTACAAGTACCAGAGTCCCGAGGGGCGACCCGGAGGAGGGGCTAGCGGTGTGCGCTCCATTGATGACTAAACACAATACGGCTCCCTTGAGCTTTGCGCCGACGGGCTCTTGGACGACGCACCTGCGTGCCGGTTCTGGCATCGAGGCCTTTGACTTTTGTGTGGCGGCCTTCTCTTCCACCCCTAACGATCTTTCTCTACTGATGAGGGAAGTTATCCCGAAACCCGAGACATGTCTCGGGCGATATCCTAAAACCCAGGACATGTATCGGGTCTAGAGATTCATCAGTCCAACAAGTACCGACTTTCACCCACCTGGGTGATCCACTAAAGAACTACAAGTACCAGAGTCCCGAGGGGCGACCCGGAGGAGGGGCTAGCGGTGTGCGCTCCATTGATGACTAAACACAATACGGCTCCCTTGAGCTTTGGGCCGACGGACTCTTGGACGACGCACCTGCGTGCCGGTTCTGGCATCGAGGCCTTTGACTGTTGTGTGGCGGCCTTCTCTTCCACCCCTAACGATCTTTCTCTACTGATGAGGGAAGTTATCCCAAAACCCGAGACATGTCTCGGGCGATATCCTTAAACCCGGGACATGTATCGGGTCTAGAGATTCATCAGTCCAACAAGTACCGACTTGCACCCACCTGGGTGATCCACTAAAGAACTACAAGTACCAGAGTCCCGAGGGGCGACCCGGAGGAGGGGCTAGCGGTGTGCGCTCCATTGATGATTAAACACAATACGGTTCCCTTGAGCTTTGGGCCGACGGTCTCTTGGACGACGCACCTGCGTGCCGGTTCTGGCATCGAGGCCTTTGACTGTTGTGTGGCGGCCTTCTCTTCCACCCCTAACGATCTTTCTCTACTGATGAGGGAAGTTATCCCGAAACCCGAGACATGTCTCGGGCGATATCCTAAAACCCGGGACATGTATCGGGTCTAGAGATTCATCAGTCCAACAAGTACCGACTTGCACCAACCTGGGTGATCCACTAAAGAACTACAAGTACCAGAGTCCCGAGGGGCGACCCGGAGGAGGGGCTAGCGGTGTGCGCTCCATTGATGACTAAACACAATACGGCTCCCTTGAGCTTTGCGCCGACGGGCTCTTGGACGACGCACCTGCGTGCCGGTTCTGGCATCGAGGCCTTTGACTTTTGTGTGGCGGCCTTCTCTTCCACCCCTAACGATCTTTCTCTACTGATGAGGGAAGTTATCCCGAAACCCGAGACATGTCTCGGGCGATATCCTAAAACCCAGGACATGTATCGGGTCTAGAGATTCATCAGTCCAACAAGTACCGACTTTCACCCACCTGGGTGATCCACTAAAGAACTACAAGTACCAGAGTCCCGAGGGGCGACCCGGAGGAGGGGCTAGCGGTGTGCGCTCCATTGATGACTAAACACAATACGGCTCCCTTGAGCTTTGGGCCGACGGACTCTTGGACGACGCACCTGCGTGCCGGTTCTGGCATCGAGGCCTTTGACTGTTGTGTGGCGGCCTTCTCTTCCACCCCTAACGATCTTTCTCTACTGATGAGGGAAGTTATCCCGAAACCCGAGACATGTCTCGGGCGATATCCTTAAACCCGGGACATGTATCGGGTCTAGAGATTCATCAGTCCAACAAGTACCGACTTGCACCCACCTGGGTGATCCACTAAAGAACTACAAGTACCAGAGTCCCGAGGGGCGACCCGGAGGAGGGGCTAGCGGTGTGCGCTCCATTGATGATTAAACACAATACGGTTCCCTTGAGCTTTGGGCCGACGGTCTCTTGGACGACGCACCTGCGTGCCGGTTCTGGCATCGAGGCCTTTGACTGTTGTGTGGCGGCCTTCTCTTCCACCCCTAACGATCTTTCTCTACTGATGAGGGAAGTTATCCCGAAACCCGAGACATGTCTCGGGCGATATCCTAAAACCCGGGACATGTATCGGGTCTAGAGATTCATCAGTCCAACAAGTACCGACTTGCACCCACCTGGGTGATACACTAAAGAACTACAAGTACCAGAGTCCCGAGGGGCGACCCGGAGGAGGGGCTAGCGGTGTGCGCTCCATTGATGACTAAACACAATACGGCTCCCTTGAGCTTTGGGCCGACCGGCTCTTGGACGACGCACCTGCGTGCCGGTTCTGGCATTGAGGCCTTTGACTGTTGTGTGGCGGCCTTCTCTTCCACCCCTAACGATCTTTCTCTACTGATGAGGGAAGTTATCTCGAAACCCGAGACATGTCTCGGGCGATATCCTAAAACCCGGGACATGTATCGGGTCTAGAGATTCATCAGTCCAACAAGTACCGACTTGCACCAACCTGGGTGATCCACTAAAGAACTACAAGTACCAGAGTCCCGAGGGGCGACCCGGAGGAGGGGCTAGCGGTGTGCGCTCCATTGATGACTAAACACAATACGGCTCCCTTGAGCTTTGGGCCGACGGGCTCTTGGACGACGCACCTGCGTGCCGGTTCTGGCATTGAGGCCTTTGACTGTTGTGTGGCGGCCTTCTCTTCCACCCCTAACGATCTTTCTCTACTGATGAGGGAAGTTATCCCGAAACCCGAGACATGTCTCGGGCGATATCCTAAAACCCGGGACATGTATCGGGTCTAGAGATTCATCAGTCCAACAAGTACCGACTTGCACCCACCTGGGTGATCCACTAAAGAACTACAAGTACCAGAGTCCCGAGGGGCGACCCGGAGGAGGGGCTAGCGGTGTGCGCTCCATTGATGACTAAACACAATACGGCTCCCTTGAGCTTTGGGCCGACGGGCTCTTGGACGGCGCACCTGCGTGCCGGTTCTGGCATCGAGGCCTTTGACTGTTGTGTGGCGGCCTTCTCTTCCACCCCTAACGATCTTTCTCTACTGATGAGGGAAGTTATCCCGAAACCCGAGACATGTCTCGGGCGATATCCTAAAACCCGGGACATGTATCGGGTCTAGAGATTCATCAGTCCAACAAGTACCGACTTGCACCCACCTGGGTGATCCACTAAAGAACTACAAGTACCAGAGTCCCGAGGGGCGACCCGGAGGAGGGGCTAGCGGTGTGCGCTCCATTGATGACTAAACACAATACGGCTCCCTTGAGCTTTGGGCCAACGGGCTCTTGGACGACGCACCTGCGTGCCGGTTCTGGCATCGAGGCCTTTGACTGTTGTGTGGCGGCCTTCTCTTCCACCCCTAACGATCTTTCTCTACTGATGAGGGAAGTTATCCCGAAACCCGAGACATGTCTCGGGCGATATCCTAAAACCCGGGACATGTATCGGGTCTAGAGATTCATCAGTCCAACAAGTACCGACTTGCACCCACCTGGGTGATCCACTAAAGAACTACAAGTACCAGAGTCCCGAGGGGTTAGCGGTGTGCGCTCCATTGATGACTAAACACAATACGGCTCCCTTGAGCTTTGGGCCGACGGGCTCCTGGACGACGCACCTGCGTGCCGGTTCTGGCATCGAGGCCTTTGACTGTTGTGTGGCGGCCTTCTCTTCCACCCCTAACGATCTTTCTCTACTGATGAGGGAAGTTATCCCGAAACCCGAGACATGTCTCAGGCGATATCCTAAAACCCGGGACATGTATCGGCTCTAGAGATTCATCAGTCCAACAAGTACCGACTTGCACCCACCTGGGTGATCCACTAAAGAACTACAAGTACCAGAGTCCCGAGGGGCGACCCGGAGGAGGGGCTAGCGGTGTGCGCTCCATTGATGACTAAACACAATACGGCTCCCTTGAGCTTTGGGCCGACGGGCTCTTGGACGACGCACCTGCGTGCCGGTTCTGGCATTGAGGCCTTTGACTGTTGTGTGGCGGCCTTCTCTTCCACCCCTAACGATCTTTCTCTACTGATGAGGGAAGTTATCCCGAAACCCGAGACATGTCTCGGGCGATATCCTAAAACCCGGGACATGTATCGGGTCTAGAGATTCATCAGTCCAACAAGTACCGACTTGCACCCACCTGGGTGATCCACTAAAGAACTACAAGTACCAGAGTCCCGAGGGGCGACCCGGAGGAGGGGCTAGCGGTGTGCGCTCCATTGATGACTAAACACAATACGGCTCCCTTGAGCTTTGGGCCGACGGGCTCTTGGACGGCGCACCTGCGTGCCGGTTCTGGCATCGAGGCCTTTGACTGTTGTGTGGCGGCCTTCTCTTCCACCCCTAACGATCTTTCTCTACTGATGAGGGAAGTTATCCCGAAACCCGAGACATGTCTCGGGCGATATCCTAAAACCCGGGACATGTATCGGGTCTAGAGATTCATCAGTCCAACAAGTACCGACTTGCACCCACCTGGGTGATCCACTAAAGAACTACAAGTACCAGAGTCCCGAGGGGCGACCCGGAGGAGGGGCTAGCGGTGTGCGCTCCATTGATGACTAAACACAATACGGCTCCCTTGAGCTTTGGGCCAACGGGCTCTTGGACGACGCACCTGCGTGCCGGTTCTGGCATCGAGGCCTTTGACTGTTGTGTGGCGGCCTTCTCTTCCACCCCTAACGATCTTTCTCTACTGATGAGGGAAGTTATCCCGAAACCCGAGACATGTCTCGGGCGATATCCTAAAACCCGGGACATGTATCGGGTCTAGAGATTCATCAGTCCAACAAGTACCGACTTGCACCCACCTGGGTGATCCACTAAAGAACTACAAGTACCAGAGTCCCGAGGGGTTAGCGGTGTGCGCTCCATTGATGACTAAACACAATACGGCTCCCTTGAGCTTTGGGCCGACGGGCTCCTGGACGACGCACCTGCGTGCCGGTTCTGGCATCGAGGCCTTTGACTGTTGTGTGGCGGCCTTCTCTTCCACCCCTAACGATCTTTCTCTACTGATGAGGGAAGTTATCCCGAAACCCGAGACATGTCTCAGGCGATATCCTAAAACCCGGGACATGTATCGGCTCTAGAGATTCATCAGTCCAACAAGTACCGACTTGCACCCACCTGGGTGATCCACTAAAGAACTACAAGTACCAGAGTCCCGAGGGGCGACCCGGAGGAGGGGCTAGCGGTGTGCGCTCCATTGATGACTAAACACAATACGGCTCCCTTGAGCTTTGGGCCGACGGGCTCTTGGACGACGCACCTGCGTGCCGGTTCTGGCATCGAGGCCTTTGACTGTTGTGTGGCGGCCTTCTCTTCCACCCCTAACGATCTTTCTCTACTGATGAGGGAAGTTATCCCGAAACCCGAGACATGTCTCGGGCGATATCCTAAAACCCGGGACATGTATCGGGTCTAGAGATTCATCAGTCCAACAAGTACCGACTTTCACCCACCTGGGTGATCCACTAAAGAACTACAAGTACCAGAGTCCCGAGGGGCGACCCGGAGGAGGGGCTAGCGGTGTGCGCTCCATTGATGACTAAACACAATACGGCTCCCTTGAGCTTTGGGCCGACGGACTCTTGGACGACGCACCTGCGTGCCGGTTCTGGCATCGAGGCCTTTGACTGTTGTGTGGCGGCCTTCTCTTCCACCCCTAACGATCTTTCTCTACTGATGAGGGAAGTTATCCCGAAACCCGAGACATGTCTCGGGCGATATCCTAAAACCCGGGACATGTATCGGGTCTAGAGATTCATCAGTCCAACAAGTACCGACTTGCACCCACCTGGGTGATCCACTAAAGAACTACAAGTACCAGAGTCCCGAGGGGCGACCCGGAGGAGGGGCTAGCGGTGTGCGCTCCATTGATGATTAAACACAATACGGTTCCCTTGAGCTTTGGGCCGACGGGCTCTTGGACGACGCACCTGCGTGCCGGTTCTGGCATCGAGGCCTTTGATTGTTGTGTGGCGGCCTTCTCTTCCACCCCTAACGATCTTTCTCTACTGATGAGGGAAGTTATCCCGAAACCCGAGACATGTCTTGGGCGATATCCTAAAACCCGGGACATGTATCGGGTCTAGAGATTCATCAGTCCAACAAGTACCGACTTGCACCCACCTGGGTGATCCACTAAAGAACTACAAGTACCAGAGTCCCGAGGGGCGACCCGGAGAAGGGGCTAGCGGTGTGCGCTCCATTGATGACTAAACACAATACGGCTCCCTTGAGCTATGGGCGGACAGGCTCTTGGACGACGCACCTGCGTGCCGGTTCTGGCATCGAGGCCTTTGACTGTTGTGTGGCGGCCTTCTCTTCCACCCCTAACAATCTTTCTCTACTGATGAGGGAAGTTATCCCGAAACCCGAGACATGTCTCGGGCGATATCCTAAAACCCGGGACATGTATCGGGTCTAGAGATTCATCAGTCCAACAAGTACCGACTTGCACCCACCTGGGTGATCCACTAAAGAACTACAAGTACCAGAGTCCCGAGGGGTGACCCGGAGGAGGGGCTAGCGGTGTGCGCTCCATTGATGACTAAACACAATACGGCTCCCTTGAGCTTTGGGCCGATGGGCTCTTGGACGACGCACCTGCGTGCCGGTTCTGGCATCGAGGCCTTTGACTGTTGTGTGGAGGCCTTCTCTTCCACCCCTAACGATCTTTCTCTACTGATGAGGGAAGTTATCCCGAAACCCGAGACATGTCTCGGGCGATATCCTAAAACCCTGGACATGTATCGGGTCTAGAGCTTCATCAGTCCAACAAGTACCGACTTGCACCCAGCTGGGTGATCCACTAAAGAACTACAAGTACCAGAGTCCCGAGGGGCGACCCGGAGGAGGGGCTAGCGGTGTGCGCTCCATTGATGACTAAACACAATACGGCTCCCTTGAGCTTTGGGCCGACGGGCTCTTGGACGACGCACCTGCGTGCCGGTTCTGGCATCGAGGCCTTTGACTGTTGTGTGGCGGCCTTCTCTTCCACCCCTAACGATCTTTCTCTACTGATGAGGGAAGTTATCCCGAAACCCGAGACATGTCTCGGGCGATATCCTAAAACCCGGGACATGTATCGGGTCTAGAGATTCATCAGTCCAACAAGTACCGACTTGCACCAACCTGGGTGATCCACTAAAGAACTAAAAGTACCAGAGTCCCGAGGGGCGACCCGGAGGAGGGGCTAGCGGTGTGCGCTCCATTGATGACTAAACACAATACGGCTCCCTTGAGCTTTGGGCCGACGGGCTCTTGGACGACGCACCTGCGTGCCGGTTCTGGCATCGAGGCCTTTGACTGTTGTGTGGCGGCCTTCTCTTCCACCCCTAACGATCTTTCTCTACTGATGAGGGAAGTTATCCCGAAACCCGAGACATGTCTCGGGCGATATCCTAAAACCCGGGACATGTATCGGGTCTAGAGATTCATCAGTCCAACAAGTACCGACTTGCACCCACCTGGGTGATCCACTAAAGAACTACAAGTACCAGAGTCCCGAGGGGCGACCCGGAGGAGGGTTTAGCGGTGTGCGCTCCATTGATGACTAAACACAATACGGCTCCCTTGAGCTTTGGGCCGACGGGCTCTTGGACGACGCACCTGCGTGCCGGTTCTGGCATCGAGGCCTTTGACTGTTGTGTGGCGGCCTTCTCTTCCACCCCTAACGATCTTTCTCTACTGATGAGGGAAGTTATCCCGAAACCTGAGACATGTCTCGGGAGATATCTTAAAACCCGGGACATGTATCGGGTCTAGAGATTCATCAGTCCAACAAGTACCGACTATCACCCACCTGGGTGATCCACTAAAGAACTACAAGTACCAGAGTCCCGAGGGGCGACCCGGAGGAGGGGCTAGCGGTGTGCGCTCCATTGATGACTAAACACAATACGGCTCCCTTGAGCTTTGGGCCGACGGGCTCTTGGACGACGCACCTGCGTGCCGGTTCTGGCATCGAGGCCTTTGACTGTTGTGTGGCGGCCTTCTCTTCCACCCCTAACGATCTTTCTCTACTGATGAGGGAAGTTATCCCGAAACCCGAGACATGTCTCGGGCGATATCCTAAAACCCGGGACATGTATCGGGTCTAGAGATTCATCAGTCCAACAAGTACCGACTTGCACCCACCTGGGTGATCCACTAAAGAACTACAAGTACCAGAGTCCCGAGGGGCGACCCGGAGGAGGGGCTAGCGTTGTGCGCTCCATTGATGACTACACACAAAAATTAATTACTATGTAATTCCTTATCTTAAAAAAATTGTAACATACATTAAAAAAATATTATATACTTTTAACACATATACTAACATATAATACAATTTAAAAAATTCGATATAACATTCTATATTATGACATTCAATATTATAACAGACTATATGATGACATTCGATATACTGACATTCGATATTACTTTCCTATATGTCGATATTATATCCAACTATATTATGTCCATTCTGTATTCTGTCCTCTCAATATTTCTCATTCAATATTATGTCCTCTCGATATTTTTTATTCTATATTTTGGGAGTTTACCGTAGAACTATCTAGATAAAAAAGCAGTCGCAGTTAATTTATTTCTTACTAAGTTAAATTATATCCATACTAGTTGTCTTACCTGATGATACATGCAGGAATAACAGGGGAGGCATCACAACTTCACAAGTGAGGTCCTACTTCCATTTGCATCCAGGTGAGCTCCAACTGTACGATTGAAGTGAATGATTGATTTATTATCCATCGTGGCAACTAAATGGAAGTAGAAAGACTGAGTGAGTGGGTTATATACAAAGAATTGACACCACCTGAGTACTACGTGATGACACAATGGGAATGCCTGATTGTGCTAAAATTGAAAAAATAGTGCTGGGACCCCAAGGAACCACCCAAAGTAGTGACACAGGGGACCCATGGAGGACGGGTGTATTGTGAAAACACAGACGCGAGCTCCGTACAACTCTGTGTGAAAGTTGTGGTTGGACACTTCCGAGAGGACTTCAAGCAAACCCTTTGGAGCGCCTGTCTGACCAGGATGATGCCAGCTGCAACCCACTCTGCCAGTTTTGAGGAAATTCACTATTTTTATTCCCATGACAACCTCCTGGTGATGAGATCTTCAATGGGCACGGTTTGTCCTCTCTTTCCTATTACTCCTATGGGTCCTTTTTGCTGCAGGACCTGTGGCTATAATTCTGTAGCTATCTTGTGATGCCCGCCCACACAAGTGCAGGTCTCAGGACAAAACATTAAAATGCTTAGCCTTAATTGTCGATCTCTGGTCAAACACTACTCAGATGTGTTTGACCTACTTCAAGATGAGTCTCCGGATGTCCTTTTCCTGACAGAAACCTGGTTGTCAGCCGACACGCTGGCTGAACCGGGTCTGGCGCTTCCCTCAGGGTATAGCATTCGCACCATCAATCGAGAGTCAAGGGGGGGTGGCAGTTGTTTGTAAATCTCATCTCACTTGTTCATTGGTTAAAGAAGATGTGGCGGACTGTGAATGGTACCGTTTTGGGATCACTTTTAACCATAATTTCATCTTGTCTGGGCTAATAGTCTATCGCCCATCCAGGTCCCTCCAAGGAGGGAAGGATTGCGTTGGCAAATTTAGTAGGTACTTTGGTTGTGAGGTATGCCAAATTTTTGGTCATTTGTGATTTAAATCTTCACCTTGACAATCCACACGATCCTGAGGCGGCTAACTTCACCACGGACTTTGCAGCCTGCCAATTGCTTCAACTGATTTCTGGTTCTACTCACTCTGCGGGCCACTTTTTGGACCCTGTTTTCTCTAACCTCCCGGGTCTTTCTGTTTTAAGCTCCACTCCTCTAGACTGGACAGATCATTATTTGATCTCTATGGAGCTCCTAGGGGTGTCATCTCGTAGGCCCCATTGGTATTGCACTCTACGCTGTTCATGGCAATAAATTTAATTTTGACCATCTCTGCACCTGCCTTTCATTAAGCTTGCCCTGCTGGCCAGACGAGCCTGATCTGGCCAGTGATACCTTTACCAACTGGCTTAAACTCCCATTTGATGATATGGTTCCGGCCAAGTAGTCGAAGGTGCGAAGTACCAAGTCTAATCCTTGGTACAATGGAGTGGAGGCTTGACTTTGACATTATCTTGAAAGGCAACTACCAATCAGCTATAAAGAAATATCACAGGGCTGTACAGAAAGCACAGGCTTCATATTTCTCTGAGGAGATTAGAAACAGGCAGAACCCCACCAAGAAGGTCTTTTCCATCATTACCACTCTGAAAAATGCAGGGGGACCCAAGACACCTATAGTCAAGTCTAGTGAGCGCTGCGAGGACCTAGCCACTTTTTTCATAAATAAGGTGGAGAACATCTATAAAACCTTCACTTTGATGGTTTTAGCTAGCGACCTTGAGGATCTATCTCCTTCTGCTCATGCATTAGTCACTTTTCCACCCATTACTGAAGAAGGGTTTACCATACTTTGCAGGAAGATTAAATCTGGCTCCCCTACCGATCCCATGAAGCCGGAACATCTGAGGAGAATACTGTCTGTTTTACTGACACCACTGGGCCAGGTCATTAACCTGTCTCTGGCCAGGGCCATTGTCCCCAGGTCTTGGAAGCAGTCTGTTGTTATGCCGCTCCTAAAGAAGCTCACACTTGACCTTACCAAGTTGGAGAATTTCCGTCTCATCTTCCTGCTGCCTTGGATTTTTAAAATCACAGAGGCACATGTTAATATGATTCTCTCTAACTACCTGGAGGAAAATCACATCTTGGAGTCCTCTCAGTGTGGCTTCCGTCGCAACCTCAGCACTAAATCTGCCCTCTTAGCCGTATCTGAACATCTGAGAGCTGCTCTGGATGAGGGGCGGTCCTCGGCACTGTTCCTATTGGACCTCAGTGCCGCTTTCGATACAGTCTCACATCAGATCCTGATTCAAAGGCTAAAGGAGGCTGGCATCGCGGGCGCCACCCTGACCTGGCTTTCTTCTTTTCTCTCAGACAGGTTAATCAAAGTCTCGGCTCCCCCTTTTCCTTCTGGGATGTATCCCATCAAACAGGGGGTCCCTCAGGGCTCTGCGCTAAGTCCTACATTTTTTTACTTGTATGTTCTGCCTCTGGTGTTCCTAGCCAAAAGGAGAGGGCTGACGATTGTGTCATATGCTGATGACACTCAGCTTATATTCGCCCTCTCCAATGACTGTCAGGACGATGCGGCCAAGTTTCAAAATGGCTTAGCAGATGTAGCAGAGTGGCTGACTGCCAACTGCCTACAGCTAAACGCCAGCAAGACTGAGGTCTTACTGGTTGGGAAGGATCATGAGCTATGGAGCGGGCACCGGTGGCCCTCCTCCCTAGGACCTCCCCTATTCCAAAAAAGGTGGTGAAAAACTTGGGTGTTTGGGTTGACTCAGCATTGAGCTTTCAAACTGAAACTAAGAGGGTGGCGGCGACCTGTCTTGGCATTTTACGTTGCCTTAGACAAATGCTGTTTTTTTCTATCCCTCTATCCGGCAGACCATTGTGCAAGCATCTGTTCTTTCTAGACTGGATTATGCCAGTGTGCCCTACCTTGGGGTCAATAAGACCTAGACCTCAAGACTTCAGAGGGTCCAGAATGTCGCAGCACGAACGCTTCTTGCCATGCCCAGTCGTTGCTCCACCTCTAGCAACATTTGGCGGCTACACTGGCTACCAGTAGAGATTGGCCTGCTTTTGTTTTACACTCCCTGGCTTCATCTGGGCTCTGCTGGTAAACACTTGGTTTCTATACCCAGTGTGAAGAGGGCCCGTGCTGGCAGACGCTCGTTTCACGTTCTGGCTTCCAAGCTCTGGAATGACCTTCTGTCTCATATTCGGAGCATGGATAATTACTTGACCTTCCGAAAGTGATAAAGATCCATTTGTTCTCGCAGTAAGCCTTCCTCTTCTACTCTCCCATCTTCCCTGCCTCCCTGTTTCTCTTTGTGTGGGATTTTTTTGCGATATTGGTGTTACTGTTGCTCAGCACCGGGACTCCCTGTTGCTGGGACAGCTGTGCGTTCTATAAACTATCTTAACATAACATAACATAGAAATTTCTAAGGCCAGCACCATTGTGAGTACCAGAGTACCTGTGTTACCTATCCCAGGGGAGTCGGGTGCATAGATGTCAAGTGATGTCGGAAACCTTCGTCATTTTCAATGCTGTGACTTAAAGAAGTGCTGCTGCCGGAAAGATGAAAAGTGTCAGATGGAATTCAAGCCTGGATCTGAGGTGAAAAGAACCTGAAAGCAGAGGGGACACAGTCAGGGTCACTTCAGGGTGACCAGGGGCTCGGTAGACGAATGCCCACCGACGTCGGGTGCTTCAGGTGAAATGACAGGATGCTAGACTCTGCAGCCACAGGGACCAGGAGATGTCAACAATGACCAAAGTCTAGAGGTGTGCTTTCCCACAAAGGATGTCGAGTGCTGAGGGGTCAGTGTCCGGATTTACCACCAACAAGCCTTGGCAAATGCAACCCATGCGGGCAGTGGAAACCAGTCCTGGAGTAGACCAGCAAGGTCCAGGAGACTCTCCAAGCTATGTGGAGTCTGGGCACATCTAGTGCAATCAGGAAAGCCCAAAAGAAATCAAAGTTACCTTAACAGGGACCCACGGGCCAACAGACCAGGGATCGCAAAGGTACCTCAAGCTGAATCACAAACTACCAGCCCACGTAACACTTGTGGAGTGTAGACAGGAAATCTTTAGTGCAATTACTACTCAGGGTCAGGACTACATGTAGTCCAAAGCACAGTCTCATAGATTGCCAAAAAGTCTATGCTGCTGCAAAAGTACATAGGGCACAGGGGTTCGGGTTGCATGGTCCCCACGAGGGATACTGGTTTCAGAATTGCTGAGAGGGCTGATCGACCTCAGGAATCTGGAACCTACCTCCTGTATTGCAGAAATCTTCAGAGTCCTCAGGTGCTTGGGAGATGCAAACCAGTCAGATGCGTGCCTTGCAGGGGAGTAACTCCTTAACTCCAAGGGAGATTCTTCAGTCATCCAGCATAGTGTAGATTGTCAAAGTACTTGGTTTCTGCATGCAGCATTTAGTCCAGGTAAAATCTAAAGTCCTGTAGTCAGGGTTCCTACTTTATAACCAAGGAAGGGGTGGGACAAACTCTGGGGACCCACCTATGGGAGGGTCAGGACAGAGGGGTGGTTACACCTATGTCCTTTGTCCAGTTTCACGCCAGAGCAGGAGGAAATGGCTCCTGCAACCGGTTTGAACTGGACTATGCACAGGGACACCAAATGTGCCCCCAGTGCAGACTGTCAGCCGCTCTGAGAGTGCACCCACCCATCCCCGATACACTAAATCCCATCTGGGAGGTGGTCACACCTCGCTGTGATAGGAAACTTATTGTCCAGCCTCCCCTGCTTGAGCTCAGCACAGCAGCAGGAGGGCAGACGCATGTTTGTGGGTGGCAGCATCCATTTTGTGATGCCTTGGTCGAGAAAGATGGTACCGGGTAGCCCGATGACCCACTGTAGTAGGTCTACAAGGGAGGAATCATACCTCCCACACCAGTTACTGGTGTGGAGGTATGATTCCAAGATGGTTGACACTAAATACAACATGTTTCGAAGCAGCCGTTTTAAAGTTAGCATTTACCGCGAGGTTATAATGCACTTCTATATATATGGTTGGCTGCATCACACACAACCCTGTAAAAGAGGTTCCAAAGTCTGCAGAGGGGCTCTGCTCATGCAGGAGCACCCTCTCACATAAAACCTAGCACCCTGCCTTCAGGATTGATAAGGCCTGCTATAGGGGTGACTGATAGGTTTATATGTGCAGTGATTTAGAATAATTATAGTGAACCTAAATCTAAGTAAGGGGTGCATGCACCACCTTACACAGGCTGCAGTAGCAGACCTGTGGTGTCAGTTTGAATGGTCTCTCAGGGGTGGCATAATACATGCTGCAGCCCTTGGGAGGCCTCTGGGGTACCTATACCCTGGGTACATGGTGTACCATATACTAAGGACTGATAAGGGTACCTCAGTATCCAATATGGAGTGTACCTAAAGTGCATGCAAAAGTTTAGAGGAGAAAGCAGCTTGGCTGGGGTCCTGGATAGCAGGATCCCAGCCAGTATAAGTCGAAAACAGTGATACATCGGCAAAAAGTGGGGCTAACTATAAAAAGCAGATCCTACTCTCCTACATACATCAATGGATTTTGATCCGCATGAACCTCTTTTCGATCATCTAGATACTCCTGGAACATCCTACAATCCACCTCCTGCAATTTAAACCATCCCCTACAGAAAAAGGGATGAAAGTGGGCATAATTTCTTTGTGCCGTAGATCAAGTAGTGTGTCACATATGTACTCTTTGGACCCGATGATGTCATGTTGCAGCATTATATTGAAGCCAAGAGCAGGACTAAGGTCTCAACCAAGGCATGTGCTTCTGTGTTTTCATTCCCACCTGCAGGGGCAAACCTTTTAGATACCTTCTTTACCTGGTATTGTGGGAGATGCAAAAATGGGATAGCTAGGCCCATCGTACGGTCCTCCTTGCTAACGTCCCGTGTGAAAACCTCAAAAGTGAGTTGTATCTGTGTCAGACATTTGACTAGGCCCCATTTGTCCCCATCAATGATCCTAGCTTTCCCAACTCCCCTCCTCTTTGAATGACATAGTCATTGTTCTGTTTGTACTGCTCAAACAGATGTAGCAGTATTTAAAAGGTGGAGTTCCAACATGTTGGCACCTCCTGTATCAGGGCTTTATCTCGTGCTCTATTATTATGCTAAATAATCCACAGCAGCTTCCAGGCTTTAAAAGAATGGTTGAAATGAGTTCAGATTCTTCCGCAGGTGGTCAGTATGTTGGTGCCTATGTCTTTCTCTTTGAGGAAGTGTTGCACCACCAGGTTGATGCAATGGGCCAAACACAGGATCCAGAAACAGCCTCCATCTGACATGGCCTTGACTATGTTACTGCCATTGTCTGTGGCAACAAATCCAATTCTAAGACGTCTGGGTCACAGCCATTCATACATTTTGCTGTTAAATTGCTCCAAGATGTTTACAGCAGTACGTTCTCCATCACAAACATGGCCATTGTTGCATGCCGCCAAACGCTCTAAAAACTTTCTTCAGGGGATGCACATGACAACTGGTCCACATGTCTGTTGTCAGGTGGATGGTGTGAACGGTGCAGAGTAGGAATATCGACGGAGAAATATCGTGTTACATAAATATCTCCGCAGAAATATCGAGTGGAAGAAATATCGACAACAAAAATATAGTTTGACCAGAATATCGACTGATAGGTAAGTAATATCGATATCAACAATATAGTTGTAATAAATATCGTTAACAAAAATATAGTTTACAAAAATATCGAATTATTAATAATGTTATGTATTTTAGTGTTTTTGAAGAGAATTGATTGTCATTTTATTATATGTTTTGGAATTGTATTAGTTATTAATGTATTTTAAGTTGAATTTTGTGTTATTAGTTCCATAGCGGGTTGTGGGTTTATAGGGGAAGAGGGTGGGAAGTTGTTAGAAATGGGGGTCTCTAGTTGGCAGAGGTAGGTACCACTGTCCAAATAGGGACCCTTGCTTCTAGTCAGGACAAGGAGATAACTCTCTGAGATAACCCCTGCTCGCCCTCTAGGTAGCTTGGCCTGAGCAGTCTAGGCTAATCAGAGGCAATGCGTAAAGTATTTGTACCAACACTCACAGTAACACAGTGAAAACACCACAAACTGATTCCACAACAGTTTAGAAAAATAAAGGTATTTAATCTAAAACTACACAAGACCAAAACGATAAAAATCCAACATACACAGTTCAAAATATGGTTTCAAAAAGAGTTCTTAAGGTTGCGTTAAAATTCTTCAAGTTGCGGTAAAATAAACCACAGATGCGTGAAAAGTTCACAGTTGCGTCACGTTTACTCACAGTACCTTTAGTTGCAACAAAGTTCCAAAAGCAGAAGCTGGTGCGGTGGAAAACAAGCGATGCGTTGCTCCTGAGACCCTGGGGAGGCGATGCGACAGCCCCGCTGCAGCAGCGGGCGTGTTGCGACGAATCCGGTCTGTATGGGGAGGAAGGCCACTTGTATGGATTCCGGTGCGTAGGTTCCGTAGGAAGTCTGTTCTCGCAAAGGCACGATGCGACGATCTCGTAGGTGCTGCGACGATCTCCGGGGCGACGATGCGCGGTCCAACGGTGATCCTTTCTCTCGCAGCTCCTCGATGCGATGATTCTGCGACGACACTCGCAGCGACGTGATGCGGTCCGCAAGCAAGCGGTGCGGCGTTCTCACCCAGCGACGACAGGCTCTGCAACGATACTCGCAGCGATGTTCGATTCTCCCGCACCGGTCTGGTGCGTCCCGCAAACGAAGGATGCGACGTCTCTGGCAGCGGCGTCAGGCGCTGCGACGATCTCGACCTCCGTAGCGGCGGGAAACTTCTCGCACTGTCGGGGATGCGCTCCGCAAGCGAGTGATGCGACACTTTTCAGATTCAAAAGTCACTCAAGCTTAGTTTCAAGCTTCCCAGCACAGGTCCAACCTCCAGAGGCCCCACAACTGGATCAAGCACTCTAGGAGGGACAGAACTCTCTCAGCAGAGTTCAGGGAAGCTGGGGGTGAAGTCCTTTTGTTCCTGGGACTTCAAAACAGGGAGCCAGCTCTTCTCAGGCCCTTGGAGATTCCTTCAAGACATGGGACACAGCACACAGCAAAGTCCTTCCCCTCTCCTTGGCAGCAAAGCAACAGGTCAGTCCAGCAGAGCAAAAGCAGGACAATCTTCCTTCCTCAGTTTCAGCTTTCTCCTTGGCAGAGGTTCCTTCTTGATTTCCAGGATGATCTAATTTTCTGTTGTCAGGGGTCCTGTACTTATACCCCTAAAGTCTTTGTTCTCTTGGTGCATGTGGGCCCTGAGCCCGGTCTGAACCAGTTCTGGGTGGACCCTGAGCACTTTGTTTTGCTGGCTGCATCTTTCCTTTCAGAGTGAGGGGCAGGGTCCTCAGCTGCCCAGCAGGGGGGTGGAGCCAGCATTGTGGAAGGCAGGCACAGCCCTATTCAGCCCAGGTGCTAACTCCTCCCACTACTCCAGTTGCAACTGCAGTCATTTAGCCTAGTGCTGACTCATCCATCCTGCTGGGGAATTCCCCAGCCCCTGTCACTCACAAACCAGACAGTCAATACACAAACAGGCCCAGGCACACAGAAGGGTCAGACAAGAGAACAGCAACTTTCTAAAAGTGCTCTTCTCAAACACAGGATTTAAAAACAACCTTTCCTAAAAGATGTGTTATTAAATTCTGAGTTCAGGGATACTAGATACTTATGTCCTATCTTGTTCCTATGGGAAGAAATGCTGTTAACCACTGTAGCCAGCATCCCCCATGTTAATCTATGGATCAAGATAGCCTTACAATAGTGAAAAACGAAAATGGCTGTAATTCACTACCAGAACATGTTACCTGCACCAGTACATGCTCTACCTTTCACATACACTGCACCCTGCCCAGGGGGGTACCTTGGGCCTTCCATAGGGGTGGCTGATGCGCACGAAAAGGGAAGGGTTAGGCCTGGTCAGTGTGGACACTGACCAGGAGGACATGGCAGTTCTAAACTGCCCATAGGCACTGCAGTGGCAGGCCTGAGACACCATTTTAGAGCTACTCATGTGGGTGGCACAATCAGTGCTGCAGGCCCACTAGTAGCATTTTTCATCACCAGCCCTGGCACACCCAGTGCACTTTACTAGGGACTTCATGGTGATACAAATATGCCAAACATGTATATTCAATCAGAATAACAATTTACACAGGGAGCACTTACACTCTGGCACTGCTCAGCAGTGGCAGAGTGTCCAAAGCATATAAACCAGCAAAAACGAAATCCAGCACAGCATCAAAAATACAGGAGGTAGAGGCAAAAAGATAGGGGGAAACCACGCCAAAGATGCCAGGTCTAACAGAAGTAATTTAATTATATAAAATTAATTGATTATTAATGTGCTAATTTATTAATAATTGTTTAATAATTAGTTGTTAATTAATTTCAATTAGTCAATTATTAATTAATTATGTTAATTGATTAATTATTTTTAGGTGTGTGTTGTTGAGTTTATATGTGTAAATGGTGTGATGGGTGGTGAGTAATTAATTATTTATTGATTAATTATTAAATACTTTTAAAATTAATTACCATTAATTAATTAGTAATTATTAATTGTAAATGTGTAATTAATATAGGTTTGTGTTGTGGTGTTTATGAGTGTATATGGTGGGAAACCTGGTAACTAATTTATTAATTAATTAATAAAAAACATTAATTTTCATTAATTAATTAGTAAATAATAAATGCAATCGTGTAATACATTTTAGGTGTGTGTGGTGGATATTATAGTGTAAATTAATGTATAATTAATTATATGTTATTATCTTTGTTAATAATAATATATTTAAATGTATATATTAATTATGTTTATATTTGAAATTAAATTTACTAAACATTTTGATAGTTTGTTGTTTTTATTGTTTTGGGTTCCAGCGCTTTCCCTACTATTGTATTCTCTGGAGTGGGAATAGTAATGTTTACCCCTACGCTATCCAACGCTTTCCCTACTGTTGCACCCTTTGGAGTGGGAATAGTAATTTTAACCCCTACGCTATCCAAGGCTTTCCCTACTGTTGCACCCTCTGTAGTGGGAATAGTAATTTTTACCCCTACGCTTTCCAGCGCTTTTCCTACTGTTGCACTCACTGGAGTGGCAATAGTAATTTTTACCTCTACGCTATCCAACGCTTTCCCTACTCTTGCACTCTCTGGAGTGGGAATAGTAATTTTCACCCTTACGCTATCCAACGCTTTCCCTACTGTTGCACTCTCTGGAGTGGGAATAGTAATTTTTACCCCTACGCTATCCAACGCTTTCCCTACTGTTGCACCCTTTGGAGTGGGAATAGTAATTTTTACCCCTACGCTATCCAACCCTTTCCCTACTGTTGCACTCTCTGGAGTGGGAATAATAATTTTAACCCCTACGCTATCCAACGCTTTCCCTACTGTGGCACCCTCTGGAGTGGGAATAGTAATTTGTATCCCTATGCTATCCAGCGCTTTCCCTACTGTTGCACTCACTGGAGTGGGAATAGTAATTTTTACCCCTACGCTATCCAACGCTTTCCCTACTGTTGCACCCTTTGGAGTGGGAAATTACTCTCAGTACGAGGGTGTCTAGGGGTGAAGCGCGGTGCGATTTAGCCTGTGTATTTTAACATTTTTCATGCGTGATTAAATTGCCTTTTTAAAACTGACTGTGAATTGTTTGCACTGATCTGATCTTTATTTGCACTATCAGCCTTGTAACTAAAACCCTACCTGCTCCTTGATCCCGCCCCGGTTCGCCGCGTCCATTGTGTGCGTTTGAGCGGAGGGGGAGGAACCTACCACTTCCGGCATCTCCTGCGCTCGGGTTAGCGCTGTAGTTCTTGCTAAACCCACCCCTATTTTAGTTAGATGAGTCAGCGCCCGCGCTTTGGGTGCGCCGAGTGCGCGCCGAAGGCGCGCACAAGCAAGCCCGTCTGCGCCAGTCCTCGACCGGCCGCGGCCAGGGGCCAGGCCCCCTGTATCTGCTCCCAGGGAACGGGTAAGAGCTCTGCGATATTCGAGGGAAGAACTAACTCTACTTCGTCCCACGCTCAAAGCAGACTGCACACAGGGTATGCTGCATGAGTGTATGCCCCCTAGGTGTAGCAGCTGTCACTTTCTCCCCACCACAGATTTGGCGAGGATGAAGGGAGTAGACCAACTCTCTATGTACTTATTGAACTGTCGCTCATTTAAAAAACATTGCCTGAATATTTATGACCTTCTCACTGATTGCCAACCCGACCTGTTATTTCTTACGGAAACCTGGCTTGATGAGACCTCTGCCCCTGACATTCGGGAGGCCCTTCCACCTTCATATGGTCTTATCAGAATTGACAGAGGTATCCAAAAAGGGGGGGGGCATAGCGATTGTTCACAAAATCGATCTTGAGTGCTCCTTAAAGCAAGTATCAATTAGCAACTGTGAGGCGGGCCTTTTCTCCATAAAAGTCTCCCCGGAGTGTACTATTATGGGCTACCTTATTTATCGCCCCCCTGGGGGGTCTTCGCAATTGGTGGACAGTTTCCTTGAAACAGTAACTCAGCCTGCCCTCAGGTATAATAGATTCCTCATAGTAGGTGATCTCAACCTAAATTTTTTGGATTCTGACTGTACTGAGGCACAATCTGTAATCACCTCTCTAAAAGCCCTGATGTTTAGGTTATCGGATGGAAGGCCAACCAACCATCTTCTTGATCCCATCTTTGCGAACTGGGACGATATTAAAGTATCTCCCCCAGTTAAGATTTTATGGTCTGACCATTACCTCGTCCCATTTAGTGTGCAGGGCTTGAGTAGAGCGGACAAACCTAAGCATCTACCTTTTCCCAGACGCAGGAGCTGGAGGAAATTCAACCATGAGATATTTGACGCTGCCCTTAATCAGGAAATCCCTCCGCTGCATCAGACTCTCAGGGGAGCCTGGAAGGAGTTTGAGGATTGGATAGCTAAATCCGTGGATAGGGTTGCCCCATGGACCCAAAAAGCCCCTGCACGTGGATCTAGATAAGCCCCGTGATATAATGAGGAGCTGTGCGCAGCTAAGGCCAAATGTAAGGTGCTTGAACGCCGATGGCGGAGAGATTACGATATCACCCACAAAGAAGCTTACAGGAATAGCCTTAGGGCATACCATCACTTGATCAGAAAGGCGAAAAGGGACCACATCAAAGAGAGGATTGAGAATTCGGACAACTCATCCAAAGAGCTCTTCCTAATATATAAGGAGTTAACGTCCCTCTTGGCGACTATGACCGAAGACCCCCCCTCTGAAGAGACATGCGAAAATATAGCGGATTACTTTGTGTGTAAAGTGGAGAAGATCTATGAATCTTTTCAGCAGAGTACAACAGCGGACACCTCTGCTAAGGTCATTGGTGATGGACCCAGGAAGAGCTGCACTCTAGAGGAATTTAGGGTTCCTCCGGGGGAGGAATTGATAAATACTATCTCGGATATCCAATCCGGATCTCCTATGGATGTCGCTCCTGCCAAGATCCTCAGAAACCATCTACAGCTCCTGAGTGACCATATTGGCAATCTGGCCACCTTGTCATTCCGAGAAAGTCGGTTGCCTGAGGAATGGAAGCTGGCCCAGGTCGTTCCTATCAAAAAGAAGGCCACTTTGAGTATGTCTCAGCTAGATAACCTCCGTCCCATATCCCTCCTGCCTTTTTGTGCGAAGGTAGTTGAGAAATTGGTGAACAACCAACTTGTGAGCTTTGTGGAGGACAATCTTCTTCTTCACTCCTCCCAATCGGGTTTTAGGGTGAAGTATTCTACTGAGACGGCCCTTTTCTTCTCCACCGAACTGCTCCGACGCAAAGTGGATGACGGTCACACTGCGGCACTGATACTATTGGACCTGAGTGCGGCTTTTGACACTGTGTCGAACTCGCGTCTTCTTGTACGCCTGAGTGAGATAGGAATAGCGGGCCAAGCCTATGATTGGTTTAGCTCTTTTCTGGCGGACAGGAAATTTCAAGTTCATTGCCCCCCATACAAATCCAGTCGGAGATCTCTTAGACAAGGGGTTCCGCAGGGCTCTATATTGAGCCCCACGTTGTTCAATCTATATATGGAACCCCTTGCAAGACTGGTGGAGTCATTTGGGGTGGATATTGTCTTGTATGCAGATGATACCCAACTGGTGATAACGTTATCTCATAACCCAGTTGGGGCTGCAGAGAACTTCTCCTCCTGTCTCGTGGCTCTAGCTGGCTGGATGAAGGGTCATTGTCTGCGTCTTAATAGCAATAAGACAGAACTTCTGATTATCGGTCCGTCTCCCTCCGTCTGGACCTCAGCCTGGTGGCCAGCTAACTTGGGTACTATGCCCGCCCCATCCGCCTTGGTGAAAAATCTGGTTGTTATCTTAGATTCAAACCTATCTTACTCCCAACATGTGAGGATGTAGCCGGGAAATGTTACGGTACACTCAAGGTCCTTTGTAAGATCTTAGATCTTCTTCCTTTTAAAGCTAGGAAAACCCTGGTGCACGCCCTAGTCACCCCACACCTTGATTATGGAAACTCACTGCTCTGTGGGCTTAGTAGAAAGGACCTGAGCCAACTCCAATGTGTCCAGAATGCGGCGACTAGCCTAGTTTTAAAACTGCCTAGGAGGTCATCTGGTAAGCAGGCACTTCATATCTTGCACTGGCTTCCAATGCAGGAACGCATTCGGTTTAAAACCCTATGCATTACCCTCCGCATCGCTCATGGACGTGGCCCCACATACCTCCAGAAGATGATGACCATATATCGCCCCAGACGGTCACTGAGATCTATGGGGAGCATGCAGATGACAGTCCCACGCATCCGCCGTGCTCGGATGGGAGGGAGATCCTTCAGGTTCCTTGCCAGCAAATACTGGAATGAACTCCCACTCGAGCTCCGGATGGAGCCTTCGGAAGCACGCTTCAGGTTGAAACTGAAAACGTACTTGTTCCCCACGGTCTAGTTGTTCTGCTGCTTTTTGCTCTTCTCCCCCCGGGTGGCTGGGCTTTCCTTCAGAGTTCTGTCGGTATGCACCCACAGCGCGGGGACGCACTGTCTTCCTGTGTAACCAGGCGCTTAATAAATGTTATTATTATTTTTTTTTACTATTATTATTATTAATTTTTACCCCTACGCTATCCAACGCTTTCCCTACTGTAGCATCCTCTGGAGTGGGAATAGTAATTTTTACCCCTACGCTATCCAGCGCTTTCCCTACTGTTTCACTTACTGGAGTGGGAATAGTATTTTTTCCCCCTACGCTATCCAACGCTTTCCCTACTGTTGCACTCACTGGAGTAGGAATAGTAATTTTTACCCCTACGCTATCCAACGCTTTCCCTACTGTTGCACTCTCTGGAGTGGGAATAGTAATTTTTACCCCTACGTTATCCAACGCTTTCCCTACTGTTGCACCCTTTGGAGTGGGAATAGTAATTTTTACCCCTACGCTATCCAACGCTTTCCCTACTGTTGCACCCTCTGGAGTGGGAATAGTAATTTTTACCCCTACGCTATCCAGCGCTTTCCCTACTGTTGCACTTACTGGAGTGGGAATAGTATTTTTTCCCCCTACGCTATCCAACGCTTTCCCTACTGTTGCACTCACTGGAGTGGGAATAGTAATTTTTACCCCTACGCTATCCAACGCTTTCCCTACTGTTGCACTCTCTGGAGTGGGAATAGTAATTTTTACCCCTACGTTATCCAACGCTTTCCCTACTGTTGCACTTACTGGAGTGGGAATAGTATTTTTTCCCCCTACGCTATCCAACGCTTTCCCTACTGTTGCACTCACTGGAGTGGGAATAGTAATTTTTACCCCTACGCTATCCAACGCTTTCCCTACTGTTGCACTCTCTGGAGTGGGAATAGTAATTTTTACCCCTACGTTATCCAACGCTTTCCCTACTGTTGCACCCTTTGGAGTGGGAATAGTAATTTTTACCCCTACGCTATCCAACGCTTTCCCTACTGTTGCACCCTCTGGAGTGGGAATAGTAATTTTTACCCCTACGCTATCCTGCGCTTTCCCTACTGTTGCACTCACTGGAGTGGGAATAGTAATATTTACCCCTTCGCTATCAAATGTTTTAACTACTAATGTTTTTATTTTGTTATTAAATGTATGTATTATTATTATTTAATACTTTAATGTGTTATTTAAATATAGAATGTTTTATTTTCTTCAAAATATATTATATATGTGTTTATTTTATTTTTATATAATTATTAAAGTTTATAAATTAAATAAAGATAATAATAAAATGTATTTAAGAAAATATATGTATATGTACACATTTATTGTGTTTATATTAATTAAATTAAGTTTATTTGTTATAAATAGTTAAAATATAAAAGTAATTTAATGTATTTGGTTAATAATATTAATATTATATAAATATTTAATTTAAGTTATATTATTTTTTGAAGTCGATATTTCTTACATCGATATTTTTTACATCTATATTTTTGAGTCGATATTATTGTACTTACCTGTTTAAGTATAGGGAGTCGATATTTTTGTAATCGATATTTGTACAACTATATTTTTGTAAACTATATTTTTGTTGTCGATATTTAAACAGGGAACAGGTGTGAACAACACTTTGCTGAAAAGCTTACACAATCAACTGCAGTACATTGTGAGGCAGCACTGAATCAGCAACTCTGACAAAATAGATATGACTTGATACTTTCCAATTTGGGCAGATGGCTGCCACACATTCTAAGAATTCCACTCCTTCCAAAAAGAAAAAGGAAGGAGGTCCTGTGTTAACATTTTTGCCAACTTCTCATTGTGCAAATGTGCAGTTGGGTAGTTTTGCTCCTAGGGCCCCCCCTTCTTATTTTCTTAAGGCACTGACACAGGCGTCATTTAAAAAGTAGATGCTATTGGTAGACTCAATGTGCATTATGGTGTTGGGGCAGTTACTGTATGGTGTGGTGTCTCTATCATCTCACTCGGAGTCTTCTTGTGCCATTGTGGGAGAGGTGTGGCGCCGCGGCCAGGGCGACTGACGCTGGAATCTGGGGACCACGGTTCGATCCCCGGCTCCGGCGGCAGGTTAGCCCAGCACCATGTGACTCTGGGCAATAGCTCGCTTAATCTTCCCGACGGCCCCCAGCGCCTAGAGACCCTTACGGGTGATTGTGCGCTTTACAAATGTGGACTTTACTTTACTTTATTGTGAAGTCACTGATGTAGGTGAATCTGCTGGCACACTGCTTGGGACAGGGCTGCTTTGCGTGAAGATACCACCCTCTTCTACCTCATTATCACCTTCCACCGTGATTGGACTTGTAGCTGATGGTCCTCGGCTCTCCCCACCACCACAACCATGTTCAGCAATTTTTTTAAGGTGCTCCTCCCACTTGATTGTGCAGTGTTTTTCATATTGGTTGTCTGGCCTCCAGTACCATAGTTTGTACCTGCTTACCTTCACAAATATTTGTGCGGCAAATGGTGCATGCTGTAATGTGCTCCCCCTCTTTGCTAACAGTAAAAAAGTCCCAAACTCTGGAGGAGTACTTTTTTCCAGAATTCTTCCAATGCCTGAAGAAGAACTGGAGGTAGGTGGGCATACTATTGATTGCTTCTCTCTGCTTCTCCAGAGGCAGGAGTTGGTGCAGGTCTCAGCAGGGGCTTTGCAAATTTGGGAGCTTGTGCCGGTGCTACCTGAGCAACGTCCCTCAGAGCTGGTTAAATAGCAATGTCAGATTCCTCTGTGTCACTTTCCACCACCAAAATCTATTTTGGGAAACCAAAAAATTCACCTGCAGCAGCGGTGTCTGGGGATCAAGCTGGGATCAGCACTCCCGCATCAGTGGTCCCACCCCACCAACCTAGGCCCAAGCCCATGTCTGTCACAGAGGCAGCCAGCCGCATTACGACAACGAGCAGCGATGTTGAAATTGACTTATCGTTATCGCAAAGTAGTACCCAATCAACGCAGGAAACTCAGTTAAGTGGACAACAACAGCCGCAACCACCGCCCACAATAGTAGTTGTTCCTCTTGAAGTAGGGGCTGTTTAGGCAATTGAGCTTCCTGCAGAGGAAGAAGAGCAAGCCATTCTTTCAGAAGATCCATTGTCTTCCAGATCCCCAGCAAGGAAAAGGGTGATTAGCCCATCAAGTTCTTCTGCAAGCACCCCTTCTGATGATCTAGATACCACTTGGAAGCCATGACCTCATTCTGAGAGTGAGAGACAAGGCTAGGGAAAAGGAAGGTTCCAGAAAGCCTCAGAGTTATGGAGGTAGATGTAGAAGAGGAGGACGATGATGAGCCAGTCATTATGGACATCAGTCCCGCCCCAGTGGAGAGCGACATTACACCATCCCAAATTGCTGTGAGGGATGTGGCACGGATACCAACAACACAGGGAACACCAACACCACCTCCAGCTTCCATATTTGCATTTGCAAAAGCCCGGCAGTGACCTACAGCTGCAGCCAGCACAACCATATCAGTAGACGTAGTTAGTTCTTTAGATAGAAGGTCTTTGTCATTGGAAAAAGCCTCGATGACTGTCCATTTCAGGTCATGGACATTGTGTCCTATGGTGGCAAAGTGTGCAGACATTTTTGTTGTTGTCCTATTGCAGCGTACATTGCTGCGGTGTTCACACATTCGAATCTTCACGGGTCTGCTGGTCATGCCCACATACTCCTTGTTGCAGGGACATGTGATCAGGTACACCACATTACGGCTATTACAATTAGTAAAGGCTCGTTGTTCCCATGTGGATTGGTTGGAAAATGTGATACTTCTGCTCTTCTGTGTGTATTGGCAAGATACACATGCACCACATGGGTGGTGTCCACTGACCCCTATGACTCTAGAGGGTTCAATTATTCCAGTTCCTTTTGGTCTGGTATGGACCAGAAGATCCTTCAGGTTCTTTCCTCTTCTATGTGAAAACATAGGTTTAGGAAAATTCAGTTTGCCACAGGATAACAATCTCCAATGTTTGTTCACGATCTTGGTGATCTGGTTGGAGTTTGTATTGTAAGTTGTTACGCAGATGGGGCGTGGATCAGGTTCTTTTGCCTCCGTGTCTTCCAACAACGCTTCCCTGTTGTTGTTACGGGCACGTTTGAGGCCTTTACGAACAATGTTCGTAGGGTATTGCCTGTTCAGAAGTTTGTACTCCAATTCAGCCGCTTGTGTCTTAAAGTCATTAATGTTGCTACAATTACGCCGTAGGCGGAGGAACTGTCCATACGGAAGATTCTCACGTAGATGGCGTGGGTGGAAACTACTGTAAAGGAGCAAACTGTTCTTGGCTGTTGGTTTAAAGTGAGTGCATGTTGCAAGTTTACCATCTTTGGGGTAGATGTTTAGATCGAGGAAAACTAGGTTTTCATTGGAAGCCGTGTGAGTGAATTTTAGGAACTGATCCTGTTGGTTCAGCCAGTTCATGAACCGGGTGACAGAGTCTAGGTCACCCCTCCAGATGACTAATATGTCATCAATGTACCTTTTCCATGTAAGTACATGATGCCTGTAGGGATTGCTGGCGTTCAAAATTTTTGTGGTTTCCAGGTGATGCACGTATAGACCTGCCAGGCTGGGGGCACAAGTACTCCCCATGCTGGTTCACCTCTTTGAAGGTAGTAAGTGTCCTCATACTGAAAAAAGTTTTTTGTGAGAGATAGAGAAATGCATTCAAGGACCACTTGTCTGGGGGTGTGGTAATCCCACGGTGTGGAGAATAGTACTTCTTCTATTATTTCCAAGGTTTCTCTATGTGGAAGACTTGTATAAAGGCTCTCCACGTCAAGACCCACAAGGAGATCGTGTTCCGGGTCAAAGGAAACCTCTTCGATCACTTGGAGGACTGCCTTGGTGTCCCTGAGATAGGTATCCGTAGTTTGAACAATTGGTCGAAGGAATGCGTCAGCAAATTTAGATAGTGGTTCCAAGATTGAGTTTATGCCAGACACTATCGGACGCCCAGGTGGATAAGGGGCGTCCTTGTGAATCTTGGGTATAGTGTAGAAGTACGGTACTTTCGGTTTGTCTTGGATTAGAAATTCACTCTCCTTTCTAGTCAGCCAATCATGAGCTCTGGCTTCCTCGATCATTATCAGGATCGAGATCCTCACTTCCTCGGTGGGATCTTCTCTTAGCACCTGATAGTTACGTCCATCATTCAACAGTTTCCTGCATTCCCTGTCATAGTTACTGTAGGCCTGTACAACTGTGGCCCCACCCTTGTCGGCTGGTTTGATCACGATAGTCTGATTATTTGCAAGTTCGTGCAGAGCAGCCTGTTCCTGTCTGGAAGTATTCTGAAAGGAGATCTTGTCACCGATGGGTAACTTCTCAAGATCTTCCATCACTGCTTTCTCGAAAGTCAACAGTTCTACAGGGATGGTGGAGTCTAACGGGGTGAAAGTTGACTTTTTCTTTAACCCTGTATCTGACTGATCGGTACCCTCATTGGTCGAGTCCTGAAAAAACGCTCGGAGTTTGAGTTTCCGCATGAACTCTTTCATCTCCTGACAGATTTTAAATGTGTCCATTTTGTTCGTAGGAACAAAGCCTAGACCTTTGGACAGAACGTTCTCTTGGGCCTCCGTTAACTCTTGATCCGACAGGTTCACTACTAGGTTCCCCGACTGGTGGAGGCTGTTTGGCTCCGGGTTGATACACCTGGTGCGGTCTCCGGTGGTTGATTCCAATGAACCTGAGTGCCTTTTCGATTTCTTCCCCTTCTGGGGCCTCGGCGCTGGCCTAAAAAAGGCGGCTGCCCAAAGTAGTTAAATTGGGGAACCTGTGGGTCCCAAGGCTGGAAATGGTGACCCATAAAGGGTGGTGCTGGTTGATATTGCATGTACCCTGGAGGTGCCTGGTATGGTGTCCAGCCTCTTCCACTCCTTGGGAATTGCCCTCTAAAGGAGGGTTTCCCTCTGTTTGCACCTTGATTGCTAGTTCTGCTCGAGTTAGAGCTATTCGAGCTGGTATCAGAAAAGTTAGTGTCTTGATCGCTATTTTGACTTTTTGACACATAGTCTTTCTTGATATATGGGTAAATCCGCTCATGTGTGAACTCCTCTGTATCTTTTTTATGTTTTTTAGATTTACTTTTTTTCAGAGTGAGTTCGAACTCGGTCATTTCTTGGTTCAATTCCTCGAGTCGTTTTTTAAGGGCAGTAGGGGATAGGTAACTCTTGATTTTTACTTCCAATTTTGATATTTCGATTTTGAGTTCCTGTGTTAACTTCGTCGCTGTCTTTACAATGAGAACCAACCAATCCCTGGTGCATCGCCAACTAATCAGGGACCAGTCTCTTTTAAATTCGAGGTCGTGGGTAAAAATGAAAGGTTCATTTTTAACTATTAGCCCAGACGGAGCTGTCTTGGATTTCAGATATTCCGACATGAATAAACCGTGTAAGGCCGTCTTGATCTGTGTTCTCCTTAGCACGGCCAATTCATCCCAGTCACTATCATTCATGCATGGTTCGGTGTTACTTAGTCCTTCAAAAGGGCGAAGCGTGGCTAGGATTCTATCGACTTCCTCATCATCAAAGGTGAGGCCTCCTGCATCCTCCATGATTGATGGCTACTTAGAACGAGTGTGTGGTGACTATGTGTGAGTATTAGCTGTGATGTGCGTGAAAAATAAATAAATAAACACAAGGCAGCCTAATGGGGTGCTATGTGTAGGTCCAGAACTACTGGTGTCTCGATGTAATCGAGAGAAAAAGACTCCCACAGCTGGCCATACTGGCAACAGATTAAATTGCCCAGTGCCCACCCATGCTCCGTAGTATTCGCTATTGTCTTTTTTTTCCAGAGGAACATAAATATATTTGCTCATTATTATTAATTGCCATCATGGATTTCATCCTTCCAGTACTAAAGGTTAAGCTTGTCCACTTCATAGGTCGAGTCCACTACTTCAGTTTGTTGTAACTAGGCTATCCCTGCCATCATTATGTTTTATTTTACTTTAGCATTAATGATATCAATATCATTCATCATCACTTTCTTCTTGTTTGGCAGTCTTCTTCTTGTGTACTTACTTACTAGTAACGGTACCTCTACTACTCATTCCCTAGTCTCCCTCAGATTACTGACTTATCTCATTTTCTTTTTTTGCAACTGTCTACTACTGCTACCACCACCCACCATGGATGGCACCTTAGGAAACCAAACCATCACCATGCAGCCATTGCTTCGTCTAAACATCAATCACAGGTAAGAGGAGAAGTGTGGAGGAGTCAATAATGTATATCCTATAGATTGGAATTAATTCACAAACCCACATCCTTCCAAGTACATACTACAAAGTAGTTGCAGAATACATAGACTAGGAGGAGAGAATGACCGTAGTATGACAAGTGAGGGTACTGCATCTATCTGTTGGTGTTACATTATTGGCAGATTTCAAAAAATGGCTGGTGCCCTGCAGCACAATGAAGAAGCAAAAAGAAAAAAGGTGACATAAAAGAGTAATCCCCCCCCTGGAAAAGAATCGCATTTGCATCATATGTCCCCAGGGGCCCCTTCTCCTTTGCAAATGCATTGGAAAATATTTTGTAGGGGCAGGCATTGGTCCCCGGGACCACCATCTGCCCTTAAAAAATGAAGCAAAAAGGTTTCATTTTCAGTTTTTTAATGCAGCCCGTTTTCCTGTAAGGAAAATGGGCAGCATTTTTTTTTTTAAACTGCTTTATTTAAAGGCAGTCCCAAACATGGAAGTCTGCTGAGCCCAGTAGGTCACCATCCCTGGGAAGGCTAGCCATTCCCAATTGGTTTGCAAATGGCAAGTGCCTCATAAATATTAATGAGGCATGCAATTTGCGATCCCTTTGGGCAGTGCATTGCGGGCGCGCAAGTTATAGTTAGCAGAACTAACTATAACGGAGGAATTTCTACGGATTTATACAAGTGAAATATCCAGCTAATTATAACATCCCTGAAACCGATGGTTTTTTCTGTGAATTTCTAACTTTTTTTAAATGCTAATTTCTAACTATAACATCTCTGAAACCAATGTTTTTTCAGTGAATATATGTAAACTGCTGGCAATAGCATTTTGCATGCCAGTGGTAGCCATCCTCGCCACCTAATTGAGAGTATCCTGTTGGGTGAGCTGCTAAGATTAAAACGGATTTGCAGCTCCACACAGGAATATGACAAATGTGCAGAAGAGATGATGGATAGATTACGAGATAGAGGTTATTCGAAAGCAACTCTCTCTAAAGCTTTGGGGAAGACTGGGAAGCGGACACGAGAATCATTATTGATCCCTAAAGCCAAAGTGGAGGTAAAAAAAGATGAAAGTCCCCGATTGATAACCACTTTCAGTAAACAAGAAAGAAAAATCAAATCCATCATCAAAAAGAACTGGCCCATTATGCTTACTGATGGTGTACTGATGGTGTACTTGGAAGTAGATTACCTGAGTCACCTACGATCACTTTCAGATGAGCAAGATCTATGAGAAGTCAATTGGTTAGGATGAGCCCGGAAATTAAAACAGATGGTACCTGGCTCAAGCCGAGAACAGGGTTCTTCAAATGCTCATCATGCAGAGCATGCAAATTCGGGGTGAACACAACCCATTATACCACTCCATTCTCAAATATGAGTGTAGCCATTAAGGGTAGTTATGGATGCCGCACTGAGCATGCTGTATATGTTCTGACGTGCACCTGTGGACTACGCTATGTAGATAGCACTAAGCTGCAGGTGCACGTCAGAATTTTGCAGCATCTCAGGGCTATAGTAAATAATGATGCAGCATATCCTGTGGCAAGACTTTTCAGAGTGGCACACAACAACAATTTGAAATGCCTTTCCTACTATGTAATAAATGTAGTAGCACCATTACGGAGAGGTGGAAATAGGGAAAACTGCTAAGGATATTGGAAACTCGCATGATAGTTGAGTTAGACAGTAAAAATCCTAATGGATTGAACAACACCGAAGATTTACATCATTTTTTATAGATATGAGCATTTATGAATTGTTGCATGTATGCATGATTATGAAACTGTCAGGACTGTGTAAAGTTATTGAAAAAATCTCCAGATGTTATTGACAATGGTTAAACCATTAGATTGCAGTATATGAAATTATTTGTAAAATATTCCTCTAGAACCGCGAATAATTTTAATTGTAATTGTGTGTTCTTTACTTTTATGGGCAATAGATTTTTTATAGTGTGGCACTCTAAGCACTTTATATTCTTTAGCACTTTGTGTAGGCCTCCATTAAGCTGAACCAGTGTAGGTGTCGATGCAAATATGCATTTATGCAGAAATACAAACTCTCTGAAAATTGTAAATCAAATTCCAAATTTTGATAAAAAATAGGGCATCATAATATCCAAGTAATCGTACACAGCGCAGTTATATATTCCCATTCAAAACCAAAAGGATATTAGGGAAAAGCTCTTCAGCACTGTGTATATATATGAGATTTGTATATTTATAGTTTTAGTAATTGAAATTATATTTATGAATTTTAGGCATTTTGTGTATATTTATTGATATGGATATTGATGTTATTTATTTATTTATTACATAATGTTGCACTATAAAATCTGGAGTGGCTTGGTTACATTGAGGCATTGATGCCGATGAAGAGAGTTGATGTTTACATCTACATACATATGCATATTTATTATTTTTATTAAGCAATCATAAAATTGTAAGGTGAGCACTGATCTGCATGAGACATAGCGCACGTTGCATGAGTATGTTTTCCGTGTCTATGCAAGGTTATTGTGTGCACTAGGGGCGGCAAGTCTGTGTAAGTTTAAAAGTAACGATATGCTGCCAAATTCTTTGTGTGAGCAAGAGCACGGCTGTGCTCAAAACGCGTCAAAAAGCAGCAGAGTGGGAAAAGTGAAAACAAATACCTTTCTGCCTTGTTCCTTGGGTCCGCCTTCTTCATTTTGCCAGGAGTGGATGTTATGGAGGATTGTTGTCAATGATATATATATATATATATATATATATATATATATATATATAAACGAGCAAACGCACAAGTGCTTTCAGAGAGGCTCACCATCGGCACTCCTACCATCCGGCTTTGCTTGGCCCCATGCAGCTTCACAACCTCCCATCTAATTTATTAAAACAAAGTCCGACGCGTTTCGGGGCCAGAGCGCCCCTTCCTCATGGACAGACATAAAGGCAGGTAAGGCTCGCTTTCATTGTTCAAAACATTTTATTTCCTTTTGAACAGGTCCGCCCTAAATGGGTGTGGCTTCATTGTATTTACACTGCCAGGATTGCTGGTAGTTGTAGTCCAAGAGAGCGAGTAAGCATTAAAACCTTGAGTAGGTAACATGCCTCATGTCACCGTTTGTCAATGTACATTAAACACCTTTAGTAGGCGATGAAAGCAGGTTTAGAAGCCGCTCTTTCACATGGAGTGTCGCGCTGTGTCGGCAAGAAATGGTAGTCTCACCACAGTCTTCTCCCACGAAGAGCATGCTGACAGCCAGGTTACTGCGTGCAGAAGCGGAGCTCCCTCCGACGGTCTTGGCAAACCGTGCACTTTATAAACGAGCAAACGCACAAGTGCTTTCAGAGAGGCTCACCATCGGCACTCCTACCATCCGGCTTTGCTTGGCCCCATGCAGCTTCACAACCTCCCATCTAATTTATTAAAACAAAGTCCGACGCGTTTCGGGGCCAGAGCGCCCCTTCCTCATGGACAGACATAGAGGCAGGTAAGGCTCGCTTTCATTGTTCAAAACATTTTATTTCCTTTTGAACAGGTCCGCCCTAAATGGGTGTGGCTTCATTGTATTTACACTGCCAGGATTGCTGGTAGTTGTAGTCCAAGAGAGCGAGTAAGCATTAAAACCTTGAGTAGGTAACATGCCTCATGTCACCGTTTGTCAATGTACATTAAACACCTTTAGTAGGCGATGAAAGCAGGTTTAGAAGCCGCTCTTTCACATGGAGTGTCGCGCTGTGTCGGCAAGAAATGGTAGTCTCACCACAGTCTTCTCCCACGAAGAGCATGCTGTCAGCCAGGTTACTGCGTGCAGAAGCGGAGCTCCCTCCCACGGTCTTGGCAAACCGTGTACTTTATAAACGAGCAAACGCACAAGTGCTTTCAGAGAGGCTCACCATCGGCACTCCTACCATCCGGCTTTGCTTGGCCCCATGCAGCTTCACAACCTCCCATCTAATTTATTAAAACAAAGTCCGACGCGTTTCGGGGCCAGAGCGCCCCTTCCTCATGGACAGACATGGAGGCAGGTAAGGCTCGCTTTCATTGTTCAAAACATTTTATTTCCTTTTGAACAGGTCCGCCCTAAATGGGTGTGGCTTCATTGTATTTACACTGCCAGGATTGCTGGTAGTTGTAGTCCAAGAGAGCGAGTAAGCATTAAAACCTTGAGTAGGTAACATGCCTCATGTCACCGTTTGTCAATGTACATTAAACACCTTTAGTAGGCGATGAAAGCAGGTTTAGAAGCCGCTCTTTCACATGGAGTGTCGCGCTGTGTCGGCAAGAAATGGTAGTCTCACCACAGTCTTCTCCCACGAAGAGCATGCTGACAGCCAGGTTACTGCGTGCAGAACCGGAGCTCCCTCCCTCCCCCTCATAAATTAGATGGGAGGTTGTGAAGCTGCATGGGGCCAAGCAAAGCCGGATGGTAGGAGTGCCGATGGTGAGCCTCTCTGAAAGCACTTGTGCGTTTGCTCGTTTATAAAGTACACGGTTTGCCAAGACCGTGGGAGGGAGCTCCGCTTCTGCACGCAGTAACCTGGCTGTCAGCATGCTCTTCGTGGGAGAAGACTGTGGTGAGACTACCATTTCTTGCCGACACAGCGCGACACTCCATGTGAAAGAGCGGCTTCTAAACCTGCTTTCATCGCCTACTAAAGGTGTTTAATGTACATTGACAAACGGTGACATGAGGCATGTTACCTACTCAAGGTTTTAATGCTTACTCGCTCTCTTGGACTACAACTACCAGCAATCCTGGCAGTGTAAATACAATGAAGCCACACCCATTTAGGGCGGACCTGTTCAAAAGGAAATAAAATGTTTTGAACAATGAAAGCGAGCCTTACCTGCCTCTATGTCTGTCCATGAGGAAGGGGCGCTCTGGCCCCGAAACGCGTCGGACTTTGTTTTAATAAATTAGATGGGAGGTTGTGAAGCTGCATGGGGCCAAGCAAAGCCGGATGGTAGGAGTGCCGATGGTGAGCCTCTCTGAAAGCACTTGTGCGTTTGCTCGTTTATAAAGTACACGGTTTGCCAAGACCGTGGGAGGAAGCTCCGCTTCTGCACGCAGTAACCTGGCTGTCAGCATGCTCTTCGTGGGAGAAGACTGTGGTGAGACTACCATTTCTTGCCGACACAGCGCGACACTCCATGTGAAAGAGCGGCTTCTAAACCTGCTTTCATCGCCTACTAAAGGTGTTTAATGTACATTGACAAACGGTGACATGAGGCATGTTCCCTGCTCAAGGTTTTAATGCTTACTCGCTCTCTTGGACTACAACTACCAGCAATCCTGGCAGTGTAAATACAATGAAGCCACACCCATTTAGGGCGGACCTGTTCAAAAGGAAATAAAATGTTTTGAACAATGAAAGTGAGCCTTACCTGCCTCTATGTCTGTCCATGAGGAAGGGGCGCTCTGGCCCCGAAACGCGTCGGACTTTGTTTTAATAAATTAGATGGGAGGTTGTGAAGCTGCATGGGGCCAAGCAAAGCCGGATGGTAGGAGTGCCGATGGTGAGCCTCTCTGAAAGCACTTGTGCGTTTGCTCGTTTATAAAGTACACGGTTTGCCAAGACCGTGGGAGGGAGCTCCGCTTCTGCACGCAGTAACCTGGCTGTCAGCATGCTCTTCGTGGGAGAAGACTGTGGTGAGACTACCATTTCTTGCCGACACAGCGCGACACTCCATGTGAAAGAGCGGCTTCTAAACCTGCTTTCATCGCCTACTAAAGGTGTTTAATGTACATTGACAAACGGTGACATGAGGCATGTTACCTACTCAAGGTTTTAATGCTTACTCGCTCTCTTGGACTACAACTACCAGCAATCCTGGCGGTGTAAATACAATGAAGCCACACCCATTTAGGGCGGACCTGTTCAAAAGGAAATAAAATGTTTTGAACAATGAAAGCGAGCCTTACCTGCCTCTATGTCTGTCCATGAGGAAGGGGCGCTCTGGCCCCGAAACGCGTCGGACTTTGTTTTAATAAATTAGATGGGAGGTTGTGAAGCTGCATGGGGCCAAGCAAAGCCGGATGGTAGGAGTGCCGATGGTGAGCCTCTCTGAAAGCACTTGTGCGTTTGCTCGTTTATATATATATATATATATATATATATATATATATATATATTCACTGAAAAAACCATAGGTTTCAGGCCTTATATAGTTAGGAATTAGCATATAAAAAACCAATGAAATTGCTCCTATATAATTAGTTGTACTAACTATATTTGGCGCACCCGCAATCCACTGCTGATGATGTCACATATTACATCATTCATGACATGGTCAGTGACATCACTGATGACATCTTAAATGACATCTCATTTGACATCACTGATGACATCTCATTTGACAACACTGATCACATCACTGATGACATCATTCATGTGATAATACGATGCACCTCCTTACACTCTAATATAACCTTTGATACACCCAGTGTTTAATACAGGCTACCATTCTTGAAACCATTGACACACCAATACCAGTTACTAAATAGGCACTCACTGATTCCTAGGTCTACACATACATCCACTCATTCACCCATACAATCACTCATACATACAGTCACTCATCAATACAACACTATCATATGCACTCATACACCTATGCAGACACTCACACACTGGCACTCATCCATGGAGTTACTCACACACCTAGTCAGTCATGTAAAGAATCAATCACACTTCCATTTCCTCATCTATACAGTTATACACGCAACATCTTACTTATTCAAACATATACTAACACATACTTACTCTCTTATACAATCACTGATACAAGTACACATTGATCTGCACAGAGTCACACACCTCCCAGCCAGCCACACACACACTCAGTCTCCCATACAAATACTTTCTCAACCAATCAATAACCTACATAGCCACTCATATAGCTACTGATCAACACATGCAGCAGCTTACACAACAACAGACATACTGATGCACACATTCAGACAGTTTAGTCACTAACATATGCATTCAGTAAGACACATTTAATCACTCACTCATACAGTCAGTCACGCACCTACTAAATCCTTCATCAAGACACTTATACATCCACTCATTCTTCAATATGTAAAACATATTTAAACTTTACAGAAAAACACAGTCACTGGATGATGTCATCAGTGATGTCATCAGTGATGTCATTTGAGATGTCATCAGTGATGTCATCAGTGATGTCACTGACCATGTCATGAATGATGTAATATGTGACATCATCAGCAGTGGATTGCGGGTGCGCCAAATATAGTTAGTACAACTAACTATATAGAAGCAATTTCAATGGTTTTTTATATGCTAATTCCTAACTATATAAGGCCTGAAACCTATGGTTTTACAGTGAATTTGCAAGGTTTTTTAAATGCGAATTCCTAACTGTATAAGGACTGAAACCTATGATTTTTCAGTGAATTTCAAAGGTTTTTTAAATGCTAATTCCTAACTATATAAGGCCTGAAACCTATGGTTTTTTCAGTGAATTTGCAAGGTTTTTTAAATGCTAATACCTAACTATATAAGGCATGAAACCTATGGTGTTTTCACTGAATTTCAAAGGTTTTTTAAATGCTAATTCCTAACTATATAAGGCCTGAAACCTATGGTTTTTTCAGTGAATTTGCAAGGTTTTTTAAATGCTAATTCCTAACTAAATAAGGCCTGAAACCTATGTTTTTTTCAGTGAATTTGCAAGGTTTTTAAAATGCTAATTCTATTAGCGGATAATGTTTAAATATGTTAATATCCTTGTGGGACCACCTAAGCAGCCCTAGGGATCCGATTTTTGGACCGGAGCAAGATGCTCTCTGATTGTGCCATATTTCTTGCCTTCGGCCCCCTGATTGTGCCGTATTTCTTGCTTCTGCCCCCCTGATTGTGCCATATTTCTTGGCTTCTGCCCCCCTGATTGTGCCGTATTTCTTGCCTTCTGCGCCCTGATTGTGCCATATTTCTTGCCTTCTGCACCCTGATTGTGCCGTATTTCTTGCCTTCTGCTCCCTGATTGTGCCATATTTCTTGCCTTCTGCCCACTTATTGGGCCGTTTTTTCTTACCTTCTGCTCCCTGATTGTGCCGTTTGTCGGGCCTTCTGTCCCCTGATTGTGCCGTTTTTCGTGCCCCTGCCCCCCTGATTGTATTATCTTTGCCAGTGTTTGTTCGCTGCTGGTATTGACTTTGCCTGTGTTTCTTTGCTGCCAATATTGTCTTTGCCAGTCTTTCTTTGCTGCCGTTATTGTCTTTGCCAGTGTGTGTTTGCTGCCGTTATTGTCTTTGCCAGTGCTTGTTCGCTGCTGGTATTATCTTTGCCAGAGCTGTGTGGGCTGTGTGGGCTGTGAGAGCTGTGTGAGCTGTGAGAGCTGTGTGGGCTGTGAGAGCTGTGTGGGCTGTGAGAGCTGTGTGGGCTGTGAGAGTGTGGGCTGTGTGGGCTGTGAGAGCTGTGAGAGCTGTGTGGGCTGTGAGAGCTGTGTGGGCTGTGAGAGCTGTGTGGGCTCTGTGGGCTGTGAGAGCTGTGTGCCCTGTGAGAGCTGTGAGGGCTGTGAGGGCTGTTTGGGCTGTGAGTGCTGTGAGGCCTGTGAGAGCTGTGAGGGCTGTGAGAGCTGTGTGGGCTGTGAGAGCTGTGTGGGCTGTGAGAGCTGTGTGGGATGTGAGAGCTGTATGGGCTGTGAGAGCTGTGAGAGCTGTGTGGGATGTGAGCTGTGTGGGCTGTGAGGGCTGTGTGAGCTGTGAGAGCTGTGTGGGCTGTGAGAGCTGTGTGGGCTGTGTGGGCTGTGAGAGCTGTAAGAGCTGTGTGGGCTGTGAGAGCTGTGTGGGCTGAGAGAGCTGTGTGGGCTGTGAGAGCTGTGAGAGCTGTATTGGATGTGAGCTGTGTGGGCTGTGAGGGCTGTGTGAGCTGTGAGAGCTGTGTGGGCTGTGAGAGCTGTGTGGGCTGTGTGGGCTGTGAGAGCTGTGCGAGCTGGGAGAGCTGTGTGGACTGTGAGAGTGTGGGTTGTGTGGGCTGTGGGAGCTGTGAGAGCTGTGTGGGCTGTGAGAGCTGCGTGGGCTGTGAGAGCTGTGTGGGCTGTGTGGGATGTGAGAGCTGTGTGGCCTGTGATCGCTGTGTGGGCTGTGAGGGCTGTGAGGGCTGTGTGGGCTTTGAGGGCTGTGAGGCCTGTGAGAGCTGTGTGGGCTGTGAGAGCTGTGTGTGCTGTGAGAGCTGTGTGGGCTGTGAGAGCTGTATGGGCTGTGAGAGCTGTGAGAGCTCTGTGGGATGTGAGCTGTGTGGGCTGTGAGGGCTGTGTGAGCTGTGAGTGCTGTGTGGGCTGTGAGAGCTGTGTGGGCAGTGAGAGCTGTGTGGGCTGTGAGGGCTGTGTGGGCTGTGAGAGCTGTGTGGGCTGTGAGAGCTGTGTGGGCTGTTAGAGCTGTGTGGGCTGTGGGAGTGTGGGCTGTGAGAGCTGTGAGAGCTGTGTGGGCTGTGAGAGTGTGGGCTGTGAGGCCTGTGAGAGCTGTGTGGGCTGTGAGAGCTGTGTGGGCTGTGAGAGCTGTGTGGGCTGTGAGAGCTGTATGGGCTGTGTGGGCTGTGAGGGCTGTGTGGGATGTGAGAGCTGTGTGGGCTGTGCGGGCTGTGTGGGATGTGAGAGCTGTGTGGGCTGTGCGAGCTGTGTGGGCTGTGAGGGTTGTGTGAGCTGTGAGGGCTGTGAGAGCTGTGTGGGCTGTGAGAGCTGTGTGGGCTGTGAGAGTGTGGGCTGTGTGGGCTGTGAGAGCTGTGAGAGCTGTGTGGGCTGTGAGAGCTGTGTGGGCTGTGTGAGCTGTGAGAGCTGTGTGGGCTGTGAGAGCTGTGTGGGTTGTGAGGGCTGTGAGGGCTGCGTGGGCTGTGAGGGCTGTGAGGGCTGTGAGAGCTGTGTGGGCTGTGAGAGCTGTGTTGGCTGTGAGAGCTGTGTGGGCTGTGAGAGCTGTGTGGGCTGTGAGAGCTGTGTGGGCTGTGAGCTCTGCTTCTTTTGTGTCTCGGTCTACCTAGCACAAGATGAATGCCAACAGTTCCTGGTTAGAAGTGTTGACAGCCAATGAGCATGCTGCTTTTCTGTGAAATGCATGCTGTTTGGCTGCCACTGTCTGTCAACACTCCAAACCAGGAAGTGTTGGCAGCCATCTTGTGCCTCGGTAGAACCAAGGCACAAGAAAGCAGTGAAACAATGGTGCAAAACACGCAAAGAGTGCAGGGTAGAAGCACCCTGACCCCCTAGGCCGCCTGCTCAGGGGGCCCCACAAGGCCCCCCAGGCCAAAAAAAAATAATGTTTTCCCCGGAAAATCGCGAGAGTACGCGCACTGTACAGAGTACAGTAAGCTTACAGTAAGCTTACTGTAAGTTTACTGTACTCTGTACGGTGCACGTACCCTCGCGATTTTTCGGGGAAAAGAATTATGTTTTTTGGCCTGGGGAGCCTTGTGGGGCCCTCTGAGCAGGCCTAGGGGGTCAGGGTGCATCTACCCTGCCCCCTTTTTGAGTTCTACAAGTTTGGTTTTCTGCTTTCCGGTGCCTCAGTCTACCGAGGCACAAGATGGCTGCCAACAATTTCTGTTTTGGAATGTTCAAAGACAATAGCAGCCAATCAGCATGCAGCTCGTACTCTGGAAGGTACAGTAAGCTTACAGTGCACTCACATGTGCCACCTATAGATATATAATTTGAACAAATTCGATTTTCTCAACAACTACTGGAGGGATTTTCACCAAATATACAAAAGGCACTTCTGCATACCAGGCTCTACCATTTTGGCAAGTTTGGTGTAATTCCATTCAGCCGTTCGGGCTGTAGCCGTGTCTAAAGGTCCTATGGAAAATTGCATTGGACTCAATTTCACATTCAATTTTCTCAAAAACTACTGGAGAGATTTACACCAAACATACAAAAGGCACTGCTGCATACCAGTCCCTACCATTTTGCCAAATCTGGTGTAATTCCGTTAAGCTGTTCGAGCTGTAGCCTTGTCAGAATGTCTTTATGGAAATTAACATGGGGAAAACACGTTTTGGGACCCCCCTTTTTTCTCGTCCCCCGCTTGACGAATCCCCCCGAAACTTTCAGGGAAGGAGAGGAGTGCAGCAAGGCAAATTTACGGAAAATTACAGGCAGCTCCCTCAATCGGCGCCAAAGTTATTCCCAATAGAATGTTCGGAATTTCCTATGGTAACTAGGTCCTAACTATATATACCTACTGGCGACCGCCAGTAGGTAATATATATATATATATATATATATATAGAGAGAGAGAGCGAGAGAGAGAGATATAGATAGATAGATATATCAGGAACTTTGTCGCAGCATCTACAATAATTCAGGACAAACGAAACGGACCCAAACAAGTAATTTGTCAAAGTTTTATTCCATAATTGTGTCGTGCACTGCCATGACGCGTTTCGGGCCCAGGGAGCCCTTGATCATATGACGCTGATTAGAAAAGCCCATAGATTTAAAGTGCAACCGTGCATATCACGTTAGTACAATAGTAGCTTCAAATGCTGCTTAAATCAGTTTCAATATAACAGATTCAAATTACATTTAGGGCAATTAAAAACCGAGAGATGTAGTGCAAAATTAAGCAATGGTGCAAATTCTAATACAAGTGCAAAACGCAACAAAGATTGTGCAAACTGCAATATTTGCCATATCAAGGCTACTTGACATACATCTTTTGGTTGTAAATCATTGTCCATGTGCCATCCATCTTGGTGAGACCAATCTGTTTCACAAACATTATACAGTGCACTGTAACAAAAACGTGTGGCAAGTAGAGCGGTACAATTAAATGAAAGCGGTTGCAATCTAACCTTCCAGTGTGTGTGACTAGCAGTTTTTAAAATACATGCTATTAGGCTACTGGAGCAGCTCGCAATTCCCTAGATTGTTAGTCGTTTTGTCAGTGTATATATATATATATATAATGCTTAAAGTTTGGATAACATGCAATAATCCTCATAGTGAGGTTGCAGGTGCAATTAATAGATGGATGTACAGAAGGAATATTGTCAGCCTCGCCAAATAATAGCCTGCTTATCAGTCCCCAGTATGAGTTGCCAATGTGGTACAAACAATTTGTATTCAATCTTGAATCTATACATCAACTGATAAGTACTGAGTAATATAACTCACCCTGCCCCTGCCCCAGTCGATCCACTTACTAAGTTGAAATGCTGGCAAAATGTCATGAGCGGAGTTCGACTGTATATATAACCTACAGTAGGTAGTTATAGTTAGAACCTAGTTTTCATAGGAAAAACACTTTTTGATTTGCTTATAACTTTTGTTTCGTTTGACGAATCTTCGCAAAATTCTTCGCAAAAAAAAGTCTATCCAGGTCAGCTCCTATCTTGAAAGTTTAGGGGTGTTTCGTAAAGTGGGGGCTGAAAACGCATTTCCCCCATGTTCATCTCCATAGGAAAATCTTTTTAAATGGTGTAAATCTATTCTGTAGTTGCTGAGAAATTAAAAAAATAGGAGTAAAAAATCAATTTTTCATAGGAAACTATGTTAAAGGCTACAGCCGAAATTGTTGAACGGAATTACACCAAATTTGCCCAAAAAGTAACCTTTTTTTAAATGGTGTAAATCCGTTCAGTAGTTACTCAGAAATTCAAAAACTAAAAATGTTGATATCTAGAGGCGCGGTGGATTCGCGGTGGATCTTGACCAGAAACTTTTCTCTAATTGGCTGTCAACACTCCAAACCAGGAAGTGTTGGCAGAAAAGAGAAAAACAAATGCGAAAAACAAGAAAAGGGGGCACGGTAGAAACACCCTGACCCCCTAGGCCTGCTCAGAGCCCAAAAAAGCATTTTTTTTCAAGAAAATTAGCTGAATTGCACTGGGTGCGTGAATCCGGACGAGAAAGTTAAAAAAAACAAAGCGTGCGCTCCTGGGCTTTGTTGTATTGAAGCCCCCGGGTGGGACAGGTCCCGGGGGCACTGAACAAAATGAGTGGCTTATCTCAAATGACATCACTGATGATGTCATCCATGTCAAAATCTGATGCACCTGCTCACACTCTAATATAACCTTTGATACACCCAATGTAAAATACAGACTACCATTCTCGAAACCATTGACACACCAATACCAGTTACTACATACGCACTCACTGATTCCTAGGTCTACACACACATCCAGGTCTACACACACATCCAGTCTACCTGTACTACCCCATACACTGTTTACTGTCTTGTATGTTTCTGTGGTCTTAAGTATATTGGGAGTACCATCCATCAGACAAAAATACGGGTGCTCGAAATGCCAGGGCAAGAAATAACGGGGATATGACCTACCCGGTGGCGCGCCACTTTAAAACATTTCACAGAGGTGACAGGAACCTATTGACCTTTTGTACCAGCCAAACCTAGAGGGGGAGATAGAGTAATGAGCATTAGGAGATTAGAATCGAGGTTCATAATCGACCTCAAAACAAAGACTCCAGGGGATTTGAATTCACATGAAGAACTGGCTGTACCTCTGGGGGAATAACTGTGGGTTGTGTTTTCATGACTGTGGATATCTAGCCTGGCTCTTGTGAATAACTGTTGTAAGAAGTTCTTGTCGAGAAATGTACAGGGGATTCGGTGGGTTAACATTGAGTGAATTTTGTAGATTTTGAGTAGTGATGGTTACATTAGTGTTCAAGAGAGAAGAGAATCGATATATAGCTGATGTGCAGACAGATGATGTGCAGACAGATGATGTGTGCCCATTTGTGGGCCCCGAAAATAAAATCTTGGGACTCGCCACCATGAGTGCTTTTCTTTGTGTAGTAGTGACACGAAGTGAGGAGCAGATATTGTTGCGGGAGCATCGCCCGCTTTGAAGCACCCGCAATGGAGCGCACGGAATCGGTGCAAACCTGGGAGCAGTCACATATATATATTCACTGAAAAAAACATATGTTTCAGGCCTTATATAGTTAGGAATTAGCATTTAAAAAACCTTTAAATCAGTGATGTCATTTGAGATGTCATCAGTGATGTCACTGACCATGTCATGAATGATGTAATATGTGACATCATCAGCAGTGGATTGCGGGTGCGCGAAATAAAGTTAGTACAACTAACTATATAGGAGCAATTTCAATGGTTTTGTATGAGTGAAATGTCCAGCTAACTATAACACCCCTAAAACTTATAGTTTTTTGAGTGAATTTTAAAGGTTTTTTAAATGCTAATTCCTAACTATATAAGGCCTGAAACCTATGGTTTTTTCAGTGAATTTCAAAGGTTTTTTAAATGCTAATTCCTATTCCTAACTATATAAGGCCTGAAACCTATGTTTTTTTCAGTGAATTTCCAAGGTTTTTTAAATGCTAATTCCTAACTATATAAGGCCTGAAAGCCCACCAGGAATCTCCAGTATGCGCTAGGGGGCTGCATTGCAGAGAGGTGTAATGAGGCCACACCCTTATTTACACCTCTCTGCAACGCAGCCCCCGTGCATGTTTGAAGAGGGGGAACTAATTCCCCTTGCATACTGGGGGCCCCTGGGGGCCAACTAGCCCACCTGGAACCTCCAGTATGCGCCTGGGGGCTGCATTGCAGAGGGGGAACTAATTCCCCTTGCATACTGGGGTTCCCTGGGGGCCAACTAGCCCACCAGGAGCCTCCAGTATGCGCCAGGGGGCTGCATTGCAGAGAGGTGTAATGAGGCCACACCCTTTTTTACACCTCTCTGCAACGCAGCCCCCGTGCATGTTTGAAGAGGGGGAACTAATTCCCCTTGCATACTGGGGGTCCCTGGGGGCCAACTAGCCCACCTGGAACCTCCAGTATGCGCCTGGGGCTGCATTGCACAGAGGTGTAATGAGGCTATGCCCCTTTTTACACCTCTCTGCAACGCAGCCCACTGGCGCGTTTGCAGAGGGGGGACTAATTCCCCTTGCATACTGGGGGTCCCTGGGTCATATCTGCCCAAACGCCGATATTCCGAACGATTGAAAATGATTTTCTGGAGAAACATTTGTATTTGGATTATCATGTCCTATACTTTGGAATTTTTGAAAGACTGACTTTGAGGATGCTATAAATTACTCAAGTCTGCCCGAATTGTGTGGGTAAAATTGATACCTAGTCACTTTGAATAAGAATGTACTTACGTCTCGTCTAACATTTGGAAGAAATATCTAGTTATATGACAACAGGATACCGACATAACTTGAAGGAAATGAGAACGCCCTGTAGAAGTTCTGTTGTACAGAATGAAACGCATCGTCTGGCTGTGGTACATAAACTTAAGGAAAATAAAAGCATTTGAATATACACCAAGATTCAGCGCTTCAATAAGGACTCTAAGTGATATGATTTGATTGGACTTATTGTGCAAGTGGTGCTGTGCCAAACTTTGGAATATTCTCCACTACTCTCTACTACTTACTCTCTGCTACTCCACTACTCTCTAATACTCACTCTCTACAACTCATTCTCTACTACTCTACTACTCTCTACTACTCTCTCTCTACTACTCACTCCCTACTACTCACTATCTACTACTCTCTACTAGTCTCTCTCTACTACTCACTCTTTACTACTCACTCTCTACTACTCTCTACTACTCACTCTCTACTTCTCACTCTCTACTACTCTCTACTACTCACTCTCTACTACTCTCTCTCTACTACTCTCTACTACTCACTCTCTACTACTCACTCTACTACTCACTCTCTACTACTCTCTACTACTCACTCTCTACTACTCTCTCTCTACTACTCACTCTACTACTCACTCTCAACTACTCTCTACTATTCTCTCTCTCTGCTACTCACTCTCTTCCACTCACTCTCAACTACTCTCTACTACTCACTCTCTACTACTCTCTACTAGTCGCTCTCTACTGCTCTCTACTACTCACTCTACTACTCACTCCCTACTACTCTCCACTACTCACTCTCTACTACTCTCTGCTACTCACTCTACTATTCACTCTACTACTCTCTACTACTCACTCTCTGCTACTCTCTCTACTGCTCTCTAATACTCTCTAATACTCACTCTCTACTCTCTATTACTCACTCTCTACTCTCTACCTCTCTCTACTGCTCTCTCTACTAGTCTCTACCTCTCTCTACATTTATCAGAGTATGCTTTGGTCTATGGCCAGGATTGTGTCATCTTCCACCTTGGAAGACAACTGAAAGCAATATGATATGTAGGTTGTGTAAAGGGGGACAAGAAGATATTTTGCACTTGGTGTGTCTGTGTCCTGCAATAGAAGCAGAAAGGAAAGTAATCCTCAGGTGGTTATTTAATGCTCGAGGCATAAGAACTTGTAGACAAGCAATAATGGCATGTCTAAACCCGAACGATCTACTAATGAATGCTGCTTTTGTAAAATTTGTAACTGTGATTGCGAAAGGTCTTAAGGAAAATTTTATGTAGACTTCTTCTTTTAAAAAGATTAGCAATATTATCTGTATGAAGTTTTTAACAATTAATGAAGATATTTTAATGTGTACTTTTTTTTGTAAGATTGTAATTAATCAAACAAATAAAATAAACTTGAAACTTGAAACTAGTCTACCTCTCTACCTCTCTACCTCTACACCTCTACCTCTCTACCTCTCTCTACACGCACACATATACACATATATATATATGCATATATAGGCATATGCATTTATATATATGTATGTGTGTATATATATATATATATCCAAACTTACAGTCGTTGAACGGCTGGCCTGAGCCGTGGAAGAGAGCCCTGGTGTCGCAAGGCATTCCAGTGATTCCGTCCAAACGGCGGAATATTGATGGAACAGGCGCCGCATTTGGAGAGTTATTACAAGCCCTCATGGTACCCCAGTTCAGTGCCACACGCCACTTGGTTTTAATATTGACATTTATTTAGAGTCCAATTGACGGCAGCTCACTGAAGCAACACGGCGGCACTACGTATCCCACAACACCTTGATGGTCACGCCTACAGAGGCGGGGAATGCTTCTACAAAGATCGCCGCCCAACAATGCCTGTTAATGGACTTTTCACCCTGAGCCCCTGATGAAGTGCTGGACATGAAACGCGTCGGGCTGGGCACGTGAATTTAGTGGACTTTGCTGGCGTTTTCCACGAGCGCTCTCTGCAAATAAAGATTTTGGCTGAAAGTTTCCTGTCTCGAGGCTCTTCCTTCAGCAGGCGACTGTAAGTTTGGATATTGAACGGCTGGCCTGAGCCGTGGAAGAGAGCCCTGGTGTCGCAAGGCATTCCTGTGATTCCGTCCAAACGGCGGAATATTGATGGAACAGGCGCCGCATTTGGAGAGTTATTCCAAGCCCTCATGGTACCCCAGTTCAGTGCCACACGCCACTTGGTTTTAATATTGACATTTATTTAGAGTCCAATTGACGGCAGCTCACTGAAGCAACACGGCGGCACTACGTATCCCACAACACCTTGATGGTCACGCCTACAGAGGCGGGGAATGCTTCTACAAAGATCGCCGCCCAACAATGCCTGTTAATGGACTTTTCACCCTGAGCCCCTGATGAAGTGCTGGACATGAAACTCGTCGGGCTGGGCACGTGAATTTAGTGGACTTTGCTGGCGTTTTCCACGAGCGCTCTCTGCAAATTAAGATTTTGGCTGAAAGTTTCCTGTCTTGAGGCTCTTCCTTCAGCAGGCGACTGTAAGTTTGGATATTGAACGGCTGGCCTGAGCCGTGGAAGAGAGCCCTGGTGTCGCAAGGCATTCCTGTGATTCCGTCCAAACGGCGGAATATTGATGGAACAGGCGCCGCATTTGGAGAGTTATTACAAGCCCTCATGGTACCCCAGTTCAGTGCCACACGCCACTTGGTTTTAATATTGACATTTATTTAGAGTCCAATTGACGGCAGCTCACTGAAGCAACACGGCGGCACTACGTATCCCACAACACCTTGATGGTCACGCCTACAGAGGCGGGGAATGCTTCTACAAAGATCGCCGCCCAACAATGCCTGTTAATGGACTTTTCACCCTGAGCCCCTGATGAAGTGCTGGACATGAAACGCGTCGGGCTGGGCACGTGAATTTAGTGGACTTTGCTGGCGTTTTCCACGAGCGCTCTCTGCAAATAAAGATTTTGGCTGAAAGTTTCCTGTCTCGAGGCTCTTCCTTCAGCAGGCGACTGTAAGTTTGGATATTGAACAGCTGGCCTGAGCCGTGGAAGAGAGCCCTGGTGTTGCAAGGCATTCCTGTGATTCCGTCCAAACGGCGGAATATTGATGGAACAGGCGCCGCATTTGGAGAGTTATTACAAGCCCTCATGGTACCCCAGTTCAGTGCCACACGCCACTTGGTTTTAATATTGACATTTATTTAGAGTCCAATTGACGGCAGCTCACTGAAGCAACACGGCGGCACTACGTATCCCACAACACCTTGATGGTCACGCCTACAGAGGCGGGGAATGCTTCTACAAAGATCACCGCCCAACAATGCCTGTTAATGGACTTTTCACCCTGAGCCCCTGATGAAGTGCTGGACATGAAACGCGTCGCGCTGGGCACGTGAATTTAGTGGACTTTGCTGGCGTTTTCCACGAGCGCTCTCTGCAAATAAAGATTTTGGCTGAAAGTTTCCTGTCTCGAGGCTCTTCCTTCAGCAGGCGACTGTAAGTTTGGATATTGAACGGCTGGCCTGAGCCGTGGAAGAGAGCCCTGGTGTCGCAAGGCATTCCTGTGATTCCGTCCAAACGGCGGAATATTGATGGAACAGGCACCGCATTTGGAGAGTTATTACAAGCCCTCATGGTACCCCAGTTCAGTGCCACACGCCACTTGGTTTTAATATTGACATTTATTTAGAGTCCAATTGACGGCAGCTCACTGAAGCAACACGGCGGCACTACGTATCCCACAACACCTTGATGGTCACGCCTACAGAGGCGGGGAATGCTTCTACAAAGATCGCCGCCCAACAATGCCTGTTAATGGACTTTTCACCCTGAGCCCCTGATGAAGTGCTGGACATGAAACGCGTCGGGCTGGGCACGTGAATTTAGTGGACTTTGCTGGCGTTTTCCACGAGCGCTCTCTGCAAATAAAGATTTTGGCTGAAAGTTTCCTGTCTCGAGGCTCTTCCTTCAGCAGGCGACTGTAAGTTTGGATATTGAACGGCTGGCCTGAGCCGTGGAAGAGAGCCCTGGTGTCGCAAGGCATTCCTGTGATTCCGTCCAAACGGCGGAATATTAATGGAACAGGCGCCGCATTTGGAGAGTTATTACAAGCCCTCATGGTACCCCAGTTCAGTGCCACACGCCACTTGGTTTTAATATTGACATTTATTTAGAGTCCAATTGACGGCAGCTCACTGAAGCAACACGGCGGCACTACGTATCCCACAACACCTTGATGGTCACGCCTACAGAGGCGGGGAATGCTTCTACAAAGATCGCCGCCCAACAATGCCTGTTAATGGACTTTTCACCCTGAGCCCCTGATGAAGTGCTGGACATGAAACGCGTCGGGCTGGGCACGTGAATTTAGTGGACTTTGCTGGCGTTTTCCGCGAGCGATCTCTGCAAATAAAGATTTTGGCTGAAAGTTTCCTGTCTCGAGGCTCTTCCTTCAGCAGGCGACTGTAAGTTTGGATATTGAACGGCTGGCCTGAGCCGTGGAAGAGAGCCCTGGTGTCGCAAGGCATTCCTGTGATTCCGTCCAAACGGCGGAATATTGATGGAACAGGCGCCGCATTTGGAGAGTTATTACAAGCCCTCATGGTACCCCAGTTCAGTGCCACACGCCACTTGGTTTTAATATTGACATTTATTAGAGTCTAATTGACGGCAGCTCACTGAAGCAACACGGCGGCACTACGTATCCCACAACACCTTGATGGTCACGCCTACAGAGGCGGGGAATGCTTCTACAAAGATCGCCGCCCAACAATGCCTGTTAATGGACTTTTCACCCTGAGCCCCTGATGAAGTGCTGGACATGAAACGCGTCGGGCTGGGCACGTGAATTTAGTGGACTTTGCTGGCGTTTTCCACGAGCGCTCTCTGCAAATAAAGATTTTGGCTGAAAGTTTCCTGTCTCGAGGCTCTTCCTTCAGCAGGCGACTGTAAGTTTGGATATATATATATATATATATATATATATATATATATATATATATATATATATATATATACATACATATATACACATATATAATCTGCATATTTATATAAATACAAATATAAATGCATGCATACATATACATATATGCATACATATGCATGTTATTTACATGAAAGTTTTAAAAACACTAATAAAAGCAAAGCTAAAAAGCCACCTCATTACAAACAGAATGGTTTTAACTTAAACGAGGACGAGATCTATTGCATTTTCAATGTTTGTTTACTTTGGTTCCATCAAGAAGGCATTCGGATGTGACACACATTTGCCATAAATTCTGAATGTTAGCACTCTAGTTGCTCATTAGATCACTGTAGTAAAGCTACGGCTCACCAGGGAAGTCTGCTGCTGGTATTCAAAGTGCATGTTTCAGTCTGCATGTCAGAATTTTTTTAATGAAATAGAAGAGGATTTGAGAAGTCACTCAAAATGTGCCCTAATTTTTCTTTCTGAAGCACTAATCATACTTTCTATGGCAAAATGAACCCCCTCATTTTGTTCCTTTTTAAATTAAATGTTTTCAGACTTACCACTTCATTCCAATCAAGATGGCTTCTGGTGTGCCATACTTTTGTCATAAGTAAGACTGTTAGCTCTCTAGTTGTTCTTTAGAACACTCTGGGACATTCTGTCATTGGGCTATACTTGGGCTACATCTGGGTGATATTTGAGCTACATTTGGGCTCTTTTGTCTCTGGTGGCCATCTTGGGAGACTACATGTCAGACTTTTTTAATGAAATAGAAGAGGATTTGAGAAGTCACTCAAAATGTATCGGTATGTGCTCGGTATCTACCAAGCCCGCACCTTTTTTCCTGAGATCAGGACCCTTCCATCCTCCCTCACCCCTGAACTCACAACCACTCCCTCCCTTTCTAAACCCCTGCCCGCTCAAGCTCCTGCTAATTTGGAACTAGCAATCATGTACCTTAACACCCGGTCGCTCGTCAGACATCAATCTGACATTCACCACCTCCTGGATTCAGACCGACCTGACATTCTTCTTCTAACGGAGACTTGGTTGAATGACGACTCTCTCCCTGACATCCTGGCAGCCATTCCACCGGGTTATTACATCCTCCAAGCCAACCGGCCGGCTGGCAAACCAGGAGGCGGCGTAGCCGCTATTATCAAATCTCCTCTCAGGTTCAGCTCCCTTTCTTTATTCACCATCCCCCAGGTTGACTGCCTGACAATCAGACTTGATTCCTCGGTGTCCCCTTTCATCTGTGTTTTGGTATACCGCCCTCCTCAACTCATGCCCAACTTCTCCTCCCTCTTTGGTAATCTACTCTCTCCACTCACAATCAACAACTCTAAAATCCTGGTCCTAGGTGACTTTAACTACTGGCCATCAGATGCAAATGAAAGCCTCCATTCCCTGGCTTTCACTGACCTGTTAAGTGGGCTTAATGGCTCTCAACATATTCATACAGCCACCCACTCTAAAGGCCACATCCTAGACCAGATGTGGACCTATAATCTGGAAATCAATTCGCTCACGATATTACCTTGCCACTGGTCTGACCACTTTCTAATCTCCTTTTGTCTTCTGATCCCTCCACCACCCCCCCACAGCCGCGGCCCTAGCTTTTTGGCTCGTAACTGGAATAAAGCAGACCTTGATCGCTTCCTCACCTTTTTAACTTCCTCAGCTCCGTCCTGCTTAGGCTCCATAGACTCTCAAGAAGCCGAATTAACTGAATGGTTAGAATCTGCCAGTAACAAGGTCGCTCCCCTTAAACTAGTCAGAGCCAAGCGTCCCCATGACGCACATCGGTGGTTCTCAGACAGCCTCAAATCCCTAAAACTGGGACTTCGCCAAGCTGAGCGTCATTGGCGTAGAAACTACGACCCTTTAGAGAAACTTCATTTTCTAAAGCTAGCTGGAGAATATAAACAGGCCATCTCAGCAGCTAAAACCACCTACTTCTCCTCAAAAATTCTTAACTCTGTGCAAAAATCTAAATAAATTTTTGCCATTGTGGAGGAGCTCTCACATCCGGATAGGGTGACTATTAAACCCCTTCCGTCCCAGGCCCTCTGTGACTCCCTCAACTGTTTTTTTATAGAAAAAATCAGTAAAATCAAAAACAGTATATCTTTCGGACCGCCGGCGACGGCCCTCGCTGAGGTCACTTCCTCTTCTAACCCCCTTTCCCTCACTCAGCTCCCCCCCATACTAGAGGTAGATTTCCTCTCCTTACTTAATAAAGTTTCATCTGGTTCCCCCACAGATTGCTGCCCTCCCACGATCCTCCGGGCCGCCTTCTCGGCTTGCCCCTCCCCTCCGCTGGCCCTCCTGAACAACTCTTTACTGCTCGGTCAGGTTCCCAGCCAGTTTAAGAACGCTGAAGTGGTTCCTATATTTAAAAAAAACAACGCTGATCCCGGGGTTCTGGGCAATTTCCGCCCCATTTCCCTGCTCCCTTACTTGAGTAAGATACTTGAGTCTCACGTGACCAGCGTCCTCAGCTCCCTCATCGAAGACTCCAACTTCCTTGATTCCCAGCAAGCCGGGTTTAGACCTGCCCACTCGACCGAGGCGGTTCTCCTCTCTGTCATGGAGGAACTCCGTAGAGGCGCTGATTCCAACATCAGCCAAGCCTTGGTCCTCCTGGATCTGTCGGCTGCCTTTGACACGGTCGACCACACCATCTTGGTCGACCGTGTCAAAGAAGCGGGCATCGGTGGGATGGCCCTTAACTGGGTTTGTTCCTTTCTGACCAACCGCCATCAATCCGTCCGACTCTCCCAGTTCTCGGCTGACAGGAGGATGCTTACCTGCGGTGTTCCACAGGGTTCGTCCTTCACCACTTCTTTTTAATTTGTACCTCACCCCTCTGATCCGCTCCCTCCGGGGAAGGAATGTCTCCGCATTTAACTATGCAGACGACATTCAGCTCGGTTTCAACCTTGACCCCTCTGACGAAGCGGTCAAAAATTTTCAATCCACTCTCTGCCATATCAGTAGTTGGATGGACGCCCACCATCTCAAACTTAATCCCGACAAGACGGAGCTTGTTCTTGTCGGAGGCCCATCCAACCCTTGGAACTCCACTTTCTGGCCCCTCTCACTTGGCCCCCCTCCCCACCCTGCTGACAAAGTGAAAAGCCTGGGGGTTTACATCTCCCATGATCTCTCTATGAAACATCAGATCAATGCCACTGTGTCTTCTTGCTTTTTTCAGCTTAGGAAGATCCAAAAAATTGCCCACTTCTTGACCACCGAAGCCCTCACTCTGGCATTGTTGGCCCTAGTCATCTCTCGGATCGACTACGCTAACGCTTTGTATGTAGGCATCCCTCAATATCAGATCAAACGACTGCAGCTGATACAGAACCAGGCAGCTCGCATAATCTATCATCAACCTAAACATCATCACGTCCACCCTCTGCTCAAAGCCCTTCACTGGCTTCCTGTTTCAGAGCGCTGCAAGTTCAAACTAGGCTGTCTTACTCATAAATCTTTGGCCGGCATCGGCCCTTCCTTCATCTCTTCCCTCCTATATCGCTATGTCCCCTCCAGACACCTCCGATCCTCTGACCTAGCACTCCTCCAGGTACCCAGATACAGGCGCAAAAAACACGGAGGTCTCAGATTCTCTTTTCTGGCCCCCTCATTCTGGAACTCTCTTCCATTGGAACTTAGACTCTCTCACTCCCACCCTCAATTTAGGTCTCTCCTTAAAACCCACCTTTTCCGTAGTGTTTATTCATAAGCTTTTCTCTCCCCCCCCTCTGCCTCCCGCCGAATATAGTGAACAGCGCCAAGAAACCGTCCGGTGTATGCCGCGCTTTATAAGTAATTTTTACATTACATTACATTACAATGTGCCCTAATTTTTCTTTCTGCAGCACTAATCATACTTTCTATGGCAAAATATACCCCCTCATTTTGTTCCTTTTTAAATTAAATGTTTTAAGAGTTACCACTTTATTCCAATCAAGATGGCTTCAGGTGTGCCATACCTTTGTAATAAGTAGAACTGTTAGCGCTCTAGTTGTTCTTTGGAACACTCTAGGAGGCTTCAGTAGAACACAAAGGAATCAACTGACAGTCTCTGTTCTAGTTGGATGTACATGTTTTACTGAGAATGTTAGACTTCATTCTCACATGACTGAGAAAGATAATGTGAATTTACAGAAGATATGCTTTCAGTTTAGCTTATAGATCCCCTTCCAAACCACTGTGGGAAAAGCATGAGATAATAGTTTTCTTTCAAACATGATTCATGATATCCCAGCAGAAGGCTTTTTCACATGGTAAAATCACCTTAGAACACACCACAATTCCTAAAATGAGTATGGTACCATCAACAAATGATTTATAATGTAACTAAAGTCCTAAAATCTTCTATTAACTACAATGCTTTTTAATGAGGTGCTATCATGTATATTGGTCCCAAGATGGCTGCCAACACTTCTTGGATGAAGTGCTGACAGCCAATAAGATCTCACGCGTACCCCGCGATTTTTCAAAAACAAATTTGGGGCCTGGGGGGTCCTTGTGGGACCCCCTGAGCAGGCCTAGGGGGTCAGGGTGCTTTTACCCTGCCCCCTTTTTGAGTTCTACACGTTTGTTTTTCTGCTTTCCTGTGTCTCAGTCTACCGAGGTGCAAGATGGCTGCCAACAATTTCTGTTTTGGAGAGTTGACAGACATTGGCAGCCAATCAGAATGCAGCTCGTACTCTGGAAGGTACAGTAAGCTTATATAGATATATACATTTTTTCAAATTCAATTTTCTCAGCAACTACAGGAGGGATTTACACCATTTAAACAAAAGGCCATACTGCGTACGAGTCTCTACCATTTTGCCAAGTTTGGTGTAATTCCGTTCAGCGGTTCCGGCTGTAGCCGAGTCTAATTGTCCTATGGAAAATAACATAGGGAAAACACGTTTTGGGACCCCCCATTTTTCTCAGCCCCCCCCCACTTGACGAATCCCCCCAAAACTTTCAGGGAAGGAGCGGAGCGGGCCATCTTCTTTGAGAAATTCGTGGAGATTCATCAACCGGCGCCAAAGTTATTCCCCATAGAATGTTGCGGATTTCCTATTGAAACTAGGTCCTACTATATATACCTACTGGCGACCGCCAGTAGGTGATATATATACATATATATATATTCACTGAAAAAACCATAGGTTTCACACCAGTTATAGTTAGGTGGAAATTTTACTCGCATAAAACCATTGAAATTCCCACGTTATAGTTAGTTGGACTCACTATAACTTGCGCGTGCAATGCACTGCTGATGACGTCACATATTACATCACTCATGACATGGTCAGTGACATCACTCATGACATCACTGCATTTATGCATTGAATAAGTATATTGTGCATACTTTCTTAAATTATTGTTCTGATGTTAATTGTATGCATATGTACACTGTTGCAAACGCTACAATTATGTTTGTAAATTTGGTGAAAAAATTTCGTTTGTTTAAAATCATGGCATTAAGATTTACGGTTTGATGTGATTCAATTTGATTTTACTTGATGCAATGTTTTTGACTCACGTGTGAGATGGTTATGGCACACATTCGTATTCCACCTCTTTACCATTACAAAATGGCGCCCGTATATTGGGTTTGGGATGTGACTTACTATGTTAGTCCACCATCGATGTTTAGCTTTTGTTTAGGCGCGAAATTCAAATGTGTACTTACTGTGTATATATACGTGACCTCCATTTCACTCGCTCATCAGTGAGCAAGGACGTAAGTCCGAAATGCGTCTGATGACTGGCACCACCATCACCATTTGTTGGAAATAAATTTTTCGAAATGAAGTCTGGCTTGCGGTAATTATTAAGGAGTCTGTGTACTTGTTTGCTGGCTGACGGCTGCCGCCGGCAACGCGTTGGATTTCATATATATATATATATATATATATATATATATATATATATATATATATATATATATATATATATATATATTGTTCAACAAAGGCTCTGCAAATGAAGAAGCACTCACAGCAGGTAGGTTCCAACACCTTACTTTAATTTTGCATATGATGGTGAAGTTTCGTCCGTTTTTAAATTCTTTTCCCAACGCGTTTCAGAGCTGTGCGCTCTTTCCTCAGGGGAATGGAAACAGCTGCAGCCATTCTCAAGTCTCACAAGTGTTCCATGGCATTTCGTTTGCCTGCTTAGTAGCATGCATTGTGGGACTTGTATTAAGTAGAGGACCCATAGTGGATTCTGCAGCCTGGCTCCCAATTTTTGAAAGGTCACAGTGATTTATCTCGACCTCACTGTGAATGATTAAGCCCCCAGTGGGCCCCGGCCTCGAAAAGTCACCTTCATTAGTTTTTGGCACTGCTGCGCTATCTCGCACTTGAAAGTTCGTGTGCAGATGGCCCCCTTTCCTCCAACGGCTCCTTCCTAATTGACTGGGTGGTGCTCCTTCCACGACGAAGCTGTCGTGTGATTAATTGTTCAACAAAGGCTCTGCAAATGAAGAAGCACTCACAGCAGGTAGGTTCCAACACCTTACTTTAATTTTGCATATGATGGTGAAGTTTCGTCCGTTTTTAAATTCTTTTCCCAACGTGTTTCAGAGCTGTGCGCTCTTTCCTCAGGGGAATGGAAACAGCTGCAGCCATTCTCAAGTCTCACAAGTGTTCCATGGCATTTCGTTTGCCTGCCTAGTAGCATGCATTGTGGGACTTGTATTAAGTAGAGGACCCATAGTGGATTCCCCTGAGGAAAGAGCGCACAGCTCTGAAACGCGTTGGGAAAATAATTTAAAAACGGACGAAACTTCACCATCATATGCAAAATTAAAGTAAGGTGTTGGAACCTACCTGCTGTGAGTGCTTCTTCATTTGCAGAGCCTTTGTTGAACAATTAATCACACGACAGCTTTGTCGTGGAAGGAGCACCACCCAGTCAATTAGGAAGGAGCCGTTGGAGGAAAGGGGGCCATCTGCACACGAACTTTCAAGTGCGAGATAGCGCAGCAGTGCCAAAAACTAATGAAGGTGACTTTTCGAGGCCGGGGCCCACTGGGGGCTTAATCATTCACAGTGAGGTCGAGATAAATCACTGTGACCTTTTCAAAAATTGGGAGCCAGGCTGCAGAATCCACTATGGGTCCTCTACTTAATACAAGTCCCACAATGCATGCTACTAAGCAGGCAAACGAAATGCCATGGAACACTTGTGAGACTTGAGAATGGCTGCAGCTGTTTCCATTCCCCTGAGGAAAGAGCGCACAGCTCTGAAACGCGTTGGGAAAAGAATTTAAAAACGGACGAAACTTCACCATCATATGCAAAATTAAAGTAAGGTGTTGGAACCTACCTGCTGTGAGTGCTTCTTCATTTGCAGAGCCTTTGTTGAACAATATATATATATATATATATATATATATATATATATATATATATATATGTATATATATATAAAATTTCTATGGCAAAATGAAACCCCTCATTTTGTTCCTTTTCAAATTAAATGTATTAAGTGTTATCACTTTATTCCAATCAAGATGACTTCAGGTGTGCCATACTTTTGTCATAAGTAAGACTTTTAGCGTTCTAGTTGTTCTTTAGAACACTCTGGGACATTCTGTCTTTGGGCTATAGTTGGGTTACATCTGGCTGATATTTGGGCTACATTTGGGCTCTTTTGTCTCTGGTGGCCATCTTGGGAGACTGCATATCAGAATTTATTTAATGAAATATAAGAGGATTTGAGAAGTCACTCAAAATGTGCCCTAATTTTTCTTTCTTCAGCACTAATCATAATTTCTATGGCAAAATGAACCCCCTCATTTTGTTCCTTTGCAAATTAAATGTTTTAAGTGTTAACACTTTATTCCAATCAAGATGACTTCAGGTGTGCCATACTTTTGTCATAAGTAAGACTGTTAGCGCTCTAGTTGTTCTTTAGAACACTCTGGGACATTCTGTCATTGGGCTATAGTTGGGCTACATCTGGCTGATATTTCGGCTACATTTGTTTTTTTTTGTCTCTGGTGGCCATCTTTGGGCTACATTGGGCTACATTGGGCTACATTTGGTCTCTAACATATATATAGCCCAATGTAGCCCAATATATATTTTTTCAAAATTAATTTTCGTAAAAACCACTGGAGCATATATCTTGAGACATAGCAAAGGCACATCGGGGTACCAGTCCCTACAATTTTGCCAAGTTTGGTGGAAATCCATTCAGCCGTTCGGGCTAAAAGTGAGTCCTGGTTAGCGCCCGGTCCGCGCACCGGGTAGCGTTCCGGAAAGCGTAACAAGGGGAAAACCAAGGGAAATAGTAAAATAATATTTTAGAGTGCTTTGAGGTAGGGTAGCTCTGAATAGAGCTGTTGTGTTGTGTGGGTGATGTAAGTACCAACATGTAGGTACCAATGAAGAGTCTAAAATTCAATGTACACCGTCTCCTCTGTAGATATTTTGTATGTTCTAATACGGGTTATTTAAATGTAAATGTGTGGAAAAGTACTTCATGCTTTAAAGCAATTGTATTTTTGAACTGATTGTTCTTTCCTCTTAGTCGTCCTCTTTGGGTTTTTTTCCCCACACTCTTCTTCAGCATGATAGTTGATAAATTCGTTCCCTCAAAAAATGTATATACATAAAAAAATTATATTAAATACATATAAAATATATTTTTCCTTTAAAAGAAGAATACATTTTACAGCTTTTGATATTTGCTATTAAAAAACATTGAAATTCACTGAAAAAACCATAGGTTATAGACCATATATAGTTAGGAATTAGCATTTACAAAACCTTATTTTACTCACACAAACCCATTGAAATTCGCATATATAGTTAGTTGCACTAACTATATATCGCGCACCCGCAATCCACTGCTGATCATGTCACATATTACATCATTCATGACATGGTCAGTGACATCACTGATGACATCACTGATGACATCTCAAATGACATCACGGATGACATCACTGATGACATCTCAAATGACATCACTGATGACATCACTGATGACATCCCAAATGACATCACTGATGACATCACTGATGACATCTCATTTGACATTACTGATCACATCACTGATGACATCTCACTAACTATATATGGTCTATAACCTATGGTTTTTTCAGTGAATATATATAGATGTATCCAGAGCAGGTGAGCCTCATTCCACTGAGCAGGAGGGGCTGCACTTTAAAGATGATTGGTGGGAAACGCTACAGGGACTGCTGGCATTGAAAAAAGCTACTTGCTGAAACCGGTCTGCCGAAAATTACTGAATAAAGCAGCCTTTTGATCCCCAGTGATACCCCTGCTGTGTCCTATGTCCTTCTACCAGCCGGTGAGAAGTGTTTGAGTGAATATGTGACCCGGCTGAAATGCGTCATGTTGTGTGAAGGATAATAAACGCACGTAATTTTGGAAAACCTTTGTGTGGTCCGTTCCTGTTGAAGGAGTTTTCTTTTTCTAAAGGATTGATTTTCATATATATATGTGGTTTCGCGTTTGAGAGCTGTTTGGCAAGTGCTTGAGTGCTAAATAAATGAACTTTTAACTACAAGCTTCCTGAGGCATTCCTCATTGTGCTTCCTGATCGTGATGATATATATATATATATATATATATATATATATATATATATATATATATATATATATATATGTTCCAAAATCCAAGCAATCCAGCACGCTCTCAGGAAAGTAGGCACAAAAGCTCCATGGAGCTGTCTAATGCTGTTGGTCTCATATAATTTTGTGGGTGTTTGCGGCATTAAATCCACCAGAAACAATAATGGTAATAACAATTGTGTTCATGAACCTACGCGATTCGAAATTTTCAAAGCTCCACTCAGTCAACATAATATGCAGCCTCTCGTGTTCTATGAAATATATAAACAGTTAAAACAGAATATACAGCGTACCTTAGACACAAAGCATAAAATCTACTTTGAATGGCAGACGCGGTCTGCTACACAGCGAAGCAATTGTAATCAAACAAATGTTAGATCACGTGATCGTCAGGTCACAGCATCCCGCCCCCTGCCAAAATTGCCGTATCTGGTGTGAGTGTTGAAGACAAACACTACAATAAACGTTCGAATCAAACAAAGTCAAAAAAGTATCATGCGCCTACAGGATATCACATGCAGTAATAGCACAAGTGTGCTGTGACTTTGGTATCACACAAGCGGTAATTGTGCAAAAAAACAGGCATCATCCGGATGTCCCCAGTGTTGGCAAGCGCCCGACTACTGTCCCACCGCAGGTCATCATGAGATACAGATGGCCCAGCTAAAAAGATGCACAACAAAACTAAATATGTAAATGTTGAAAACATGAGCAAACAAGAGCTGGCCAATGCCAGACAGAACACAACTTGTGGTGGGGTGGAGCGACAAACTCCTGAGTACAGCTGTCAATTCTGAATAAGACTGCTAGCAACCACAAAGACAACTAAACACAGTCCAGGCATGTGTACATTACCCACAGTGATGGGGAAGTGAAGGCAGGTGTAAAAACGTCCTGGTGCTCGTGATAATGTAGAAGAGAGGAAGGTGAAAAGTGCCCGTGACAGGTGAGTGCAGGTGACTTGGGCCCCTATCTTCCCTCCTACGAAGAAAACATAAGAACAAGAATTAAAAACTAGGCTGAAAAAATGGTCAGCCATTCACATATTACATATCAATAAACAGCAGAGCTTGTCGTATGAAAAATACTGTTTATCATAACAATATGTCATACCATGGAGGAACAAAGTGCACAGAACAGAAATGTCCAACCCTTATTCTTTGAGATGGATTGATAATTCTTCCTCTTGGTTAAGACCCCCAGGAACCTTGGTCTGGAAGTCTATAATCATCTTAGATTCCCTCTGTCTCAGTGTGAGGACCCTGTTCCCTCCCCTGGGCTTCTTAACAATCTGTTTGAGAATGATGTAGCTCAAATCTTTAATGTTAGAAAAGTGACTCTCTCTAAAATGCCGTGCCACCGGGTATTTGGGGTCACAATTAGTGATGGCTTGAGTATGTTCCAAAATGCGCTGCTTCGCCATGCAAGTGGTACTCCCAATGTACCACTTATTGCAGGTACACACAATAGCCTAGATCACAAACGTGGTACTGCATGTAAGGAATTGGGAGATATGTTGGGTGATCCCATTATAACATACCTGTTTGTGACTTTTGCTCTAGGCACAGGCCTTGCCTGCATGTTGGGTGGAGGGTATGATGTAACATCACTGTGGACCAGCATATCCCTGATGTTGCTATTGCTTCGGTAAGTGATACTGGGTCTTTCCGGGAGACTCTTGCCAATCACATTGTCCGCTTTAAGAATTCTCCAGTTTTTAACAATAATAGATTATCAGGATGACTGCTGAGGGCATGCAATATGCTGTTCCCAGCAGTTGCCTTGTGGTGTAGGGATGTGTGGACTTTGTTGTTCATATTGCATGCCCTCAGCAAGAGTCTCAATACCCTCCATCCAACATGCAGGGCCTCAACTGATTTTTCCCATGTGGCCACTGCAAAGCCTGTGCCTAGAGCAAAAGCTCTTGATGCCATCATGTTTTCAACATTGACATATTTAGTTTTGTTGTGCATCTTTTTAGCTGGGCCATCTGTATCTCATGATGACCTGCGGTGGGAGAGTAGTTGTGCACTTGTCAACACTGGGGACATCCGGATGATGCCAATTTATTTGCACAATTACCGCTTGTGTGATACCAAAGTCACAGCACACTTGTGCGATTACTGCAGGCGCCTGATAATTTTTTGACTTTGTTTGATACAAAACTTTATTGTAGTGTTTGTCTTCAACACTTACACCAGATGTGGCAATTTTGACAGGGGGTGGGATGCTGTGACCTGACGATCACGTGATCTAACATTTGTTTGATTACAATTGCTTCGCTGTGTAGCAGACCGCGTCTGCCATTCAAAGTAGATTTCATGCTTTGTCTCTCAGGTATGCTGTGTATTCAGTTTTAACTGTTTATATATTTCATAGAACACGAGAGGCTGCATATTATGTTGACTGAGTGGGAGCTATGAAACTTTTGAATCGCGTAGTTTCATGAACACAATTGTTAATACCATTATTGTTTCTGGTGGATTTAATGCCGCAAACACCCACAAAATTATACGAGACCGTTTATCTATGTATTCATACCATATTGTTAGATAAACCAGTGATGTGATACAGTCCCATTTCTATGTTGATTTACATGCAAACTTCAAAGATGGGGAGTGCATGTTTGTAAATCACGTGATCAAGCCACTTCGTGTTGTGAAACGCGTAGTGATTAAACATCCTTAGACACCTCCTTGGAGCTTTTGTGCCTACTTTCCTGAGAGCGGGCTGAATATATATAATATTCTTAGTGATACTTTTAAAATATGAAAAATAATACAATGTAAAATAAATATTTATATTATTTACACACGTTGATTTCTTAAGTGCTTAGGCCAAGTGACTCTTTCACTGCTTGCTGTCTTACTGGTGCACCTACATCATTTTGATTGACTCTTTGTTTGCTCACTAACCAGCTATCCAACTGTGCAGGGAAACATCACTTACAATGCAACTTTTACCACGCGATGCTTTTACATCGCAACTTTTACAACGCAAACCATTACAACGCATTGCGCTGGGGGGCGCTCTAGGATAGGGAATATATTTAATTTACTATCCACGGGGACTGGAGTTGGAATAGTAAATTAAATAATTCACTGTCCAGCGCCCCAAAGCACTATGTGTTGTAATGGTATGCGTTGTAAAACTCGCGTTGTAAAAGCATGCGATGTAAAAGCATGCGTTGTAATGTCGTACATCCAACTGTGCATCATGGAGGCATAATATATCCATTAATCAACATTCCTTGTTCACTTCCTTTTGCTTTTCGTAGAACCTTCATCACCAAAAGCATTCCAAATGTAGGTTCATAACCTTGATTTTATGAGGGAAAGAACGGATTGATGAATAACCTGCAGAATTAACATAAAGCATTCAATTATGATGTTTCAGACTAAGTGACTGAACAGCATCACAGAAATATTATTTACATATTTGTACCGAATAAGTAAAAAGAAAAGGTACATAATATTGGTTTTGCACTGTAAATAGCTGTTGTATTACTATTTCCTTCCTAAACATAGTCAAGTGTTGTTTTAATACATCCTAGAGTGAAGAGATAAGCCGTATAATTGGCTTCAGCTGTAATTTACATTTGTGTTTTGCTCAAGGACTGCGTTTTGCACATCTAACCTTTCTATTTATTCCACGCCTATGTTACATACAGTAATTGTTAGTTTTTTTCTTATTTCTTAATGCAAAAGTTTTTCTATTTGACATGGTCATATACTGTGTGAATCAATAATGTTATTTTATGTGTGTCATTCTATAGCACATTCATTCAGGGTATGTCTGCTAATGGATTTGCTTTTAGACTACAACATTCTGCTTAGATAAGTAGAAATACAGAATCAATATCACAGGCTCTGTGTATGCAATTACATTTCTATAAAGTGCTCTAGGTACCATGTGTGTAATATAAATTTAGATAGCCTCAACATTAGATAAGGGTGTGAGTCAGGGCAAGAGGCTACCTTGCATTAAACAGACTATGAACAACACAGATACAAGCACGCTGAGACAAGAAAGCAATGCAGCATGTTTTTGTTTTAATTCAATAACTGACATCCCAATCCCAGCTGATGCAACCCGTCAGCTAAAGTTAGCCTTGTCACCTGATGCTGAGGTGAAGATAGTAAGCTACTGGCCTGCAGAAAATGTGTTGCTGTAACCCAGTAGCAAACACAATGGTTTTGTTTTCTATACCAGCCAAACAGCAGCTCCTGTGGGTGAATATTTGGACTTCTTACCATTGCATGAGCAAAAGAGGTGGAATTTCAAAGCCACTATTTATCATGAAGACAACATCACCAGAAATAAAATCACATGACCTTTAATCTAATGATGACTTCACATACAATCATATGGCAAGAGGCCCACATCAGATAAAATAATGCAGAATACATTGTGAGTAATAAATTGCATGACATAAATGTATATTTATTTTTTTATTTAAGAGCTTTATATAGTGGTTGCACACTGAAAGGCATACGAGCACTTTAAATAGGTTATATATCAAACAATAACTTGAACAACAATTGGGGAATAGGTAGTGAACAGCGGGACAGGTAGATGAGTGAGGGGAGAAAGCAGTGAGAAGTGGAGGTAGATGAGGGTGAGGGATTAGGATGAGCTGCATCTTGGAGTACAAGATAGGAAAGAGCAAGTTTATATAAGTGTCCAATTGGAGTTAGGTGTTTGATGCAAACACAGTCTGAAGAGATGAGTCTTTAGATGATTGTGGAAGGACCGAAGAAAGGAGAGTTTCAGATGAGAGAGGCAGTTCCACAGAAAGAATGATGCAATGCATCAAAGGTTGTGTAGGTTGGGATTTCCTGAAGAGGTTTGTACTCCACAGATCAATCGAGACACCAGAGAGCTGGGGTTTATCCAGGTAGGTGGTGTGTTTGAGTGGATTGCTTTCTAGACAAGATAACCCAACTTTAAGTTGAGAATGTGGAAACTAGCCGAAATGGCAGTTAGCATCAGCTGAAGCCATTTTGTTTTTGGCAGCCATTTTAGTTAGCCATGTGCTCGCCATGTGCTTTCTCCCTCTTCACTGTTGCCTGCCCTTGTATTCTGCTTAAGTCATCAGTTAGTTAACTCCTTCAGCACTGAATCAGAGACTTGCGTATGCTCAGAAAGACTTGTAGCTGCCAAAATGCATCTGTCTTAGTGTATAACTGTCAGGCTGTTTTTACTGATGTAAGGAGAAATGTCTCCCCTCCCACTTTGTTGAGCAAGCAATTTTTGTATACCCATATTAGTCAATAACTATTCTTGTATGTGCCAGTACCTCCCCGTGGTCTCATGCTGACTATGCAACAAATGTATATATAAGGCCTCTGGTTTCTGAACTCCTTGGACTGCCTCATACAGTGGCCTAAGGGTACCGTATTGGCGCAGTCTCCCTCATGTGAGGTTAATAAACTTGTTATTTTGATATACAGCTTTCGTGCCAATCTCTTCTTTGTTGGTTTAAGGAGCGGTGCATTAGTAAACCCCTAAAAAGTTTTTTTTCTACAAATTGGCATCTGAACATGGACCTCATCGGAGACGCGGCCATCCAAGTGTGCCGTCGTAATGGAAGGCAGGAATCCACTGAGGAAGGTACCCTGCATGAGGAGACCCTTTGTCTTTGCAGACTGACGTGTTCTCCGGTTTTTCCGATCTGACCCTCTAGGTGATGGTCGCTCCCGACTGAGATCCTCTGTGGCGTGAGTATTTCATAACGACCGTTAGGTCACTCAGAACTTGGCAGTTGGAAGCTGCAGACTTTGGTTTGGTATGGTTGCTGTGGCAACACTTTTGTTTGGAATAGATTGGCCAAGATTCTGGATTATTTGTTTGTTTGCTGCAGCAAATAAAGGCAGGTAATGAGGAGATTTTTCACTACTTTTGGATAATTCTCAGGAAATGCACTTTGATTATATTTCATCGCATTGTAATATTTTTGGCATGCCTGCTCCTAGCACACTTCGTAGAAAGTGTTGCTGTCTTGGTGTACCAAAATGGATTTTGAAAGTACTCAGCTTGCTCCCCTATAGGGGATACCTAAATAGGTTTAGGTATATTAAAAATGATATTTCTTCTATGCCACTATGGAACAAATATATATATAAAAAGGATCCTGATCTGCGCACTTAGTAAAATTCATAAGTGGTGATGCGGAGCGCTTTTAAGTGTTCTGCCAGCCCAAATGGTAATTTGGTGTACTTTTAAAAGAGGTCTGAGGCTTGAGCCTGATTTTTTAACATGGCAGTCTTTTGGCGATCTATTTGTCTTGGTGTAAACTTTGTACTATTTTCTTTAGAGTCCTTTCGTTTGTAAATATGACTTACCATTGGTATTTACAAATGGTTTGGTTTGAGTACAGTCTGTGAGCTGTCTCTTGCTTTTGTCCTAAGTGTTGATTTGTGGGTTAATAGTTTTTTTTTAGTGTCTATGTGGTTTGTGGACAGACACCGGTGGTGATGCTTGTGAAGTACTTCTTTCAGTAAGTAGTGACTATGTTTTTTCTGTGTGAGAATGGCTTGATTTAACAAGCAGTGTTGTGTGTTCTGAGTTTATGACTCCCTTCTTGAAAATGTCTGGAATTAATTCAATTTGGTTTGTTGTAGTCATTCTGTTATGCAAATGTCATTGAAAGAACTACATTTTAAAATTCCGGAATTAATTATGTATCATATGCTAAATAGCTGCATGCTACCATTAGAAGTGAAACAGTAACAAAGTATAGATGTGTGAATATTACCACAATGGCAAAGAAAGATTAGAATTAACACTCAATAGGGAAAAAATAGGCCTCACAGAAAGAAAAAATACAAATTTGTGTGCTTTGCATAACTAGGACCCAATACAAAATGTTACAGCATTATCCTTAGATATTAATATTAAAAGGCATTCACATCATCTGAGTAACTGGTTGCTGCTGAAATAAAAGCGCCCTTTTTTCCACATTACAAGACAATAGATTTGTACTTGCTTGGAATGCCTGTGTTTTAAATAGACTGCACTGTGCTCATCCCCTGCGCTAGATAAAATAGTTTTTAAACAGCTGTTCAAAGATGTCTGAGGGAAGCTGTCTGTCAGAACAGACGGAGGTCAAACTTTTTCAGGACATTACAATACAGTAAAGGGTTTTTCTCGGAGTAGAAGTTGAGGCCTGCTGGACGTAAAGCACAGCTGAGTAAACAACACATGGCTATGCCCGGCTACAAGCTACAGATCAAACTGTAGGAACTAGGTTTTAAATTAGTACAGCATGATATGAAGGCACATGTGTTAAAAATTACTGATTTTAAAAGTTAGAAATACAGTTTCATTGTTTTGGATAAAAGAAAAAGGATCCATAGTAGGGACTTTCTTTCTTGTCATGAGAACCACATATGTGGTTCTGATGGTAAATAATTACTGCCCTTTAAAAAGTGTCACAAACTATTTTGTTTCAGTACAGCTTCTGTGCTTAGTGTTATACATGCATGCATTTAAAAGCAATGGGAAAGGAATGAGGCTTGCTTTTCATATGTGGAAACATCAAAAGAGTTAGTATCATTATTTAAAAAAAGGACTACATGAAAAAAATATTAACAATAATTGCACTAAAATCGTTTTTGCATTTCCTAAGATCTTTATAATGTCTAATAATCCTACTGTGAAAAATATATATTAGCCCCTAGCATCAAAGTTGAATTTGAGGAGCACTTTACCACAATGTGAGGAGTGAAATGAGCCATTTCACTTTACCCAGGCGTATAAAAACTTTTTTTATAAGGCTGAACCTTATACATTTCTGACACCCCCACACCGGGGCCCTCTAGGGGAGACCCTGGGGGTCACTAATATGCCAAAACATTGTAGGCTATCCATTTTTAAGTGCCCCTACCACCAAAGTCGAGTTTGGGCACAATTTATTTTTAAAAGTAGTCCTGGCACCCAGGGCTGTTTTCAAACTGATCTTAGGCTTCAGCAGTGCACACATGCAAGTGCAGAAAAAAAGCAGCTGGCCTCTAAACTGCTAGAAAGCACACCACACACTGCACACAAATATAAATAAGTATAAAACAACAGCAGAAGTTAGATCCTACCTTTAAAATTATTAGCACACAGGTACGGAACAGGATTGCTTTTCAACTGTGCTTCTCCAGAGTTACTTTGAATTAGAAAGCCGCAAGGAAATAGCCTTGCACAGACATGGGACAGCAGGTTTAGGGGCAGAGGTCGAGTTCTGTATTTAGCTGACCAGCAAAATGCCCACATGGGAGGGAATTTCTAATAGGTTTGCTTTGGCACTTCGACCTCGGAATAGATTCTGAAGGAAGGGATGAAAGCACAAAGAGAAAGAGAAGCTTTGCTTATTATTTTTGGCAAAAGACCAGGCAGGTTTTGCGCAGTCATAAGAAGCAAAGGAAAGGCCGTAACATATGTGGGCCCTGTGTAGAGCATAGCTCTGCTATGCATATGGAAGTAATGCTTTTAGTTTAAAGATTACTGTGCAAGGGCTACAATAAGGAGGCAATGAAATTCAGTTTGCATTCATGCGCCCTCATGTTAAACTAGTACAATTGCTAAAGGAATTGGTAGTTGGTTATTAATGTTTTCTAGTTAGCTCAATGTGCTATTTACCTCCGCCAAGGTTGTTTGTTCCCAGCTGCCAAAAATGGGGGTAAATATTGTTGAAAGGAGGTCACCTGTTTTATGTTACCTACTGTCGAATGGGGGGAAATTAGGGAGATTAGCTCCTGGGCAAATTAAGGGTAACTAAGATGTAGTAACACATTGTTATTGTTCTTGATTTTTGTGCTCTCTCTTTCTTTCTAACTCACTCTTTTTCTCACTCAATCTTGAGCCTGTCTAAGCTGTCTAGGAATGGCCATGAGACGTGTAATTGGCTAATCAGTAATACTGTTTTAAAATTGTTAGAATTATTAAAATGAATAAAAAATACGCCATGTTACTGCCCATCCTGTCTGATGAAATTATGAAAGGATGAGTAGTCTAGATTGCTGTTAACTTATTTGACCTTTAAAGGGGAGCTATATGTGGGTAGTTTTTGTTATACAATTCCCAGGTGATAACACCTTTACTGTTTATGTTATTCTCATGCTACATACAGTTTTGCAAAGGCATTACTAGTATCTTATTAGTCTGTGTAATTGAACTGGCAGCCCTTATTAGAGCTGGTGAATAGCTGGAGAAATTCATGTACCCACTATGTTGAGGTTTTGTTAGTTATTTATGTAATAAGAATACCTGTTAAATTAGCAGTTTTAGATTCTCCAGCTAAACCTATAATATGAGAGCATGATCCTCAACATAAAATGTAGGTGTTTTTACGTAAGAAAAATCATTTTAAACGTGTCTGCAGTCCTGTACAAGTAGGGAAAGGTTATGACTTGTGAAACACAAGCTTGTTAGGACAAGAAGCACAAAATAATGCTTATTCAAAAAATTCCCTTTCTTGAGGTTCTTCAGATGAATAATAGAGGAATACACAAATGTAAGGATCTAGAGAATGTCCGTATTGTTTTTCTTTTTCCCTCAGAATTTAGTAAATAAACATAGACTTCCTTGGCTGCTTCAAATAGTGTAACGTTTTACTCTTGTCAGTTCACCAAAAAGTTCCTTTTATACTCGCCAACAGGTCCAGGAGTTTTTTACTCTCAGATAGATGAAGTGGTTCTTGGGTGCCTTGCTGATGTATGGGGCGCCCCAAGCCAAAAGAATTACTTTGGAAATAGAATATCCTCTCTGTTGATAGATTATTTGTATACCTTGTCTAAAGATCTTTGTTCTGCCCACCAAGAGATATCTGCTTCCTTACAACCATTGACAGAGGGGCCCGAACATCAGATCCAGCCTGGGGAGTCAACGCCAGTCCAGCTTGAAGCCAAGGTTTAGGGAATCAGCACAGGTGTTGCTGCCAACTGTAACAACAGTGAAGGTGGAAGACTGGAAAAAGTGTGTACCCCTGTTTGAGAGGGATGGGCGGAAGAAGAAACGAGGAGGCCGGATTATGGAGTCAATGATGGTATTTTGGTTTATTTAAGTTGACAACACTGGGAAATAAAGTTATTCGAGTAGAGTTGTAAAAGTAAAAAGCATTTTCTCCTGAATGGTGATTGGGTCGCCTGTTTCGTGATTCTTGGGCGTTCTTCCGTTGACAAGGAGGATATCCCTCGCAGGAGAGGGAAGCAACATACAACAACAAAAAGTAGCGGTTAGCACTCTGTCCTGGTACTAGTATGGCAGGACATAACCCTTCACTGTTTGTCAAGAAGCCCATAGGGGTGCGGCATATTCAAAGAAAATAAAAGAAGAATGGACTGAATAGTAAAGGAAAACAAAGTATCCAAAATAAACCACAGAAGTCCGATGACTAGACTGAAAGCTGTGTAACACCGTGGGATACTTCTGACCTGGCAATTCAAGATCAAACACGGAAGGTACACGTGACAGTGATGAGGCTACCTAGAGTGACAGCAAGGGAAAGTGATATGGCGTTGTTGTGAATCTATCTAGGACCCTAATCAAGATAACCCCGATTCATGCCCTTATATGGTTATAACAAAACATATCCTTATAAAGGCATAGGAATCATGTCCATATCTAGTCATAGCCCATGCAGTCCAAATACGGCAAGGCTACTCCCATAGACTCCTAGAAAGTACAACCCGTTCTTTAAACAAACCAAGCCTCCAGCAGCCCGGGAAATCCCCCTGCTTTTGTTTTGATATGCACAAGAACTCCTGGAGTCCAGAAAGAACTGTTAGTTCTTAGTGACGTCTTATGTCCAACCTTACGTCAAACCCGGCACCTTTCAGGTATAAATATACCAACAGTTGCCTTAAGCAAACACACAGTGGTTTGGAGCAGAGCGGCTATCTACTTGCCCGAAGCCCAGCTGATGCGAGAGCCGAAGGAAGCCAACCCTCCGGTTTGACGCACTGAGAGACGCTGTCTTTTCTCAAGCCGAGAAATCCAGCTCTGGTGTTTCCAGTCACCCTTGCGGGTTGCTGGGAGATCGAGTCCTGAGAGAGAGATACAAGACCTCCTACATTCTATTACCAAGGTACGGAGCTGACTAAACCCTTAAGAGAATTCTTGATTCAGATTCTTGGCAAAAAAACAACTTAACTTAAACTGCAACTTACTTTCTCCTTCCCACTTATTAGGCTTAGGTCAGGTACACCGGGGTAGGCGTATCTTAGAAGCACCAGTTGAGTACGTTAGTCAATGTTTTTATGTATTTATATATTTTATCCGTTTTAAAGTATCATATGGCTAAGAAACCACATCAATGCTTTTACAGTATTATTTCATAATACTCCTTTTACTGTAAGCACTTTACTTTATGATAAGTATTGCAATTTTGGCAACTCATTTCTCTTGCATGAGAAAGAAGACTGCTCAATAAATAACACCTTTTATTGAAAACGCCCGTCTCTCTATTTCTCCGCACTCCTGGTGAAATTAAGCATGCACGATTAACTGAGTGAAATAACTGTCTATTGTTTTCACACGACTCTAGAGATACACTCTTTATTCTGAGGGAGCAAAGTTGTCATGTTTATGCGGTTGTCAGAAACTAATCCCTTCTTGTCTATTCAGGAAAGTTAACCCCTTCTTGTTCACTCGAGAAAGTTTCTAGTGACTTCTGAGCTAGCTGGCAAAACTAATTAAGTCTAACATAGTCAGTAGAGACCTAGATGACCTCAGTCCTACGTCTAAACTGCTGTTTATGTTATTCCAATGCGCAGAGCCTATTGGGAATATAGGAACTACACTACAGCGTGAGGGGTCGCGGTAGGTGTAGGAGTTGGTGGGGGACAAACGCACACAGTGAATACACGCGGTGAACCCTTAAACTACCCTCCCCTTACCCCCTCCCTGTATTCCCTGCCAAGCCTCGTACTGCATCAGCCGCAATGCTCCTGAGCTGCGGCGACTCTCTAGCACCATCTGGGGGTGTCCACCACTCCTCCGTCCAGGCGTCGAGTCCTCTGTCTTCTTCGAGGTCCTGGATACCGGAGCCCTCCGTGGCTTCACTCGCATAGCTCTGCTCCTGATATGGTTCCTGCAGCCCGGCGTCTTCCTTCTCCTTCGCATCCTTTGAGCTCACCAACGCTGCTTCCTGGTTTTCCTGTCCTTCCTTTAGTGGGCGTTGTCCCGACCCTCCGTGTCCTGTTTGGTCCTCCCCACTCAGCTGTTCGTGATGTTCCTGCAGGCGAGGAGAAGCAGATGGTGTTAACTCCTGCTTTCCCGGCTTCAGCGTGTCGCTATTGGTGGCTTCAGTGTCATGGGGAAAAGGCAGGAGCTATAGCGTGGTGATCGTGTCAGCCCTCTCTCATCCTGCTACTGTCTTGGGTGAAAGACGGGGTCACAAATCAGAATGGAGAAGTTGTTGATCCAGTTTTTGATGCCCAGCAGAGAGAGTCATAGACCGACAAGGACAGCAAGGTGGCATTTGCTTGAGGTGACCCCCTTTGAAACAAGGGTTGCTTCAGATATCCCAGCATCAGGCCTCTGAGTCCTGGTCCCTAAATGAATGCAAGTCTGCACCTCTGTTTGTTTATCAAGAGGTGCCTGGGCATACTAGGTACAATCTGTGGCCCTGACAAAAGAGCAGTGTGCCATCGGAGCAACACAGGAGTTAGGGAAGGACTTAAGTTCAGGGTACAGGTGCTGTGCCTTTGGTGCCTGTTTGATTAAAGTGCAGAATACTGGTGCCGTGCCTGAGACACTGGACAGGATCGCTGAGGGCATTTTCCCCAGAGGGTGGGTGCCCTATCCTGAAAGAAAAAAGGAACATTTAGGCCCTGATTGTCTGTTTGAGTTGCAAGCTGAGCAGCTTCACAGTTGGAAAAGAACTTTTGATGAACGATAGGAGCCTGCCTGTGAGGCTCCGACAGACACAGGGAGAAGACTCTCTGGCTGGTTGTACAGCGACTTCTATTCTTCAAGTACTTTTCAGCAATGTACCCCTTTGGTCATTCCATTTTTGAGGAGGAGCAGGCCTTTGCGTCTCCTCGTCCTAATTTCAATGGCCCGTTTGGTCCTCCTGGTCCCATGGAGTGAAAATTGTCTTTGTAACAATATGTTTAGTTGCTTTAATATTTGCATTAGGCATGTTTATTCTGCAAGAGAAACGTTTTGCGGAGAGCTTAATAAATACTACTCTGCCCTCCTCTGTCATTCAGAAAGGCCCTGAAGACATGGTTGTTCGTACAAGCGTTTGATTAATCCTTCCTCTGCACTGCTCTCTGCTAATCCGTCCCTAAGCGCCAAGAAGCTGTTGGTGATCGTGCGCTCTATAAATTTATTTTTCATTCATTCATTCATTCATTCATTCATTCATTCATTCATTCACTCTTGAGCATATCAAGTGATACACTAGCCCTTATAAAAAAGAACACTGGAAAGGTCTATTAAGTAATGTTTTTTTATTTAAGATATTATATTAGATATGTGTTGTTGGCTATGCTGAAACTGAAATAGATGGTCACTGAAATACATAGGAGCCCTGAAACATAGAATTGGACTGAATGGTTTTGGGATTTACTTTCTGCTTGGGGTTGGAAAATATTGATACTTATGTTTGTAATAATAGCCATTATTTTCTCCTGCTATCTGTGTGTTCATTATGACCCTAAGCTCTGTTCCGTTTGTGCCCCTGTCTATACCTTATATGTACCCAGTTAATGAAATGTTTAGAAAATGCCCAACTAGCAATGGATCAGGATATTAATGGATTATGAGGATAGATGTGCAGGATAACTTCCATGCTTCTAATAATTCTTAGCAGATGTCTTCAGCTAATGCTAAAACGGCCATCTGTGGAAACTAGCTGAAATGGCTGTTAGCATCAGCTGAAGCCATTTTGTTTTTGGCAGCCATTTTAGTTAGCCATGTGCTCGCCATGTGCTTTCTCCCTCTTCACTGTTGCTTCCCCTTGTATTCTGCTTAAGTCATCAGTTAGTTAACTCCTTCAGCACTGAGCCAGAGCCTTGTGCATGCTCAGAAAGACCTGTAGCTGCCAAAATGCATCTGTTTTAGTGTATAACTGTCAGGCTGTTTTAACTGATGTAAGGAGAAATGTCTCCCCTCCCACTTTGTTGAGCAAGCAATTTTTGTTTACCCATATTAGTCAATAACTATTCTTGTATGTGCCAGTACCTCCCCTTGGTCTCATGCTGACTATGCAACAAATGTATATATAAGGCCCCTGGTTTTTGTACTCCTTGGACTGCCTCATACAGTGGCCTGAGGGTACCGTATTGATGCAGTCTCCCTCATGTGAGGTAATACACTTGTTATTTTGATAATCCAGCTTTCTTGCCAATCTCTCCTTTGTTGGTTTAAGGACCGGTGCATCAGTGAACCCCTAAAAAGGATTTTGTTTCCTACAAGAATGGACTCAAAAAGAAGGGAGTGCAGCTCAAATAGCATATGAGTGATACAAAAGAAACTAGTGGCAGGGTAAGAATATCCACTGGGTCATACACAAATAAACAAATTAGCAAATTAGGCTGTTCAAAGGATAAAAGGAAACTGCCGCTTTATGCCTCCAAATCTAAGGACAGCAGTCCCCAAATGTCTTAATGCAAATTAAGTTATTTATCCTGAGCAGTAGTCCAGTTCATTATCAAGTCCCCAAATATACTTTCGTGGAAATCTTCTTAGTTTTAAATCTTGCTCTCTTACAAAGTTTTCAATCTCTGTTATATTCCAAACTCAGCTTTAATACGATCAGTGCTGGTGATTCTTGTTGCACATGGAAAGTTTCAGGGTGATCAGTCGAGCAGGGGCACAGAAAATTAGGTTTAAAAAAGTGCATTTTCCCATGTTAATTCCCAAAGCTCATTGAACACGACTACAGCTCTAAGTGCTGGATGGAATCACACTAAATTTAGCAGAAAGTTAGTTTTGGTTCACAGAGTGAGCTTTTTTTGTTATTTGGTGTAAATCTGTTCAGTAGTTGTTGAGAAATTTAAGAAAATAAAGATAATGATATCCTATGGCTCATGAAAGTCCCGGGGACAGCCACCTCCGTGGGGGATTGTTTTTTATGTATGCAGGGGTGCCCATAGAGCACCCCGAGCCCCCGGACTGCTACCTCCCCGGGCAAATGTATGTAAAGTAATACGGGAGACCACCCACACGACCCCCTCATCTCCGTGGACTGCCACCACCCCGGGGCACTTAAAAATATATATGTATGTGGGTGCACCTGGGGACCATCATCTCCTCAGGGCAAATCATAACAAAAAAATGTGGGTGGGCTTCGTGAGACCCCTGCAGCCCCAGGGACCACCACCTCCCTAGGGCTAAACTTAAAATTAATGCAGGTGGCCAGGCGGCTATCCCTGCAGCCCTGGGGTCCACCACCTCCCAGGGGCTAAATATCAAATGCAATTAAATGAAATTAGGCCTCTATAAAGCACTTCACATACCCTGAGGTGTGTAGGCGCTTCCTTCAGATTAGTCAGTATGTTCAGGGTTGCCTAGTACTCAGCCTCTAAAAAGTCAAGTTTTTAGACCCCATCTGAATTTTTGCAGAGTAATTTATTTTTTGAGTGTTAATGGCATCGAGTTACAGAGTCTAGCTGTGCTATTTTTGAAGCTCCAGCCACCACATTTGCCCCTATGCACCCTGAGAATAAATAGGGTGCCATTTTCAGTTGATCTGAGGGTTCTTGCAGGGGTGTATGCCTTCGGATATCGCAAAATCTGCTATGGCCAAAATCCATGCAAAGATTTATATGCTATGCACAAGGCCTTGAATTGGATACATTTAACAACAGTAAGCCAGAGCAGTTGCATCAGGGCCTTAAAGGCGGAGTCAAATATAGTAATCCCCATAAGTACTCAAGCTGATGCATTTTATGGGCCATCTGAAGCTTGTGAATGCTTCACTTTTGTGAACTGGTGAACAAAGCATTATAGTAGTCCAGTCTGGTTAAGATAAGTGTGGTGACCAATGATTTTTTTTTAAACCAAAAGGAATAAAGGGAAGTATGTTCCTCAATGTTTTAAGGATGAAGAAGCAAACAGAGGTGGTGTGGGTAATTTGGGCTTGAAATGACAGTTTAGTGTTAAATAATACACCCACATTTTTAGTTTAGCTTTATTTGTTGGGGTTGACAAAGGGCCAAGTTGAGCCACCAGTTTTCTGCTCAGATTGATAAGCTATTGCCGAAGAGAAGTACTTTGGTTTTGGATGAGTTTAGCTTTATACAATTGTCTAACATCCAGTTGCCTATATGTCACATGCAGTCAGGAAATCTAACTACAGTTGAATTTGATGGGCTATTCACTGAGACAATTATCTGTGTGTCATCGGCATAAGACACCAATGCAAAGCCATACCTTTTGATTAATTGAGCTAGGGGGTGACATACATGTTAAATAGAGTCGGGATCAAGGAGGATCCCTGAGGAATGCCGCAAGGTAGCAAAAAAGAAGGGGAAATGTAGCCTCGAAGAGCCACTGCTTGGGAGCATTCTGATAGAAAGAAGCCCAGCAGGGAGAGCGCTTTGTCCCTGATCCCAAGTGAATCTAGACAGTCTACCAGCAACTCATGGTTGAATGTATCAAAAGCTGCTGATAGGTCTAACAGGAAAAGGGCAGCACTCCCCCAACCATCCAAAGTTCTTCAGTTGCAGTAATCAGCGCTAGCTCTCTACTATGATGGGCCTGAAATCCATATTGTGAAGCATTATCGGTAATGAAGGGGGTTGTTCTGTATTGATGGCTTTCTCTATTACCTTTGAGTTGAAAGGAAGTCTCAAAATTGGTCTATAGTAAGGGTATCATTGGCATCTAGATTAGGCTTTTTCAATAGCTGTTGTATGGATGCCTTTCTCCATTCATTACCCCTGTATGGTCCCTATCACTTCCCCACAGCCCAGGGTCTGTTACCTCCCCGGGTATTTTATCAAAAATAAGGGAGGGCCATGCAGTACCACCCTCAGTTCATGGGACCACCACCTCCGCTTGGCTGAAATAAATTAATGTAGGGGGACCGTCGTGCACCCCCAGTCCCAGGCACCACCACTTCCCCTAAGTTTTGTTTTTTTAAAATCATTTTATTGAAGAGAATACTTTTTCCAACACAGCCTCTCGCCTACAACCCTGGGGGCCGGAAGCTTGTCATTGTACAATAGTATACACAGCTATTAAGCCAACAATCCAGGGGGCAGGCAGGGTTCAGAAACCACAGATATCAAAAGATCATATATTCATAGTGGTCTTGGTGCTACATAAAACAACAAATGAGCAATCATACGTAACTTACTATGATCCATGAGTAACAGAACACATGGAAAGCCTTCTAAGGTCAGTAGCAAATACAGGTATCGATAAGGTGTGGATACTCTTCTTGCCGATTGATACCAAACCAGACTACCCTCCCGTCCATCCTAACTTGTATTCCAGGAGTCTGGGCCTCCCATCGGCGATGCAGCCAGGGAGGCATTGCTCAGTGTAACCTGTAAACAGAAAGTCGTATGACAGATGTGTGATTATTGTCCTCAGTAGTGGTGGTGGCTACCCGATCGTGGTCCACATATCTGGTATGCAAGTATGTGGTATATAACCCCCAGACGTTCTTGGGTCTGTTCCTGGGGGGGAAGTAATTCACTAAAATTCTCAGTTTGAGTGCTGCAGTAAAGCATGTTGTGTGACCATTGTGTCAATGTAGGTGTGGGACCCTTCAACCAGCACATTGCGACCCGTTGTTTCGCCACTAGGAGACCCATGTCAATCAGTCTATGGACAGCCTTAGGCAACTTTTTTGAATACCCCAGAAGGGACAAAGCCAGATCCAGAGTTCGTTCTGTGTCCACAATTTTCCCGAATTCTAGACAGATCGATTCCCAATATTTATACACCCCCGGACAGTGCCACGCTAGGTGGATAAAATCTGCAGTACGTGCATGGCATCTGTCACAAGCCGGGCTTTCCAACAAACCGTACCTGTGTAATCTTTCTGGGATGTAGTACACTCTATTCAAATACTTAAAGTGAATCAGCCTATGTCTACCATGTAATGATATACGTTGTGTACTAGTACAACAATGGGTGCACGTTGAGTCATCTATAGTGAATTGTAAATCTCATTGCCAGGCCACTCTGGCTTTCATATAGTGATTCGCTCTATGTGACATTGCCAATTTATTTATGTTAGAGACCATCTTGCAAGGCGATTCGGCTTTAATGATGTAAGATAATTCCAGCAACTCAGGTGGTTCCTGTGGGTCATCGCCCCGAACGTCCCGCAGAGCCCTTCGAACACTCTGAAACTGAAATCTTTGCAATTGAGTGCTGACTACTGCAGAGCCCTCCACGTCTCCCCAAGTTCTAACCACACCCTCTTGAAATAAATTTCCCGCCGTAAGCACGTTCAATGTTTGTAATGCACAAATAAGCCCTTTATCCCTGTAAGGGGCCAACCAAAGCGTCCACTCTATAGGCATAGCCGGAGAGTATAGCAGAGCCCCTGCCTGTAGTTGCAATAAATTATGCCAAGAGTGGTGTGTCAAGTTAATGGAATCCCCATCCTGCAGTCTACGGGTTCAAATATCGTGGCTGGAAGGGGGAGCGGATCAGCAAAGAGTTTTTCCAAACGGAGAAACGGAATGTTTGGCGAGCCATGCATCCAATAATAGGCTTGAGCGCGTTGCGCCGCTCTATAGTACAAGTTTATGTATGGCCCGCCCACCCCCCCATATGATATGGTAGAGTAAGTATTTGCCATCGCACCCTCACTTGTTTGCCCGCCCAGGCCAATTTTATTAATATTCTGTTGACTTTGTGAAAGAATGAAGCGGGTGGAACAATGGGTATGTTTGTGAATAGAAACAGAAATCTGGGCAAAATCACCATCTTCATGATAGAGACCCTACCAAGTAAAGATAGCTGTAACCTGATCCAGGCTTCAACGTCGTCCTCCAGTCTGTTGACTGTAGTGCTGTAGTTTTCCCTAAATACAATTTCCAAATCCATATGTAGACGTATGCCTAAGTAGCAAATCGCATCAGTGGAGCAGTGCAATGGAAAATCCGGTTCAAAACACGTCGTAACCGGGGTGAGTGGGAAGATTGTAGATTTGGACCAATTGACTCGCAAGCCAGATAGCGCCCCAAAGTGTACCACCTCCCTGAGGATAGAGGAGAGATTATTTTCTGGATCTCAAATGTACAACAACGTGTCATCCGCGTAGGTGGACACTATAATCTTATAGTTCGGGAAAAGGATACCTTTATGACTATGGTATTCCCATAATGCGCACGCCAGCAGCTTCGTAACCAGGGCGTATAAAATGGGGAACAGCGGGCAACCCTAGCTTGTCCCCCTGGATATAGTTATGGGATCCGTCACCAAGTTACCGATTTTTATTCGTGCCGAGGGTGAATCATACAGAATCCCAATCAAATGAAGAAAAACTTAAACCAGTCCCATCCTGGACAAGACTTGACACATGAAGGATCATTAAACAGAGTCGAAGGCCTTTTCCATGTCGAGGAAGACCGCAACAGCCCTACAGTTCTGCCTTACATGCTGGATGGTGCCAAACACAGTGCTGAGTTTATAGGTTCGGTTATATCTGGAACGAACTCCGCCTGCTTAAGAGCCACTAATACCGGTGACAGGGGGAAAAGACGGTTAGCAAGAATCTTTGCACACATTTAGCAAAGAGAGTGGGCGATAAGATCTACATTCATCCAGCAGCTTGCCTGGTTTAGGGATGGTGACTATTACCGCCTCTCTCATCGTTGGCGGCATTGTGGCAGATACCCACATATCGTCAAAAAGCATTGAGAGGTGTGGGAGTAGTAAGTCCGAGAAGGGCTTATAGAAGCCGACAGTTAGGCCATCCATCCCTGGGGCGCTAGATGCTCTCATTTCCTGACAGGGCAAGGGAAATTTACTCTTTTTTCTATGGGTTGCATGAGAAACTAACGTTGGGTATTTGTAAGAATTAGCAATTTGATATGCTCAAGATAGTCAAGAATTTGCTATTCCGTACCAGAATACCGGGAAGTGTATAATTCCCCCTAAAATTGTTTAAACCTGTCTGCAATGTCCGCTTCTTAAGTTAGCAGCTCCCCCTCCACCGATTGGAGCTCAGTAATCAACGTTCTACCATGCCTGGCTTTCAGTACCTGTGCCAGCACTGAGCCAGGCCTGTCACCCTCCCCGTAAGTTCGAGCTATAGCATATTTGCCTAAATGTTTGAGTTCGCTGTCTGCAGCTTCCTGATATTCTCCCAAGAGATATTTTATCTCTCGCAATATTGCCTCATCGTTACTTGCTAATTGATGCTGTTCCAACGTGCCCAACCTCCTTTCCAGATCCGCTAGTCTCTTACGAATCGAGCGGTGAACCCCCGAGTGTGAGAAGTTGGCCTGGTATATGATGTTCACTATTCTAGTGAGCATCTTGCACCAGTCCAACCAACCCTTATGGTGATGGTTGTAAAGTCAACCTTATAGACCAGCTATCCTAGAGGTGTTTGCCTGTACTTGCCCAGAGTACTGGGACTCACAGTAGAGGACACTGCCATGTCCACATCACAGACAAGAACAGCCTGAGTTGGAATCCTGACTAGGATAGAATCCATCTCAGTACCCATGGTTAACCCCACTATAGCCTTGGGTTGAGAACTACCACTGTTAACTATACTAGGGGGTGCCGATGCCTTAGGGGCCACAGTGGTAGGGGCTGTCCCTTCTTTGTGAACCCACTGAACCAGTGAGAGGCAGATTTACAAAAGTTACACCAAGGTTTCTTTTGGCCATCTTTCTTCTTCTTCTTGGAAGTTTGGGACCCCCCACCCCCTCATTAGACGTTTGTTGGGGGCCTGAAGAAGACTTCTGGTCTTATGGTTTCTGATCCCCACCTTTTTGGTCTGCCTTTTTCTGATCACCACCTTAGTTCTGGTTTTTCTGCTTAACCCTGGTTCTGGCCCATTTGTCTGCCTTCTTTCCCAATTCTTGGGGGGAGGTCAGATCTGAATCAATCAGGTGTTGGTGCAATAACTTGTTCTGACAATTGTTAAGTATTTGTCCTCTCATGATCAAATTATACAATCCTGTATAGTCCTTAACTGTACTTCCCGTACTTCCCAGCAACCAGCCTTCCAGAGCCTTAGTGGCACAATCAACAAAATCAGTCCAGTCCTGAGTCTGTGTCTTCTGAGTATCTCTGAACAACAACCTGTATTGCTCAGTGGTTAAGCCAAACCACCAATCAGAGCACTCTTCAGGACAGTGTAATTGTTAGCATCATCATCATCACTAACTGTGAGGAGCTTGTCTCTTCCTTTTTCTGAAAAGGAGAGCACAAGATTGCTGCCCACTGATTTTGGGGTAACTGCTGTACTTTGCAGGCCCTCTCCAAAGCAGTTATCCATTTGTGGATGTCATCCCCAACTTTGTAGGGGGGCACAATCTTACTCAGGTTTCTAGTATCATAGGACCTGTCTTTATCCTTAGGCATAGTGCTGCCACCAGTGGAATCGAATCCACTTAACTTTAGCTCTCTAGCAAGGGCAAGTTTCTCCTTGGCGAGGGCAGTTTCCTCCCTCTGGATCCTCAGATTGACTTCCTGCATCCTTGCCTGATGTTCTATCCTCTAAGGATAAGTCATTCCCCTCTAAGCAGAGCCAGTAGAGCCCTTAGAAGCATTAGGTTAGAGAGAGTCCCTGGAGTGGGACCTCCTCATCCTATACCTCTGGCTAAGTCTACTTATAGCCCTGTATGGGACTAGCCCTTCTGCAGCCCCATGTAGGATTAAGTTAGCCTGGCTAAGTCTTCTAACTTAGACCTGGCTGTCTACTTCCTCCCCAGAATCTTCTGCCTCTACCTCTTCCTCATCTTCTATGACAGTAGGGTCAGTGGCATCTTCTGTTGAGGGTAGTACCTCATCTGCATTCCCTGAGGGGCCTGGATTAGAGGCTTTCTGAGCATCATATCCTTCCATTAGCTCTATCAGGTGCTTGAATGTAGGGTTGGAACCCTGTTTTAACCTCCTAGATGTTCACAAGTGCCTCAACTGATGGAAGGTTAGGGTATCATATCTTGAAGGTGCCCTGCAGGGTCACTTCCCACAGGAAGAGTCACATTTGGCTCTCCAGAGGTAGACATGATCTAGTGAGGTGTGGTGTGTGCACCTACCTACACTAAGTGTTACCTACTAAACCTCTCTAGAAGTTGTAGTCAGGGTGTGCTAAGCCCTTTACTCTACAACAACTAAGTTCAGTAGAAGTTAAGTATTATAAGACTTGTTATGTGTACCTATAGGTACCTAATGTGATCTTTCAAATGATATTTTAAAATTACAATTGGTAAAACAACAGCAAGCTCTTATCCCAACCGCTGCTCACCAATGTGAGAAGTTGATCTGGTATATGATGTTCACTATTCTAGTGAGCACCTTGCACCAGTCCAAACAACCCTTATGGTGATGGTTGTAAAGTCAACCTTATAGACCAGCTATCCTAGAGGTAGCATGGACAAAGCAGTCTTAGGCTAAAACTTCAGAGAGCATGTGAAGCAAGCTGTTTTACCATATGTAACCCCTTGAAAACTAAATGAAAGGACACCAGACAGGTTATATATAAAATATATATGTATTTATTACTAACACAACCCCTCTGAACTCTTTATGAGGTCAGGGGACAAAGCACATAACAAGTTACTTAATTATCATACAATAAGTTGCACAAAATACAGTTGAGCCCTAGGGGCGTTGCAAACCATATACTAAAATATTGGTATAAGGACCACGTCGCAAACAGGGAGTAGGCCTAGGGCCTAGGGAATCGCTGGGGCTACGCTGTGCTACCAAGACTTAGGAAGCAGGAGGCCCATGGGATGCGTGTGCAGTGTCTATACACACACGCGAGTTACCATGGGGATACAATGGGAACGTAAGAGTTAGAAACTAGTTGATTTACGACACTTCCGGATGAACTAGGAAAAAGCTACTGAAAACTAGGAGCACCGGAGTACTCGCGTTACCTCACCCACAGGAGCCGGATGCATAGGTGTCAAGTTGTGTCGGGTTTCGTCGCTGAATCCTATGGAGACCTGTAAAAAGATGCTGCAGGCGACCAGGAGAGAAGTGTCCGGTTGGATCCAAGGGCGGATCAAGGATGAAGTGTACCTGAAAGCAGAGGGGACAGAGTCTGGGTCACTAGCAAGTGACCAGGAAGGAACCAGGAAGGAATCAGGCGATGTCGTGAAGCAATCAGGTGATGTTGTGAAGCTTGACTCTGCAGCCACGTGGACCAGGAGGTGTCGACAACAACCAGGAGATGGATACGGAGTGTTCCACAAAGGATCTCACTGTTGGCAGTGTCGGCTTCTGGATTGGAGTTAACAGGCCTTGGCAAATGCAACCCATGTAGGAATCGAATATTCGCTTCGAGTTAGACCAGCAAGGTCTAGGGGGCTTCTCCTTTTCAGGGAAGCAGGGGCCCACCTGGAGCAATCAGGCAGGTGGTTCAAATATAAAGGTTCGTCGTCACAGAGGCCACTAGCTAACGGGCAAGTGACCGGACAGACGCGTCAAGCACAAAAGTACTAGCAGGCCCCACGCGACACTCGGTGAGTGTGGGGGTCTGTGCGTCGGTGAAAAAGGTGCTCGGGGCTGGGGCTTCTCAATCCCCAATGCACAACATCGAGGGTGCCTCTGAGGCTGCACAAGTAGCAAGAAGCAGGTTTTTCAAGATGTCCGGTCCCACATCTCTCGTCGCCTCCACGGGTCTCAGCTTTGCTGTGGCTGTGGATCAGACTCAATGAAATTTGGAAGTCTGGTTTTTGTCAGGCTCTGTGCTAGGGCTCCGGCTGGAGCATCAACAAAGCAAACCACAGATCGCTGGATGGTGCCTGTTTGCACTGGGTGGTCACTCCTTGACCACAAGGGAGATTCTTCAGTCTTCTAGTTGCAATAGAATGTTGAAGGTCCAGAGTTTCATTTTAAGTTTCAGTTAAGGATGAATCTAAAGTCTCTTGACTCAGCTCCTACCTTTATACCAATTAAAGGGGCTGGATTACCTGCTAGGTCCCTCCTATGGGTGGGCCCAGGGAAGGGGGTGGTTACACACCTTTCCCTTTGTCCAGTTTCGCACCAGAGCTGGGGCTGGAGTGCCCTAGCAACTGGTTTGAACCGGACTATGCATGGAGCACCTTGTGTGCCCCAGGCAGTGTCTCATTTCATTCAGCCCTCCCTGCCCCAATACACTATGGCCTGTCTGGGGTGGTGCTAGCACCTCCCAAGACAGGAATCCTATTGTCCAAGCCTCCCTCACTGGAAGGACTCCCAGCAGCAGGAGGTCAGACTTGTGTCTGTGGCAGCAGCATCCATTTTGTGATGCTGGGGCTCTGGTTAACTTTAACCGGGATTAACAGGAACAACATGTCTTCTCCCTCTAGAAAGGTGGAATGCTACCCCCGTCGCCAGAACTGGCGAGGGGGTAGTATTCCAAAGCGTATGACACCTTACACGACATGTTTTGATAAAGCCAAACCAAAGTTAGCATTCAACCGCGAGGATTATAATGCAGTTAAGAGTATATGGTATGGCTATATCCTAGAACAGCTATAAGGACATGGTTCCGAAAGCTGCAAATAGGCTCAGCTCATGCTAGAGCACCATCTCACATAAAACCAAGCACTCTGCCTCCAGGATTGTTAAGGCCTGCCATAGGAGTGACTTATAGGTGCATATGTGTCTAGATATAAGGTTAGATATAGGAATACTACATCTAAGCAAGGGGTGATTACATGACCTTGCCCCAGCTGAGTGATCAGCCAGTTGTGTCAATTTGGATGGCCAGCCAGGGGTGGCACAAGTCATGCTGCAGCCCCTGGTAGGCCTTGGATGCACCTACGCCCTGGGTACCTATGGTACACTATACAGGGGCTCACAAAGGTGACCCAATTCCCAATTGGTTATGTACCTAATGTACATGGTATGAATTTAGAGAGAGAACAGCTGGGCTGTGTGTCTGGTTAGCAGGCCCACAGCCACACTAAAGTTGGAAACAAGTAAAGCAAAAAGCAAAAAGTGGGGTGACCATAGGAAAGCACACCCTACTATCCTACACCGAGTGCTTGGCCATGGCCACGCCTCAGATATAAACTTTGAATGCTTCCCATACTACTTGAAAACTATTCACTGACCCAACGTTGAGGGCAAAAAAAGTTTCTATAGCTTCCGCTAATTCATCTTTAAAGAGGGGGTCTAATAAAGAATAAGGGGGAATCGCCAAGTGAATGGTGGAATAACCTTTCTAGGCGTGGTGAGAACCAGCAGAAAGGGAGAGTGTTCCGATAAAGTACGCGGGAGTACCAAGCATTCCTGAGTGAACTCCATGAGTGAGCAAAGAAGCCAACCAGTAATCTATTCGTGTATGCAAGTTATAATAGGCAGAATAGTGCGTGTAGCCGTCTTTGTCCGGGTGTCGGGAACGCCACACGTCACAAAGATCCAAGCACACCAGTGCGCTCTCAAGTACTTTAGCCGCTGTGGTGGGTCGCCGCGTTGGGCCCCCGATCTGTCCAAATTTGGGTTTCCGAACAGATTAAAGTCCCCTCCCCATAGGAACTCTGCTTCCGGGTACCTATTTACAGTGCCGACAAGTGTGGTGAAGAACTCTGGGCAATCAAAGTTAGAACCATAGACATTCACTATAATTAAGTCAACTCCCCTCCCCTGACATCTGGAAATCACAAAGAGGCAATACTTGTCAGAGTCTAATTGGACCAGTGTATGGAGATCTAGGGTTAACCCATGTCAACATCCCGCGGGCATGTGTGATGAAACCTGAGACATTTACTTCGTCCAACAGTTCACTACAGTGTAGCAGTGCGCTGTTCAGTGGGAGGTGCATCTCCTGGATTAGTGCTATATCGGTATTCTGCCTCTTCAAATAATTCAGCACCTTACATAGTTTACGGGGGTCGTTAAGACCCCGGACATTCCACGTGAGCACTTGGAGGTAGTGTAGCATCTTCGGCACAGTGGTATTACTTGGTACCGTCATCGTTTGTAACAGTACTCATAGTGTATCCTGACCTATGCAGCTCATAGCTAATATGCACACCATATAGTGACCAACAAAAAGCAATAAACAACCAAAACAGCAACACTTTTCCCTCTCCCAAACTTCTCCCCACCCACGGCAGACCACCCCCAACTCGGCTGCAAAGCTTCCCCCAGAACATCCGATCCACCTCCCACCACCGCCCCTAGTCAAAGAGTACCACCCTCGTGTGGTGCATTCGTGGGCAGATGTTGCAAGGAGAAACAACAGAAACTTTAAATAGACCGCTCCCCATGCATCGTCCGAATTAGAAACACAGCATCGCAAACTCAATAGTCACTGACCTCAGCCATCGCGCAGGGCAAAGGTGTAGCGACCTTCTCACTTGATCCTGGAGCAAATGACCCCGGAGTCCAGAACAGCCCTCATCAAGAGTTATGCAGCAGTCTCCAAGTGCCCCAAATCTGAGCACCTTAATCGAGTCAGTTATATGCAACTTATATAGTGCCCCCCAGGTCAGAATCTGTGGTAAGTCACAGGCCGAACCCGGAGTGTACCTCTGCCGGACAGATATGGACTTGCTGCTGCAGGTCGCAAGTAGCAATACCCAGGACACACTCAGGTTTACCCCCCTCACCATCCCACCCCAAGGTCATACTTATCAGCAAGCAGCAGTGCTTGCTGATAAGTATGACCTTGATAGTTAGTCTTGGTCATTCAGGGAGCCCCCAGCCGCCTCGTCAAGAAGATGTTGTTCCGGGCTATGGGGGTGTTCTTTGGACCAACCTTTTAGAGCCTTTTGTAGTGCCTGGTGGTCCGTAAAGATGTGGGAGCGGCCCTGTCTGTTGACCCGCAGCTTAGCAGGATACAACATGGCCTGTCTATGCCCAGATCGCGCAGCTGTTTTTTCATAGGGACGAACTGTCGGCGCGCCTCCTGCACCCGTATAGTAAAATCTGGGAATAGAAATATTGCAGATCCTTTGTAGGTCAGTGACTGTTTGTCCTTTGCCAATCTCAGGGCAGTGTCCCTGTCACAATAGTTAAGCAGCTTTACGATTAACAGTCGCGGTGGCGCCCCTGGGGGCAGGCGCGGCCCCAAGGAGTGGTGTGCCCTCTCTACCACAAACATGGTGAAGAAGACCCCTTCTCTCAGCAGCATGATCAACAGCCTCCCAATAAATTGTTCCATATTACCAGTTGAGATAGACTCCGGAAGACCAGTGATTCTGAGATTACAGCAACAAGAACGTGCTTCCAAGTCCTCTGTTTTATCTTGAAGGACACGTTGGACTTGCCAAAGCTGTTTCTGCTTGTGTCAAGCAAGGTGTGCGCCTCCTCTACCTCTGTAAGCCTCCACTCGGACATATCCAATCGCTCAGCATGTTTGTCTAAGCGCTCAACCATTCTGTCCATCCTATAGGAGAGGGCGTCCATTTTCGAACCTAGAGAGGTGATGCCGCTTTGCAGGCTCTTCTCCATGGCCAGGAGCATGCACCAAATATCAGGGCTGGGGTCTTAAGTCGCGGGAGTCTGTATCCTGGTCGCTTCGTCCATAGCGGCATCATGTGATTTCGACCTCTTCTGCTCGAAATAGAGTTTAGGCTGCGCCCAGTCTACTCTGCCCATTGTCGCTGTCAAAAGGGTGCACCAGGCAGGGTACTGTTGCTCCGCAGCACCGTAGCCCAGAACACCATATGGCAGAACAGCCGTGCGTCACTCCAGGTGGCCCTAATCCTCAACTGCTTCAAGACGTCTGTATGGGCAGTACCCCAGGCAGAAGGGCACTGGAGACCTGCTCACGGAGGCCAGCACATGTCAGCAGATTCATCCACCAGGACACAGGGCCACTAGCTGATCTACCAAGTCTGATTTAGTGCGCCCAGAGCGGGACTCTGATACCAGCGGGTATGTACACCATCACACCTCAGGCATCCCCCGGGTTCACCTCTCAGTCCTGTATATCCCCGCTGGGGTGCTGCACCAACTTCCTCTGGGAAGCACACAGAAAGCGAGTGCATTGCTGCAAAGGGCCGATTGACGAGCCCGCCTTACCGTCAACTCCATGCAGCATGGACCTCTCAAGTCTGCACTCACCGGATTTGTGCAGGGCGCACCAGGGGGCTCGTAGCGAAGAAGGCTGAGGACTAGCTGCTAACTTCATTAAACCCAGTCGGAGCCATAGTGCGATTGATGTTTCCTGCAGCCAGAAGCTCTAATGCATCCCCATGGGTCTGAATTCAATTAATTCAACATGAGGCCTTTCCTCTGTTCCAAGGTACCAGACTCAGAGGGCCCCACTTCGCCACTGTCCTGAGGTGACTGGTGCTCCTTTCCGCTCCCCCCCGTGGGTTCATATGCCGTCTCGCACTACCGCATTCAAAACACGGCAATCGCTTACGTCCTCCATTGCGCAGCCACCCAGCGCTGGGCAATGCGCTACCGCCACGCACGAAGCAGAATGGCCGGTCCCAGGGAGTGCGGACACACCGGGCAAGCAGGTATTGAATGCACTTCTGTGGGGGGTAGCATTTCGCGAGTCAGTTGACCCGCTCTCCTAATTATCTGCAACTGTGGGCCATATCTCTGTCCATGCCGGCCCGTCCACTGGCTCCAGGCAATCCAGGTGGTAATACATGCAGCCGCACGCCGCTCTGTGCTCCGATCCTTCTCCCAGCGCGGCTCAGTGTGTCTGGGCTTGCAGAAGTGGCAATCTCGTCAGTTCCCTCAGGCAGCCACTGCATCACTTGCGCCCCGGCGGCACCGCGCCACACCTCAACTCGCGCTCGGGGATCTGAGGCCTGCAAGGCAGAGACGTCAGTGCTCCGTAACTTCACCGTTCTTGAGCTGAAATGAACTGGAGTGCAACCACTGCACTCCCAGCGTGTTCCAAAAAACAGGCCACACCAGTGCTCTCGTTTTTAGAGAGCGATGCTGTCGGATATATGCCGGATGATAGGACGATCTTACGGAGCTAAAGGTTTAAGCGGCCATCTTGGTTGCTAGCAAGCTCCGCCCCCCCACTTCCCCAATGTTAACTTCTATGATGGAAGGGGTCACCTGGCACCCTTCATGGAGCCATTTTTGGCCCTGGGGACTGGCAATCCCCGTGCTGGCTCATGCTACCTCCCAAAATGTCCACCCTCAGGAGGGATCTGTTTGCTTTTGCTTGGTGGGAGCTGACAGCTCTGCTTCGCTGCGGAAAAAGCTTTGGCTTGCAAAAAGCAAAGTTTTCATCTGTTTCCCTGCAAGCCAATATGCATGCAGGGAGACCGATGAAAACATTTGTGACATACAGAGAGCTGCCTTTCAGCAGCCCCTTGTCTGTCAGAGCAATGCTGGCTCCCATAGGAGGCAGGGGACTGTGGGGGCTTGTGGCTACTCCTGTGGTCCCGACCCACAATAAGGAGGCCAGGCCCCAAGAAATGGGATCCAGGCGCTGGAATCAGCCCGAAGAGGGGGGCAGCACAGCTCCCCACCCCTAATAAAAATGAAATTTTTAAAAGGTCTGGGGAATGGGGACCCCAGGGCCAAAATCTTCTTGGGAGGGGGGCCACATGGCTCCCCTCCCCTAATAAAACTAATCTTGGGTGGCATGCTCCGCTCCACAGCAGAGTTTGTGGAGCTTTACTGACTCCACGCTCTGCTGGGTACATGAAGTGGAGGCAAAACTCCGAGTATGTCTCTCAGCCCCTGCTACGCAGTGCCCAAAAAAAGGGTCAAAAACTCACTTGTTGCCACCGTCCTCCTCCTCATTGCTGGTCGCAACCCCCTACCTTTTACATCTTGCGTGAACTGCGCATGCGCTGTCCATGCAAGATGCAAAATGTAGGTGGTAGGTGGAAGAGGCTGGCAGCAACGAGGAAACACCACTGGGGTGGAGCAGAGATCCACAGAGTTTTCTTTAAACTCCATGGAACTCGATGGAGTGCCACTCCACATACTCCATTCAGGCTTAAATAAAACTAAATTTAATAAAAAAAATGGCAGGCCCTGGGGAATGGATTCCCCAGGACCCATATCAGCATGGAGAGGAGGGTCATACTCACCGCAATAACAAAAAATAAACAAAAAAAATCTGGTGCCTGTAGACGTCATTGGAGGCCCCGCCCCCTTTCTCAACCACTCTAAAAAGGCGCCTCCTGGTGAACAACTGGTTGGGAGATGAAGGCCCCTTAGCTGTTGAGGGCACTTAGGGGTCAACAACCCCTCCTGTTACCTCCAGGAGGTCCAACACACAGCTGGATTGCTGAGGGCTCATGGGAGGCCCCACCCTCTTCCTCCACAATTCATGCTAAAGCACCGCCTGGTGCACTACTGTTTGGGGGATGAAGTCCCCTTTGATACTGAGGGTTCTTAGGGCAAGAACCCTTCCTTTTACCTCCAGTAAGTCCCAGACAATAGGATTGTTGCGAGCTCATCCAAGACCCAGCCCCCTTTCTCTACCACTTTGCAACTGTGCCTCTTGGTTCACTGCTGGCTGGGTCATGAAGTCCCATTGGATGATGATGGTCCTTGGGGGCTGTCCCGCTTGGGCCGGGACGTGGGGTTGTTCCCTCGGTACTGGGGACTCTACACTGGTAAGCGGTTCAAATAGAAAGACAGGTGCCTTCAATAAAGGGTTGAGAGAAGGCTTTATTGGTATGTACGTCTTCTTCATATAAACCAAAGTAAACGAGTAATCAAAACACAGAAGTCTTCTTCATGGGGTCTTCGGGGAGAACAGTTGTCCGGGGATGCGGTCTTGCTCCGGGCGTGGTCTTTCGGGTTCCGCTCCGGTACCGGCAATAAAAGGAAACGTGTGTCAGGACACATATACTGCGTAAACTAGTAAAAGGGGTCAGGGAGTGAGGGATGAACAAAACGTGCACTTTAGTCTACCCAGGGCTGTGGGGAAGTGCTCGTGCATCGGCTTTACGGGGGGGGAGTCTATGCGGCTAGGTGAGACAGGGGATCGGTCACTGGTGTTTCCTCCTCCCGACCCAGCCCGCTACCCGGCCCCGTACCTCTTGTAGCCACGCTCCTCCCACGGGAACGTGGCAGGGCGGCTCGTGGGAACGTTGGCCTCCTGGCTTGTCGATATCAGGGATCTCGGCTCTCCTCTCCTGTTCTGCGGCTTCCTCCCGGTTCTCTGCTCTGCTCACCACGCCCTCCATCTCCGTTCCAGGTGTGCCTGTTTTTGACGCCCTGGCGTACTCAGTGGGCGGGGCCTCGGCCCCGGAGTCAAGGATCTTAAAGGAGCCGTCGTCCTGGCATTCTGGAAACCAAACCGATGTATCCTCTTCTGTCCATACTGCCGCTGGCTGCTGTGGGGACAAGGAGCAAGGTAAAAGGGGTGTGGCCACCCACCAATCATCCGTAGTTAGAGGGTCTTGCTCTCCTGCCCCGTCACACACCTCCCCCCCTGGCTTCTCCCGTTCGGGGAGAGGGAAGGTCCTAGACAGAAAGTCTGCATTACCATTGTCCTTCCCCTTACGGTGATGCACGGTGAAGGCATAGGTCTGGAGTGACAGGAACCACCGCAGCACCCGGGGATTAGTACTACTGTTCTGATGTATCCACCTCAGGGGCGCATGATCCGTATGAAGGATGAATGGTTTACCCTCAAGATAATATCTCAACTTTTCTACGGCCCACTTTATTGCCAAAGCCTCTCTCTCTATAGTGGAATACTTGCACTCCCTAGGAAACAACTTCCTGCTCACATACAAGACAGGATGTTCCACCCCATCACTCCCGATTTGAGATAGAACGGCTCCTATTCCCACATTGGAGGCGTCCGTTGCTAAGATAAAGGGTTTCATATGCTCAGGGGAAGCCAGCAGAGGGGCTGTGGTCATGATGGTTTTCAGGGTCTGAAAAGCCTGCAGCGTCTCAGGAGGGGGCTGTCTAAAGTCACGGGGCCTTGCATTGTTTTTCAGGAGGTCTGTTAGGGGGGCTGCTGTCATCGCAAATTGGGGTATAAATCTACGGTAATACCCTACCAGACCTAGAAACGCCCGCATCTCTTTTTTGTTGGACGGAAAGGGTACTGATGTGATTGCACGTACCTTCTCGCTTTGGGGAGCGATGGCACCGTTACCCAGGACGTACCCTAGGTAGTTCACAGTCTTAAAGGCAGCGCGGGATTTCTTTGCATTGATATGCAGGCCCGCTTGTTCCAAGGCCGTCAGAATGGTAGTCAGGTGTGTGAGATGTTCCTTCCAGTCCCTACTGTAAATCACTATATCGTCTAAATACGCCGAGCTGAAGGACGTATAGGGTTGCAGAACTAGATTCATTAATCGTTGAAAAGTGGCCGGCGCCCCATGTAACCCAAAGGGAAGAACCGTAAATTCGTAGGCCCCTTCGTCTGTTACAAAGGCCGTCTTTTTTCGGTCCTCTTCACGAAGAGGCACATGCCAATACCCCTTCGTGAGGTCTATAGTGGTGATGTAACTGGCGTCCCCGATTTTTTCTATTAAGTCGTCCACCCTTGGGATGGGGTAAGTATCAAAGTGGGACACTGCGTTAAGCGCGCGGAAGTCCATACAGAAGCGTTTGGACCCATCGGGCTTAGGGATCATCACGATGGGGGACGACCAAGGACTTTGTGAAGGCCGTATAACCCCCAGTCGTAGCATGTCTTGCACCTCCTTGCGCACCATTTCTTTGCGCGCAGCGGGAATTCGGTAGGGTTTTTGTTTCACCACTTGACCCGGTAGGGTGTCTATGCGGTGTTCTGCTATATTAGTCCTTCCGGGTAGGTCAGAGAATAAGCGGGAAAAGGGTCTCAGTGTGTCCGCTAACTCTGCCTTTTCCCGTGGGCTGAGCTCTTGATTTACTACTAGCTGCTCTATAGTGGATGTAGTGTCCGGACCTGCCCTCGCCACTAAGGGTGCTTCACCCGGTACGGGTCCTAGCCATTCCTTGAGCATGTTAATGTGGAAAATCTGGGTTTTCGTGGGAGACATTCGTAGTCGGTAAGTCGTAAGACCAAGGGTGTCGATTATCTGGAATGGTCCCTGCCAGCCCTGTTTCTGTTTGGTCATTCCTGAGGGAAAAAGCACCAAAGCCCAGCTCCCTCTGGTAAGGGTCCTCAACCTCTTCCCTTTGTCGTAGGATACCTTTTGTTTGTTCTGGCTCCTTTCTAGATTGGAGTACGCTAACTCTCTTAATTTACCCAATTTGGAGCGTAAGTGACAGGTGTAGTCCAACAGGGACTTTTGTTCCTCGAGTTCCTCTTTTTCCCACATATCTCGGGTTATCTCCAACAAGGACCGTGGCACTCTTCCATACAGGAGCTCGAAGGAGGAGCACCCTAGGCTGCTTTGTTTTTGTGCCCGAATGACGTACAGGGCGAGGGGTAGTAGCCTGTCCCATGAGGGGCCCTCAGCTGACAACATTTTTTTCAGAGTGGTTTTTAGGGTTTGGTTATACCTCTCCACCAAACCGTCGGTCTGGGGATGGTACACCGACGTCTTCAGGTGTTTCATATCCAGGGAGGCGCAGACCTCCTTCATTAACTTTGACGTGAATGGCGTTCCCTGGTCTGTTAGTACTTCCCGGGGAAACCCCACTCTAGAAAACAATTCAACGAACTTTTCAGCTATGTTGGCTGTGGTGGGGGTTTTGAGAGGAAAGGCCTCGATGAACCTGGTGGCATAGTCCACTATGACTAGGGCATATAGATGTCCTCGACTGGATTTCGGCAGAGGGCCTATAAGGTCCATACCGACCCTTTCGAAAGGGACACCGATGATCGGCATCTTTTGCAAAGGGGCCATGGTGGGTCGGCGAGAGTTTTGTCTTTGACATACTTCGCATTTGGCGCAATAGTCCTGCACCTCTTTATGTATGCCTGGCCAGAAGAAATAGCGGATTATGGTGTCCGTGGTTTTTTCTTTGCCTGCATGTCCTGCCGTCAGGTGGGCATGAGCAAAAAAAAGGACCTGCTCTCTAAACGACTGGGGTACCAGTAATTGGTCTACTCCGTCCTCTCGACTTTGCCTGTACAGTAGGTGGTTTTTTATCACAAAGCGTGGATACGAAAAAGGGGGTTGGTCACTTGCCCCCTGGGCGGCTTCCCATGCGTTTGTTAAAGTCTTGTCTTCTGTCTGGGCAAAACGGAAACTACGATCAATAACCCAGGGTTCGGGGGTCAGATAGGCAGGAAGGGTGTTATCAGGGGGGGCACCAGAGAGGTGTTCTTTGAATAGGGATAGAAATTCAGGATTGTCTGTTCCCAGGATCATATCTTCAGGAAGGGAGTCCACCACCCCAACCCACACCCGGCATGGTTCCCTATTAGGAAGCAGTATCTTGATGGAAGCAACAGGGTACGGTTTAACATCCCCATGAACACATCTAATATACACCGGCCCCATGGGGTTCACCTGTTCGGGTTGCACAAATCTGGTTTGGATCACTGACTGCCTGCATCCAGAATCTAGTAGTGCCTTAACCGTATAACCATTCATCCTCATACTCACATAGAACGTGCTACCAATTTCGGCTGAATACAGCACAGTCCTTGGCATATAACCAACTTCCATTGGCTCCTCTGGTGGTTTTCGTTTGGGTCACATTCGGGCTATGTGTCCCCAGTCCCCGCAATCAAAGCATTGGGGTCCTCTGGTGATGGGATGGGAAACCATGCTCTGTGGACGCAGAGGTCTTGGCGCTCCTCCTCCAATTTTGAATTTTCCCTCAGGTTTAGGAGGAGGCATGTTTTTCTGCGTTTTGTCGGTTTCCCACGCGAGGGACTTGGGTTGCGCTCTCTCATACTGAGACGCCATTTCAATGGCGTGTTCCACGGTGAGCCCGACGTGCTGACGCAACCAGCGTTGGGTGGCATAAGGCAGGGCTTCCATAAACTGTTCTAGGTATATTTTCTTCAATATGTCTTCTTTGTTACAAATGTCCGGGCGCAGCCACTTATCGGCGGACATTTGCAAACGATAAAAGAGAGTTTTTGGGTTTTCTCCTGGTATACCCCGTTCCTTCCGGAACCGCACCCTATAGGCTTCCTGGTCCAACCCCAGGTGGTCTAGTATAACCATTTTAATGGTAGCGTACGGGGTGGTTCCAAGGGGATTAGCCGCCTGATAGGCCGACTGGGCTTCTCCTGTTAGGAGGGGGGCTAAGAAGAAGGGCCATTTTTCTTCGGGCCAACTCAAAGCCCGTGCTGCTCGTTCAAAGTTTATCAGGAAGGCGTCTGGGTCCTCCCCAGACACATACTTCTGGAGTGACACCCCAGGTGGATGGGGCGTGTGCGCTCTCGCCTCGCCATGAGCGACTGTAGGTGCGGGAGTAATGTTTTTGAGGGTTTCCAGCTGAGCCGTTATCGTATGGGTGAATAAGTCCCTGTCGGCTTGGGCGGTTGTGATTTGACTCTCCACAGCCTTTTCCAGTTTGTCCTGTCCTTTGATCAGGTGGTCAATGAGGGCCTCCATCTTGTGCGTACAGACGGATGTGGATCCCACTTCTGACACCAGTTGTCCCGCTTGGGCCGGGACGTGGGGTTGTTCCCTCGGTACTGGGGACTCTACACTGGTAAGCGGTTCAAATAGAAAGACAGGTGCCTTCAATAAAGGGTTGAGAGAAGGCTTTATTGGTATGTACGTCTTCTTCATATAAACCAAAGTAAACGAGTAATCAAAACACAGAAGTCTTCTTCATGGGGTCTTCGGGGAGAACAGTTGTCCGGGGATGCGGTCTTGCTCCGGGCGTGGTCTTTCGGGTTCCGCTCCGGTACCGGCAATAAAAGGAAACGTGTGTCAGGACACATATACTGCGTAAACTAGTAAAAGGGGTCAGGGAGTGAGGGATGAACAAAACGTGCACTTTAGTCTACCCAGGGCTGTGGGGAAGTGCTCGTGCATCGGCTTTACGGGGGGGGAGTCTATGCGGCTAGGTGAGACAGGGGATCGGTCACTGGTGTTTCCTCCTCCCGACCCAGCCCGCTACCCGGCCCCGTACCTCTTGTAGCCACGCTCCTCCCACGGGAACGTGGCAGGGCGGCTCGTGGGAACGTTGGCCTCCTGGCTTGTCGATATCAGGGATCTCGGCTCTCCTCTCCTGTTCTGCGGCTGCCTCCCGGTTCTCTGCTCTGCTCACCACGCCCTCCATCTCCGTTCCAGGTGTGCCTGTTTTTGACGCCCTGGCGTACTCAGTGGGCGGGGCCTCGGCCCCGGAGTCAAGGATCTTAAAGGAGCCGTCGTCCTGGCATTCTGGAAACCAAACCGATGTATCCTCTTCTGTCCATACTGCCGCTGGCTGCTGTGGGGACAAGGAGCAAGGTAAAAGGGGTGTGGCCACCCACCAATCATCCGTAGTTAGAGGGTCTTGCTCTCCTGCCCCGTCACAGGGGCCAATAAGCCTCTTGTTACCTCCAGTAAGTCTGACACAGCAGGATTGCTGAGAGTTTGTAGGAGGCCCCACCCCTTTTCTCCAGCACTCTGTAAACATGCCTCCTGAAGGACTACTGGTTGGGGGGTGAAGTCCCCTTGGATGCTGAGGATCATTGGGGGCCAAGAACCCCTCCTGTTACCTCCAGTAAGTCCCATCCAGCAGGATTGCTGGGAGCTTGTGGGAGGCCCGCCCCCTTTCTCCACTAGTTAGGAAATATAATTTCACTGAAAAAAACAAAGGTTACAGGGACGTTACAGTTAGGCTCAGATTTCACTTGTACAAAAACATTGAAATTCAGCAGGTATAGTTACATATGCTAACTATAACTTACACCCCTGCAATACACTGCTTATGACCTCACATATTACATTACTAATGACATGGTAAGTGACATCACTGATGACATCTCAAATGACATCACTGAGGACATCACTAATTACATCATCCAGTGATTATTGGTGTTTTATAAATGTTTATGAGTGTTAAAACCATACCAAGGTACCCCAAAAGTTAAATTAGTATGCCTTGTGTACCACTAATGAGTGGTATTATTTCTAGCATATATTATGTGAGTGGCTGTGTGCTTGTTTGCATCCATATGTGAGTCGGTGTGTGAGTGGCTGTATGGTTATGTTAATGGATGTGTGTTGGAACTAGTACTTTCTGGTTGGCTGAGGCGGTGCCCCAGCCAGGCATACCCTACCTCCCTCATTAGGGGTGGGCAATTAGACTCACTGTATGATCTGCAATCATCCTTTTGTACTTTGGCACTGCGCAGTCAGGCTTATCAGAGAGTCAATGTGTAAAGCATTGGCACAGCGCTCCCTTACAATAAATATAGTGAGCGTCACAAAAGAGGATTCACAAATGGTGTATGTAAATAAATGTTGTATTCAACACACACATTACCTAACACAACATGAACATTAAGTATCTTTGGGCATAAATGATAGCCAGAAATATTACTAGCATTACTAGGCCCAATCGTGTTGATATCAGTAGCATGGATATTTGGAGAAGATCCTACTTTACGTTCCAGCATCCTTAAGCAGTGCAAAGTATTGCCAATCCCAGACCCACCCTGGTAGTCATTAGAATTCAGTAACATATAGTTTTAGGGTGCTCCCAAGATCACAATAAGATCAGAATCCCCTTCATACAAAGAATTACAATACTTGTAAGCAGCACCGTGGGCGGTGGAGACCACACTGGTAAAACCAATGTCAAGCATAGTATACTGTTGGCAAGAAATCAACGTGTAAAGCAACACCACTGGGCAGTGCAGTGAATTCCAGCCGGTTTTCAGGCAGTCACTCCCATACACACATGCATTCACTTGGCACTGATATGTGGTGCAATGAATATCATGCAGGTTATATGGAGCGCACTCGCGCACAGACACACACAGCACCGTAACGTTGTGCCAACGATATCTCTCAGGTCAATAAATAGCACACAACAGATCCCGAGGCCAAAGCCTCCCTCCACCCTCCAACTCACCCTGACTACCCTACACCCACGGGTTGAAGATAACCAGCCCTCCCCCTTGGATAGTAGGCCACTCCTTGCCAAAATCGCATTCAGTAAGGGTTCCCAGGAAGGAAGTGGGGGATAGTTACAGAGCTAATTTGGAGGCAGTCTTCAAATGGGGGTTGGCCACCACTCAGGACGTTCACCCACTGGATGCAGAACAGAAGCAGGCTGAGAGTGAAAGTCAGTCACTCAAAAAGGGTTCCAAAGTGCGCCTTCTGGCACCAGACCAGTTCTTCAAAGCTCGGGGAGATCACGTAGTCTCTTGACTCACTTAAGATCGCTCTCAGAAGCGTTTCTTCAACTCAGTCAATCACGTTCACTATCCAGGCCGGTTTTGGGGAAAACTACCTGTAGACAAGTGCAGTTGGGGGCCGGGTGAAGAGAGGGCAGTTGGTCCACCACACTGCGGGCCCCAAAAGAACAATTGATGCAGGGGGAATGAAGCAAAGGGGAGCTCTGAGAAAGAAGAGGCACCCATCAGGTAGACCCCGATCAGAGGCTCACCCAGGCATTCCAGGCACAACATCTGGTATGAGAGGATATAATTCACACCAGACAATTCTGTTCTTACACAATGAAGAGTTGCAAATGCTGGACCTACCTGAAAATGCACAGTATCTGGTGCACAATGATATGAGTGGTACCGTACAATTAGACTCACACACAACAAAGAGTAGCAAATTCTGTACCTCCTGGAAATGAGGTACAATGTCTGGTGTACGATAATATGAGTCACACCAGACAATTTCGGTCACACATAACCAAGAGTTGCAATTGATATACCTCCCTGGAAATGAAGCACAACGTCTGGTGCACGATGATACGAGTTGCACCGGACAATTAAGGTCACACACACAGACACAAGTTTAGCAATGTCACATGCGGTAGACTGAGACAGTAATATGGGTACCTCCTCACCTATGAGGGTTGCACCCTATGAATTGGACACTGCACGCAATGAGCATTCAGTTGGTATGCCGCATTGAGAGATACGTCACAATAGATGAAGCAGGGAACACTGGATCCCCCAGCCAATGAATCCACTCACCACCAACAAAACACTTAGGCGGGTTGAGGTCCCTATGATGCAGGGCCCCACTCCTTTGAGGCGAGCACTGCTTTGGTGCTCTGCATAAGGTAATCTGGTCTTGAGACACAGTTCTTAGTTTCAAGCTCACGCAGCACTACCAATTACGATCCAGTAGATGATGTGGGCACATATGAGAGCACCACTCTCCAGGTGTCACAGGTAGATGGTGGTCCCTTGTGGGAGGACTTTGATGTCCCTGATACCTCCACATAAGAGAGAGGCAAACCAGTATGCCCTTGGAGAGCACACTTCATGTGCCACACAGCAGCAGGTAGTTAGCCCAGCCATTAGCCAATGGAAAGTTGGCGAGCGCATGGGAGATTTGTCATCACCTAACGAGATTTCTGGTCGCTAGGTGGGCCCCCGTCATTGTGGGCGGTCATGACTGTGGTCAGAAAGCTGCAGCTGAAGCTGAAAATCTACTTGAACTGCAGCAAAATAAACTCGAGAATCAGTGCCGTCTGGCAAGCTGTGTGGTCCCATTTGCACTGATTTCTAAGCACGGAACGAAGTCCTGGTGCTAAGAATCAGCGTGACGTGCCCTTCCACCAACTTTCAGAAATCCACACAATCTTGCAGCGTTTTCACATAACTCTACAGAATTCCGAGAGTTTCTCCCACCCTTAAAAGAAACAGCAGCTGTCACACCAGCATAGGTAGACATCAAACCCTCATGAGTCGCTGGTATTAACTCCAACCTGCGATCCTGGTTGGGTATCACTCCATTGCCCATCCCAGGAATGTGTGAGAAGAGCACATTTTGAGGAATCAATAGATAGGAGTTTTTTTGCTGAATAGCCTGTAGGTAAGGGCTCGCCACTAGCTGAGGACGTGACCACAGCCATAATGTCAGAATCCATGCTCGTATGTGAACGAATAATCACATCTACCAATACATTCTGAACAGTTGCCTTGGCAGCTTCATCAGTCAATGAATTTCCTGCAACGGATACACCAACACTTTGATGACTCAACGTGTGGATCACATGAACCTGTTGCAAAGCATCTTTCAGCGCTGCCGCCTTTTCCCTAAGAAGCTTATGCTTTACAGCTTTTCCTTTAGAATCTCTGAATCAGTTCAAGCGTCACTAAGGTAAATCATCATTAAAGTCTGGGATGTACTAATAGAAATCACACATTATAAGTGTGGGGAATTCTGAATCCATATTTTGCAAAGCCAGAACCATTACGCTATCCTTCATGACATCTTTAACTTCAGCACATGCAGTGGAGTACTTGTACTTTGTACCATCAGCTGGGCTGAATCTTCAGTATAAATTATGAAAGCAAACTCATCTAGAAGCAAAATTTCAAAAGACATTGGGTATTTCTGTTCATACTGGAGGTATTCCTGTGTTCTCATAGTAGGGTTAAAAACATATTCTACATCAAAAGTTGTCAAGGAAGAGGCCCACTGGATCGAACTTGGAAGTAAGGCTTTGATATAAGGAATGCTGGCCTTGGTGACATCCTCTAATGCCAGAACAGGAATGACCACAATTATACATTTCCCATGTGCCCTCGGACATTTCTTCAGTACAGCCGTCTGAATTGCAGTCAACATTTTTTCTTTGGAAGCAAAATGCAATTCCACCTTGGAATATAAATATGAGTCATAAGCAATTGCCACTGTTTCTCCTTCATTGTATAAAACATATGTGTAACGACTGGAACCCGCAATTATGCGGATCACTAAATTAGTAGTGTCAACATGAGTATGTATGTGTTTATACCCAAACATGTCTGTATGTGAATTCTGAAGAATAGTAGTATGTTCAGCAGTCCAATATATATTAGAAAAAACAGGACCAATGTAGGTATGTATGTTCTACCAAAATTTAGAAAGCCCAAAACTGATTAAAACATTTTAAGGGATTTGGTGATTGCAATAGCACATTTCTCTAAGAAATGTGGTGAAAGGCTTTTGCCTTCATTTGAAAATTCATATAGCAAAAACCGAACACTAAGAAAGGCAATATGGAAAATCAAATTTATAACCATGGATAGCAGGTCCCAAAATAATAAGATCCACTCTTGCCAAATGTGCCTTTAAATCATCATCTGTGATGTGAATATCATCAATGTAGGACAATTCTTCAGAGTCAATTTCTGATTAAGATTGACATTAGTCGGGCAGCAAACAGATCTCAACTGTTCTTGTAACCTTGTGGGAGGTGACAGAGTCATCTTTGTATTCCTAAATCTGAGAAAGCTGTACTTAAATTGCAGATTTAAGGTGCCATTCTTTTACTGAAATAAACATTGGAAATATCCATGTAGTTGTGCAGTTTTTTTACGAAGTATATTATTTATCAAGCCTGTGCTGTGGGAATTTTGTACTGTTTCTAAAGACAATGGTCACTACACAATGGGGATGCGAGTTAATAGATATAGACTCAGTCAGTACTATATCCCTCTGTCCAGCCTCTGTCCAGTAGGTTCTTCAAGTGATACACAAAACATTATAAGTGGGACACAAGCCTGCATCCAATTTAGCAAACACAAGGGACGTACAACATACAGTGAGGGGCTCAAGCAAAAAGAGTTTGTTTGTTTAGAACACAATTCAAATAGAACAAACAGATTGTAGTTGAGACACCATTACACATTAGACATGACAATTTACAGAGTGTATGTTGTGTACAAAATGTTAACGGCGTTTTGATCCCTTAAATAAATGCTGGGATCATCTTCAGGACATTTATATTAGCATGCCTGTATACAGTAGCCTGTAATTGCAAGAACCATAGGAGAAAATAAAGAAAGAAAACACAGAAAAACATTGAGTTAAAATTTGGACGATTTGAAGTACATCCAAAGTGATCGTGAGGTTTTCTCAAGTGTAATATCCAGTGTGATGTGCGGCGCTACTGGAAAAGCGAACCTGCATGTGGCTCAACCGTGCTATATAACAATAAGTGAAAAGAGAGAAGGAGTGTGAAGCCAGGGATCACGAGGGCGGAGACGGCATGATCTGGCAAAACGTTGGAGGAATGGTGAGAAATAATTCTATCTGTAACCGTGTTATAGATCAGAAGAAGCTAAAGTGACAGAAGAAAAAGGGATTGCTGTTTACCTATATAATGGCTAAGGGATGTGCGCCCTGGATAGGGTGCGTAGCCTTAACGTGAAAAGGAGTGTAGGCGGTAGTCCTAAAGGGGGGGAAAGGTAAAACTGAAATATGCTGGTGTGCTACCGGTTAATACGAGGCTCAGACATGCATATCCCTATAGGGAAGAGTCGCTTGACGGCACAGTGGCACAATTAGGAAGATCCCGGCCAGTGGAGGTGATGCTGTCACTACGAAGGGGTGTGGCTTATTTGGACTTTCAAAGGATAAGTTAAATGATTTCTGCAAAACATAACAAGCACTATGGGGATAATGGACATCCAGTGAAGTACAGGAAAGTTGTGGAAATTGAGAGCGCCCTTTCTGCAGGCAATGTAATGCCGGAATCAGCATCTAGATCAAAGCGAGCAGCGTCCGTGGTCTCGAGTCGCGATGAGGCTCAGGGCTAGAAAGGGGAGACATACATTGTACACTAGCCAATGCAGCAAGCCAAAAAATGGCATGCAGGATCGGCGTGCTTACCAAGTCGGGTTCCGATCGTGTCACAGCATCTGCTTCTAATCACTGTGTGGCATGAACCCAGGCTGTAGAATTTAAGGATTTTGGGTTGGCGGAGAAGTTGTCAGGTGACCGGGAGAAAGGGGCTAGGAATTGAATGAGATGAATGCAAAAATGGCTGCCATCTTGGAAGAGGAGAGTTGCAATTATGCGCTAAACAAAAAAGAATTAGAAGAATTAGAAGTGAAGGACACAGAGTGACTTAGGTCACTGACCAATTGTAATTGGGTCCCCTTGATTTTTACATAATGTGGGAAATTTGTACAGCAAAAGTGTGTGTGTGAGATAGTTTAAATCATGTTGATACTCTATGACTATAATGTAAGAATTATCAGGTTTAAGCACAAAAAATAATGGATTATTCATAGAGACACAGCACTCAATTACACCTTAATATTCTAGTTGTGATAAAATCTCCTTAACTGTGTATTTAGCTTCATGTTTTATAGTATATTGTGCTTGCACCAGTAGACTGGACCTTATTAAGTATAACATGCTAAAGTGAGAGCATATGCTGCGTTTACCTCCTCCGGGACAAGAACAGAAAAGGAAGGTATTAATACCTCATCCCCTTGTGGAACTCTTTGAACAAACTCTGGCTGGCAATCAATCTCAGACAGCAAAATGTTGTATTCATTAGTCAAATTCTGCCAGAATATTACTTTAACAGTATGGAGCATGTTCTCCTCAATTTGTATGTTCAAACCCTAAAGTCTAAATGGAGGGGTGAGTCACTGATCTGGAGTTTCAACTTGCACATGTTCATCAGTAGGTCATGCCACCAGAAACTCTTTAAGAGTCTGGTGAACTGTTGTGCATTTAGCTTCATGTTTAACAGGATATTGTGCTTGCAACTGTAGGCTGGACCTTATAGGTATAACATAGTAAGGTGGGTCTTTATCTCAACCTGCTTCATTACAATATAATGCTGGGGCCTGCGCAGGAGCTCATTCTGCAACATATGCTGCTTTTACCTCATCCGGAACAAGAACAGAAAAGGAAGGTATTATTACATCTGCCCCTTGTGGAACTTTCTGAAGGAACTCTGGTGGCCAATCAATCTCAGACAACAGAATGTCATATATATTAGTAAAATCCCACCCGAATTTTACTTAATTGTATGCAGTATGTTGTCCTCAATTTGTATGTCCAAATCATAAAGTATATCAGGAGGGATGAGCCACTGATTTGGAGTTTAAACTTGCATATATATTCATCAGTCGGTAGTGCCACCAGAAACTCTTGTGAACTAATATGATCTCTCCTGCGCTGTCAAGAAGAGTTCTCACCCACGTCTTGTTGCGAAGAAAATGTAGTGAAAAATGTTATGGAAATTCCTGCACTTTCTTCTTTTTAAATTGAGCTTTTTATTGTGGATAGTTTTCTTCCGTTTTTATGTAAACATCAGAAGAGCGCTATGAGTCCCCTTTTGGTTTTACATACTCCTATCAGCGATTGCCTCATCCACCTCTCTCTGACCTCTTGTCTGCAGAGTCCTGTAAGGAATGGGAATGACATGTATCTGAATACTGATACCTAACAGGCAGTTTAATTTGATCATGGTCACTTAAATTATAACATTTCTCTGAAGATGCTAGTTGCAGAGATTCAGTCTGTGTTTTAGGTTCAGCAATGTCTTTTTTTTATCCCAGCACTTTTTAGAAGACTTGAGTGTCTGCTTGGTAACTTCAGATTCAGACTTCCCTTTAATTCTGGCTTGTTAGGCCTGCTTCCCAAACTATTTCAGAAAATATTTTAGGCAGCCCGCATTCCTGATCTTCACTGGGAACTAAAGCGAGCTGTTGGCATATAACCAAAGAGGCTGCTGCCCCTGATATTTCTTAAAATAATTGAGGACAGCGTGGCAAAGTTGCTAATGAGTTTAATTGCTAAATCCAGGACAGGGCCCATTTAATGTTTAGCCTGAATCTGTTTAAGCACTTCAGGCAAAAGTGCAATTGAAGGCGTACCATGAGTAATGGTGTAAATGGCAGCAAACACAGTATGCCATGTATGGCACTCCTTAACTGGGGAAACCATACCAAGTGGAAGATACATAGTGATAGTTCTAATTTATCTTTGCATGCTGTATCGGGAAAACATGTCTCAATCTGATTTGCTCATTTTGCTATCCAACATGGAATTTCACCACGTTTGGCTGGGACCTTGCACATAATAATATTATTACTAATTGTAGGCATAGCTAACTGAGCCTGTCCAGCTTGAGTAACCTTTCGTGAGGCAGTATTTAAAGTGCACATTATGAACTGCATCAGTTGTCCATACAGCCTAACCAAGAGATTCATGTGAGCAAGCATGTCTTGCTGTGTTAAATGATGTGCATCCAGAAACGGTGTATAGCCTGCAAAGACTGGCCAGTTTGCCCCATCATTACAGAGAGGGCCCGGTCTCACATTCCATTTGGTATGAGGGAAGGTGCCTTGGAACCAATTGTGATGTTTCTGGTAAGTTAAAGGTATTTCAACATATTCATAAGGTCTATATGCAGCCAGAACTGCAACCTCAGTGAATGTCTGAAATATTTGTGAATATGCATTGATGACAGTAAAAGCAATCCATGAATAAAATTCACATTTATGCACTTTGAGTGCCTCAACCACAAAGGTAACATTTCCACCACCATCGGTGAGCCCAAATCTGGTTAAATGGTTACTGACTACTTGTCTCAATTAATAGCAATAATCACTGCCAGCACCATCTTTATTAATGGAATTTAAAGAAAAGAAACATTAAACAGGACTATCATTTTAAAGGGCCAATCTTGATCAACCTGCAAATATAAATAGGGGCTTCCTATTTAATCTAAGGAGGATAAACCCTTATCACCACAGACGTCTCTGTATAAAGGTTATAAAGGAGCTTTGTGCACACAGTCAAGAAACTACTCAGGAAACCCATTAAATAGGTACCAAACCATATGTCATCAGTAAATATTGGTATGGCTAGCTCACAGTACCTCATCCAAACTCCTTGACCTCGAGAGTTGAAGATCTTGTTGGTAGCCTCTAACATGATCATTCTCATTCTCAAAGAATTAGTGGAAACAGATCTAACCCTTTAGTTTGTCACCTTTACATGACCAAGGTGTCACACAGAAACGAAACAATAATACATTTTCAAATGTTTTTTATAAATTTCTAATCCTTGCTAATACAACATGGAGTGTGAGTATTAGACAAATGAGACAAATCACTATTATCAGCATATTAGAATGGTGAAAAACACAAACAATTCAACCATGTTGATTATTCCTAATGTTACTCCTATCTATCACCTACACCTCTATGAGAGAATTCAGGAGTACCCTACTGCTAGACCTGTTGGAATGATCTAACCCCATACCTTGGTATAAATGTCTTAGGAAGCCAGCACAGTGCATTAACTAATGCACCACGTCTGAGTGTGCAAGCCTACACAGTTCAGCTTGTTCTGTTATCTTCCTTCTTAGGATGAAGGTCGAGGCCTGCAGATCTGCATCTCAGTCGCAGCAGCTTCCATGAAAACTCTGGTCTGAAGTGTCTATCACTGAATTCAAAACGGATGCTGTTTAAATAATAAAACACCAGCCCTATTTCATTGTGCCAGGGGCATAGAACATCTTTAGTTAGTTTGGAGGAAAAGAGTCATCTCCATGAGCATATAAAAAAGCAAGGACATCCAGTTCTAGTATGTGTGCCTGGAACCAACAGTGCAGACTATAGAGCAACAATGTCTACCCAAAAATAAATATGTGCATTGCACTTTCTATTGTCAGTGAAAAACATGTTACAAACATCATCTTAAAAAGATGCTAGGTTAAAAAGGAAAACTAATATGAAGACTAAATGTAATCCTGACAACAAATCCTAACAATCTAGACTTGTGAATCCAAGCTCTGAAAAGTGACTAATTCTGACCATAGAAATCTTCACTAGGCAAAGGCAACAAAAGTACCCGGCTGACGAGGAGCATTCTTTTGTCACAAAGTTTGATTTCTCCCTCTCTGAGCCTTCCCACCAAAAGTCAACGGCTTCACCAAGACCGTATCTGATAGCTACCCATCCTTGTGTTGCCCATCTTGGTCACAGTATGCTATCTTGCGCTGCTGAGGAATTTTGAATGCAATTTTAGAGACCAAGGGCCTCAGTATGATGCTGGGTGGACCGTCATTATCACCGCTGTGTCTGCGGTCCAATTCCGACTGATTTGGCCGTAAAGTTACTCCCGCCGTATTATGATACATGCAAACCGAATATCCGACCGCAGCGGTTAGAGTGATATTCATAGGGGCCGCGGCCGGTCTCAGACACAGTCAGAGTTGTCTTACCACAGCTGAGCAGATTACGATGGAAGCACTGTACTGAAGATCCCTTGTCAACGTTTTTACAACATCGCTAGACTGTAATGAGACTGCTATCGCTAAGCACCACAATAGTGCACATTGGATAGTAAAAAAAAAAACACAGATGATGGCCATTGCCAAAGTGGACACACCTACAATTCACACTATAAAATACACTCCAACCCAGTGATCCTTCGCCTCTATACAGCAGTAAAGGAATTCAGAACAGCATTTGCACACAGATAAATTAGTAGGCCTGGGCTTAGTTGTGTTACGTGGAATTCCGTGAAGTCGCAAAAAAACTCCACTGCACTATGTGAAGTTCTGCTTGCAGGCGGAGTTTGCCTGCGTGGTCATTTGCACAGTGATGGGAACACAGAGTGCGTTCTCGTTGTCCAAATCAAGCGCGATCGGCACCGCAAGGTTCGCCTGTGCGTCCTAGCATTTCTAAACACTCGGGCATCCCACCATGCTCTGCACATGGGCGTAACCATCTTTTTTCTACTCTCTGTTATGGTGCTGGGCCTAAATCTTAATCACTCTTTAATCTTCTCGATTCTCCCCCTTTATAACATATCCACCCCTCCTTTTTATTTCTCATTACTTCTTTTCCTTCCTTTTATTTTTTGTTTCTAACCCACTCAGCATAATGGCAGAGGAACGGTGGCTACATTGTGGGTGGTGCCACTGCCCAGGTGTGCAGCCCCAGGCGATCTTTGGTGAGGAGGTACCAGCACTCATTTTTTTTGTGCAGCACCACCTCCCCTCGATGCTGGTAGCAGAGGGCAGGCCCAGCAGCAGATACCTCCTGCGGGAGCATCACCTGAATGGGGGGAGAGTGCGCTGGTGCATACACTGCACCAGCCAGGTTCAGCACACCGTCCAGCAACTGATGCACTGCTAGGTAGATATCCTGAACCGTGAACAAGACCTGCTTGACCTGCTAGGCATTGTGATTCCGTGGCTCAATGAGTAATTATTAGTTGTTGTGTTTGTGTTTTACAAGGTGAAAAAAAAATCTTAATAGCATCCTGCTCACACTCATAGGTAAGGTATGGTAAGTATATGTTTGAATATTAATATGTGATCCAGGTTCTAGTTTCTGCTAGGCAGGTGCTCAGCATCACTACTTAATCGTACTCATCATTGGCGCTCTCTTTGGCTGATCAATTAAGAAGCCATTGCAGACAGTCTTCCTGTCATTATTGTGAACTAGTGATAACAGAGAGTTAGCATTCTCTCAGTGACTTTGTTTATGTAGCTTGTACACTCTCAAGCTAACAGCAATGTGCATTATGCATCTATGCATTGCAAAAAAGGGAAACTGAGTTGGTCCATCAAGGGAGTTGAATTTGAGATTAGGAAATTAGAGTAGAATTAAAGATCAAACACTGCAATGCATTGCTTCCAAATGTAGTTTTTGGTGAGGAAATTTGGGATAGGGATTTTAGGATTAGTATGGGCAATTTAGCAATAGTCAATAGACTTGAAACTAGTACTATAGGTGACCTGTTCTAGAAAAGTACAATTCTGTGACAGCATTTTCCTGTTTTAGTAATTTTTTGGAGATTAACTGAATCACTAATCAGCTTTTAAAAAAAATCTTATTTATTTCTTACATCAGCATCCAAGGGCAAGAAGAGTGATGTTGTTGAGGGTCGGGGAGAAGCTGGTTACGGTGCGCCGACCACCAGCTACTTTGCCGAGGGTTCTATTTATTTATTTATTTATTTATTTGGGGCAATTTTTAGAGCGCGCAAATACCCGAGGGTGTCTCGGCGCTGTGTCACAGAACTCTCCGTAGGAAAGGAAACTAGGCATGGAATAGCCATGTTTTCAGATTTTTTCTGAGCTTAAGCAGGGTAGGTGCACACTTAAGGTGGAGAGGGAGAGTGTTCCACAGTCTAGCTGTGGCAACGGTGAAACGTTTGTCTCCCCAGTTAGCCCTTCTTGTGCGGGGGACTGTTAGCAGATGGGCAGAAGATGAACGCAATGTTCTTTGCTGTTCAGGTGGGCGAAAGGCTTGTTTTAGAAATAGGGGGCCATGGTTATGAATGGCTTTGTACGCTATGCACAAGGCTTTAAATTTGATGCGGCTCCTTACCGGCAGCCAATGCAGCTGTTGGATGTAGGGGGAGACAGATGCAAATTTAGGAATGCGTAGCAGGGTCCTAGCTGCTGCATTCTGTACAGTCTGTAATTTATTAAGGACCTTTTGTTGTGCATTTAGGAGTAAGGCATTACAATAGTCAGTCTTGGAAAAGACTAGCGTGCTGACTAAAGTTTTGCCTGCGGAAGATGGTAGGTAAGGAATGATTTTTTTGATTTTTTTTAAGGTGTGGAAGGCAGATGAGACCACTGAGTTTGCGTGCTGCTGGAAGGACAGTTTGTTGTCGAAGATGACCCCCAAGATAACCCCAGTAAGTCCTATTATTTATTTATTATGTCCCTAATGTTGGGTTTTGTTATGATTTTTGTGGGCTTAGGGTAGAATGTTTTGGTATATTTGAATGTTAGTTCTGGGTTCAAGAATGAGAGTTGCTGCCTGGAGGCTGGTGTTGCTGGTGAGAAATAAAGTTTCTCTGACACCCTTACCTGGTGTCTTCCTTCCACGACGACGGGGACAGGATAAAAACCCCACTAGTCCAAAGCACAATGGGATTGATTGTTGCTTCATTCCTGTTATCCCAGCATTATCTTTTTCTTCCCTTATATTATATAGTTTTCTTTTTGGTAGCTGACTTTGTCTATTTTCTCTAGTTCACTAAGGTATCTTCTGCATTGTTGGTAATCTTTCCCTCTGTCCCGTATGTATATTTTGGTACTGTAACAGTAAAACTAAGAATAACATTGGCACTGTACTGTGAAGATTTCAGGTAGTAACTATGCTAGTATTGTAAATACTATTCACCATGTATGTTTGTTGAGAAGTCTTTATTTTTCCTGCTCATACTCTAACAGAGAGAGTGGCTATGTTCTCATGGATCTCCATTGCTGCGTTCTGGATAATTCATTTTCATTTATACAGCACACGAGCAGTTTTTCATGACAGTGCAGCATGGCTCGGAAAAAGGTATGAGGTCCCACTCCCATTGCCAACCAACAGCATATGTCTTTCATTGAGCATTATTCCGCACCTGGCTTGTCTAACATTGTGTGAACCAACAAAATGCCCAGAGTGTTATTTTTGTTAGTAGATACTGCAGTGGTAAATGAACTGTAGTGATGTATTGCAGTAGTATTTTTTGATTGAAAAAAATAAAGGGTGGCATATCCGGCATCTAAAATATTTTATTCCAGCCACACAGAAAACTAGTGACATTGGATCCAGTGCCATTGCAGGAGGCAAGTCAGTTGGAGGGGGAGATGCAGCTGCACGGATGGGCTCTGGAAAGTCACATATTTGGTTGCCTATTTACAATTAAACTCACTAGCCAGTATCAGGGTACAGTCAATTCTTAACCCCGAACCCCCCCTCCCCAGCTTTACCAGCTGCAGTGGGGGTTGAGATATTATGATCTCTTCTATGTGCAATTCACCAAAAGCTCCCATAATGGCCATTGAGGGAAACATGAAATAGTGGAAGTTTAAAAGAAAGGAAAATATATGTGTAAAAGGGTGGGTGGGTGAAAGGGTTCATGGGTGGGTAAAGGGAGGTATGAGGGAAAGGATGGCTGGAAGAAAGGGTGGATATTGAATGGATGGATACTTAATTGGACATTTTGGTGAAAGACAGGATGAGAGAACGTAAAGCTTAATCATGGGGCTGTGGGTGAATTAGAAAGAAAAGATGAATGAATATTTGGATTATTTTGATGACGAAACAAGGCAGCTTTTCTCATGGAGAAGGGCGTGTTGCTCACCTACTTCACTTTCTTTGTATATGAAGGGTTATTAAAGCTATGGTGCAAGGTGGTGGGTATTTTTTATTTTTTATTCTTCTCCCTTGGGTCACTGTATTTTTAGAGTGAGCCAGAAGTATTCCACCCATCATTCATCACCCCCTCCCCACCTATGGCATATTTGCCACCCATGACTGAAGCGCAGTATGGTTCAATTCGGGACATCATGTGACTACAGCAGTATAGGCTGGGAAATCTGCGTCTGCTTCAGTTAATGCAGCATTTAAAAAGTTTTCAATGAATTGCAAACCGAACACGCAAGGTGTGTTTCCCTTCGCCCACTCAGTCACCCATTAGTACTTCACTCCTTTATGTTTTCCTAAGTTCTTCCATCCCAGCCTACCAAAAAAAATGGAAAATCCATTCTTGGCATGTGTCACATTTGATTATGCAATGTGAAGTGAAGTGATTCCAGAATATAGTTCATGGTTTCTCATAACAGTTTCTTTTTACACCTGTTTAAGTTTTTCCCTTTCACCTTCCGTTGACTAGTACATTGACTGAATAATCCAAAGATGACAAATTGATGATCAGTGTAGTGACCCCTCTATTCTTTATCAAAAGCTCTACCCTACCCATCTAATCCCTATTCCATACCCTGCATTAGAGTAAGTCAAGTATCCTTTCCTTTTTTTTATTGCTCAGTGAATGAATTTGTTGGAAATAATAAGTGGTGGTGGGCAAGGCTAGTGAGTAAAGTGGGAGCAAGTGTATGATTTAATGTCAAGTTGGTATATGGGGTACACTGTGAAGAACATGCCAGATACAATCTATATAGCCCATTCCTTTCCCTGTAGTGCAGTCCATCTTCCCCCCCAACGTCTACTTAACGTAGACAGGATAATATCCACATTTCATACTGAGGTGTTTGATGTTGGATCTTATTTATTATTTTTCTGCTTCTTTAGAGTCAGGTAGAAAGAGAAATGCATTTAGAGACGAGCAGGGCCATTGCAATTAAAAGTAGATAATTTTCAACTACAGCTGCAGATATTAGCAAAATACTTGACGTGCTGGCTAGCAATGAGCATGGCTCCATAGTGCATAATGCTGTACTCATTATAAGAGGACATTTATTTTTTCTCTCAAAGTGTCTGTTTATAGTTACTTGAAAAGCCTTTTGCAGAAAACAAATCAAATCAGTGTGCTTTTTAATCTAGTGTTATTTTGGCATGTATACTTTACTGCCACACAGTCAGTGCTTTTTATGAAAGGCATGTGTGGGTAAAACAAACCTGGACTTGTGTTTCTGCTAATCATAATCACATTCCAATGGCCTTAGGGGCTCAGCAATGTTTTGCTACTGTTCCACCCACTAATTTAAAACAATTGTTCGCTTAGAGCATTATTTACAATTTGTCTTTTTTCTTTTAGATTTTCTCAATATAGCTACTCCTGCTGGTCCAACAGGCAAGAGACAGTGGCCTGTCTGCGGTGGCGGAGGCTAGAGTGCATCCAGCAATAATACAGGCAGCTGGTGGTCCTGGAGGAGGAGGAAGAGGAAATAAATGCCTCTCTGCCGGGCACCAGTGCAGTTGGCCTCCCTCAACCTCTAGCATCCTGGCCATCACATCGCCGGCACCGCTGCCAGCCAACTGCTGCCACCCCCTCCTACACTGACAACAGGCCTTTGCTAAACTGCATCCTGCAGTGGCTGGACATTATCAAGGGCTGGCTCACCACTATGGAGCAGAGCCTGGACCAGCACTGGACCAACATCCATAATGCTCCACTCTAGCCCATTTCTAAAGTTTTTTGTTTTGGTGGGAATAACTTGTTGTGGGTGGGTGGAGAGGGTGGGAAGGGAGTTTGGCCCGGTTTTTACTTTCTTTGGACAATTGTGACATTGGGGCATGGGTCAGTTCAGTTTGTTTGCGTGGGTGGGGTGGGTATATTGTGTGGGTGGAGAGTGTGGGTATCTTTGTAAAAGAAAATAAAGAGGAATTTATAGTTTATCCAAATGTATGCCCAAAGTAGTTTGTTTTACTTTTACCTTGCACTATTGCCTTCAGTTTTTGCTCAGCCTTTTTATGTGCTTGTAACGGAGAGTGTACCATTTAGTTATAGAGTTATACCTCTCTAACTATCATGACCATTTGGGGGAATGTTGCCATGACCTCTATTGCCTACAAGAACCTAGATAAACGACAATGGCAATTAGTTGCTTACTTACTAAGTTTACTAGCTCTCTTCCCTCCATAGTAGTCTTACCCTAATAAAGATGAAGCAACAACAGGGAAAGCGTCACAACTTCACAAGCGAGGTCTCGCTGCCAGTTGCACCCAGGTGAACTTCAACTGTAGGATGAATCAGCAGAATTATTATCCATCATAGGCAATACACAGAAATAAAAAGACTGAGATAGTGGGTCATATCACAACATTACCGAGAATTAATTCCAGAGTACTACACATTAATGATACAATAAGAATTCCTTATTTCTGATAAAATAACAAAAAATAATGTGGCTAATGGGGAGCTAGTAGAAACTTAGTTACAAAATCCTCAAGTCATAAAACATGGACTCAAAGTCTGGAACGGACAAGCTTAGGTCAGGCCTTTATGGTTATGCAACACAAGGCACGAATTATGCTGACAACTGACATTCTTTGTTCTATATCTAAAATATTGATCACTTTTCATACATGGGTTTGTAAATGGGGCCAGTGTGGACTATTTCTTTGAAGATCCTGCAGTAAATTGACATTGCTTTCACCACATCCACCCCACCAAGTGTGTGATCCATTGATGGTGTAAATTAGGCAGCATCTCAATAAATCACACGGCCCGGGGAAGAGGTTTAAGGGTTTCGTGAATGTATGGGAAAGGGGATTTAGGGAAAGGTTTGACAATGACAGACACTACACAAGGACAACATTCCTCTGTGCAATAAGCAGAACATCATTTGTCATCAATCTGTAGTGGAACGAAACAAAGTAATGAGTATAACAGAGTACAGATGAATGCATTTAAACAGTCCTTCTGCCCCCGAAACTCACCTTATCAGATATCTAAATCATCTCTCTTCTAGGCTGGGAGTGAAGTGAACCCACCCAATCAGTTCTTCAGATATGATTGTTAAAAGAAAAATGATTCTGTATTGCAAATTAAGGAGCTGCAGCTGCATTCTCCAGAGTGATATTTTTGTTAGAAGATACTGCAGTGGTAACTGAACTGTAGTGACGTATTGCGGTACTATTTTAGATTGAAAAAAATAAAGGGTGGCAAATCCAGCATCTAAAATATGTATAATATTTTATTATAACCACACATACCATTAGTGACACTAAATCTAGTGCCGTTGCAGGAGACAAGTTAGTTGGAGGGGGAGATACAGCAGCAGGGGTGGGCTTTGGTAAGTCACATAATTGGTTGCCTATTGATAGTTACACTCGTTAGCCAGTACCAGGGTATACTCAACTCATGACCAAGAACCCCCCATAGCTTTACCAGCTGCAGTGGTGGTTGAGTTATTATGGCCTCTTCTATCTACAACTCACTAAAAGCTCACATAATGAGTGTTGATGGCTTGAGGAAAACATGAAATAGTGGAAGGTTAAAAGTAAGGAAAATGGTATCTGAGTGAAAGGGTGGTGGGTAAAAGGGTGCGAGGGTGGGTAAAGGGATGGATGAGCGAAAGGATGGCTGTAAGAAAGGGTGAATGTTGAATGGATGGATAATGGATTGGAAGTTTTGGTGAAAGACTGGATGAGAAAAGGTAAAGATTAATCATGGTGGCTGTGGGTGAATTTGAAAGAAAAGATGAATGAATATTTGGATTATTTTAATGAATAAGCAAGGCAGCTCTTCTCATGGAGTGGGCATGGTGCGTGGGTACTTTAAGGGTAAGGCAAAAATAGAACTAAAAACAAAACACAGTATGTGGTTACGTAGTGGTCTGCACTTAAACTTTGTGATGTACACCAATTACCATGGGTCAAGTACAAATACAGGCTCAAATACTCACCGCTGAGCACCAATGTTAGAAATGGGGGTTGTTAGTTGGCAGAGGTAGGTACCTTTGTCCAAATAGGGACCCTTGCTTCTATTCAGGGTAAGGGGGATACACACTTTAGATAACCCGTGATCACCCCCTTTGTAACTTGGCACAAGAAGACAGGCTTATCCCAAAGGCAATGTGTAAAGTATTTGTACCAACATTCACAGTAACACGGTGATAACACCACAAATGGACACCACACCGGTTTAGAAAAATAAAGTATCTTTATCTAAACTTCACAGGAGCAAAACGCCAAAAACTCAACATACATAGTTAAATGTATGACTTTCAAAAAGGTTCAAGAACTTGTACCTTAGGAATCTATGGATGCGTGACTTTTCACCAAAGTACCTGTAGACGCTACAAGAGTTCCCCAGCCAAACAACAGCATAGTCAGAAAACAAAGAGATGCAACACTCCTGAGAACCCTGAGGAGGCAATGCGACAGTCCCGATGTACGCAGAGGGAGTGTTGCATCGATTCCAGTCTGTAGGGGGAGTGATTCATCGATTCTGTGCGCCGGTTTCGGTCCGCTGGTGATGCATCGGGAAAGCGTGTCACACAGGTACGATGCGTGGATCTTCGGGATGCATCGGCGATCAATGCGGTGGTGTTGCGCACCACTGCATCGGTCCTCTTCAGCCACAATCCCTCAATGCGTCGATTCTTGCAGCAATGGCGGGCGCTGTGACGGTTTTCACAGTGGCGAAGAGATTTGAGGAAATTCTTCTCGAGCCGTGAAGATGCGTCGGAAAAACAGCAGCATAAAGAGTCATGCATTGGTTTCTGTAGTTCTTTGAGTTTCTTCTCTCTTCCAGCTTCCAAACAGCAGCAACCACCTCCAGAGGTCCAGAATTGGCACAGGCATCTCAAGGCAGGTCAGAACTTACAACAGCAGAGTTCAGGGGAGCTGGGGTTGAAGTCTTTGTATCCCTGAGACTTCTGAACACGAGGCCAGCTCACTTCAGGCCCTTGGAGATCTCCTTCAAGCAGGGGACACAGCACACAGCAAAGTCCTTCTCCTTTCCTTGGCAGAAACAACAATTGCAGGCCAACCCCAGACACACAGCAGGAGCAGTACTTCGCACCAGTCTTTCCAGCTCTTCTCCTTGGCAAAGGTTCCTCTTTAATGCCAGGAATGATCTAAAGTTCTGGGGTTTTAGGTCTAATACTTATATGCCAAAATGTCTTTGTTCACTTGGTGCAAGAGGCTCTGAGCCCAGTTCCAACCAGTTCTGTGGGCACTCTGCCAGTGCACACCAACATCCTTTGTAAGTGTGGACCTTGGTCCCAGACACACCACAGGGGGCGGAGCCAGCATTGTGGAAGGCAGGCACAGCCCTATTCAGGTACAGGTGCTACTACTCTCACCACTCCAAATGCAGATCAGCCCAATTCAGCCTAATGCTGACTCACACAGACTCCTGGAGCCACGGCACCTCCCCAGTCCCTGTCACTCCAAAGCCAGGCAATCCACAACCAGGCATAGGCAAACAGAAAAGTTGAACAAGAAAATAGCCACTTTCTAAAAGTGGTATTTTCAAACTCGCAATTTAAAAACCATCTTTACTAAAAGATATGTTATTAAATTCTGAATTCAGGGGTACTAAACTCCATTTTTTCATCTTATCCCTATGGGAAGATTTGCTTTTAAATGTTACAAAGCATTCCCCATTCTGTCCTATGGGCAAGATAGCCTTTCAATAAGAGTTGAGGTTGTACTAGCTGTATGACACATCTGTTTTACATCCATTTTACTTATTATCCGTTACGTACTTTTTAACCGTGTGATTTTGTGTATGGTTTTAATTGACTAATAAACTAAACTAAACTAAAAAAAAGGATAGCCTTTCAATAGTGAAAATTTAAATTGGCAGTATTTCACTATCCGGACATGTTACACACACCAGTACATGTTGTACCTTTTACATACTCTGTACCCTGCCCAGGGGGGTGCCTTGGGCCTACCATAGGGGTGTCCTATGTGTATGAAAAGGGAAGGGTATGGCCTGGCAAGTGGGTGCACTTGGCAGGTAACAAACTGCACACAGGCACTGCGGTGGCAGGCCTGGACCTCTTTTCAGGGCTACTCATGTGGGTCACACAATCAGTGCTGCAAGCTCACTAGTAGCATTTGATTTACCCACCCTGGCACACTTAGGTCACTTTACTACGGACCCACTGGTAAGACAAATGTACCTATCAGGGATAACTACTCACAGTAACAATTTACACAGGGACCACTTGCACTTTGACACTGATCTGCAGTGGCAAAGTGTCCAAAGCATCTACGCTAGAATCAAAAACACAGGAGGTAGAGGCAAAAAGTCAGGGAAAACACTTTTTACATGAAGGGTTATCAAAGCTATGGTGTAATGTGGGGAGTATTTTTTATTTTTTATTCTACTCACTTGACTCACTGTATTTTTTAAGTAGGCCAGATGTATCTCACCTATACTTCATCAGCCCCTTCCCCGCCCGTGGTATATTTGCCACCTATGACTGAAGTGCAATATGGTTCAATTTGTGACATCATGTGACTGCAGCAGTATTAGCTGGGCAATGTGCGTCTGCTTTAGTTAATGCAGCATTTACAAAGTTTCCAATGAATTGCAAACCGAACACGCAAGGTGTGTTTCACTCAGTCACCCATTAGTACTTCACTCCTTTATTTTTGCTACGTTCTTCCATCGCAGCCTACCAAACAAATGGAAAATCAATTCTTGGGATGGGTCACATTTGATTGTACAATGTAAAGTGAAGTGATTCCAGAATATATTTCATGGTTTCTTATAACAGATTCATTTTACACCTGTTTGATTTTTTCTCTTTCAACTTTTGTTGACTAGTACAGTGACTGAATAATCCAAAGATGACAAATCAAAATCTCTACCCTACCAACCTAATCCCTATGCCCTATCCTGCAGTGGAGTAAGTCAAGTTTCCTTTTCTTATTTATTGCTCAGTGAATGAATTTGTTGGAAATAATATGTGATGGGGGGCGAGGCTAGTGAGTAAAGTGAGAGAAAGTGCATGATTTAATGTCAAGTTGGTGTATGGGGTACACTGTGATGAATATGCCACATACAATCTATATAGCCCATTCCTTTCCCTGTAGTGCAGTCCATCATTGTCCCCAATGTCTACTTAACGCAGACAGGATAATATCCGCATTTCATACTGAGGTGTGTGATGGATCATATTTATTATTTTTCTGCCTCTTTGGAATCAGGGTAAAAAGAGAAATGGATTTGGAGAAGAGCAGGGCCATTGGAATTAAAAATAGATAATTGTCAAGTTCAGCTGCCCCAGCTGCAGATAGTGGTAAAATACCTGATGTGCTGGCTGGCAGTGAGCATGGCTCCATTATTATAGCACAACACCCAACATGTATTTCATAGTGCATACTGCTGTACTCATTAATAATAGGTAATTTATTTTTCCACTCAAATAGTCTGATTATAGTTACTTGAAAAGCCTCAGAGGACCTTAAAACTATACAGTGATGGTTGTTCTAGTGCTCAGCATGTGCACTTCAAACGTGTAATGTGTTCAATTTTGTTAACTGTGTACTACCTCTGTGTTGCCCTTGAAGATGACCTACATCTTGCATTTCCAATCAGTCTCATCATGTATTGGATATATGGGTCAACATCCTTCAGAAGGTGTCCTTCCGGAAACTCATCGCCCGGATGGTGCAGACCCTGGGGGTCTTTCCCCAGCCCAGTGTTCACTGCAGAAAAAGGTGGGAGGACCTGAGGTACTGGACCTGAAAGATCATGGAGTTCAGCTGGGGCTGTAATCCCAAGGCAGAAGGGGCACATGCGGGACCTTTATCCCCTTATGGCCTGCAGTCTGGTGGGCCTTGATGGGCAGTTGAGAGCCCAACAGCAGGTACGAGGGGTTGAGCATTGGTCAGAATAAAACATTCATGGAAAAAACGAGGAATTAATATATAATTTTTATTTTATCATAAGGAACATTCAATTACCCTAACTCTAGTCTTCAATACTTCAAAGATATCTTACCTAAGTAGATTTAAGGCACACATACACAAATAGACCGATCTTCAAACAAATTTGATAAATTGCACAAGGACATACAAAAATACATAAAATATATATAAGACAAACAATACTGAAAACAACTCTACGTTGCCAATACCTTAAAAGTTTTTTCTATAAACAGTGTACACCCATTAAATCTGAGTGATACACTCAGAGGTAGTCAAACTGTACACTGAGGCAAAAGTGCCTTTTGGTTGGCTCTCTTGTGTTACAAAAAGTTACAAATCACTCATTGTTAATTTAGCGCAGACTCCTCCAAAGAAAATGTCGATGCATTTCAGCCTTTGTATTCTTCTTGGCCTCCTCAGGACAAGGGCAATGGAACAATGCTAAATCAATCCATACAAATATATATACATATATGTCAATACACATGTATCGCGTCTTTGATTATACAGAGCATGCTGGAAAACCCAAACTGATCTCCACACCACGGTGCACCCATATCGGGAGGATGTGAATTTTAAGAAAGAAATGTGGTCTTAAATATAGCACTGGCTTCTAGGTGTATAGCACTGGCTTCTAGGTGGTTACTATCTTTACAATTAAATCAACAAATCAACACAATCAAAATAATCAACACACATCTGCCAGATAAGCACTAAAGGCTCATGATTATTCTCTATGTGAGTCAGAAATTATGAGCCAAAAACATACATCCAGTCGCACCGAAAAGGAGTGCATGAAATGTGATGGCGCATGGGAAAGAATTCCTAAAGACACTTACTTCGTGGGATCTTGAAAGGATTGTTTCTATCACACCCCTGGATAATGAGCGCCGCACGGCACCTTAATTCAAACTAGGCCCACCTAAAGGAGTGTTAATAAACACATGAATGCCAGATTCAGTGTATCATATGTAATTTATGCATAGGGCATCCAATGCACAATATGGACTTGTATGACACTCACCTCTCTCACAAGTGAGTGTCAGTCTTAAACATGAATGAGTGCTTCTGCTTCTCACCAACTCGAAAACACTGCCTTCCTATGAAGAAAACAGAACTCCTATCAGTCAAGCAGTGGCTTCAACCAGTTGTTGTCTGCTCGACATGCATAGGGTATTGTTCAAATGACTTTAAAAGCTCACCGGTCAGTTGTGGAAAACGAGACGAATGGTTCTCACGATCCTAGCTGCAACGATCAGCCTGTGCCAGACTGGCATTACCTGGTCATCGTGTTTAAAAAAGATGGAGCATCATTACGTCAACGTAAGCACGGCAGTCGAAACATAAATATAAAAAGCGGACTCTACGCTCTCATCAGGTTGAAATGCCAAAAACGGACTCTATGTAGTCTTGTAGTCACTGTAAAAAGATCTCTTATAAAACTCCACCACTGAATTATTTTGGCAGCGCATTAATAAACGCAATGAGCAAACTCTACTCTCTTATCAAGGTGGAAAACTAAAAAAAATGGACTCTACGTGGTCTTACTGTGCCTATGGGGTAGATCTCTTATAAACCTGCCACCATTCTCAAGTTGGCTACCGGAATTTTGTGATTACAATAAACTACTTTGAATTGTGAAAACACACGGAACATGATTGTTTTAAGATTGACATCAGAATAGCAGCATGCTCAATACAATGGAGGCTTACATTCTAAATTACACATGACGATCAATATATGCAAAGAAGCAATGTATATGGACATGTCTCTCATCTGAGAGGGAAATCTTAGAAAAATTGTATGGCAAAATGTACACATAAATATGAACAATCAAAACAATACATATATAACACAACACCGTGCTTGAATATACCTCCCTGGTGCTGTGCATGACCGTTGGCAGACACAGACGCAGCCCCGCCCACCCTTAAGAACACCTACAGGAGGCGAACTATTAAACCAGAATAAGAAACACAGAATATACACAGAAATATATATACAGTCCTGGATATCTATATCCTCTCAACAGGATATCATGATTAATGTACCAAGATCTCTACACCTATACATGAAATCAAATCAGACCCCAGAATAAAACATTCTGCATGACCATATCCCTTTTGTTACAGGCACCTATTTCCCATACCAGCTTGAAGGTGATTCATGTGCCATGCAATGAGAGAGTTGTTGCATGTGTAGGTCTGGTAATAGGTGCATGGTGTTAACCATTAACTTTGGACCAGAACTAAGTCTGGGTCCAGTCAAATGCCAGTTTCCAGAGTTGAACAGCCACATGGCTGCCTAATGTCACAGATGACCTACATTATCTTTTACTGTCAAGTGTGACAGTGATCCCAAATATCCCACTGGCATCCTTGTGTCTGTAGTGATGCTCCCTCCCTACTTTGTCTCATGTGATGGTGGACCATTTACTTGTGGCACGGCATGCAATGCACTCTGGATGCAGACACTGAGCACTGCTTCCCTTTGGGAAATCAGGAATGCACAGTGTCATGACATGGCAAACACCATTGGTGCCATCTGTTTTGATACCTAAATGCTGGCATGCGTACTATTACGTGTTGTACTAGTACATGTACAACTGTTCTATACATGATCTGAGGGTCTACAATGTTTTCAATATGAATCCATCATATTTCTATGTGTTGGCCAATGTGTACATGACAATATATTTCTGTGACGGCTATACAGAGTAGGTGTAACCACAAACAGGGATGTGTAGATATGTGTAGGTAAGTCACACATACCCAATGACATTGATGGATGTCATAAGCCAGGTCAAAATGTTGAGGCAATTCCACACATGGTTGTAACTCTTCCAGTACTTTCAGGCAATGTGAATTTGCATGTCATTGAGGAGGCTGTATTCAGTCAGTTGGGATGCACATGGGCATTTGTGGAGGGTCATTCTGTGGCTGCTGCATCAGGGAATGATATGCTGACATGTTGTGCTTATATGTGTCTGTCAGCATTGAGTAATAAAATAGTATGTTTATTTGTGAAACATAATAAGTACAGTGAATTCCCTTTCTACATGGACACAATTAAAAACTCTTCATGAACAGGATTTTTCCTAAGCCTCATGTACTTCCAGTGTTCTAATGGCTTTGAGATTTGCAATGTTAAAAATGTGTGCACACATGAACCAGTCTTGACTAGGGATGTTCCTAGGCAGACTGATGTCCATTGGTAATTTGAATTGAAATTGTTCACCAGTTGGAGCCACATTATTTCCATTGTACTCTTTTGTACTACATGTGACACCAAACACAGCTACTCATGTGCAGTTTTCAACAGCATCATCTGGCAAATGACAAATGTGAAATTGTCACCTGGGAAGTCTGTACAGTGTGGAATGGGCACTTCCATGTCACCTTTTTCATGGTAGCCACATATTGTTACAACTGAGCTGTGGCAGGTGCCCAGCAGTTCTAGATGTTGTGAGTTAGGGGCAGCTGACCATTTGCTGATTGCAGGACCTTGTGTGGACAGATAGTATTGTATTCCATGTGGACATCCCATTTCATGACGTCAGGTAACTATGGTATGCTACAAGGGCCTAGGTTGACACTTTGAAGATAGCTCCTGCTACCCACATTAGGCTGGATTTGAGACAAGGACACACATGCAGTTGGAGCAATCTGTAGTTATGGCACTATTATCTGTGACTTTGCACAGGTCACGTTGCATTCATGCATGTGCTCATGCCAATGTTGGAGCCAATGTAGACATCATTGTACATGTTGAGATCGGTGCAACTGTGAAATGTGTTGTGTTTTGACCTGTTAGTCGATTGTGTTCATGCAATTGCAATGACCCTATTTCTAAAAACAAAATCAGCATCAACCCAGCGCAGTAAAGGAGATAGGGCCAACACTGCTGGGGAGCAGCTATCCACAGTGGTTCCCATCGCACCACTGACACTGGGTAAACCAGTGGCCCAGAGGGTGGTGGGAGTGCCATGAAGGAGCCAGACAACTCATCATCTTCTTTGTCAGAGTCAAGCTCCAGTGTGCACTCCCTGGTGGTGGTGATCTCCTCTGGACCTGCATCCGTAACATCCATGTCCACCACCCCCATTCTATCTCCACCCTTCCTGCTGTTCCACAGCCAGCTGTCTAGCTCCACTCCCCTACGATGGGGGGAATCTCATTTGCCCCAAGTACCTCACCTCTACCCCTGTCTCCCCTGCATCTTTCAGTGTAGACGCAATTGACATATTGATGAAGATCCCTGTAGGTCAGACTGCAGAGCTGAATGCCACCCAGGTGCAAAGCCCCGATCTTATACAGAAGGTGTAGAACCTGGCAGGCATTCATGCTGACATGTCTGCCCTACAGTGATCTTTTTGAGGCTCTGGCTTCCACACTCAGAACAGCCTTCCACCAACTCCAGCTTTCCACCCCACCTCCTGCCTCTTCCACATCCACAATCCCTATTCCCTTACCTGCCCAAAGCACATACAAACACACATCAGAATGCATCCACCTCACCACCCACACGCAGCACACAACAACATAAACATAAGAAAAAAGGCAGGCACACATCCACTCACCAGGCACTCAAACCTCTCACCTGTGACCTACACCCAAGCACCACACCAACAACACCAGACACAGGCACTACAGACATCACATACCCAGTCACCACATCCACACCACCAAATTCATATCCCTCTACCTCCAACACCCAATCCCTTTCTTTACTTCTTCCCTGGACTCCCAAAAAGCTTACCCTGTTTGCCCATGACCTCTTCCGTGCCACTGCTGCCCCTCTTCCAAAGCCAAATGGTCTTCTTTCCTACCCCTGCCCTACCCTTCAACTTCAAACTCCACCCTAAAAACACCTGCTCCCCCCTACTAAACCCCTCCCTACTACACAAGGCCAAAAAAAGGAAGACCACCAGTCCAGAAACCCACCACCTCCTCCTAAATTCCAAAGGTCCTTTTCCCCACAGCACCACAGATCTTTCAAGGTCACCCAAAAAACTAAAACAGCAGCTTCCCCCTCCCTATGCGCATCACTACCCTTCATGCATACCATATCCTCTGTACAGTGAATCCCAGCCCTCCCAAACCCGAGCCCAGCTCTCCCACATACCAACCCAACCCGCCCAATCCTGAGCCAAGGCCTCCAAAGGATCAACACAGCTCTCCCGATTCTAACCTCACCCCATCTAAGTGCCAGTATTGAGGTACCTGGGCTGTCTGTTAGATACACTTTTCTGGGGAGATTTCCCTGGCAGTGTTCTGGTTGGCAAGTTAGGTGCACAGCAGTGTGCTGGGTCACATCCTTGAATGTGGGCTAGTCATTGGCCTTTGTTTTTGAATTACAAATTGGACTCCATAATAAACAACTTCTTTGTTTAGAAACCTTTGTATGCCCACTGCTACATATGCTAATTGCTGTTATCGGCTAATTTAGGATGTGTGACTCCAATTGTGTTTGTTTGATGATGATAACTGTCCCTTTAGCAATGGTAAGTGTGGTCAGACCTTGGGACAAGTATATGGTAATACAAAGGATGAGGGAAAATGTTCAATGGATGTATAAGTGGGGTGAATTCCATTTGAGGCTGGCATTGCATTGGGTGGGATCTGCTATGGTAGGTTTTGCAGCTTGACTAGGCCAATGTTCAAATATTTTGACTTGCTATAGTAGGGTGGTTATATGTTTAATGTGTGCAGGTAGTTTTTATCCACACATTGGGGGCTTTGTATTGTCATACCTATTTGCCACTTTGGATGTACCCTTTTTCAGGTGTGTTCTTTCCACATACTTTTAATAGATGTGTGTTAACTGCAGTTGCTGCAGTGCTTTTTTGTTGGATTTGAACTTGCAGATTCGCCACATGGTCATGCCACTTTGTGACAATATTTTTTGTCCCTGATATACCTCATGCCACAGATCCTGGGCACATGGAGACATTGAAGTACCCACAATATGTTGTGTGGCCTTGGCCTGTTGCCTTCCAGGAGTGCACCTGGTTGGGGTGACCCAAATCTGCTAGGTGTCATTACATTGTGGCCTTTAAATGTATGTGAACATGGTTTGTGGGAATTCCATTTACCTGACTTTCCTTTTAATGTGACTGATGTCTGAATTCCCATTACAGAACTTTGACAGTGGAGGTGTGATTTATTTTCCTAAGAAGTCCATATTGATGTATGTTCGAAGTCACTACAGGACCTAGCTTATGAGCAATGTGAGTGTTTCACTGGAGATGCAAGCTATGTGAATCATGAGGCAGTGCTGTTTAGTGACTTTGGTCATTGCATGCATCATTACAACAGCTTCTGAGATGTGCACACATGTAGAGTTTCTAAGAGTGTGGCTGTACAAAGTTACTGTTAGAAATGGGGGTCTCTTGTTGCGAGCGATATACATCCTGTCCAAGTAGGGACACTTCCTTATAGTCAGGATAAGTAAAGTACACGCCTAAGTTTGCATGTGCTCACCCTCTTATAGCTTGGCACAGAGTAGTCAGGCTAAACTACAGAGGTAATATGTAAAGCTTTTGTATGTAACCCCCAGTAACACAGTGAAACACCAGAAATGGGCACCACACCAGTTTAGAAAATTAAAGTATATTTATCTAAAACAAACAAAATTACAAGACAAAAATACAACATACTCAATTCAAAATATCACTTGTAAATAGCTCTCAGAAGACAATAGCTCCAGCTGGGGCTATCTCGACATCTTGACAGGTACAAATCCGAATATGGCACTGACCGTGAGTTGCGCTGGCCGGCCACAGAATCACATGGAACCCCATGGAAACAGTATCTATTGTGATGATTCAAACAACAACGTTGCATGGTGTCGGGTAAGAGATGCAGTGTCTGAGCCGGGTGGTGTTGGTTCCTCACTGCCACATGGGAGGTGAGGCATCGGTTCCTTACATGCTGGGGTGTTGCAGGGGACGTGAGGCGTTGGTTCCTTATTGTGCAGGGTAGGTGACGATTGGTGCAGCGCCGGGCAGTCACCTATGTCAGTTAGCGACTCCATGATGGTGGACAAGAGGCACTGCTGTTGGTCGGTGTTGGGCGGTGCTACGTGTGCTCCACGAGTGGTGCTATTGGCCCAGGTGCAGGCAACAGCCTTGATGACGGTGTGGGAGTCAATGCGGGGACGGCATTGGCAGGTGTCGTGGCTACGGTGTTGTCACAGTCGGTGCTGCACTTGCCCAGCGAGCAGTGACCATGGCGTTGGTGCAGGCAGTGGCATCAGTGACGGCATCTGGAATCTTCTTATTGGTGTTTGTAGCCCAGCAAACACCTCCAGTGGTCTCGAACTAGGAGTGGCACTACTAGGCAGGTCAGAACTTGCATCAGTGGAGTTCAGGGATGCTGAAAAAGAAGTCTTGTTATCCCCGGATTCTGAAAAGGACGTTTTTTCGAGACTTCAGAACAGGAGGCAATCTCTACTTTAAGCCTTTGGGGATCTTCTCAAGGAGGATTCACTGCAAAGTTCAGGCTTTGTCCACTCTCAGGTAGAAGCAGGCAACTGTAGGCCAACCTAGCAAAGCAACACACAGCAAAGGGGCATTACTCCCTCTCACAGCTCTCCAGCCTTTCTTACTGGCAGAGGGTCCTCTTGATCCAGAAGTAATCTAAAGTTCCAGGATTGACTACTTATACCCCTTTTTCCTTTTGAAGTCTTTGTTCAGAAAGCCTCTCTTGCTCAGTTCAAGTGCCAGTGAAAACTCCTCTCACTACTCTAAATGCAGAAAGGTCTATTCAGCCTGGCTATGAGTTACAAGGAAAGACAGAACACACCCCAACCCCCGTTGTGACTTTCTACAGTGAATGTACATCAACAGCTCTTGTCACTCTCAAACCAAACTTAAACACACAAACAGGAAGAGGCACCCAGGATGGTTAAACAAAGAAATGCCCACTTTCTAAAAGTGGCATTTTCAAATGCACAATTTCATAGTCACCTTCACTAAACAGTGTGTTATTAAATTCTGAGTTCAGAGAGCCTGCACTCCAAATCTGTGGCTGTTCCAATTGAAACTTACACTTGTAAAATGTTACGAGGCAGCTCCAATGACAGCCTATGGGAGAGCTAGTCTTTGCAATAGTGAAAAACGAAATGCACAGTATTTCACTATATCAGAACATGTAAAGTACACCAGAACATGTCCTACCTTTCACATACACTGCACCCTACCCATTGAGGCACCTTGGTCCTACTTTAGAGGTGACTAAATGTATGCATAGGTAAGCTTACGGCCTGGCAAATGGGGAATCACACGAATCAATTAACCGTGGCCCCTTTCTTCCTCTTTTTGTTTCCACTCCTTTTGTTTACCCGTGGTTATCTGGGGGAGTTCCTTTTGAGGATGCTCCCCACCTTCTCAGTATGGCTTTAATCCCCGGGTTATCGTTTGGGGAAGATATTGTGTCAGATATCTTGGCAGGACCTTCACTTTTGGGTGATACAGCTGTCACTGAAATCCTGGCACAAGGAGAAGGTTGGGATACCTTATTGGACACAAGTTAAAACTATATTGCACGGGGAAATTTTAACTGAATACTTGTGGGTCAATGCTGCCTCGAGGGGACTCTTAGTTACCAACGAACCGCTGATATTTCTAGAAGATGAGGCATTTAGACGCAATTGGGCCCTAGTGGCTTGGAAGTGTACCAGGGACTGGTTACTCCTGATTATCAGCACGGCCAAGCGTCTAGCGGATGCTCTCCTCATCCAGATTCAAACCACGGACGCCGGACTTCGAACTGATATTGTAATGACCACATTCGACCATGAACTAGATTTGATAAATACAGAACTGGCTGAGTATAAGGATCACTTAAAACACTCCAATATTTCTGAATTGCAGAAAGACCTGAAGAACTTCTCAATGGAGAAGGTTTACCCATATACTACCGATGAATATGCCAAACAAAAACTAGCAGAAAATAATAAAAGTAACCAACAGGGTCGCCCACGACATTACACCACTGGTAGCTCTAGTGAGGGTAGTGAGGGTGACTTCCCACAGAGAAGGAGAGGGAGGGGTCGGGGTTTTTGGCGGGGTCCTAGACCACCTATGTTCCAGCAGCCATTTCACCCATACCCCCACCAGGCCTACAACTGGCCTCCTGTGGGTTACCCTCCGCAACCACCTATTCAAACCAACAGTTCCAAGATGCCCGTTTTCAGAGCCCTCAGTTCCAAACTACACAGTATCAAAATTATCAGGGGCCTTTTTTAGGGAGAGGCCGGAACAAGGGACACGGGAAACAGAGAGGCCAACAACGAGTGACCTGGGACAACCAGGATCAAGAGATTACCCAAAAAGTAACCATGAGTATGGCACAGAGCAGTCTTCTGAGCACCAGCCACGGGCCACCTTAGTGGTTAATCTATCATCCTGTACTTTGACATATATGCAGGAACAAGTACTCAACAAGGGTTTGGGCTTTTTTCCGACTAACCACCTGGATTTATTCAAACTTCGCCAGGATTTGGCAGCCTTTTTTCGCAATCTGAGAATGAAAGTCTTTTTTCAGGATCAAGATACCCCAGACTTGGACAAAGGAGATACGCCCTTTCGTCCAAAATCCACTTTCACCCCCCAATTATCTCTCTTGCCTCCACTAGTGGCGGCCTTTGAGCTGGCGGTTGTATACGATGTGGAGAATCTAAACCAGTCAAAACATCATAATTTTACAAACTTATCTAATTCAGAGAAGACGGCACTAAAGGAACTCATGGAGAACAGGGATATCATCCTGAAACCGGCTGATAAGGGCAGGGCAACAGTGATTCTAGACAGAGACACCTACAAGGCTGAATGTGTCCGCCTCTAGTTGGATTCCAGAACTTACCTGAGGCTTACGGATGATCCCACTGAGGCTATCACAAGGGAGATTACTATGGTAGTGGGGGAAGCTCCATCAAACGATTGGATCTCAAGTCATGAGGCGGAGTTTTTAATAAATAAACAACCGAAGACTCCGTACTTTTTCATTCTCCCAAAGATCCACAAAGCAGTGAGACCCCCTCCCGGTAGACCGATTGTCTCCGGGATAGGGTCCCTGCTAGAACCACTGTCGCAATTTTGCGATTTCTTTTTGAAACCCCTGGTGAAGAAATTGCCGGCCTATTTGAGGGACACTCTTGACATCTTGAACCATTTGAAGGACATCCCTTTTGATCCAAACGACGAGGTCCTCATAGGCCTCGATATCGAGGCCTTATATACAAAATCCCACAAAGGGAAACCCTGAGAGTGTTGGAGACCATTTTGTTTGAGGAGGAGTGGCCGTACCCGAGAGCTTTTGTGCTACATTTAGCAGAAATAGCACTAACTAAAAATGTCTTTGAATTTGAGGGAAATATGTACCTACAAACCCATGGCACCTCCATGGGGAGTGTCTTTGCGCCAAGCCTGGCGGGATTGTATGTAGGGGATTTTGAAAATTCAGTGATTTATGACACCGCATGTCCCTGGGGACCTAATCTGAAATTATGGCGTAATTACATCGATGACGTTCTAGTGATCTGGAGAGGAGATGAAACATCTGTTGCCCTCTTTTTGAAATGGCTGAATGAAAGGAACCCACTTCTCCATTTTACCTCGACTGTCACCAAAACCAGCTTACCCTTTCTGGATCTATTGATAGAACCCAGAGAGGGTGTGTTACAGACGAGAGTTTATCACAAGCCCACGGACAAAAATGCTTTGTTGGCCTTCGATAGTTTCCACCCGAAGTCCCTACAGGATAATCTACCGGTGGGACAATTTTTCTGCATTCGCCGCAATTGCTCGGATCGATCAGATTTTACCACCGAGGCGCAGGCACTCTTCCAGAAACTGTACCAAAGGGTTATCCGCCTAGGGTTATCAAAAGAGCTAGGAAGAGGGCATTCAATGTCAACCGTGAATTGCTCCTATCTAAAACCATTAGACCAAGAACCAATAAACCAGTTTTTGTTTCTACTTTCAACACCGCATCACAACAGATCAGACGTTCGGTGCTGCGGAATTGGAAAATCCTCAACTCTGGAGGTTTGAATATGGAGAAACCGTTATTTTCCTTCAAACGCAGCCAGAACCTCAAAGATCTCCTGATCCACATGAGACCTAGGGCACCTACTAACATCAAGGGTACCAACACTGCCGCAGGTTTCTCCAGGGTGATGGGCCATACACTTTGTGGCTCCTGTAGTGTCTGTTACCTAACCTCAAACACCAAACACATTAACCTGGGACTCCATTCACCCTGGAAACAGAGATCCCATACAAATTGCAACTCACATGGGGTCATTTACCTCATCACATGCCCATGTCACAAGTATTATGTAGGCATGACCAGTAGGAAGGTGAAGACTAGAATCACAGAACATCGGAGCACTATTAGATGTGGCAGATCTAATACAAGGCTCATAGCCCATTTCCTAGAGGTAGGGCACATCTCAGAAGACCTTAGGTGGACAGTAATTGAAAAACTCCAGCTGTGGAGACATGCGGTGGATGATAATCGCATCTTACTTCTCCGTGAGCAGAAGTGTGTCTACCGCCTTGGGAGCCACATTGTGGGTCTCAACGATGACATAACTTGGATGTATTTGTCCTCAAAATGAACTAAGCGTCTATACACCGCAGACATTGATTTTGTAAGGGGGTTGTTGTAGACACAATCTAATTGGGGACCTTGATTGGGGTCTATGAAATTAGCATATACATGTAAGCTTTTGATTTATTGTGCTTTCTCTCAGTATGTTGCTTTCCGTGTTGTTGGGATTCTCCTCCACACGTAATGATCATATTTTGATCTAGAGAAACTTTTATGCCTCATTGACCGAAATATGGTTGGGCTGAGACCAGGACTGGGAGAGATAGATGTCCTGAGAAAGACCGGAGTGACCTTTTTGGCACAGTAAGTCGGTCGAAACATGTTGACATAAGCAGTACCAGGAGGGGTGTTTTGAGAACATAATTTCTCTCCTAACACGACCCATCCATATTTCTTTTAATCCTGACTGTGGCGCCTATCAATAAAGGTTCTGTTGGTATCCACAAGCCAGTTTTAAGCACTTTCCAACACTGCACCCTGTTCTATCACCATTCCCAGCTACTGGGTAATATCCACTGATTTATCACTGTGTTTGTCATATTTATGTTGTGTCTCACCATTGTAAATTTATATTTTTTATTTTTTTCCACCTCCCCTATGCTCCGCCCTGAGGGTGGCTACGCCGGGCGTTTTGTAAGCAGACCAGATGACGAAGCATGTCGCACACTTATGTGTGTGAGTGAGGGCAGTTTTCAAAAAAGATTAGTTTTGTCTGCTGTGTTGTTACACGCATATTTTGTTCTCCCCACCCCTTTTCCTGTGTATACATTGCTTCAGGGGGTTCGGGGTGGTGGAACGGTATTTGTTGACCCTGTCCTCTCATTTGTGAGTAGTGAAATGGGGACAATTGCCAGGTTGACATGGCAGTCAAAAACTCCTCTCTGTCTTCTCTGTTGTTGTGGACTTATACAGTGTTGTGAACTTTGCATTTTATTGTGGTTTTCATCTTCTCCACATGAGGATTTTCAATGGTGTGGCTGTAATGGGGGGACGTCTCACAGGGGCTTGATTGATGTATATGAGGAAGTGCCTTACAAGCACGTGAGCTATACATCTGTATTTGGCACATTATCCTACGCAATCAATAAATACCTACTTCTGTCAGTGCACAACATCAAGGTTATCTGATACAATGAGTTACAGTAAAGTTACAAGAAGCCTGTACTTATCTATTTGCTAATGGTTAATAGTTAGATTAGTTATTAGAGCAACAACTGTGACTTCATTGCATCAGGTTATGATAATGGTTCAGTCCTTACCAGACATCACTGGAAATGGGGTATTGGGAGTCTCTGCAGATACATCTGCGGCAGTGGAAGGTGGTACTGCTGCAGAGTTGATTTTGATTCTCACAATGAGGATGAGTGCAAATATGGAGAGTCCGAGGGGACCTGTCTCTGCATCTACTTATTTGTCCTACCGATGCTAACCACCGGCAGACCCAGGACCACTTCAAGGCCTGCTGCACAACTCTCACTTCTCGCTCTTTCCACCTTCTCCATCATGCCCCCTCATGTCCTGCTTCTCAATCAATCAATAACTTTATTTCACCAGTACAAAATACATCATAAAAAGTATTCTGCATAAAATATACAATCATAAATGTTTTAAAATTACAGAATTATATAAAATTTCATGTAACATTCCTGGAAATTATGTCATTAAATATAGCAAGATAACAAAATATTTAATTACATAAAAGGTATGATCATGTGGAAAAATACAAGAGTTGTTTCCTTGCATTCAGAGCACAAATTAAAAATGAGGCTATCCAATAACAAGTTAGTGGATGAGGTAATGATTGTAGATAATAAAGGACAGGGCGGCATTGCCTAAAGTTAACAGTATGCATAAGTGGGAAATATATTTTGTCCTCTACCCACTATAAAACGTGCAAAAAAAAATAGGTGAAGTTCCCCTCGACGGGAGCTTCCATCACGGGGGCATGCTGAAGAAGCATCAAAAGGTTAAACATTGGGAGGAAACCCCAATATAAGAGGAATACAGTTTAAACAAAGTCTCAACAGAACATATCTGTAATGGGGCTCTGTAACAAAAGACAAATAATTGATATCAGTATTATTCAGTGTGAGTGCCAGACTGTATTGTATAAACCTAGTGTTGGTACAGTTAATATCTCATCTATCTCTCATACATTTTCCCAATAATAGTTCTTTTAATTCACCCTTATAGACAGAAGTACATGTGACTGGTCTATCAAATATTTCATCCATACCAATTGAATATAAACAATTTTTTACATATTGAATCCATTTTAGCTTGGCTATACCATCTAGACTTAAGCAGTTCTGCAAAATTTCCTGAGTTCACTTTAGGGATTCTCTTTTCCAAATAGACTGCCAGAATCGGGTGTACATAATCTTATCTGCGACATATCGTACATTTAATTCGGAATGACAAATGTAAGTGGAGCAGGATTGGGGGACTCCTACCAGCTTCTTTAAAAAAACTATCATCGACTCCTTGTATGATAGATGTTTTGGCTGTTCCCCAAACAGTTGCCCCATATATGGCAACAGAGATCGGTTTGGCCTCATAGATCTTTTTTACTGCTTCAAGGGGTTTAGAGCCAAGTTTCTTCATAAAACCGAACAGAGCTCTGATACTTCTTTCCATAAGAAGGGCTCTGCTCGACACCATGTACAGCCAAGTAGTTATCGAGTCAAAAATTATTCCCAGAGAAGGTGTCCACCACCTCCACTTTTCGCGCTTCAATGGTCAGTTGGATTTTTTATAATCTAGGTCCTGCCACCAGCAAATACAATTTAGATTTATTGAATTTAAGGCCTAAATTGTGCAGAAAATTGGAATGAGAAGTTATTAGACTTTGTAGAGCATTGCCGGTCTGAGCCAATAGGACCGCATCGTCCGCATAGAGGAGGATCGGGACGGTGTTGAGTCAACTAAAGGGACATCTCTTGTAGACCAGATCAGCTCAGCTTCTATGGCATTAGTGTATAAAGTAAATAGAAACAGGGCAAGGACACATCCCTGCCTCACGCCACGGTTAATCCCAAAGTGGTTTGTACATTCGTCCTGTCTACCATTACGAACGCAGGCTGAGGCCGCAGAATACATCTTGCGCATGAAATTAATTATGGACCTATCAATGCCCATGTGTTCCATTAAAACCCAAAGTTTTGCGTGGACCACACAATCAAAGGCAACTGACAGGTCCGTAAAGGCCATATGTTTTGTTATTTTAATTCATTAAGTGCTCGAATTAGTCTCAAACCTCTATCTCGGCGCAAGAGAAGGACAGAGGACAGGCTGGAATTGGCCTGAAATAGGTGGGTCTTAAGTGGCTCCTTAAAAAGAAAATGATTGTCACAGAGATGAAGTTGTGTGGGCAGATTATTCCAAAGATTAGGGGCAAGGAAAAAGAAAGATATGCACCCTTCCCTGGCCTTCTTATACCGGGGAACTTTAAGCAGGTATTTATCACAGGATCCAAGAAATCTCAATGGAGTGTAGGGCAGAATCTTATCAGCTAGAAAAGAAGGGCCTTGGTTGTGAAAGGTACGATGAGTTCGGCAGCATAATTAAACAATGATTCTCTTTTTCACTGGAAGCCAGTGTAGAGACTGCAGAAGTGGGGCTATGGCCGAGCGCGGAGGAAGGTTGCAGGTATGTTGAAAATTAGTACGGTTTGGTGAACATTATCTGCGCCATCTTGCCTCTTCCCCTGATGCCACACTTTTGTCGTGCGCACCCGCCATTTTAAGATGCCCTGATCAGAACGAACCCTTTCGCATGCCGCTGGCCCCTGACATAGCCCTTCGCCCTCACTAAGCCTGCACGCTGACCAACCCCCTGCTTGCACCTGCCTTGAATCATAAACCCCTCTTCGGCGCTGCTCTGCCCCAGGCCCTCATCCTGTTCCCAGCGCGACACCTCCCTTCTTCCCTTTCATGATCCCCGGCCCTTAGATGCAAACCCCCTTTTTCCCCGTGTGCCCGTTTGTCTTCCCCGTTCCCAGGCCGACACCCAGCTCTGCCGATACTATCCCTTGCCCCTCCCCGTGCAATAGAAAGCTTCCCTCATCAAAGGACCCCCGAGTTGATCAAAGCCCCCACCCCATGAGATCCGATCGAACCCCGCATTCCATGAATTGGCGGAATATCCAGCTGCGCGATAGTCATCACCTGCTGTGACCAGGGTGGGGACTTCTACTGTAGATATGTGTGGGAACGGGCCCGAAGGGGGATTCCGGGAATGTCTTTCCGTACATCAAAGCTTTATCATATGTATGTAAACTGTAATAAAAACCACAAACACTGTATATAAGGGGCCAGGCCTCAAACGTAAGTTAGAGCACCTCAGAACGATACCTGCTGTCCGTTTTGCTGTGTTCTCCTCCGGAGAGAATAAAAACCTTGTTTCCTGCTTTCCAGTCTCCAGCGCCTGCCTCTTCATTGATTAAATAACTAGAGGGTCACAGAGGCAATACCGCCGGGCAAATATCGATTGTCCCCGACCCGACTTTTATTTTAACAATTGGCGTCCCAAGCGTGGGGCCCATCAGCGACTCGTGGATCCAGTGGGAGAGGTCCCGACGACAGAGTGACCGACTGCAACGATCGGGAGAGCTCTTGCCCAATAGACCCTCGTCTGGCAGCCGATCATCCGAACTTCACTAGCTCCGAACAGACCTCTCTCGAGTGATCTACGGTCCTGACTGGGAACCATTAGGAGTGCCGTGAGAAATACGAGAAAAAGAGGACGAACGGGCGCTGGATTCGGAAGACAAGAAACTGTCCGTACGGTCCGGGTAAGGTCGTGTAAACACGACAAGTGCGAAATAATTGCTTGATTGTTTAAATACTAGTATTGCTCGTTATTTGACTTATTTGGAGATTCACTGTCTGCACACGGAGAAACAGTAGGCTCTTTCCCTTTTGCAAACAGTGAAGGATAGGTAACGCAGCCGTCGTACCTATTTTTCTCCCCCACTGATTCTATTATTTATTAACGGTTTTCAGGAGATTCCCTCTCCCACACTGATTAACTGGGTTCCTTGACCCCGAACTGCGGTTCACAGATTGTCTTCTGGAGATTCTCTGTCTGCAAACAGGGAATAACAGATTCCTCTTTACGGATAGTGAAAGGGTAGAGGACGCAGACTTTTGCGCCCCTGCTTACTCTCCCCATTGATTCTATTCTAGTTCTTTATCATTGATTGTTCTTTATTATTGATTATTCTTTGATATTCGTTCATGAGGTATTCACTGCCTGCAAACAACGTAGAATAGAAATATTCTGTCTAGTCTTTGCACACAGTGATAAGATAGGCAGTGCTGACTTTTTGTCCCTCGTTGCGAGCCGTCATGTCTGTCTTCTCCCCATTGATTGATACTTGGTTCAACCCGGACCGTCTGTTAGAGGTGGATCATCTAGCCCCGCTGGAGGGTACCCCTAATAAGGACATGTTCATAAACTATGGATTAGTTACCATAGCCTATAATAAATTCACCATCACCACCCCCTGTTGTTTAATTATTTTGTCCACCATAAGCGTGGAAGGGTATACTCAGACGTGAGTCCCTTGCTCATTGCACCATCAGGATTCAAGCAAGCCGGGCCGAAGACGGCTGTAATGCCAGAAACCGGTCCCCGGAAGCTTGTTTCCTTCCCAGTGAAAGAATTGGCTATTGTAGTCTGGTCTGCCCTGTTCCCATGATGCACTGGGCCAGGGACAGACTAATTTGCATACAGCCAGGTTCTGAAACTGGGATGGTGCAATGAGCTAAAAAACGGTGTTGGATCTAGCCCTGATCTCTTGACTGGGTGAGAGATTCTGCTTAATTCAGAAACTCTGTCCATCACCACCCCCTGTTGTTTAACTATAATAAATTGTGGCACAGGTATACCAAAGAAAGTCAAGACAAACAGTGGCCACTGATAGGATCCTTCGACCTTGATAAAATAGAAACGTTAGAAATAGCCCTTCGTAATAATAAGACGACGCCTATTATGCTCGACAGTCTCGGTATGTGGCGAAGAGAGGCAATGCAACGACAGAAAAAAGACGAGGACAGAGCAGGTAGAGGAACATATCAACAGGACAACCCCTGGACACCACGACCCGAAGGTTATCCCCCGACACTACGCACAGGACGGCCAGACTTAGGGCCAGACCAATGTGCTTTTTGTAGATATGTCGGACACTGGAAAGCCCAATGCCCGACTCTACTGAGCGTGAGTAGGGGCAGAGGGCCGACAGGAGTAACAGGCCAACAGAAAGGGAAAGGGCGCGAGACAAAGAAGAATCAGACTCACATGGACAGACCAGATAGAACCACCACGTTCGATTATGCCCGATGGCACAGATTTCGCCAGAACAATTTCAGCGGCATGTTCGAGTTTTCCTAGGTCGGACAATATAAAAACGGGAACCCAGCCTAGTTCTAAGTTAACAGACGGAAAAAGATAATTTTGGCCAAATAATCACTGTTTTATGTTTGTCTTCGGATCTTGCGTGTCATACTTTTCTACTACCCCCCGTCTGAGTTTGTGTGTACGTAATATATGAATCTGCGTCATCCCCCTGCACGTGCTTCCATGTTACATAAACTATGTTAATAGAAATTTTAGCATGAAACAACCTGGAAAGAAAGAAATGGGAAACGAAATCAGTAAGCCACTGATAAACACGAACTTTTATTTTAACATAACAGGCAAGAGAAAACACAATAACGCTAGAAAAACAAGAACGATAAACTGTAGAACTTGAAAGTCAATAGAACATTCGCCCCCCCCACATTCTGGAACCTTCCAAAGTAGGGCAGGGTTACGGCTACGCCCAACCAGCGGCAACCCATATAAGGCGGGCCCTGCTGCCAACTCTTTGTCAGGAAATCTTAACGTATGGGGGAGCCGGAGGAGAGGCAGGAGCCAGCAGCCTGGGCAGTTGTAGGTAGTCCCGCCACATGTCCAGAGAAGAACGAGGCACCTCTTTCTTTTCCCTTCCGTAACAACCGCAGCAGCTCTGGGCGGCGGGATGCCCTGTCCATACCTCTGCTGGAATGCGTCCAGGTCGGGCTGGGAGGGAGAGGCGACGCGGACGAGCCTCTCCCACCTCCACCGATAGGAGGTCTCCCAGCCCCCGGCCCAACGCCGAACACCCCCAGTCAGGCGATGGTGCCCCAATACTTGCGCAGCACCGAACGTGCAATGGTGCCCATATTTTCGGAACACTGAACCTGCAATGACTGCACCGATACTTGCGGAGCACCGAGTGTGCGCCACAGATGGCCATACTCCCACGGCACGGAGCACACGACTTGAGAAGCACCGGATGGGGAGAGACCTTCGTGCGGGCCGATGAAAAAGAGCAGCATGGGGTGCCCCGGAAGAAGGAGACGGCGCGAACGAGTCTCCCTCGCCCCCAGGTGGGGGCATCACAGCTGCACCCCAGCCGAACGTCCCGCTCTCACAAAACAGAGCCCTCTTCCTTTCACTCCGAAGGGTCTCTTCCACTCTTGCAAACTCGACGAGAGTGGCCCCTGTAGGGCCTCAAAATGGCGTCTGGGTCCGCTGGAAGGCGGGCCCCGGCCGCTAGAGTAACTTTGACCAGCAATATAACTCGGACACTTGCCCACTGGGGCACGAGCCCCCATCTCCGACAGCATCTCCGCAGCCTTGAAGATTCTACAAAGGTCCTCGGCGGAGCCTTCGGCCTCTGCAGGCTTCCGGTAAGGGACGTCTGCCTTGATCGCCAACGAAATAAACGTGACATTGCCACTCCCTCTGTTAGCATGAATTCTAGAACTGCCGAAAAGGACTCTGGTCCAACTGCCAGTAATGGGAAACATTTCCCCCTGATGCTACTTCCGGACTGAGCCGGCCCCGCCCAAAATGGCTCCGGTATCAAGAGGGACTTGCGAACACCTCGTGGTGTTCCTTCGCACTAATACAAACTTGATGTTCTGAGACTTATATGATCCTTCGTACACTTGGCTAGAAAAGACAAGGAGAGTTCACTCGACGAACATTGTGAAGGGGTCCCGTTAAAAATGTCGATTACAAATGTGCGGTGTATTATATTTTCGTTGCTGATGTATAACCCCATTTATGACGCACACATACGGTATGCATATAGGAAATCTGATTGCGACTATTATGATTATGCTTCTAAATTATGAAATAAATGCCCCCGAACCCCCAGCCAATTAATAGACGTTTTAGTTTCTTACAAATGAATGAATAAAACTTTCCAATATATTTATTGCTGCAAGACGACACCCCCACTGTACGCACTTTAGCCATTGCCACGTCCGGCCAAATACGACCGCACCCTCATAATCCACGTGCTGAAATGATTTTGCCAAATAAAGGTTTTCGAAACTATGGACGGGTATTGCATGCTTTATTTTAAAAATGTGGGATCGGTGGGGAAGTTCTTTTCTGTGCACCCTACTCTGCTCTCTCTTTAAGGTTAAAAAAAAAAAAAAAGAAAGATGGTTGCCCAGCCCTGGAGGTCGGATCGGATCGACAACACGACACTCTGCCTTCAAAGTACGCGACTGAGTCATGAACTCTCGCATGGAGGAAGACCTCGACTTCCAAGGATGGGTAAAACGAACGGTGTAAATGGGGAATGTAAAAGAAGGGTGAAATGAAATGATGTAAATATTATTAAGTACAACGCTCGAAGGTACTAGGGAACAGAGTTGACCAAAGAACTAATGAACCGCAGAATGTCACAACGTTGAAGGAGATTTAAGGACCCCGATAGCTAGATGCACCTACCAACTGGATACCTCACACTAGGTATCTTTGGTTTTCTTCTTAACGTTTTCCTACACCCGACCTATAAGGGCACACTGCCCCTCTCCCCTCCCGACCCCAGAAACCATACCCCCGGGACTCTGCCCCGAGGAGGAAAGACGAGTAAGAGGTAAGTAAAAGACTTATGAATCCATGTATTTGAATATGCGCGAATGCTGTCTCCCCCACCCCCTTTTTCCTCCCTCTGCAGGTTACATCAGAGATTACAGCCGAGGTATGGCGAAGACCTGAAGCCTTGCCATGTCTAAATGTACGAAGCAGACTAGCGCTGCAAGGTGGTGCCTAAGCACGCCTACTAACTACTCACGTATCGAACAAACCCGTAAAATTAGTATGACCTGATAAAAAGTGATCACCCTTAAACCAAACCACACGAATGAACCCATGTCACGTATGATGCGAAACTATGAGAGAATGTGTGTGTGTGTGACTGAGGCGTTGACCCAACTGGTCGAAGGACAGAGAATGCGAGAAAGTGCGACAAAATGGTACCTCCTTTCTTCTTTCCTTTTTCTCAAGGCACGTCCCCTCTACCCTGTCTAATGCTCAAACTGCATGATTACAAGATTCTAACGCAGACCCGTGAATGTCCTTTACTGTGTAATGCACTAAATAGCCTTTCTTGAATACACTGCCACCCTCTCTGTTGCACGTGTACTATTTAGCCTGCCGTTGCGCTCTCTCTCTCTCTCTCTCTCTCTCTCTCTCTCTCTCTCTCCCTCTATTTTTGCACTCCCACTCTTCCGAGTGGTTAGCCCCGAAATTGGCAGACTGCCACCCCTAGCACACCACCTAATTGGCTTCAAATACCGTCAGTATTTGCACAAAAACTTGTCTTTAATACAATCACCCTGAGACCGCGTCATTACCTCTCCTTTTCCGCTAGAAGTCAATGAACCGAGGTTGGGCCGTAAGGGAAAGGACAGGTAAGATGACAAAGGTTCCCTAATCTGACCCGTAATAAGGGAATTACATGTCAACGGCTCCTATGGTATAAAAAAAGGACCTCAGAATACGCGACCCTCCCCGCCCCGAATTGTCGCAATACCCAAACAGGAAAAATGATCACCCCTGTTACATCCCCTGTATCAGCCGCTCCAAACTGGAGTTATGAAACTACCCCTCACTCCCGGTTGTGAGAGATAGGTCGATTTACGCCCTTACCATAACTTTCCTATGTCCCTAGTTGTTTCCCATAAAACCCCTGTCTTTTCTGATTAAGTAATCAGGCCGTAGGAAGCTACGTAGGAACCAGAATGATGTTTTACAAGGTTAAAAGACTAGACCAAAGTGAAGAAATAGTTGAAATGAACCCTGCCGAAAGTGAAAAATGTTTAGTTGAAAAACAGGACGCATTGATAAAAAGAAATGTTTAGCCTATGTTCGTCCCTCAGCAAAATACCTGTTTAGTACCATGTCGATAGCACACAGTACCCTTGGTAAATATAAAGCCCTAGAGAACGGCATATCTTTGTCAAACCCGTCTTACGAAGGTGGGTCTCCATCAGATAAACTGTCAAAACTGTAATAAATAATTATGAAGGAAAGTCATAGTACATCCAACAGGCCCGTCATCGGTCATTTATATGTTAGTTGTGAACCCTAAAATAACGGACGTTTTCATTTCTGTCTGAAGCTGGGAGAGAAATAGACTTTTGTGATTACCTTCCTCTGCAAATTCTCTAAAGACTGTCTTTTCAAACTCGTTTAAGGGTACGGCTGTCAGGAGAGAGAAGGACCGGATGTGGGAGCACGAGGCCTGACTGCAGACTATGGAACACCTGCGACATGGGCCAAGGCGAGACCGCGACAGAACAGAGCTACAGGACGAGGCACTACCTCCAGCAAAGTGAGAAGGAAGGGCTAACCTGATGCCCCCGCTCTATGTCCGAATGTGTGCCAAAAGGTCCCCGCTCTCTAGACTCGGTCACGAGCCCGCCCATCTGAAGTCTCTCGTTCCCCTAGTTTGTTCCTAATTTGGCCTTGCTCCATCCCCCTTTTCCTCCGACCTACCCTATGGACTGTTTTGTACGCTCTTCTTCCATCTGAACTTTCTGACAATCACCTCAAAGGACACAGGGCGAAAAGGACCTTTCCGACCAGGAATACGAGGGAAAGGTCGTGCCCTGCAACGCGAGACCTAGAATAGAGCTGGACCCGTAGCTCCATCGCCGGTGCTCCACAGCGCCAACGAAAAGACAACAAAGAATACTGAGAACTCGTTAACTACGAACACTTTGACGTCCTCAATCACCATTTCTGCTGCGCCTCATTTCTCTCCCAGCCGCCATTGTATTGATCATGCTCCAATCCGAATCTGATATATGTAACAACCTGCCAGTCCACGTTATGAAATGTACTTGCTGCTCTCGCTACAGAATCGTTTTTGTATTGCATTCCTATGACTTTCCTGCTGAACAAGTTTATCAAAGTTTATCAAATAGGTCCACCTCCTAAAAACTAGAAATCCCAAAATGTATTGTTTACAACTCTTTTCATCTAGGGTTCCTACCGTTTTCTTTCTCATGCCCACCACAATAGAACCGAGTAGAAAATGAACCAGCAAGATGTCTTGAATATGTTAAAGGGAGGACTGTTGAAAATTAGTACGGTTTGGTGAACATTATCTGCGCCATCTTGCCTCTTCCCCTGATGCCACACTTTTGTCGTGCGCACCCGCCATTTTAAGATGCCCTGATCAGAACGAACCCTTTCGCATGCCGCTGGCCCCTGACATAGCCCTTCGCCCTCACTAAGCCTGCACGCTGACCAACCCCCTGCTTGCACCTGCCTTGAATCATAAACCCCTCTTCGGCGCTGCTCTGCCCCAGGCCCTCATCCTGTTCCCAGCGCGACACCTCCCTTCTTCCCTTTCATGATCCCCGGCCCTTAGATGCAAACCCCCTTTTTCCCCGTGTGCCCGTTTGTCTTCCCCGTTCCCAGGCCGACACCCAGCTCTGCCGATACTATCCCTTGCCCCTCCCCGTGCAATAGAAAGCTTCCCTCATCAAAGGACCCCCGAGTTGATCAAAGCCCCCACCCCATGAGATCCGATCGAACCCCGCATTCCATGAATTGGCGGAATATCCAGCTGCGCGATAGTCATCACCTGCTGTGACCAGGGTGGGGACTTCTACTGTAGATATGTGTGGGAACGGGCCCGAAGGGGGATTCCGGGAATGTCTTTCCGTACATCAAAGCTTTATCATATGTATGTAAACTGTAATAAAAACCACAAACACTGTATATAAGGGGCCAGGCCTCAAACGTAAGTTAGAGCACCTCAGAACGATACCTGCTGTCCGTTTTGCTGCGTTCTCCTCCGGAGAGAATAAAAACCTTGTTTCCTGCTTTCCAGTCTCCAGCGCCTGCCTCTTCATTGATTAAATAACTAGAGGGTCCCAGAGGCAATACCGCCGGGCAAATATCGATTGTCCCCGACCCGACTTTTATTTTAACAGGTATGGGGAGCGTCAGTGTTTTGGACCACCTGAAGTTTGGACAGTAGATTCTTATTGATAAAAGCCTGGGGTGAGTTGTCTCAATCAAGGCAACTGATTTCCAAGGCTTGAACCAAGGTTTTCCTTGAGGAAATTGGCAATATAGGGAAGACTGTTCCCAGCAGATGTTTCATATGAATGCAGGACCCTGTGGTGGCAGCGGTGTGATCTTTTATAGAAAGAGATTGGTCTAAGGGAACACCAAGGATTTTTACTACCAATTTGGGTGAAGGGCTTGGGCACAGCTCATCTGTCCACCATTCTGGAGTCCAAAGAGGTTCAGCTTGTCCAAAAAGCATAATTTCTGTATTCGTAGGGTTGAGTTGCAGTCATATTTCCAACATCCAGGTGGCCATAGCCTTCGTCCCGGAGGAGATTAAGGCTTTAGATTTGGGCAGGTTGGAGCCAAAAGAGAAAAGTAGCTGCATATCATCAGCGTATGTAATTATCTCAAACCCAAACCTCTGATGATCTTAGCAAGGGGGGCCATGTAGATATTAAAAAGCGTATGGCTCAGACAGGAGCCCTGAGTTATTCTGTAGGCTATAGGCATAATCTGGGCCTATAGGGGCTGAGAATGATCATTTGGGATCTCAGTGATGGGAAATCCGCTAACCATATAAGGGCCAATCCTTGGATCCCTAAATCCTGGAGGTTGTCATGAAGTTGAGGGTGATACACTGTATCAAATGCTGCTGACAGATCTAACAAAATCAATTTGTCTGAACCTTAGCATCAAGCAAGCATTTAATATGGTCTGTGACTGCAAGCAAAGCTGTCTCTGTACTGTGGAGAGGTCTAAAGCCAGACTGAGAGCTGTGTAATAGCCCATTAGTCTCAAGATAGGTTTTCAGTTGATGATTGATATGTTTTTCCAATAGCTTAGCAACATAGGGAGGAGGGAAATAGGGTGGTAGTTAACTACATCAGTGGGTGCAAAATTGGTTTTTAATTTAATGGTAATGATCAAGGACGCTTTCCAGTCCAAGGGTACTTTCCCAGAAGTAATTGATAGATTAATTAGGGAACAGATTTGCAGTGCCAGTTCAGAAGCAAGATTCAACTGGACTTTGGGAGGGCAGACATCTGAAGGAGAGCCAGACTTCATAGAGCTTAGAAGGTTGGAGGTAGTTTCTGGGGAGGTTACCTTGAAATTACACAAGCTAATGGGAGATTCGGTGAAAGGAGAAGGGGCTACAGGTCTCTCGTGTGGCTCAGGGATGATAGTGGGGAAGTTTAGGTAAATCTCCTTGATTTTGCCCTGAAAAATGATCAGCCAAGGCGTTGCAGAGAGATTGAGACGGGGTTAGATCTGAGGGGCAGGCCGCTAGTTTTATGTAGGAATTAGGAATTTTAAAAAGAGTTTTTGATGAGTTCCCAGCTTCATTAATAGTTTTCGCAATATCAGTTTTGCGGGCAGACTTGATGTTATGATGGTAGACAGTTATGGCCAGTTCATAGTTTTTCTTATCAATGGGCAGTTTAGTCATACCGCATCTCCTTTCCAATCTTTTACAAGAGACTTTATCAGTTCTTAGGTCGGGCGTATACCAAGGGGCATGAGGTCTATGGGAATTATTTTTGCCATGGCTGTAAGGGGTAATTTTGTCAAAAGCCGAGTTCAATGACATGTTGAAGTTAAAGAGCACGAGTTTGTAGTAATCTAATTTATCTTAGTACATCCTCTCAGACAGTTGCTCAGCAAGGATGAATGAGTTGTGTGTGTAGAAGATTAGAATGCCTGATGACAGCGTGAGACAACGTGAAACCATTTTAAGAGACGGTTTTCATTACGGTGAAGATGCCTACTGTTAACGCTTCTAGAGGTCAATAAAGTTAAAAGAAAACGATAGAAATGTCTGCTGTTCACACATTGGAATACGTTTAAAGACATTGAAAGACACTAACATCTTCCTATTTACCATTTTGTGCGTGACATTTCTGGTACTAATTGAACAGGGCAAAAGGTATTTAAACTTTGACATTTTCTTCCGGAGCAGAAGGTATTTCAACTTAAACATATTCTTCAAAATCGTCAGAGAGCACAAAATTTTCAACCATAGAGTGTGACATGCAAGACTAATTAAATAATGCAGAAGGCATTTGACATCTCGGGTGAGACAGTTCGCTCACCGGCGTACTTTCAACTTGCTGTGTTTTTTTTATTGCAATTCTAGTACTTTTTGACAGCATTTCAACTTTAATTTTTTATCATTCAGAGTTTGTGATGTATCTATTTATAATGTTCACTGCCATTATATGCCTGTATATGTAGTATTTAAGTGAAATGTCGTATTTTGGTGTTGTTTAGGCATGATTACTTTAAGGGTAGTGGTGTGTAGGAGCAGGTCTCCTTACTCTGGTCTATTCTCAGTGTTGGGTGATGCGCACACTCTTTCACTGGTCCCTCCCTATATGTGCCTGATCTTATGCATTTCACAGTGTAGGTTTATGTGCCTGATCTTATGCATTTCACAGTGTAGGTTTATGTGCCTGATCTTATGCATTTCACAGTGTAGGTTTTATTTTTCTCGGCAGTTGTTATGTTGTGCAGTGACTTTATTTATATTGCACTTTAAGTTAGGGTAACTTAAAGCGGTATTCAACCCATGTTTAAAAATACAGTAGTGTGTCTTTAACTCTTTTGGCTGTACTTTGAAAACAGCAGTGTAGGTTATATTCTTTTTTTACTGTGTTTTGGAATTTACCTGTTTTTGACGTCCTATAATTTTGAATACCTTAGGTATGGCATTCAGAGGACAGTGTACTCCATTTTGTGGCGTAGCTTATGCCTGAGCGGTGTTTGACACTCTTTATTTTGTTATGAAAGGGTGCTTCATGGAGTTTATATGTTTTAAGAATGGTTTGCATACATTCTTCTGGTTTACACCCGTAGTGTCGTGGTGTGTGTTGTATTTAAAGCTAGTTGAACAATGACTGTAGTGTGGAGTATATATCTCATGAATTTCATGTGTATCCTCTACTTTCTTTGTTCTACACTAGCTAGGGCACCCGTTTAAGGTGCGTTGTGAGGGGTGTTTACCTCCTGGTTAACAGTGCACTTTTGTTTAGTGCCTCAATTGCATTTTGGATTTGGATGCCTCAGATGCAATTTGAATTTAGATATCATCCAAGATATTGGAGATGTTTGCGACATTGATAGTGCTGTGGGATATTTTAATATCATTTTTATGCACTTTAGTCTTTGTCCCATCCATGGATTCATAATTATTTTAACAATTTATGTTATTGGTGGAGGTGTGTGTGACATTGATTATCCACACTATGCCTCCTTTGTGCGTAGTGCGATAACATAGTTGGGCTGGTACTTTTTGTACCTTTCTTTATCAATCTGTTTCCAACTATGCTTTTAACTCGCATCTTGTTTCTTTTCCTTTTCTTTATTTTCTTGCTTGTACTCGTTGCTGGAAAGTTTATTAATGCACATGTTCAATTGTCTTTCCCTAAGAGAGGAGAAGTGATGTACTATCTTGCATACAGTACTTTCTCATGTTGTACTTTCTGGCAATCTCTACTCTAAACTGTGCTAATTCCTTTTTAGCTTTTTGCAACTTCTAAATTCTCATCTATCTTGCCTTCTGAACTTTACGCTTTGCAAATTCTCCCTTAGCTTTTACTACATTTAAATTTTCATCTTTATCTTTAGATGTATAATGCACTATGTATCTTGTTCACCAATTATCTTTGTATTGGTGCATTATTGCAATCATTATTGTTTGTTCTCTCTAAGAGAAGAGGATATGTAGTAATCTAATTTATCTTAGTACATCCTCTCAGACAGCTGTTCAGCAAGGATGAATGAGTTGTGTGTGTAGAAGATTAGAATGCCTGATGACAGTGTGATTGGAATGTGGAGAGTGCTTGCTTGTGAGGGAGAACGACAGTTGGAGTGAGTGGGCTGAGCAGCGGTCATGCAGCTCCTGGTGGGATTCCCTTTACCAACTAAGTTACCTTCTTAAGATCTTCTATGGAACAACTATGGACTACAAATAAACCTCTACATGATAATACCACTTGGCTACACCTTGTCATCAATCCAGAATTAAACTACAACAGAGTTCTACTGCAATAATGTCAGACTGCAGGAGAGGCACTTGTGCCTTTGGCCCAAGCCAGCAGGGTAACTTTTTGCCATTGTCTAGATAGTTTTTTATGGCCATTAGGGAGTTGGCTATTGGTTTTATGGGCGGAGAGATGGAAACACATCAGAGAATGATCAGACCGGAGTACAGGTTTAGGGGGGACAATGCTAACTAGAGGTATCATTGAAAATATTAGGTCAAGGGTATGGCGTGCAGAGTATGTGGGACCTGAAACTTGTTGGTGTAGTTCCAAAGTTCTTAAGTCATATAAAGATGACCTTCCCTTGCTGCAGTGTACTTGGTGATTAACAAATTTAAGTTTAAATATTTATCAATTGTACCCTTTCCCCTTCTGAAGCCATATTGTACAGACGATAGAATGTTTCTTTCCTGGGCCAACATTTTTAACCTATTCAGGAGTACATGACCCCTTAACTTTGCTGTACTACCAAAAAGGGAAATGGGTCTGTAATTCTTACGGTTGGCCATATCCCGCTTTTTATTTATTGGGATGATATGTCTTCTTCCAGGACTGGGGAACTCTTGTTTGTGTTCGAGCATCAAAAACAAGGTAAATCGTAGTGGAGCGTTAGTGATAGGTGTTGGAAGAGCAGATGACTCAGCCAGTTCGCTCTCTGGATTCCTAAAACTTCCTTGAGAATAAGCCAATCATGCCTCCTCGCTTACGTGAAGATTCAAGGTAATCTTTCTTTCATCCTGCATCCTTCAGATGATCCTGCTGCTTCTTGCAGGTTATCCCAGGCTTTTTGTTTAAGAATCCTCAATTTATTAGCTCTAGCTTCTTTGTAAGAAAGTTGCAAGATTTTTATCATGGCCTCATCCCTTGGTTTCACTCTCCGGGCAGATAGAAGGTTCTTCAGGGCCTTAGTACAGGCGTCATTGAACCAACCTACCTCTCTACATGGCCTCTGTATATTCGGATGAGAAAGATTACTTTGAATTTCATCTACAATCTTTTCGAAAGCTGAAGGAATTAGCATGTTGGAGAAATTAGAGTCTAAGCGATTGGAAATTTCTTGGAGCATCTTGGTGACTACTGTCCGTGTAAATTAGGACATGTCAAGCTTTCCCTATTTCAATACCACACCATTTTTCCTTGCAATTGAGGGCTTTCTCATTCTACTTCTGTTGCAATTCCAACCATGACGCTATTCTATATGAAAAAAATGGATGCATGGTCACTGAAAGGCCAGAACGTAGAGTTGATATGAGCAAACTTAGCTCTTATGGCTTGCGAAACCAAAAAATAATCAATCATGGAAGTGTGTGCCTGAGAAGAGAACATATCTAGGTTGCCCAATTTGGGATCTAGTGCATTTATAATCCCCAAATTATTAGTTAAAAGTTGTCTATTTAGAGTGCTACAGTAATCGCTATCCCTAAAGTGATAGATAGGCTCTCCAGAATCCTCATTCAGACCACAAACTGAAGAATCAGATCTATTACAATTATCCACATTGAAATTACCCAACCAAATCAAATAAAAAAGTTTGTGGTGGGATTTAGTCAAATCATCAACATCCTTCTTGATTGGATCTAATACTGATTCCATTTTACCTTCTAAATTATTGTTATAGAAATTAAACAAAATCCAGTCCCTCTCGTTGCGGCCCTCACATAAAGGTATACTATAGTTTGGAGAAGTATTTACAAAAGAGATTATCTTGATCTTTGCTGTATTGGCTATTAAAGTAACAATTCTTCCTTTTGAGCGCCATGCTCTTAAAGTACATCTGCTGATCTTAGTAAAAAGGTGTCCAAAGTATTAATAATTTCCTATACAGGTTCAGGCACCTTTGCATTGCTCTTGCCCATTCTCTGACCACAGAAGGAACAATCACTGAGTGGGGGAGGTTAGGGTGGTGGCCCAGCCTAGCTTCCTCCAGGCGAGGATAGGCTTAGATGGGCCCGCCCTTGGCTCGGGCGCATACCCGTGCGCATCCCCGCCACAGGAATATGGTGTGCTTTAATGCTTCTTTCCTCCAGCGGGAGTTGCTCGGAGATGGAATCTCCCCATTGCCAGTGGCTCCCCCTACACCAGAAAGCAAACAAAGAAAGCGGTGGCGTCTACATGGGCCACGGAAGGTGGCACGCTTTAATGCTCGTTTCCTTCAGCACGGATTTCAGGGAGATGGAGTCTCCCCATTGAAGATGGCTCCCCAAACACCAGGAAGCAAAGAAATGAAGTGGTGGCAGCTACACGGGCCACGGAAGGTGGCACGCTTTAATGCACGTTTCCTCCAGCAGAGGATGCTGGGAGAGGGGATCTACCCATTGGCAGTGGCTCTCTTAGCACTAGGAAGTAAACAAATGAAGCAGCGGAGTCTACCTGCTTCTCATGAAATATGTAGTAGCAAGATATCCCATTGCAATGACTTGGAAACATGCTGCTCCCCCCCCCATTCATACTGAGCAAGCTACCCCCCTGCTTTTCCACAGAGGTGTATCAATTGAAACTTGCTGGCGGTTGCATCCACAATGGTGTAGATTTCCTCTGTCAACAAGCAGATACAGGAGTGGTAAGGTGTGTAAAATAGGCTCCATGTCATCACAGGATGTGGGAAGCTGTGTAAGGTGTATGTCAGGCTTATATCCCTCCCTTTTCACCAGCTCAGAAGAGGTGTTTCAACTGCCATGGTCGACTCGTCAGAAATGCATTTCGTAATTGGGTGGTCTGCTCGTAAGTGCAGCCCGCTGTCCGGTATGCTCTATTGGTCCTTTCTGATGCTACTGTGGTCGTAATTTCCTTTTGGAGTCGGATAGACCGCAGCAGTCGGATTTCTGTGCATATGCAAATATTGAAATCTAGCGGTTGGAGCAACTGCTTCCGACGAGACCGTGGTGCTGGTCCAACCAGCATCGTAATCAGCCCCTAAGTCAGAAGGTAAAACTTTAGACTGCAACAAACCTGATTTCAGTATATGACTCGTACTCCATTGTGGTCAGCCTTAAATTGAACTTAGGTACAGGTCAAGGGCAACTAGATGACTGCATCTGGTGCTTGATGATTTTTGGTGCTATTTGCATTTATTATTTTCGAAATCCATATCTCTAGTTCCACTTTTCGAATTGTTGTCAATTTGGTGTTAATTTGTTCATTAAATTATTCTCTACTTTTATAAATTTCAGTAGGATATTTACTGTGTTGTGTTTTTGAAGTTTTAACCGTTTTTGTACTTCTAAACACTTTATACATTTTCTTAAGTTATGCGTGTCTGCTCTGTGCCATAACTGCGAAGGTTGAGCTGAACTGGGCCTAACAAGGATAGTGGCTTTATTACTTGTGGTGGCTTACCACCCGTCCCAACTAATAATCCTTGTTTGCACACTGATACAAAAGGGTTTCACTTGTTTCCACTTTTACGCTTTTTACGTGGGAGGTGGCATGCTCAATAGTCGCCATTGAACTTGTTTTAACCATGAGCTCCTCAAACAATGCTCACCAAACTATACTCATCAACCTGCCTCCCAGGAGGTTATTTGACATATGTTTAAATGTTTAAAAAACTTTCTGTTGTTCAAATATGATTTTGGATTTCCCCATGGAAATTGATAAGTAATCTAAATTACTCTGCCACTTTTTCGTAAATAATAATAGATTAACAAAGTTAGGTGAAGTCATTAGTATAAACGTAATTTCTTCACTATTTACTGGCTTCTATTTCACTGTTTGAACAGTTTCATAGTTGCCATGGTGATTCCATTTACTTAGAATATGCTTCTAAATATCCCTGTCAAGGCATATATTGGAGTTGCCTTTAACAGAACATTCTGCATTCTCCCTCTACACACTGTGGAACATTTTACTTTCCACTGTGACACTGGATGTATCACACTGCCAGTCATTCTACAGTACATTTTAGCATAAAATTATATACGCTTGGAATTTGTATAGGGCCCCTGAGGAGAATTAATTTCATTTCTTCAGCTCAAAGGAAAATGACACTTATTATTTATTTACTTGCTTTTTATATTGTAATATATGCGCTTGAGTTTTTTGAGTCTGCTTTATGGTTAAGGATTAAATAAAAAAAAATGAACTCATGCAATGTGCATTGCAGACCTAGCTACAAATCATGAGTCCTCTGCAGACGACGGATTTACATAGACAGTAAGAGGACGTACATGTGGCCCTCGGGGACAGGAATTTCTGGGTGCAGGAGAAGAAAAGAGAGGAACATGGAAGGAGTTGATAGGTAAGGGAGGAGAGGAGTTAATGGAAAATGCAATTGGAGATTGCAGAATCAGTGATAGGCGTGGGTAGTATAAAGGAGAAGAGGACATGTGACGAGGAGGAGGTGGGTCAGGGGTTGCAAAGCTAAGGTACGGAGTTGGGGGAAATGTGGCATGCCCTTTCAGCAGAATTGTGGTTATACTGTGATAGTCTGCTGCGTGAAGAGATGGCTAATCGTCAAATTCAGCAGAAGTGAATAACTGAGGAGGGGTGTAACAATTCTTCACTTTTTTTCCATGACATTAAAAAAGATACGTGAAAATTCATAAAATTGACTGGTATCTTGAGTAAAAAATTAAATGAAAGAGAATATATTTGTCCAAAAGTCACCTGAGAAACCTGCAAGGGGACTATATCTGCGGGGATATACCCGTCCAGACATATACCTGCAGAAAAAAATTTGAAAGTTTCGTACCCACAAAATCTTGTGAGATTTAGAACCATTTTTGTAGCATGAAATTCACAAGTTTTTTTGGCATAAATTTTATTTTTATTTTATACATATAGGAGCGGGACAGGAAAAGGCAGCACATAACAAGACATCAGAAAGGCCAAAATAGTGTGTTTTTTGAAATTACAATCAAATAAGGCCCTTTTCACTGAAGGTTGCACTTGTATTAGCGCACTGGTGTGAGTACAAATAAACTAAGGGGCATATTTATGACAGGCTTGTGCCACCGGAGCATCACTTTTTCTGACTCTAAGGCTACGCAAACCTCTCAACCATATCTTTCAGGCCTAGCAAGCAACTTTGGGTGGCGTTGCATGGCCTCATAGATATGGAGTAAGACAAAGCAGCGCAAGTAGCTACATTGCCTTACTCTGTGCCAGGGAGGCATTCCATGGGTGTTGGATTTTCCCATGCAACACCCATGGGTTCTGACGCTGCCCCATATTTACTTGATCACGTAAACTTGGGCAGTGCCAAAACGTTATGCCTCCCAGAGCAGACGCAACAAGGAGAAATATTTGTATTTTTCCTAGTTTTTTCCTCTTTCCATGTGTGCTGAATTGTGCACTGCTGATGATGTCACATATTACATCATTCATGACATGGTCAGTGACATCACTGATGACATCACTGATGGCATCTCAAATGACATCACTGATGACATCATCCAGTGAATGTTTGTTTTGTTTGAAATTTAAATATCTAATATATACTAATCTGTATTGAAGATTGAGTGGATATATAACTGTCTGGATGAAGGATTTAGTAGCTGTCTGACTGTTTGTTTAAGTGAGTAATTAAATGTGTCTCACTAAATATATGGGTTAGTAACCAAACTATGTGAATGTGTGTATCACTGTCTCTGTTGTTGTATAACCTGCTGCATCAATTGGTCACTAACTACATGGGTGTCTATATTAGTTATTGATTAGTTGGCTGAGTATTTGTAAGGGAGACTGAGTGTATCGGTGGTTGGGTGGTGGAGTTGTAACTCTATGCATAGATGTGTGAGTGGTTGATTGTCTAGGCATATGGGTTTAGGAGTGTTTATGGAAGCAGTTGTTTGGGTGTCTGAGTGTGTTTATTTGTGTGTTGGTAAGTGAATATATGTGTCAGTGGTACATCTCCAATAAAGTAGAAAAATAAAAGGCATCGTATATGAGAGTTGGTGTATATAAATAAATATACGTAAGAGTCAGTGATTGTGAGAGTAACTGTATGAATGAGTGTATAATTGTAATAGTGATTTTTTAACATAATAACTAAGATTTACTATTTGTATGTATTAATCAGTTTTTGTGTCTATAACTGTGTAGGTGAGTAAATGTAAGTGTGATTGACTCTTTTAATAAGTGCGTAGCATCACTGCATAACCGACTAGGATGACTGCTGATGTGTCAATGTCAATATAGGTGTATGAGTACATTTGATAGTGTTACCATTGATCAATGACTGCATGTACAAGTGATTCTGTGGGTGAATGGACAGTTGTATGTGTAGACTTAGGAATCAGTGAGTGCATATGTAGTAACTGGTATGTGTGTGTCAATGCTTTCAAATATGGTACTTTGTATTTTGAGTGAAAGGTTATAGTAGTGTGTGATGAGGTGTATCAGATTGTCACGAGAATGAGGTCATCAGAGATGTCATCAGTGATGTCATTTGAGATGTCATCAGTGATGTCATCAGTAGTAGCATTTATAGGAAAGCTATGAAGCTCTACAAAAATGAAATAAAAACTGCCCTAACTAGGTATTATCAGGAGAAAATCACCTCAGCCTCAAATTCTCCTACTGAAATTTTAAAAATTGTCAAGTCCCTCCTTACCCTCCCTGCGTGTACTATTGATGATGACAATGCCCATGGTCGCTGTGAGGAGCTAGCTAGTTTCATTTTTACTAAAACTCAAACCATTTATGCTAGCTTCCAGCACAGGGCTATGGATAGCTCTGTCATATTAGCGGCACGACAAGCTATGTTAGAAATGTTCCCCCCTCTTACCTTGTTGTCTCTTCAGGATTCCTTGCACCAGTTAAAACCGGGATCACCGGTCGATCCAGCCCCCTGAGCCACTCTTAATTTAGTATCAGAGATAGTCTGTCCAGTGATATTGGACGTGATAAATGCATCCCTTTCAATGGGACAGGTCCCGAGTTTGTGGAAACAAGCCAGAGGTAAAGCCCTGCTTAAGAAGACTAACCTAGACCCCAATGATTGGTCTAATTATCGGCCCATCTCTCTGTTGCCTGGTTTGAGTAAACTAGCAGAAAGACACATCAATGCAGTCTTGACAAGTCACCTGGAGGAGAAAAATCACCTACATCGGACCCAGACTGGCTTTAGGCGATGCCATGGCACGGAGACCGCCCTCCTTGCGGTCCTTGAAGAGTCTAGCAAGATCTTGGATACCGGAGGCTGCGCTGCAATTATTTTATTAGATCTCAGCGCAGCCTTCGACACTGTGAATCATGATATAATGATTCAAAGTTTCAGGTAGGTGGGTGTGGGAGGAACTGTCCTGGAATGGTTACAGTAATTTCTTTCAGACAGGTCCTTTGTTGTCTTTGAAGAAGGCGTTCTCTCTGAGCGGAGGCCGTTGCAGTGTGGAGTCCCGCAGGGTTCTCCGTTGAGTCCCACTTTATTTAATATCTAGATGAGGCCATTGGCTGAGGTGGTACTTCCATGGGGGATTCACACTGTTACATACGCGGATGACATTCAATTAGTGGTGGGCCTTAACCGCAAGATATCTCAAACTCGGGCTTGGAGGGTTGTCTTGTGAAGGTCTCTGAGTGGATGGATCTGTTTTTTCTTAAATTAAATGGCACAAAGACAGAGATAATGATTCTTGGGCAAGCTGCACCTCACAATCTGGATTCCTTATGGCCTGCCTGCCTTGGTGCGCCTCCTGTCCCTAAGACACAAATTAAGAGTCTTGGGGTCTGTTTGGACTGTAAATTGAATCTCAAAGTTCAGGCAAGTAAGGTTGCCGCTAATTGTTATGGTCTGATCAGGACAATACGGAAGATTCTTCCCCTTCTGCCATCTGAAGCCAGGCACATAGTGGTTCAATCCTTGGTCCTTTCATGGTTGGACTACGCAAATGTAGTCTACCTGGGGGCACCACTGGGAACTTTCGGGAAATTGCAGACAGCACAGAATTGTGCTGCTCGACTTTTGACGGGTATCCCTAGGCATAATTATTGGCATAAGTATCAAGGACCCCCTGAGGAACCAAATAATATAAGTCCTAGGACAGGGATAAATCAACAATTGAAATAAAACAACCTAGGCACTTAAATGTAACGCTTGTCAAAAACAATAATATCCACAAAGAGAGGTTACAAAAGGTCCATATTAAATATTTATTAACATTGTTATTAAAATCACATATATCAAAATTCATTTAAAAAGAAAAGAAAATTACAATTCATATTCTAAATACCAAAGACACAATAGTTGGAAATATAATAAAAGAGAAGAAAATAGTTCTTAAACACAATTAATAATTGGAAAAAACAGTAAAAAGTGGCAAAGGGAAATAAATCTCGAGGCGCGTTTCGGCGGCCAGCGCCTTCTTCGGGAGAATAGCCACGTGTATTGTATAAATTTAACAAGATGGTATTTTAAAAAAAAAGATCTTGTGAATAGATGAAGAGCGTTTCTTCACTTCCAGACCTCAAGGGGTTAAGATAGACTAAATTGATGCTGAAAAATAGAAGATTCGGTTTGTTTCGGCTAGTGTTTGATAATTCAGCGAATTCTGCGACATACGCAATTCTCGCTACTTCTGTTGGTACCTGGTCGCCTGATTTATATGTTGGGTTCAGGTCGGCATCACGAGTAACTTCTAGTTTTAGTGTGATAGAAATCTGCTCCTATTTAGTAGAATCACGACTATGGGAATGGGCATTTTGTATAAAACCAATGATAATAGGCTCTGTTTCAATTTCGAGCAAATCATGCACTCGCTCCGCGGACCGGTAAACATGTGATAAGTTACCAGCTCGGCGGCTGCAGATGAGAGTCAAACACTAGCCGAAACAAACCGAATCTTCTATTTTTCAGCATCAATTTAGTCTATCTGAACCCCTTGAGGTCTGGAAGTGATGAAACGCTCTTCATCTATTCACAAGATCTTTTTAAAAAAAATACCATCTTGTTAAATTTATACAATACACGTGGCTATTCTCCCAAAGAAGCCGCTGGCCGCCGAAACGCGCGTCGAGATTTATTTCCCTTTGCCACTTTTTACTGTTTTTTCCAATTATTAATTGTGTTTAAGAACTATTTTCTTTTCTTTTATTGTATTTCCAACTATTGTGTCTTTGGTATTTGGAATATGAATTGTAATTTTCTTTTCTTTTTAAATGAATTTTGATATATGTGATTTTAATAACAATGTTAATAAATATTTAATATGGACCTTTTGTAACCTCTCTTTGTGGATAATATTGTTTTTGACAAGCGTTACATTTAAGTGCCTAGGTCGTTTTATTTCAATTATCCCTAGGCATAAGTCAGCTAAACTAGCCCTCAGATGACTACATTGGCTGCCTGTTGTGGATAGGGTCAGGTTTAACAGATGAGATAAACAAGGACCCCCTGGGTAATAGTAATATACAGATTCCTAGGGCAGGAAGCAAACATATGAGTAAAAAAATCCTAGGCCATCTACTAGATAAATGAACAATTGACCAAACCCAGTGGTAAAAGGAACAATCGAATAAAACATTATATAAAAAACATGTTTTTAATGGACATAATAAAAATCATATAGAAGCTGACCAAAGGTTAGACTCTATAATGACAAGACAATAATCATTAAGTATACATCAACCTATACATTTGTTAAAAAACATACATACATAACATATGAATTATACAAAATTCAATAAAAAATACATTCAGGGTTGTAGTTAGTACTTAAAGTGTTGAAAAATATAAAAACTCGACGCGCGTTTCGGCAGAAAACGCCTTCTTCAGGAGTCACAGATGATACTCTGTAAATATGTTTACAAGAAAAAGACAGGTATCAGACATCCGGGTATATACATTATGAAAATGCAAAAATACTATACAAACTTTCTAACAGTGTTTTTCAAAAATGCAGGTGGTATAGACATAGGCTAACATTACATAGTTCCGACTCAGAGCTGTATTTCATTGCAGTACATCAAAGTAGATGATCACTTCGTATCTGGATAAACCAGTTATCGTTCGGTAAAAGGCTTTGTTCTGATCAAAAGAAAAACACAATTGTGTGTTATAATGTTTTTATACAAACTATTTTATCTTCGAACATAGTGTGCCACACGAATGACATGACATGTTCTCGGAGGGCTTCATAAAACGAAAGGTAAGTAAAGCCCAGTAATTGTTGATAACTATAGAAGCTGGATAATCAGGGATTAAGTAAAGATATAGGATGGTCTACGTAATCCCTCCAAAAGGTAGAGGTTATAACACACAATTGTGTTTTTCTTTTGATCAGAACAAAGCCTTTTACCGAACGATAACTGGTTTATCCAGATACGAAGTGATCATCTACTTTGATGTACTGCAATGAAATACAGCTCTGAGTGTAAGTTTTAATTTATGTACCAATGTATACCTAATTCGGATGTATTGATCACTGTTATGCCTCATTTTAGCGTGTTGCTTTATTTGACCTATATCATGGCAGTCAATAATGCTCACTGAATTGATCTAAAATATAATGTATATCACAATTTAAGTACTGTACAATCGTTAGAAAAGACTTGTCCACCATAAGACTTAGTGTGAACAAATTAATAGACCAGTCCGGTTTGAGTATTGAGGACTTTCGAGTCGGAACTATGTAATGTTAGCCTATGTCTATACCACCTGCATTTTTGAAAAACACTGTTAGAAAGTTTGTATAGTATTTTTGCATTTTCATAATGTATATACCCGGATGTCTGATACCTGTCTTTTTCTTGTAAACATATTTACAGAGTATCATCTGTGACTCCTGAAGAAGGCGTTTTCTGCCGAAACGCGCGTCGAGTTTTTATATTTTTCAACACTTTAAGTACTAACTACAACCCTGAATGTATTTTTTATTGAATTTTGTATAATTCATATGTTATGTATGTATGTTTTTTAACAAATGTATAGGTTGATGTATACTTAATGATTATTGTCTTGTCATTATAGAGTCTAACCTTTGGTCAGCTTCTATATGATTTTTATTATGTCCATTAAAAACATGTTTTTTATATAATGTTTTATTCGATTGTTCCTTTTACCACTGGGTTTGGTCAATTGTTCACTTATCTAGTAGATGGCCTAGGATATTTTTACTCATATAGGGTCAGGTTTAAAGCATTGTCCATAAGTGCATCTCGGGTAAAGGGCCAGCCTTGTTGCAGCCCTTGGTGCAGTTATATGACACCAAGAGGACTCTGAGATCTAGCAATAAACAACTGTTGTCAGTTCCAAAGGTTAAACGGTCTCGGACTGGAGGACGATTGTTCTCTTATAACGCAGCCAGGCTCTGGAATCAGCTTCCTGACTCCATCCGCCTTGAAGTTGACCATCTCAGGTTTAGGAAACAGCTGAAGACCTTTCTTTTTGCTTGATCACTGTTGAATGAGTGTGGTGACGGGATGCGCTGGGATGCCCTATGGGTAGCCATGCGCTATATAAGTGTGTATTCATTCATTCATTCATGTCACTGACCATGTCATGAATGATGTAATATGTGACATCATCAGCAGTGCATTGCAGGTGCGCAATTTATAGTTAGCACAACTTCTAATTCCTAACTATAACGTCTCTGAAACGTATGTTTTTTTACTGAATTTCAAAGGTTTTTTAATGCTATTTTCTAACTATAACGTCTCTGAAACCAATGTTTTTTTCAGTGAATTTCAAAGGTTTTTTAAATGCTAATTCTTGAGTGCAATAGTAGTTATACCTTTTTTTTGTACTGAATTTCTACAGTTTTTTAACTGTTTATTTATATAAATATTGTATTATTAAACAACATATTTTTTTCTGAAAATTGCACAAAAAATTTTTAAATAAATTTAAAACTAAAATATTTTTAATTATTTTGTTTTTTTTGTATTTTAATATATTTATATAATTTTCTTTTTCAATTTTTCTTTCAAAACTTTTCGGGGAGTTGCGCACCCAAAGCGTACCTACTGCAGCGGGTCCACGTATTCTAGCTGCCATTTTGGAAAAGTCGAGAAGGATCTGCGTATGGTGAGTGACGAGTGCGTGGTTTTTTTCAGTTACGTCATATACGTACAATGTTACGTGGTGTGCGCGACCAGTATGCGACCGGTCGCGGCTCCTGATCTCGCGCTTTCGCGACACATGCGTATTACGGTACGCGACGCTTGTGCGGTGGAGGGTCCCGTGGGACGTCATATAGTGCTGGGTCGCGCTGGGTGCACGACTCCCGTGACATTTTTTATGTTCTAAAATTATATGGACGTGTCTTTAATGTACATATTAGGGCAAAAGATTATCTAAAGTATTCATAAAAATAATATATTTCTACTTGTAATAAACGTATATTATTTTCAAATATATTTTCGCAAAGTCGCGTCGGGTGCGCGGATCCCATGTGACCTCAAAAAAAGATTTGATTGGTTCATAACATTTCCCACTGTAACTATTGAAGGACCCCATCCATTCTAATTATTCTGTTTGGAGCAGTTGATTAGAGACATCTCTTCTTCCAGAACTGGTTTTGGAATTTTTTGGGTGTTTGCTGTGTGACAGGGTCCTGTCGTGAGGCAGTGACAAGAAATACTACTATGAAACAGCGAGTATATATAAATATCTGTGGCCCATTCACCCGAAGAATCTGGCACGAGGAGAAATGAGGCGCACAGCAAAAAATTCACCACCAGGCATTGCTAGCACCTCCGGAGCATCCACTTCAGCACCACCAGTAGATAATCGCCCAGAATATGCTTTCCTGCAGCAGCACTGCACTAAGTGCAAAACCATCATCTGTTATGGTGAACAGTCAGTGGACGCTATTTGTGCAGCTCAATGGAACCACAAATGCAATTTATTTTGTTTTTTTGTTTTTGGAATGATGTTGAATTCCAAAAGCTAACTGTTTACTTAGTTCCTTTTTTGTTCATTTTTGTAAAAACACCAAAAAGAGTACAAAATTGTAAAAAAAAACTACAAAAAAAATAAAAAACAAAAAACAGAAGAAAAAAAACAGTTCAGAACTACCTTATCTGGTTTAACCCCTTCGATGCTTGTGACGGAACCATTCCGTCATCAGTCACGGTTGAGCTGTGCTGATGACGGAATGGTTCCGTCACGACCGCACCCTGTTCTGGAATGTCCAGCACAGGGGGGGAATTGGCGCCGCACGGAAGCGGTTAAAAAAAGAACTATAATTGCATGGTAATGTCTGAAAGTTTGGTTGAATGTATGTGTAGAGCATGATTGACTGAAAGAATGCATTAGTACTGTATGGTTGAATTTATAGGGGCAGATCTATGAGGAAGTGCTGCAGCGTGACACTGCAAGCCCTTTAGCTGCAACGCGCTGCGGCACTTCTGAAGCACAGCCATGTGACATATTTACACAATATGTCGCAATTCTGGGCTCCCTCTGCAGTAGCACAAAAACTGCAACCATGCAGTGACGCAGGCACCCTTGCACCTTGGTGCAAGGATATCTGTGTCGTGGGGAGATTGTTTTTGTGCAGGAAGAGACTACTTCCTGCACAAAAACAATCACTAAAGGCATTTTCCTCCTTCAATGTGTGCTGTGGAATGCAGCATGCACTGAAAGAGGAAAAAAACAAGGAGAAATGAAAACATTTCTCCTTGTTGTGCCTCGCTACACCACCTCTAGGGTGGCGCACCATTCACACGTATCTACAGATTTACACTTTTTCGTAAGTCTTTAGATGTGTTATTCCATGGGTGTTGCATGGGAACAGACACAGTAACACCCATGGAACGCCCCTTCAACGCAAAAGTGCTGCTTGAATGGGTCGCATTTTCAAGGAGAGGAAAAGCCATGTAGCGTGGCTTTTCCTCTCCTTGTAAATATGGAGGATTCCCCAGCGCTAACACTACGTTACAAAAAGTAATGTACCTGTGGTGCAGGGGGCTTGTAAATCTGCCCCATAAGTGCTTAGGTATTGGTAGAGTGATACAATAAGAACCTAGTGCTGGATGGCTGATTAACAAAGTGCATGAGACTGACAGGAGGTATCCTAGGCTGCATGAGTACTACTTCAGTATTTAGTGGAGTGTACCAATAGTATGTATCTGCTTAGAGGTTTGTAGGGATTGTGCACAGAATATTGTACGTGTACTTGTGTTGGTGCCTAGGTCATTCTATAAGAACATCACTAGTAACTAGCATGATCACAGTGCTGCAAACAGAGAGCTCAGTTAATTTATAAGTGCTTAGTTATTGTCTCAATGCCTGAGTCATTCTGCAAGTGCATAGACAGTGACTGTGTTCCTAGAGTGCTAGTAGCTGACAGCAGGATAAGTTTATAAGCACCTATGTTTCAACAGAGTGATTATATAAGGAAATGCTTCTGTCAGGAAGATTGTAGGAGTGGACACAGATTCACAGACAGCAGGATAAGTTTAAATGTGCTTATGTTTCAGCAAAGTGATTAGATAAGAACATGCTTCTGTCAGGATGATTGTAGGAGTGGACACAGACTCACAGTGTGATTCCAGACAAGAATGACTATTACCTGGACTTTTGCTGGACTGACTCAGCAGTCTGCAAGGGGTTAAGGGACCGCATACATTGTGCACATTTGACTGTACCACTTCTTGTCTCAATGCTTGAGTCATTCTGCAAGTGCATAGACAGTGACTGGGTACCTAGAGTGCTAGTAGTTGACAGCAGGATACGTTTATATGCCCTTATGTTTCAGCAGAGTGATTAGATAAGGACATGCTTCTGTCAGGATGATTGTAGGAGTAGACACAGACTTACAGTGGTATTCCAGACAAGCATTACTATTACGTGGACTTTTGCAGGACTGACTCAGTAGTCTGCAAGGGTTTAAGGGACTGCATACATTGTGCACATTTGACTTGTCTCAATGCCTGAGTCATTCTGCAAGTGCATAGATAGTGACTGAGTTCCTAAAGTGCTAGTAGTTGACAGCAGGATAAGTTAATAAGCGCTTACATTTCAGAAGAGTGATTAGATAAGGACATGCTTCTGTCAGGATGATTGTAGGAGTGGACACAGACTCAATCAATCAATCAATCAATCAATCAATCATTCATTTGTAAAGCGCACTACATACCCGTGAGGGTCTCAAGGCCCTGGGGAGTGGGGGGCCTCTACTGATCGAACAGCCAGGCCTTGAGTATCCTTCTGAAGGTCAGCAGGTCTTGGGTCTCTCGTAGACTCAGTGGGAGGGTGTTCCATGTCTTGGGGGCGAGGTGGGAGAAGGATCTCCCTCCATTGGTTGTTCTTCAGATGCGCGGGACGGTGGTGAGTGAGAGGTCGGCGAGCGTAGCTGGTGGTTGGAGTTGTAGCAGGAGAGCCATCTGTTGAGGTAGGCTGGGCTGGTCTTGTGGAGTGCTTTGTGTGAGTGAATGAGGAGCTTGAAGGATATCCTCTTGTTGACGGGGAGCCAGTGCAGGTTTCTCAAGTGGGGGGTGATGTGGTATCGTGGTATGTTGAGGATGAGTTGTGCTGTGGCGTTTTGGATGCGTTGTAGTCGTGTGATGAGCTTGGTCGGGGCTCCCGCGAAGAGGGTGTTTCCGTAGTTGAGTCTGCTACTGACGAGGGCCCGGGTGACTGTCTTTTTTGTATCTGTCGGGATCCATTTGTAGATTTTGTGGAGCATCCGGAGGGTGTTGAAGCAGGAGAGGAGACGGCGTTGACTTGCTTGGTCATTGAGAGTGTTGAGTCGAGGATGATTCCCAGGTTGCGTGCATGGTCGGTGGGTGTCTGGGCTGCCCCCAGTACCATCAGCAACCAGGAGTCGTCCCAGGCGGAAGGCTTGGAGCAGAGGATGAGGATCTCCGTCTTGTCCAAGCTCAGCTTCCTTCATGGAGGTTGGCTTTGGCGGTGATGGGGTCCTTGGTGAGGGAGAGGATCAGTTGAGTGTCGTCGGTTTAGCAGATTATGTTGAGGTCGTGCTGTCGGGCGACCTGTGCGAGCGGTACCATGTAAATGTTGAACAGTGTCGGGCTGAGGGAGGATCCCTGGGGTACGCCACAGATGATATCGGAGGCTTTGGAACAGAATGGGGGGAGGCAGACGCTCTGGGTTCTGCTGGAGAGGAAGGAGGTGGTCCATTCCAGAGCCTTGTCTTGGATCCCTGTGGCATGGAGGCATGCTCGTAGAGTGCGGTGGCAGACGGTGTCAAAGGCGGCAGAGAGGTCTAGGAGGATGAGTGCTGTGGTCTCACTCTTGTCCAGCAGGGTTCTGATGTCGTCGGTGACGGCGATGAGGGCAGTCTCGGTGCTGTGGTTGCTGCGGAACCGACTGGGAAGGGTCCAGGATTCTGTTTTCTTTGAGGTATCAGGTTAGCGGTCTGTTGACAATTTTCTCAATGACCTTGGCCGGGAAGGGGAGCAGAGAGATGGGCCGGAAGTTCTTGAGGTCTCTTGGGTCTGCCTTAGGTTTTTGGAATAGGGCATTGATCTTGGTGTGTTTCCAGCTCTCTGGGAAGGTCGGGGTCTCGAGGAAAATATTGATCACATTGTGTAGGTGGGGTGCGATGGAGCTGCTTGCTGTGTTGAAGATGTGGTGCGGGAAAGGGTCTGATGAAGAGCCGGAGTGAATTGTGCTCATGGTCCTGATGGTGTCATCAATGCTCACGCTGGCCCAGGCTAGCAGGGGGTCGTGGTCGATGGTGTGCGGAGGGTCTGTTGCGTACATGTCTGTTGGGGCTGTCTGGGTGTTGAAGCTATCGTGGATGTCTGCCATCTTGCGGTAGAAGAAGGTGGCGAGGGTGTCGCACAGGGCTTGCGACAGCGGGATGCCGTTGGTGTTGGAGCTGGGGTTGGAGAGTTCCTTCACAACGTTGAAGAGCTCCTTCATATTGTGTGCGTTGTTGTCGAGGCGGTCTTTGAAGTTGGTCCTCTTGGCCGCCCTGATGAGCTGGTGGTGGTTGCAGATGGCGTCCTTGTGTGCTGCGTGGCTGTCTGGAGTTTGTTCACTGTGCCATTCCTTCTCTAGTTTCCGGCAGGCTTCCTTAGAGTTAAGGAGTTCTGGGGTGAACCAGCTGGCCCTCTTTCTGGTGTCCCTGTGGTGGGGTTTCTTCAGCGGGGCGAGGGTGTTGGCGCAGTCCTCGATCCAGTGTCTGAGGCTGTGGACAGCGTCATCGGTGTTGGAGGGTTCGGTGGGTGTCCTGAGAGTGAAGTTTGCATGTAGTTGGTCTTAGGTGATTTTGCTCCAGCAGCGGCGGGGGATCTGTTGGGTGCGGTGAGTTTCTGGAGTGCGAAGAGGATGCAGCGGTGGTGGGTCCAGAGGAGTTCGGTGGTGTGGCTGATGGAGACGTGCGGGCTTGAGGAGAAGACAGGGTTGAGCATGTGGCCGGCGGAGTGGGTGGGCGTTGTGAAGAGTTGCTTCAGTCCGAGGTTGGCAAGGTTATCGATCAGGGTTGTGGAGTTGTTGTTGTTCTCAAGGTGAAAGTTCAGGTCTCCTAGGAGGATGTAGTCGGTGGAGGTCATGGTGTGCATGCTGATGAAGTCGGCGATGGAGTCGCTAAACTGGGGACGGGGTACGGGGGGTCGGTAGACGAGGGTGCCTCTGAGGATGGAGTTAGGGTCTGTGTGGATCTGGAAGTGCATGTGTTCGGCGGTGCTGAGCTCGTCGTCGGTGCTAGTCAAGATCCTAATGCTGTTCTTGTGGCTGATGGCGATTCCTCCTCCGACTCCGTTGATGTGGTCTCTGCGGGTGATCTTGTAGCCGTCTGGCATGGCTATGGCAACGTCGGGTGGGGAGGAGTCGTTCAACCATGTCTCTGTCCGGAAGGCAACGTCCAGGGATGTTGTAATGAGCAGGTCCCAGAGCTCGACGGCATGTTTGCGTGCGGAGTGGGTGTTCAGTAGTATGCATCGAGGTGGTAGAGGCCTTTCTTGGCGGGTGGTTTGTCGGCTCTGAGGCTGGTGTAGCTGCAGTTCCGGCAGGTGAAGGGACCGTGTGTGCATTTCAGGGCAGCCTTGAAGCAGGTGTGGGTCCGTCCGGAGTTGAGAGCGTGCAGAGTGCTGGCGTCGTAGTGGCGGCGGTCGTTATGGCGGGTGCGGGTGCCAGGGGTTCTGGCGCAGGGCACGGTCCAGGCTCAGACAGGTGCAGACGGGCTTGCCTTAGGCCGTGCAGTGGCTGGCATATATGTAGAGGTGGGAAGGAGGAGCAGCTGAGAGGCAGGAGGCGGGGGCTGCGAGTGGGCAGTCAGGGTGGCAGGGGCAGGGGACACCGGGGACGCAGGGGCGGTGAGGGCTGATGAAGGGAACAGAAGTCAAAAAGGCACAAAAAACAAGGGAAAAAGAGTGTCACTGAAGGCAAGAGGGTACAGAAATACAAGGGAAAAATCACTGGCACAGAAGGCAAAAAGGGCAAAGAAATACAGGAAAAACGAGTGGCACAGTAAGCAAAAAGGGCACAAAAATACAGGGGCAGCAGAGAAACAGAAGGCAAAAACGGGCAGAGAGGCACGGGGGCAGCGAGGGGAACAGAAGGGAAAACCAGGCTGAGAAGCACGGGGGCAGCGAGAGATACAGAAGGAAAAACCGGGAAGAGACACGGGGGCAGCAAGGGGTAGGGAAGGAAAAACCGGGCAGAGACATGGGGGCAGCGAGGGGTACAGAATGAAAAAACGTGCAGAGAGACACGGGGACAGCGAGCGGAACAGAGGGAGAAAAATGGGCACGGACCACAAACAGGCAGTGAGGGAAGACAGAACAACAGCAGTCACAGACACAACAATGAAATACAGGCAATACAATAAAACAATGAAGCGGAAGGTGAACAAACCTACGGCCTACCACTGGCCACAAGGGATGAGGTGCAGGTGGTAGCTTGCAGGTGGTGGACGGCCTCGAACTTCCTCAGCAGTGGCAGCTGGGGCAGAGACACACAGGTGGTGCTGTGCGGAAGGGGAGCGACCTACCTGGTGGGGTCAAGGGTCACTCTTCTCACCGCGCAGCGGCCGGCCTATATGGGGAGGTGGGAGGGAGGAGCAGGTGGGAGGCGGGGGCAGCAAATGGGCAGTGGGCTGTCAGGGGGCAGGGCCGCAGGGGACGCAGCGGCGGGGGCGGTGAGGGACGATGAAGGGAGCAGAAGTCAAAAAGGGCACAAGATCGAGGAAAAACGAGTGTCACAGAGGCAAGAGGGCACAGAAACAGGGAAAACAAGTGTCACAGAGGCAAGAGGGCACAGAAACACAGGGAAAGAATGAGTGGCACATAAGGCAGGAGGGCACAGAAACATGGGAAAAAGGAGTGGCACAGAAGGCAAGAGGGCACAGAAACACAGGGAAAAAATGAGTGGCACAGGAGGCAAGAGGGCACAGAAACACAGAAAAAACGAGAGTCACAGAAACACAGGAAAAATTAGTGTCACAGAGGCAAGAGGGCACAGAAACACAAGGAAAAATGAGTGGCACAGAAGGCAAGAGGGCACAGAAACACAGGGAAAAACGAGTGGCACAGAAGGCAAGAAGGCACAGAAACAGGAAAAACGAGTGTCACAGAGGCAAGAGGGCACAGAAATACAGGGACCAATGAGTGTCAAAGAAGCCAAGAGGGCAGAGAAACACAGGGAAAAAACGAGTGTCTCAGAGGCAAGAGGGCACAGAAACACAGGGAAAAAATGAGTAGCACAGACGGCAAGAGGGCACAGAAACACAGGAAAAACGAGTGTCACAGAGGCAAGAGGGCACAGAAATACAGGGAAAAAATGAGTGGCACAAAGGCAAGAGGGTACAGAAGCAGGAAAAACGAGTGTCACAGAGGCAAGGGGCACAGCGATACAGGGAAAAAACGAGTGGCACAGAGGCAAGAGGGCACAGAAACACAGGGAAGAACGAGTGACACAGAGGCAAGAGGGCACAGAAACACAGGGAAAAAATAAGTGGCACAGAAGGCAAGAGGGCACAGAAATACAGTAACAAAATGTGTGGCTCAGAGGCAAGAGGGCACAGAAATACAGAGGCAGCTGTGGGGCTGTGGCGGAGTAAAGCGGCGTTCCACAGAGTTTTTTTAAACTCCATGGAGTTCTGCATATTCCACCCAGATTTAAACAGATTGAAACCTCAACAGTTTAGAACAATAATTCATCTTTATCTAAACCAAACAAGTCAAAACGACAAAAATCCACAATACAGTGGGTTCTTGCAGCTGCACAGCGGACCTTGCATTGAAATGGAGAGGTGTGGTGCGGCAACCAGGGCAGTTGACTTCGCAACTCAGGGTTCACAGTTCAATTCCCGGCTCCGGTTGCAGCTCAGCTCAGCACCATGTGACTCTGGGCAATAGCTCACTTAATTTGCACGACAGCCCCCATCGCTTTGAGACCCGTAAGGGTGAGTTGTTTGCGCTTTACAAATGCAGATTTACATTTTTATTTAAATTGGTGCGGTGATCTCAGACTTCGGAGATCAGTGCACCCGATGTGCTGTTGCAGCGATTTCTCTCGAGTCAGGCGATGCGATGATTTCTTTGGCAAAGCATCGGAAACAGGTGCGGAAGCGTCATGCTTCTCGAAGTTGCATTACTTTTACAGCTCCCAGCGGCAAACAGCCTCCAGTGGTCCAAAACAACAGCAGGCACTTCTTAGAAGGTAAGAACTCCTAGCAAGGAAGTTCAATGAAGCTGGTGTTGAAGTCTTTGTGTCCCTGAGACTTCAGAATAGAAGGCAAGCTCAGTTTGAAGACCTTGGAGATCTTCCTCAACCAGAGGACACAGCAAACAGCAAAGTCCTTTTCCCTTCCCCCTTTCCTTGGCAGAAAGTAGCCACTGCAGGCCAACCCCAGACAGCAAACAGCACAGGGGAAGTATTCCTCCTCAGCTTCTCCGGCTTTTCTCCTTGGCAAAGGTTCCTCTTGATTTCCAGAAGTGATCTAAAAGTCTGGGGTCTGGGCCCCTCTTTTTATACAGTAAATCTCTTTGTTCTCTACTGGCCCATGGCTCTGAGCCCAGTCCAAACCAGTTCTGGGGGGCACTTTGCAAGTGCACAACAACCTATATTGTCAGTGTGAGCCTTGGCTCCAGACACACCACAGGAAGGTGTAGCCATCATTGTGGAAGGCAGGCACAGCCCTATTCAGGTGCAGATGCTACTCCTCTCACCACTACAAATACAGACCAGGCCTATTCAGCCTAGTGCTGACTCATTCAGACTCTTTGGATCCACTGCACATCCCCAGCCCTGGTCACTCCAAAGCCAGACGGTCAAAACACATCCCAGCAGAGGCACACTGGATAGCTAAGCAAGAAAATACCTACTTTCTCAAAGTAGTATTTGTAAAGGATACACGAAGATTCTGCAGGAGCGTCAGGAATCCGAAGTTCAATCCACAGCCTTCCCCTGCTGCCTTCCACTCTATCAAGCACTAGAGCACAGGAGGCAAGCCAGGGGAAAACAGGGAAACAAAACAAGGAAAGGTTGGGGTAACAAGTGGGTGTTGAGGGTCTTCAGACTGGTCGTCTCAACCTTCGTGTGGACTTGGTAATCAGGAGAGACTGCAATGCAAATAGTTATATTCTTCAATCTGTAGAGGACAATCACATTCCCAAGTACATGACATGACCTTACATACCTAGATGTTTGTATGTTGCTGTCCCTGAATGAATATGGGAAAAACCTCTGGAAAGGGGTATAACTGGAGCTGCAGTGAAGAAGACAATACCCTTATAAGTCTACGGACCCAATGTATACTTGTGTAGTGAGTGACTAACAATATATCCTGCTCACTCTGCTCTTTTGTCTTAACAGCCTCGAAGCACACCCCTAAGGATACTCTGATTACAAGCATTCGATAGTCGGTATTCTTGATGGTGAGAACAACATCTATAATGATCAAAACAAAGAGTCAAAACCAAAATACAGTACCACTTATAATAATATAATATGCAGCGCGGGAATGCGCTGTTACCGTATTTCTGGAACATGCATCTGAATCCCACTCCTCACTGGTCCACGCAAGAATCAAGTCCAAAGGAGGTGAATAAAACACCAGACTTTAATGACCCCAAAGTGAATTAGGAATGGGCAGGGAAAAGACCTGACTAACTAAATACAGCTCACCGGTAACCAGCCCAGCCGCCAGCGGAGCAAAACCCGGCTGGCAGTGGAGCAACCCGGTGAGGTAAGACAAAGGAAGGAAGAGTGTGTGCACGGCCCGTCAGCGGAGTCAAACCCGGCTGACAAGCGGAGCGGAACACAAATGAGGCCAAAAGCAGAGGGAGAATGCCCGGCTCGTCAGCGGAGCAAAGCCCGGCTGACAAGCGGAGCTGCAATGAGGCAGAGGGAGAATGCCCGGCTCGTCAGCGGAGCAAAGCCCGGCTGACAAGCGGAGCTGCAATGAGGCAGAGGGAGAATGCCCGGCTCGTCAGCGGAGCAAGGCCCGGCTGACAAGCGGAGCGGCAATGAGGAAAGGAAATCTCGCCGGATGGCGGAGTTAAACCCGGCCGCCGGGCGAGACAATAGAATACTGCAAAGCAGCCTAAATGAGAAGCGACACTGACGTGTCGAATGCACACAAGCGCGGTGGAGAGGCACTGTGCATGTGAGAGCGACGGCCGGGAAAGGCTCAGAACGAACCAACAGAGCCTAGGAACTCTCACAACGGACAAACACCAAGACGAAGCGAAACCGGAAGTCAGGCACAGGAAGTCAGGCACAGGAACGAACCCAACGGAGCTAGACGCAAGAACGTGAAGCGTCGCTCCCTGGGTTAAGGACACCTATATAGTGCATATTTAAAGGGCTAGCGCACTAGGAGGGGGCTTGGGGCATGACAGTATACTCCCCCCACAACAACCCCCAACCGGTTTTGGCTTGTCAGGGTATCTTTTATAGAAAGCCCTTAACAGTCTGGGTGCATGGACGTTGGAAAAGGGCTCCCATGTACGTTCTTCCACACCGTATCCCTTCCAGTGCACCAGAAACTGAACCGTACCCCTCACTCTACGGGAATCCAGGATTGATTCAACCTCATATTCCTCCGAGTCCTGCAGAGTTAATGGGGTAGGTTTTGCTGGCACCGTAGTCCCTGGCTCAACCGGCTTTAGTAGGGAAACATGAAAAACCGGATGAATCCTGAATGAAGGCGGAAGCAGTAATCGTATGGCAACAGGATTGATTATTTTTTCCACCTTATTGGGACCTATGTATTTGGGATTGAACTTGCGTGGACCCCCGAGAGTAATGTATTTGGTGGGAAGCCAAACCTCATCTCCTGGTGTGTATATGGGTTCTAATCTTCTGTGTAGGTTAGCCCCCTCTGTGTATCTCACCTTGGCCATCTCAAGACTCTCCAATGCCTTCCTCTGTATTTCATGTAACGTTTCTACTCTATCTGCAGCAGCAGGGGTTGGACAATCTAAGGAACAACCAGAGGGCAGCAATTTAGGGTGATAACCATACAGGCAAAAGAACGGAGAGACCTTAATAGAGGAGTGCGTGCTGTTGTTATATGAGATTTCTGCTAACCAAACCAACTCATCCCAGTCCACTGGAGACTGCAACACCTGATTCCTTATGTATTGCTCAAAACACTGATTGACTCTCTCCGTCTGTCCATCTGACTGTGGATGGTGACTTGAGGACAGACGGACGTCTATCTGAAGCAAAGAACACAGACCCTTCCAGAACCTTGACACAAACTGGGCCCCTCTGTCAGAAACCAATGCAGAAGGGAAACCATGAAGCCGCACTATGTGTTGCATGTATATGGCGGCTAATTCCACTGCTGTGGGGAGACGTTGTAACGGTACAAAATGAGCCATCTTGGTGTACATATCCACCACCACCAGTAACGTAGTGTTCTTTGCCTTGGTGAGCGGTAGTTCCACTATAAAATCAAGGGACACCGTATGCCAGGGACCGGGAGGGGGAGGTAATGGCATGAGAAGGCCTACAGGGTTGAGGCGAGAAACCTTAGTCTGTGCACACACATAGCAGGTCTTCACAAAGTGTTCTATGTCTGCCAACATGGTAGGCCACCAATAACGTTCACGCACAGTGCTAATGGTCTTCTTAATCCCTGGATGGCCCGCTATGGGATGTGTATGATACCACTGCATGACCTGGTCTTGGAGGTTCTTTGTCGGTATAACCACTCCCCCTTGTACACACACTAGGTCTCCTTTCTTGGTCGTGTCTTGTGAACCCACTAGAGCCTGCATGTCTGCTGACGCTTGACTACACTTGACTTGTGCCAAGAACTCCTCCTCCGACCAGGTACCTCCTATGATATTCCTTCTAGGAATAATCGATGTAGGCTCAATGGGATCGATAGGAGTATCGAATCCCAACCGTGAAAGTGCATCTGCCTTCCCATTACGTTTGCCTGGTCTGTACTGCACAGTGAAGTCGAACTCACTAAAGAACTGAGCCCAACGCAGTTGTCTCATGGAAAGCGCTTTTGCTGACTTCAGATATTGGAGATTGCGATGATCGGTGTAGACTACCGCAGGATGTCTTGCACCTAGGAGATACTGCCGCCACTCTTCGAATGCCTTCTTGATGGCCAGAAGTTCCTTGTCCCCTACCGCATAATTGTATTCCGCAGGGGAGAGTTTATGCGAGTAATAAGCCACTGGATGATACTCACCGGACACTGCATCCGCCTGAGATAGAACTCCTCCCACTGCCACTTGCGAGGCGTCTACCTCCACCACAAAGGGCAGAGCAGGGTCGGGATGAAGCAGCACCGGGGCACTAGTGAAAGCATTCTTTAGCATCTGGAAGGAACGCTCTGCCTCACCGGACCAGACGAAAGGAACCCCTTTTTTCAACAAAGAGGTTATGGGCGATACCAAGTCTGAGAAATTGCGAATGAATCTCCTATAGAAATTGGCCAGCCCTATAAAACTCTGGACCTCTTTAATCGTCCGCAGAGCCGGCCATGCCAATACAGCCTCCACCTTGGAGGGATCCATGCGCAGTCCACCAGGGGAAACTATATATCCTAGGAACGGAACTTCCTGTGTGTGAAAAGTACATTTTTCCAACTTGCAATACAATTGATTGTTAAGTAACCGTTCTAACACGTTACGGACATGTTGTTGGTGTGTCTCCAAGGTAGAGGAAAAGATCAGCAGGTCATCAATGTAGGCAATGACGTAGTCATCAAGAATGTCTTTCAAGACTTCATTTATGAAGAATTGAAACGCCGCTGGGGCGTTACAGAGCCCAAAGGGCATTACAAGGTACTCGAAGAGACCATACTTAGTGCAGAACGCCGTCTTCCACTCGTCTCCCTCCCTGACTCGTACTAGGTGATAGGCGCCCCGCAAGTCCAACTTGGTGAAATATTGGGCATTGCGTATTCTGTCAAGGAGGGAGGCTATGAGAGGAAGAGGGTATCGGTTTTTTATGGTCACTTCATTAAGCTTCCTGTAATCGATGCAACACCGCAGGCCCCCTTCCCTTTTAGGAATAAAAAACAAGGACGAAGAGGCCGGAGATCGCGAAGGTCTGATGAAACCTTTCTCAAGCATAGAGTCGAGATATTCCCGTAAATACACGTTCTCCTTCTCAGTGAGTGCATACACTCTGCTACATGGTATTCTGGCTCCTGCCTCGAGATCGATACGGCAGTCGTAGACACGGTGCGGCGGAAGACCCTCCGCTTCCTGTACATCAAAGACTGCTTGCAATTCATGGTAACAGGATGGTAGAACAGGACAGTCTTCCTTACCCTCCGCGGCTGTGTGTGCCTCTCTATGAGAAGCTCCTACAACAGGCCCCAGAACCACCGGAGGAAAGGTTATAGTGGAAGTTTCCCAATTGATGACAGGATTTTGCGTTCTTAACCATGGGATACCCAGAAGCACAGGGAACTGTGGGGAACAAATTAAATCAAACATTATGTCCTCATGATGATCAGGTGCTATAACCATGTGCATCGGGTTGGTGTGATGAGTAACCGGACCGGAAAGAAGGGGACTGCCGTCGATGGTAGTGACATTACTGGCAATTTCCTTCTTAGTGTCGGCTATCATATTCTCCCTAGCCCATTCTCTGTCCATATAGTTTCCAGAAGCCCCAGAGTCTACCATTATCAATACGTGAAAACCAAGAGTGCCTTGTGTGAGATAAGCTGGTATGTACAAATGGTTAGTAGGAGCGTAAGTATAGTCGGAAGAAGAGACTGTTAGTCCAGACCTACCTGAGTTCCTCGTCTCACAAGAACTCAGGCTGACTAGTTTCCCGACACCTTGGACTGAGCGGGTTTGACTGGGCATTCTCTTAGGAAATGACCCGCTTTCCCACAATACAGACATAACCGAAGAGTTCGTCTTCTCTGTCTTTCCTCGGAAGTCAGAGGACCTCGGACTATGCCTATCTGCATGGGTTCGCTGTCTTCCGTGGCTTTTTCTGGGGCAGTTTTTTTATCCTTCAGAGCAACATACCGATACTCATGCTTCCCTTTCTCTTTCTTTCGTTCATGCAAACGATGGTCTATCCTCACTACCAAATCTATGAGAGCACTACAAGAGGTAGGAAGATCGACTATCTGGGACAGGGCGTCTTTCAGTTCTTCCCGCAACCCCCTGTAGAACATGGTACTGCGTTTTTCCTCCGGCCAATCGGACTCAATCACCAACCGGCGAAACTTAGTAATATAGGCCACCAGATCCTGAGTACCCTGTTTTAATTCCAATAATTCAGTATCGGCAGAATGAGTATACATGTGTTTATCGAAGAGTTTACGAAATTCCCGTCGAAAAGCTGCATAATTATGTAACAGGGGGTCATCTCTGTCTACTAAGGGTATAGCCCAATCAGCTGCAGAACCACTGAGGTAAGAAATTACAAAGGCTACCTTGGCCTGGTCGGAGGGAAAACATTGAGCCTTGCAGGAGAAATGTAGTTGGCATTGACTGAGGAAAGCCGCGCATCGCGCTGTTTCTCCTGCAAAACGCTCAGGGGGTGCCAGAGGTATCGAATGTGGAGTGGTCACTTGCACTACCGATGGCCCTCCTCCTGTGGCACTAGAAGCCTGTTGTCTCTGCAGTGTGTCTATTCTGGCCATCAATGTCTGAGTCTCAACCTGCAGATTACCTAACATGCCTGCCACATCCGCCAGAGTGACCGCTTCGATATCCATGACGCTCGGGCAGAACAAACCTCTTAGGCTTCACGTTCTGTAAAGGATACACGAAGATTCTGCAGGAGCGTCAGGAATCCGAAGTTCAATCCACAGCCTTCCCCTGCTGCCTTCCACTCTATCAAGCACTAGAGCACAGGAGGCAAGCCAGGGGAAAACAGGGAAACAAAACAAGGAAAGGTTGGGGTAACAAGTGGGTGTTGAGGGTCTTCAGACTGGTCGTCTCAACCTTCGTGTGGACTTGGTAATCAGGAGAGACTGCAATGCAAAGAGTTATATTCTTCAATCTGTAGAGGACAATCACATTCCCAAGTACATGACATGACCTTACATACCTAGATGTTTGTATGTTGCTGTCCCTGAATGAATATGGGAAAAACCTCTGGAAAGGGGTATAACTGGAGCTGCAGTGAAGAAGACAATACCCTTATAAGTCTACGGACCCAATGTATACTTGTGTAGTGAGTGACTAACAATATATCCTGCTCACTCTGCTCTTTTGTCTTAACAGCCTCGAAGCACACCCCTAAGGATACTCTGATTACAAGCATTCGATAGTCGGTATTCTTGATGGTGAGAACAACATCTATAATGATCAAAACAAAGAGTCAAAACCAAAATACAGTACCACTTATAATAATATAATATGCAGCGCGGGAATGCGCTGTTACCGTATTTCTGGAACATGCATCTGAATCCCACTCCTCACTGGTCCACGCAAGAATCAAGTCCAAAGGAGGTGAATAAAACACCAGACTTTAATGACCCCAAAGTGAATTAGGAATGGGCAGGGAAAAGACCTGACTAACTAAATACAGCTCACCGGTAACCAGCCCAGCCGCCAGCGGAGCAAAACCCGGCTGGCAGTGGAGCAACCCGGTGAGGTAAGACAAAGGAAGGAAGAGTGTGTGCACGGCCCGTCAGCGGAGTCAAACCCGGCTGACAAGCGGAGCGGAACACAAATGAGGCCAAAAGCAGAGGGAGAATGCCCGGCTCGTCAGCGGAGCAAAGCCCGGCTGACAAGCGGAGCTGCAATGAGGCAGAGGGAGAATGCCCGGCTCGTCAGCGGAGCAAAGCCCGGCTGACAAGCGGAGCTGCAATGAGGCAGAGGGAGAATGCCCGGCTCGTCAGCGGAGCAAGGCCCGGCTGACAAGCGGAGCGGCAATGAGGAAAGGAAATCTCGCCGGATGGCGGAGTTAAACCCGGCCGCCGGGCGAGACAATAGAATACTGCAAAGCAGCCTAAATGAGAAGCGACACTGACGTGTCGAATGCACACAAGCGCGGTGGAGAGGCACTGTGCATGTGAGAGCGACGGCCGGGAAAGGCTCAGAACGAACCAACAGAGCCTAGGAACTCTCACAACGGACAAACACCAAGACGAAGCGAAACCGGAAGTCAGGCACAGGAAGTCAGGCACAGGAACGAACCCAACGGAGCTAGACGCAAGAACGTGAAGCGTCGCTCCCTGGGTTAAGGACACCTATATAGTGCATATTTAAAGGGCTAGCGCACTAGGAGGGGGCTTGGGGCATGACAGTATTTTCAAACACAGAATGTAAAAATCACCCTCACTGAAAAGATGCCTTTTAACATTCCGAGTTCAGGCATACTAATCTTTCTTTTCCTATCTGGTTCCCAGGGGTAGTTGTGCTTATAATATCTTATAAGCAAACTCCCCATTCTATCCTATGGGAACTGATAGCCTTACAATAGTGAAAAACAAAATTGGCAGTATTTCACTATCAGGACATGCCACACACATCAGGGCTACCTTTCACATACGCTACACCCTGCCCACTGGAGTACTTTGGGCCTGACTAACATGTAAGAAAAGGGAAGGTTAGGACCTGACAAGTGGGTTTACTTGCCAGGTTGACATGGCAGTATTAGACTGCACACAGGTTCTGCAATGGCAGGCCTGAGTTACATTTACAGGATGCATATGTGGGTGGCACAACCAGTACTGCAGGCCCACGAGCATTTGATTTACAGACCCTGGACACACAGAGGGCACTGTGCTAGGAGCTAACTAGCAAATCAAATCAGCCAATTATGGAAACTCAAATCGATACATAAAATTTACAGGGAAAGGATATGCACTTCAGCACTTTAGCACTCATCAGCAGTGGTAAAGTGCCTAGAGTCATAAAAGCATCAAAATCAGGTCAGAAACAAACTGCCATAATGCAAAAAAATCTGGGGATAAACCTGCTGTAAAAGCCAGGTCTAAACAAAATAAAATGTTATCAAATGGGATCTGTTATCCGAGTTCAAAAGGAATAGGATCATATGAGTATTTCCAGATTATCTGAAATGCAGAGCTAGATAACTTTATATGTTACAAAATTTTCAAACATAACATACAACCTTAGAGGCAAAGATATTTTAGTGCATAGTACCTTTTGAAAGTGCCAGGAAAAATAAAAATCCTCGAAAGGTTGCAGATCATCTATTTAAACAAATTAAGAAGATCAAGTTCAGCTCAAAAACTTAAAAAAGAAAGCAATAATTTTCAAAATAGCCTCCTTAAATGAATTGCAGCAGAAACAAATCTATGTACCATTTCACAAATATATTCTGTTTCAAGTAATGAAGTTAGAACAGAGCTTACCTGCATTTTCTAATGTTCAACACCCTCAAAAGAGGTAACAGAATTCCTTGCGTGTTTTATCATATAGCTGACAAAAAAAGAGGAAATGCGGCATATTTTGACTTGATTTGCAGACATAAGGACAGGGATCCAGATGGGCATTGTGATATGTTTTAGGTGGGTATGACACCAGTAAGTTAGCAATGCCAAGTCTAAGTCTTATAGGATCATTTTTTTTAAATGGCAAAAAGGGTACATGTTCCCTGTGTGCTCCATTAAAATGTTTAAAAGTTCTCTTTTGAATTGAGGTTTTATGACAGAGGTGATAAGATGAGAATTTGTAAAAACAGTCCTGCCTCCCCACGAGGGCCAACTGGTTACTAACATAGCCAGGCCACAGTAATTTATGTGCATGGTTACACTTTAAACCAATCCAGAGTTATTGCTTGGTTAATAATCGGTTCTTTATTTGCCCAAATCGAGCGCCAGAACAGGATTGGGAAAATTTGTATACGATCTGCTAAAGGAGTTAGCCCCAGTTCCTAAGGAAGACATTTTCAGTAATTTGTAAGCTTAATTAATTACAAAATCCCCAAAACACAGACTCATACAAAAACAAAGCTCAACTCAGAGCTTTATAAATATTAATAAGGGTCTTCATTGGTTTAGAGGCAAGTTTCCTAGAGAACCTGAATAGGGCTTCAAGTGTTTTATCGAAGTGCCTTTTCCTGACCTCCAAGAGATGGGTGCATGAACGTTTTTGGTAGAAAGAAATGCCTAGATTGGAAAAATTTCAAACCTGGGATACTTTTTCATTGCTAATAAAACAAGATCTTTTTTTACAATGTACTTTCCCCTCTACCATGATGTGTGATTTACCTGTATTAGTCTTTAGGCCCAGCTCACTGATGAATTCATTAAATCTATTGACAAGGGTCTGCAATCCCACAACTGTTCTTGAAATTAAAACACAGCTGTCTGCATATATTAGTGTGGTGTGATTTCTTTGCCCCACCCTTGGCACATCAATCCCCCCTTCATTTAAAAAGCTCTCCAAGTCATTTATATACAGATAGAACAGGAAAGAGACTAGCATGAACTTCTGTCGGGCAACACTGTTCATTTTAATCTGGGATGACAGTTCTCCGTCCGCCCCATATCTCACTCTGCCCAACTTTTCTGCATCTGTGCTGAAAAGTGAACCAGGCAAGTATCTATGCCCATTCCTAACATCTTTTGCCATAATGTCCCTTTCAACACACAATCGAAGGCCGATGTCAGGTCCATGAAGCCCAGATATAAATTAGTGTTTTTTGCCAAAGTATATTTACTTTTCAACAGGTGGAGATTGAGGCACTGCTCCACTGTGCCCAGGCCTCTTCTAAAACCGTATTCAATGTCCGAAAATATCCCTTTTTCAACTATCCATGTTTTAAAGCGGTCAATAAAACCTTGCCCATCAGCTTGCATGTGGTATCTATCAATGATATTGGGTGGTAATATTTAGGGTTTGACTTATCTCCCTTTTTAAAAATAGGAAACATTATTATAGTTGACCAGGATTCTAGTGGACCTGTAACTGCAAAGCACCTTAAAATATTAGTTACAATGGGGGGCCAATAATCAGGTTTTGCTAGAAAGAGATCAGCCGGGATGCCATCAGTACCGGCTGACTTGTTTTTCTTGGTCAAGCTAAGTGCCTTTGTGACTTCCTGGATTGTTGGTGGATCCAACCTTTTCCCAGCCCCTGTTGCGTTTTTGTCATAGTCTATGATGTCAGTACAGTCTCCACCCTCCTGTAGACTTCATGGAAATGGTCAACACATTCATTTGGGGAGAGTGTGACATCAGTGGTGTTATTATTACTGTCCTGGAAGAAAGGGGCATTGATGGTCTTCCAAAAAAGACAACATTTTTTAGTGACACTGGCTTCATACAACTTCTCCCATGCCTCCTTCCTCAAAGTCTCCCTATGTTCCTCTAAGGTCTTTTTATACTGGAGCCTACATCCTTTTACCATTTCTGAGTCTCTGGGATTTTGTTTTAGGGCCTCACCAAGCTTTTTATGGCTCCTTGGGCAATCACTATTAAACCATACGGACCGTTTATGAGATTTATGCCCTCTATCAATTTTAATATAGGTAAATGATTCAAACATGCTCTTTTGGTTTAGATCGCTTTCGAGGAATGTCAGGAATTGTGACCTCTATAAGAGCAGTAATTTTTTCAAAACCATCTCAGCATTCATGGATGCCCATTTGCACATGAGGCCCTTATTTCTAATATGAGTTGAGGTGCAGCTAAGATTGCCTTCTTAATTTGTGTTTCAAACTGAATTTCTAAAGGAAGATGATTCAAAAATGTTTTTAAAATTGAATAATATACCGAATTAGGTTTATAAGAGTCAGAGAGTGCGGTAAAACCAATAAGACTACCCCGACCACTACTGGTATGTTTAACAAATTAAGCGTCAACATTCAAGATTAGTAAATAAATTGAATAAAATGCATTTCAAATCAGTAAAAGTCTTTTATATCTCATTCTTCATTGCAATGTTCACAATGCATTGGCATTTCGCAAATAATAAATATGTGTGTTGATATTTTCTTTCTTACATGATATATATTTGATTGCCTCATTGTATGATGAACATCAGGTTGGAGATGTTGTTCAACTTGCAAGTGATTTGTCCATACATGAAGATGTAACTGTCAACAATGGGCTATGCCACAAATCGAAATACATGGCCCCTTGTACACAAAACATAGTGATTGATGAGTTTTATGAAAGGGTAACACATGGTGTTTCTCAGTTAGAGGATAAACACACTAATACTAACAAATGCAAGCACAGAATGAATATGACCAGAAAGGATGGGGAATTTTTGAAATTGTAAAGGGATGACAATAGCCTCATAATCATTGAGGCTTGACAAGGGAGGTAACATTGTCCTAATGAACCCCTCTGTCTATCTAGAAGAAGGTGAACGGCAACTGAGTCATACAACATTTTATGAGAACTTAAAGACACATCCCATTGATAGGATTGAGAAGAACATTAATGCCAGATATTGGGATTGGCATGAGTCATGCCTGATAACTGATTTGGAATACAAGTATCTGCAGGTTCATCACTCTAGATATCCATGCACTTACATGCTGCCCAAAATTCATAAATGGGGTCCCTTCACACCTGGTAGCCCAATAATTGCTGACAATTGGGGACTGACAGAACACATTGCAGAATATGTGGATAGTTGTTTACAGCCATTTATTCAGAATCTCCCTTCCTACTTAACACCTTGCCTGCTAAGGCAATTCCCGCTGGGTGCTGACTCTTCTGGATTCCCATTGTTCATGACAAGGTCAGCTCGTCATAAGCACAGCTCCAGTAAACTGCATGACGAGCTGACCTTGTCATTAGCATGGAAGTGGAGGATGGCAGAGATCTGCTATGTATTTTAGCGGATTTCAAATTGAGGGTGATAATGTGACTTCCTTGTACACATGCATCCAGATTGAATATGGATTAAAAGCCTTGAAACATTTCTTATTCAAACATAATGCAAAACACTTGTAACATACGTTGATGCTGTTGGAAATGTCTAAAATGATTCTAATGCAGAATGTGTTTCTGTATGTTGGCAGTTGGTACTTGCAAAGGCAAGGGACTGCGATGGGCTCCAGGTTTGCTCAAACTTATGCAAACCTGTTCATGGGTCAGACTCTGTATGAGGTGGAGCATGCCTGGGGTTCTGGAGTACATGCATGGTGTAATAACATCATATTCTATGGTTGTTATGTAGATGGCATAGTTATGATTTGCAATGGCAACATTGAGAATTTGATTAAATGTCACTGATACTTGAATAACAACACATTTAATGAATGTGAAATTGAACATTAAATACTCTAAGAAAGAAATTGAGTTCCTTGATTTAAGGCAATACATTGATGACAACACCATACAGAGTGATGTCAATTGAAAAAAGACCTTTTGTAATAGTGTTCTGCCAGCGACTAGCTCTCATCCCAAATTAACAATAGGAGCAATACCATATGGGGAAATGGTTATGGTCAGGCATAATTGTATCAGGAGTCTAATTTTCTAAAAATCAACAAGAAGATAAAGCTTGACTTTAATGATAGGGGCTATGATACAACCTGCCTGACCAATGCTGAGACCAGAATTAAGAAGTTGGATAGAAAAAAATACATTAACATCATCAACTAAGAACAATTTAAAAAAGCAGAGCAAACAGAAATGTCCTTTATCACAGAGTTTAATTGGTATAGTAATCATGTGTTTAACATTCTGAGAAAGAAATTGGCCCTTTCTAAATTCGAATTACAATCCTAGTGGCTTATATCCAAAGAAAAACAGAGTGGTACACCGTAAGGGTAACACCTTGAAAAACATTCTTTGCCCCAGTTACATAAAAAATAAAGTCATGAGCAACAAAAATTGGTTACCAAAAAATCCAAGGGGCTTCAATGTATGTAGTACCTGTTGTAGGTGCAACATGGGATTCAACAAGTTAACAAGATTTAAATAAAACAAGTACAAAGAGTATACTATCAATACCTTCATAAATTGCAACACTACTTTTGTTGTTTATTTAATTGGTTGCGCATGTAAAAATATTTATGTTGGCAGCAGAATACGAAGTCTCAAACTGAGAATACAGGATCATGTGAGGGCCATCAAAAACAATGATGATGAATACCCAGTAACTGTACATATCCACAAAGACCATCCTAATGATAAGAAAATCTGGTTTTATGGGATAGAACATGTTGCTATTCATGACAGGGAGGTAATAGAAAGGCTGTCTTGGGATGCTACACCTGTCCACACATGTGTCATTTACCCTGTAAACACAGACTGGATGTTATAATTGCCAACTCCCGCATTATGTACTTTACCAACTCAGATTGAATAAGATAGGAATATTCCTTTTTAGGGACATTCCCTTCAAAAATGAAAACTAGCCCCTGTTCTTGTGAACTATATCTATTATCCGAATAGCAGGCTGTGTAACTTCAAAGTCATTAAATTCTCATGTCACTTAATGTCTATATTTTATTGTTTATCCAGTGATGAGATCTTTCACTGGATCATAAGATATTACCCATTAACCAAATTATGACTTTTCCGTCCACTGAGGGTGAAGATATTATTTTGTGTTATACTAGAAATGAGAACAAATGTTCATAAATGGTGGCAATGTCATACACAATGAAAATAATCATGTTCGAAGAATGACCGCTTCAAAATGGCGGCTGCTTTATGTACCATGTAGATAGATATACACGGAGGGTTAACAGGATTCCGATTTATGTTGCTTAGTATATCAAATTTCCATACTTGATATAAAAATATATCTTCTATCAGTATTGGGCAACAAGCTCAAGCATGTAATAAATACTGTGCTATGATTATAAAGAAGTTTCTTCCCCGAGGTATCGTTTAACCTCTTCGAGGCTCATGACGAGCTCAGCTCGTCATGAGGCACACTGGAGCTGTGCTCATGACAAGGTGAGCTCGTCATGAACAATGGGCTTCAAAGCTTCTCAGCGCAGGAGGGGAAAAGCCTTAGCAGCCAAGTGGTTAAAGATGGCGCTGACATTAGACTAGCATTATGCACTCATTTGTTGTAATCATTCATGTCTACACATGCTCTCAGGTGGCACACATTAAGGGGCAGATTTATGAGGCACTTGCGCCACGTTTACGCCGCTGTTGCATCACGCAAGGCGGCGTAAACGTGGCGCATCCCTACGAACGATTTACAACGTGACGCATCTAGGCAGATGCGTCACGTTGTAAAGCCCTGCGCCGCTTGTGGGCGTTCCGGCGCAGGGTGGGCGTTCCGGGGCAGGTGCGCCTCGCAAAAGTGGCTGAGTGAAATCTATAAGATTTCACTCAGTCACTTTCAGGCCAATGCTGCGTCAAAAGCCTGCGCCTGCTTGAAGCAGGCGTAGGTCTTGACGCAACATTGTGGAGATGGGGCACCCCCGAGCCTTGCTGGAGCTGCGTCGCGCTTGCGACGCAACTCCAGCAATGCGTCACCTTACGGCACAGATGCGTCACGCATCTGTGCCGTTTTTGCCCCATGGTGCGCCGCATCATAAATGCGGCGCACCAAGGGTGGCGGAGCTGTGGCGCACTGTGGCGCATGTTAACTGGCGCATCCCTGGGGATGCGCCAGTTAACATAAATCTGCCCCTAAGTGTCAGTAAATAATAGCCCATTCAAAGGTGTTCTGTTTTCCTAACTGGAAGCAGACACCATGGATGTATCGGTGTAGAGGGACAAACATATTCCATAAGTTGTTTGTCAGCATATGCTGATGTAATTTTGAATAACATTTCTGTTGCATCCTTTAGCATAAATTTGAAACTTAATCAGAATTCTAATGGTTTATTTGACTACCGAGATCACATTTCTCTCTTCCACAATTTGAATTTTATGTGCAAAAGATGTCGCAAATACTATTGTGCTGACAACACAGGGAAAACACAATGCTATAGTATATGAACATGCGAGTTGTCTAATATTATATAATTTTTAAGGGGATACTAACATAATTGTGTTGACAACACAGGCAAAATGTGTGACCTCCTTTGTCTCTCTGTAAATTCAATATCTGTGATTACATTATTGAAAAACTCACGCAGATATTTATTTCATTTGCTTTTGATACCTGTTATCGTTAAAGACGACGCTCACATTTGAGTGTTGAGATAGCATACAAAACACGTGTTATATTTATCTCTCTGTAAATGTATTATTTTATTGCTATATTACTGAGCAACTCTTGAGTTGTTTCATATTACATTCTTCTGATGCTCGCTATTGTTAATACTATTTTAACGTTCATGTTACTATTATTGAACGTGCAGTCTACTTTGTTTTTTTGCGTATCGCCTTCCATTCTATTTATTTGCTAAACATTAGAAAATTAACAATAGTGTTCGTATTCCATAATTGCTTATGCTTTAGTAAATGTGATTACATACCATATTTTGCTTTGCAAATTGCAATTCCATGATGGATAGATATGACCTTATAATACCTATTTGTTTTTTTAGACCTTTTGTACTGAATGAACTAAACAAACTTGGATCTCTTGAATGCCAGCATATAGGAAGGAAATGGCAATTCTCATGCATAATTCAAAGGTATGCTTAGTTCCAATTTTTTCTTTGTCGTGAGTAGATAAGAATGAGTTTAAATTACAAAATCACAAAATTGTGGGTTCGAAATAACTGTAGAATGGCAGATCGTTCCTTAGCATGAACTCAAACCAGTCTGTTAACAAGGCGTTTTATGAAGAATTGTTGAATAAATGAATGCACAAGTTCTGTATAATCATGCTAGCTTGAATAAGAATACCATAAATCACTATTTGTTATATGCACCATTATTAACATGTGGAATCAAAAGATGCTGGATTGATTGGAGTTTGCTCCATAATAGTAACATCTTTTCGAATGTGTGACTTCATTTTAACTTTTTGATTACATTGAACTGTTTGTACATATTGAAAATATTGGTTTATGTGTTGTTTCTTGTAGCCCTGAAGAAGTCCTACTTGGATGAAACTCGTCAGCTACTGAGTTTTATCTTTTATACAAGGATTTTTCAAGAGAAGGAAAATTATACAGAACAACTGAAGAAAGAGAATATCAACAAACATATTGATTATTTGCGAATGCTAATGCATTGTGAACATTGCAGTGAAGAATTATACAAAATACTTTTTCTGATTCGAAATCCATTGTATTCAATTTATTTACTAATCTACAGTGCTGAACCTCCATTTGTTAAATAATTTTGGAAGTTTCTTCTATTTTTAAAATGGAGAGGGGATGTACTTCAAGGTTTGCTGCACCTTTGCCAATAATCATATCTCATCCTTTATTATTGCTGGCAAGTGCGGTTCTCTCTTGCCTCAACCCCTCTGTCCCCTGTTGCACTACTAGTGTGTGTGAACTCCCCCTGACCTGCCTTGGTTATCAGATCTAGTTAAAAGGGAAAATGTAGATAATAAATAGTTAAAAACCTTACCATAAGGTGTACGTTCAAAAAGACATTGATCCTCAGTGGATTCTTCAATGTGATTACATGAGGATACCTGTGACAATGTACGGGGTGTACAATTAAAATCTCGCCCCATAAAATTTTATAATCATTTTGCATCTCCATGATGTGTTACTGTTTACTTAATGATGTTTCCAGACTGGCTGATATATCAGTGTTAACAGAAATAGAATTATTATGATAAAATTTGACAATGATGAGTGTGACATTTAGGTCAAACATGACATTAAGAATTTGAGAGTGCGTCAAGTCCAAGTTAGAGAAGCAAAAGTCGTTAGCTAAAGTGATTAAAGTAAGCAGGCTACCATGTGATCGAACAGCTGGTGTATTGATGATTATGAAGCTGTCTAGATATATCTTGTCATGGGCTCAGGTCTCTTGAAGACAGATAATGTCGTAGCCTTTTATAAAGTCTAACCAATCATCATTTCTCACCCTGGACGTACGCCCAGCTACAGTCCAGAAAAAAACAATTAAACCTGTTGACCTTTTCAGTGATACATCCACTTTCTCTGGCTTTTTTCACAGCTGCATAAGGCCTGTCAATCTGATTATTTTCTCAGGATATCTATATTTTCTATTTCTAAATACGGTCACCAAGGGCAGGGGAGAGAATATGTGTGCCTGTTTTGTTGTCCTTCCTACCTCTTTGGCACAAACTTGACCAGGAGCTATCCTCTGTGTGTGTAGTCAGTCAATTTACTCACGAGGGGAGAAACAGCTGTGCATTGGAATAGCAAGTAGCTCCGGGACACCCCCTTTGATAAAAAGTGGCTTTGGGCCAGTTTCTTTGAAGGTCTATAAAAGTAACCCAGAGGCACTGCCTCAATCCCTCCTCCTGATAATCCAAGAGAAAGCCTGCCATGTGATTATTTGTAAAATTGACCAAGATACAGTCACCAGAGTCCTCCTTTGGATGATGGCCAACCCAGGACACTTGTGCGTTACCTATGCTCCCATGAAGTTTCTCACAGGTATAACAACGTGTATATTTTTTTAAACCAGTGGACAAGCTTGTTTTTTAGTTGGCAATGATCTTCACTTTGAGGGTGGGAAGGAACATTGTTTAAACAATTACTAAAGGCGTTGCCTCCGGGGAGTTGCAAAATTCTCAGCGGTCTGGACCAGGCTGTCTGCTGACCTGGAATGAGTGGGTCTTTATTTGATTGTAAAACAGGCCCTCTGCCAGGCTTCCTATGAAGACGTGATTGCGTCCTGGGCAGGCCATCTGCCTGATTAAATTGTGCAATACAGTTAAGACTATTTTTCCTGGGGTTATCTTATTGGTACCCCTGATTTGAATTTCCAGTGTTTACGGTGTATGCCTGTGAACTTTACGTGAACTCCACTGAATTTTTAAGATTACTCAAATGAGTACTTCAACTCGAACCAATTAAGATTTTCAGGGAAGTGTCTATGCTATTATGAACAGCCAGCACTGAGTCAAGATGTTTTTTAAGGATTTATCCTGGATCTCTGAGAATTCAATTTGTGTTAGACCTCCACGTACAGCCTCATTAACTGTCCTAGACGCTGTCCCATTGATACCCCTACTAGGGTTTAGTTGCTTAGTAGCCGGGGGCAACTTACGTTTGGTTGGTGGCTCATTACTACCTTTTGATTGTTTTAGTGGTGGTGAACAGCTAGATTTAAGCTGTGTACAATGTTCATCATTAGACACCGTCATAAGGTCACCCTTAAAAACACATGGGTTTTCAGTGTCCTTAGTGTTCTAACACTGACAGCCTGATGCGGGGCTGTTCTGCACGAGTGTCTTCACTCGTAGAATTTGTAAGCAAAGATTTCTTTGTGGCCCCTAGCCTTTCCTCGACACACACAATCTCACTATTGGTTGCCCCCATTGCCGTGGTCAAAAAGCTAGTTATAGTGACAGCATTTTCTGACTTCCTTCCCTCTTTAACAAGAAGGTCCCAAAAAGAAAAGCCAAGATCAGTAGCCCAGTCCAGCCTCGGTTGAGTGCTGACGGGCCTTGCCCCAGGTTTCACGCAGGCATCATCCAGGCACGTCCTGCGCAGTGGGGGATGCGGCGATGTTAATGAGTGCCTCCGGGCAGAAGTGTGGTGGATGGAGGCCAGAGAGTCTGGAAAACGGAGTCCTTCCCCTGACCCGGTCCCTGCGACAATGTGCAACGATCAGGTAAGCTTCTCCCAGGCCACAGCGATGTTAATGAATGAAATGAAAAGACTATTTTTATAGCGCGGTAGCTACCCTCAGGCGTCCTAGCGCTCATCAGGCGTTCTAGCGGAAGTGAGGTGGCTGGAGACCGGGGGAGTCTGGGAAATGGAATCCTTTCCCTGGCCCGGTCTCCAGGACAATGTGCAACAATCAGTTACGCCTCTCCAAGGCCATGGGGGCCGTGGTGATATTAATGAGCTTCTCCAGGCAGAAGTGAGGCATATGGAAACCGGGGAGTCTGGGGAACAGAGTATATATATATTTACTGAAAAAGACACAGGTTTCAGAGACGTTATAGTTAGACTGACATCTCAATCATACAAAACCAAAGAAATTCAGTCGTTATAGTTAGCTGAGCTAACTATAACTCGCACCCCAGCAATGCACTGCTGACAACGTCACATATTACATCACTCATGACATGGTCCATGACATCACTGATGACATCTCAAATGACATCACTGATGACATCATCCACTTAATATCACTGTGTGGGGCTTACTGAAGGTACCTGGTGGGCTAGTTGGCCTCTAAGGAATCTTAGGATTCAAGTGGACCTAAACCCCCAACCCAAACTGTGCCTGGAGGCATGTTTGCAGAGTGGTGCAGAGAGGGGGTAGGGTCTCCAGCAAGATGCCGGCTTCTCTTTCCTGTCTTCTTTCTCTCAGGGGGGCTGTATGGTCCCCCTTCCCTTAATACTTTTTGGGCCCTGGCGACCACATCCCTGGTTCATGGCCACTTCTATTTCTTTTTTTGAAATAGCTACATTTAAAGGAGAGGGCTATGCCACCCCTCCTGAGGTCATTTTCGGCCTCAGGGAGCCAATCCCCCAGGGCTTTGCGTCTTTAACAAAAATATATATATATATTTTATGTGAGGGGGCAACTTTTGGCCTCGAGAAACCCATGCCCCAGGGCTTGGCCATTTTTTAAAAAGAAAAAACATATTTTCTGCCTATGCGGCTCCCTCCCTAGGCCGACTTTGGCCCCGGGGACCCCATCCACCGGGGTCTGACCATTTTTTATCCCAAATGACCCCCCACCCAGGCAATTATTTGGCCCTGGGGATCACATCCCTGGAGCATGACCTCTTTGTTGGGGATCGATTGGGGGAGCCCAAATGCCCCAGTGGTCCCTGCTGGCTCCCCGCCTCCTGCAGGAGCCAGCATTGCTTTTGGACAAGGGGAGCTGCTAACATGCAGCTCCATTTGCACAAAAGCAAATCCGCGTTTGCTACGTAGAAGCAAAAGCAGTTTTCCTGCTCTCATTCCATGAAGTGAAGTAGAAGTTTGCTATGGTAGGGCGGGAGCCCTGCTCCCGCCCTGCCATAGCACACTGCAATGTCCAGAGGGGGGGGCATCCCTGGACATTGCTGGAGCCGGCCCTGGGGGGTGGCGGTCCCCAGGTCCAAGGAGGGCTCCAGGAGGGGGGCCACGCAGTCCCCCTCCCAACAGCATTAAAGCTCCTAGGAGGTGGTGGTCCCCGGGGACGGGGATCCGCTACATACCCCCATATTTTAATACATCAATGCCCCTGGCAGGTGGTGGTCCCCGGGACAGTGTGGCAGGAACAGGAGACCCCCCACCCTTCCTTTTAATTATTGAAGCCCCAGGAGGTGGCAGTGCCAGGGACTTGGGGGGCACAAGAACCCCCACCCATATTAACTCAATGCCAAGGAGGTGGGAGTCCCTGGGGGTGCGGTGGCTGCGTGCCTGTGCATATTATAAAATAAGCCCCAGGAGGTAGCGGTCCCCGGGCTGCAGGGGGCCCTGCAAAACAGTTAACCATTGTACCCGGGTCCTGGCCCACCCGGGGGCTTAAAAGAAACGAATTCAATCTTCTGTTTGTTTACAGCAGTTGTGTGATTTTTTTTTAGCAACGTCCTCAGGTAAAAAATTGCCATACAATGTAGTCTAAAGTGATAGATTTGCATCTTGCCTAATTATGTATAGTTGTGCATGATTTTTCCCCATTTTGCATAATTATGTGAAAGCAAACTGCACAAATTGAGTATACCTCACTCACATACAGTCTAATCTTAAATCATTAATATGCTGAAACTGGATGCAAGAGAGACCAATTTCCAATCGAATTTCCACCAGAGGTTTGTGCTTTTTAGCTATAAAATGGTTGGTTATACAGAGGGACATAGTTATTTTCATGAATATGGCATGCACATAGAAACATGTCACGCAGGTGATTTCTCCATAGTCTATACATCAGCAACTTAGATTCCAAACAGGAATACGAAATAGAAGTATGACAAAACCTAAATCGCATAGACGTGGGAGCTGTAGCGCGCCATGCAATATACATGGAGGTCATTTAGGGGTCGCTAGGGGGATGAGCAGCAACCCCTGACATGTGTCTTGTGACTCCTGGCACTGCCTTTGCGACCCCTGACTTCAGAGGTGAGGAAATCAGAGACAGTAACTCAGGTACAGCTCGTCCCTATAAACTTCGGTTGGAGTGTTGAAAATGATCTCTCCTGGCAGCTGAGGCAAGTAAAATAATGCTTTTAAATATATGTTGTGTGTGTTTGTATGAGAGGGAGCGAGAATGTGTGTATTAGAGAATGTGTGTGAATGAATGTGTGTGTATGTATAAGCATGTGTGTGTGTGAGAGAGAAAGTGAAGGTCAAAGGGAATGTGATATCACTTCCGCTACCCCAGGCATTTTGGTGAATGTTCCTGGCAATATATACTATGCAAAGGGAAAACCTATAGCATATTTCATAAGGTCTTCAAATCTAATACAATCTAATCATCTTTTTCATTTCAAAATTCGAAAAGTTTTTTTTTTCTATAATTTGATTTGTCAATAAACTGTAAAAAAAAGATGGAAAGGAAGAATGTTATTATTATCTGGTTCTATAAGCTATATGTTAAGAGGTAATCCTGCAACATGAGACCCCTGGAAAGGAATGCATGCAATAGTGAGAGCACAAAGTAATGAAATTAAAATAATAAACAGCAAATTAAACGTAAGCCTCCATGGGCGCTCTCAGTTTCAGCGCACACAATTAAGATGTCCCTTGTTCTGTTCGGAGCAGGGCTGGGATCAAACCCCCAATAACTTCGGTGGGAGGATGCCACTTCATTAGAATAGAGCATTGTAGGGATTATACGCTTGCTCGATAGTAAGCTAATTATCACGAAGTGTTCATTTTTTTATTAACAGTACTTCCACGAGAGCGTGATGGCACTTGGTTTCCGATTTTTCATAAAAAGGGTAATAGCAGTTTCAAAATGTCTGTGGCATATTACGATGAGAAGAGCAACTGTTTTTTGCGTTCATGCTATCTCTTTAGATAATGCCTAAAGCTTAAATACAATAAGTAAGAAACAGTAAGCAGGGATTGCCTCTCTGTATTTACCACTTGTTGTCATACATTAACTGTGATAGATTCCTAGCTACTGCAATGGCGGAGGAGTGTCACCCCACTGGCTCACAGCCAGCACTGGAAAAATAAAACGATATATTAATACCATTTTATTTTTCACCTGCTGGCTTTGAGCCTGCAAGTGCAGGGAGGGGGGGCAAGGGCCATGGCAGAGGGGAGGAGGACTGGTTGGTGCACTTATAAGTGCGCATGTGTGTGTCCGACCGTCTTAGGGGAGCAAAAAACACACACGCTCGCTTAGGTTTTTTCAACTGGGCTGTACTGAACAGCCGGGTTGGAGAAACAGCACAGATTCCTGTGCCTGAGCGGAGCCTCAAACAAGACTGCTTAGGTCAATGCCAGCACTGCCCTTGTAGCATTTATATAATTAAAAATGTGTAAATAATAATTAAAAATGGAATACATCTCAACGTTTATCCGTCAAATGTGTATTGGCCAAGCAAGAGTCAAGCCTTGGCACTTGTCCAATGAAGAGTGGCTTCAAAATATCGCAGGACAAGCACCATAGGCTGTGTCCCTTTCGCTACCTAATGCAGCTTTTAACCACAAACACTGGTAAATTAAGGACTGCCGGGCTAAGTATATAAAATCTGCTTATCTGCTTGAATTAAAACTGAATATATAAATAAATATCTCTACGTAGCCACCTGCACTTCACCTGTATCTCATGATGACTGGCAACTCTGACAACCCTCTATGTGATCTCTGAGGCTACTTCGTATTGCTGATCTACGGAATTGCATCTAGGGGCGGCTCCTACAATGGAGCAGAGGAGCATCACCCCATAAGCCCCAGAGCTGAAAAATAAAATGGTAATAAAGTTTCTTTATTACCGTTTACTTTTTCAGCAACTCACCCTGAACTAAGGGTCAGGATGGGGCAGGGCCAGCTATGCCAAGTGGCAGCAGCAGGGAGCTCTGGGGTTTAAAATGCGCAAGTCTCTTTGTCCGGCTGTCTTGGGCCAGCCAGTCATACATGCACATTTTAATGTTCTCTAACCCAGCTGTCTTAGACAGCTAGATTAGAGAAAGCACAGGCCTCCAGTGGTCTTAGGAGTGCAGGGAAAGCCTGCACTATTCAATCCTGGTGCTGCTTTCATGCTGTGAAAGCAGTGCCAGGATTGAGTAGAGCAGTTTCCTGCAACTAGAGCTTCCTGGAAGACACCAGAGGGAGGAGGATGTTGCACTGCAGGAAGGTAAGTGAATTCATTTTATTATACATTTTTTATGCCACCCTCCACCCTCCCCCTACAACCCTCGGTGCAATCCAGCCACCACTGATTGCACTCATTCCTATGTAGAGCAGCACATAAACTCAGTCTGTTTTTGTTAAGTCAGAGTAAGCCAGCCATATTAGGAGAAAAATATAAATAAATAGCGCTGCACCATTCAGTCTTGCTTACTGAATATTGTAGTTTTTCAGGAAAAACTATACGCAGAAATATAGTATAGTTAGATCTGCTTTTCCATTACCAGGGCACTTTTTGGGTTGCCAATAACTTTGCTGCTGGTTGACAAATTGGGGGCCGAGAAAAAACGCAGGTCCTAAAACTCAAAAACCCCATTCATTTTCTATAGACATTTTTAAGAAGCACTACCCCAAAAAGTACTGAATGGAACTACCCCAAATTTGGCTGGAAGCTAGATCTTGGTCCAGAACGCGGTCCAGATGGCAGGTGTAAGAGTGACGCAGGCACATTTCACATGGGACTTGCACATGTGTAATGACCCATTGCTGGAGTCGGGTCACTTTTGTGACACACTCCAGCAATGTGTCATTTTTGCGCCTACAGACACGTCAGAAATACTGACGTATCTATAACTCCTTGAGCCATGATGTACATATGACGCATCATTGGTGTCGCAAGGAGGGCGCAATTAAAAGTTATGCACCGCTGTTTTCTCACAGCGATGCATCACTTTTCATAAATGATGCCCTTAGAGTCTTAGTCCCCTGTCCAGAAATTTAAAAAAAAATATATATGGATGCAGAGTAGAAATCCTCCAAGTAGTCATCATCTGACTCACCACTAATCACTAAATTTTTCGTTTTCTCTGTGCATTTGCTTCCTGAATCTTCCTCTAAAGTCCTTACAGGACATAATCCTTCTACTAACATAGACTGTCTCCATTTCTTCATTTGTTTATCTCTTGTCTCTTTTGGAAATCTGGGGTAAAATTGACTCCAATTTCTGTCGCTTCTGGGTCTATCTCGCTCGAAAGCCTGAGTCTCCCATTCCTCTAATGCTTCGTACTGAGTTAATCTAGGTCTAGGATCTAATTCATTCATGCGTGTTCTCAGATTGCTCAGAACTCTACCATTAAAGGTACCATGTTCTGGAAAGGCCAAAACACCATCATCTTTGGTATTCTCAGTCCAGTTCTCTAACCACACACAGGTGTGGTAGCCCCTTTCTACCATCATGTATGATGCAGGCGTATTTGGTGGAGGAGTAATAATCCCTTCTCTAGTTTTAATCATTTTGTCCTTTTTAAAGAAATGTTTAATTTTTTTAAATAGCGACATCTTTCTCTCTCCTCCATACATGATATAAGGTCTTCCCCTTATGTACTGCTCGTGCGCAAACCCTAAGTACCTCCTATCGGGTCTATTTCCTATAACTGTTGGATCTAAATGCCACATATACTTTTACGCCAATAACTTTAATATGCAGCTACACTCAATTGTTTACTAAATGTTTCACCAATACCAGCGCGTTTCTTATTTTTGATAACCAATCAGTGATTTGAATTCAAATGTACTTTTGACCAAAGATTGAGCGGCTTTTCTCATGAGACAAGTTCTCACGCTCCTGCACCCACCCCTCCTTTACAATTACACACCAGCTGTCTCAACCAATAACAGCTCGGCTCTGAGTGAAGTTAGCGCAGCTCCGCAACTGACTCCTTTTTTTGCCAGGTATTACGAGAACTTACTTCTTAAATGCAATACCTATTAATTAACAACGTAAAAACATTTGCCACTGTGCCTAAGTGACTAGATTCAAAGGAAAGAATAATTTCTCTTACTGCGAGTAGAACCCTTCTGCCTACTCTTCATACACTACGAGTAGATCCCTTCTGCCTACTCTTCATACAAGCACTAGAGAACCTGTTACTCCCTCCGGGTTACCCTTTCTAGGGATATAAGGCCAAAGTTTCACCAGCGAACTCCTTTGCTATCATTTATTCATATATTTATACAGAAAAATTCCCTTATTAGTGCTTCCAGTTTTACCTAACCTTGCACTTACTCCCTTAGGCAAGTGACTTCAATGCAAAGTGGCTTCCATTTACCACCTGCTATTCTGCCCCCGGGGATTCCAAAACAAACATAGAACAATACAAATGGGTTTTGGTTAATACATGAAAATCAACACATAATCAAAATAATTCAATCAAGTGACTAACTACCTATCTTAACCAAACCCCAACCATACTACTGCTACCAAAAATACTGATAGAGTGCGGGTTCACCTGCCCAGAATTTTACCATTCGCACCTGGGCCCATGAACATATACACACTTTGAACAGGTAAACCTACGCTTTAAACCAGTAAAAATTTCTTTAGGACCTATACCTTGTCTTACTAATCCTTGTCACCGGTACCTAGAGTCCTAGGGGATCAAGGAAGTTAGAATAATAGGCAGTACGTAATCATTTTCACTCATAAAAATAACCACAAACTCGGGAAAGATTTAAACGCTTTATCTAAAAAAAAATTTAAATGTCAATGTCTTACTAAATTAGTCAAGGTTTGATCAATCAAGAATAATATCAAAGCAAGATGATGTGAGAGTATCATGGAACATTCTTTAAACATTGAAATATAGGAAGGGTAAGAAAAGGGAAACAGCACAATGACATACCCTTACGACTTTTATATTTACCTAGAATGGTGTGAAGACCAACCGTGGCCACGGGCTGGAATAAAGGATAGGACCCCGAAAGTGCAGGTGCCAACAGGATAGAACAGGTGCAGACCAGAATCAGGATAAGTACAGACCAAATTGGATCAGGACAGGACCACCGCAGGTCAAGACGGGCACCCACAGCTAAAGTGCAACGCCAGCGTCACACCCCTCTCTGCAGCTAACAGTCGGACCCTGATTAGGTTAGCGAATCTTCTCCCCCAGGAACCCCAATTGGGTTATCGAACTCCTTCCTGAACCCCAATTGGATTATCGAATCTTCTGACAGAGTGCTCCGCCAGCACCTCTGTTCTTGATCGCCTATTGAGTGAGTTGGGTCAGTGACAGGTCAGCTATTCGAACAAGTCGGACAATCTAACTAGCTAAGCCTACCTTAGATATACCATTTTCCAGGGCAGTGTACCACCCCCCAATGTTGCAAATGTGTGAATTCCCTCAATTTGATTGGTCAAAAGACGAAGAGAGGTCATCACACCATACCAGTTATGAGGTCATGCTCTTCATTATTCGGATTTATGTTCCCGCCCAATATTTTATTTTCCCATGCACTTTTATTCACCCAAGAATGAATGTTCCAATATTAATACAATGTATAATTTGACATCCTCTTGAAGGTTCAGGAGGTTGAGTTCCCAGGAATATCTTCTAGCATGTCTGGATTTGGCAGGAATTCAATGCCAGTGCTTCAGGAATTTGAGCTTCAGGCGCAGTTCCTCCAGAGATGGAGTTCAGAAGTACATGTCAGGCCCAAAATACGATACATGCAAAAGTAGAAAAGAAACAGTTTTAGAACAAGAAATAAATGAATGCACTGTATACCACTTATCTCTACTCTATTCTAAGGGGGAGCGGTGTTCGTGAAGTAGCGCTACGCGAAGCTACGCAAAGTGCACTTCTCACTACGCGAGCTATGCGTAGCACTACACGAACTGCGTAGTAGCATGTTCACACTGTGCAAGATGTCGTTTTCAGTGATTGCACAGTGCGGACAAGCATCCGGCACTGTGCAATCATTGAAAACGGCATCTTGCAAAGTGCGAGCTGTACTGTTCTGCCGCTCAAGTAGATTTTTACTCGAGCTGCAGGTTTCTCAACGCAGACTGGTAGTTCCTTATCGTGAGCGGTCGCTAGCTTGCGTGACCACTCGCAATGAGAAACCTGACCTCCCCGCGTTGACAATCTCGCTGGGAGGTTTATTTTCCATGCTTGCGATCGGCAACTTGATGTTGCAGATTGCGAACAAGGAAAAAGTCTCGCAAGGATGTCATTTTGCTTGCTTGGGGCCGCCAACTTGACGTTGAGGACCGCGAGCAAGCAAAAAATGACCGCTACGCTACACATGTTTGCACTGTGCTACGTGCAGTTCGCGTAGTGCAAAGTTGCGCAAACTTCGGAAACTACGCGAGCGTAGCGTAGTGCTTTGCCCAGGGTTACTCTATTCCCATTACTTTATCTTAACTAAAGCATTAGTCGTTATGCAGAACGAACAACGTAGTAAAAGCAATAGCATAAGCATTAGTGCATGAGAAAATAGAGCAGCCATCTTTAGTTCTAGCGCGCAGAAGCAAAGTTTTCCCACCAAAGCAGAAAGTACATCATGTCACGTGAGTATGACAGACGTATGCGCAGAAAAGTTCCCGCGTTGCGGCGGCCATATTAGATCACTCGAGTTACGGTTAGTAGAAAGCACATTGAAAAGCTTCCCCTAGATACTAGAAATGTTGGGCCAGATGTAGGTGTCCAAATACCGGTCGGAAACGGCCGAAAATACCGATTTTTGGCCGTTTATGACCGGTATTTGGACATTGGTATGTAGGGGCAAGCAAAATTACAGAATCTGTAATTTTACCGATTCTGTAATTTTACCGATTCGGTAAAATACCGAATTGGTAAAATTACAGATTCTGTCATTTCAGATGTAGGTAGCACTGTTTTCAGTGCTACAAGGGTTTAAGAATTCTTAATTTACCACCAACTAGTAGTTGGTGGTAAATTAAGAAAATCATTTAAAAAGCATTTTGTTTGCTTTTTAAACAGTGCCATGTGGCAGACATACATGCCCTAAGGGCATGTATGTCAGCAACATGTGCACCCATGCACAATTGAGGGGTGCAACAGGGTGTCAAAGTGACACACTGCCACCCTTCAATATTTCCCCCAATTACCGAATCGGTATTTACCGATTCGGTAATTGACATTGATTCCTATGGGCCTCAAGGCCCATAGGAAACAATGGCAGTTACAGACTCGGTAAATACCGATTCATTAATTACCGAATCATACCAATTCGGTAATTAATTCGGTAAATATACCTACATCCCGATTGCCAGTTCTTAAATACCGAATCGGTATGATTCGGTATTTAAGAATCGGTAATCAGGGATTACCTACATCTGGCCCGTTGTGTTTTGCATTGTTAATAAGATTAAACATGCTTATTAGTGTATTACCGTATATTTCGAGAAGGATGAGTCCAAGCAAGGCGCGTTACGTGCGAAACCTTGCTCCATCACCTCCTTGGGGCTGCGGAACTATTGAGGAGTGAGGAGCCGAAAGAGCGAGCTCTCTGCCTGCTCCCTTCCCTCTGCCTGGGCTGAGACGAAAGCGGGCGCTGGGGAAGACAGGGACGTGAGGCTGGCCCCGGCCTGGAGAAGACCCTTGGCTCTGCTCTGGCTACTGCCGCGCGGCTGGTCACCGAGGTTCGCTGCGACATTGGGGGTGAGCTGAGCAGCTTTGGCCCCTCCCCCGTGCTAGAAATCTGCGAGTGTCCCGCCCGGCCTGGTGCGGCAGAGGTAGGCAGGGGGTCGGAGAGCGGCGGCGGCGGGAAGGCATATCCCAGTCACGAGGAGAAGTGCAACACACCCCTGAGGCGTGATATTGTATCAAGGGAGGTGCCTAGAGGGCGCTGGGCCGACCATTGTGGTTGCAGCACACCAGCGCTGACACCGGGGTCTGTCTGCGATCCATTACTTAAAGGTGTCCCGATGATGGGCCTACGCATGTTCAGACTGCATGAGGCGGAACAGCCCCCTCTCCTGGAAACGGCCGGCAGCCATCCTGACCGCACTGAGTGGCGGTTACGACCTGCAGTGAGGTGAGCTGACCAGGGGGAGAGCTCACTCTGTAGTGGGTCCTCTGCATCTGCGGCCTCTGGGAGTGCAGTGGGTTCTGGGGCCTGGAAGAGGTTCAAGCTGTGGCTTGGCCGCCATCTTGGATGCCTGGGACATTGCTGCACAACGGAGATGACTGCTGAGTGCTGACCCTGATACACTGGGGAATACCGGAGATACGTGCCCCCCCTTGCTGCGCATGGAGTGCATACTGGGTTTCCAGCGCCTTCCTTCTGATTCCTGCATTCTGGAGAACCTGTGAAGAGAGGAGTGAGGTGTCAGATGATACACAAGGTTACTTTGAGTGTGTAACCTGTGGCGCGATTTCAGGGTGCAAACCGGTGCCCGCGGCCAGTAGTCCCCCTGGAACATGCGGTACTGTGTTATGAGGTCTCCCGGCGACAACCTGCTGGGCTTCTGTGGTGGATACCACAAGGTGAGCTGTGTCTGGAATAACCACCCCGAAGGCAGAAGATAGAGGTTTGTGGCGACGAGGACGCCTTGCGGTGGAGGATCAGTGCTACCCTGACAGACACGATCTCCTGCGACTCTATACCCTGCGCCTAGTGTTCACACATTAAGGCGCCGTCCCACTCTGAAATTTTGCGGTCCTGACGAATTCCTCCTAGGAGAGGGACAACCTGTGGGACCGCATTGGGACGGGTAGACAGAACTCAACCTAAATTATCGCTTGACCCTAAGAGGTCCAAGACCAGCGAGACAGCTTTGGAGGAGGGGGTCGGTGACCAGGACCCGGCCGGAGAGGTCCAATAGCAAGACATTTGTGGCCTGCTGATAGCCATGGAGAAAAACCTACAGGGCGGGATTGCCTCCTAAGGGACCAAGATGGATGCGCTAACTTTCCAAATGGACCGCATGGCCGAGAGGTTGGATAAACACGCTGAACGCCTAGATATGTCGGAGCGGAGGCTGGCGGAGGTAGAGGAGGGCCACACAACTCTGGACGCATTACTGCTCAAAAGTAACAAAGACCCCCTGAATGTGGATTGCCTGTATTTTCATTGTTATGTCTGTGACTTCTGTTGTCTGTCTTCCCCCGCTGCCTGTGCATGGTCCGTGCCCCTTTTTCTTGCCTCTGTTCCCCTCGCTCTCCCTGTGCTCTCTGCCCGGTCTTTCCTTCTGTACCCCTCGCTGCCCCCGTGTCTCTGTCCGGTTTTCCCTTCTGTTCCCCTCGCTGCCCAGTGCCTCTCTGCCCGTTCTGCCCTCTGTTACACTCGTTTTTCCCTCATTTTTTGTGCCTCTCTGCCCTCTGTGCCCTTGTTTTTTGTGCCTTTCTGCCCTCTGTTCCACTCTTTTTTCCCTCGTTTTTTGTGCCTCTATGCCCTCTGTGCCACTCGTTTTCCCTTGTTTTTTTTGCCTTTCTGCCCTCTGTTCCACTCTTTGTTTCCCTCATTTTTTTGTGCCCTTTTGCCCTCTGTTCCACTCGTATTTTTGTGCCCTTCTGCCCCCTGTGCCACTTGTTTTTCCCTTGTTTTTTGTGCCTTTCTGCCCTCTGTTCCACTAATTTTTTCCTAGTTTTTTGTGCCTTTCTGCCCTCTGTTCCACTCGTTTTCCCTTGTTTTTTTTGCCTCTCTGCCCTCTGTGCCACTCGTTTTTCCCTCGTTTTTTTTGCCTTTGTGCCCTCTGTTCCACTTATTTTTTCCCTCATTTTCTGTGCCCTTCTGCCCCCTGTTCCACTCGTATATTTGTGCCCTTCTGCCCTCTGTGCCACTTGCTTTTCCCTTGTTTTTTGTGCCTTTCTGCCATTTGTTCCACTCATTTTTCCCTAGTTTTTTGTGCCTTTCTGCCCTCTGTTCCACTCGTTTTTCCCTCATTTTTTGCGCCTTTCTGCCCTCTGTTCCACTCGTATATTTGTGCCCTTCTGCCCTCTGTGCCACTTGTTTTTCCCTTGTTTTTTGTGCCTTTCTGCCATTTGTTCCACTCATTTTTCCCTAGTTTTTTGTGCCTTTCTGCCCTCTGTTCCACTCCTTTTTCCCTCATTTTTTGTGCCCTTCTGCCCTCTGTTCCACTTGTTTTTTGGGCCCTTCTCCCCTCTGTGCCACTCGTTTTTCCCTCGTTTTTTGTGCCTTTCTGCCCTCTGTTCCACTTGTTTTTCCCTCAGTTTTTGTGCCCTTCTGCCCCCTGTTCCATTCGTTTTTTTGTGCCCTTCTGCCCTATGTGCCATTCGTTTTTCCCTAATTTCTGTGCCCCTTTTGCCTTCTGTTTCACTCATTCTTTGTGCCCTTTTGCCTTCTGTGCTACTCGTTTTACCCTCGATTTTTGTGCCCCTTTCCTACTATTACCTTCGTTATCCCTCACCACCCTCGCCGCTGCGTCCCCTGCGGCCCCTCCCCACTGACTGGCCACTGCCCATTCGCTGCCCCCGCATTCCACCTCCAAACTGCTCCTCCCTCCCACCTCCCCATATATGCCAGCCACTGCGCGGCTGCGCCACTGGCGCGCAGAAGGCTTGCCTAAGGCGAACCCGTCTGCGCCCATCCGCTCCTGGACTGCGGCCAGCGCCAGAACCCCTGGCCCTCACACCCGCCATGACGACCACCGCCACTACAACCCCAGCACTCTGCACGCTCTCAACTCCGGATGGAGCCACATCTGCTTCAAGGTCGCCCTGAAACACATACACGGCCCCTTCACCTGCCGGAACTGCAGCTACACGAGCCTTAGAGCTGAGGAATCACCCACCAAGAAAGACCCCAACCACCTCCGATGCATACTACTTAACACCCACTCTGCACGCAAGCATGCCGTCGAGCTCTGGGTCCTGCTCTACACAACATCCCCAGACGTCGCCTTCCTGACAGAGACCTGGTTTAAAAACTCCTCCGCACCCGACATCTCCATAGCCATCCCAGACGGCTAAAAGATCACCGCAGAGACCGCACTAAAGGAGTCGGAGGAGGAATCGCCATCATCCACAAGAACAGCACCAGGGTCTCGACTAGCACTGACGACACGCTCAGCACTGCCGAACACATGCATTTCTAGATCCACACAGACCCTAATTCCACCCGCAGAGGCACCCTCGTCTACCAACCCCCGCACCCTGCCCCCAGTTCAGCGACTCCATCGCCGACTTGATCAGCACGCACGCCCTGACCTCCAATGACTACATCCTCCTCGGAGACCTGAACTTTCGCCATTAGAACAACAATGACAACAACTTCACAACCCTGATAGATAACCTCGCCAACCTCGGACTGAAGCAACTCGTCACAACGCCTACCCACTCTGCCGGGCACGCGCTCGAACCAGTCTCCTCCTCAAGCCCGTATGTCTCCATCAGCCACACCACTGAACTACTCTGGACTGACCACCGCTGCATCCACTTCGCCTTCCAGAAACCCACCACACACCACCACACCCAACAGATCCCCCGCTGCTGTTGGAGCAAAATCACCAAAGACCAACTACACGCAAACCTTGCTCTCAGCCCACCCACCGAACACAGAGACACCAACAAGAGGGCCAGCTGGTTCACCCCAGAACTCCTAGCCTCCAAGCAAGCCTGCCGGAAACTAGAGAAGAAATGGCACAGTGGACAAACTCCGGAAAGCCACGCAGCACACAAGGACACCATCCACAACCACCACCACCTCATCAGGGCTGCCACGAGGACCTCCTTCAAAGACCGCCTCGACAACAACGCACACAATAGCAAGGAGCTCTTCAACATACTGAAGGAACTCTCCAATACCAGCTCCAACACCAACAACATCAGAAAACACAACAGACCCTCTCTACACCATAGACCACGACCCCCTGCTAGCCTAGGCCAGTGTGAGCATCGATGACACCATCAAGACCATGCACTCAATCCACTCCGGCTCTCCGTCGGACCCATTCCCGCACCATGTCTTCAACAGAGCAAGCAGCACCATCACACCCCACCTGCGCAATGTCATCAATCTCTCCCTTGAGACCGCGACCTTCCCAGAGATCTGGAAACACACCGAGATCAACGCCCTACTCAAAAAACCAAAGGTAGACCCAAGAGACCTCAAGAACATCCGGCCCATCTCTCTGGTCCCCTTCCTGGCCAAGGTCATCGAGAAAACTGTCAACAGACAGCAAACCCGATCCCTCGAAAACAACAGAATCCTGGACCATTCCCAGTCAGGGTTCCGCAGCAACCACAGCACCGAGACTGCCCTCATCGCCGCCACCGATGACATCAGTATCCTGCTGGAGAATGGTGAGACCGCAGCACTCATCCTCCTAGACCTCTCTGCCGCCTTCGACATCATCTGCCACCGCACACTACACGCACGCCTCCATGCCGCAGGGATCCGAGACAAGGCTCTCCTCAGAGCGTCTGCCTCCCCCATTCCGTTCCAAAGCCTCCGAGATCATCTGAGCCCGACGCTTGACGCTGTTCAACATTTACATGGCCCCGCTCGCACACATAGCCCGACAGCACGGCCTCAACATAATCTCCTACACCGACGACACTCAGCTGATCCTCTCCCTCACCAAGGACCCCATCACAGCCAAAGCCAACCTCCACGAAGGAATGAAGGCTGTCGCCAACTAGATAAAGACCAGCCGTCTGAAGCTGAACTCGGACAAGATGGAGGTCCTCATCCTCGGCTTCAACCCTTCAGCCTGGGATGACTCCTGGTGGGTGATGGCACTGGGGGCAGCCCCGACACCCACCGACCACGCACGCAACCTGGAAATCATCCTCGACTCAACGCTCTCAATGACCAAGCAAGTCAACGCCGTCTCCTCCTCCTGCTTCAACACCCTCCGCATGCTCCGCAAGATCTACAGATGGATCCCGACAGATACAAGAAAGACAGTCACCCAGGCCCTCATCAGCAGCAGACTCGACTACAGAAACGCGCTCTACGCCGGAGCCCCAACCAAGCTCATCAAACGACTATAACGCATCCAAACATACCATGCCAAGGCCACATCACCCCCACCTGAGAAACCTGCACTGGCTCCCCGTCAACAAGAGGATATCCTTCAAGCTCCTCACCCATGCACACAAGGCACTCCACAAGACTGGCCCAGCCTACCTCAACAGACGGCTCTCCTTCTACATCCCAACTGCCAGCTCCCCTCCGCCGACCTCTCACTCACCACCGTCCCGTGCATCTGAAGAACAACCACTGGTGGGAGATCCTTCTCCCACCTCTCCGCCAAGACTTGGAACACCCCCCCACTGATCCTATGACAGACCCAAGACCTGCTGACCTTCAGGAGGATACTCAAGACCTGGCTGTTCGATCAATGGCGTCCCCCCCAGCGCCTTGAGCCCCTCGCGGGTATGTAGTGCACTTTACAAATGATTGATTGATTGATTGATTGTAAAGTCCGAAAAGTACTGCACTACCTTACTAGACATAATGTCGACATTGCACTCCTTCAGGAGGCTCATCTCCAACTGGACATCCCAGTTCAGCGCACTAAAGGTCTTCTCGGCAATGTCCATGCGGCAGGATTTACATCACACGCTAGGGGGGTATTGACTTGGGTGAACACGAAGGCTTCGATAACACTGACACCCCTAGAGACAGATAGGGAGGGACGCTTTGCTTTTTCCAAATGCTGCGGGAAGGGTCTGGAAATATGACCACCCAGGTTTTTACACCAGCCTGACGTCAAAAGCTCAGTTACACTCGCAGGGTTACGTTCTCTGGGAAGGAGACTTCAATCTGGTTAGACATCCTGATAAAGACAGATCGGACGACCAAGGCAGATGCCCGTCAGCCTCTGCCAGGGCTTTAGAGACATCGATGTTGAGGCTGGATCTCTGTGACGAATGGAGACACAGGCTCTCAAAACAGGGTGGTTATGCACACCACATAATGTTCACACCCAAATTGACTACTGGTTGGCCTCCGAACCCCTGATCCAATATGTCTGAGCTTGTACGATATTACCCCATACCTATTCAGATCACTCACCACTTCTTCTGACTATTGTCTCTCCCAAGAAGCGTGTTCCCCTGTTTATGTGGCGTTTCCGACCCTATTCACTGCTAGACAGTGTATTTAGAGAAGACTTGGCCACATCCATTAAGATCGGTGGATTCGTTCCAGACCGTTTGGGAGGCCTTCAAGGCATATATTAGAGGGGTCACTATATCTAAGCATGCGGGGGTAATGAGATCTACTCGGCACCGACTAGAGACTCTGGAGAAAAAGCTGAAAGTACCGACCGGAGTGAAGCGCTTACTTGCGACCTAGCGCAGATGTTACGTTAATATCACGAGGAAGCAGATGCGCAAATAAAACACCTTGGGAAGGATACCACTGATAGAGTCTACGGTGAGGGGAAACGCCCGGGAATGGTATTGGCACGGACTGTCAAACAACGCAGAGACAGAACTGCAATCCTGGATATGAGGGCACTCCAAACTGACCCACCACTCACTGAGACACAGGTTGCGGAGAGGTTCTGGGAATATTATGCGGCCTTGTATTCCTCCCGAGGGCTTGCTCCAGAGGAACGTATCCTGGATTACCTAACACACATTGAATTACTGTGGTTATCAAACTTGCACTGGGAATTCTTAATGTGACCGATAGAACGCGCGGAGATAGTTTGGGCTCTGTCTGGGATGAAGGCTGGGGACGCGCCGGGTAGAGATGGCCTTACAATTGCCTTTTATAAGACAGGGATGGCGAAGACAGCGAAGATAGCAGAAGATCGAAAGATGATGCATCGCGAACACTTTACTACATTGACCAGAGTCCTTAGGGGCGACACCGCCGGTGTGTGAGTAGTGTGCGACCCCACCCCCATTTGTAGCCTTTTATAAGACATTCTCGGATCTACTGATTCCGCAGTACCTTGCGTTGTTTGAGGATATTTGTTCCTCTCTGGTGATGCCGCCGACCATGCGCGAAGCGATATTTGTTGCTATACTTAAACCTGGGAAACCGCCGGAGGATTTTGCTTCCTACAGGCCCCTGTCGCTCATGAATGTCGAAGCGAAGATCTTTGCGAAGATACTGGCCAACCGTCTCAGCCCTTTGGTCACTATGATGGTTACTCCGCAGCAGGCGGGCTTTGTGCCTAGTCACAATTTTACCTATAACCTTCGGACGTTTTTTGCTGCCATGCTTTAAACACGCCCGGAGGTTCCTGCGGTGGCAGTCTTCCTCGACATGGAAAAGGCATTTGACTCGGTCGAGTGGCCTTTCATGAGGCAAGTTCTCGGCCGAATTGGAGTGGGGGCCGTCTTCCTTCAACTTCTGGCGAGGTCGTATTCTGCCCCAACGGCCAGTATCTGGATTGGTTCTTTGGTTACTGACCCTATACAAATTTGCAGGGGCACGAGACAGGGCTGCCCCCTATCTCCTATACTCTATGCTCTGACGGCTGAGCCACTGGCTTGTGCACTACATGAATATCACGGGCAGAGGGGTATACGGTTCCTGAACTATCTTCTAATGGTCTCCACACATGCGGATGATACCCTACTATATGTTCGGGAGTCCGAAGTCAATCTGGGGAGAGGAGTTGGCCTAACGGCTAGGGCGCTCCACCTCGGACCTGGGGATCTGGGTTCGAGTCTCGGTAACGACGCCAAAACCTCCTGTGATTCTGGGCAAATCACTTAATCTCCCCATGCCTAAAATGAAAGTAACTGGAAACGTAAAATGTAACGTAACTGGAAAAATATGTAAAGCGCTCTGATACCTGATTCGGTTCGGGTCTAGTTCCCGCTATATAAAACTCTGCAAAAAAAAAAAAATCTCTCCCCAGTTTTGCGGGAGGTGGAGCTGTTCGGCTCCCTCTTCGGCATTAATGTCAACTGGCATAAGTCCACTTTGTTCCCACTCACACCTGCCACAGTGCCCGTGGACCCGGAATACCCACTGCTTTGGATCACGGATGCGGTTCTCTATCTCGGAGTTCGACTGCATACAGATTCTGAGGTGGTACTGAGGGAAAACTACGGAGTTGCCGTTTCCAAACTAGAAGATGACATTGAGAGATGGATTAGCCTACCTCTGTCGCTGATGGGGAGGGTTTCTCTCATGAAAATGATTGTATTGCCACGTCTCCTCTTCCTATTCACTAATATCCCTATGGTCTTGTCAAAAACTTTTTTCCAATAACTGCACTCGCTGATGATTCGACTTGCATGGGCAGGCAAGCAGCAGCGGGTGGCTTGGAAAATACTCACTCGGCCGTACACGATGGGCAGTCTGGGCGCCCCAGACTTGGAACTTTATTACAGAGCGGCGCAAAGCTCTCATGCTTATCATTGGACTCCCAGGCCTGCAGAGGTTCCGCACATTTGAATTTAAACCATTGTGGCTGACCCTACACCCTTACTGGTGCTACTATTTTTGCCCCGAGATCGGCGCAATGGCATATTAGACTTGTTAAAGTCGGTTATGCATGCGTGGCATCATATGCTGGAAGCCCCAGCTTGCAACCTGCTGTATGCCCTGTTAGCTTCGCTCGAATGGTGCTATTGGCTTGCCTCCTGCAAAGACCAAGGGGTAACAGCGGCACTGAGAACGCTGAAACTACACAATATGGGGGACCTATTCGCTAATGGCACTGCATGCACATGGGGAGAGGTGGTAGAGGAGGGAGTGTCTTAGTCGCTGATGCCGCGTTTTCAGTTTCACAGGGTGCGCCATGCACTCAAAGATCTATTGCGAGAGGATATGTTGGAACACCCGGAGGTTATGGCCCTAACTACCATTATTAAAGCTAAGTCGCCCGCTAAAATGGTTTCCAGGTTGTACCGCATAGCCATTTCGGAGGGGGACATAGAATTTGCTAAACCGTGAATGGAGTGGCAGAGAGACCTTGGGGTGGATATGATGGACGATAAGTGGCTGTACTGCTGTTCGAGAACTAAACGAATATTGCTCAACGGGCGCCACAGACTAGTCCATTTCAAATTTCTGCATAGGGTGTACTATACGCCTGAATGACTACATAGATATGGTCTCCGAGACAGCCCACAATGTGAGAGATGTGGGACAATGGTCACGGATTTTCTCCATGTGTCATGGGCCTGTCCGGGGATTGCGACCTTCTGGGGCAGGGTGTATGCTGAGGTTAACTGCATCACTCAGATAAGTACTGCAGCAGCGCTCTGCTATCGGGTGCGCGCGCAGACTGAGCACTGCAGCGTTTTTAACGCTATTTTAATTTCCCATTTTTTGTCTCATTTAATATCTTTATAGTTTCCCCTGTTTTTAGGATTGGGTCATTTGGCCACTCGCCTGCACAATAATTGTTGTCCTCACCGCTACTTAGCGGGTCCGGTTTCCGGGGAGGCAGGGGGCAGTAAGCGCCATCTTTGAGAGGGAGTGAGGGAGTGGAACTGTAGGCGCCATATTTGAGCGTTCTAGCGCTTAGGAACACCGGGACTTGCCTATATAAAGCTCCGCTTTAACGCGCAGCGGTGACGCACAGCGGAAGCGCCTTCTCTGCGCCTGAGTCACGCCAGAGTCCTGCCCGTCTGCGCTCGTCCGCGTCTCGGTAGCGGGCGAGGTAAGCGGGGGGCTCTGATCGGTGGATAATTTGTTACCCGTCGGTCAAGGTTTCCCGGTAACAATGATACACTCCTATTCTTCCACCGAGCTTTTAGCACTGCGTGGATCTTTTTCTTTGTGTCACCATGTTTTTCCAGGGGGTCGTTTGCTCAGGAAGGGCTGTGCTGAGTGTGGTTGGGTTCTGCCGAGGCAGCATGCTGTTTTATCGACACCCCCGCCACCTCAAATTCTTTGTCATCTTCTAAACACTAGATCTCTTGGTAAACATGCTACTGACATTTGGAATTTGGTATCAGACTCAAAAACTTCCTGTCTGTTTTTGACGGAGACGTGGCTTAACGAGTGCTCTAGTCCGGACATCACCTCGGCGGTCCCTCCTAATTATACCTCTATAGAAGGGACAGAGAGGTGGGCCGCGGTGGCGGGGTGGCACTAATAGCCAACAAGAGTCTGCCTTGCTCAACCTTCCCTGTAGAAAATATTAATGGCAGTGAAGCCTTGGGCTTCTCCCTTAAATTTTCTTCCCGTCACACTGCACAGGGATTCTTATCTATAGAGCACCGGGTCCCCTGGGTTCGTTCTTTGAGGACTTACAGGCGGCACTTTCTGTAATGTGCTTAAGATCGGATCACTGTCTCCTATTGGGAGACTTCAATCTGCACATGGATATAACCAACGACCCAGACACTATTAAGCTCCACGATGTAGTTTGCCCGCTGGGCCTGTCTCCTTTTATTAGTAGCCCGACTCACACTAAAGGCCACACGATCGATCAGATCTTTTTCTCTGGGTCTTTAGAGGCCTCATCACCATATCCTGTTCTATGGACTGACCATTTTTTAATAGAGTTTCGTGTCTCTTTCTCGGCCGTGCCCAACGTTAGAGGCACCGACGACAAGAAGAGACTGTCGCGACCTTTTCATCGAGTGTCGGCTGAAATGTTTTCGGCCGCTCTTGTCCAGCACCCATGTACCCTACTCGGAGATTTGGAGCAGGATTTAATATTGGTCCAGAAATGGCTTGAATCCAGGTTTGAGGAATTAGCTCCAGGCAAGACAGGCAAACAGGAGAGCAAATATATTTCAGCCCCCTGGTTCACCCCTCTGCTCGGCAAGCTGCGTCAGGATTGTAAGAGGGCAGAAAGAGTTTGGAGGCGCCTGTATGTTCCTGAAGATAAAGTCAAATACAGAGGACTTATCCGCCTATATCACAAGCAAATACTGCAGGCAAAAAAAGCGTACCTGGAACACAGAATTGACATGGCAGACAGCAGGAGTAAGGAAATCTTTAGAATTGTCCAGGAATTTACTTCCCCTGCTGCAAGCTCTCCGAATTACTCTCACACGGAAGCCTGGATCTGCCAACTTAGTGAATTCTTTGTCAACAAAATCAAGCTCATCCAAAACTCTTTTCCTAATATAGGTCTTGGCACCAGAGCTCGCCAACCGAGTCTTCTTCCTTTAACTCCAAAGGAAGTAGGACCGTTGCTTTTCGACTTTCCGGCTATGTCTCTGACTTCCTCCCTGGAACTACTAACCCGATTAAAATCAGGCTCGCCGCTGGACCCTTGTCCTGCTACGTGTCTGGGAAGAGTTGCTCCGGCCATCAACACGCTGTTAAATCCTCTGCTCAATGCCTCCCTTACATCTGGTGAGGTACCGGCGGCCTGGAAGCACGCCCTGATTCTACCGCTGTTAAAAAAGCCTACATCTGACCCCCTTGTTCACGCGAACTATAGACCAATCTCCCTCCTTCCAGCCATGGCTAAGGTGATTGAGAAATACGTGCACTCCTCCATTGCCAGCTTTGTTGAGAACAACAACTTGCTTCACGATTCTCAATCTGGTTTCCGTGCGAATTACAGCACAGAGACAGCCTTGCTTGAGATCACTGATGCTATTCGTGGAACTCTGGATGGTGGCGGGAAAGCGATTTTGGTCATGTTGGACTTGTCGGCGGCGTTCGACACCGTCCCTCATGTCGGTCTCCTTTCAAGACTATGGGAGATCGGTTTGCGGGGGACGGTGTTGGAATGGTTTAAGTCATTTCTTACCAACCGCCGACAAGTGGTCTGGGCACCCCCATTTTCCGCGGAAATGCCTCCGCTGGAGGTATGGGTCCCACAAGGGTCTATTCTTAGCCCCTGCCTCTTTAACATCTATATGGCGCCTCTGGCAGAGGTAGCGGAATCTTTTGGTGCCCAGATCATATCCTATGCTGATGACACCCAGCTACTTTTCACGTGTAACAGGGGCGAAGACTTTGACGGCGATCAGATTAGGGAGTGCTTGGAAGCAGTGTTTGAGTGGTTTCAGAGACATAGCCTAAAATGCAACTCTGATAAATCGGAGTTGCTTTTCTTCGGTAGCTCGCCTAATCCGGAGTGGAGGTCCTGGTGGCCACAGGACATGGGGCCGCCTATGGAAACCTCGTTGAAAGCTAAGAACCTGGGCATTCTTTGCGATGCAGACCTTTCTTTTAGAACCCAGGTCATAGGACTGACTGGAAAGTGCTTTGGTCTGTTGAAGATGATGCAAAAATTTCTCCCACTAATATCTCTTCAACACAAAAAAATCATAGTCCAAGCCATGATAGGGTCTCGGCTTGATTATGCAAACGCCCTCTACCTGGGCCTCCCTAAATACCTTTTAACTCGTTTGCAGGTTGTGCAAAATGCAGCCGCTAGAGCAATCTTTGGACTGCCACGAAGGGCGCATGCGTCGGAGCTGCTTGAGAAACTCCACTGGCTTCCAATTGCCAAGAGAGTCACTTTTAAGATCTTGACTCTGGCTTTTAAGGCCCTCCATCACATTGGCCCTAAATATCTTCTGAAACGGATGGCTTTTTATGTTCCAAAGAGGTCTTTGAGATCCGCGCAACTAGCTAAAGCCACGGTTCCCTTAATTAAGCGTGCCCGTATAGGAGGCCGCTCCTTCCGCTATCTGGCCTCTCGCAGTTGGAATGAGCTTCCTTTTTCGCTGCGATCGTCGTCCAATCTGCTTGCCTTTCGTAAGGAGCTAAAGACGTGGCTTTTTGCCCAGTAAATCTGTACCACCTGAGCAGGGCACTGTGTTATGTTTCTTTTTCTGATTTTCTCTTTGCCAAAGCGCCGGGACACTCCTGAGAGTAGCCGCGCGCTATAGAAGAGCTATTTTAACATAACATAACATAACATAACACTGATCTCACATTGACTTCAGACCCACTCCTGGCTATCCTAGGTTATTACAAGCCACTCCCCAAAGATCTTAGACGACTGGTACATATGGCCTTTCTCCTTACCAGAAGATGTGTGGCCCTCTGCTGGGTGCGAGGCCCTACTCCTACATTAGTACAGTGGATGAAAGAAATGCTCTATTGTAGCACTTAAACAGAATGATATAGCAAATGCTACCCCCACGCAACAGACCTAAGAACTTCTGGTCCCTTTTCCCCACTCGGGGACCCTCACACGAGACGCCAGATGGGGAGGCTGCTGCCACGGGGACGGGGAAGGATGATCCTGCAGTTCACATATAAATACCCTACTATATGCCCCTTGCCCTTTGACCATCACACCTGCTGATTAGACAGTACACCAGAGGCATGAAGGGGTAAGTCCTAGTATGGTGTACTCAGCGGACTGAGGAGCGGGGGATGCCGGAGGGGGACACTGCCACAAGGCTACCTAATTTGGTATGATGTATTTGCTCTGTTGGGGTCTAGTCTTTACAATGTTCCGATTGATATGTGTCATTTATAACTATTTGCCTTCGACTCTGCACTTTGTGTGTGTATGCTGACGCCTTGAACTGCTGTTTTTTGTCTTTTGAAATGCCAATAAACAAATTAATTTAAAAAAACAATTATGAATATAGTGCATGGACTAACTAAGCTGGATGAGTCAGGTGCCTGAGAAGGATTAGGACATATGTTAATGTTAATGTTAATGTTAAAATGAATTTATTAAGCGCTCGTACGCCCAAGGGCTTCATGGCGCTGTAGGAAGGAACGTAGCACAACAATCACCGTAGGAATGAGGCAGCTCAGTAATGCGCCTGCGAGAAGAGCCAGGTTTTCAGGGAATGTCTAAAACTGAGGATGTTATCATTCAGTTTAAGATCAAGGGGGAGAGAGTTCCAGAAGGCAGCTGCAAGATGGTCAAAGCAGCTGCCTCCGAGATGTTTCCTCTTATAGGAAGGGACGATCAGAAGGGATTTGTGGATGGACCGGAGATTACGGGAAGGGCTGTATCTTTTGAATAGATCTCTAATGAATAGGGGGCCAGAGTCATGTAAAGACTTAAATAAGATGCACCCTGCTTTAAAAGCTACGCGTTGTTCGACAGGCAGCCAGTGTAGCTGCTTCAAGCCAAGTCTAACAGACTGCCTCTTGGAGAGATTCAGAAGAAGTCTGGCTGCCTGGTTCTAAACGAGCTGGAGGCGTTTAAGCTCTCCACTTTGAAGGCCAAAATAAAGGCTGTTGGAAAAATCTAATCTGGAAAGAACCAGGGAGATGACGATCTGTGTAAGGGCAGCCGGGGAGAAGAAACAGGCAATTTTCTTAATTTTCTTCAGCTGGAAAAAGCTAGATGACACAACTGCTCCTACCTGTTTTTTTAGGGAGAGATCCTCACTGATGAAAATTCCCAGGCTCTTAACCGAGGATGACTTAGGTGGAGGGGCACCCATGCTAGAAGGCCAGAAGCTGGGGTTCCAACTAAGTGCACTCTGTCCAGGCAAGACCAATTCGGTCTTGCCTGGATTAAGTTTCAGATGATTGCAGTTCATCCAGCTCAAAATGTGGGACATGGTGTTTTGAAATTCTACCACTGAGTCCTTGGTGTTCAAAGGGAAGATGAGCTGCAAATCATCTGCATAGTTGAGGATGGTGACTTTCGCTTTCCGGAGGGAATATAAAAGGGGACGTAGGTATAGATTAAAAAGCAGGGGTGATAAAGATGAGCCCTGAGGTACTCCACAGATGGTAGATATAGTAGGGGCAGTGAAGGAGCCCAATCTAACTGATTGAGTACGACCAGTGATGAATGAGCGGATCAACTCAACGCAGGGCCCCTAAGACCTGCCTGCTCGACACGGTCGACCAAGATGGTGTAGTCGACCGTGTCGAACGCAGCAGAGAGGTCAAGTAGCACCAGAGCCTGGTGGATCCCTGCATCCGCGTTCCGCCTCAAAGTGTTCTGCACCGAAAGAATGACTCCTTCAGTAGAATGACAAGGGCGGAAGCCAGCCTGGTTAGGTGCAAGATACTTTGAATCCTCCAAAAATTTGGAGATGCTGTCACATACATGAGCCTCCAAAAGTTTGGCGCAGTAAGGCAGCAGGGATATGGGCCTATAATTGAGCGGATCTAGCGGATTGGCTCCTGCCTTTTTTAAAAGGGGAATAAGGAGGGCCTTTTTAAAATTATTTGGGACTTTGCCCTGTGTGAGCGATCCATTCAGCATAGAAAGTATACCCACGGAAATGCTAGTTCCTACTTCATTCAGAATATAAGGGGGGCAGATGTCATCAGGAGAACCTGATTTAACCTTAGCGAGAAGTTTAATTAAATTGGCACTATCGATAGAGGGAAAAGAATCCAGGGTCACAGGATTGTAAAAGGTGTCCGCCAAAAGGAGGGGAGACTGAGTAGTGGGAATACCCTGTTTTATAGTGCAGATTTTATCAAAAAAGAAGGAGTTTAACGAGTTACAGAGCTCCTGAGTGGGAACCACCGGGAGAGAGGTTCTGTCACTGGTGCTAAGATTTTCCACAATGTTGAACAGTTCTCTTGATTTGTTGTGAGCATTAAGATTTTTTTCCGAAAAATAATCTGTTTTATGTTTCTGAATGAGCTTTTGATAGTCCTTTCGGGCCTTACAGTAGTTGGCTCTATCTTGTTCTGAGTAGGCTATTCGCCACTTTCGCTCCATTTGACGGACTTCGAGTTTATAAGTTTTCAAAAGAGGTGTAAACCACCTGTGAGCGTCATTGGGGCGAGAGCGGGAAAAATTGATGCAGGGGGCATGTGCATCAGCTGCCTGGAGTAGCCAGTCAGAAAAGGCTTCTTCCATGTTTTCAATATCCTGATCTAATGAGGGGAGGGAAGAGGTTAAAGAACCAATAAAAGCAGGGAAGTCGACATTCTTCCATAATCTGGTTTTTCCTCCTGTCTGGGACTGGGGCTTCTTACTTCTTTCGATAGTCATAGTGAAATTGATCAAAAAATGGTCCGACCAAATGCAGGGCGTGATGGAATTGATAGCCAGGGAGATGTTCTGAGACCAAATCTGATCAAGGCTATGCCCTTTTTCATGGGTTGGAAGATGTATCTGTTGAGTAAGGTTCATGTCAAGGAGGGCCTCTTTCAACGCAGCTGCATGAGTGTCTGACTCAACAGAGTCCAGTCAAAGATTGAGATCGCCCAGCAACACGATTTTTTTGTAAGAAATTATTAAAGGGGCAAGCTGTTCTGCTAAGGATGCCGCAAAAGTGGGCATATTTTGAGGAGGACGATATATAAGGATCAGAAGTAATGATCCAGAATTAGTGTCCATTTTAAAAATCAAGTTATCTGATCCTATGAGGTCAAAGGACGGTAGGAGAGAAACTTTAAGGGAGCTGTGAATAATCGCGGCGACCCCTCCGCCCCTTTTGTCAGCCGGTCTATCGACGTGCAGAATGTAGTAATTCGAAGGAACTGCTGCTAAGATGTCGGGCAAGGAATCGGCGCTAAGCCAGGTCTCTGTAAGGAGTAAAATATCTGGTTGCTCAACTTGAAGCAGGAGGAAAATGTCCGTATGGTGTTTAACCATGGACCTAGTGTTTAGATAAAAGCATTTAAGATTAATCTCTAAATCAGGAGAGGGTAAGGGAGGCAAGGAGGAACTTGGCCTGAGAGCTTTACCAGTGATAATCTGTGGGTTCAGAATACCGTAAGTGGCAGCACGCTTTAGAGCGTGAGCAGGTGGGGCGAATCCTGCACTATCAGAGGGTCTAAGTGACAACAGCGCTAAGGAGGAGTATTTGTAAATTTGACCAGGGGTTCTGGCCCCAGGCCCCGGACTGCCGCGGACGGGCGCAGACGGGCTTGACTTATGCGCGACTTCGGCGCGCATTCGTCGCGCCCGCTGCGCTCCTGAATACACATTTGTTTTATAGCCTGCCTCCCGGGAGAACTAGACCGCTAAATCCGGTCCAGCTCCACCCAAGATGGCGGCTCGCCTCACCCTCCACGCAAACGGCACCAGCCGCGATGGAACAGGGCGGGCTGCGCAGCTTTAATCAATACAATCGGTAGGTGAAATAAGGAAATGATTTTAACAATTTTAAATGAGCATAAAAACTTTCAGAAGCGCTGGCGCCTTAATCGCGCCAGAGCAGCGACAATGTCTACCGATGTCAGCGCTAAAGCAAAAGTAATTCGCAGGGTTCCAAGAGGGCTAGACTGCTGCCACCAGCCAAGCGTTCTCGCAGAACTCTGTAACAGGAAATGCTTTATAGCCTGCCTCCCGGGAGAACTAGACCGCTAAATCCGGTCCTGCTCCACCTAAGATGGCGGCTCGCCTCACCCTCCACGCAAACGGCACCAGCCGCGATGCAACAGGGCGGGCTGCACAGCTTTAATCAATACAATCGGTAGGTGAAATAAGGAAATGATTTTAACAATTTTAAATGAGCATAAAAACTTTCAGAAGCGCTGGCGCCTTAATCGCGCCAGAGCAGCGACAATGTCTACCGATGTCAGCGCTAAAGCAAAAGTAATTCGCAGGGTTCCAAGAGGGCTAGACTGCTGCCACCAGCCAAGCGTTCTCGCAGAACTCTGTAACAGGAAATGCTTTATAGCCTGCCTCCCGGGAGAACTAGACCGCTAAATCCGGTCCTGCTCCACCTAAGATGGCGGCTCGCCTCACCCTCCACGCAAACGGCACCAGCCGCGATGGAACAGGGCGGGCTGCACAGCTTTAATCAATACAATCGGTAGGTGAAATTAGGAAATGATTTTAACAATTTTAAATGAGCATAAAAACTTTCAGAAGCGCTGGCGCCTTAATCGCGCCAGAGCAGCGACAATGTCTACCGATGTCAGCGCTAAAGCAAAAGTAATTTGCAGGGTTCCAAGAGGGCTAGACTGCTGCCACCAGCCAAGCGTTCTCGCAGAACTCTGTAACAGGAAATGCTTTATAGCCTGCCTCCCGGGAGAACTAGACCGCTAAATCCGGTCCAGCTCCACCCAAGATGGCGGCTCACCTCACCCTCCACGCAAACGGCACCAGCCGTGATGGAACAGGGCGGGCTGCACAGCTTTAATCAATACAATCGGTAGGTGAAATAAGGAAATGATTTTAACAATTTTAAATGAGCATAAAAACTTTCAGAAGCGCTGGCGCCTTAATCGCGCCAGAGCAGTGACAATGTCTACCGATGTCAGCGCTAAAGCAAAAGTAATTCGCAGGGTTCCAAGAGGGCTAGACTGCTGCCACCAGCCAAGCGTTCTCATATGTATGGATCCACTGGAAAGGGAGTTGCCAAGGTAGGGTAATGGCCTTGCATTGTAGGAGGGAAAATTCTGAAACTGATTTGAACACCTCTTTTGCTTATATTGCTTGGCATGCTGGTATAAGAAGCTGTTAGTAACAAGACGAAGAAAGAAGAAGAGGCTTAATGTAAAGGTTGAAGAAATGCAGAGTAATCTTTCTGACACCTCCAAAGACTTGGGTGAATCCAACAAGAAAAACCCTAAATTAATGAAGGAGGTTTTGTAATAATGGATGAAAGTGATGATTTGAAATCATCAGACGGTGTAAGTGGGAGCAGATCTCCTTTCATTACAACGAATTGCAGTTTGGGCTAATGATAACTCCATTTGTGTTTACAATGTCCTCCATTTTGTACTGATATCACCAAAATCAAGTGTTCTTGTTGTTGTTTCTTACATTTCAAATCAAGAATTGGAAGACTCACACATATAAATTACTAGCAGCCCGTCCTGACCTTGTCCGGGAGCAATCAGGCTTCAGGGCCCCCGCCCGCCCCGACCTTGTCCGTGGGTCCCCCGGATCCTTCCTTCATATATTGCAGTATTATACCTCTATGTTTCCTTTGTACGCTTTTGTAACCTGCACACGTCACTTTTTCCTTATGTAATGCACCGTTTGGTAGCTCTTGTATTTTTTTGGCTCACGATTCTCACTTTTGTAATGCACTCACTGTTGTAATGTCCGTGGGTCCCCCGGAGCCTTCCTTCATATATTGCAGTATTATATCTCTGTTTCGTTTGTGCGCTTCTGTAACCTGCACACATCACTTTTTCCTCATGTAATGCACCGTTTGCTTGTTCTTGTATTTTGTTGGCTCACGATTCTCACTTTTGTAATGCACTCAGTTTTGTAATGCACGGTTTGCTACCTCTTTTGCTTCATTTAATTCTCACCGCTCCACCCTGCCTGTATTTCACCTACGCTCACCGCTCCTCCCCGCCTGTATTTCACCTACGCTCACCGCTCCTCCCCGCCTGTAGCTTTTATATTTCACCTACCTCATCTGCCGCTCACCGCTCCTCGCCGCCTGTCCGCCGCTCATCGCCGCCTGTCCGCCGCTCCTCCCCGCGCTCATGTCCGCTGCTCCTCCTCGTGTACACCGCTCCTTCCTGGCTCCTGATGTCAGCACGCACGTCGCGGCCGGCCGGCGCTACTTCCAAGGGACTACTTTTTTTTTAAAGTAAATATTTTAAATAACGTATATATTTTTTTTTTATATAGCCTATGTCCATCTACAGACCCTGCCAATTACAACAATGTATCGGGTGTTTGGATTGGCGCTGTGCTTCCCGAGTTTACCCGCCTCAAAGGTTCAAAGTTCTTCCTTTATAATAGTAGTATAGAAAAACTGTTCCCGGAGACCTCTTTGCTATGTTCCAACGATGCTTCCACTGTCCCAGGCAAATGGCATTCAATGTATCAATTGCACCGTCAAAATTAACTGTGAGAATACCTGCACATTCAAAGCACTGCTGCCATGAGATAATCATCAAATGTATTCTGTGGTAAATTGTTCCTTATTGCTTGTTCTCTATTGGTGCAGATCCTGAGAAACATGTAACCATTTAGAACGTATGACTGTATTTGTCTAATGTTCTATAAAAGGATGACAATTTCTATGGAAAGGGATAACCCCTTTCTCCATTCTTAGAAGTCACATCTATGCTGCATTTCACTAAGAACTGTTTTGATTTCTTTGTGCTTATGACATATCTGCTTGCTACTAAAATTCCGTATTGATATATTTTGTAACCTGCCTAAATTCTCTTATTTAAAGCTTTGAATCCATAACTCTTTTCTGTCATTTTTATTAAAATGTTTATCACCTGATACTGAACTTAAATGAGAAACTGCTTCAGTTGGGGAGCACCAAAGTCCATATTGGGATACACCATTCCCAGTCCTAGTTGTTTGTGTGCCCCATGATTGATATTTGAGGCAGAGAAAGAGGAATGTCAGATTAATCCTTTTTATAGGAATTGTGGTATTTTCTTAGGTGATTTTAACATGTGTAAAATGCTAATCTTCTGCTGGGATTTGCTGAACCATGTTTGAGAGAAAACTCTTTACACTCTTGATTTTCTAATAGGCGTTATGGAATGTGCTCCAGAAGCTAAAATTAGAGCATATTTCTGTAAAATCACACTATCTTCATCAGCCATGTGAGAATAACTCTGACATACTGAATAAAACATGTACTTCAAATATAAATTCAAATTCAAATGTATTATGAACGTGCATAGTTAATTAACTCCATTACACCAATAAGCATTAAAGAAAAGACAGTTAAATCGCACTTTTGCGGAATGTCCATTGTTAAATACATTTCGGGTTCAAGAACCCTAGTAGAGAGCAAAGCAGAAGGGGAGTGTGCTTCTTGTACATTAAATGCATTCAAAGATTCAAAGTGTCTGTGTGTTGCCTTAAGAATGCGTTGTTTTACAATGCATCAAAGTTGTCGATGATATTAATTCTACTGGAAGGTACAAAGTGTCAACAGCTTATGATTTTGTGACTCACTGTGTCTAGGATGCTTCCCAATGCTGTCTGGGCCCTATTCTTCACCCCCGTAGCTTTTGTCCTGGTTTGGAAGAGTTCCAGAACATTTACCACCCTGATGTTGAGCTGTGTGTATTCTTGGTTAAGTGCTGTGATGATGGCTCGCTGGCATGTTCAAATCGCTGCTTGGTTAAAAGCACCCTTCTGCATCATGTTGCGATCTGGTAACATTGTTTGACAGAGGCAGAGGATGTGCATTAGGGTTCTTTTATTACAACACAGAGTCTGCAGTTTATCTTGGTCAGTTTAAGCCAGAGGGGGATATGATCTAGGATTGGCTGGATACTTAGGTGCAGGCACATTAATTTGCGTTTCAGGTGGTATGAGAATCCTAGGTCAAAGTAGCCTTGTGGCTGCAGAGAGTCATATAAATTAATCCATTGTCAGGCGGGAGCACACATTGTCAGATTCTCTTTGCCATCCTGTATAGAGAGAAGTCTGGTGAATCTGTTGACTTTTTTTGAATTCATCAGTTGAGATCCTGATGCTCCAAAACTTGGAGGCTTGCATCAACTGCAAAGCATTGCAGATGCTGCACCTAAAGATTGATTTTGTGTTTTTGGCGGTTTGGTTCGAGCCAGACACAAGCTGTTAGGATGTTATCATCTGCCAATCCAAGTCTGTAGCATAGTTTTAGGAAAGAACACTTTGTGGCAATTGATTGTTTTATCAAGCATAACTCTAGGGAAGTTGGGCCTGCAATATATAGTTTGGAAGTCTATATACAGACTGAAAAGAGTTGGCACTTAGCCGAGCCAACAACCTTGTCACCTTCACAGCTATGTGAAAGAGCAGGAAGTAATCTTGCTGCCTTAACCTTGTGAAGAGCACCTAAAGATGAGCCTTGAAGATATTCTGACAAGGTGTTAGAGCCATATGTTAGGAAGGCGGCTTTAGTTTTCATGTATCCACGTGTGCAGTAAAGGTGCCTCTTGCATCGAAGATTATCCTGAGGTATTTGTATGTTGGTTTGACTATTAATCTGACCCTTTCTTTCATCCATACTCCAGGTGTTTTTATTTTCTTGATAAAGTTTACAACTTTAGTTTTTTGGGGTAATTATAATTTCTTGTTTATGACACTCAGTGAAATTTGTGAGTTCATCAAGTCGCTGTTGCAGTCTTACAGTGGTCATGACCATCAAAAGTAGATAATCTGTGTACAGCATGTGGGTGAGGCGATAGCCCCTGAGGTTTGATGACTGTGCTTTTGTGACATCCAGTTCTGTAGACAGCTTGAACCGTAGATGTTGAAAAGTAGAAGGGCAAGTACACATCCTTGTTTCAAGCCTGTGGTTGTGTAGATTTTCTGGGAAGGTTTTGAGCTGTCACCCAATGTGACACAGCGGAGAGGCTAGCAGTGTGCTCCCATCTTCTATTTCTACTACAGTGGCTCCCGTGAGCCATCCAAGCTGACAAGCTTTTTGGAGACGCACCTGCGTGCTGGAGGGGCAACGAAGCCTTTGGCGGATGTTTGGCGGCCTGCTCGGCTACCCCAGAACTGTCTCTACTGATGAGGGAATCAATCCCGAAACACGACCCATGTCTCGTGTCTAGAGATAACTACAGTTCAAGTACCTACTTGCACCGATTGTGGTGAAACACTTTTGAACTTTCGACTCGTTTTTGAAACACTTGTACTGCATTGACCGTAATGCAAAGGGGCGATACGGCGGAGAGGCTAGCAGTGTGCTCCCATCTTCTATTTCTACTACAGTGGCTCCCGTGAGCCATCCAAGCTGACGAGTTTTTTGGAGACGCACCTGCGTGCTGGAGGGGCAACGAAGCCTTTGACGGATGTTTGGCGGCCTGCTCTGCTACCCCAGAACTGTCTCTACTGATGAGGGAATCAATCCCGAAACACGAGCCATGTCTCGTTTCTAGAGATAACTACACTTCAAGTACCTACTTGCACTGATTGTGGTGAAACACTTTTGAACTTTCAACTCGTTTTTTAAAACACTTGTACTGCATTGACCATAATTCAAAGGGGCGATACGGCGGAGAGGCTAGCAGTGTGCTCCCATCTTCTATTCAATGTGACACACAGCCAGGTTTCAGTCAGAGGAGTTGGATAGCTCTTATGATTTTCAATGGTATCCCAAGGTTGATAAGTGTTTTCCACGGTAGGTTTCGGGGGACCATGTTTAATGCTGCCTTGATTTCAATTAAGCAAACCCAAAGGGGATGATGGACGGAGTGTTGAACATTGCAAGCACTCACCCCCAGTCAACTAATCTGGGTTTAATCCATCATCATCCTTTAACTCACTCCACCACCCCAGCTCAGACATGGCTATATGCAAATCAGTCTGATCCTGTGCCTCATGGGAACAGTCCAGCCCGAACTGCCAAGCCATGTCTTCCCTGGACCAGAAACAAGCATCCTGAGACCGGTTTCTGGCTAATCAGCCGTCATCAGCCAGGCTAGCTTGCATCCAGTGGCAAAGTGAGCAAGGGACCCATGTCTGGGCATACCCTACCAACTTAGGGCGACCAAAGCAAAACCAAAGGGGATGACGGCTGGAGTGTTGAACATTGCAAGCACTCACCCCCAGTCAACTGATGGCCATATGCAAATCAGTCTGACCCTGTGCCTCATGGGAACAGTCCAGCCCGAACTGCCAAGCCATCACTTCCCTGGACCAGAAACAAGCATCCTGGGACCGGTTTCTGGCTAATTAGCCGTTATCAGCCAGTTGGTCCCTTGCTCACTTTGCCACTGGATTCAAGCTAGCCTGACTGATGATGGCTGATTAGCCAGTCCTTGTGGGGGCAATACCCATTGCTGAATATTCCATATATCATCTTGTGCCTCGAGATTGTTATCATTTAAATATGAAATACGAAGATTAACATTGAAATCACTACAGATTGTCATAAATTGTGTATTATGATCTGATTTCACGTTCATAAGGGTTTTCTTCCAGTATATAAGCAGCTGCAAGCTTCAACTTCTGTTCTGGGTTAATTTAATCATTCAGTAGTATTAATGGTTGTTTCACTGTGTGCGCCCAGCTCTCTATTTTGACTGCTCTGAGCAGGGTGTTGATTTCGGTTGGATATTTAGTTACAATGAGATAGAGATTGCTAGGCCCAATCTTGAGTGACCCTTGTTGCTCACTCTGGTGAGGTTCATTTAAATCTCCATTTACCCTACCAGGGGCACCGAATGCTCAGGCCAAGTCTCTTGCAACAGTATCACTTGGAACTGCCTAAGGTATTGCACTACTTCCGGGTTTATGGCCTTATTCTTGATTCCATATGTATTCCCTGAACATGTGAGGAATGGGTGTGAAATAAGAACTTTCAACAGCAGCAACAGCCTTTTAGTTGATTCTCCAAAGCTCTACTGCAGCCTCCCATAGTGCAACAAAAGTATGGCACACCTGACGCTATTTAGATTTATTCAAAGCTGTAAAACGTAAAGTATTTCCTTTAGAAATTCAACTAATGAGGTGCATTGTTTTGTCAGAAATTTAAGTTAGTGGTATAAAAATCAAGTAAAGTCAAGAAAAGTTTGAGTTTGACAAACAGAAGCAAAAACAAGGCCAAGATAGAATACGTAGTAGTCATGTAATGAATATAAGGGAGTGTGGACAAAAAAAACATAATGGATAAGGGATGCAAGTTGACAGTCAGTAACTTTTATCTAGAAATTTGAATGAGAGTCAAATTGAACTTTTGAGTTTAGGTCTGACCTTTTGCCGTGACACCTCTCTAAGTCTGGCTCAAACAAGGATTTATTTATATAAATTTACTAATATATTAATTTGCAAAAAGAAAAATCAGATGTGCCGGGCTAATATTGACACATTAGTGTTTCCATTTGTAAGCAAAACTAATTTGTTGATTGCAAATATCGAAACATTAGAACCAAGTTTTTTAAAGAATAGGGAATTGGTACTGTTTTAAATTTACAAACAAGTTTTAAACCCAAATCTCAAAGTATTCCTCAGACACCTATGGACAACACTGATGTGCTCAATCTATTTGTTACTCAAGGTTATAATGCTTCTTCTCAGCAAAAAGTGGCCACATAAACTTAACCTTACAGTCCAACACTATGAAGAATGTTTGTAACTAAAGATGATGAGAGAGTAATAATAAAAGCCTCAGACAAGGGGTGATAAGGTTGTTATTCTATCAAGGTAAAAATATGTTGAGGAAGCACATAGACAACTGTCAATTACTAAGTGCTATGACAAGATTCATGAACAATATTATCTTGATTTCCAAACAAGATATCAGGAAGCATTGTTGGAATAGTATAAAAAAAACAATTTTAGATTGGGACATATTTCTCTTTTTGAAACATGAAACACCCATAGTTCCACCTTATGCCTTCTACATAAGGTACAAAACGACAAGGGTAATCCCCTAGGATGACCTATTATTTCATCCAATAATATTTTTTTTAGAAAATACATCCTTGTATGTAGATAACTATCCGTCCCCTTTAGTTTAGAGCCTCACACCATATGTCAGAGATACCAATGATTTCAGAAACAAGATTAATAACCTTAATTGGGTAAACAATGCAATTCTGATAAGTCTTGAAGCCAGCGCTTTATATTAAAGCATCCAACATTATGATGATATTCAAGCATGAACATATTACCTTATTGCTCAAGGCATCAACTATATTCAACGTGCACAATTGCTACTTGAAATGATAAGCATATATCTAAATGAAAATATATTTCTCTTTGAAAAGCAACATTACAACAAGTACAGGTAACTGCTATGGGCACCTGCCTCACTTCCAGCTTTGCAAATTTAGTCATAGGTTGGTGGAAGGAGCAATTGCTCTGGCCATTGGAAATTGAGCATCACACTGTCACACTGACATCGTAGGTTGGCTGTGATTCATTGATGATGTCTTTTTAATTAGGAAATGGACTGTAAGTGAAACAAATACCTTTCTTATCATCATCAGCAACAACCAGGTAAACTTTCAAATTCACAATAAATTATAGCAGAGAAACACTGACATTGTTTTACTTAAAATTGACAACAGCCAAAGCAACTCTAGTAACCCAATTAATTGTTCAGTAATTGTTCTTCTTGAAACTCCAAGCTAGATGTGAAAAGCATTTATCTGCAGAATTTCAGGGGGAGTATTGCATACAGTGAGGGTCAAACAGAACTGCAGTTCCCAAGAGACATACATTACGATCTGAGATTAGAGGATGTTGAGGTTTCAGAGCAGAGAAACCCCTGTTGAAAATTCTCAAGGAAGCATAAAAATGGCTGTTAAGTGTAGCTGAGATTTTTTACCATACAGAGCCAAACCCAGGAACACACGTGGCACACAGGGAGGAGTCCAGGATCATATCTGCTTATTATGGGTTATGCCAATCCATCTAAGAGTTTGAGAATCATTCTTCGGAAGGATTAGGTTATCTTACAGCAAGATTAATCTCTGAAGCAAGTAGTAAGACCTAGGCAATCTACTACACATAGAAAAAGTGTCTACCTTAGCGACAGATTAGTACACATCTACCTTGGACCTGTACAGATATCATGGTAACATCCAGCAGCTAGCTATTCTATGCTTGGTAGCTGTAAAGCATGTACATTCAGTACACCTGTCAAAGAATACCATTGAGAGCAAATCAAACGGTAAAACTATTTAGAAACAGATTTCTAGTAAAAAAGAATTTGTAGTGTGCATTATATCATGCCCCTATATGTAATGGTATGAAATGGTACATTGATAGTACTACATTTCTAGTAAAGAAACATATACTTGAGCATATGCATACTTTAACCAATAAGGATATGACCTATAGCACAGCATCACTTTTCTATGAACCCCACAATGGTGATTGGAAGACAGAGAAATATTTTGAAAAGCAGTCTATTCCAAAAAATCCAAGAAAGGGGTGACAGAACTCTTATGCCCTGCATGTGAATTCTACATATATTTTGGAGGCTAGATGTCTGTTACCTAAAAGGATGAACATAGATGAGGAGCTCCATGTACATTTGTAATATATGAAGATTTGATCAGCTGCCTTAAAGTTCAGCCTTGAATTTGTATATATGATGTTTGATTGGTTTTTATATTGATGAGAGTTGTATTTACAAATACTTTTCGGTTATTTGCTGATTTGTGGGAGAAGGAGCGTCATCCACTTCTGCTTCTATAGATGCAGGACGTATGGGTAAGGGAAAGGGATGTGGCGCAGAGCCTTCCTGCTGGTTGGCGGAAGTTCAGGCAGTGGTTAATGTAGATGGGTCCTTGATTGTGTAGAGTCTTGTATGTGTGGGTCAGCAGCTTTAATTGGCATCTCTTCCGTACAGGGAGCCAGTGGAGTTTCCTGAGATGGGGTGTGATGTGGGTTTGAAGGGGAAGGTCGAGGATCAGTCTGGCTGCAGTGTTCTGTATGGTCTGAAGTCTCTGTGGAAGGTGTGGAAGGATTTTTACAAAGAGGGCATTGCCCTAGTCAGTTGGCTGGTAATGAGGGCTTGTGTCATGGTGCGGCTTGTGTGTACGGGTTGCCACATGAAGATCTTATGTAGCATGCGCAGAGTGAGGAAAGAGATGGAGGAGATGGTATTGATCTGTGATTGCATGATGAGCTTGCTGTCAATGATTATTCTGAGGTTTCTGTTTTGTCTGGAGAGAGTGGATGCCGGTCTTAGGTCAGATGGCCACCAGGAGTCATTCTATGTGTTGCTGCTGTTGCCAAAGATCAGTACTTCCATCGTGTCTGTGTTCAGCTGCAGGCAGTTGTTCTTCATAGACTCATTAATGTTTATCAAGCATCTGTGAAAATTGGTTATGGTGGAGGTCGGGTCGTCAATGAGTAAGAGGATGAGTTGGGTGTCATCTACATTGGAAACTATGTTGAGACTGTGGGATCTGATGAAGTTGGCCAGTTGGGTCATATATGCATTGAAGAGCATGGAGCTGAGGGATGATCTCCTTAGGTTCAGAGGTAAAAGGTGGGAGGTAGAGCCTCTGGGTTCTACTTGTGAGGATAGAGGTGATCCATTTGAGCATGTCCCCTTGGGTGCCGATGTGATGGAATATTTTGATTAGTTTGGACATCCTTTGAAATGTTATCAATGACAGAGTGTTGGAGAGATTCAGCTGCTTCATCATGAAACTCATGAAAGTACCTAGAGACTGGGTAACTAGGGTCCTTGTTTCTTTCTAACCCTCAGGTGTTTGAGAAGTCTTTTGTGGGATGGTAGAGTTGTGCTACCTATATAGATATTACAATAGAGGCATTTAAGCATATAGACCACAACTTTGCTTTTACCGGTATATTTCCAGATTTTGAACACAAGGTTATAGGGTGTGACAATTTCTCTCACATTGTGACCATGTCACAAGCTTTGTATCTACTAAATTTTTAAAACCCTGCTAGTAATTTGAACCAACATATCTCTCATAGAGTGTGCTCTTCTATAAGTCAATAAGGGTCTTCTCGAGATAGAATTACCTATCACCGGGTCACACCGTAATAGGTGCCATGTACTCATGCTGTCTATGTTAGTCAGTGATACATCTGCAACTATTCTCCTCTTTTTCCTTCAAGCTGTTTTCGCTCTTGAGGGTTTAAAGAGGATCTCCTCTCTATTCTTTATGCACGCTCAGATAGAATATCCTCTAAGAAGCAAAGTGGCTACTTAAAGGATAGTCTCTTTTAGGTGGCAAATTGAGACGAAATTAAGAAGAAATAAAGAATAGTTGATTAATTATTCAGATAAGTTTGAAAGAAAAACAAAGGGATTGTCAGGCAAAGTGCCCACACAGGCTAATTCTCTTCATACCATGTGAGGATGTGCATTGTGTACCTTAAGTAGAATAGTCACAACTAAATGATGATGACCTTGCAGGGTGTTTGGGAAACTAAAGCAAGAATTATCAAATAAAGCATGAATCAGTATGTTGTCTTCCTGTCCACACACTTACTGCACAATAACATAGCCCATGGCTAATAGTAAAGTATAGTGACAGTAATTATGTGTGAACAGGCATATTGCTTCTCTAACCTTTACATTCATGCAAAAATTAGGAATAGTAAAAATTTTTAGCATTTACTAACCAAACTTCCACCTTTTCTGGTTATAACTTTGGATCAATTAAAGTATATACAAAAGGGAAAAGATTTTTTGTTTCCTAGAGTTTTTAGGTTGAAGGAATTTAAAGATACTCATATTCTTACCGACTAAACATTTGTAATGCAGAATATGTTTATATGTTTATATGAAAGAATATGTTTATATGAAAGAATATTGATCACATTAAACAATAATGTTCTCCACTTTCTTTTACTATTTTCAGCCTCTTTTCAGAAATTAAAATATTTTAGTGTTGATACTTTAGGAGGGCTTACATTTGTTTTAAACATATGTTTTGCATATGCATCCATATGATTACATTTTTCTAAAGCTCTGGACTTGAGAAAAGCACTATTCTGTATACATCTTAAATGGTCTATCCAATTTAGGTTTTCAGTATTGAGCAGGCCTAAATACTTATCTACATTGGCCACTTTTTTTATTGAAGTCAAATTATTTTGTTTGTCCAAAGAACATTCTTTTGGTTTTCACGTTATTTACATTCAAAAGGTTAACTGTACAATACTCAGCCAGAGCATCAAGCTTTCTTTACCTTCTCAAGGCAGTACAGTCTAACAGATAGGGAATGAGGACACTTCCCATTTTCTTATGATTGTTTCTTTCGAAACTGATGTGAAGTCTTCCAGATATAATCCAAAGAGAGAATATATCTGGCAGACATTTGATTCTCTTTGACATTGGAACTGAGAGCTACAATTCTGCTTGAGTCCAAATCAGAGTATAAAATGATTTCATGAGAGAAAAAGGGCCAATTAGAATTTTCAAAGTTTCTAACGTTCTTCAGAGGAGTTCTCTATCCACTGAGTTAAACCCTATTTGGACATCAACAAAACAACAGCATAATCGTTTATTTAGCTCCATTGATTTCTGAGCAAGTGCCCCTACTGCAAAGAAGAGCTATATTGTGGAAACGCCTGCAAGGCATCCTCCCTGTTTCATTAGCAGAAGGCTTTTTTCATTGATCCACTCCTCTAAATGCGAGAGAAGAATTTTTCAAAAACATTAGAGATAGAGTCGGTTCAACAGATTAATCTGTAGCTGCTTGGTAAGCTTCTGTAAAATGCTTTTTTCACAGCTCCAAGCCATGTCATTGGAATGTTTCCAATCTAAGGGCCCGATTAGGAGTCTGGTGGTCCATGGGCCGCAAGCCTCAAGGGGGTACGGCGGTGGAGATCTCCCGACTGCCCTATTATTTGAGCAGATAAACTGCCACAGCCCCACAGCAGTCACCAGGTAACCGCCGGCCCCTGGCACTGTTGCAGCAGTCACAAGGCCGCAATATGCTTGACAGGACCGGCATATTATGAGTTTCCTCTCAATCGGCGGTGTCATGGAAGTTCCTCATCCATCATATGCCCTCCTATATGCATGCACCCCAATTCCTGCACTGCATTGACTTTTCAGTCCATGCCATACAGGCATTGCTTTTGGTGTTTCCATTGCAGTTCACATTTTTAGAGGCACTGACGTGGGAAGCCAAAACCTAGCCCACCAGCCAGGGGGAAATTCTGCCCATGGTTATGGTGGTGTGGTGACGGGGTGGACCAGGTGCTGCACCACCAAAGCCATCCATTGGAATAAAGGCTTTTTTCAGGGTTCAGTGTTTTTTTTTATTCTGTGGTCACGGAACCATACTGGCCTTTAACTGTACCTTGTTTTCAGTTAATTTCATGTTTATTTGATGTACTGCATTCAGCTATAACTAAATAAAACCAAGGCCATGGGAAACCCAAAACCTGCGTTAAGCACAGCTGAAGACACTACTGTCTCTCCCAATTTTTGAATATTTGTCAAAAAATTATTCAAGGATCATATAAGAAACAATACTCAAAAACAATTATGATGAGAGTTAAGTCCACTCTCTTGTATTCAACAGGTTTACAGTTCTTCAATGCTCATAACACATTGCTAATTCCTATCATCATTGATATGAAATGAACAGATGAAATAGAACAAATATCAAATTTGCAACATCAAATAAAAACCGTTCAAAACAAATCCCAATGTATTTCCGGTTTAAACTAGACCCTTCGTCAGGGGTTATTTAACATGACAATGCGGATAATATGATGTTGTGAAGTCCTCCGTTCAGAGCTACAACAAAACCAAAAAGATATCTGATAAGCCGGTAGTACAACATAATGTAAAAAACAAATTAGGATTTGCACTCAGGGGAAGGTTTGGTAAAAGGAAGGGTTGTATGTTCCTAAGGTGTGTCAAGCCTAAACAAAAACTGTGAAACTTAAGACAACCCGTGCAAATGCGCTAAAAAAGCTGCTCATGAATTATCATGGATTATAGCAAAATCATGTTCCATCACCAATCCCCGATGTGAACTCTAAACTTGTGCTTATAACCAAGTTTTGTTAAAGCGAATGTGGCTTACCCAAACGTAAAACACTGTACTCCAATTCCTGCAAGTCTAACAGAGCTAGAAGTAAGAGAGGCCACCTGCTTAACAAATTGAAAACGCAATAATCTCTCTGTCAAAAAGGTGCCCACTAGCCCGGTATAAGAATGCTTACCCTGTGCGAAGTCGAACCTCACGTATTCACCGCAACAGGTTGAAAAAGTATCGTCTGCACTCTACAACAGAAATAAAAAACACTCTGCCATCAGTCCTCTCTTTTACAATATATCGGAATCACATCGTAGAAAGTCAAAATAGTAATGCGCGAAAACTCACCCTAGGTCTACACCGTAGGAGATCCTCCGTATCCACACTGTGACGCCCGCAAAATGCGCAGTGACGCATGCAACGCTTCTCACATTTTTAAAGTACCCGACCGGGGTCGAGGAAATGAAAAAAACGAAAAAACGAACGGCCATTCTAACTGCACCAAAACTTTATTGTATTGTGTAAGTATCTGACATACAAAGAATAATCCTAAAAAAAAACAAAAGTGCATGAATGATGTTCCACCCTCCACATTTGTGTCAATCCATCGTAACTATGAGCGAATCATGTGGGCTCGATACTAGATGACTCCACACACTACCCTTGTGAGACAAAAAGGCAGTAGGACTCATCCTATAGCCACTACTTGGGATTTCCGAAGAAATAAATGTATAATGATATGAGTATTAATCCCAAATTTCTTTGCAGATGACTATTGAAATAAGCGCAGGCTAATCAAACGAAATACCATCGGAAAAAGAGGTGCGAAGTGGAAGAAAAGGATAATGAGTGCAAATCCTGTACAACGTGAACATTTTATCACAAAACACCATCAAAGTTTATCTACGGCATTCAGCTGCCATGTACCATTTTTGTAATGTGCAAGGCCTTTGGCCAGGCCATGTGCCCAACCCACATGGCCAGCAAAAGTTTGGGCGCAAGGTTTGCCAGGTCCCAATTTGCCAGCTGCCAAATTTCATACAGAATCAGTATACATCACTAAAGTTTACAGTGAATGAAACATTTAATGCCCCGAAAGTTAAACCTGCTAAACTTCTTTCAAATTTTGCGTGGGTTCTTCAAATGGTGTGTAATGTATTAGCAAATGCATCGTATGCAGGTTCATCAAAAGGTGCTTTTTAATAACCTCTCTTCTAAGTTTGCCCCGCTCGATGCACTGGCACAAAAGTTGACATAGCAACAGAACACTGATCTTTTAAAGGTTTTGCCAAATCTTGTGTAGGATCATCAAACAATTCCCAATGTATAAGCAAACAAGCACTTTTTTGCCCCCAACTTCTTAACTACCTCCCATGATGGATAAACGCAGATTTAGAAATACAAACAGCAATCTCAACATACGAAGGGTATGTTTCACAAATTTATTTTTCTGGTACATAAAATATTACTACAGTAGTCCTACTTACTTACTACAAAATGCAATTCACAAACCTGAGTGGAAATCCCTTTCTCCCTTATCGTTCCTGTAATGAGATCTTCACACCTGTACGTTTAATATTCAATAGTAAATGTGAAAAGGCCCCGGGAAGTGGCTGGAAAATTGGAAATACTTGCTACTAAACGGGAGGTGTTTAGGGAGAAGTAATGGTGCTTAGTTGCAAGGTGCAATATTAGGTGGTATGGCTAGAAGGCCTTACCATCCGGTATTGTTACAATACACAGAGAATATCCTTGGATTCAACAACAATAATCCTGAGCTCAATCCTGGTAGTGTGGCAAACAGAAGTCAGGCATTACTGGAGGATCATATGTTAAGCATTTTACAGAACTATTATGGTGCATAAGTAATTGAGACAAATCGAAAGAAATCTGACTCCAATTAAAAAAAAAAAGCTATAGGTATAGATATAAAAAAAACTGTGTATCATACATACAACCGGAGTTGTGGATTTTTAAAGCGTTCAAAAATAAATGCAGTAAATCTGTCAAACTGGTCTCATTGAAATGAATGGGAGAAAACACAGGTGACAGTCGGTCACTTGCAGGGTGAGTTCAAACAAACACTTTTGTGGATAAGTTCATGTGGGTCCCTAGACTAAGTTCTAACAGTCATTACTTTGTTACCTTGTCAATGGGAGTCCGGATGCAGAGGTGACTTGGCTGTCCTCGGCACTCAACGGGATCCACAGGAGCTGTTAAACTTGCAGCACTTGACAAAACCACACTTGGAGATGGAGTACCACTCTACCCACAGAGATTAAACGCCTTTGGGGTCCTAGGACCTGGGTTCAACAGCTGGATTTCTTCTACAGTTCTCTGCGACTCCTGGTGCAGAGGTAGCTGTCAATCACCAAGGCATGTCGGTCCAAGATGCTTTACCACACTCGACAAATCCACCTTTAGGATGCAGGAACACAGTAGCGGGGCCATTGCCGATGTCAGCCACTGTGAGTTGCTCTCAGTCTGCAGATGTCCCTCAAGGGGTCAATCACCTGACCCAATACCACCAAGCCTTGGCTGTGGAAAATGTAGTCCACACTTACTTCGGCAGCTGGAGGTTGACAGGAGTGGGGTGGCAGCTTGAAACTTGGTGAAATCTGAGCTACCACTCCGGGCTTGCAGGACACCACTTCTCTTCAGGGTCACTCACGACAGGCCAAGCAGGTGGCAATTCTCGTCACTCAGCACACCAATTTTTCCTGCAGCTTGCAGGGGACTGATCCCACCAATCCAATGGAATGTGCTCTGGTTTCTGGTGACCACTGGAGTCTCTCTTGCTGGAGGAAACAAGCTTTTGCCACAGACACACCTCAAACATACAGTTCCATACCCCCTGGACATTAAATCCTTTACCAGTTTTGGATTATCTCTATGTATGGGAACTACACAAAGAAGAAATGTCAGGCTTGTATGGTGTTTTAACTCTTCACTTATTTTCACAACCACTTGCTAAAGCTTTTCAAATGAAAAGGCAGGAACGTTTTCACATTACTATTGATGATAATGTATGGTTGGATATATTGGAAGGTCTTCATAAAGGCACTCGAGAAGCTTGCTCGAATACTTTTTTAAATTTTGCATGACTGGTATTGGACTCCTTTGAAATTACAAAACGCAGGATTATTGTCACACTCTAAATGTTGGAGATGCTCTGCAGTTCATTGTGATCTTCCCCATTTACTTCATGACTGTCCTTCCATGCTGGATTATTGGACTTTTATAGGGATCACGCTACAGAGAACTATTCTATCCCTTCATCTTCCCCTTACCCTCTCTATCACATTATTGCATGATTTTAGAACTCTTCCTTCCATTACACGTCCGCAATGCCGCCTTCTGCACACTGCACTCTCTACTGCAAAAATATGTATCTTAAGACATTGGCAATCATCTACCTCTCCCTCGAACGAAGAGTGGCTTGTAGCAATGATTCAAACAGCGATTCATGAACGTATTATATACCGACTTCAAGATCAAGAGGACATTTTCCAACATGTCTGGAATCCCTTTCTTCAACACCCCTAAGCATCCTTTACCACCTCTTATATACTCTTACACTCCATACCTCCTTATAACTGGACAAGGAATCTTTATTTGTATTTATATTCTTATATATTTCTATCTATTTCTACATCTTTAGTTGTATATACATATCCTTGTATACATCTCTATTTATTTAAACTCTCTTTATTTGTGTTTTCTCATTTATCATCTATGTATTTTCTACCTACTTACACTTCTTAATTTATTATTACCCTTATTTTTTCTTCCCTATTTATGTTTAGGTATATATTCCCCTATTCACTTATTCACCCATTTCTTTACATCTCATTGTTTCACTGATATTTATATATTGAAATATGTATACTTATTATCTTGTTATATCTGGTCCTTTTTTCTTAACATCATCTTTATGTTATATAAGGTCCCTTATGTAATTTTATTATCTTCATTTGTTGAGATAATATTCTATATACTTAAACCATTAATTGATAAGAGTATGTATTTATATTGATGTATTCATTACCAAATTTCTCAATAAAAAATGTTGACAAAAAAAACATACAGTTCCATTACATGGTTTCTTCAGGGCACTTAAGTGTCCTCTCTTTGCTCTGCAGCAATGTCCAAAGTCTTGTTATCGGCACGGTGTCTTCTGTGCGCCTCTTCACGGATTCAAAGTCAGAACTGGTGTTGTGGTGTCAGGGGAGCCCCTTAAATCCTAGTTTACGTGGCATTTAGGGAGTGGGGACAGTGGCCAAAGGGCTTATTGTCCCTACTGCCAACCCGCCCCTGAGGTGACAACATCCTGTGGGTGTACGTAACCTTTCTACCCAGAGTCCTTCGGTTTATGGTCTTCCATCATGGCAGAAACCATCCATGGCTGCATAGACGTCCTAGCTAATTAATTGTCCCACCAGTTGGCCTGGACAGGGCAAGAACGTCTTTTTCCTCTAGTGGGGGATAAGTAATTACACATCAAGGACAGTAACAGACTTTCAGGCTCAACATCTTGATGACTGTACACATTTGCTATCCTGGAAGGGAGGAGGTGTAACCTCTTTCCTGCCCAGGCCTTTGTCTTCATCCTGGGGAAGTACTAGCACATCCCATAAGGAGGGTAGTCGCTTGTCTTGGTGGCAAACTGCTCAGGGAAGCCCTCAAATGCACTAGGTCACTGTATCCTAGGGGGGAACCCACTCAGGGTGGCACCCCTGAACACTCCAGTTCACCCTCGACAAGAGAATCATGTTGGGGTGAAAACGCGCAGTGTTTGACACCAAACACAATATAATATGCTTGTTTCATAATGGAGCTGGCTATCTCTAATTTTCTTGGAAGCCAGTCCATGTTACTCTATGGACCCCAAGTCACTTACAGTAAAATCTTGCTTTACAGGGTTATTGCAGGGATATATATCTCCACACCTTTATTATAATGCACTCTACCTCCTGGGCTTAGGATGACAACCTTAAGAGTGACTTACTTCAATTAGGGCAGTGGTGTGTCTCTGCAGCACATGGTGTGTGCAGAGTCAATCTAGAGCAGACCGCTGCTCATACAGGCTGAAATGGCAGACCTGCAAACATACTTTACTTGGGTCACGCAGTCCGGCACAACAAGCGCTGCCGCCCTGGTGACCCCACCACCATTGCCCTGGGCACCACGGGTACCATAAACTAGGTAATTATGAGCGGGAAAAGGCCCTTGCCAATTGAGTGTACCAATTCACATTACTGTAAGGGGAAAGTGCACAGGCCCTGGGGCCTGGTTAGCATATCCCAGTTCACTATCAGAGTAAAAAACAGCATCTAGCAGTTTAAAATGGGGCACAAACTAGGGGGGGAGGGGGCATCTGCAAAGAAGCCCAGTTTCCAACATGCATCATGTTCCTGCAGAAAATAATTGAGTCTTAGAATAGAACCTAAAGGAATTTATGTTAAAGTCAATCAATTAATTTTAACTTTTTGAAAATATGTATGCATTTAATTTATTGTTATAAAAATCATATACAAAAATATTATTTTATGATAAAGTATTTATTAACCTTTATTTATTTAAAATAAATTTACTTTTTTAAAGTATTATATTAATTTAAATGACCTTTATTCATAACTTTTTTCCATGGCACCTCTTCAGGATCAAGTGAACGTGATGTGGTGTCTAGTGCACGTGATAGTGTTTACTTTATTGCTTATTTTCCTTCTCCCTAGGCCACAATCAGGAAGCAGTCTGAACTATTTAGTTGTAGCCCATCTGTAGGAGTCACAGTTTTTGGGTCTGCCCTGATCCCCCAGGGCAGACCCAAAAAATGTATTATTTATTTTCTATCACGTGCACTAGACACTACACCACGTTCACTTGGGCCTAATGAAGTGCCACGGATCCCACTGGACCTTAAAGGTGCGAAACATGTCGACCTTTTGAGTTACCCGGGCACATTACGCCTTGTGGGGTAACACTCAACCTACGGGTTTTTTACTTTGACAAGGGTACCACCATATTACAGCACATTCTACTAGTAACCCTTAGTCAATTTTCAATCACTGCATGCACTTATACACTTATTACTTAGGACTCTCCCACACTCCCACATGCACCATAGGGCAGTTCGCAGAACATCTCCGAGAAAGTGACCTTTCGGGGGACCCATAGGGTATTGCAAAGCTGGCCCGACGAGGAGCAACTGCCCGATGATGAAGCATGACATCTTTCAGGATGTGTGAGGGCAACAAGGGGCAAGACTTGTTCTTCCCTCTCACTAGTGAGTTCTAGGCCTAGTGTCCCTGTCTTTCCTTTTCCTACTCTTTCTTTTAAGGGAGTGAATGACACACCGCACCCCTCCCTAGGAACAGTGTTCCCATCTGTTTAACCTTACGTTATGCCCAAAGTGTACCCAGGAAACCTGGACGGAAATCCCTGCTTTCTCCTTTGGCAAAATTGTGTGAACCTAGGCAAATATGCTCACTTGGAAGTCCCTAATTTTCTTTTGAGCGGTCAATTTGAGCACACCCCAGTAGTTCAGTTCAGGGTGTGAGAGGCAACAAAAAAAGGCCCGTCTGTATAGTTTAATAGGCATTAATGTTGCTTTACATATGACAATAATATTAGTGTATATTCAGTGCACATGACAAACATCTCTTTCTTGGCTGATTCATAGCAAAACCGTCAGGGCATGTTATGTTAAAAAATTATTATTTTCAATGACTCTCACTCCATGCACTGATATTACCTGATACATTACTCTGAAGTACTTTTTGAAGAAAAAATCTTTATTTAATTTTAAAGAGTTTTTATCAATTTTTGCTTGACATTAGTTGTGTGATTTGCATGTCTAATCTTGAAATGGCTTTGCCCCGGCTTTGCCCTTAGGGGTCACACCCTCGGCCATAAGAAACTCTGATTAAATCCACCGTAATGGCTGATGAAGAAAGTGAAAAAACTTTAAAAGTTGGTAGGAGATGGGGGTCACACATCCCCCCAACTATCGGGAAGTGGGATACCAATCTTGATTGGTGGCACCAAGCTGAAAAGGTTATATGTGACTGCAGGGGCTGCAAGAAAAAATGCAACAAAATATGGTTCCCCTGGGAGAAATACAGGAGTACAGGCGAAGTATCAGTATTTTGTGAGTCGGGGAGCAAAGGCGCAGCTTGTGAACAAAGATGCCACAAGGCTAAACTGACTGTCTAATTGGATAAGCCCTAACTAGGTGGCAACCTACCAGATTTAGAATGAAAGAATAATGGTGTACTGACCCTAAAAAAATGTTATGTGTCATTATATATTTGACCATTTGATTGTATGTGCTTGTCTTTCAGTATATGGGATTTCATGAGCTTGTTTAAGAAAGATTTTAAAAAAAGAAAGTTGGAAGGAGGTTTAAGTAATAAAAAGTTCAATTGGAAAAGTATTATTACGCTGGAAAAACAGGAACTCCTGAAGATAGATTAGAAATGTGTCCACAATTCTAATAATGAACTTTACTATTCACTAGTCTTTTTTTAGCAGTAACCTGCCCTTGAAACATGGGTAAATAAGTACCTGCATTTGATAACTTCGCTATAGTTGTGACCTTGCCTAGGTTACACATTCATTTGTGAAACCAGGCTCGTTCATTCTCTGCATCACAGTGAATTATACTGCATCTTTTTAAGTACTACATAATAGCATAATGCCCACCTTAGAGGGTTCCATAGAACCCACCACTGCTTGCCCTAAAAGTAGTCCTGGAAGATGTTGTTCAGCTGTCAGAAATATTTTCTCTGCACGGCAAGAAGCACTGAGGAAAAATAAAGACAATTTTGCTTATGGGATGTAGATTATTTGAATGGGTGACGAAAGGCAATCTGCCTCGCCTCCCGGCTTCCATGCATTACTCAGTGATTGGCAGCCACAAAAGAAACACAGTGCCAACAAGAAAGCTAGAAAATAGAAAGGTGTTAAGAAAGAGATAAGGGTACCGTAAGTGTGGGTGACAGGCAGTTGGCGGTGTGGACGATTAGCTACAAAATATGAGCTATACATGAGGCACTGAGTAGCGCGGGGGCCATCAAAGTGTTTGGGGAAACAAGGACTGCCAGGGAAAAGAAAGATTAACTTTTAAATGGGTATTGGGCATAACAAGATATTAGGAAAAACGTTTAGGGAGGAGATCACAAAATTGTCAAGTGCACCGATCATCCGATTAAGTAGAAGATGTTGTTCTGCTGAAGAGACTTACAGTATGCATATCACATTTTCAAGAAATATTGCAACTAGATAGATACATGTCTGTTGATAATATTCAATACACAGTATACAGACAGCACTTTGTTATTCCTAAATATACATGAATGTAAAGCAGAATGTGCTTTGCTGTTTGGCTATCTGTGGAAAAGTAAATTTTGCCATGTTCTGTGTCCCTACGCCTCATCCATCATATGTTATGTATGCATGACCAATATGCATATGTTATTCCCCATTTCTGATTAAAGACGCAATTACAGTTGTGTCCACCTCTGGTATGCTATTTTCCAGTCCTCGTGAATACTACGAATATCAGGCCTATGTAAGTAATGTTGCCACGTTTCTCAGTGTGCACGTTATTCAATTATAAAGTCCCCGTTTCTAGGCCTCAAAAGGGCCCGGACCACAGATTCAGCTCCTGTCTCCTGAAAGCCTCGCTGAGGAGCGATACAGCCCCCACCTGTATCCTCGACCCTTCACTTACTTCCTGCCTAGCAGTGCCCGGTGCAGCCCGGCTCTGCCTCTGAGTCTGCCAAAAGTATGTTATAGTTCCTGCTATCAGTTCAGTCCTCCTCTTCTGCATTCCTAAGCTACTGAACTGCATCAATAGTTTCCGTCATTGTCTAGCCTTCTCGGCTCCACGTTAGAGAAATACTGTATTTAATGGTCATTTAATATTCTTCACGCACTACATGTAGAATAATGCATGGTCCAGTCTTAGAATCAGGTTAGCTTTTCCCCTCATGACTTCTAGTTCATATCAACATGTTCCCTAAACATTAGATACCAGATAGGGTTTAGGTACATGTCGCTCCGACCCTCCGGACTCTAGTCTCTGCTCCTAGCACAGAGTTCGTAGCCCCCAACTTCTCCTAGTAACACGTCATTGCCAGTTTTCGCGCACCATTAGGTTAGAGGTCCCGGCTCCTTAGGTAGCCCCCTCCTATGTTTCCGCCCATTCATGACATATTCTGTTACGTTTGCATCACATGTCTATGTAAACTCCCAGTTACACCCACTTTTACTGTTATCTCTCGCGACTGTTACACGTCACGCCTTCTACTCCACCCACTGTTACGCCTACTGCAATGTAATACTATGTGTTTGCGCTATGTATATATGCCTGTGTTTTATTATTGAATGTTAGCGCGCTCATCCCAGACCAAGCCCCAGCAGCTGCTGGGCATCTTTTTCCCCTACTGGGTCCCAGTTGTCCTGCTGGGCCCTGTCATTCTGCTCATCCTATGCAGGTTGTCCTGATCCTGTCCTTATGCTATAATAAACCTGCAAAACTCCTACTACCTCGAATCTTGACTCTTATTTATTGAGCTATCTGTTATTTATTCATTCATGCACTCAAAAATAGGGTATTATTTATTTATTTACCACATAATGGCGCCCGAACAGGGACTTGCCCTTTCCCCACGCGTCGGTGAAGCCACGCCGACCCCCTGACCCCCTGCAGTCGTGACGGAACTCTTCTGGCCAAGTGCAGATATTTCTGCTTCAAGTATCCCTCAGGCCCACGGAGGAGACGGAGGAGGCGGTCCAGCATCCGAACGAGACGGTGGAGGAACGCGGCGAGTCCCGACCAGAGCCCAAGCCGAGAGTCCAAGGTCCGAGGTATCCGGAGGTCCACCCGTAACTGAAGTCCGAAGTCCGAAGTTCGTCGTCGTAGTCCAGTCCCGTCCGAGGCCTTCCGTTCCGTGCTGCCCGGTGAGTACCATTGCTGGGGTAGTGTCTAGACAGGGTCAGTCTAAATTGACTCTGGTCCGTGGGTTGGTGGTACCCAAGCCCGCAAACGAAGTGTTCACCTAGGTGGATACGGGTCTTGATGTGTTCCTTTATGGGACCGGTATGTTCCGTACTGTTACAGCAGTGCATCCAGTAACTCTAGTCTGTTCCGTTCTCGAGAATTCTGTTCTGTTTCTGTTTTCAGTATTTTTCAGGTAGTATTCTGTTCGAACTGTTATTTATGATGTTGTTTAATGTATTTTCAATGTCGTGGTATGCCTGAATTGTTTTCCCAATTGTTATTGTTTTTCGTGTATTGTATTGTGTTCCGATTCAAGTTTAGAATGCCGCTCTTTTCAAAGTTACGTCAGTTAAAAACTAGAAAGGGTCTGCTGGAAGCAGCAGTTCCTGTTCCGCCAAGGGACAGTCCAGGTCACTTTATGTATCAGAAACATGGCATAAGCGCCATATTGTATTTAGATTTATGGGTAGAGTATACCAAACAGTTAGAAGAAAAGTATAGATGGCCCGTATCGGGTACATGGGATGCCGAATGTATCATGCGAGTAGAAGAAGCATTATGGAAAAAGAAAGCCAGACAGTCACAGAAAGATGCCATCGAGTTATGGCGTAAGGAAGCGCATAGAAGAACGGAAAAGGAAGTCAGAAAGTCAGAGTTAAGTAGAGAATCCCAAGAACGAGCCCAAGAAAGAGAATTAATCGAGATAGGTGAACAAGTCAAAGCCGAACAGTCAGACAGACAGAGGCATGCCCTTATTAAGGGTATGTATCCTCTTCTTGCCGAAGGTGTGCCAAAAGCGACCCCGGAGGCATCCAGTAATTTCCCGCCACCATTAGTTCCGACCAAGCTACGTCACAAACCGACCGCAGCTGATATTTTCATTTCGTCCTATTTGGATGACACAGTCCCAGAATATGCAAATCCAGTTCGCGCTCCACCTGTCCCTGTAAATCAGGCACTTCCCGCTCTTCCAGGCACCGGAGTACCTGTTACGGTACCCCCGGGTCAGCCCGCCATACAAGTTCAGCCCACGTTACAATTACCGACCCTGCAAGCACGAAGAATGTCAGTTGACGATCCTAGTCTAGGGGCCGCAGGAGGAGGTCCTCCTCAAACCCCGCTGCCACACAAGCGTTTATCAGCACTCGAATTACATGCTCAAGCATCACAGCGTACTCCCAAGAGTAATAAGTCTGTCGCAGAAATCAGGCAAGCCCTTAACGAATGTAGTTATGATCCAGTTCCAGGCGAAAATACTATGGTTTTATATTCCTTGCGTGTAAGAAGAGTGACCGAGTATCTAGTCACCTTGCCGAATATGAAAGAAGATCTAGACAGAATATATCGTTTCATCCGTACAGGGGATGATCCAGAAAGTATTGGCGAGATTATGTCCCAAAGGAAAGCCGAGATTCAGCTCATGATATTAAAGTTCCTGATCAATTGTCTAATAAGAGAACAAGATTACCCGACTAAAGATCCCGCCGACATGAGAATCCTAACAAGGTGGAGTGATAATATAGCCGAGGGTAAGCACAAGACCATTAGTGCCATGGAAAGTATGTACAAGAAAATTCGTAAAGAAATAATAAAGTTACACGAACAGCGTAAAGCAGCACAAGTAAGCGAGAAAGAAAGTGCCTCTGATCCTGAAGAGGAAGACGAGAATCCCGTCAGAATAGCGTATGTAGGAAAATCCAGATTTCCAGATCGCCATTTACGTCCAGAACCTAAGTCTATTTTTCATCATCCAGCACGAGAGCCGCGCTCTCTAGAACAAGTATTTCAAGCTACCGATCACATTCTGAAATCACGAGTCGGTTATAGCGAACTAAGTACTATGCACGAACAAGAACTGGCCCGATCAGCAGTCCGATGGATTACTGATTCTACCACTTTTCCAGACGAAATAGTGGCACAAATGTTTCTGAAACTGCCCCCAGCCGAGCAACGACTGGTGGGTATGTATATGATCCAGCACCTCATTACCCTGTATGAGGGTCAACATTCTGATCCAGGTCCGTTACATGATATCCTGAACGAGTTACTCCAGTATAGATGGAGAGGTCTAGGTACCGATTTAATTAGTGTCATTCTAGAACAACGCCACAAGTATAGAACGTTCCTGAACCCGCATTTTGTTCATGTCTCACCCCCAGAAAGTAAACCGTTTTACATAGACAGACAGAATCCGTTACGAGAAGTCCACCCAGTCCAAGGGGCGGGTGGCGACATGCAACGAGTGTTTGTATACACTCCGATATCAAAGATGGAACTCCTCGAGATGAAGAAATTAATTCCCTGTCATGACAAAGATCCAGCAGGGTTCCATCGAGAATTAAAAGACATGCTCCGTATGGGAGAATACACCTACCCAGATATCATTAAAATGTTAAAGGTTCTGCTACCCGCAGGGGTGTATGAAAAGTTAAAGGAAAAAGAATGGGAGGTGGGAGAGAAAAAGATCGATTGGACAGCTCTAGAAGCTGAAGACAAGGCACGAGTACCAGGTACCGGTCTTGGAGATAAATGTAAAGAATTACCAGAATTATTGATTCAAGTTTTACCCAGATTATTGACAACTAGGAAAGAAGACTGGGATGCAATCTCAGCCTGCAAACAGAAACAAGAAGAAGATATTAGTGATTTTTATTCTAGATTCGAGAAATGTTTCAGTATTAACAGTGGTCTCAAGACAAGTAGTGAGTCATACCCTCATCTTTTCGTTACCAAATTGGTCGAGAATTCAAGTCCACAGATTAAAAACCGAGTTTTGAAAGTCGAAAGCACCTGGCAAGCAAATAGTCCGTCCCAGATGCTCCAGATGCTCCAGTACCACCAGAATAGAATCAGAGAAGAGCAAGAACACGAGAGAAAACGTATGAAAGACACGAAAATGAAAGTGCTAGTTGCACAATCTATTCCCCAAGACAGTCAGAAGAGGGGTCCGAATCAAGCCAGTCATCCTGCAGCTCCCGTTAAAGGGAACTGCAATTACTGTAAACAGCCAGGTCATTTTATAAACGAGTGTGCAGTTCTGAAGCACAACATAGCTACTGGTAAGACTAAAGAAAGACCACGTCCGCCTAGACAAGAACAAGTTTCACAGGTTCCTCAGTCACAGAATGCACCACAGACAGTTACAGTACCGCAGCCTATTGCTGCAACACAGCACGTTACATCGCAGATGTACCAGTATGCACAGTCTGAGTATCCAGAGTACCAGTCATATTCATGAAACAGCCTAGAGAGGGAGGTAGGCTTGCCTCTCATCGAGATACCTGTAGACCAAGAAGGTCCCTATGTTCATAGTCAAGTATTAGGGAAAGACAGAAAATTTCTGATCGATACAGGGGCAAGTAGGACCACAATTAGTCATGCCGAAGTTCCAGGGGCTCCGCTCTCAGGCTCAAGAAATGTTTCCCTTGGATTTTCAGGAAAACCCATAGTTAATGAAATATCTCAGCCAGTTACTCTAGAAGTAGGTCCATTGTCCCGTACTACTGATCTGTTACTTACTAAGTCATGTCCAGAAAATCTATTGGGTATTAAGACATTGAAAGAATTAGGTGCAATTATTTGTTGTTCCCCAGAGGGAATACGTCTGTTCCTACGTGACTTTAAGGGTCACTATGTATTACGAGATTTTGATTCAAGATTGTCTAATGTTCCGCAGCAGTTATGGGCGCAAGGTCCAACTGATGTAGGTTACATGCAAATCACACCCTATCGTGTGACTCTCAAACCAGGTGTAGTGTTACCCCGAATCAGACAGTACAGATTGCCACCTGAGGCTGTAGCAGCCTTATCCAAAATTATTGACGAGCTCATGGCTCAAGGGGTAGTTGTAGAAACTGACTCCAATGTATGCAATTCTCCGATCATTCCAGTCATGAAACGTACTGATCCGAATGCACCCCCAGTATATCGATTAGTGATTGATTTACGAGAGCTTAACAAATGTATTATTCCTCAGTACCCAGTTGTTCCAGACATTTCTTCTCTGTTAACTGCCATTGATTCCGAAGCCATGTTTTTCACTGTTATTGACCTCAAGAATGCATTTTTTAGTGTTCCAATTCATCCAGACAGCCAGTTTCTTTTCGGATTTTGTTTAAATGGAAGGAGCTATATGTTTACACGCGCTCCTCAAGGTTTCACAGAAAGCCCTAGTATTTACAGTCAAGCACTCAAGAGACAACTAGACAACATTCACATGCCAACTGACACTGCCCTGCTCCAGTATGTCGATGATCTACTGATCACAGCCCGTTCTGAACGTGCTTGCGAGCGAGCATCACTTACAGTTCTGTATTTTCTAGCCGAGATGGGGCACAAGGTGTCACCTTCGAAGCTTCAATTCTGTGTCCAGCAAGTGGTATACTTAGGACACTTGCTGTCCAAGAGGGGTAGGCAGTTGACACCCGACCGTATCCAGTTAATAGCGAGTCTTCCCCAGCCCAGAACCCAGAAGGAGGTACGTGCTTTTATCGGCCTTACTTCTTATTGTAGACAATGGATTCCCCAGTATGCATTTCTAGCCAAGCCATTGATACAGTTAACGACACAGGAGGCAGCCGTATCGACTGTCCTCCCTTGGACATCTGAACATACACTTAGTTTCAACGAGTTAAAGAAAGCCCTATGTCAAGCTCCAGTTCTAGCTACACCGAACTACAGTAAGCCTTTTACACTTTTCGTTACAGAACGCGAAGGTACAGCATTATCTGTTCTCACACAAGATCAAGCAGGTCAATACAAGCCCTGTGCTTATTTTTCGAGCACATTAGATCCAGTCGCCCAGGCATTGCCTGCGTGCCTCAAGTCAGTTGCAGCCACAGCACTAGCTATCAGACAAAGTGATTCCATAGTTTTAGGACATTCCCTGACAGTACAAGTTCCACATTCAGTAGAAGTTCTTTTAAACCGAACACAGACTCAGCACTTGACAATTGCACGTTTAACAGGTTATGAATTGACACTGTTCCAGCCACACATAGAAATTAGACGCTGCAACGTCCTGAATCCTGCTACACTGTTACCATCAGTTAATTCAAATCCAGACCCACATGATTGTGTGGAAGTAGTTAACATTACGACAAAGCCCAGACAAGACCTGACAGACATTCCGTTACTAGATCCTGACCTGACACTTTATGTGGATGGTTCATGTATGAGAACTAGTACAGGAGAACTAGTCGCCGCGTATGCAGTGACTACTGACACTGAAGTTATTGAAACACACCGTATTGATACTCTGTCCGCTCAAGCAGCAGAGCTAGTTGCTCTGACACAAGCCTGTATACATGCCAAGAACCTGAAGGTTAATGTTTACACAGATTCACGTTACGCATTCGGAGTTGTACACGACTTCGGAGTGCTCTGGCAGGAGAGAGGTTTTATGACTTCTCATGGAACCAAGATTCAGCATGGTCTCCTTATTCAAGCCCTGTTAGATGCCATACATTTACCGACATCTATTGCTATCATGAAGTGCAAAGCACATACGAAAGTCACAGACATTATTTCCCAAGGTAATGATCTAGCAGACCGCACAGCCAAGCTTACAGCACAGACTCCAGACGTTCTAGTTAATCAGACACATACTCCAGATCTGATTACATGCATGACAGTTAAGGACCCTACACAAGATGTCATAGATATCCAGTTACATGCTACTCCCGATGAAATCAAGAAATGGTCTGTACAAGGAGGGGTCCAGACAGATCAAGGATGGTTAACGAAGGGTAGAGCCACATGGTTTCTCCCCGATTCTATGGTTCAAGTCATTATCAATACCGCACATAGTCCAGCACATTTAGGAGAAAAAGCTATGTTAGACAGTATCCAGAACATTTGGTTCAACAAGCATTTACGAGCTGCAGCCAAGCAGAAAGTCCGTACCTGTATGATATGTTGCCAGTTTAATCCAGGTAAAAGTGTCCCGGTGGAACAAGGTGGTTTCCAGCCCCCTGACCACCCTTTTGAGGTCCTCCAGATGGATTATATTCAGATGGAGCGATGTCGAGGTTTCAAGTATGTCCTTGTAGTAGTATGCGCTTTGTCCAGGTGGACAGAAGCATATCCAGTCCCAGATTATACAGCCGCGACCACTGCCAAACAGTTGGTTCGTGAATTTTTCCCTAGATACGGACTCCCTAGAGTCGTATATTCTGATAACGGTCAGCCATTCTCATCCGAACTCATGAGACACGTTTCCCTGTTGTTAGGGTACCAGTGGAAGTTCCATTGTGTACGCCATCCAGAAGCAGCTGGACTAGTAGAAAGACATAATCAGACTCTGAAAATCCTTATAGCAAAAGTCTGTAAAGACAAAGGTGTAGACTGGTTAGTAGCTTTGCCAGTCGCTCTGTTTTACATGCGTATGGTCGCACATTCCAGATCAGGTCTGTCCCCGTATGAGGTCGTTTTCGGCCGCCCCCCTAACATGTGGGGTACTCCTAGACCCCGAAGTATTACCGATGTTTCATGTAATATGCTGACAGATTACCTAGCTTCCTTGATGTCTGCCCTCAACTCATGTCGTTCACAGGTTGCCGCCGCATTTCCAGACAATACCGAGGTGGCACCGCACGAGATCGTTCCAGGGTCGTTGGTGATGATCCGCAACTTTGACAGATCAAGTCCGCTGGAACCACGTTGGAAAGAGCCACGTCAAGTCCTCTTGACCACCCGAACTGCCGTCAAGTTAGAAGGCAGGAAGGGGTGGGTCCACCTTTCTCATGTAAAACTTTTTAAAGGACCAAAGCCAGTCGTCAAAGACATTGCCAAGAACATTTCCCAGGATTCGAAGGATTGCCAGAACATTGTTTTAAAGGACTGTCCCGCACCAGACTTTGTTACAACCCCTCCCTTGTTAGAGAAAACTCCGCAACAGGAGTATAAGTTAAAGCTCAGGTCTAATAAGTCAGCCAGTTTGATTGTATAAGTCCTCCCCTAGGTGAAACGGTTAGACTGTTTCTGACATGTATAAAATAGACCCCCATAGTGAGAGAGTCAGTCGCAGTTCACTACAATGCATCGTTTTTCTGAGTTTCATATTATTTCTCAGCCTAATGATTTCCTGCACCAGCTACGCATTTTTTCTGTATTTACCAGTTCCTCATGTAAATAAGTCTGCTAATGCTACAGTAGAGCACACGTTTAGTGATCTGCCTCCTCACGAATATGCATACCGCCTTGCCATGCGTAATAACACATTCATCCGTATGTTACATTATTCACACCAGACCAGCAATGCCACAAATTGTTGGGTGTGTGGTCGACTCCCCCCTTTTCAGACACCGAAGGGAGTTCTGCCACTCTTTCCTTATCCATTCTCACACAATGGTTCGTGTGGAGCATGGTCCACGTTAACGTCATCCTCAACAGATATGTCTTTTCTTAACAGTACATGTTTTCCAGACAAGCAAGGTTTTCCCCACAGAACAGGTTTAGATTTAGAAAATGAGGTATATAATTTAGGAAATTATTCGTCGAATTTCATGGTTCTGAATGTTCAGTCTGATACTACTCCAGACTTACCTGCTATTTCAGTACTACCAGTCAAAGGCGAATTATGTATCCGTAATTATGGTTCTGTACATATAGGTCATAGTGAATGTACTACTGTTGTCAAGTATGGTGACAGTGGGAAATCTATTTTCAAAGCTTCACGTCATTCTTATTTTGTTTGTGGTCAAACTGCATATGTCCGTCTGCCCCTCGATTGGGAGGGAACCTGTTACATTGCCTTCCTACTGCCACCTGTTTTTCTAGCTCCACCTGATTATCATAGGAATTCTTTCTTAGTACACACTAGACCTAGAAGGGAGTCCCCAATTGTCGATCAAACTGAAACTACTCTAGAACAGTATACAGATTTCAATAAAGGTTTCTTTTTCTTTATAGGACCTGTCCAGAATAGTAAACTGATCCGTAGGTTAACAAGAACCCTTGAAGCTGTAGTAAATGAGACTGCCTCTGCTCTAGGTAACCTAACCGAAGAACAATCTGCTATGAGATTTGTCGTTTTACAGAATCGTCTCGTCCTTGACGTCATACTGGCCGATAGGGGCGGGGCCTGTAGAATTCTCGGATCTAGTTGTTGCATTTTCATTCCAAATAACGCGCCGTCTGTTTATTCAGCTATAACCAGACTTCATAAAATTGCCCATCTGTTACATCAAGATCCAGGCACCTGGACATGGTCCGGTTGGTTCTGGAATATAATTTCCGCATGGGGATGGAAAGTCCTGTCCTTCCTAGGTATTGCAGTAGCGATCATATTTAGCTGCTGCCTCTGTATACAATGTGGCCCTGCGATTTGCAGCATGTGTGCTACCTCTTGTATTCCTAGTCCCAAGCCCCGTTCTAAATCCCGTTCCAAGACAATTCGAGACGAGCAAATGGTACTGTATGAAATGATAGACGGTATCATGAATATTGATGTTTCCTGATGTAAACGTAGTGACAAGGAGGGAATGTGGAAAAGTAAATTTTGCCATGTTCTGTGTCCCTACGCCTCATCCATCATATGTTATGTATGCATGACCAATATGCATATGTTATTCCCCATTTCTGATTAAAGACGCAATTACAGTTGTGTCCACCTCTGGTATGCTATTTTCCAGTCCTCGTGAATACTACGAATATCAGGCCTATGTAAGTAATGTTGCCACGTTTCTCAGTGTGCACGTTATTCAATTATAAAGTCCCCGTTTCTAGGCCTCAAAAGGGCCCGGACCACAGATTCAGCTCCTGTCTCCTGAAAGCCTCGCTGAGGAGCGATACAGCCCCCACCTGTATCCTCGACCCTTCACTTACTTCCTGCCTAGCAGTGCCCGGTGCAGCCCGGCTCTGCCTCTGAGTCTGCCAAAAGTATGTTATAGTTCCTGCTATCAGTTCAGTCCTCCTCTTCTGCATTCCTAAGCTACTGAACTGCATCAATAGTTTCCGTCATTGTCTAGCCTTCTCGGCTCCACGTTAGAGAAATACTGTATTTAATGGTCATTTAATATTCTTCACGCACTACATGTAGAATAATGCATGGTCCAGTCTTAGAATCAGGTTAGCTTTTCCCCTCATGACTTCTAGTTCATATCAACATGTTCCCTAAACATTAGATACCAGATAGGGTTTAGGTACATGTCGCTCCGACCCTCCGGACTCTAGTCTCTGCTCCTAGCACAGAGTTCGTAGCCCCCAACTTCTCCTAGTAACACGTCATTGCCAGTTTTCGCGCACCATTAGGTTAGAGGTCCCGGCTCCTTAGGTAGCCCCCTCCTATGTTTCCGCCCATTCATGACATATTCTGTTACGTTTGCATCACATGTCTATGTAAACTCCCAGTTACACCCACTTTTACTGTTATCTCTCGCGACTGTTACACGTCACGCCTTCTACTCCACCCACTGTTACGCCTACTGCAATGTAATACTATGTGTTTGCGCTATGTATATATGCCTGTGTTTTATTATTGAATGTTAGCGCGCTCATCCCAGACCAAGCCCCAGCAGCTGCTGGGCATCTTTTTCCCCTACTGGGTCCCAGTTGTCCTGCTGGGCCCTGTCATTCTGCTCATCCTATGCAGGTTGTCCTGATCCTGTCCTTATGCTATAATAAACCTGCAAAACTCCTACTACCTCGAATCTTGACTCTTATTTATTGAGCTATCTGTTATTTATTCATTCATGCACTCAAAAATAGGGTATTATTTATTTATTTACCACATATCACATAGCTTACTCTCATATCACACTACAGGGCTGCTACATACGATAAGATGATAATGGAGTAAAACATAATAAGTTATATATATTGCAAGTTACCTTGGAGCTGCATGACCTTCTAAAGGTGTCAAGTTTGCCTTTTCAGCAGCATTCGTATTACATGGAGTAACACCGGTCATAAGGATTCAATCCACTTTTCATTTATTTCTGTGTAAATTGCCCGTCTAATTCCTTTTGCAACTATCAGATTTTTTTGTATTATTTGATAAACATTGTTCCAGAAGTCAATATATTTTCAGAAATAATTATTAGAGCACTCTATTTAGGATGGGCAGCTAAACCTTGAGCCAAGCTTGTCAGCAAATAGCAAGACATCATTCAGAGTGAAAAAATCCTACTGCTAGAATGCCCTATGCTAGAATCCCTTCATTTCGACTGTGCTGGTGTTCAGTACTTAGGGAGCTAATTGTATGCCGCATATGTAAATGAACCAGCGGGGCTTGCCCTAATCACCACAACGTATCTTGGCAAAGACAAATGAAAACATAAAAAATGATGTGTGGGAAATGATCAAACTCGTTTTCTGTAAGAAAAAAATCAATTAGTCCCTACATATGGGTACCTGGTCTCCAGGCTTAATATTTTAATAATTTAAGCACTCACAAATCTGCCCAAATTGACTTTCACAACAAAACTTTACATATTCTTAAAAATAAATAAAAATAAAAAATAAGCAACAAAATATAATGATCAAAAAACATAACAATCATTAATAATTAATGATTCCTTCCTACCCATACAATCTTATGATGGTTGCAAACACCAATACAAATGCAATCCGTATAGGAGATAGTCCAGCTTCGAAACAATGGCCCAACTTTCCCTTTGCCACGCTTACCATGGCTTCAGAACATTAGCCTTGCTTCAAATTCAAACAATCACTTTGCGGGCAAAAGAAAAACTGGTTAAAATCGCCAGCACCTGACCAAGGCCCGCCAGAGGACACATACCTAAAATTACAAAGGAGGCGACGACCCCGTAAATACCTTGAGTATACTGCATCTTGCCAAGCAATCCTAATAAGGGAGTGTAGGGAATGTAACAACTTACCTCAACGGTTACTAAATCAATATTGTTGTTTTTAATAATATAGGGGGTCAATACAATGGCGGGTAGACGTGAGTCTGCTCCGCATCGAGGTGGTGAGTGGGACCGGCCGCCTGTATGATGGCGGTCCCGTACGTGAAATTGCGATGCAAACGCTACTGTGGCGGCCGAATCTTGCATATTTACCATTTCGGCAGGTGCTTCTGGCTGCAGCACCCGCGGCAATAGTAAAAATGCATGTAGTGCCTTTCTCTGCTCTATGTGGCAGGCACCACGTGGTGCCTGCCACTCAGTGCAGGGAGATGCAGGGAGGTACCATGGGTACCCCCCAGTGCACAACCACCTCCCCCCAACAAAAGGGGGGCCCACAATCCCGGCCAGCCTTTAAATGGCGGTTTACCTGCCACGGAAAGGCTGGCTGCGGCCAGCATCTTAATCTGGCGGAGAGTGCCTACTAGGCACCACCACCATTTTACTGATGCTTACCCGTTCTCCAGGCAATCGTAATGATTGCCTGTGGTGGATCCGTGGTGGGCGGTCTTTGCGCCCACCACGGTCGTGGTCAGATTCCCCCTGCCATCGTAATGTGGTGGGGCGAAAATTGCTTTTCGATGGTGAAAGGCCCACCACCACACTGCTGGTGGTGGTGGGCCTTCCGCCATCGTAATGACCCCCATAGTTGTAAAAATATTGTTTTTTAAATATTTTCATGGGCTTTAGTTATTATTATAACTTTAGGTGTTAATATTGTTGGTATAACTGTTATTAATTTAATAAAATATAGTTGGTACTAAAGTGATTTTAGTAATTTAGAGTGTTGTAACAGGTTGATATTTATGTAGGGCGAGCGGGTGGGATTTTTTTAAAATTAGAGATTATTTTAATGTAATGATTTTATTTTTATATTAAATAATTTTACTTTGATTATCATTTATTTGTTATTTAATTGTTATATTTTATTATGAATTTCAAATTGTAATTAAATTGTCATTTTTGTTTTATGATTACTAAGTTATATTTCAGTATAGGGTTGTTGAGTGTGAAGTGAATTAGAATATAAATATTCGAAAAGTATTGTTAATTAGTTTTCAATTGTTACTTAATTATTTTTTTGATTCTTCTTTATCGACATATTTTATAGCAATATATTTAAGTTATATTTCTTATTGCATGTTGCTGGGTTTGTTAGGGAACATGGTGGAAAGCTAAATAAAATTGTATGTTTTTTTTTAAATATGTTTTCGTAATTGATACTATTTGATTATTAATTATGTAAATTAATTAAAAGGATTAATTATTGTGGAAATGCACTGTTTTATTTCTTATAATATATATTTTACCTTTCATGTGTTTATTACGCTTGTATTATTTAATGTTGTGTTATATTTAGGTAAGTAGGTTGGGGAAGAAATTAATTAAATGATATATTTATTTCAAAGTATAGTTAATGTATGGACTGCCAGTTATGTATACTTTTATTCTACTTATATAAAAAGGCATATTTAATGTTGTGACATTTTGTTTGTGAAAAGATATTTCCTGATAAAATGTTATTTGTTTTCTTAATTCATAATTGAAATTAAATAAATATTCAATGATTTCAAAATTTTGTATTTTTATTGGTAGTTAGGAAAGTTGGCATTCTAATATGTAATTTAATATTTTCCTTTCTTTCTTTTTTAATGTATTTATTGTTTTTCTATTTATTTATTTAATTATATTTTATATTCAGTGTTGAATTTTTTTCATGCATTAAATAGGTAATCCTTTGATTTGATTTGATTTGATTTGAGGTAATCCTTTTGAAGTCATCACTGCAGTTGCCTAGACTGAAGTGGGTGTAATAAATTTGACTTCCCTACTGTTTTAAGACGGGAATGGGAATTGTAATTCTAACATTCTGAAATCCAATGCTTATCCTACTGTTCCTTAAACTGGAATGGGAATAGTAAGTCTTACCCCTCCGAAGCCCAACAGTTGGAATGGGAATAGTAATAGTAATAGTAGCCCTTCTGAAGACAGACACTTCCCAACTGCTACTTAAACTGGAGTGCAATTGGTATATCTTATCTTTCCAGATTGGAACACATTTCCTTATATTGATAAAACAGGATGTATATTATTATTTGTTTATTTTTGTATTTAATATTGTGTTCATATATATTACAATTTTTTTTAATGTACTTTGTAGTAAATATGTTTTTCAGGGCTCTAATAATTTACTCTTTTACAGATTGGTGAAATTAATATATTTGTTTCTGAACTGTTGTTAATTGTGTATGTTGTTTTTTATTTATTTGTTTTTTATCATTTCTACATTATATATATATATATATATATACACATATATATATATATTTATATATATATATTTATATATATATATATATATATCTCCCGCTGCAGAGGTGCAAGGAAAGTCACACACAGGATCTCTATTTCACAGGAAAGTATTTATTGACTTGACGCGTTTCGACAGCACGGTCTTTGTCAAAAAGTCATACAAAGTCCAAAAGTGAGGCCATGCCTTTTAAAGCATTCCCATACAATAGACATAGAAAACACATTCATTTCCTGTTTGTATGTGTCATGTGATCTGCAGGTAAAAAGACTCCCGCATACATTTTATCAATTTTTGCTTGAAAAAACTGGTGAGTAAATAATAAAGCATGTCATGGAAAAAATAACAATAAATGATTATTTTAAACAAAAACAGAGTTCATCATGATGGCTTTAAAGGCAGTGAAACAATATATGTGGCAGACAACCCTTGGTAATTTGTTCCCAGGTGTGCTAATGAGCAAGAGGGGCGCGGTGGTAGGGCAGTGCACAATGATAGTTGTGCTGGATAGCCCCATAGGTTCTGTGTTAGGCAGGGTGGTGGCGGCAAGAGCCCGAAGGGAAGTGTCCCCATACAGACGACAGGTTCAGAGGGTGCAGGACAATGGATATGGTCCACTAATGGTCTAATAAAGGGATGGTGTATATACATCGAATGTGCGGAGGAATAGTACATTCTAAGAGGTTCAAAAGGTAGGGAAGTGAGGTAAATTAATAGGATAATAATAAATAATAAGTAATGGAGACTGTAGCCAGATGTAGATCATATGTCTAAGCTCACAGATGTGAGTTAACCAATTGACGTGTGGCTTCACGATTAGTGGGCAGAGTGTGAGGCTAGGGTTCGGGGTGATGTGTACATGGAGGTATCCAATGGGTTACACATGTTTAAGGTTGGCGGAGGGAAGTTAAACCCTCAAATTACAGTAGTGTAACTGGTAGGCAGAGACTAGGGTAGGTGTCAGCCCAAATGCATGTGGAGGTAATCCTCATGGTTGAGACCTCACGGGTTCTTGCTCTGTAGCCTCACAATGTACTCAGATTCCAGGCGTCACAGATGATGTTCCCGATCTCCTCCTCTCGCTGACATTGGGAGCCTGTCAATACCAATATATGAGATTTTAGTACTCATAACTTTAACATCCGCATGTACCAGATCGCAATGTTTCGCAATGGCGTAGGCCATATCACCATTTATGATTGCGCGTAAGTGTTCCAGAATGCGCATCTTGACTGGGAAGATTGTGCTTCCTACATAGCAAAGGCCACAAATACAAGTTAAAACATAAACAACAAAATCAGTGTTGCAATTGATGAAATTCTTAATCTTACCCATCTTACCATTGCGGAGAGTAAATGTTTTAACATTTGAGCTGTTATTGCAGGCGTTGCACCTTTCACATGTGTGGAAACCTGGGAGTTACCTCAACCAGGTACCACATGTTTTGGACTTAGTTGAAAGGTGACTGTGCACCAGCATGTCCTTTAAATACTGGCATTTTCTGTATGTCACGTGTGGTGTAGGGCTAACAAGTTTTCCAATTGTAATGTCCTTTCTGACAATATGCCAATGCTTCCGTATTATCTGGTGGATTTCCTGTGAAGCATGGTTGAAAGTGGTAATCAGCCTTACTTCTTGTTTCTCACCAACTTTGTCTCTTGGTATCAGTAAGCTATTCCTGTTCCTTTTTTCCACTTTGTCTGATGCTATTTTGATAGTCTTGCTAGAGTAGCCCCTGCTTTTAAAACGGCCCCTCATGTTCTTGGCTTCCTTTTGGTAGGAGTCTGTGGTGTTGCAATTCCGTTTGGCTCTAATTAATTCAAGATATGGAATGCTGTTCTTAAGATTGGTTGGATGGTAGCTCTGTGCATGTAAGATGCTGTTGCTGGAAGTTGGCTTTCTATATAGGCTAGTGTGTAGTGTGCCCTATTTCACCTCTACTATGATGTTGAGGAACTCTTTACTGGTCTTGTGAGTTTTACTGGTGAATTGTAAGTTTAATTCATTCACCGATAGTCCTTGGATGAAATTGTCTAAGGAATCCTGTGGGCCGTTCCATATCAGAAAAATATTGTCTATGTAACAGGTCCACAGGATCACATTATTCATGTGTGGTGTGTTGCCCTCATAGCACAGGTGCTCCGCCTCCCACCACCCCATAAATATGCAGGCGTAAGAAGGAGCGAAGCAACTTCCCATGGCAGTACCAGTGTATTGTTCATACCAGTCCTCTTCAAACAGAAAGCAGTTGTTGTGTAAACAAAAGTGTAGCATGAGTAACAAAAGTGTAGTATGATCAAACATAGTGGCTGGTCTGTCTCTAAAATAGTATTTGCATGATTGTAGGCCTAGGTCATGTGCAATGCAAGTGTATAGGGCACCGACGTCCATTGTCGACAGTATGTAGGTGTCTTTCCATGGAATTTCTTGCACTTTGGACAGGAAATCCATGGTATCCCTGCAGTATGAGGGTAAATTGAGGACATAAGAGCACAGAAAGTAGTCAAGATAGATGGACGTGTTTTCCAAAAGGCTCTGATTGGCCGATATGATTGGTCGACCTGGGGGGTCAGTGGGATGTTTGTGCACCTTCGGTAGCATATAAAATACCGGGTCACAGGTTTCTTTGCCAATAAAAACAAAAATTCATTTTGACTAAGCATGTCATTCTCACGCCAGTCATTCAGCATTTCGTGATACGTCTTAATGCTTTTGTTGTACCTAGCCAGACTTGATCTCAGATAGCATCCCGAGAATTCGAGTTGTCTCTTGGCTTCTGTGCAGTATTTGTTGACATCCCATACGACCACGTTGCCCCCCCTTGTCAGAGGGCTTGATTACAAAGGTGGTCGCAAGTTTCAGTGACTGCAAGCCCGTTCTTTGTGCTGCAGTTAGATTTTTGGAAAAATGATTCTCATCTTTTTTCCATACAGATAACAAGTCAGAAAGTACGGCTTCATGGAATGTGTCAATTCCATCATGTGGGGTTATGGGATTGAATTTTGACCTTGGTTTAAAATCATTTCGGGATCTTTTGCTGACCTCCATGTCCATGCTTATTCAGAGGTCACGATCCGTCTCCCAATTCCTAGTTTCTATCTGTATTTCCCTCATGGCGGCCAGGGTTTCGATATCACCAATGGAAACCGTGACATCCGTGGGGGTAGGAGGATTGACTGACTATCTCATGCCTGTGCCTTGTTTCAGAGAGTAAAGTTTCATGAGCTTGAGTTTGCGCATAAATAAAAACAAATCAATGCGTGTTTTTGCAAAGTCAAAGTTCGCTGTAGGGCAGAAAGATAGGCCTAGTTCTAATACCGATCTTTCTTCGGGGGTAATCACGTGGGAGGAAAGGTTGATGATATAAAATTAGAATTAGAATGCTCACCCATCATTTGTTCCTCTTTGAACGCCTGATGCCTCTCCCATGTGGTGTTGAATTGTCGCTGGCCTTCGCCTCCACTCCTCTCTCTTCTCCTTTTCCTTGTTCTTTGCCTCCGCCTTTTCCTCTTGCTCGTGCTGCTTTCTTGGTAGTGCTGAAGCTCAGTTCCATAAAATGGTATTCCTCCAGTGATGTGAAAGGGCCTCTGTTCAATCCCAGATTTCCTTGTCTGTTCTCGTCATCAGATGGTGCAGCGGAGCTCGAGCCCGAGGTCTCCGAATCCTGTATTCTTAGTGCCTCAATCTTCTTGTAGTCTTTCCTAATGGCATCATATTTCCTGCTGAAGGTGAGGATGCGCCCGTGCGCATAGGCATTTTTGTCTATAATAAACTTCCAGCGTTTCCTGGCCTTAATTCCATCCTCATACTTGGTTAGTTGTACCTCCATTTATTTAATGAATTTATTTATTTCATCTTGTTCTGGTAGTTTGCTTAGGGCTTCGCGGAGTTCCTTTAGTTCCTCCCCAATTTGCTGGAGTTCCAATGCCGCGTATTTAGAAAGCAGCCCAAGCATTTGTTTGCATGTACCAGCCATGAGAGCCGACCATTCTTCAAGTAGCTTGGAGTTAGGGTTTTGGTAGGTGGGGGTCATCAAGATTCTCAGTCCCCTTGGGAGACGTCCCACCTCGATGTAATTGTCAAGGGAGATAACTTCCCAGCTGCGGTTTATCTCTTTCTTGCACAGTTTTTCTAGTCTGTTTAACTGTTGCTTTAAAGTCCGGTTTATTTCGGTTTCTCCAGTGGTTGGCCTCACGGTGCTGGCCTGGCCCGCCTCTTCGTGCTCTGTAAATAGAGACCTTGCCACATCCAGTCTCTGGCGTATTGCTTCACACATCGTGTCACAGTGCCCGCAGTGTTTCATTAATCATCCCTTTCTCTTCCGCATTTGTAGTTAGCAGCAACTGTTGCAAGTTCTTTTTTTCACCGTAATGTTATCGAGGCTCCAATGTGGGTGGACACGGCTGGAGCGCACACCCCCCAGGGGGAAGGATCCGTATGCTGCGGCTGCAGTCTCGACCTGTAAACCTCTGTGTGTCGCGGTGAAACTCGTTGGAGGGGAGATCACTCCCAGAAGGTTTGATGTGATGGCGAGAGTCAGGAAATGAAAAAACGGCGTTGCACGTTACTGTGCCCAGCAGTGCTCCATATGTTACCCGTTACTCCTCCGCACACCGGGTGGTTCCTGCTGATGGCGAAATCCTCCCCTGACGTCAAGTCTGTACACGGCTGCGTGAAGTCAAGTCGGGGGCACCCCTGCCGCTTGACATTGTGGATTCTGCACCAGAGTGTTCTCGAGGCTCCAAGGACGGCAGACCAGGCTGGAGAGCACACCCCCCCAAGGAGAGAGGTCTGTGCGTGGCGGCTGCAGTCACGGCTGGGAATCCTTCATGCCTCACGGTGAGTCCTGGTTGGATATATTCATATATATTCACTGAAAAAAACAAAGGTTTCAGGGATGTTATAGTTAGTTGGATATTTCACTCGTACAAAGACAGAGAAATTCGGCCATTATAGTTAGTTGAGCTAACTATAACTTGTGCCCCCGCAATGCACTGCTGATGACGTCACATATTACATCATTCATGACATGGTCAGTGACATCACTGATGACATCTCAAATGAGGTCACTGATGAAATCACTGATGACATCATCCAGTGACTGTGTGTTTCTGTAAAGTTTAAATATGTTTTATCCACGTTTGCAGGGGTGGAAACCTGCTCTGTTGCACAACAACTACAGATGGAGTAGGTGCACTCACGAGGTATTTTAAAGAGGTTTTATTTATTCACATACACGTTTCAGCTTTCGCCTTCATCAGTGCGGTAAAAGCCATACTTTGTCTGACACAGCAAGAGACCATTTAAAAAGATATGTGGCCTGATTGGTTGAATTGTGGCCAATGGGAGGACTCCCACTCCCCTTGGAGTTCGTGGTGCTGTGCCGGTCTCTTTAATGTTTATAATATAGTTCGGTAACAATGACCATTAAAGACTAGTGTCAGGATTATAATAACCAATGTCCCGGCTCCTCTCAACTGGAGGCCTTCCGTTATTTTTTGGGTCCTTTTTGCTCTCGCTCTGTCTACACCACCTCCCACCTGCCGCCTGATGCCAACTGTTGGCTTCATGCTGGTGTCCCTCGTATGGCTGGGCACTCCTGGCTTTGGATAAGCCACGACCTTAGTGATTGACAGGGCCTTGCGGCGGCGATTCTGGCAGCCCAAATAAATTCTAACGTCACTTCCACCGGGGCTGCCGACCACACGGCGGGTGCATCCACATTTGCAGGGTAGCCCTCCCTACAGAAAATGTTGGAGACCCCTGGCCGACATTATGTCACTGGCTTGAATTAGTAAAATAAGGAAATGACAAGGGATAAGGGGACTCAAGAAGTTTCTACAATACCTTTTTTGTTATTTTATAAAAATAAAAACAAATATGCTGTTGTAACTTTTTAAAAACTGCTTGTGATTCCTTTCTAAAAATTAGGTTACATCATTACAAACTTACTAATGGTCACACTCAAATTTTTTTTATTTCATTTGTGAATCCATACAGGTCAATGCTCATCACAAAAAGGAGACAGAGAAGGGCACTGCAAAGAAGGTGCTGATCCTAGGGGTTTAAGAGTGATACAGCATCCACTGTAGGAAGAAATAGGAGGACCTATGACCCTGGACCAAAAAGTTAGCTGAAGTCCAGCTCGGCCACTACTCCCGACATGTGAAGTGCGTGTGCCGCACCCTGACCCCTCTAATGGCCCACATACTTGTGGTAGCCTATTCCCGGCTTGATGGGAAGTTGGAAACCCAACCACAGCATCGAGGGGGCAAGTTATTTTCTGAGTTATTCATGTTTAAAACGTTTTATTTGTTACAGCAACAAATTATGGCATCAGCATAACAGTTGACACTTGTCCAATGCACAAGAAGAGTTCTTGCACAATGTATATGATGATAAGTTTTGTATATTAATTTGTGGAACATGAAACCACAATATTTTTGATTATTACTAAAGGACTGTTTTGAAAAGACACATGCCTGTGTAAAAAACAAATATACATGAGTTTGTTTGATGTTATGAGGGACAGTTGTACCAAGCAGGCCAGAATTTATAATTGTGTAATATGTGATGCTCCGACACAATTGTGAAGGATGTTACATTAACCCTATTACAGGTGACAGCATAAAATGCACTTATGATACAGAGGATGTTCCAGAGGTCAAATTGGTGAGTTGGTATTATAAGCAAACAATAGTGGGAATGTGAGCCAAAAGAGCTAGAAACAACAATAAATGGCTAAAATTGTGATTGAAAACGTGCAACAAATAGGTTTTTACAAAAAAATACAATGTAATTAATGTTAAAAGGGACAGGTAAGCATAATGTCATACTCATTCACAAATGTGGGTGTAAGCCAATCTGTTTAATAAAAAAATGATTGATAGGCATACATTTATTTTTTTAAACAGTCAGGAATGTGTACACATTGTTGGCAGAGTAACACATACCCAAAAATATTTTTTAAATGTCCTTTGTTAAGTCCAAATGATAAATAAATGATTAACAAAACATAGGATATTTAAAAGGACTTTTGAAGTTGGAATGGAGTGCAGCTTAAATATAAAGTTGATTGGGCCCAGTCTCCACTTACCTTCTGACTTAGAAGAATATTCAAGAAGAAATGTCTGAGAAGATAAAGTTCAGCATGGCAAGGCAACTGGTGGTGTCTGAGGAGGAGGCTTCATCATTTGGGACCCGCTGTATAAAGTTGTGAAGATTTCCACATTCAGACTTAGGGCCTTATTATTAGTTTGGCGGTGCAGGAGTGGGTTCGCCCTACTCTCACACCGCCAAACTTGTGTAGCACCCACCTGCCAGATCAAGAGTTTTCACCTGGTCTGGCAGGCGGTTCTTTGGTGTTCCAAAGTGTTCCAAGGGCAGTGCCACATAGGAACATCAAAGGCAGTTCCTGCATGGCATGGACTGCTGCAGTCCATGCCGTGCAGTCGCTGTAAGTGGGAATAGTTTTTCCAGATGTGGATCTTGTGCTCCATGTGCCACTTGATTCAAGGTAACCTGGTTGATGAGGGGTGATACCGCGAAACCAGTCCCAGGATGCTTCTTTCTGGTCCAGTGAGAACCTAGCCTGGCAGATCAGGCTGGACTGTTCCCATGATGAGTAGGGTGAAGATTGATTTGAATATGGCTGGGTCCAAAGTGGGGTAGCACGGAGAGCACAAAAAACAAAGGATTAATCCCAGATCTCTGACAGGGGTGAATGTTGTTCAGCTTTCCATCCATCCTCTGTTATTTTTGCATTTTTCTAAAAGTGTTATTTTTAGGATTGTGGCTTAAAAACCCAAGACACTAAACATGACTTTCCTACCTGCTCCCAATCAAATGTTAGCTCCTATTAATTATAATAAGGTTACCCAATTTTATCCCACGTGGAGGTAGGCCTTACAGTGTTGAAAAGCAAATGTGTGGGTTTTTAACTACCAGGACATGAAACTTGAAAAGTACATGTTCAACCTTTTAAATACACTGCATCATACCATATGAGATGTCAAGGACCTACTTTATGTCTGACTTCTATGTATTAAAAAGTGATTTTAAGGTTTTCTTAAGGTTTTCGCAAAGTGGTTTATTTGTCATTTTAAATTGACAGTTTAAAACTGCTACTAGCCTGCAATTGCAGGCTTAAGACATATTTTAAAGGGCTAGCTAAGTTGTTTACACAAGAAGTGCTGCAGGCCCACTAGTGCAAAAACAAGAAGCTGGATGGAATGCTTGAATTAATCTCAGCCACTGGCAATCGCTCAGGCAGCATCCTCATCCATTTTTTTTGCCCACCATGCCACCTCAGTTTGGAACCAGTCATATGCTTTTTTAAAAAACATTTTCTTTTCATATTTCAATGACAGTAGTTATGACAATACAAACATCAGCCTCGTCGCTGGTCAATCAATACGAGATACAATGAACAAAAAGAAAATACCTCTGGGCGAGGCGGGGACTCCATATTAGCTAAACATAATCAATAATCTGACCACAATTATAATAGAAAAACATAATTATATGTAATATTAGCTCTTAAGATGGCCATTGCAAGGAAGACTAATCCTGCTTCCGATCTAGTCCAACCCACCATGTCCTGAGTCTGATCCATCCCCAGGATCACTAAGCCGGGGGTTATTGAGATCGCCCTGCCTAGGGTCTGGCCCAGGTAAAACTCAATGTCTTGCAAATATTTTGCAAGTTTAGGGCACCAAAAGAACATATAAATTGTGTCCGCAGCTAGTGTCCCAAACCTGCTGCATGAGTTCCCCTGTAATTCTGAAAATGACATAATTTGACCCTCACCAAAAAAGTCACCCAAAACGTTGATTCCAAGAGCTCCCCAATTTATGGTTATCTGATCCAGAAAAATTGGCGATAGCAGCCTGAATGAAAACAGAGGGGTATAAACATTTATATTTGAGATCCCAAGCAGACGCCGTTTTTTTTTCCAGATTGAACAATTTTAAACTTTGTTTTCTTATAATAGCTAGGTTTGATTACTCTGGTTAAACAATATTGCACGTCCTCCCCTAATAGAGCTTCATAATAGTATGTCTGAACGGTTCAGGGACGAATGCCTTGCTCCCAACCAATATTATCCCCATTTGCTGAAATAAAGTTACCCAGTGCTACAGCCTTAAAGAAGGCAGCCCCCAGCCCCCCTTAATCTTGGAAGAATTAACCATTTTGCTGCCCTTCTGGCTTTATGGTAGCCCCATAAAAATCTATTACAAACTCCTTCTGCCTTTGAGGTACAGAAAGCTGGAAATTCTAAAGGGATTGTCCTAAACAAGTATAAATATTTGTGGAAAATAAGTATTTTCATATTGTTACAGAGTCCGTGCAAAGAGAAATTAAAGTGATTTAATCTTGCGATCCACACTTTTTATAATCGGCTGTATATTTAACTCGGATATTTGCTCCACCGCTGCTGTAATTTTTATACCCAAGTAAGTTCTAGCTGATACAGTCAAGATCTCCTGCAGTCTTAAAGTGTCTGTGTGTATGACCTGGGTTTTGTCGGGATTTAATTTATAGCCTGGTAAACAGAGCCTAATTGTTTCGCAAGATCATACACCACCGGAAGGGCAGATCTTATGTTAGTTGTAAAGATAGCAACGTCATCAGCATATGCTAGTGTTTTGTACGAGACACCATTAACCATCACTGCCACAAATCGTGGATTGGCATCTAGCTTCCAGAGTAAAGGATCAATATAAATTGAAAATAATAGTGGCGAGCAAGGACACCCTTGTCGGGTTCCTTTGCTAATGGACAGTGATTTGGATTCTTGCCCAGAAATCCAAACGCTAGCCTCAGGTAAGATAAACAGTGCCTGTAGAGCAGTGATGAAGTCCTTGCGGGAACCCTTTAGTCTTTAGCATCAGCCAAAGAACCCCCCAGGAGACCCTGTCGAATGCTTTCTCTGCGTCCAACAGGATCATCCCCAGGGGCGACTTGGAGGCCTGAGCCAAGTCAAACAAGGCTAATAAAGACCACTCTTTGCTGTATACGCTTAGCTTACAATCTGACAGTATTCTCTCAGAATTTGTAAAGATCAGCCCAATGTTGCTGGTATTTAATAGCTAATTCCTCCCTATAATATTGATGTATCTTAGTTCTTGCGGCCGCAATCTTTCTCTGACATTCCTCTCCTTTCTGCTGATCCCTGATTACCCAAATAAGTTCATCCTCAGCCTCCCGAAGCTGGCCTACCCTGACATTGATCTTCTCTTTTATCTTCCTCTGTTGGTATAAGGAAAAGCTGAGGGTCTCCCCCTCACTGCAGCCTTAAAAGTGTCCCAAACGGTTAACTCAGATGCAGTGCCCTTATGCCTCCCAAAAAAACTCCACAATCCAATTCGCCATATGTGTGCCGTATTCCGGGTCAAGTAATAACTTCCTGTCAAATGTCCAAGTTGCCCCTGTTTGAGGCAAATTCCCTTTTGGAAGATGGATTACTAATGGAATGTGATCCGATATCAGTCTGGGAAAGAGATCGCACCTAGTTGTTCCTGGTATTAAATTGGACAAAAAAAGAATCTAGGTGTACAACTGTTTTGTGGGGGGCAGAGAAATACATATAACCTAACCCCACTTGACTTTGATTTTGCCAGATGTTGACCAATCTATGCTCCTGGCACCACCCCTGTAGGGCCTTGAAGGACTTAACCTTCCTGCCAGAATAAGGAGTACTGCTGTGAAGATTAAAGTTGGCATCTAAATGGATTGTAAAATCCTCACAGAAAACTATTGAGGGAGGCCACAGAGCAAGTTCAATGTTTAAAAAGTCAGAACTCGTAGGGTCGTCTAAATTAGACCCATAGAGGGAGCATAGAGTATATACTGTTCCCCTTATACCTGCTTCTAAGATTGCCCACCTCCCATATTCGTCTTCCTTAACCCGATTACAAGTTACAGTGCCATGCCTTGCCATTATTGCTACCCCTCGGGTATTAGTACCTTGATGGGTACATTCCAGGAGATCGAGGCCCAAATCTTTTAACCACCTTCGATTATTCTAACAAATGTGAGTTTCCTGAAGGCCTAATACTTCGTTCCATATATGTCTAATAAGTTTCGCAAGTATCCCCCTCTTTTTCCTGTCATTCAGGCCACAGCAGTTTAGTGAACAGACTCTAATACATTTGGTCCTATCCGCCATATCTACCGACTCCTACTGATACCCAATGATAACATGAGAGTTTTAGCATCTTCTTTACTGAAAGTATTGCAAGAATAAAAAATCTAACTAAGTATTGATTATTGTCAGAACTGCTGTGTTTGTCATAGCTGTAAAAGTAAATAAATGATTGCGTACCCCCCACCCACACCCCCCTCGGTCCCCCCGCCCTGGATCCCCCTCTGAGGGTTTCCTCCCCCCCAACCCCAACCCCCACTACCCCCAGCGCATAAGGCTTCGGAACCAACTGTCCCTGGTGATGCTGAGCAAGCACACCCATCCCTCCGTGAAGCTAGACCGATTGTGAACACCCAAAAAAAGAAAGATAGAATAGACATTGAAGAAGATCCCTAACAAGGAGAGCCCTGAAGCCATAAGCACAAAACAAGATGGAATGACCGAGAGGCAATCAAGTCGAGGTCAATGACAGTGGAAGTTCTTTGTCCTGGATTTCTAATTAAAAGAATTGGGTATGACCCAGCGAGAGCACCTTCAGTTTCGAAGGATTTATGAGAAAGGCTTGAGCCCCTTTTGCTTGAAACTCAGGAATTAGTTGACGAAGGAGCCAGCACTTTTCCACTGTTTTTTGACAAAATCAGGTAGGACGAAAAAATCACGGCCCTTCCTTGCCCTTTTCCGATCTGGTCTGGTGAGATCATATGGAGGTTCCCTGGCCAAAAAATTGTTCAAAGAAATTAAAATAGCACATGGGTGGTTATCGGATTGTCCTCCTACTCTCCGCTGATTAAAAGGGAAGCGATGAGCGCATTGAATCTGAGTCTTCCAGTCCCATTGAGGCAGGTATGGAAAGGCCTCTCCAAAAAGGTCAATCACAAACTGACGAATGTCAGACCCTTCCTTTCCCTATGGAGGGCCCAAAATTTGCAGATTGTTACGTCTAGCGTAATTTTCAAGATTAGTCAGTTTCAGCAAAGTATCATCTCTTAGGGACTGCATTGAATGAGTCTTCTTCTTCTGTGAGCTTAGCTCATCCTCCAGTTGGGAGATCCTGGTTTCCGCCTCTCCAAATCTGGTGGCAATGTCAGCACAAGTCTTAGCAATTCTGCAAATGGAGTTTTGCAATTTTCTACAGGCACCTTGTTTCCGGGAACTCTCTGCCCTTGTTTCCTCTCTATAAGCCATAATCACTTGATAAATCGTAGAAAGCACAATCTTTTCAGTGCAGACGGGCATGGTTTTAGGATCAGCCAAAGACTCTCCCTTTCCCTCATTATCTGCCTCACCCAAGTTTGGCGAGTAAGAGTAATCCCAAATCATACTGCCGGTGGCATCCTCGGCACTATTAGCTAGAGTAGGGAGGGCGGGAAGTTTCTTCACCGTACAAGGATTGAACAAAGATCTATTGCTGTTTTCCTCCCAGTGTAGGCTGCTCATATCACTCCCTTCCCCTGCCCAGTCTTTATCCTGGCAGTCCTCTTCAGAAGAGTTAGAATGATCCGATAGCGAAAAAAACTTATCGGTATCATCCTCCTCTCTACAGATGAATTCATTGCCTTCTCCCAGAACCGCCAAGTTGATGAGTGGGGCGGTGTCGACAACCCTATTTTCCAGGCCTTCAGATGAGTGGACACCATTTCCCAAAATGCATTGGGGTTGCTGTATTTGAATTGTGGAGTCTGTTACTGACAATGGAAGGGGCCTCTCGCTGAAATCAGTCTCCCTAGGATTATCAGACAGATTATCAACAACAACAGCAGTATCCATAGTGACGGTAGTCACACAACCAATCAATCAATCAATCATGGACATTTGTATAGCGCGCTACTCACCCGGTAGGGTCTCAAGGCGCTGGGGGGGAGGGGTCCGCTACTGCTCGAAGAGCCAGGTCATGAGGAGCTTCCTGAAGGAAAGGTGATCCTGGGTCAGTCGAAGGTGGATGGGGAGGGAGTTCCATGTCTTGGCTGCCAGGTAGGAGAAGGATCTTCCCCCGGCGGTGGCTTTGCGGATGCGTGGTACGGCGGCGAGGGCGAGGCTGGTCGATCGTAGCTGGCGGCTGGGCGCTTGTTGAGGTACCTGGGGCCCAGGTCTTGGAGGGCCTTGTGTGCATGGGTGAGGAGCCTGAACGTGATCCTCTGGCTGACGGGGAGCCAGTGCAGGTCTCTTAGGTGGCCGGAGATGTGGCTGTGTCGGGGGACGCCCAGGACGAGTCGTGCGGAGGCATTGTGGATACGCTGGAGTCTTTTCTGAAGTTTGGCTGTGGTTCCGGCGTAGAGGGTGTTTCCGTAGTCCAGTCGGCTGGTGACGAGTGCCTGGGTGACCATCTTACTGGTTTCAGTGGGGATCCATCGGAAGATCTTACGGAGCATGGGCAGGGTGTGGAAGCATGAAGATGAGACGGCGTTGACTTGTCTGGTCATCGAGAGGGAGGAGTCCAGGACGAAGCCCAGGTTGCGTGCGTGGTCCGTTGGTTTGGGAGTGGTGCCCAGGGCAGGGGGCCACCAGGAGTCGTCCCAGGCGGAGGCCATGATCCCAGGATGAGGACTTCCGTCTTGTCTGAGTTCAGTTTCAGGCGGCTGTTCTTCATCCACTCGGCGACGTCTTTCATCCCTTTGTGCAGGCTGGTTCTGGCGGTGGCGGGGTCGTTGGTGAGGGAGAGGATCAGCTGGGTCTCGTCGGCGTAGGAGATGATGTTGAGGTTGTGTTTGCGTGCGATGGCTGCGAGAGGGCTCATGTAGACGTTGAAGAGAGTTGGGCTGAGTGATGATCCTTGTGGTACGCCGCAGATGACTTCGGTGGCCTCGGATCTGAACGGGGGGAGGCGGACTCTCTGGGTTCTTCCGGCGAGGAAGGAGATGATCCACTCCAGTGCCTTCTCTTTGACTCCGATGTTGCTGAGGCGCTGCACTAGGGTGCGGTGGCAGACAGTGTTGAACGCTGCAGAGAGGTCCAGGAGGATGAGGGCCGCTGTTTCCCCGTTGTCGAGCAGGGATCTGATGTCGTCAGTGGCTGCGATGAGGGCGGTCTCGGTGCTGTGGTTAGCTCGGAAGCCGGACTGCGAGGGGTCAAGGGATCCGTTTGTCTCGAGGAAGGCGGCAAGCTGTCTGTTGGCAGTCTTCTCGATGACCTTGGCAGGAAAAATGGAGGAGCGAGATGGGGCGGTAGTTCTTGAGGTCGGTGGGGTCTGCAGTTGGTTTCTTCGGGAGGGCGATGAGCTCGGCGTGCTTCCAGGTCTCCGGGAAGGTGGCAGTGTTGAAGGAGGTGTTAATGACGTCCCGGAGTTGGGGTGCGATGATGGAGTCGGCCTTGTTGAAGACGTGGTGAAGGCAGGGGTCGGTTGGTGATCCGGAGTGGATGGTGTTCATCGTGCGGGTGGTGTCTTCGGTGCTGACATGGGTCCAGGCGCAGAGGGTAGTTGGGTGCGTGGTAGGTGCGCCGAAGCTGTTGTGTATATCGGCGATCTTGCGGTGGAAGAACGAGGCGAGTGAGTCGCAGAGGTCTTGCGAGGGGGTGATGTCGTTGTTTCCGGCGCTGGGGTTGGAGAACTCTTTGACGATGCTGAATAGTTCCTTGCAGTTGTGGGCGTTGTTGTCCAGTCGTTCTGTGAATGCTGTCGTCTTGGTGGTGCGGATCAGCTGGTCGTGTTTGCAGGTGACGTGCTTGAGGGCAGACATGTTGTCTGTGGTCTGGTCATGGTGCCAGGCTTTCTCGAGGGTGCGGCAGGTCTTCTTGGAGTTCTTGAGTTCGTCAGTGAACCAGGAGGCTTTCCTGCTGCAGGGTCTGCTGGGAGGGTTCTTCAGTGGTGCGAGGTCATTTGCGCAGTTGGTGAGCCACTGTGTGAGGTTGCTGGCTGCTTCGTTGGGGTCCGTTGTGCTGGCGGGAGGGTTCTGGCGGAGGGAGGTGGTTAGCTGCTCAGTGGTGATCTTGCTCCAGCTTCTGCGAGGAATCTGTTACGGGTGGTGGTGAGTCGTTGTTCTTCTGAAGCTGAAGTGGATGCAGCTGTGGTCAGTCCAGTGGAGTCTGGTAGAGTGGCTGAAGGAGATGTGCTTGCTGGAGGAGAAGACGGGGCAGAGCGTGTGGCCGGCGTAGTGGTTGGGGGTGTTCACCAGTTGCTTGAGTCCGAGGTTGGCGAGGTTGTCCAGCAGGGTGGTGGTGTTGCTGTCCTTGTTGTTCTCCAGGTGGAAGTTGAGGTCCCCTAGGAGGATGTAGTCAGCGGAGGGGAGTGCGTACGGGCTGATGAAGTCTGCGATGTCTTCGCTGAATTGTTTGCTTGGTCCTGGGGGTCTGTAGATGAGGGTGCCTCTGAGGGTGGTCTTGGGATCGGTGTGTATCTGGAAGTGGAGGTGTTCGGTGGCAGTGAAGGTGTCGTCGAGGTTGGTCGTGATGTGGATGGTGTTCTTGTGTACGATGGCCATGCCTCCTCCAGTCTGGTTGACGCGGTCCTTCCGGGTGATCTTGTATCCGTCCGGGATGGCTATGGTGATGTCAGGCGCTGAGGAAGCGTTCATCCAGGTTTCTGTAAGGAAGGTGACGTCTGGTGATGTTGTGTCGAGCAGGTTCCAGAGTTCGACGGCGTGTCTGTGGATGGAACGGGTGTTGAGCAGGATGCACTTGAGGGGGTTGCTGCTGGTGCTTGGCTTGTCGGGTGCGGTGCAGGTCCGGATGCTGGTGAACTTGCAGGTTTGGCAGGTGAAGGGTCCGTGGGTGCGTTTCGGGTGGCTCGGTAGCAAGCGGGGTACCGGCCAGGTTTGAGTGCGTTGAGGGTGGCGGCGTCATAGGTCCGTCGTGTGGGCTCGCGTCCTCGGGGGCCAGGAGTTCTGGCGCTGGGCACGGTCCAGGCGCGGACGGGCGTAGACGGGCTTGCCTTTGGCGCGCCTTCGGCGCACAATCGGCGCACCCGCTGCGCACGTCCGCTGCGCTCTCGTGCGGCGTCCTCCATAAATGGCGAAGTGGGAGGGAGGAGCTGCTGGGAGGCGGGAGTGGGGTGTCCAATAGGCGGGATACAAAAAGAAAAGTGGGCAGGGCCGCAGGGGAGCAGTGGCGGGGAGCGGGGAGGGAGAGAAGCGGCTGGAAGAAACACGGAGACAGTAAAAACAGAACAGTAGACTGGCAGAAACAGGGGCAGAGGCTATGGCACACAGAAATACAAAATACAAAATACTTTACTAGACACAGGGGCACAGGCTAAGGCGCAGGCTAAAGATACTGGAAGCAGCACTCCAGGCACACAGCTTAAGCGAGGCAGCAGCGGAGGGGTCACTCACGGGGGGGAGCCGCGCGGTGTGTGGAGCGACCGCCCCCGTCAGTCAGGGACAGGTCACGCATCAGGGAGACCTGCAACCTCCAACTCTGCTCTCCCCTGGATCAGGCCACATCCAGCAGCCCCATCACCGCTGGCCTCCCGGGTCAAGGGTGTCTGCCCACTCATTCTCACCTGTGCTGGAACATCAGAGGATTTTATTTTTCCCTTAGGGGATCTCACAATGCCGCTGGAGAGATTCCCAGCCGCTTTTTTTTTTCCTCGACTGAACAATAAACAACGCCGGTAAAGTCTGCTTACAGCGTGTAAGGGCTCCATTCTTTGCGGCTCACCTGGACGCTGCATCTGTAGTCACAGAACCTCCTCCATCCACGAAAGGAGCAGGAGCCGTTTTCCCAGCACTGTCCGAACCAGGCTGCATGCCGCGCCCCCTGATGTTCATGCTGCCTGTCTTCGGCGGCATTGATGTAGCTCCGAGGTCAAGCGACAAAGACAAGGGAATCACTAAACGATAGTGAGCTCGAGACGCCAGTCGGCAGGGGAGCGGAACCCCCCACAGCCAATACCATGACCTCCAGAGCATGCACACCATCTGGATGCAGGGCCCGCAGAAGATACACATAAAGTAAGCAGTAAGTAAACAATGTCTATTCCATAAATCCAGTTACTTTGTTGCGTGCATCGATCAAAATCACTATCAGTGTAGGTCTAGATCTTCTCACTCGACCGGATGACCGGTCACTATCTTGCCTCAATACATGGGCCCAGTCATATGCAAATCAATCTTGACCCCGTTCCTCATGAGAACAGTTGAGCATGAACTGGCAGGCCTTGTCCACACTGAACCATGGGCATGCCCAGCGTCCTCAGGGAGTTAAATGCAAAAACACAAGATGTGGTCTCATGGGAGTACAGCAGGACTTTTGACACACAGATTAAATCCAAATGATTGGTTGAAATCACTGTCTTCCTCCATTCACAGAAAGTTTCCACCCTTTTAACCTCATACCTTGCGCCATTTTTTTCCTGCAATTTTTTTACTGGGTCAACCATGGCTTTCAAGTGAAGAGAGGGAGAAAGCCATGGAGAAGCAGGAACTAAAAACTCCAAACGTCAGAGAGGAGTCTTTGGTATGCCAAATTTTTAGCCTATCTACCGGAGAATAAAAAGTGAACTGCAAGGTCTGCGAGAAGCAATTCTCATGAGGGACTTAATAAATACCTGCATGTGCTTCCAGTGTGTGGAAGTACATGTGGTCTGGGCACCAAAATGATGTGCCTGAGCTGAGATGGAATGGGGTAACCAGAAGGCCCTCAACATCAGGACCCTCTATTCCATCAGATGTTTGAGTGCCTACCGAAATCCTGCAGGGTAGTCATACCTAAATCCTGATTATCAGGTGATGGTGACTTACTGCAGTAGGTGCAGTAAAAAAATGTAAACAGACCCCTTAATACAGAGCAGGTAAAGCAGGTCCTGTTCCTGGTCTTGCTCTACAATGTCAGTCCTGCAGTGCATGACCAGAACCTGGCTGTGGGCTACCCCAGTGTGGCAGCACAAGTTTGGTTGCACTCTTCTCCCAAGAGCAGGGTCTGATCTGCCACACTATAACTTTTACTGGGCCTGCCACCTGCTTCCATAACTGGCAATGGATGGGGGAGTGACAGAAAAGCAAAAAGACCATAGAAGACAAATAAAAACAAACACACAAGGGCAGGGACATTAGACTAAAAGTGAGAATAATGTTTGAATAATGGAAGGGGTGGAAGGATATGGTATCATGACGGTAGATGGAATGGGAAACACAAGGGAACACAGCTAGCCAGGAAGAGGCTGGAGTCAAAGTCCCACCTCATATTCCAAAATGGGTGTGTGCATGCATTGCGCATCATGCTGCTTTGCGTTTTTTTGACAAAAAAGGTCCCTACATTTTTTTGTGTGTCATTTCACATATGTTGTTTGGAATTTTACATAGTTACACTAGGAGTACTTACACGAAATTCACAAGTCCCTTGTTTTTTCCCACTGATGACACTCCCCAAAGAGGAGCCTCACAGCCACCAATGTATTCTTGCTGCCATACAGAAGTTTTATCCCATTTCCAGTTGACATTGCTCTCATGATAAATTTATCGGAGTAAAAAAGATCAAGTACATCGCACCTGAGGATCAGTAAGAGACTGGCAAGGAGATTTTATGAGTCTTGAAGTGTTCAAAGTAATTTGGGTAATTTTGCATTACTCTTTTGACGTGAAATTTTGGACAATTACATGATTACACCCGTTTGCATAATTATGAGTAACTTGTCACTAAAATCCTACAGCAGGAGGACAGGAACATCAAACTTAGGGAGGGCAGGCAGCTGTGGGCTGCTGCTATTCATGTTCTGCTGCATTTACCACATTTTTCATAGCGCAATATGTATCCTCTGCTCTTCACGTAATTGCAAGTTATCTGATGTCATTTTGCTGTAATTTTGCGTAATTATCCTACAGAAAATTAAGTTAGTTACACCCAACCCTAGATCCTATTCTATCTACTCAGTGATCTTTCACAGATAACAACAACACCTGGGACAGAAGAGTACAAGAACTAACAACAAAGAAAAAGACCAAACACATATTGGCATCAGCAAGCATAAACCCTAAAAGCATATTTCTGAAGAAATCTTGAAACAAGCACCTCTCGGATTCATCTATGTATTCCTTTTATTTTCTCTTCCCTCTTTACCAGAAATCTAAAATTGAACATTTCATCATTAGTTTCATTCTTCTGTCCCCCTTTCTTCCTCTCCAACTTCTTTCTATTTTTTCAGCTCATTCCTTCTTTTAGAAACTCATCGTTATTTGAAATGCATGTATGAATGGCAGTTGAACCAAAATTCCTTTGCTCAATCAAATGTACGGAAGGCACCACATAGAGAAATGCAAATGTTCCAGTGCTTCTGGGGCTTATTGGCCCTCCTTCTGCTTCTTACTTTTCACTTTGATACAGCTGTCAGCAAAATATTTGTAACTTGTTATATGCCCTCTAAAGTGGAGGTCAGCTACCCTACTGGCACTCACCCATCTTCGCCACATGGCTCCCATCACTTGGAATATGCTTCTGAGGCCCCTGATACCAAGAATTCTCAGTGCAGATTCCTGATGTCTTTCAACAGCTTCTAATGCTGCTTCTCCTTGCTTCTTCTTAAAAGCATCTTGGCTGTAGGGTCCTGACTCTGTCATACTCCTTTCCTTCAGGGTCCCCAACAAGTCTTCCCTCTACTATTACTGAGAGTTGAGCTAGTCAAAGAGGTAGTGCCACTAGTGGCAGAGAAACAGCCCACAAGAGTCCATAAATATGAAACTAAAATTGGGCTTTCATCATCCCAACAATTCTTTATCAGTGCTGATATGTTTCCCTCCTTCTGTTCCTTTTCTTCTCATCTTTACTTCCCTCCATATGAGTTTAAAAATGTGGGAGACATTCTAGAATATTATAATCACCTTCCCAAGCCAGTGACACCACAACATCACCCCTCCCCTCAAGCCCTAATTGTAGCAATGAAGCATCAGTCCACTGACTCCCAAGCCTCTTGCAGGGTATTCTAGGGATAATCACAGTACTTTTGTTTCCTGAGCCAAGCTTCACCCACCCAGACCTCTTTGCTTCCATCAAGCATCAAACACACTCCTGTGATGACTGGAGCTAAATTTGTGCCTATCTTCCATTGAACCCATGTGTGAACATCCAGCAAGATACCTTGCTGGGAAGTGCTGCTAACAGTTTTCAAAATATCCCTCTCATCGCCATCCTCTTCTACAGGACTCTGCCTTAAGATGAGCCGGTTTTGTCCAGTGTGCTTTGATTTGCCAGCTGGGGTAGCAGAGCAATCACTTCTCACTGCAGAGAAGCTCAAAGGATGAATCTTAATGCTGGCACAAAGAAATATGGTTTGATAATTCAAAGCTCATATATAGTAAAAATGTACTACTGATTTGATTTTGGATCCCAGCAATTCATAAACAAGGACATGTCAATGACCCTTATACATCATGCCAAACAAAACATACATTTCATACACACTTTATCAAAAGAGCAAAACAGTTTAAACACTACAAGGTTCATAGTTCAGCCGAAAAGAAATTGAACCATTCTTTTTTAGATCCTCAGTTGAACCATAAGGCCATAACAGTCCATAACCAGTATAATCTGTTTCTCATTTGTGTACAGAACTACCTATGTGCAAATGGCAGTCTAGAAATCCCTCGCATGTCATCTACACATGTCCTCCCAAATGTAAATATGTTGCACATTTAACCTGCCCATACAAGATCAATATTGCTGTTTTCTAATTGCAGATGATGATTGCATAACTTCTGATTTAGATACTAATATGATTTCCTTCATGACAATAGGAAAGACACCAAAGAAATCACTAAAAGATTGCTAGAGCAAGCTCCTGTATGTAATGATGCTACTTAGCAGAATGCTAGATATGAAAGAAGAAGCAGTTAGGAAGTGAGTAAACATGGATATTTTGGCATGGCATGGCTTGGCAGTTCGGGCTGGACTGTTCCCATGAGGCACAGGGTCAGACTGATTTGCATATAGCCATGTCTGAACTGGGGTGGCAGAGTGGGCTAAAGAACGGTGATGGATTAAACCCAGATCTTTTGACTGGGTGTGAGTGTTTGATTGGTTCAGATGCTCCGTCCATCACCACCCCCTTTTGTACCGCATTTGCAAAATAGACATCATTGAGACTGCAAGATAGGCGTTTCCTATGTACTAATCCCATTTTAGCAGTTAGTATATTTTTACCAGCTCCTCAAATGGGATTGCAAATGGATACTGCTCACAATTTGGATGGGGCATGTTGTAGGCTTTACTTCTAAATTCCTAATCTGTATGAGATTTATCAATGTATTGTTATATTAATCCAGGTGTAAAGTCCTGAACAATTGCTGATTCCCTTTGACTTGAGTTCCCCATAGGGTGCACTATAGCGTCTCCCCTATGTTAGCCTAGCTGATCAGGCTGTCAGCCACTTTTGATTTCCACATATTAAAAAATAACATACTTGTTTTTGTTCCACACTGTTATTTTAGAAATAGGCTACACATGTTGTGCTATTCATCTCTTCTGTTCGGATTCTGTCTGAACATTTCATACAAGGTCAAACCACATTGTGCCCTGTTTTTCTTTGTGGTCAGACACCAACACCTAGACATACTAGAGAAATCCAGCAGCTGTTTTCAAACAATGCAATTTTGATCACATAAGCCGAAACTTGTTCTGAAAAAAGAATGGAACGATTCTCGCAGAGAACAGGTCCTGAGAATAGAGGGCCGCGCCATCTGAGATGTAGACCAGCTGACCATGAATGACAAGTATGGAGTCTGGCACTAATTCCAGAGATCTTATCACAGTGCTTTCATGGTGCGGGTAATCTTAGCAGATTTGTCATTCGATATGACAGGGCTTTTTATTGTGTACTGTTTATTGATCATGCTAATCACATTGCTGACTTGCATATATCTTCTAATTGCAGCACATTTGCTTCATGATAGAGCACAATAGTTTCAATAAATAGTGTACCCTTTCCTCATGTCTCTTTTCTGTTTATTGTGGACATGCATGAGTGGGAGAATGAAAGGTGATGACCTGATACTGTGACCCCTGAGAGGTTTTCATAGTGTTGTGTTCTATGGTGCTAACTTACCATTTACTAGGAGGGCAGGTAAGGCACTATGAGTTAGTCTGGATTTAGGTATATAGGTACTGATGTGGTATGGTGACTAGTCCCTACATACTGATGTTCTGTGATCCCAGGCAAAGTTCTGTTGCTGAACGGAATCCCTGCAACATGGCATCTCCCATTGGCCAGGTACTCATTTATGGGTCTCCTGAGTGGTACTTGTGCGTGTTCTCAATGCCCTTACACCTATCGTCGGAGATGTCCATGGTGTTGGGGATTAATCACCCACAGTTTTAGGAAGCCCCTGATTCTGTTGGTTTTTCAAACTTGAATGTTTAAAAGGACTTAATTCATTGTGTTTAACTTTGTTTTGCATACTTCTTAAATTATGGCAATGCCACAGGCTATTGCTATGTCCATAAATTGCAGGACTGCTGTCCATGCACATGTGACACATCATGGACTAACTAATGCTGGTGGTTCTGTTTTCTTTGTAATAAAAGCAGATGCCACTTTTTGTTTTGAAGTATTTTACTCTTTAGTCAATTTTCCTGCTGTGGATGCTAATTCAAACACATTTCATACATATCCAACTTCTGTAGCACCAGCACAATAAGGAGAATATACTCTCATTGAAATACTACGACAGCCTCCCCAGCTCTACTCGGCAGAATCTCCTCTTGATCCATGTTCTAGTAAATGTTGGGTTACAGGCTCAATACTTATACCACAAAGTAGGCATACTTCACAGGATAGTCTTTGTAGTGCACAGATCCTACCTTGCCCTGTCCTGGCTCCCGACACACTATGAGGGGTGGATACAGCATTATGAGAGGACAGGCATAGCCCTATTCAGGTGTCAGTCACAACTCCTCTCACCACGCTTCCTCAGGAAGGCCCATCAGCCTGGTGATGGGCAATCAGGATATGCAGGGTAAACCTAAGCTCCCATTGTGTGACTGTCTAAAGTGAATGCACAAATAGCCCAACTGTCAGTCTAAACTAGACACGGATCCCACAGGCAGAGGCACAGGATGGGAAAAAAATAAAATGTCCACTTCTAAAAGTGGCATTTTCAAACACACAATTTAAAAACCACCTTTACAGAAATATGTGTTTTTAAATTCTTAGTTCAGGGAATCATAACTCCAAATTCATATCTTTTACCAATTGACAGTTACACTTGTGAGATGTTACAAGGCAGCACCAATGATAACCTATGGGAGAGATAGTCCTTGCAATAGTGGAAAACAAATTCAGCAGTATTTCACTATAAGGACATGTAAAGCACACCAGTACATGTACTACCTTTCACATACCTCACCCTGCCGATGGGGCTACCTTTGCCCTACCTTAGGGTGTAGTTTAGTCCCAAAAGTACCCTGTCATGCAGGACCTACTACGATTATGGATAACATATACTGTGGGTCTGGTGGCAGACTGACTCTGTACACCCCCGCTGCATATATTAGCCTATGGTTCGCATTAGCTATCTCGCAGTGCTACAAAAGTCTTCTGTTAGCAGAGAGATTAGTTTTTCAACTTTAGAACACAATGATTTCAGACTCACGGAAAGAATATATTACTTTTCACCCAGTCACTTGTGCTTGCTTGTTTTTGCTCTCAGTGAGATACAGGGAAGACACAGTAGAACGTGGTTACAATAAGAATTTATTGTACAGTAGTTCTTCTCATGTAAGATAAGTGTGCGGTTATGACTGTAATGCAGTAACAGAGATATAGAACCAGCAGTACAATGAATAAAAATAAATAGTATTGTTCTACCATTTTGCAATAGTCATGAACCTATACATGAATAAAGAATGCATTTATAAAATAAAGTTCATACTCCTAAGATGCCTGACTAGATGTACCTAAGTGTACATAGCATGTGAGTAGGTGCTAAAGAGCCTAAGCCTAAGAACCTAAGAGTCAAGAATCCTGCTAGGCTTTAGTCAAACACTCATACCTGAATGGTGAGAGGGTGGGACTTCGTCCTGGACTTGAGCTGGACACCCTGCAAGGGATCGTCAGATCAATGTCAGCTGGAGTGATGTCATGTCAGAGCTGCAGGTCTCTGGTCAGTGTGTCGGCCTTGAAGTCTCGGTTCCTTCCTGCTTAGTGATAGCAAGAGGTGCTGTATTTATACAGTCTATGTGTGTATGTTCTCCATTGTTCAGTATGAGGATGACGTTTGGGGATTAAACCATGTGCATCGATGGGAGAGGTGAAGTGTACCTCCTGGAGAGTGTATTCATATGTGCTAAGGATGACGTCAGCAATATATATCTGGCAGAACCCACCCTCGTCATGAACTAGGTGAAAGGTTTAGTCCATAAAAGTCTGCAGACCTTATAAGGCATTATGTCCATACAAGGCTGTTATTTGCCATTTCAAAATAGTATTTATTCGATAATTTAAATCATAAAAGACGCGGTACAATCATAAAAGTGTCATTACAAAAGATAATACCCTAAAAGCATACAATTCTGGTAAATTTAATATGAACATATCGATAATTCCAATCAATTATATAATTATAAAAAAAGAAAAAAGGAACAATTCCATATAAAAACCATTTCTTACAAGATCTACAATGGGAATATCCGCATGCCAGTAATGTACTCATGTGATAGTTCCTAGAGCAGGGAGATTTTTCATTCGCAATGCCCAGGTTCATCTAAGAAATTTAGCCATGGCAATAACAATATCTGCTTGAATATTTGTTGACAGAATGTGCAGAGCTGTCATGCCCGATCTAGTACCTAGGTTTGAGCACAACGGCTTCAGCCACTTTCGACGGGGGCCCTTATAGGCCGGGCACACAAACTTTACATGGGTTAACGACTCCTCCTGGGATGAGCACGAGGGACAATTAGTTTCTGTCACCTGATTTCATTTTGCAGCGAAAGATCTTAACGGGAAAGTGCCCACTCTAAATTGGTGGTATAGTTTCCTATCACCAGGTTTCGTAATCAAATTCCAGTAGGCCTCAACTTCAGCTGCAAGCTTGTGCGCCAGAAAAATACCTGTGAGCGAGTTACTACCCACCACTGACAGGGTCTTCTTAATAATCATATCCCAATAGAGTACCTTGTACTCATTTTTATTGGGGAATGGATTCCCTATCGGGTCTTCCCACAGGTGTCTAAGCCCCATGTCAAGCCGGTTGCACTTAGGCTTCTGCAGCCATTTGATTTTGAGGACAGGTCAGCATTTCTAATGTGTATTAAAGCATTAGCGTAAGACGTTGTCCAGGGCTCGTTGCAGACCCGACTGGGTTTTGGATAAAATTAAAGTGTTGTGTGCAAACATTAAAAGGGGGACCCTTGAACCGGCAAGAGATGGAGCATTGGTTGGAAAATCAGTGTAATAAGTGATTACCTTATTTATAAACAGGGAGAATAGGGGGTAGGAGCAAGCGCACATCCTTGCCGCACTCCCTTAGTAACTGGAAACCTATCAGTCAGTTCACCCTGCTGTTCCCACCTTACCTGTGCGTAATTCGCCTCATGCAATTTAATAATATAACATAGGATTTCTAGAGGCATCCTAGCCTCCTTTATTGAGTCCAATAGCTTGTGCCGTGGCACTAAATCAAGTGCTGATTTTAAATCAACAAAAGCTGCATAAAGGGTCCCCCCTGCAAGGATTACTGTGTTCCAATAAATCATCATAAATCTAAAAACTTGGTCAATAGTGCTGACTTGGGGTCTGAAGCCCGCTTGATAGGTAGATAATACATTCTTGCCAATTACCCATTCATTGACCCTACCTAGCACAAGTACAGTCACTATTTTCTGTAGGGTATCGAATAAACTTATCAGCCTATAGTTGCTAGGACTGGCACGGTCACCCTTTTTATAAATGGGAAAGATTTCTTATTAGGTCCTAAGAAATTGTTTATGCTGCATAATTCAAATTTGGAAATTGTCACAAATAGAAGCTGCGGCATGTTTAATTCAAATTGATCAAGATGATTTGAATAAAGTGCTTGCTATTGTTCCTAATAGCATTAATATGCAGTATTCTCATATTTATAATTTGAATACCATTGTGCCATCTGTTATTGATATGGTGCCAAGTGACATGTCGACATTGTATCATGGGCAAAGTAAGCTTATATCAGCTATGTAGTTCAGCTGGACACTGCAAACCGTCAATAGTGGGTGTGTACCTTGGTTCTAGCTAAATTCCAGCAACATATTTTTGCCCTTTAATCTGACACACAAACACCAATTAATGGCTAAAAAAAGATGCCACATGCATTATTCTGCACCTAGAGAAGATAGAACAGCTCTCATTTACAATAGCCAAAACACCCAGTATAATATCTTGGCCAATGTCAACATTTCAGTTTCAGCTTGCATGAAACATTTCCCAGTCTGTAGATATGAACCCATAGGAGGCAGCTTCACTCCCATTTTCGTATCATTGTGTATGCCAAAAAAAAGGTCTACCTCACTGGAAAGGAATGCGACTCTCCTGTCGGACATTCACTGGTTTGCAAACATGTTACGAATCACAGCACTTGTAATGAGTTGATAGTGAAGTTGGCTTGTTTTCTAAAAGGAACACCAGCCCCTGCAATACTCCCTCTTATTACTGTCCTCTTAAATGGAAGTTATTTAATGTTAAGCGATGAAGACTGTTGTGAAATGCGAGCTGGGATCCCATAAATTTTAGCTGTCTCCCAGATAGTCAGCAGTTGTAATAACGTCCCACGAAAGGGGTTCAATGACGACGTGGAACCCGACTGAGAAGCTCGACGCTGAAGCATCTTCCAGACTGCGTGGATTGGAACCAAGGCACCGGGTCTTCGATGCTGATGCGTGCTCCAGCCAAGGTATTTTTTTAGCGGGCCCTGAGTGGATCCTGTATCTGGCCTGCCCTCTATTGCAATCAGCCTGAACTTTGGATTTACCCTGGTCCAGAGAGACCTCAAGTAACCCCTAAGCCCTATGAGGCATAAGTACTATATTACAGTTTATTGTTTAAAAATGCAAATCTCAAGTTCTACTTATTCAATTTTTGTCTTTTTGGTCTTCTTCTTTTACTCAAACAAATATTCTCTATCATTCTAAACTGGTATGGAATCTTTTGAGGTTTTTTCACTGGGTTACTGTATCACATTGCCTTTTAAGTTAAGCTTGACAGCTCTGTGCCAAGCTACCAGAGTGTGAGCACAGGTTAATTTAGGGTATAAATCTGACTTATCCTGACTAAGATTGTGGTCCCTACTTGGACTGGGTGCAAACGTCTGCCAACTGTTGACCCAATTCGTAAAAGCCAGAAAATGTGTTTGATTGAATAAAGAAAATGGGGTCCAAAAAGTACCAAATTCAGTACTAGATGCTAGTGGACAAAAATGTTAATTTGTCACATCCCGGATATAATTCACTGAATAAAAATAATAAATTAGGAAGAATTAGTGGCTGACAAACATGCCCAATAAAGTGGCAAGGTGATGGTGAGTCACAACAACCTACCTCCTAATTGCTAGTTCTGCTTTCCCAATGGGATCCCACATGTGCCTTGGTCAGATAGATAGTGAAGATATGGCTCGCTGATGTATGCAAGCATGCGTCCTGATGGGGACAAGGCCTCCTACCAAGATGGCAGCTGTGTGATGAGTGTTCCACATGCAACAAGGCCACTGATAGTCGCTTTATTGAAAACAATGTAGCAAACTCAAGGAATGTGTGAGCTCTATGTTAATTAAAAAAGATACATGCTTAACTGTACCAAATTAACAGAGTTATAAAAAAAAGATACATATTAGCCTAACCAAACAGTGGCCTCAAAAAACATGCAATGGGCTGAGGTGAAAGGCTCCTATTCAATGTATTTTTCATTGACAATTGTGTCCCCAAGTGGACATAACCAAATATGAATGGGGTACAAAAAATTATTATAATAATCACTGGGCTGAGCAGAAAGGCTCCTACTAAATGTTTTTTTCATTGACCATTTTGTCCTCAAATGAATATGAAAAAAAACTGAATTGGGTGCAAAAAAATTATAATTACTGTTATATAATGCAAACATCAACAATTTCTAAAATGAGAATGTGACATATTGTGGCCTGAGGGGAGCCTCTCAGTTTGAGTGAAGTAATAGTCTCTATCATATGTTTCAAACCACAGGAATTTTTCATTAACAATTGCTTGTAGACATAGTACATGCTAACAACCATATGTATTCAATGATTGTATACTGAACAGAGACAATTACATTACTCAATTGCATCTTCGAATAACAAACACTTTATTTTGTGAAAAAATGTATCAGTGTCACATATTACAATAATGAAGAATTCAAAACACAAGTACACTTTTTTTCAACCATTCTTAAACACAGCAACCTGCTTGGGTATTTCCTCACAATCAATGAGTCCCCTGTTAACAGTGTCCAACAAGTGGATCAATTTGCATTTTTTCAAACTGAAAAAACTGGTATCCCACCCTATCTGGGTTTCATGGTGATCTTGTCAATCGCCAACCACTCAAACACAGGATGAACATTGTGGTAAAGTGTTCAACCAAAGTTGCCCCTTGGATTCTGTATCATATTCTGCTGCAATTGTTGCAGAACCCTAGCTTTGACCTTCTGGTGAGTCTGACCCACATAAGGCAGATCACATGGATATTTCATAATATAAATTACTTCAGCACTGTTACAGCTGGTATGAGTCCAAAGAGTCTATTTCCTAGCATTAAAACTAGAAATAGAGTCATTTTCATTTTCAAGAATCTTTATTCGGTGGTTAAAAAACACCATAAAAGCACAAGCATATATACATTGTTTAAAAAGTTATTAAACATTGAACAAGATCCTTGTACAAAGTTAACATAGATAGAAATATCTGTGTACAAGTACATAAACATACATTTGATGGTAAAAAACTTTCATAACTAGCCCCTGGCCATCCTTAATCGGACCGCAACCTTAATAAAATTCATTACACAACACAAGGTAAGTGGATCGGAGGCTTTTTGCAAGAAGACTAGTGCATCCCTAGCATGTTCCTGATGGGCATTTTTTAAAATATTTACAAGGAAACTGCGCCTGGGCATAGAGTAGTATGGACAGAGCAAAACAAAATGAAGCGAGTCCTGCGGAGACCTGTTGTCGCAGCCGCAGGGTCCCTTCTGCTCAATTGACATAGAAAAGCCTGCTGGTGAAGCCAACACAAAAGACAATAAATTTAATCTAAAACGACACATTAGGAATCTGTCCTGTGCGTTATGCATTAGGTACAGGTAAGGCTCCATACCCTCCACACTCTTCACCAGGTTATGTGCCCTCACAGTCTTTTTAAGTATTTCTGCCTCAGCTCTTTCTCGGGTTTTCCGCTCTAGAAAAAATTCCCCTATTTGTTTTTTATGCTGGGCTAAGATTGTTGTTGGGTTCGTGAAGAGGTTTCCGAAGCCTAAATCTTCTAGGGATTTTTTCACGTATTTGAGCCAGGGGATGCGCATACAATTGGTCCTGTCTAAGCAATCCAGTAAGATTTCTCTACTTAAGTGCGCTTCTGGGTTAGCCCATATTTTTAACCAGGCCACAATTGGCCTGAGTTTTAACAGGTCCTCCAGATAAGGCCTCCCAAGCTCCCTATGTGCTATAAATCCAGCAGTGCTGGATGGTACCCTCAGAACAGATTTCAAGTATTTATTTTCTTCCTGTTGGATTCTGGTGGTGTTCACAAATCCCCATACTTCTGCCCCGTAAATTACTTTTGAGCATGTTACGGAGCGGTACAAGTTCACTACCTGTTCCGGGCTCCAACGACCTAATCTCCTGCCATAGCCTGCTATTGCCCCGTTAGAGGCAATCATTTTACTACAGCGTTCTGTCACCAGGGAGTTAAACTGCAAAGCACCATCAAAAGTCACTCCCAGGTAGGAGAACGTTTTAACCTCCTCTATAATATGAGTACCAATTGTATAGGTGAACTTAGAGGACGGTTTTTTACCGGCCAGGAGCACATAAGATTTACTCAGGTTGACAAATAAGTCCAAGGTGCTCATGAACTTGACGAACCCGTCTATCAGAATTTGTAGACTTCGCGGAGTGCGCGCGATCAAAACCGCGTCGTCCGCGTAAAGCAGGACAGGAATATGTCTCTGGCCAACCCTAGGGCAATCAGCTTTTAGACCCAAAAGAAACTGCTCCAAATTATTAATATAAAGGGAAAACAAAAAAGGGGCGAGGATACAGCCTTGTCTGACTCCACTCTTACATGGAAAGGAGTCAGTCAGACCTCCCTCCCTGTTAAATCGGACCCTGGCCGTGGTGTCACTGTGTAGTTCCCTTAATATGGCGATTAAACCACTCTCAATCCCCATGCTTGACATCAGGTCCCATAACTTCCCTCTGTTGACATGGTCAAATGCTGCTGCCAAGTCCATGAAACCCATATAGATAGGTTCTTCACTGGCCAGAGTGTATTTGGCAGTCAGCATGTAAAGGTTCAGGCATTGATCGCTAGTGGACCTCCCTGTCCTGAACCCGTATTGGGTATCCGAGAAGATGTTATTCTCGTCGGTCCACTCCGACAATCTATTCAGGATTGCCCTACCCAGAAGTTTGGCCGATACGTCAATAAGGGAGATTGGCCGGTAACACTTAGGGTCGTCCCTATTGCCCTTTTTAAAAATTGGCACAATAATTGCTTTTGACCACGATGGCGGAAGGTCACAAGAGATGGCAGTATTTATGACCCTGGTCATTAAAGGGGCCCATAAGTCTATGTTACTGAGGAATAGGTCAGGGGGGATCCCGTCCGGACCCGGAGCTTTATTCTTAGTCAAACCCTCCATCCCTACTATGATCTCTTTGAGGGAAAATACCACCGGGGAAATCTGACTTATAGATACCGATGGTTCTGCAGAGGTACCAGACTCATAATTATATAAGCCTCTAAAATATGTTGTCCACTGTTCAGGGAGGATGTTAGCCCCAATATCTGGGGAATCCTTCTCTTGGAAGGTCGGGTTATTAATAATTCTCCAGAAACCAGCGAGATCCTTTCTTTCCCCTGCTTCTCTTAAATCTGCCCACGCTTCAGCCTGCAGTGCAAGTTTCCTCCTTTTAATTTCATTATTATAATTCACTCTGCACGCCCTAACTTTTTGGGAGTCCCTCGGTTTTTGCTTCAGGCAGCATTTCAGCTCCCTTAGTGCCTTGGAGCAGTCTTTGTCAAACCACCGTGGGTTGACCAGGATACGTGAGGGTGCACCGGACTTGAGTAGGCCATCAATCAAATTGGCAATCTGCTCAAATGCATCCAGTAACGTTGCTCCCTGAACTTCTAAATCTAGGCAATCGTTAATGGCATGTAAACCCTTGTCACCCAGGGTTTTAAAGAACTTTGCCCCATCTATTTTGGACCATTTCAGCCGCCTGCCTTGGTCCGTTGCCTTCTCCTCAATTGTACCACGGGGGTTAGTGCCGGCCCCCACCCTATACGAGAGCACCAATACAAGCGGGTTGTGATCGCTAAAACTGCTCCATTCTATCCCTACCCTGCTTATTTTATTTATCAGGGATCTCTAGACCAAAATATAATCTATAATGGACGCGCAGCCCCTACCCTTAAAAGTTGGGGGGAGTGTGCCATCTGACTGAGGGTTAATCATATTAATAGTATGTTCTAAGTCATACTTAAGCAGTAGGAGGTCCAGAGCCGATCCAGTTGGTGTGTGAGAGAAGTGCGGCCCCTTTTTCAATGGGCATTGTGACCAGTCTGAGTTTGCCTTGACCAGTGCTGGGCAAAGATGACAATTAAAATCTCCCGTTAATAATAACCCGCAGGGCTGCCCCTTGTTTTGGGATATTGTTTCTGATTCCAGCCTCTGGTCTAAATCCGCAAGTAGGGGGATACAATTATTTACTGACTCTGAGTTATAGATGTTAAAGACAGAGAATCTTAGCCCCTTCCCAAAAAACCGAGCTACCTGGATCCCATGTAGACTCCAATCTGGAGAAGACCAGGTGCCTGGGAGGTCTAAATCTACGTAGATGGACAACCCACCCATTGCTCTCCCCGATCTAGATTTTCGGGCGGAAACAAAAAAACACTTATAACCCTGTAGGTGGTGATCACTTGCCAACGCCCATGTCTCCTGGAGACATATAACATGAAAGTTTCTAATGTAATCGACCCAATCCTTGTTGGAGAATTTGCCCGCTATCCCCGCAACATTCCAGGAAATCAGTCTCATACCTTCCCCTCGCACTTTTAAACCCTCCTGTTGGTGTAATAGAGTCTCCTGTGTCGGACCTTGCGTGGCCAGCCCGTACCCCCCTCCTGAACATTCTATTAATGTAACATTCGGTTCATCATACCCTGGATTTCCTACGTCAGACATTACAATTAGTTGAACGTTAGGGCTCCGTTCACCCACCACCTCTACCTGGGCACTCTCTTCCATATGACCCTGAGGGGCATTATCCATCTGTCAATCAACCCCCTCTAAATCATTCAGACCATTGAACCGATTATAGGTGTAAAAAGGAGGTTCCTGACGGCCAAGTGATGATCTATGATTAGAGTCCTGGTGTCTCCCCCTCCTGCCAACCCTCTCCCAGTTGTTTTGCTTTTGTTGCAACTGCAGTGGGGCTGGGCTAATAGGAAAAAAGAAAGACACCCGAAGGGTATGAATTGTGGATTCCCTAGATCTGTTTTCCCCTTGGCAAATATGGGTCACTGTATCTGTATCCCTAAAACTTGTCAGTATGCAATCCCCAACAATAGATTTCTGGGTTCTCCCCACCCATGGCACCCTTCTTACCATTATGATTTCATTATTAAGGTGTAGTGGGAGAGGTCTATTTATGTTTAGCCACTTAATGACCCTACTTTTCAAGGCACAGAAGTCCTCAGTTTCCCCTGCTTCAAGTGGGGGAACTCCTGCCAAGACAACAGTAAAATCATTGGTCTCGGGGGGTAGATTGGGCCTACGTGGTCTTGGGGGAAGCTTCATTAGGGGGATCAGTGTGGTACTGTCTGCCTGCTGTACCAAATTGACCGGGCCAGACGGGGGAATAGGGATGTTAAAGTTAGAAGGCCTGGTTGGTACGGAGTTATTTTTTGCGGGCTGTTGTGAACCCACCGTATTTACTGCATGTAACGGGAGTGTATTTAAGGCTCTATGTACAGGCTGTTCGGTGGCTACGTTAATAGAGCTGGGTGCTACATTCCTTTCCTGGTGCTCAGCCGGGATTTTCAAACTACCTACTGCGGTCTCCAGTGCGGTTAGTCTAGTCTCGATCTTTTTTAAACTCTCGCTGATTGGTAATAATAGAGACCTTAACAAAAATTCCAGATTCCCCAGGGGAACAACAGATAGGGGGAGGTTAGCAATATTAGTTCCCACCTTTATTGTCGGGGCGGGGGCTGGGTTATCCTGGTCAACAGGTTTAGAGTGAGAATCAGCCTGTGACTTTGCCACTACTACAGGCGGTTTGACAGCAGACTTCCCAAAGTCCAGACGGGAATTTTTAGATTTGTTCCTTCCCTGTACGCCCTTCGACTTCCTTCTACGTTTGTTAGGGGGGGGCCCATGAGATCTTTGCACGCTTACTGATATAGGTGGGTTTGTGTTGGCCTTGGGGTCCCGCAATGGTTGGGAGACTAGGTCTATGGTCACTCTGGTGGGACTAGGACTAGTAACTGGGGCTATGATCATAGCTTCTGCTGGTGTAGTATTCATGTGATCCCTCAACAGAAGTGGGACATCATCTATAAAAGACAACTCCTCCCTGGGCGTAGTAGATTGTTCTCCGAGAGGGGTATTTTTCAGATTGTCTATTGAGCGTCTCCTTTCTGCTCTTAGCCGAGACAAGTTACACTCTTTGTCCCCCTCCCCCCCGGCCCGTGAGAAATAATTCTCTAAGGTCCTGCTTTTAGCTCCTCCCGGCTTCAACGGTGTGCTCTCCTTGGCCGGAGACGGCATCATTCAGGTGCAACGATATATTTCGCCGCAGATTGTAGCAAACAGGTACCTTGGGTCAAGTGCGTGAACCAAGGGGGGCGGCCCAGCCCGGCCTCGGACGGCCACAGACGGTCCCGCCCTTGTCCCGGGCTTCTCCCGGCGAACTCCCGCGCGCTCCCGCGCAGCGGTTTTCACACGTTAAAATATAGCTATTACGATGATCACCCGGTCGTTGGGGGCGGGGAGGGAGAGCAGCCCAGGTGGAACGGGCGGGGTTACTGGGACTCCTGGGAAATGTAGTCCCAGCCCTCTTGCTCGCAGCCCTCAGCCCCTGTCTTACCCCAGCAGCAGCTAACAGCCCACGAAGGAGAGGGCCCCTCTGCGAAGCGGGACCCGCGCAGCGGGTTCCGCGAGGCGTTGGTGGAGATGCAAGAATCCACGGGCGAACCAAACAGCAAGGCAGGTTTGTCAGAGTGTCCCACGAAGTGCAGTCCAAGCCGGTATTAAATCACCCGGTCGTTGGGGGCGGGGAGGGAGAGCAGCCCAGGTGGAACGGGCGGGGTTACTGGGACTCCTGGGAAATGTAGTCCCAGCCCTCTTGCTCGCAGCCCTCAGCCCCTGTCTTACCCCAGCAGCAGCTAACAGCCCACGAAGGAGAGCGCCCCTCTGCGAAGCGGGACCCGCGCAGCGGGTTCCGCGAGGCGTTGGTGGAGATGCAAGAATCCACGGGCGAACCAAACAGCAAGGCAGGTTTGTCAGAGTGTCCCACGAAGTGCAGTCCAAGCCGGTATTAAATCACCCGGTCGTTGGGGGCGGGGAGGGAGAGCAGCCCAGGTGGAACGGGCGGGGTTACTGGGACTCCTGGGAAATGTAGTCCCAGCCCTCTTGCTCGCAGCCCTCAGCCCCTGTCTTACCCCAGCAGCAGCTAACAGCCCACGAAGGAGAGCGCCCCTCTGCGAAGCGGGACCCGCGCAGCGGGTTCCGCGAGGCGTTGGTGGAGATGCAAGAATCCACGGGCGAACCAAACAGCAAGGCAGGTTTGTCAGAGTGTCAACAACCAAACATATCAGCTCAAAAACTTAATTGAAAGTAAGACTATTAGATCCTTTTCATCTGCATTTGACTTTTATTCAGGTTCTTCATTCAAAAGCACAAGCACAGCAGACCTGTTTCACCTTAACAAAGGCTTCCTTAGCGCTACATACATACATACAACAAAGTACATACACAGTAACAAACACATATATATATATATTTTTTATTGAGTGGATTCAAACATTACACTTGATGCAAAAATAGAAAATAAAAGAGAAAAAAAACACAATTTAATTGAGCAAATCTATCCAATAGAGCAATCAGTACACATATAAAGTGCTACTGCTATGAAGCTAAAGTGCTAACAATAATACCAGAAATATAGTGCAAATATCACAAAAATAGGAAAAAGAGCAACAGCCATTATAATTTACATGGATAGCAGCAACTTAGTCTGGATCGTACTTGGATCAGCAACAATAAAATGTATATTGGAACAAAAGGTTAGTTCCCATCTAAAAGAGATAAGATCTGCCTAATAGAAAAGATTAAAAAACAATAGAGGGTGTGAGTGCCGCCAAAGAATCAAAAAAATAAGTTGTTAAGAAAACCCTGACCGGGTTGCTACAAAGGTACCCTATACATTTGGCGTATGCTTCCCCCAAATATAAGTCTTAGCCATCTTCTCGAGGCAATGATTAATTGAAGGTATCTTATCAGACTTCCAATTCTGAAGAATTAGGGACCTAGCCACTGCTAAAGCTCTGGAGCAAAAATATTGCATGTATTTTGACAAGTGCTGGACCTCTATTGAAAAAACAAACAAGACTAGTTTAAGGGAAGGGGTAATGTGGACTGATAGTGCTGATGACTGATTAATCTTTTGAAATACATCGGACCAAAATTGATGTAGATCACGGCAATTAATATGATTCCAAGACCCTATCTGTGGATCCCTGCATCTAAAACACTACTCTAAGATTGCCAGAAACATCTTGTTCAATCTTTTCGGAGTGTAGTAGGTTAACCATCTTGACAAAAAGGCCAATATTTTATAGTTGGCAGCTCGCAGCGCCCTATGCCCAACTTAACAGAACGTCTTCCATTCTTTTTGGCCTATACTACACCAAGTTTCCATTAATAATTTAGAAAATAAGTTATCAATCATTTTCTGTTCCCCCAACTCTGATAAACAAGAATACCAATTACCAACACCAGTTAGGCCCTGAGCATGTAGTTAACTTAAGATCCTTGAAGCTGACTTATTGGTCATAGCATAATTTATTTTTAAAAAGCTTGAGATTTGATTAAAGCTAAACAAAAGGGCTAAAAACCTAGGACCCAACTGCTGGAACAACAACTCACAAGTGTTCAGGTTTGATAGATTGATAAAATCCCCAAAGCATTCAAAGCCCGCCTCCTTACATAGTTGCAGGGACTCCGAGAAAGCTGTAAGTCAAAAGCCTAGCAATTCATTTTTAGAATACAAGTGATATCTAGGAATTTTATATAGTTTAAAAAATACTTGTATGTGATAAACTACAATTTCAGGGAACGTAAAAAAACTGGTGATTTAACTGCATTGTCACCTAGCATCATTTTTAGCATGACATTTTCAAATTTAGATGATATCATTGGGAGCTGGACCAAAGAATTCAATAGTGCTGTTTGAAAATATTTGGGAAGGCACGTCCCCCCTGTAAAATAGCTAGCGAGACTCTTGGCTGTTTATTTGCCCAAATAAAGTTCCGAATCAATTTATGTACCTAATTAAATGTAGTTATTGTAATAGGAAGGTGGATGAAGAAAAATAAAAATAATGGCAGAATGTACATTTTAACCTGGGATGTATAAAAGTTAAAGAGAGAAGAGACAATCCGTCTAATAGCAACTTACATTTTTTGAGTGTGCTTCCATAGTTTAGCATAAATAATTGATGATGACGGTTAGTCACAAATAAACCTAGCTATCTAGTAGGTTTAGAGGCTACCTGTTGAGGAAGAAAAGGAAGCTATACAAGATGTGCATTGAACCAGAGTACCCCAGTCTTTGCTTGATTTAGCGTATACCCTCCTATTCATGTGAAAGCTGTTCTATCCTCAAATGCATTAAGATTATTAGATGACTCTGCTGCTACGTAAAGAATGATATCATCTGCAAGTAATTTAATCTTTAGAATGGCCGCTAACAGTGGCACTATCTGAAGATTATTGCAAATTTTTATTGCCAACATTTCTATAAAAAGTGAAAATAGAGGAGGAGACAGTGGGCATCCCTGTCTATTCCTGGATCTGATCTTAACTACGTCAATCTCTTTTTTATTTATCAGAATTTTAGACTCCTAACCTATATAAAGCTTTTTTTTAATTTTAATCAACTGCCCTGGAAGGCCGAATTTTTGCTATATAAAAAACAAAGCCTGCCTGTCAACACGGTCAAATGCTTTTTTCTGCATCTACAATTAAGATTGCTACATTAACCTTGTTGACTGACAGAAAATTGATTTCTTGTGTTAAAAAATAGATGTTGGAGGTCATAGATCTATGAGGTATAAAACCTGTCTGATCCTGATGGACCACCTGTTGTGCACACAGTGCAAGTTTTGATGCCCATATTTTCATAAATATTTTAAAATCTATGTTTAATAAACTAATGGGGCGGTATGCGCTGGGATCACTAGGATCCTTCTCTTTCTTAAGAAAGCAAACCACCACCAATTCTTTAAAGTTTTTCGATATAGGTTCACATTTTTTATTAGGTTATAAAATTTAGTGAGATAGAGCAGAAGCAGAGGCTCAAAGATCTTAAAAACTTAAACGGGGATCCCGTCATTCCCTTCGACTTTTGCATTAGCTATAGTCCTTAATATATTACTGACTTCTGTTGGCGAGATAAGCTTATCGAGGAGTCACTCATCCTCTTTGAGACAGAGGGCAATTGTACAGATTCAAAGTATTGTGTGAGTGAAGCTAGACTGATTTCCTGCACGTCCTCATAAATAGTTTTGAAGTATTGCAAAAAAAACTTCAGCTGTTTTATATTTTGAGGCTACAATTATACCTGCTTCTGGATCTCTGATCTGCGTAACTACATTTTGATTATTCTGGAATGTTGTAGCCCAGGCCAAATATCGTCCTATATCTTGACTTTCCTCATAGAGTTTTTGTTTATAAGCCTTACTCCTCTTGATTTCCAGTAGATTACAAATTGATTCAACTTGTCTTTAGCTGCCGCTAGGTCTTGGAGAGATGCCGTTTTTGGGGATTCTGGTCTTGCCTTTTTTAAACTCGCACTAGATTTTTCGACCGCTGAATATAGCAAAAGAATCTCTTGAGATCTTAGCTTGCTCACCCCAGACATATATACTATTACCTGGCCCCTGAAGGCTGATTTAAAAGCTTCCCACATACAAAACACATGGGCAGAATTCTCATTGATTTAGAAAAGAAACTCTTAATAAAAAGCTGCATTGAAGTGATTCAAACTGCATCGTCAGGAAGAGATTTATCAAAGTACCACAGCTTAATATTTCTAGACAGCGTTTTGTTCAAATGGATTATTGTGGAAATAACTGAATGATAGGAAAAGAGTTAGAAATGATATCAGACTCCCCCCTGATGAACACATTGTCAATTTAAAAAAAATTCTATTTGGGAGGCAGTCTTGTACCTAGAGGAATAGCAAGTATGATGTGATTGCCCTGGATGACTTTGTCGCTAAGGGTCCAACAGGGCAAACTCTTGTTTCATCCTGATGATTAACCTAGTTGATTTGGGTTTTAATTGCTTATTGGCTAGATTTGAAGTGTCTAGGCAGATATCCTGAATATAGTTAAAGTCTCCCCCCCCCTAGATTATTGAACCCTCAGAAACAGCCAAAGAATCATGCATTTAGAGCAACGCTGAAGTGTCATCCAATTAAGGACCATAATAATTCTAGAGATTTTACAATGCACCTCTAAGCTTGATTTTTAAAAGAATCCATCAGCCTTTAACATCTCGACTGACTTTTAGAACTTTGCAGTTACAGTTTATAGAAAATATAATAGCCACCCCGCGAACCGACATACTTGCAGAAGCAAAATTAGCTTGATTATACCCCTTAGGAAGAATCAATGTAGGTGTGTTTGACTCAAAATGTGTTTCCTGAATGAAGAGAATCTGGGGAGAAAAGGACAACAACCATGACAACATTACACTTGATTTTCTAAAATTCAACAACCCATTTGCATTGCATGAGAATATTTTGATACTATCCATTTGTTATCAAAATTATAGATTTTCAATGCACAAGATACACAAGAGCTTAAACCCAAAAAAGGAGCACAACCAAGTATAAAGAAAAAATAACTTTGATCCACTTGTTTTTTTCTACTACCCCAACTTAGCCCAGCCCCGTCCCACCCTACCCATCCACATGGCAGGAGAACCTCTTGCATCATGCCACGCGGGATCCCTAACTGAAAGGATGCCATGGAATGGCATCCTAGACTGTCAGAATCACCTCTACCCCCATCAGCACACTTAGGAAGGCGCAGTCCACCCAGAGAAAGAAAAGAAAAGGTTCAATAACATCCTAAATACTTCTTTACTTTCTCATTGACTTTAGAAAATCCTGGGCTTCAGAAAGAATATTAAAGATCTTGAATTGTCCTTTCCAAAGAACCTTAAGTTTTGTGGATTGAACTAAGGACAGCTGGGCACCTATTGACCTAAACTTAAAGGCTAGTTGTTGAAAGGCCTTTATCCACCTAGCTGAAGTCACGGAATGATCAGAAAAAAAATTCAAGGAAACGTTATGCAGGACTGTGAATGTTTTCTGCTCAATTGCTCTTGAAAGAAGTTGTTCCTTGATCCGGAAATCCAAAAAGTTGACCAAAATAGTTTGTGGATATTTAGCCCCTGGTGGCTGATGGAAAGGAACTCTAAGTGCCCGCATAATTTTCAAATCCTCAGGGACGGATGGTAAAATATGATCTTTAATTAACATGTTCATGAGCTGAGGAACTGGCTGTGTTTGACCCTGAGATTCGCTTCCTTTTGGTATTCCCGTTAACCTGATATTGGAATGTCTTGCGTGATTCTCTAGTGATATTAATTTCAACTCCAATTCCGCGATTTTTGTAAACTCAGGTGTAGAACATGATTGCAGAGGTGCTAGTTTATCTTCAATGTCTGAGGTTCTTTGCTCCACTGCTTGTAGCTGTTTTGGGCGTACCAGCAAGGTTTCCTCCATCTTACTAAGTCGTTGATTTTATAACTCCATGTGGAAAGCTTGCTGTACCTTTAGCCCGTGAATCTCTGCCAGAATTGTATCGAGCACCTTTTTAACAGACTCTGAAAGAATCTCCTGAGGAGCGCTGGAATTTTTAAGGTGGGATGCCTGCGATGGAGCATTGGGCTCGAGAGTGGTAAACGCTTGAGAGCCATAACTCTGTACTGCAGAGGCCCCAGAAGAGAGTTCATCTGAGATCAGGAGGACCGCTAGAGCACTACAATTTGGCTTCTCTCCCTCATTTTGAAAATTGCTCCCCTCAGGTATTAATGGCATTGGTCCATCTGATGTCATATTGTGATAGGAGTTGCCTGGCACTACCACTATTCTGGCTTCAACATAGCCCTCCGCACAGGGAGGCTTGAGCCCTAAGTTTTGAAATAGGGGAAAGGTTTTTACATTTTGAGAAGGCCGGCCCTCTTTCCATTTAACAAGTTCCACATTTGGCATCGATAGTGCCATAGCAGGAACTGGAGAAGGAATAAGGTTCTCTGAGCCGCTAGAGATTGAAAAGGAGGTAAGTGCTGTTTCAGTTTGGGCCTCTGCCATGCTAGACTTGTGCAAAAGTGAACCACCAACTGCGCCCTTTTCCTCCTCTTCCATTGTCTGGCCGGAATACAAAAGAAACCTGAAGCACCTGCCGGGATTTCCATCTGTTCATCCCACCATCCAACAACTCTGCTTTGGGAACAGGAGGGATTGGAGAAGAAATGTTAGTACGAAGTTGTCGCATGACAGTAGGGTGCATAGAATGTCCATGAATACAAATCGCCTAAACTGCAGAGTACTTAATGACAGGTGGACCCACTTTAAACAAGAATCAGCGAGAAGCGCATACCTTAAGGGTCGCCTTCTCACCTCCTTATAAAAAAACAGCCACAGGGGCTCCTATTCAATCCTGAATAGTCGGAACAGGTCAAACCCCAGATCACAAATACACAGGCTAAGCAGAGCCCCTGCAAAACCCAAGCAAGAACTCCTGAGACCTCACAGCTGTGCCACTGGCTGCTTCAGCTCCTCTGATCCACCAGTACACTGGCCAGAGTCGACAAAACCTGGGCTGCAGCTTCCGAGACTTCTTTAGCCGCACCACCGGCTTACCCAGCTTCTGCAATTCATCCCAGAGCTCTGTGCATGGAGCCAAACATCAGCACCAGCCTCCAACAGAAGAAGAGGCTTGGGGATAAGGATAGGCTAATTCTGCAGACGTCAACAGCAGGACATGGGGTAGATGCTGCTGACGGCTCTGATCTCATCCCCTGCCGTTCTTGATGAGAACAACATAACCAATACATATTAATATTCAAAGAAAGATACACCATTGAGTTACAATTAAAAAAATAGATTAAACCACCCCATCATATAGGCCACTCTGTGGACAATGTCAATGACAAAAAAATCCAAAACATGTTGTAACAAAAAAGGGGCATAGAGTAACAAACAATTCAGGCTCTAATTCATCGGTTACAATGTCATAGGTCTAGAGACATGAACACGCACATATATACAACTGAAAAACAATATACCATAGAAAATGCATAAATTTAGTTCACAAACTATAAAAAAGGGGAAGAGAAAACAGAAAGTTATTTTAAACAACTAAAAAGCAAAGGAAGCAAAGGAAGCCTTAACTTACCAGGTACTTTAAGAAATAGGTTCTAGGAGAGTACATATTTCTTTTGAAGTCAACAGGGTTGAATATGTTCAAATGACAATCGGGAAATCCTAACATCATCAGTAATGCCATCCTTCTAGTCTAACTGGGATAGCAATATTATAAAATGTAGAACAATGCATGTTTTTTTATTTCCCTCATGTATCCAGATTGCAATAGCATGTGGAAGACTGTATTTCAAACATACATTAAATGCTTCATTTCGAATTGCCCGGTATTTGGAGTGGTAACAATGCTCATGAATTTTGATACTGGGAGCTTATCAATATGAGTTCTTCATCTCAAAATGAGGGGAAGAGTGGTAATACTACACGTTTTCAAGCTACAAAACCGAGAATACCATGGGGTTTCTCAACTCATATTTTTCCACTTTTGTCTGTGCTAGAAAAATGTGTGAAGTTTCCACACTAGTTATAATTGACGGTTCGGTTTCCATTTTTACTGATTTTTACAGATAACCATGGACAGAAAACAATGTGTTTCCTGTCTGTATTTATTTTTAAAAGTGGAAAAATACTGAAAATAGTGCTTCTTGTGAGAGACTCTCCATGCTGCCTTTCATTAATCCCAGGCAACAGCTGAGCTGATAGATAGCATGGACAGTTAAAAAACATGTATAATGCTGGATGAGATTTCCTTGAATATAGACATGTTAACATATATCAGTAGTATAGTCCTAATATGTACCTCTGAGTGTAGTGCTTTGTTATACGTGAGTGCTTAACTTGCTAAACTGCGAGAGGCATCCATGTATGAATGCACATTCAAGAGTTAAATAAATGTGGAAATATAACATTGTACGGCTCTCAAAACACAAAATAAATATGGATAAATACCAATAAGATGGTCCAAAAATAACTATGGAGAAATACAGATGAAAATGTAAAAAACAAAATACCATAAAGCAGGGAGCCCTAGTTATAATTCCTTACTGGATCAAGGGTGTAAGAAGTAATATAGTTAATATGAATATTGCGAGTTAGCCATGTTGAATCAACTTCTCAGTACTGTGTGACCCAGTTGCTCCTAAATTCACCTAGTGCTATACGATATAAGCCATCTCAGCTTAGCAAAACAATTTGGGGAATCTTGAACTTTAAATCACGTGATTTGTTATAGCTACCTGTTTTCATGTTCCCTTAGACATGAAGGGGCATATGTACAAGAAAATGATGGAGCACGGAGCTACACCAAATTTGGCAACGCCGCGCTCCGACATTTTCAAAACAGATGGATGCACTGCATTCACAAGAATACATCCAAGCCATGTGTTTTCCCTAGCGCTGGCAGTACATTTAGCGGCCTAGTACCAATTCAGGCACCAGGCACCCTTGCACCATAGTGCAAGAGTGCCTGCGTTGCAGCGAATTATTGTTTATGTGCAGGAAGGTATCCCTTCCTGAAAATAAACAATCGTGATTTGTTACTTCTATGTGTACTGCACAATGCAGCACACATAGAAGTAGCATATCGTCAATCTTTAATGATTGTTCATGTGCCAGAAGGGAAACCTTCCTGCACATGAACAATCTTTAATGGCATTTTGCTCTTTAAATAAAAGTCTTTCTCCTCGTTTCACCATTCTAACGCCTGCTCCTGCATGACATTCGTTTTTAGTGTTGCGTCAGATTTACACCTCGTTGTAAATCTGGGGCAGTGTCAAAAGCAATGGGTGTTGCTGTGGAACGCCCACAGCAACACTCATTGCACACCCATTTCACGCTAAGCGATGCATGTAAAGGGGCCATATTTACAAGATGGGGTTAAGCCACAAAAAGTGGCTTGATATTGCTTTGCAAATATAGAGAAGAACATATCAACACCAGAACGTCGCTAAAAGTGACGTTCTGGTGACGATATCCCCTTGTAAATATGCCCAGAAGTTATAATGGATTCTAAACTATACTATTATAGACACATCCAGTAGTGATTCGCTGAATTTGACCACTAATCATATACATTTCGCTACAAATCTATACATATAGAAAGATTCTATTTACATTAATGCTGATCTCCGAGTGTATGATGCACGTTATAGCACAACCAAAGACATATATGCCATTGAAGCTTCAGACAGCATTCCAACATAGATAAAAGTACTGAACAAGATAGGTCAAATGTTCACACTGTAATAAACATGAGAGTGAATCTGTGTCTTTGTTTCATAACACTCTAGAATAAAGTATGTTCGCTTTGCTGGGAAAGGAAATGGAAAATTCCATGTATATTTTTAAATTGTTCCCTTGGTCGGGTTTTCATCTGAAAATGTAATTTATTTATGAGACGTATGCTAACTTTTAAATGAAATTGAATGCAGTCACATAATTCCATGTGTTGAGAATTTGAGATGATTGTTTTCTGAGCTAAAATTCAAACTGGACATGTTACAAACAAATTATCTAGTGGAATGGAGAAACGTAATTTGAAAAGTAAAAGTAATTTCGAGTTATGGTTTCTCACAGTATCGTTTTCTGCCTCCTGTGCCAATGGAACTAGGATATATTGCAAACAAACCAACAAGTTGTTTAATGTGCATTGAATTTGAGAGTGTTTTTGCAAGAATCACCAGAAGAATGGGAAGCGAACAAGGGGCTACAATTCGATCTGCACACCTTGGCATCCCCTTGGTGACAGCAAAGTGGTGGATATCATGTAATGTGCTCACATATAACCCCTCAAATAATGAATTGGCAGACTTATGAAGTTGCCTTGCAACCCAAAATTGCTGTGCTACATAGAGTCAAAAAGAGAGAGCAGAACAGTGCCCTATTGAGATATGATGCTGTTTCTCTCTTCCCCCTGTGCTGGCACACTTTAGGCTACCTTGTGCCAATAAACACACACACCCTTGCACGATAGTGTAAGGGGATGTGCATGATGTCTAGCATACGTTTTGTACTGGGAGGGGGACTTTTTCAGTATAAAATATTATTCTTCGACATAGTTCAAAACAATTCCAAGAATGAATGTGTGCAGTACAGTGCAGCATACACATAACGTTGAAAAGATTTTGAGAAAAGAAAGCTTCTCAATCTTGGCACCTGCTTTGTGGAGGCTTTAATTTTTGGTGCAAAGTCCTGTCTAATGTTAGTATATAGGGATATGCATCAATGTCCATGGGTATTTGCAAGAGAATGCCCAAGTACCAACCATGGTATGCCTACCTGACACAAAGTTCAGCAAAGTAGTCCACAGTGGTACTTTGCGTAGCATCCGAGGTCCCAAACGTTACTTAATGTGCTCCTCCTGAAGAAGTTGCACCCATTCGTCAGCCTGGCCACCTTTTTTTTTTTTTTTGCAGAGTTTTATATAGCGCGAACTAGAACCGAACCGAATCAGTTATTGGAGCGCTTTACATAGCACCAGTTACGTTACATGAGGACACACTTTCATTTTAGGCACGGGGAGATTAAGTGATTTGCCCAGAATCACAGGGGGGTTTTAATGTGCATTAACCTTTACATTGGACACTGTCAATCTTGCTTGTGGTGTTCCACAAGGATCCTCACTCAGCCCCAATCAGTTCAGTGCCTACATTACCGTACTCACTAGCATCATCAATGTCCACTGTATCAACATCATATACTATGGTGACGACACCTAGTTCATACTTTCTCTCTTTGACAATAGACCAAATACCCAGACCACTTTCTCAGCCTGCATGACAGAAGTTGCCGGATGGATGAAAACCAACTGCCTCAATCTCACCCCAGGAAAGTCAGAAGTAGTAATCTTCAGCAAAGACATCTCGCTCTGTGATTTCACCTGGTGGCCTGCTGAACCCCGATCAGCACTCCTCCTGGCAACCCATGCACAGAATCTCGTTATAGCAATCAATAACCCACTCACCATCACCAACCAGGTGAATGCAGTCTTCATCTCCTACTTGCAAACACTCAGTAGGCTGAAGAACATTTTCATATGGCTCCCCACCAACACTCACAGAACCATCATCCAAGCCCTCATTACCAGTAAGCTGGCGATGTACTCTGTGCTGGAATTAAACCTCAACTGACCAAGAGACTCAAGACCATACACAACCCAGTGGCCAGGCTAACCCATAACTTCCCATCCTGCACTCACATTACTCCACACCTCAAAGAGCTCCACTGACACTCAATCCACAAACAGGAACTTTTCACACTCTTCGTGCCTATACAAAAGCCTTATACAACATAGGCCCCATGAACCTCACCAATGACATAAAGTTCCACAAACCTAAGACTTCTCTGATCAACAAGACTACTACCCAGCCCCCCCCCCCCCAACCTACGTAGAACCAAATACAACAGTTGTGCCTTTTCCTACCTGGCTCCTAAAGCCAGTAAGAGCTCACCCTGCACATCAGAGCCTCCTCCTAATTTTCTCAATTACGCAAGAAAGTGAAGGTCTGACTCTTCACCTAGTCCTAACCCTGGCTTACTCCATACAGCTCCTTACTTCAGCATCAGGATACCGTCCTGGGGGAGTGTGTCTTAAGCAAATACACACAAAATAACATAACAGAGCATCTATCTGGGATTTTCAAGAAAAGTTGGTGACTGAATCAAAGCTTTCGTAACTATAAAACTTACCTATGCACACTAGGTTCGGTGCATGTTCTTTGTTAACTCCTTTCACTGTCAAGGTGTTTGCACACCTCTTTGCCATGATGTTTTTGAATGTGTTTAAGCACATGAATCCCTTAGGTCTCTTTGCACACCCATATGAATTATATCCCACATCAATATCTCATTGCAGGCTAAAGATATCATTAAAATGTGGAGATATTTAACTTTTTTAATGAAATAGCTCAATATCTTGCTGCTTTTCTTGAATGGACCGACATAAATGCCAGAACACTAGTGAAGGAAATGTTGTTCTGGATGTCTGGAATGTGTGTGGTTTCCTAGAGAATGCAGTCTGTACAATCCATATGCAATTTTAGTGCAGATCATGAACTTTGGCAGAATCACTGTTGGTGCACTGTTCATTTGATAAGATGTGTATGAAACTCAGCAGTAAGTGTAAAATATACAACCAATATATTTTATAAGTCTGTATTACATAAAGACTCTATAGGTCTAAGCCAGACCTCTGGTGCCCTGATTTGCAGTCCAGGAGAGCACTCTGAACATGTTTATGAAATTGTTAGCAATTTTTGTCCAAAACATGGTAATTCCCTATAGCCTCCCTGGTAAACCTGCCAGTCTTAGGGTGATCTTAATGCCATACCTTTTACCTTTGCCCCTCCTGTTATAGCTGATTTTTTTTTCGTTGGCTTTAGGACTCTGTTCATTCTACCATTGCTAACCAGGGCTAAAGTTTTCGTGCCCAGGGCTAAAGTGTTTGTGCCCTCTATATTAAACATGGTCAAATTGGCTTATGCATGATTAGCATATGCATATTTAATTTACATAAAAGTCCTTTGTATGGTGGTATACCATATACCAAGGTCATGTAAATTAAAAGCTACTACTGGGCCGACATCACTTATTGTGCCACCCACTTAAGTAGCCCCTTAAACCATTTCCAAGGTCTGCCATTGCAGCCTGAATGCAATTTTTAAATGGCAATTTGACTTGGCAATATAACCACCTTCCCACCCTTTAAACTCCACTTTTATTGCATACAAGTCACCCCTTAGTTACGTCTTAGGTAGTCTTTAGGGCATGGTACATTGTAATTAAAAGGTTGGACATGTACTTTTGAGTTTTACATGTCCTGGGAGTGAAAAACACTTAAACTTGTTTTTACTACTGTGACGCCTACTTCTCTTGTAGGATAACATTGGGTGCCTTATTACATTTAATAATGGCTAACCTTTGTTTGGGAACAGGTGAGCATTTCATGTTTGGTGTCTGGGAAATTTTGATAAAAAATCTTCTTTAATATTCAAGTCAGATTTTAAGTTATGATTTTGAAAATGCCACATTTAGAAGTTGGCATTTCTCTGCCCTATACTATTTGGCACCTGCAGCCTCTGCTAGGTCACATGGAAGGGTGTATTTGGCAGTTGAACTTTGTTTATTCCTCCCAGACAGCCACACAAAAGGGGGATGAGCCACCAAATGGCAGGATTTGGGGGGCAGAGCTGGGCACAGCCCCTTACAACTGAATAAACTATGCTCTGCCTTCACACAAAGAACTTTCAAACATGCATTGGTCATCCAGACAGTCAGGAGTCAGGGAAGGGGAAGTAGAAAACTTCAAGCACTTCAAAGGGAATTTTCTAGAAACATCTCCTACTTCAAAGAAGGCCTCATACATAAAAAGTGGACCCTCAGACTCACTCTTAAAATCACCCTTTGTGGACCTGCGCAAGAACTCTCAGAGAACTGTCTGCGGCTTTGGCCTGCTGTGTTCTCCATATGACTGCTTTGCTGCACCTGAAAGGACTGCTTTGCTGCCTAGAGCCTGCCTTGAACCCACATAAAATTGCCCTTCTGCTTGAGCTCTAGTTCATCACCTGGACCTGGGACTACCAGAGTAGAGAGAGTTTTAATGGTGGGTGGAAAACTCCGCTCCGCCAATGGAGTTTGCAGATTTTTGCAACTCCGCACTCCCTTTGGAGCACAGAGTTAGGTGTAAAAACTCCACCTACCGCCGGTGGAGCTGAGATCACCGGCGTGCTAGTAGAGTCGCCAGTTACCGCTCACCCAATTGAAATATTTATGACTCCAGGGTATGGCGTTGTTGAGGGTGCGGGACCATCTACCCAGCTTAATTAGCCTAATCAGTCAGGGCTACCCCCCCATAGTAATAACAAACTATTCTGGTCACAGCCTCACCTGGTCTCTCAATCTGGGGCCAGCTGCTGACATATGCAGTCTGCACTGTCACTGGGCACATTTTCTGCTTCCTAAAGCAGTCACCCAGCTCCACTGCTCTGTGAACCTCAATGTCCTGCCAACACTGCCTCTGTGCACAGGCCGCCACATGCCACCTCAGTGAGCAGCACTTCAACCAGGGAAGCCAGTCAGCTGCACCCCCGCGAGCAGCAAACACGCCACGGTGACGCCCATCCCAGGGTCAGGCAACCGCACCAGCAGCAACTAATAGTTACCAATAGGGTTGCTTGATGCCTAGATGGCCTCCACCACAGCGCACCTACCCCCCACCCATGTGCAAACGCCATGCACCAGCTCCCCCCATCCAAGCTGTAGAGAGGAGGGATTCCGATCACTGTATTACCCTTTCCGGAGGGACCTTGAGGGCTGGAGCTGGCTGGTCAGTTACTGGCACTGAGAAGATGACCGCTGCTGACCTCCCTCTACTCTACTGGTCATTGGTCACCCAGACTGTGCCCATGTTGGTTGTGCTACCTCACTGTCAGAGAGGGACCGTCATCATCGTTGAGCTGGATGACTGCTTTTGGCGACGGCAAGGTGTTGAAGGTAAGCCAAGGCCAGCCTGTACACCTGACTGGCACTGCCCATTATAGGCAAAAATGTATCTCATGGCAGGCATTCAAGTACTCCACTTACTCATGGTCTCTGCGGAATTCTGCAGAGTTTTTTGGCAACTCTGGGGAGTTCCACGGAGTACAACTCCATAAGCTCCGCCCAGCCTTGATTAGGATCTTGCTTTTGGAGATATTAACTTTTTTGCAATTTCCTGCTTTCTAGTGGGCTTATTAAATATTGGAAAATAAATCAACTTGTTGAAGACCTTATGCATCCTGATTGTTTATTCCGCAGTACATACTTCAAGGGCTAGTTGGCTGGCCTCATGATCTGAGCCTCAGGGACAGAGAAGGCTCCAACCTGGACCCAGCCTGAGTGAGTCCTGAACCCCTAAGTGGTGCCCCTCTAATCATAGACACTTGGTTGTGGTGTTAAAGGTGCCCAGATAGCCAAACTTGTGACTTTGAACACTTTGGGCTAAAAACTGCACTGAGAACAGAGGAGAGACCAGGACCAATCTACTCATCTATAAACCAGAGTGCATCGCCGGTCAGCCTGACTCCATGTTATTCTCTGCAGCAGCAAGTCCTCCAATAAAGGGATTTCCGGCTCTTGGAACCTTTGTCAGCTACTGCCTGGTATCAATCAATCAGTCAGCATTTGTAGAGTGCAACACTGTCACCCCTGATGGTATCTGGGTGCTGCGGTGGAAGGTCTCTGCAAAAAGCCAGGTCTTGAGGATATGACAGTGTAGTGTAGTTCCTATATTCCCAATAGGCTCTGCGCATTGGAATAATATAAACAGTAGTGTAGACGTAGGACTGAGGTCGACTAGGTCTCTACTGACTATATTAGACTTAAGGTTTGCCAGCTAGCTCAGAGGTCACTAGAAACTTTCTCGAATAAACGAGGAGGAGTTTAACCTCCCTGGATAGACAAGAAGGGATTAGCTTCTGACAACCATAAAACATGACAACTTTGCTCCCCCAGAATAAGAGTGTATCTCTAGAGTCGTGTGAAAACAATAGACAGCTATTTCGCTCAGTCAAGTGTGCATACTTAGTTTCACCGGAGTGCAGAGAAAAGAGAGACAGGCGTTTTCAATAAAATGTGTGATTTATTGAGCAGTCTTTTCTCATACAAGAAAAATGAATTGCCACAATTGCAATACTCGTAGTAAAGTAAAGTGCGTACAGTAAAAGGAGGATTATAAAATAATACTGTAAAAGCATTGATATGGTTTCTTAGCCATATGATACTTTAAAATAGATAAAATATATACATACTTATATACATTGACTAACGTACTCAACTGGTGCTTCTAAATACGCCTACCCCGGTGTACCTGACCTAAGCCTAATACGTGGGAAGGAGTAAGTAAGTAGCAGTTTAAGTTAAGTTGGTTTTGCCAAGTTTCTGACTCAAGAATTCTCTCTAAAGTTTTAGTCAGCTCCGTACCTGGGTAATTAGAAAGCAGGAGGTCTTGTATCTCTCTCTCAGGACTCGATATCCCAGTAACCCGCGAAGGTATCTGGAAACACCGGAGCTGGATTTCTCGGCAGGAGAAAAGACAGCGTCTCTCTCAGTGCGTCAAAAGAGGAGGGGCAGCGTCTGTGGGCTCTCGCATCAGCTGGGCTCTCGGGCAAGTAGATAGCTGCTCTGCTCCAAAACCACCACCGTGTGTTTGCTTATACGTTGGTATATTTATACCTGAAAGGTGCCGGGTTTGACATAAGGTTGGACATAAGACGTCAATAAAGATGTCACTAAGAACTGGCAGTTCTTACAGTGCTTTACAGGAGTTCTAGGATGAAATCAAAACAAAAGCAAGGGGGATTTCACAGGTTGCTGGAGGTTTGGTTTGTTTAGAGAACTCGTTGTGCTTTCTAGGAGGCAGGGGAAGTAGCCTTGCTTAATGTGACAGTATGTGCTACGACTGACTATTGATATGATTACTATGCCCGTGTAGGGATATTATTGATTATAACCGGACAAGGGCATAAAATAGAAATATCGATTTAGGTTCCTAGATAAAAACACAATACCCACTCCACGATCTAATGTCCATCATTACTAAAACTATGCAATAGTAAACATTTAAAGGTGCATGTGTATTCCAACCCACCCCAAAATACATTTTTGCATTTGAAATGGTGTATGTAAAATACATGAAAATGATATTGGTACTGTACGCCTATCAAGCAGTGTAATCATTCAGTTAAAACAATGCATATATATGATTAGCTGAACGATTTGCGAAATTTACACATGAAATGGCTCTTAATACAGAAAAGAAGGTCGAGACCATTCCATCACATATAAATACAGTTGCTGTAAATGTGCTAGAGGCTGAGGTAATATATTGTCCTAGAGTTCCTAAAAATAGAAGCTCTGTTCTCTAAGAATAGTTCTACTTCAAGCAGAGTACATGTTAAAGAAAAAAGGTAAATATTTTGGAATTGGGAAAAAATAATTTCGTTTTCAGGGGAGAGAGAGAAAAAAATATAGTTCCAAATATTTTCAGTAGCTTTTGTTTATCAAAGCCGAAGGCCGAATTCAGAGTTCAGGGAACGCTGTGTACTAGTTTGCTCAAAAGTTATTCTTTTTGTTCAGAGGAGAACATCATTTCAGACAGACTTTCAAAAAAGTGGTCTACCGCTTCAGGTGAAAGTTCGACCAAGTTGGAAAATGCCGCAACTGTGCAGTCGTGAGAATGATTGCTATCATCGATGTCAGGATCAGCAATGCTCACAGAAGGTCGTACCTGGGTGATGTTGCTCTCATCACGTACTTCACTACCCCTTAATCGTAGTGGTGAAGTCTCAACAAATGCCGTCATCAGAATGGGCAGCCGCTGGGGACAACACGATGCATGAGCCGTTACAGGACTTAGCAAAGTATCTGTATCCAATGGTACTGCTGATGGTAGTGTAAGACAGACGTCCAACACGCATTCTTCTCCGCATAGCATACATCGAAGCACAGGTAAGATGCAATTCTGCCAAATGGGTCTGAATGAAAGAAACCAGGTCATATTCAAATCTCTTAGCCGAGCTAATCCAAGGACTTTATTTATGCGGTCCCGATAGCGTATAGCTAGGATTGTTTCTTCCATCGTTGCTGGAGTCTTGTCTGTGACTTGGCTTGCCATATCGAAGCAGAAGTATCAAAAATAAAATGCCTGCTACAAGTCCCCATAGAAGTGGTAGGCCGCCAAAGACAGAATGGACAAAATTAGGAAAAATGCCCAGAACTGTTTTGAAGGGTGTTAACAGTCCCGAAAAATTTGTCTTAAATATATGTGGGATACCACTGGTATCAGACATATTTAGGATTTGGCTTAGCATTTCTCCGAAATGCACGGGGCAATTTGTTGATAAAAGGCTATGTATCTCTGCCGTTGTCCTTGCAACTTGCAGATCATACGTTTATTTTGATGACGTCAAGGGCACAGTTTCTGTAAAAGAACAGACTTTATTTTGCTTAAAGTATCAATTCAAATAGAAGAGATATTCAAAAAGGGCCACATTTTCGCCTCCCTGTCTGGAGTGCTGTTTGGATACAATACTTGCATACAGCAAGTGACCATGGAACTAATGGAACTAACGCTCACGGGATAAGCTTTTCCTAGCACCATGCCAAAACATCTGTGGTCCACTATTAGAATATAGCTCCTGTTAGAAAGCCGTCTAAAGAATGGCTCTATTCGAGTTGCAGGTGTGCCATGCTGGTGACATGAAAGGTTATTTGAAGTCCCCTCACAGGCCCCATGCAAGTTAATACCTTGACACAGAAGTATACCACTTAGTGATCGTTTACAATTGTTACCACTAAGAAATACATTCTGTTCCTTTCCACTATAACATGTGTGTGTGTAAGGTAATTTCCATGATGACTTAATGTACCCTTTACCCAACCTTTCATACTGGCCTGCTGGTATATACTCTTGACAGTATTTAAATTGGAAAGTTGTTATCAGAATAGTTATGATTCCGTGTATTATCCATTCAATGACCGGTCTTTCGGACATTGTCAATGGTAATCTCTCAAGTTTTTCAATGCTCAGAATTGTATACTCTGCTCCTTTTTGTGTCAAACTGATTTGTGTATCAGTAAGGTTAAAGATAGAGAATAATGACGCTGTGTTGATTAAACGCCAGGGCACTTAGCCTGAACGCAGATTTTGCAACGTCCAGCCAAGCTGTACAATAGAACGCAATTGGGACTGACCGTGTTGTAACATTAGTAAGTCCTGCTCTATTATATCAATAGCAGATGATACAATACTGTCCAGTGAATATATTCTGGAGGACAGAGTCATTAACCCATTGTCCACAACAGAAAGTGATTTTTCCAAATGAATACGATCAATTTCTCGTATTTTTTCTGTTGTTTCAATTTGCATTACTTTCCAAGCTTAGTTGTATGCAGCATATATACCGGCCGCTATGAAACGTTTTTGACGCTGTTTGCGTGGTCCCATTATGAAATCACGCAAGTCAGCACCGTCTTTAAGTAAAGTCAAGTGTTGCTTAATTTCTGCCAGTGTGGATATCTGTAGCCATTCGAGGCAGAGTTTTCCTACACTGTATGTTGTAACTATCCCTGGATGTTGTCTCTGGGAGTATCTAGGGTCTGGCATGGTCAATTTGAAACCCCTGTAATTTGTTCAGGAATCTATCTTGACAGCTATTTGTGTCTGTGGGCCAGATCAACCATTTTTTCCAATCTGGATGTGTTCTGTTTTGGTTAAAAATATGTGATACGTCTATCTCAACATCTGTAGTGCTATTACTGTCAGGTGTTGGCTTTGGAATAGACAGTCGTTTAAATCTTTTATCTTGGCTAGGCCAAGACAGGTTGTCTGTTGAATGGTGTCATTCAAGAATATCATTTGTTCTGGGATCATGCAGGCTCTAAATAATGATTCTATACCTTGGACCTGCCAATCTTTGGTACCCCAGATGGTTTTCGTTTCAATGTTGTTTTTCCAAAAATCAAATCCAAATGTAGTCATTTTTTCATAAAATGTTTCCGAATAGATTAATTTAGTGTTTGTCAGCATTGTTTTCACTCCTGTCTTATTTAACATTTTGAAATAAAACGTTTCTGCATCACTTGTGTTAAACCCTGAGAAGTATGGGAATTTCTAGTAAAATGTTTTCGAACTACCTTTTGGTGGAGTTGCACAATGTTCCCATTGATTATAATTAAAAACATTTCTAGGCTGAGCAGATCTATGCAAATAGTGATGTGCAAAGTGGTTATAGCAGTACATTTCTTCATAATTCGATGAACCCTGCAACTAATCATGTTCTGTAAATTTTGCTGACATTACTAAATCTGACATCATATCATTAATACTTTCAAAGTCCCAATCATCAGAGAATGTGCTCAGTTTTACAAAGTCACTTAATGAAACCTTAAACTGGTGTGGATATTTCAAGAGCTCGACCGGGCCATAGATTTCGTAATCTGTTTTGTCCCAAGCTACCCCACCGGGTATTGGATTGGCTGTGACATTCACTGGTGATAGTTCTCTTTTCTCGATGTGAGATGACTTGTGTGGCTTTAGGACCAGTTTGATGTTCTGACTTGCTGTGTCCATTGTACTGTATTTTCCCTCAATGAATTTTCCCAAACAAAGAACCATGATGAGCCAAAGCAGGAGGAAAAGTACACCTAACACAATCCAAAATTCAATCCATGGAGAAATCAGATAGGTTTCTTTGAGTTGATGAAAGAGTTCTGTTACGTTGTCTTTAAAAGTTTTTGTTGTTGGCTGTTCTTCAGGCTCGCTTGGGTCCTCAGAAAAATCATCGAAATTGATGAAGTAGCCAGATGCAGTTCTGTCAATTGTTGGAATCGCTTCCGGATTTTTAATGTTGCAATTTGGGTTTCAAGAGGCACAAGTTCCATGGCATTGTTGCATAGTCCTTTTTTATTCACTGAAGGTTTATCAAATGTGATTAGTCTCTCAGTTTGAACCTCTTGTATTGTAGCAAGTTTTGGTGTTCTGCTACTTCTTGGGAGTCCACTGGGCCTACTACTTATTATTGGCCACATGATTGTGGTTTTACCAGGTCGATGGATACAACTCGGTTCTCCTTTTTACCAGCAAGGGGCGGTAGTACAACTGATCTTGTTCCGCTGACAGCTAAGACAGGTACTGCTTTTCTGTAAGAAGGCCCAAATTCCTTCTTTACCGCGATCTTCTCTCTGACCAGATCCCCAATCTTTGGAATCCAGACAGGCCTTGCTGGGACAGGTGGTTTATCTTCAGTGGCTGTTGGCTGCTGTTTTAACTTTATGTTGCTCAGGTCTTTTCTTGTTTCATTTAAGTCCTGTAAAATAGCCAAACGATCTTTGATATCAAAGCATTTTTCTTCTACCACTGAAGTCTGACTATCTAAGTCCTGAATATGCATTCTAGTCCCGAACAATAGTTCGTACGGACTGAAACCTTTTAGAGAATTTCTTGGCAGATTATTAAGACTACGTTGGACACTTGTTAAATGTTGGACCCACCCATCACCCGAACCTAATACCCTCGCCGTTATAAATTGCTTTATGTCTCTGTTTTTTCTTTCCACAATCCCATTTCACCTCAGGATGGAAGGGACAAGAGTACCTCAATGCAATGTCCATGCTGGTCATGACCTCCTTATAAGCTCGAGACCTAAAAGCAGGACCCTGGTCAGAATGTAGCATGCCAATTGCGTATGTGCCAATATAGACTCGCAAATCTTTTATAACAGTTCTGGCGTCAGCCGAGCGCTGGGGCCTACATTTTAAGTGAATCTAGTCTTAAATGATATACATTGTGACGCATTTTTCCTGTTTGATTTTGCGTATAGATCGCCTTATGCTTTCTAATAGGGGTCCTGGCAATAGTCCGGCCGGTTCGCCACTGCGATCTCTGTTGCAGTTTTGACAGCTCATTGCACATTTGTAGTTGTGCAGGCTCATCCCCGGCCACCAGTATTCTGATTGTAATTCTTTCAGAGATTCCTCGATCTTCTGGTGCCTTAGACCTAATCCCATATGTGCTTCTTGAATCAAGAAGATTCTCCTGTTCGTGTTTGGAATCACTCTATCCCCCACTCCAGGGATTCGAGCAAAAAGGAATGGAGTTTGCATCGATTATGTATGTATAATTGAGTGGATAGTTCACGGGTAGTGCTGCACAGTCGCCTTTTGAAGACGTTTTTACCACCAGCATGGTTTCCCCGTCTATGTATTTTTCTGAACGCTTTTTTGTGGCTACGGAAGCCTGTTTAGTTGCTTCCGTTGTGGCTGTGTCAGCCAATGAATTCCCTGCAACGTGAACGCCATCACGTTGATGACTCAGTGTATGTATCACGTGAGTCTTTTGTAGTTCTTTCTGTAAAAGAACTACTTGTTCCCAAAGCTTTTTATGCTTTATTGTGGCACCTGTGTCATCTTTGTAACCGTTTTGAACCCAGTTCTGCAAATCATTATTGTAGGATTTGACGCAGTAATGCGAATCGCACACTATTAGTGTCGGAAATTCGCGATCGGCATTTTCGAGCGCCATTTATAAAGATCTTATTTCAGCTCGCTGAGTTGAACAGTTTCTGAGTGATTCAGTTTTGGTAATTAATGGTCTGAATTTACCTAAGCGCCAGCGACCTTTAACAATCACGCACGCGGCGTTGTAGGAATTTTTCTCAACATTGTAGTGTTGTGCAAATCTGTCCATGTAGATTACACATGTGTACTGTTTGAGAGGCAGAATTTCGATTGGCAGAGGATATTCTTCTCCATATTCTAGATTTTCTAGTTTTTTCATTTCCGGGTCAAAATAGTATTTTACTCTTTCGGTAGCAAGAGAATTTTCCCATTGTATCCATTTTGGATCTAATGCCACGGAAGTCAAATTGCGTGGGCTTGTTAACGCCTCGAAGGCTGATTCTGCTGTTAAAACAGTTATCCTTCTGCCTTGGGCTTAGTCTCCTTCTCCTGCTACAGCTGTTTGAACCGCATTTACAATGTTTTCCGCAAGACTGAATGTTTTTTCAGCCTGTGTGTACAAGTGTGATTTGTAAGCTATTGGTACCGTTTCTCCCTCATTAGAGGTCAGGTACGTGAATCTGCATGTTCCTGGGATGACTCGGATTACAAGGTTGCGTGTGTTATCGCGAGTTTGCAATTTTGTTTTAGCTAACATGTCTGTTTGCAATGATCTCAAAATTTCTGTGTGTTTTTGAGTCCAATTGATTGGTTTGAAATCAGGTTTTATTAGTTCATAGAGAGGTTTAACCATCTCTGCATAGTTTAGAATGTAAGTTCTTCCGAAATTCAGGTAACCTAGTATTGATTGTAAGTTCTTCAGCGTTTTAGGTGCTTGTAGTACAGCGCATTTCTCTAAGAAATTGTCTGCTAGGCTTTTGCCTTCACTTAATAATTCATATCCCAAAAACAGGACAGTTAGATGGGCAATTCGTGACTTTTTAAAGTTGAATTTGTAATCCTCTGCTGCGATTCCAAGTATTATGGTGTTCACTCTTTTCAAGTGAGTATCCAAGTCGTCATCTGTTAGATAGATGTCATCGACATAAGATAATGCTTCATCATCATATATTTGTAGTAACTCTGTTACCCTCGCTGAGAATAATCCTGGGCTATTCTTGAATCCCTGTGGGAGTCGACAGAATTTTCCTGCGACCCCATTATTGAGAAAGCGATCAAATACCTGCTTTCAGGTGCTATGTTTTGACAAAAGAATCCATTAGAGATGTCTAATGTTGTTTTGTATTTTTTGCGCACAATGTTATTCATTAGTGCTGCACTGTGTGAGTTTTGTTCTGCAAATGTCTTGCAACATGAGTTAAGGTGTCTGTACTCCAAAACTAGACGATATGAATTGTCTGGTTTGGAGACAGGAAACAAAGGATTGTTCATTTGTGAGGTGCATGTTTCAATCCCCCCCTGGTATTCAAGTTGATCTAAGATCTCCCTGACTTGTTTTTTAGCTTCTTGCCTAATTGGGTACTGCCTTTGTGCAGTTGGTTGACATTTTAACTGGATTTTGTGAGGAGGAGAGTCCTCATCCCATCCTACATGATTTTTATATAATGCAGGAGCTTGGGCTACTGCCCATTTTCTTGCAAGTGTATATTTTTTATGAATTGGAATATGATTTGAGAAGGCAGGCATAATCATTTCTTCGCCATGAGGGCACTCCCTGACAAACTCTGGTGGCCAGTCTTTCTCAGCTAAAAGGATGTCATAGCCTTTGGAGAGGTTATCCCAAAATAGACCCCTTACTTTCCTAGTCTTATCTCCCTCTATACGTAATGTTATTTTGAATATTTTATGAGGTTTGCTAACTCTGGTATCTGCAATTTCCACCTGAATGTATTCATTCGTGTCCACTGTCTCCAGATGATTCATTAGGATCTTGCGAGCTATGGTCACTTCTGCTGCGCTGTCTAGCATTGTCTGGGCCCACTCTCCGTTTTTCAGTTGTGTCCTCAATATCCTCGGCATGTTTGATTATTTTAATGCTGGCTACCTTCTTTCTTGGAAATTGTAATTTTTTACTTTGAGCAGGTTCCTTGTCTTTGGACTTGACGTGCTCTTCCCTGTGTTCTGACCGTCCTCTTTTTTCCGATTTCTGCGAGGAAGTCTGAAAAGATCGAGAGGGACGTGTATCAGTATCTTGATATCTATCAGGTTTCTTTAAATTATCCCTATTTCTAAGGTTGTATCTTTTCTCAGAGGGCTCCCTCTGGGGAGACTTGTGTCCTTGGTCTTGAGATCTTTCTCTCCGCCGAGGAGACCTTCCTCTGGACTGGAATCTTTTTTCTTTGGGAGTGGATTGTTTATTTCCATCCCAGCTCTTTTTTGGAGTGTTTAGATTATTTTTAATAAATATTTTTTCAGGATTTTCAGTTAGTTGGGGTTTTACTGGTTTCCCACCTAAACTATCTCTTCCTAGTTCCTCATAGGATTTTTCTATGATTCTGGCAAGTTCAAGAGGTTGTTCTGCTATATCTGTTTCTTTCAATTTCTGGAGGTATGTTATGTCCTCCGTTGCCAATTGAACTAATTCTCTATATGCCTTTGTTAATTCTTTTATTTTAACTAAGAGTTCTTCGCTTGACATTTTTTCAATGTCTGGATGTGGTGTGTAGCTGGCTAGAACTGGCCACGTTGCTCCTGGTCTACCTAGTGGACCGAGCCTGGTGATGTGATTATTATGTTTTAGGGCGCCTTTAAACCAGAGCAGGTGCTCTTGGTATTTTAGTGGGATTTCCACCTCCTCGAAAGGGGTGTACTCTTCCGGAGGTTCCTCTATTTTGTAATAGTGGAATTCGTGTGTGACAGCGTTTGCTGCTGGAAAGTTTATCCATGAATAGAATACCTCTGTCTGCTGATATTCATGGGCCTCAATTACGAATACAACTATTCCACTTCTTGGTGTTAGTCCATTTTCTATAAGTTTAAGAGTTATAGTTTTTCTTATGTTGACCGGAATGATTATAATATTTGGGTCATTCTGTAGGAGACTCGTGTCATCCTCTAGGAGTCGAGCCGCTATTCTAGCCGCCTCCCTTTCTTCTTCACTCTCTGTCATTTTTCTGACAGAAAGGTTTTTTGTTGCAGATTAAGTTTCAAGGGAACAAAGATTAGGTGCACAATATTTTGGAACACTGTATCCTTCAACGTTGACTAAACCAAAAACTATACATAGAAATCTCTTCCTACTAAGTTCCGGCGGATTTTAACCTTTTACCCACTCCAGACGTCTTTTGGAGTATTTACGGGAAAAGGGTCTCTGTGAAAAAGCACAACTGAGTTACTCTAACGTCTTGCGTTAGATTTATCGCCTTACAAACGTTGGGCGCCATGTAGTGTAGTTCCTATATTCCCAATAGGCTCTGCGCATTGGAATAATATAAACAGTAGTGTAGACGTAGGACTGAGGTCGACTAGGTCTCTACTGACTATATTAGACTTAAGGCTTGCCAGCTAGCTCAGAGGTCACTAGAAACTTTCTCGAATAAACAAGGAGGAGTTTAACCTCCCTGGATAGACAAGAAGGGATTAGCTTCTGACAACCATAAAACATGACAACTTTGCTCCCCCAGAATAAGAGGGTATCTCTAGAGTCGTGTGAAAACAATAGACAGCTATTTCGCTCAGTCAAGTGTGCATACTTAGTTTCACCAGAGTGCAGAGAAAAGAGAGACGGGCGTTTTTAATAAAAGGTGTGATTTATTGAGCAGTCTTCTTTCTCGTACAAGAAAAATGAATTGCCACAATTGCAATACTCATAGTAAAGTAAAGTGCATACAGTAAAAGGAGGATTATAAAATAATACTGTAAAAGCATTGATATGGTTTCTTAGCCATATGATACTTTAAAATAGATAAAATATATACATACGTATATACATTGACTAACGTACTCAACTGGTGCTTCTAAATACGCCTACCCCGGTGTACCTGACCTAAGCCTAATACGTGGGAAGGAGTAAGTAAGTAGCAGTTTAAGTTAACTTGGTTTTGCCAAGATTCTGACTCAAGAATTCTCTCTAAAGTTTTAGTCAGCTCCGTACTTGGGTAATTAGAAAGCAGGAGGTCTTGTATCTCTCTCTCAGGACTCGATATCCCAGTAACCCGCGAAGGTATCTGGAAACACCGGAGCTGGATTTCTCGGCAGGAGAAAAGACAGCGTCTCTCTCAGTGCGTCGAAAGAGGAGGGGCAGCGTCCGTGGGCTCTCGCATCAGCTGGGCTCTCGGGCAAGTAGACAGATGCTCTGCTCCAAAACCACCACCGTGTGTTTGCTTAAGGCAACGTTGGTATATTTATACCTGAGAGGTGCCGGGTTTGACGTAAGGTTGGACATAAGACGTCAATAAAGATGTCACTAAGAACTGGCCGTTCTTACAGTGCTTTACAGGAGTTCTAGGACGAAATCAAAACAAAAGCAAGGGGGATTTCCCAGGTTGCGGGAGGTTTGGTTTGTTTAGAGAACTCGTTGTGCTTTCTAGGAGGCAGGGGAAGTAGCCTTGCTTAATGTGACAGCATGTGCTACGACTGAATATGGATATGATTACTATGCCGTTGTAGGGATATTATTGATTATAACCGGACAAGGGCATAAAATAGAAATATCGATTTAGGTTCCTAGATAAAAACACAATAACTGGAGAAGAACCAAGCAGAAAAAGGCAAAACAGATGGCAGAAAAATGAGCAAGCAGAAAAGGCACAACAGAGGGCAGAAAAATTAGCAGAAAGGCAAAACAGAGCAGAAGATGACAAAACACAGGGCAGAAAAACAAGCAGAAAAAGGCAAAACAGGGGGCAGAAAAAAAGAGCAGAAAAAGGCAAAACGGAGTTTAAAGTCCTCTGTCCAGCTGAAGGCAGTCCGCCCTCGGTCGAAATTAGATGTGGCGTCAACAGCCTGTGTTCTGCCGTCGCGGCACTCTTCTTGGCTCGCTAACATCACTCAGTTGCCATTGGGCTGAAGGGTTTATGCAGAGCCTATTTAGATGTTTCCGTTGTGCTGGCAGTGTCCTTGCAGAGTGAGGCCATGGTGGTGTGGAGACAGGTAAGTACTACTTATCATTATCTCACTTCACACATATATGTTGTGAATATGTCAAAATGTAGCATTGCACACCAACATCATACACACAATATTGAATGTACACCCACAGCACAACATCCACAACATTCACCACCACCAAATAATTTTTTATTTAGTGTCAATACAGGTGTTTACATTTTTTCCCGATAAGTTGTAAGATTTACACTCATGCATGACACATAAAAAACTGCACATGAGAGCATGGTTAAAATACACAGGGCAAAAGGAAATGTTAACAGTTGATTCATAGCGAGAGAAGTGGCACAGACGCCTACCTTATATTTCAGTGGCAACGGGGTTGCTTAGCATTGTGGTCATTATTTACAACAAGGGGTGGTGATGGACAGAGTCTCTGAATTAAGCAGAGTACTCTCACCCAGTCAAGAGATCAGGGCTAGATCCAACACCGTTTTTTAGCTCATTGCACCATCCCAGTTTCAGAACCTGGCTGCATGCAAATTCCCAGTGTAAGAATTGGCTTTTGTAGTTTGGTTTGCCCTGTTCCCATCATGCACTAGGACAGGAACAGACTAATTTGCATACAGCCAGGTTCTGAAACTGGGATGGTGCAGTGAGCTAAAAAACGGTGTTGGATCTAGCCCTGATCTCTTGACTGGGTGAGAGTATTCTGCTTAATTCAGAGACTCTGTCCCTCACCACCCCTTGTTGTAAATATAGCATTGTGGTCAAGCACCTGCAGCACTGGACATTGGGGTTAAAGAAGGAAATGGAAGTAGAGAACCAAAAAACGATACATTGTGACCCCTTTTTCTTTGAATAAGCCAACTCAAGTTTTGGACTCTCTCAGACATTTGTTTTTGCCTATGACACTGTCGACACTGGATTGTGTTGCAGATGGCGGGACTCCCTCCATAGACCCGCCAACATCTAAATACAGAGAGCGAACCGCCAAGTTGGTTAGGTGGGGAAACCGTCACAAAAGTAATGGTGAGACCAGATCCACCAACCTTTAAATCAGGCTCTAAGTCAGAACCTAGAAATCATCATTGAAACCTCATCCAGAGGCTCCCAGATGATGCAATTTCCTCCGTGGACACTGCCTGCAGCCTTGCCATGCTGAACTTCTACCTTCTCAGAGACTTTTTTCTGGAATTTCTTCCAAATCTGAATGAAAGCGCTGACCGGGCCCAATCCACTTCTCGTATCAGATTCGGTCGGCCATATTTTTCAACTTTGACTTGATCTTGACAACTATATGTCTGTGGTTGGCAGGTTGATCTTTTAATGCTAGTTTTTACTGTAATCTTTAACATTTCATAAATACTGCTCTACTGACTGCATTTTAGTAATTTTGGTGTTATTATTCCTTTTTACTATTTAATCTACTTTTCTAAATTGGTGTGGGATTTTCTTGTGCTGTGTTTTCACTTTAATACTGTTTGTGTACTGCATAAATACCTTACACATTTGAAGTGTGTAAATTAATGAAACATAAAAACTGAGAAACAACATTGGAGGGAACAAAATCATTGAAAACCAATTTAAAGAAATCCAATTTTAAGGAAATACAAACAATTCAAACATTATGGGAAACATTTCAAAAGAAAAACAATTGTAAGGAAAAATCTAAAATTGCATTAAACTTGGGTGGAGTTTAGCACTACTGTGGGGTTTTTGGGTCCAGGGATGTGTAATGTCAAGGGTGATGAGGTATTTATAGTGGTCAGGGAAAATTGGAGTTCGGGCACAGAAAGGTATTTTTAGATTTTAGAGATGGGTGGAAGTCAAGGGTGGTAAGGGGTTCTTATGGGGAACGGATGAGTGGTGTTGAAGGTGTGTGATATATTTTTAGGTTTTAGGGCTGGGTGAAGTGTAAGGGTGTTGAGAGGTTTTAGGGTTCATGATGGATAGGCACCGTTTAGGGCTTGTGATTAAGCATGGGCGGATTTTGCGGATTCGCAATCCGCGAATTTGCGTATTTGCGGATTGCGAAAATCCGCAAAATCCGCGAATTCTTGCGGATTTGTGTATTTTTTTTGGGGTGTGTGTTCGCATGGGTTTCTGCTAGTTCGCGAGGGTTTTGTACAATTTCGCAAATTGCGAACTTACTTGTCGGGTCGCCAGTTTTGCGAACTTGTTGTTTCTACGTGCCCAGCCTGTTTGCAAGGCTTTCTTCATCACTGCCACCCTCTGTCACCACTGGCACTCTCTTTGGTCACCCATGCCATCCTCTGGCTCACCCATGTCACCCTCTGTGTCATCACAGCACCCTCTGGTTCACCAGTGTACATTATTGGGGCAAAGCAAAGCACTGCCATCCTCTGTCAACACTGGCACTCTGGTTCACCCATGCCACCCTCTGGCTGGCACACCCATGCCACCCTCGGTGTCATCACAGCACCCTCTGATTGACCAGTGAGTGTACATTATTGTGGCAAAGCCAAGCACACCTGCTAAGTGCTTTAAGTTTTGCAAACAACAACACCTGCCCTGCCCTTCCCCAACTGACATTAATGAAGGCTGGCACCTGCTTGTCTGCTCCCTTTCCTTTTTGTTGCAATAACAGGATGCAATGGCATACTTGTAACTATTCTGTGACTGTCAGAGCAGGGTCACACAATAGTTGCAAGTAGGCAACCGGATTCTGGAGGGCCCCTTCAGGAAGCACTACAGGTAAATGGTTACAAATGATGAGCTCGAACTTTTGCACCTGCTCGTTGGTTTTGCTTTTGCAAAACTCGTTTTTCGGTAATTTCGCCCTATTCGCGAGGCGCGGCGTCGTGCAAAATCGACCGTGGAAGCCGCGAACTCGTGCGAGTTACCCCAAGGTTGAGTATGGGCGACGCCATTTTGTTTGCGTGACGTATTTCCGTTTCCGCCCGCTATGTGTAATCTCGCGCAATGAGCGCCTTGCGAATGCAAGTTCGCACGAGTTCGCGAGAGAAATCGCGTGCGAACTTACTTACACGCACGTGTTCGGACCGCCATCTTGTTTTTCATTCATTCCTATGTGTCTGGGTATGGTGTTTCTATCCTCTGTATATCTCTGCCATCCTTGGCTTGTTTTGATATTTTTTTGATCTATTTAACTTTTTTTCTATCCCTCTATTTTTCTAGGTCTATATTTTTGTGTTTTAGGCTACTTTTGTTTACTTTTCAACTACTTTTTTAAATTTTTATTTCCTTCTTCCCTACTCTTATTCTTTTTCATTTTGTCTCCTTACTGCTAACACCTGCCCAGAACATGGTGAAGACAGCTGTCAAGCTGCCCAAGACGGGCACCGCAGCCCGTGCCCGGCTCCCGTGTGGCCGCTTGAGGGCGGAAATGGTGGTGCCCCGGGAGATCTTCAGCCCTGAGGAGGTGGGCTCACTCGTTTTTTATGTGCAGCGCCGTCTCCCCAGGACCATCGCGGCAGGCGGCAGGATCGCTGCTGGTTATAATGTTAAATGTTAAATGTTAAAAGAGCTTGTATAACGCGCAGCTGCCACAGCCAAGGGGCGTCCCGGCGCTTACTGACAGAGGAATGGGCGGGAAATGGGATCAGAAGGAAAGGGGAGGGAGAAGAATTTAGCAGAAGAGGTGAGTTTTTATGGCTTTCCTAAAGGACTGCAGGTCCTGTATCTCTCTGATAGGGTCAGGGAGATTGTTCCAGAGTTTAGCGGCCAAGTATTTGAAGGAGCGGCCGCCCATCCTGGATAGTTTGATACGAGGTACTATTGCCAGATTTTGACCTTCTGAGCGTAGAGTACGTCGAGGGACGTAATTGGACAGAAGGGGGCTGAGCATGGGTGGGGAAGCCATTTTCAGAATTTTAAAAGCTAGGCAGAGAGTTTTGAACTGAATTCGTTTCTCCATTGGGAGCCAGTGGAGTTTGGTGAGAGTACTGGTTACAGACGCATAGCGGGGGATGCCTACCAGCGCCCTGGTCAGCGTAGGAAACGAGCGACAGTCCGTGTCTTCTAGCCACCTCCGCCAGGGGCTGAACGTACACATTGAACAGGGTGGGGCTAAGTGCAGAGCCCTGGGGTACACCCTGTTCAATGGGACACTCCCTGGAGAGGTGTGGGGGGGTGGAGACTCGGAAGGACCGGCCCGAAAGGAAGTTTCTGAACCATTCGAGTGCTAGCCCTGTTATCCCGGCCTCTTTTAGCCTGAGCAACAAAACTTCGTGTGACACTGTGTCGAAAGCAGCACTGAGATCGAGGAGGATCAGTGCTGCCGTTCCACCAGAGTCTAGAATGGTGCGGAGATGTTCAGTCACACTTAGTAGAGCTGTCTCAGTGCTATGGCCAGCCCGGAAGCCATGTTGGGACCAGTCTAAGATGTTATTAGATGTCAGGATGTTGTTAACATGCGCTTCTGCTACCTTGGCTGGCCAAGGGAGGAGGGATATTGGCCTAAAGTTTTCTGGTTTATTGGGATCAAGTGTGGGCTTTTTGATAATAGGTGATATCCGGGCCTGTTTCCACTTGGAGGGGATTATACCAGTGGAAAAGAATTTGTTAATGATCCCCCGCAAAGGGCCTAGAACGATTTCATCTGCTTCTCTAAAGGTATCAGGTTTGAGAGGGTCTGTTGGTGAGCCGGACTTGATTTTATTACATATTTTAGAAAAGTCTTCTTGGCTGAGAGGCGGAATGTGAGCGAGGCTGGGTTTATTGGGATCGTCAGAGGGGGTGAGTTCTGGAATAGGGGGAAAAGTGCTGTAGATTTTCCGAATTTTTTCTAAGAAGTAGGAGGCCAGATTCTCGCATAGCGTAGGTGAGGGATTCGGGTTAGCCCTTGTTTTTTTGGAGCTCAGTTCTTTAAGAATTTTGAAGATGGTTTTTGATGCGTTATTGCTGTTTTTAATCTCCGAGGCGTAGTAGGTTGCCCTGGTCTTGCATATGCTCCGGTGGTAGATTTTTTGGGCTTTTGTATATAGGACCTTGAGGGCAGGCTCATAGTCCTTTCACCAGCATCTTTCAGCTTTTTTGCATTCTTTTTTTAGTGCTGCCAGTTGTTTGTTATACCAGGGACTGGATTCATGAGTATGTGCTTTGATCCATTTAGTGGGGATCAGAGTATCCAGGGCTTGGCTGATCCAATTGCAGAATTGGTCGTATCCATGGTCAGGGTTTTCGCTGAATTGGGGAGGGCACATAGTGAGGAGACCGTGGAAGTCCTCCAGGCGGAGCTTCCTCCAGGGTCTTTTCTGGATCTTTTGGGAGGGTACATTAAGCAAGAGGTTTTTACAGGGAATTGACATGGATACTAGATAATGGTCAGTCCAGGTCATGGGGATAGGCATTTCGACCATTGCATTGGTGATGTTCGAGAAGATAGGGTCTAGGAGGTGACCACCTGTGTGCGTGGGGCCCTTTATGAGTTGGTCTAATTGTAGCGTGCCTAAGTCCGCTAATAGAGTGTTAATTTTAGAGTCTCCAGTTTGATCACCAACAGCCAGGAGCGACGGAAGCGGTGGGGGCAGGTGTGCCGGGCCCTTTTTAACATCACGGGGGTCCAGCGCACCTACAATCAAGTGACCCACCGCTGGACCGATATCCTGGACCGAGAGCGCGACCTGCTAGACGTGCTGGGAGTGGAGGTTCCCGGGCTTGGAGAGTAGTAGTAGCAATTTTTTCATCACTCACTACTCTGTTTTTTCTCCTGCTCTGTGTGACTGTGTTATATTGCAAATGTTTGCTTTAACTTTTTTACAAAGAGCAATAATGCTGCTGATTACATTGATAACAGAGGTAAATTAATATTTCAAAATCTTCTGTGCATTTCAGGTGCACTGTTCTCCTTCTCTGTTGCGGTGCCACTGCTTATTTGTTTTCTATTTTGTGTTCATTTAATTAGGCTGAGTAATGTATGAGTGTATTTTACAGAACTGCGTAATGCTAGACACAAAGGGGCAGATTTACAAGCCCCTTGTGCCACGTTTACGCTGCCTTACCTGACGCACAGCGACGTAAACGTGGCGCATCCCTGCGAGTCATGTACAACGTGATGCATCTAAGGAGATGCGCCACGTTAAGGCCTGGGCCTGCGTCACAATGGGTGCGTTCCCACGCAAGGGGGGGTGGGGGGTGGGGGGTGGCGGTCAGGCAGCTGTGCGCCTCGCAAAAGTGCCTGCGTGAAATCTACAAGATTTAACGCAGGCACTTCCGCGACGCTGCTACGTCAATTCTTTATGCCTGCTTGCTTGAAGCAGGCGTAAGGACTGATGCGGTATGTTGAGTATTGGGCAGCCCTGAGCATTGCTATAGTTGCATCGCGCCTGCGACACGACTCTAGAGATGCGCCTCTCTTTCGTCACGAGATGCGTCACGCATCTGCCTACCCTTGCGCCAGGGTTTGCCGCATTGTAATTGCGGCGCATCTGCCGTGACGCAAGGTTAGTTTTGCGTTACGCATTTGTTCTGGTGCACATCTGGAGGTGTCCAGCTCAGAACTCGTAAGTATGCCCCTAAGTGTCAGATTAGCAATTACCTGCGCATCCCTGCAAAGTGTGCGGCACGCCAGCACCACCCATGGTGCGCCGTATTTACAATGCGGCACACCATGGTCCCAAAACGTCACCGAAGCGTTACGCATCGGTGCCGTAAAGGTGGCTCATTGATGGCGTTGCGTTGCAACGATGGCGCAGCTCCAGCAATGCTGCGTCAAGCAGTAAGTCTGCTTCATGCAGGCGCAGGGTTTCAGTGATGCATCATTGTCCTAAATGACTGATTGAAATTTTATATATTCCCCATAGCCACTTTTAGCATGCGTTCCTGCGCAGGAACGCCCTCCCTTGCGCTGGAACGCTCCCTAATGGCGCAGGGCTTTAGAATGGGATGCATCTCCCATATGCGTCACGTTGTTAATATACGCCACACCATGGCGCCTCGCTTGTTGTGGCGCTGCGTCACAAAAGTGACGCAAGAACGGAGCAAAAGAGCTGCAAGGGGCTTGTAAATCTGCCCCTAGAGTAGAGGCTCAGGTGCAGTCCTTCCTTTGTAGCCCTCATTTTGGATGAAATGGTTGGTTCTTGTTCTTTCTAAATGTTTGATTTGGTTGACAAGGACATCGACAAGCAGCAATCATCAATGTTTTCTGTTCTTTCTTTCATGTTGTACGTCAGGTCCGCCCAGGGGCAAGCGGACAGAAAAAGCGGATGCAGTGGCTCCAAAGGAGGAGGATGCAGGCCAGGACGGCGAGTGCTTCTTTGCTGGCCCCAGTAAGTTTTCATTTAAATATAGAGGACCTATTGTTGTCCAAGCGTTCCTAATTTAATTTTTTCGAAATAGTGTTTAGATAGGAGCAAAATCAATAATACTACTGTTGCAGGGACAATTCTCCACAAACCGAACTATGGACACCAAAGACCAGAGTAATAATATTTCAGAGTGGCGTGTTTGGCACACTGTATAAACCTGGTAGTGTCAGCAGCACGGAATCCTCCTTGCAAAAATTGCAAAACCTTTCGCTCAGTCACTCTAGTCTGGAGGACCAAAAACCACAGAGTCTATTCAAGTTTAAAAGCTTTATTAAAAGTTTAAGTAAACACATATATTAAAATAAAGTTAGTTGGAAATGGAAAAGTGCTTGGTGCTGAGTTGATGAGTAATGGAACACATTTCTTGTGGTCGAGCCGAGCTTTCACCTGGTTTGAAGTTGATGTTGCTCTTGTCCTTAGAAGTCCAGTTTCTGTCTGTTCAGAGAAAAATGATGTGTGTTAAAATTAATCAAGCATTCATCAATTATGACAAAAAAATGCAGCAAGACAACAACCTTCCCTGGAAGGATGGACATTTTTACTTTAGACTAGAGTAGACAGTCAATTAATTTTTCTGTTGTTTTCACATTTCTTCATTCATAGACCAAATACTAGTGAGTGGTGTAATCTAACATTCTTAAATCTACTTTGTAGGTGGAACATCTGGTGGCGGGGCCAGCTCGGATGTGGTGGTGATCATTGACTCTGAGTCCGAGGACAGCTATGGGGAGAATGCGGCGCAAGAGGAGTCGGACCAAGAAGTACAGACTGTGAGGAAGGAGACAGTGGCGGTGGCGAGTACAGGTAAGCTGGATAATGGTACTATCTGACTCTTAGATAGGATATGATGTGTATCCAGTGGTGGCCCAGTGACAAATTACAATATGGTAATTACAGCAGGCTGGGACCGACAGACAGATAGATGCAGAGACAGAGAGAGAGGAAGACAGAAGGAGAGAGAGAGAGAGGTAGGGAGCCAGAGGGAGGGTGAGGGAGGGAGACAGAGAGAGAGAGAGAGAGAGAGGGAAACAGACATATCGCCTGGGCCTGGTGCAGATGATACGGTTGCTGGTGTGGTTAACGGTTCAGAGGAAAAGTCACTCACTTCTGCCAGATCTCTTTCATATGAAAGAGCACCAAACCAAGGATACAAGTGAGTTGTGGGAAGGGAAATGGTGATTCAAGCGCCCCCCCTTGCCCCTCCCTGCGGACGCCCATGATACTGGCCTGAATAGTTTTGTACTGCGCTGGCTAGTTGCTAGTTGTACTGTGACACAACTTCCTGCTGAATCTTTTTGTGTTAATCATATACTTAAAGAACATTGGTTACAGATTATGTCTTTCTTTCTTCATATAGTTGCTAATACTAAAACCTCAACACCGAGCAGGAGTATGAAGGCTGTACTGGCCCGGCAACGGAGGCTGGATGCCACTGTTGCCCAATATCGGCGGCTGGTGGAACTGGAGGGGGACGACACGCACTCCAGTGCATCAATGTAACATCTGCATCCTCCTCCGTGACCCCACGTTCTGCCGGTAAGCGCAGTGCTCCAGCGAACCGGAGCCGTGCTGGAAGACGCCACCGCCGAGCAGCAAAGGCTGCACCTCACAGTACTGTTAAGGCTCGCTTGCGCCGTGCACTCCGCAGAGTGTCCGACCTAGAGGCGGAGGTCCAGAAATGGAACGAGTATCAGAATGTGGTGGAGGGCCTCCGCTGAGATCACGCCACCCTCCAGGAGAAGTACGATGCCCTGGCCCTAAGGCATGATGCCCTGGAGGCCAAACTCAACACCTTGCATCCCTAGAGTGTCCCTTGCCCCTTTTTTAGAGACTTTTGGGGGGTGGGAATTGGGAGTTGGGTTTTTTGGGGACTTTTGAAGGACTATTTATTTGTTGGGGTTAGGGAGGGTCTTGCGGGAGATTATTTTGTTAGGGATATAAATATACTTTTTCAAACTTTATCTGAGCATACCTGTTTTTTTACTACTTTTGAGCTTGGTGGGTGGTGGTTTTGCAGTAAGTTCATTTAACTGAACACTGTCATCGTGTTGGTTCACGTGCAATAGGCCAAATGTTTTCCAAAGTAAATGCCTGTCACAGAGTTTGTTAATTCAAGAGCCCTAGGACTTTACTACTAGTACCACTGTCACTCTCTCGCCTCTCTGAATACTCCATTATACTACCTCCCATCCAAACGCTTATCTTACCTGTAATTTGTGTTTGAGGGCTGGCTCCACCTGGAATTCACAGAGTCCTAAAGCGTTCTGCAGCAGGGCCACAACTGGAGTTTCCCGGCGTGGATTTTCTGCAAAACAAAAGCAATCAACATTAGAAATGTGGCAGTGGTGCTCACACACCACAAAAACCTAGAAGCCCCACAGACAGCACCCCTAAGACAGGCAAGCGAGCAATAATAACGCCTAAACGTTCACGTGTAATAGGCCAAATGTTTTCCAAAGTAAATGCCTAACCAATTTCATCCCTTAATAGACCTTGCCAGCAATGGCCCAGCCAAGACCCGTAAACCCAAGCGCAAACAAGTTTGACACCCCCAAACAGCCAAAAATGCAAATCGGGGGAAAAAAGTCACACTTAGCAAAATGTATTTAAATGAGGACTCACTACTTCCAGTCCCTCTTTAGGGGACTCAACGTAAGTTTCTTCATTGTGCAGAATCCAGGCATCAGCATTACGGGAAATGGATAGGATGAGTGGACCAGGACTGAGTTCGTGTCAACTAACTGTTGTGAACATGAGGAATGCTGCGGCATCAAAATCAAGACAGTTCTGCTGATGGGCTTGTTGTTGTGATGGGGTGATTACAGTTTTGTTGTGAATGTGAGGAAGCACTTGCTAAACAAAGAAAGACAGACACACAGGAATAAAAGTGAATAAGGACGAAAAATAAAGTTAATGAATCATTGACTCATTTTCAGAACTCGCTGTCAGGGAAGCAGAGCTCGTCCTCAAACTCTGCAAATTGAGTCGGTAGTACTTCTGGTAACTGAGGAGAACTTTCCTCAGGTAGGTCGGTGTCCTCTTATTCCTGCGTGCATTCTCGTACTTTGTAATCTGGTGGTATGAAGTGCTGGTTCATCTTTATCATGGTGAGCCGCTCCACATTTGCGGGCAAGAGGCGGGACCTTTTGCAAGTCACAATGCCACCAGCAGAACTAAAAACACGTTCTGAAGACACGCTTGCGAGTGGGCAAGACAAGTAATTGATAGCCAGGTTGGTGAGCTCTCGCCATATGTTTCTTTTTCCATGCCAATACGCCAATGGGTCCTCAGTAATATTGACCGCTGTTGAGTCATCCAGATAGGCCTGCACCATTGAAAGAATGTCCTCCCGGATTCCTGTACTTTGCACTTCTGCGTCCTTTCTGGGACAAGGAAACCCTAGCTCACTTAGCCAATCCGCTTCAGACATACCGCCTGGGCCTGGTGCAGATGATACGGTTGCTGGTGTGGTTAACGGCTCAGAGGAAAAGTCACTCACTTCTGCCACAGGCACAGATGCAGCAGTGTTTTTTTGGGACGCCTGATGGCCTGCTGATTCACTAGTAGTACTGTCTTCTCCTACAGTTTCCTTCCGCTCTCTTTCAAAACGAATGGCTGACTGAGCTAGCCAACCTTTGTACTCTGTAACATCTGATGTTTCAAAAGGAATTATTACTTTGCCAAACAATGGCTTTTTGTAACGTGGATCCAGAATAGTAGCACAAATGTAGTGCTGTTGTTTTTTGATATTTACAAGCCGTTTATTGCTAACTAGGCGTTGTAATAATCTCTGCGCCAACTCATATGCTTCATTCTTTCCAGCATCTTTTAATTGTGAAGACACCACCTTGACTTGGTGCTCGAGCTTCAGCAACAATGGGATAGCTTTGCTCAAAGAACAGTCCTCCCTGCTGACGTCACGCGTGAAGACCTCAAAAGGACGAAGCATGTCTGTCAGGCTTTTAACTAGCTGCCATTGCTCCACCGCTAGCATCATTTCTGTCGTATCACCACCCAGGTTGTAGAAATACTCATTGACTACTGGAAACAGCTCGTGCAGACACTCAAGCATGTAGAAGGTTGAGTTCCAACGTGTTGCCACCTCCTGGATAAGTGCTTTCACTGGCATACTACGTTCATTTTGCTTGCGCCTCAGCTCCTTCCGGGCCTTAAACAAATGGTTAAAATGTGTGCATATTCTTCTGCAGATGGTCAGTATTTTGTTGACTGCAAGTTCTTTTTTCAAGAACTTTTGCACAACAAGGTTCATACAGTGCGCCAAACACGGCACTCTGAAATAGAAACCGTCCTCCATGGCCCTAACTACATTGCTGCCATTATCAGTAGAAACATAACCAACCTTGCAATTTCTTGGGGGCAGCCATTGCGAGACCTTTTTGTTAAAGTCATCCAAAATGTTGGCTGCAGTATGACTTTTCTCCATGCCAAACATGGCTAATGTTGCATGTTTACGAGCACCCTTAAAAATCTCGACCAAGTCACCACCTGCATTTATCTGTTTTGTAACCCCTGAAAAAGAGACCCAGTGTGCAGTGATGCACATGTAATCAAGGGCTTGGCAACTGGTCCACATGTCTGTTGTCAAGTGTATAGTGTGAACAGCACTCTTCTGCAAAGCAGCCCCAACCAACTCAAGCACCTCTTTATATAGTGCTGGAACAGCAACCCTGGCAAAATAGAACCAGCTAGGAACCTTCCATTTAGGGGCCAGTGTTGCCACGAGTTCAAGGAAACCCACACCTTCGACAAACGAAAAAGGGAGAAGGTCCACCGCTAGCATTTTAGCCAGCTTAGTGTTATACAGGCGTACAATTGGGTGGTTGCGTTGAAATTGCACATCTGAGGAGAACATGGCTGAAATGGTGTGCTGGACAAATTTACGGGATGATGCTGATGCCTTCTTCGACCCACTTCTGTTCAGTGTTGACATTTTCCGCATTGGTGTGTCTCCCAGACTCTCAGTGTGCCTCCTATGTGTTCCGGAGGGTGTAGTGCTGCCAGGGGTACTGGGTGCAACCGGACACATGTCTGACGCTTCTTCTACCTCCCCGTCATCTTCAGATGAAACACCTAGTATGGGTATATTTTGGCCACTTGCCCTTTGGGATTGCTTTCCCTTGATGTTTGCTAGGTGCGCAAACCATTCGACAGCGTGCCTTCTTTCAAGATGACCTATCTGGCCTCCGGTTCCATAGTTGGTACCAGTCTTACCACGGCTAACGCTAGTCTTACAAATGCAACAAACGGCTATGTTATCATACTTTGCATGGACACTAAAAAAGTTCCAAACTGGGGACTTGAAACCTCTGGTTTTGGCGCACGAAATGATACTGCCAATGCCAGATGAAGCAGTGGTGGATGAGCCTTGCAGACATCTACTGGGTTGTGCAATTATTTCAGCAACCCTACTTGAGGGAGTCGAGCTGGATGGAGTCCCCCTCTGGGGAGAAAATATGGGAGCTGTAGGTTTTGTTGAACTTGTTGTACTACTTGACTGCATTGGTGGTGCTACCAGTGGCACGTCGCCAGGGTCACGCTCAGCCTGACGTCGGGATAGGGTATAAATGTCTGTCTGCTGCATGGCCGGTGTGGCTGGACTGACGTGTGTGATGACTAGGTCATTGCTGTCATCCTGTTCAACAACATCACAATGCACCACTTCATCAAGTCCGACGTTCGGATCCATAAGTATGAGCTTTCCGGGGCCCTTCCTTTTAACATTTGATACCTTTCGCAGCTCATGGTGTGCCTCCCTCTCAGACGTCGGAGATGGTTGCCAATCTAGATCCAGATCATCATCTGATGGAGCGGGGCTTGAAGAGGAACTTCTACACACACTCCTTGATCTTTTCCTTGCTGGGGAGCTGGGAGAAAATGAATCATCAGGAGGAGTGCTTCGTCTTCCTGACATGACACCCCGGCTCCAAAGTCAATTTCCTCCTGTGCCCCTACTTCTGGAAGAACAACCATTGTGGGCACTTGCACCGCTCCATGCGCCGCTACATGGGCCTCTTCACTGACCTCTACTTGCAACTCTCCGTGGACTTCTCCTTCTCGGCCTTCTCCTTCTCGGCCTTCTCCTTCTCGGCCTTCTCTTTCTCGGCCTTCTCCTTCTCGGCCTTCTCCTTCTCGGCCAGCTCCTTCTCGGCCAGCTCCTTCGCAGCCAGCTCCTTCTCGGCCAGCTCCTTCTCGGACGGCTCCTTCTCGGACAGCTCCTTGCGCATGTACTTGTGCTTGTACTAGTAGCCCATGCAGTTGTTGTTGCGGCTTTGGTTGTTGAATAGTACTTGTGAGATGAGTTACAACCTGTGTTGATGGTGTGCTGCTACTTTCTTGCGATGAACCAACATCACTGGTCGTTGGTGATTGAACAACTAAACAGGCTACCTGTGCAGCACTCATGGTGGGCCTTTGTTTTTCCCCAAAAAATTTAGTGGTCGAGCCACCAGTCTCCTTGGTAAGTGGTGCCACTTGCTTCTTCTTCTCCTTAGTAGAGACATCTTTCTTGCAAGAGGACCTACGGGCACCTCTTTTTGGAGCCATCTTCTTCAGATGTCGGAACAACAGGCCGCAGCAGGACTTCTTCCTGGCACTGATGCTCAACGATGATGCGGAGTTATTGACTTTGTGCACCTAAAAGCAAACGAAGAGAGAGGAACATCAGTAAATATATGTTGCATATGTAGCGCTTCAATAAATAGTTTGCAAGTAGGCATTTATGAATACACACGTGCACACCACACAATATGGAAATTTCAAAATTAGGATTTGCTAAATTTTTGGGAAACAGGAATTTAACATTGATCCAAGAGAGCACACACAGAGAGGGTTGTACTTTCATGTACCCCTGACTCCGCCTGGGCACAATGGGTGAAAGCAAGGCAAAAAGGGTGCAGGCGTATGTCTCAAAGCTCACTGCCTGCCTTCCAAATGGCCTCTTGACCCCCATCCACATGGCCAGGACGATGCCTCAAAATGGCCACCACCAACATAGCCAGCCCCCAACCCCTACTCCAAAAAGTCAGAAAACACAACACAAATCAAATCACTACAATCCAATGCCATCCATCAAGTTTCAGAAGGCTTATGCTGCCTGCTGGTGGTTTTCTGGTGCAAAATTGCAATTTTTACAATTTCGCGAGTGCGAGATTGTTGCTTCACGGCACGAACGTGGCGAAAAACCAGCAAAATCCGCGAACAGACCGATTCTGGGCCCCCTGGCCATAATGGATGAAATCAGAGCACACTGGGTGCAGGCCTATGGCATAAAGCACACAAACTGGCTTAAAAATGGCCCCTAGACCCCCACCCACACGGGACCAGGCAATAAAATGGCCCCCACCCACATAACAAGCCCCCAACACCACCCCAAAAAGTCGTAAAACACACAAAAATCACCACAATCCAATGCCATCCATGCCCTGGCCAGGATAATGTTAAAATTAAAGAAAACAGTTGTATCATGCATGCACCCATAACTAAGCCTGGTAGTTTTCAATTCATGTGCAGAATTGTAATTTTTACTATTTCGCGAGTGCGAGATTGTTGCTGCGCGGGACGCGAGCAGTGCGAACACAGGCAACATTTTAAAAATCCGATTTTCGGGTAATCCGCGGGAGTTCTAGGCCCCCTGGGCATATGAAAGCAATCAGAGCAGACTGGGTGGCCCGATTGACCCCATCCACATGGCCAGGACCTGCAGGACCATGCCTCAAAATGGCCTCCCACCAACATAGCCAGCCCCCAAACCCACCCCAAAAAGTCGAAAAACATAAAACACACACAAAAATCACCACAAACAAACAACATCAACTTATCAACTTACTTGTGAAATCAAATCAAAAAGTAATCCAAAAGGCCTCAAAGCCAAATCTCCAGCAGCATCCACAAAAAGTAATCCTTCCCAGTCAAGATCGAATTCAAAGTGGCCAGGAAATGGAGTAAGCAATGGGAGGAGCTTGCTGGAGAGGAACAGGAAATTGGAGACTGGGTCACTTCCTTCACCCCACCCCTATGGGAGGAGCTTGCTGGACAGGAACAGGAAGTTGGAGACTGGGCCACTTCCTTCACCCCTCCCCAATTGTAATTTTTGTACTTTCGCGAGTGCGAGATTGTTGCTGCCCGCGCCGCGGACCGCGAGCAGTGCGAACACAAGCAAAAAATCCGCTTCGCGCGGATTTGCGTATTTTCGCCACATCCGCGAGAGTTCACGGATTGCGGATTTACCGAAAATCCAAAAAATCCGCCAGCGTAACGGATTTTCCGCCCATGCTTACTTGTGATAGTTTTTAGGATTCAATTATAGGCAACGGCTGGGGTGGTGAAGAGTTTTTAGTTTTCAGGATAGGTTGGAGTTTAGGGTAGTGAGGGGTTTTAAGGATTCAGGGATGGGTAGAGTTTAGAGGTAGAAATGGGTTTTTAGGGTACAGGGGTGAGTAGTTTAAGGTGCTGAGGAGTACTTTTGGGTCATGAATGGCTGGTGTTTAATGACAGTGAGGGTTTTTTAGGGTTCAGGGATCGGTGTGGTTTGAATGTGCTGAGGTGTTTTAAGGGGTATGGAATGGCTGTGATTTAAGCATAGAAAGGAGTTTTTTGGGATGGGTGGAATAAGGGTGGTGAGTGATTTTATGGTTCAAGAATCATGGAAATTTGGAGTAGAAAGGCCTTTTAGGCTTCAGGAATGAGTGTAGTTTAGGTGTGGTGAGGGGTTTTAGAGGGCAGTGGTTGATGGTGTTTAGGGCTTGTGAGGGATCTGTGATGGATGGTGTTTATGTATGGTGATGGGCCAGCAAATGAAAAGCATCCAAAGTAATTGTTTGACAATGTAAAAGATATAAATATGAAATAATGTCCCTTAAAGAAAAGCACTGAAATATATATCTCTGACTAATCTGTTTCTGAAAGTAAGACTGGCAACCATTGCATTTACAATGAAAACATAATCATTCAGAAGGCAATTTTGACCAAAAGTACATTCTATTAATTGGCTTCCATGACAAGGTAAATGTCACTCATTCTGAAAATTTGCATTAAACAGTTTAGATTAAATGTTTTCTCAGTAATGGTATTTCATGAAACTGTTTTCCATGAAATCACAATCAACCCTAAGGTACACCCATCTGCTTTTGCGCCAAGCTACTGGAGTGTTTAGCACAGGTTAATTTAGTGACTTTTGTGGTTCACCTTGACTGGGATTCTGGCTGTTGCTTGTATAGGGGGCGACAAACCCCCTTCAACCTAATGCTAGAAACATATCTTTGGCAGGGCTTGATCCCCAATTTTGTATCTGTGGGTCTCCAGATAATGGGGTAGTAGATGAGTTTAGAGTGCCCACAGACAAGAATCTTGGGATAGTGCATTTTATACATTTAAAAAGCAGGTGCAGAAACACAGGTTTAGAGTACCTGTTCTTTGGTCACAAATATCTCTCCTGGACTGTATGAAAAATAATGTAAAGTGGTATCTTGAACTGTCATGCAGCAGAAGTCTCCAGTTAATGTAAGTGTAACCCTGGGCTTTGAAACATGGCCTGAGGTATCAAAATGGCCGACACAGATTGCCCGGGGGCTGTTGAAGGCAGCGTTCTAGTTGCTGAAGAACATCCGATCATGAGGACCAGATGCCAGAACATAAGGGGGCATGCCCTGAAGCCGCTGGTCAGAGAACGACGGACGGAGAAACCATGGAGAGACGGAGTTCCAAATAATTCAGAAGAAGGTGACCCAGAGAATCATGAGGAGAACTGAGAAAAATTAAGAGTGAGCCCCTTCAAAGTAGAAGAGGGAGAACAGACAACCAAAAAAGTGCTCGAGGAGGAGCGAGTGGAGCAGTAGATGGTGAAAAAGGTATCTGGCTGTTCTGGTTACCTGACTGAAGAAGGCCTTGAGCTCCCCACTGCTGCTGCTTCTCCTGAGAGCGGTGACCTTAGGCACATACCACATTTGGCTACAGCGGTGGGAGTGGCTAATCCAACAATAAAAATTTGGGAATCGAAAAGGGGTGATATGTATGAGGAGGAATGAGGCAACTGTTTGTAGCAAAAGATCACGAAAGCGACAAGTGGGTCTGGCATTTTGTGTCTTGAAGTTGTGGATTAAACGGAGTAATGGGGAATGGTTAGTGTGTACATAGAAACAAACAGGATTAAAGTTGTGTCTCTGTGATCTCCTGAGGGAGATCACAGCCAAGCCAAAAGTCAAGTTCTGTGAGAAGACACCTAACTAACCCGGAAGAGGGGTAAAGTCCCCAAATACCCTGAAAAAAGACGATTTAACATGTGTTTTTCCGATTGTCCCAGTCCATTACTACCCTTGTGGACATCTTCTCTATAAATAAAGAAACCCACTTATTTCGGTGGTGTGAGGTCATTTCTGGCAAATCTATTACAGTGGTGTCAGAAGAGGGATTTAAAAAGTCCAAAAGACCATAACCATGTGTCTGCCCATTACAATGGACAATACGATTAAACAGCTGGTGGAGGTGCATAAGCACTTACAACTTGTGGTTGAGCAACAGACACGGACGACACAACAAGACCAGGAGAATTTACAAGCAGCATTAACAATGCAAGCAACTTTGATTGCTTACACACTACAGGCACATGTTTCAGCCATTCTTAATCTCACTAATGTCATTGCTAATGTGAAAGCCCATCCATCAGCTTGGTCTTGCAAATGTACAAAATGGAGAGGACCCTAACTTTTTCTTCACAAACTTCACAGCCACCTCGGCTGCCTGACCCCCTGAATGGTGGAATCAATGGTATTAGCTCCTTTATTGTCTGGTGAACTACAGTCAGCGTATCGCTCCACAAACCCTTCAGGAACAACACCATATGAGGAAACAGAGAAAATAATACTGGAACGACCAGGGTATGATACTGAATTTTATAGGGTCCAATTTAGAAAAGAAAAATGGGGACCTAAAAATAGTGCCAGAGCTCCATTCTATTGCTTACAAGACCTGGAAGCAGATGGTTAAAACTTACAACTTCCACTGTGGAGGAAGTGATAGAGAAAGTCTACCAGGAGCAGTTTCTATTGGCCCTTCCCATATCTACAAGAGGGTGGATTTAACAACAGCCACATATGTCAATCACTAAGGCAATTGACCTAGCCTGTGTATACCATAGATGCCGGAATGTAAAATAGCCAGTCAAAAGTACCTTCCCCCACCTCTTCATTGCGGAGAGCCCCATTGAGACCCAGACCCCGAACACAATCTGGAAAAAAATCGCTAAAACCTGTAGGGAAGAAACCTGAACAGGACCTTCAATGTTTTCAGTGTGCAGAGTGTTGCCACATTGCCGGGGATTGTCCCCAGAATCAATAAAAAGTAGGTATTCAAAGGGACATGGGCTATTTATGGGTGGGCGTCATAGGGAGAATAGAGTCTCAGCATTCCTCAACGGGCACTCTACAAATGCTTTAATTGATTCCGCTGTCACTATTCAGTCGTGGGACAAGAGTGGGTCATAGGGAAGTTTCGATCACATGTGTGTATGGGGATAGTAAGGTATATCGCGTAGCTCAGGTGAAGATAGAGTGGCAGGAACTGCTGGACATTGTAATAGTAGGTGTTGTTCCCCCATTAGTTGAGGATGTGATAATAGGGACTGATTATTACTGATTCAATCTAAAGTTGCTAGCAACAAGTGAAGAAGCACAGGCAGAGGAATAGCTGAAGGAGGCTCCTTTCCAAGGAGAACACATAGATTGGAGTAAGCCCAGACAAAAGAAATCTAGGTCAGAAAAACGTTGAATTTATAGACCAGAGAGATACTAACACCCATTTGGCATGTTCTTCTACTGATGACAACTAAGAACAGCAGTGCAACCTCACAGCTACACAGCAGGAGGTCAGCAACTTAGCTCAGGCTTGGACTCACACTGTTTTGAATAGTCAGGGAAAGGTAGGAGCATTTTTGTTTTATAAAAAAGGGACTGCTGTATAGAGGTACAAATGGGAATGGAGTGGAGAAGAAATTCCATCCAGTTGTTCCTCTCCCTTTTTGACAACAAGTGTTACATCTAACTCATTGTAAGGTAGGAGGAGGACACTATGGCAGAGAGGAAATGGAGGAGTATTTGCTGAGAAGGTTCTATTGCCCTGGAGTCTATTCAGATATCAGAAAATTCTGCCCATTAGTCAACCCCCAAAACGAAACAAGTGCTCCATTTTGACTCCTTCCTATCATTGAAGTTCCCTTCACCAGGGTGGGGATGGATTTATTTAGCCACTTTTGTCCATCTGCAAAAGGGTACCAGTATATATTAGTCCTTGTGGACTATGCAACTAGATATCCTAAAGGCAATACCCCTGACTAGCTTGAATACTTCAGCAGTAGCTAATGTCATGATTGAGTTATTTTCCAGGGTTGGATTCCCCAAAGAAATACTAACTGACCAGAGACCACCTTTTTTCCCAGCTAATGGCTCAGATTTGCAAAATCCTGAGACTGCTTCAAATCCATTCCTCTCTATACCACCCCCAATGAGATTGCCTGGTTGAAAGGTATACCAGCACCATTAAAACTATACTAAAAAAAATAGTTTCAGAAAGTGGTAGGGACGGGGATAAAAAGTAAATTTTGGGTTTGTTTGCCATCCATAGCCATCCACAAAGTTTGACCGGATTGTCCCAGCTCAAGCTGGTGTTCGGCAGAAAACCCAAAACCTTATTGGATATGGATGCTAAGAATTGGGAGGAGTAGGATGAGGCATAGGAACTACTGAACGATGCAATCAGTCTCAATAATAATGGTCGCAATCTCTGGTAAGAACTACAAATAAACCTAGAAAAAGCACAGGAAAAACAAAACGCAGGATATGATAAATAATCTAAAATAAAAGAGTTTGATAGGGGAATAAGGTGCTTGTCCTGTTACCCTCCTCCGATAATAAGTTGTTAGCCAAGTTACAAGGTCATTTTGTCAGTCTGGAACAATTAACACCAGTAACTTGTAAAATAGTGGTACCACATAAAGCAAAAGGAGGACAAATGAAAACTATCACATAAATCCCTTAAATATGTAGTAGGATCAAGGCACACAGGACTTGCCCAGAACACATGGGGGCAGATTTATGTTAACTGGCGCATCCCCAGGGATGCGTCAGTTAACATGCGCCACAGTGCGCCACTGCTCCACCACCCATGGTGCGCCGCATTTATGATGCGGCGCACCATGGGGCAAAAACGGCACAGATTCGTGACGCATCTGTGCCGTGAAGGTGGCGCATTGCTGGAGTTGCATCGCAAGCGTGACGCAGCTCCAGCAAGGCTCGGGGGTGCCCATCTTAACAATGCTGCGTCAAGCCTTACGCCTGCTTCAAGCAGGCGCAGGCTTTTGACGCAGCATTGGCCTAGAAGTGACTGAGTGAAATCTCATAGATTTCACTCAGCCACTTTTGCGAGGCGCACCTGCCCCGGAACGCCCCCCCCCTGCGCCGGAACGCCCACAAGCGGCGCAGGGCTTTACAACGTGACGCATCTGCCTAGATGCGTCACGTTGTAAATCGTTCGTAGGGATGCGCCACGTTTACGCCGCGTTGCGTGACGCAACAGCGGCGTAAACGTGGCGCAAGGGCCTCATAAATCTGCCCCTTTCTTTCTTTATCACCAACTCAAAACCCTTTAGACATTCCATTCACCTCTATAGGTCAAAGTATGTCAGTGATGGAGATAAAGGTAGGACCCAGTGTCAACCCGGAACAAGAGAAACAGTTGCAGGTGGTTGTTCATCAATTTCAGGTTGTATTCTCAGGAAAACCAGAGAGAATGAATTTGATTGAGCACAATGTCTTCACTGTGGGTAATGAAGGAAGTGGCCCGATTAGGGTCACATGGGTCACTCACGGCCACCCCTCAGCCTTCCATACCAAATGAAGAGTCGGTCGGACAATATAGAATACATACCAATATCTGATTATTCGGATAAACTCAGAGTGGAGCCCAGTCTGCCCAGTCACTTAGGAGTGCTGCAGAAGGACTGACATCAGCAAGCAAAATAGACACAATATGTACATTTCAGAACCAACAAAGGCACGTCCAAAATCGAATTTTCCGAGCAGATGCAGGAAAACAGTGAAGTACAAAAAATTAAGTTTTGATTCTGAGGCCAGGCACACACTATATACTATACAAGGTCGTTTTGCCCGTGCCTGCCACTAGACAAGTGGGAGAAGGCCTCTATCTAGAGGGAAAGGTATGCGCTAATGAGAACAGTGTATTTATTAGTGAAGCAAAACCTAGCCTTGGAGAAACATAACCTAACAGAGGCCGTTTCTCAGAAATAGCGAAGCATAAGTTTCAATTATAACACAAAATGGCTCCGACATAGAAAATGGTGATGCGGATGCTAATATACATGGAACAATGTGCAAACATGAGTTTTTCTATTCTAACATTAATAAAGTGGTGAGGTTGCAACCCTATCAGATAACCAAGGCCATATGAAAGGCAGGGGAAAGCGAGGTAACTAATATGAAAGGGGATGGGATTATAGAGCCCTTGAGCAGCGCTTGGTGTTCCCCGGTCGTTCTGGTTCCCAAACATAACGGTTCTCTTAGGTTCTGCATATACTTTAGCAGCTAAATAATGTTTCAAAGTTTGACACCTATCTCATGCACTGAGTGGACGAATTATTAAAGAGGCTGGTTAAAGCTATGTTTTATTCCACGCCAGACCTCACAAAAGGATACTGCCAGATTCCTCTTACTGGCGACGCAAAGGATAAAACAGCATTCTCAATCCATTCTAGCCTGTATCATTTCAAGGTTCTGCCTTTTGGCCTGCATGGGCCACTGCTAATGGACAAGTTCTTTTGAAATCACAGCCAATATGAAACCGCATATTTGGATGATGTCATTGTCTATACTCCCTCCTGGTCATTACATCTCCAACACCTGAGGGCTTTCTTTACCGTCATCCAAAAGGGCGAACTTACGGTAAACCTGGACAAGTGCACCCTTGCTACTGACTAGATTCAGTATCTGAGATACCATATATAAGCTGCCACTATATGGCCTCAGATTAATAAAGTTAGAGCAATTAAGGATATCTCCCTTCCGTCAAACAAGAAGGCTATAAAATCCTTTTTGGCCTAGTGGGTTATTAGAGATGTTTCATTCCTCACTTTTCAGAGCTAGCATCGTCACTCACCAATCTCTTGAAAAATACCCAGTAGATAAAAAATGAACTAATTGGTTTCATGCACAACAGAGAAGTTTTGGCTGTTTGAAGATGTCGTGTGGGAAACCTGTGTTAGTTTCCCCCGGTTTTACCAAACTTTTGTGCTGAAAACTGATGCCTCTAGTAGGTCTTAGTTGAATGAAAATTACCTTTTGCACCCCATGATTTACATCAGTAGGAATCTTCCTGAGAACAACACTGTGCCTCTCTTGAAAAAGAATGCTTGACTATCCGGTTGGCCATGGAAGCCCTTCAATATTATTTGTTAAAATGTACTTTCATTCTGCTAACAGACCATGCCCCTTTGGTTTGGTTCTCAAAGTCTAACCTGTGGATGCTGATATGGTTCTTAGCATTCACCATCGTGTGGGGTAAATTGTGAAACAAATATGGAGTATCTCTTTTGGGAGGCAGGCTCTGAGTGACTCCACGAAGGGAGGTACTGTAACCTTGGGCTTAGTAACACGGGCCGAGGTTTAAAAATGGCTGACAAAGACTGCCAGGGGGTAGTGGAAGGCAGCGTTCTAGTAGCTGCAGGACATCCGACCTTGAAGGCCCAGATCCCAGAAGATAAGGAGTGTGTCCGGGAGCTGCGGGTCAGAAATCGACAGCAACAGAAGGAGAAAACATGGCGAGACGACATTCCAAATAATTCTGAAGAAGTGACTCATCGAACTGCTAGAAGATTGGAGGAGGATCAAGACTGAGCCCATTCAAGGTGGAAGACGGATAGGAGACAACCAAAGAAGTGCTCAAAGAGGGATGAAAGGAGCAGTAGAAGGTGAAAGATGTGTAGGCAGGTACCACGTTTGTACATCTCACAATGGCTATTAGGGTGGAAGCAGCAAATCTAGCTTATTGCTTTAGTGTGAGTTAATTTCTGACATACCAATTGCAGTAGGGTACTTCTTTCTTTCATTAGTTCCATGAATCCTCCAAGGGAAATAATTATATATCATGTAGATCGGTTAACAGAAAAAGTCACAAGGAGCATAGACCTGGATGGACATCAGAAGGCATTTGAAAATGTTAAATAAAACATCAACGTGGAATCATGCTGTCTCTGCAAGTGATTAAAAAGCATTGATTAACTTTGGAATGAAACATGGGAATATGATTGGTTTACTTTTGAAAAAACTTGATTACTTATAAAGAATGACGCATAGTGAGGAAAAATTCCTGCATTCAGCAGTGCGACGGAGAGGTGCGCCATGTTGCGTACCTGTTTTGCACATTGACTATCAGGTTGGCCATGGAAGCCCTTCAATATTATTTGTTAAGATGTACTTTCATTCTGCTAGCAGACCATGCCCCTTTGGTTTGGTTCTCAAAGTCTAACCTGTGGATGCTGATATGGTTCTTAGCATTCACCATCGTGTGGGGTAAATTGTGAAACAAATATGGAGTATCTCTTCTGGGAGGCAGACTCTGAGTGACTCCACGAAGGGAGGTACTGTAACCTTGGGCTTAGTAACACGGGCCGAGGTTTACAAATGGCTGACATAAAATGCCCGGGGGTAGTGGAAGGCAGCGTTCTAGTAGCTGCAGGACATCCGACCTTGAAAGCCCAGATCCCAGAAGATAAGGAGTGTGTCCGGGCGCTGCGGGTCAGATATCGACAGCAGCAGAAGGAGAAAACATGGCGAGACGACATTCCAAATAATTCTGAAGAAGTGACCCATCGAACTGCTAGGAGATTGGAGGAGAATCAAGACTGAGCCCATTCAAGGTGGAAGATGGATAGGAGACAACCGAAGAAGTGCTCAAAGAGGGATGAAAGAAGCAGTAGAAGGTGAAAGATGTGTAGGCAGGTACCACGTTTGTACATCTCACAATGGCTAATGGGGTGGAAGCAACAAATCTAGCTTATTCAATTAATCTTTATTTCAGCACTACATGGCCATAAAAGATTTACACCGCAAACACATTTCATATATAAAATACATAACAAACCACATTTTTAAAACAACTAACGATTGTGGATAATAAGTCAATACAATTTTAAAAAAAAGAATATGAAAAATAGTAGCATACCTGGCTATTGAACATTTGAACATGGAGCTGACAAAGTTACCACAAAAATTCATACAATCAAGTCACTAAAAGAATAAAACCAAGTAAACAAGTGGTATACAATTTTGCCCTTATAGCTTTAGGCCTTTTTTCCTGCGCACAAAGTGGATATTAAGCAAAAATCTGCTGACACTAAATACTATTGTTTGGGTTGTATCAGATTTGATCATTCTAAAAGCCGTCTTACATGACCTTATTCCAAAAAGGTTGCATAAAGGTTTGATCCACTTTCTTCTGGCTGACACATAGGCTGAGCAGAAGAATAGGATGTGCTGGTCATCCTCCTTACAATTACCCTCGCACATAGTACATATTTCACTGGTCGCTGGGTCATCAACAACATCACCCCTTCTGGACCAGCGTGCCAGGGTTGAATTGGTCAGGAGGTTACCATATCTTAGTTTCATAAAAAGGGTTTTAGCTAGCGGGGGCTCAACTTTGTCTAGGAAGTTCTCGCAAAGAGGCTCATCCTTGAAGCTCAAAAAGTTATTTACTAGCGTCCCACCGCTATTTCCATTTGTCATTTGGTTATTGATAAAACCCCAAAAAGCCATTTTCACCATTTTTTTTTAATTATATGGCAACCTTTCCGGATTCTCCTAAAATGGGGATAAACCTATCTTAATAAACCATGATCTAACATGTTTTAGCCAAGCATTGGAATTCAATACATATATACCCATTAACTCTATTAACCCATTTCTATAGTCAAGTAATTCTGGTGTTTGCCAGAGTCTCACCCAAAGCATTAGAGGCCGAACAATGGTATGATGGTCGGTTCTTTTAAGATTTAGGTCCAACTGAAGTGGTACTAAAGGAGTGCCTTTTGGGGCCCTTACAAGGCTTCTCATGAATTTGTTCTCCAAAATCATAAAAGCATCCTTTGACATTGGCCCCCAAATCTTGGCACCATAAAGAGCTGCCGATTTAACTTTAAATGTAAATAGTTCTAATGCTGGTGACACAGCTTTACTTATCTTATCTTATCTTAAGTGACATTTATAGAGCGCACTGACACCATAAGTTTCCTGGCGCTAGGGTACAGAGTGCATGGAGTGTGAAAAGGCAGACTAACCGGTTTGACTGAAGAGACGGGTTTTAAGGAGCTTCCTAAAATTGAGTAAAGATTAGCTAGACTTAATGGACAGGGGAAGAGGATTCCAAAGTTTGGGGGCCAGGTGGACAAATCTGTGGCCACCAAACTTGTTTATTTTGATTTTGGGGGCGACCAGCAGGTGGAGGTGAGCCGACCGGAGATTTCACGCTGGTCGGTGCTGCTTAATCAGTGTTTTGAGGAAAACAGGGCTGGTACAGTGAAGAGACTTAAAAGTCAGGCAGCCAATCTTGAAGGCCGCCCTTTGTTCAACTGGCAGCCAATGCAATTTGTGCAGCAGCGGTTTCGCAGACTGCCACTTTGGTGTTTTGTGGATAAGTCTGGCCGCCTGGTTCTGCACGGTTTGAAGACGGCGGAGCAGTGATTGTGGGAGTCCATGATATAAAGAGTTCGAAAAGTCGAGGCAGGATAGTACCAGGGAGATGACAACCTGGACCAGTGCCGCATGCGGCAGTAGATGGACTATTTTACGAATTTTACGAAGCTGCAACATGCATGCGGAAATCACCGCCCCTACTTGAGCCTTAAGAGAGAGCTTGGCGTCAATGATCACTCCTAGACGCTTCACCTTGCTGACAGAGGCGGGAGGGGGGCCCAACTCGATGGGCCAGAACTGGGGACCCCAGTGTACTAAACTATTCCCCGGAAGGAGAAGCTCCGTTTTTCCGGGGTTTAATTTCAGTTGATTGTGGTTCATCCACTGCTGGATGTGAATCATGACTGAATGGAAACTATTGACAGCATCAGGAGAGTCAAGAGGGAAGATTATCTGTAAATCATCAGCGTAATTAAACACTGTGATAACCCACCTCTTGAGAGAATGAATCAGTGGCCAAAGGTATAAGTTGAACAAGAGGGGAGAAAGGGATGAACCCTGAGGGACTCCACAAGTCGTGGGAGTCTTGGCAGCCGTAAAAGGGCCCAGACGCACGGCTTGTGTTCTGCCGACGAGGAAGGACTCAATCCACTTGAGGGCAGGGCCCTGGATGCCAGCCTGTCCGACACGGTGGAGAAGGATGTCATGGTCCACCGTGTCGAACGCGGCCGACAGATCCAGGAGCACGAGGGCCTGGGGGGTCCCTACGTCGGCGTTCCCCCTCAGGGCGTCCAATACTGCCAAAATGACGGCCTCAGTGGAGTGGGCCGGCCTGAAGCCGGCCTGATTGGGCTCAAGATAGCAGGAGCTCTCGACAAAGTTTGAGAGGCACCAAGTGACGTGGGCTTCGAGAAGCTTGGACAAGTAGGGCAGAAGGGATATAGGACGAAAGTTGGTGAGGTCGGCAGAAGGAATATAGGACGAAAGTTGGTGAGGTCGGCAGGGTCCGCACCAGGTTTCTTCAATAGAGGCACTAAGATGGCCTCCTTGAAGGAACTGGGAACAGTGCCAGTATGGAGGGAAGCATTCAACAGGGGTAGTATATGATCCGGTAGTTTAAGTCAGTTGTCCCGGAGGACCGAGGGAGGGCAACAGTCATTGGGAGAACCAGATTTGACCCGGGCCGCGAGCTCAGCTAAGGTGTTGGGGTCAAGGGCAGGAAGCTGGGTGAGAGATAGTAGGTTATTGAGAGAGGTGTCTGAGGGCCGCACATGAGTGAGGGGGGAATGGAGTCCTTAATGTTGACAATTATTTCGATAAAAAAAGAATTAAGGGCGTCGCAGGTCTCTTGAGTTGGAGTCTGAGCAGGTAGAGTTCGATCATCCGTGGTAAGTTCATTCATAATCTTGAAGACTTCCTTCGATTTATTATGAGCGGACAAAATTCGGTCGGAGACATGTACAGATTTAGCCGTAGAGATCGCGCTTTTATATTCTTTGCGAGCTGCCACAAAGAGCAGTCTATCTGAGTCGGCGTCTCCAGATCCGTTCCAGCTGACGCACTTTTAGTCTGTGTTCTTTAAGATCACTGGAGAACCATCTGTGTGAGTTACTATGCTTGGTACGTGGGAATTTGGTTAGGGGGGCGAATTGATCACTGGCCGTCTTTAGCCAGTAACAGATGTCGCCTTCCATAGCATCAATATTGGCATGGATGTTGGTGGCGGATCGGGTATTGGCCAGGGCAGCGAGGAAGCCTTGGAAGTCGTAGGAGCTCCATTTACGCGATGATCCACCTGCCATAATAGGGGCCGTGACCCTGCCACTGACAGTAATGGTAGTATCAATTAAATAATGATCCGACCAGACACATGGGGAGATGTGTGGCTAAGATAGCACTAGGTCATGAGTCCAAATGTGATCAAGGGTGTGACCCTTGATATGGGTGGACGCGGAAATTAGTTGAATCAGGTTGAGGCTGGTGAGAGCTTCAAACAATTCCGTGGCATGAGGGCCAGCTTTGTCGTCACTGAACCAATAACTGAAATCGCCGAAGAGAGCGATTCTGGCATGGTGTGTCAGCAGGTTAGACAGTTGTTCACTCATGGTAGTAGGGAATAAGGGCATGGAGTGAGGGGGCCGGTATAAGAGTATGAGTGTAAGGGCGCCGGCCTCCGTTTCCACGCTGATGACCAGGTTATCTACCTCTGGCAAAACTAGAGATGCCGTGGCAATGAATTTGAATTGCTTTGATATGATGGCTGCCACCCCGCCCCCAGGGTGACCTGAAGGGCGGTCAGCATGAAGGATGTAGTAGTCTGGTGGGAGGGCCGCCAAGATATCAGGGTGGGAATCAGCAGTAAGCCATGTGTCTGTAAGTAGTAATATGTCTGGTTTGTCATTGGAGAGGAGAATGAAGATGTCAGATTGGTGCTTGACCAGGGAGCGTGTGTTCAGATACATTACATCACCCAGACGAATGTCTCACTTTTTACCGGCACCGCCGGCTTGCGGCAGCTGGGAGAGTTAAATGCCCTGCAAGCAAAGCCAACGGCAATAATCCGCCTCACTGTATCAGGAGAGGGCGGTGGGTAGGAAAGCTCTAGCTGTCTGAGGGTAGGAGATGAGTCCGCCTGCGTCCCCGGCCCCTGGGCCCGACCTTGCGCGGACGGGTGCAGACAAACTTGCCGTCGGCGCGGTAGGAGGGGACCATTTTATAGTTACTGGGGCGGGAGGGGCTGAGCACTAGACTGCTCGCCCGATTCACACCCAAGATGGCGGCCGCAATGTAATCAAAGCCCGGGCAGCGTTTAATCGGCTGCAGTGGGGCTAGGAGCAAAGACTGGGTAAGCGCTAGGATTACTGACGGATGTATGACATTACAACGCATGCTTTTACATCGCATGCCTTTATAACGCTGTTTTTACAACGCATGCCTTTACAACGCATAGTGCTTTTGGGCGCTGGATAGTGAATTGTTTAATTTACTATTCCAACTCCAGTCCCCGTGGATAGTAGGGAAGGTGTTGGATTGTAAATTAAACCTATTCCCTATCCTAGAGCGCCCCCAGCGCAATGCGTTGTAATGGTTTGCGTTGTAAAAGTTGCGTCGTAAAGGCACTGCGTGGTAAAAGGTGCGTTGTAAAGGTTGTTCACCATTACTGACAGTCTAACATGTGCCACAAGTAATAAAAACGAATTTAGGTGAAAAACAAAATCAAAGTGCAGTTTTTAAAATGTGCAGGCAAGGAATACACTCTGAGCATACAAGTCCCGGCTTCCGCCTCAGGACAATCACACACACACTATCAATGAGTGTTAGTGTGAGAAGAGGTCTTTTTGTAGTTACTGGGGCGGAGGGGCTGAGCACTAGACTGCTCGCCCGATTCACACCCAAGATGGCGGCCGCAATGAAATCAAAGCCCAGGCAGCGTTTAATCGGCTGCAGTGGGGCTAGGAGCAAAGACTGGGTAAGCGCTAGGATTACTGAAAGTCTAACATGTGCCACAAGTATTAAAAACGAATTTAGGTGAAAAACGAAATCAAAGTGCAGTTTTTAAAATGTGCAGGCAAGGAATACACTCGAAGCACACCAGTCCCGGCTTCCGCCTCAGGATAATCACACACACACACACACACACAGCTATTACTGATGCTTGCACCCTGTTTCCTTAGAATGGGGATAGTGTTCTGAGTAAATGTTAGCTTACTTTTCTCAATTTGGGGCCTCCACGTAAAATTAGAGTCAAGGGTGATCCCCAAGTAGGAAAAGTTTTGAACCGTTTCCAATATTTGGCCATTTAGTGTTAGATAACCTTTTTGTGGTTTAATGGGGTTTAAGGCCATACATTTCGTTTTTTTGGGATTGATTTCCAAACCTTTCCTATTGCAATAAACACTAAATGAATGAAGTAGTGCCTGTAAACCTTTCTTAGTTTGCGAAATTAAAATGGTATCATCCGCGAATAATAGCGCGGGTACCCTTTCCCCATTTAATTTTGGGGAGTCATTTTTGCAACCCTCTAGGTGTGCAGGAATATCGTTCACAAAAAGGGAAAATAAAGTGGGGGCCAGAACGCAGCCTTGACGAACACCACGATCAATAGGTATGTTCTGGGTTAGTTCCCCATTTGGGCCCCATCTCACTTTAGCATAGTTCTTGGCATGCAACCCAACTATCTGAGCCAGCAGGCAGTTGGGTAGCCCTGCCTCATGGAGGGTCCTCCATAAAAGATCTTGTGGCACTAGATCGAAAGCTGCTCTGAGATCTACAAAAGCGACGTATAAATATCCCTTTTTGATCTGAACATATTTCCAGTAAAGGCAACAAAATCTAAAGACTTGATCGATGGTGCTCACTTTGTTCCTAAACCCAGCTTGAAACTTCGTGAGAATCGAGTTATCTTAGAACCATATGTTTACACAATTTAAAATGTGCCTAGAAACATTTTTCTGGAGAATGTCCATTAGGCTAATTGGTCGGTCGTTCGAGGGTTCCGACCGATCACCCTTTTTAAAAATTAAAACAATCTCAGCTCCCCGCCAACTTTCTGGAAAATCTACACTACATGACAGCATATTGCACAAATGGTTTATGTAGGGTGCCCATACCTTTAAGTCATGCTTGTAGAGGTCCGCAGGAATTTTATCCAAGCCAGGTGCTTTACCATTTTTCACTGCATTAATGGCTGCCTCAGTTTCCTCTATTGTGAAATCCAAATTAGCATTAGAGGGTGTGAACCATGGAGCCTCTTCACTAGTGACATTAGTGGCGTCATCGTATTTTTTATAAAGAGTAGTAAAATGATTAACCCACGTGAGTTCGTCAAGGTAAACATCTTTAACAACTCTGCCTTTGTGGTTCCCATTGGCAACCAACCTCCAGAATCCTATGTTGTCCTTAGCCTTTGCAGCAGCCAACATATCCGCCCAGATATTTTCCTCCCAGGTTTTCCTTGAATCGGCCTGCACCTGTTTATAAGCTTTTCTTGCCACCCTGACAACATCCAAAGATTTGGGTTTAATCGCCAACAGAAGACTGTCTTTGAGTTTTCTACATGTCTTGCCATACCATGGCTTGCTATGGGACACATTTTGCAGTTTCTGGTGGTTCTTTTTTGGCATTTTTGTAACTAGGAGTTTCAAGGTTTCAAAGAGCTCATTATGAAGTGCAATAAAACGTCCCGGGTTATCGGCCTCAGGTGTGGTATCTGTAAAGGTCGACAAGAAAGTTGCGAATTGTAGATACATTTCTGCGAGGATGTCACCATGCTCCAGTATATGAGACCACTTTAGGGCTCGTCTATTGTTACTAACAAGGATCTCGTCACATGGTCCACCATGAGAGTCAGTTAGATTTACACCCCAAGCCCCCTGTACCAAGCATGCTTCTAACTGTAAGTCCAAGGGACGGTGATCACTCTCTATCTTCACCTCAAAGTCGATCATGTGCTGCCAGATAGTCAGGGAAACAATTACAAAATCTAAATTGCTTTTGCAGTTGTTCCTAAGGAATGTTGGCTTTTTAGAGGAGTCCGACGGGAGACGGCCATTGCATGCCCTGAGACCGTGTTCCGCGGAAAACTTCATTAGTTGGACTGCCAGAACTGAACAATGTACAGGATCATTATTATCCAGCAAAGGAATATTATTTGCCTGGTCTTCATCAAAGACATCGCTCAGCCCTAAGATTGGTTCAAAGTTGCAATTTAGGTCACCGGCTACAATAACAGCTTCTTTGTCAGCTATTTTACTTAAAAAGAAATTCAGTTTTACCAAAGTTATTGATTCCTTGGATACTGAAGCAGGCCTATTATAGACATTAATTAAATAGAGTATTTTCCCTTCGTTAGTTGTAATTTTTAGTGCCAGTATGTCCAACGAGCTTGAGTCTATAACTTCTACCTTAATCCTCAAAGTTACTTTGACCCAGGTAATTAAACCACCTGATGGCCTTCCTCCTACAGAGGGGATGGCACCAATTCCAAAGGACGTGTAGCCTACCCTATGGGGCGTATCAATTGCCCATGATTCTTGAAGAAGGCAAAAATCACCAGAATCAATGTACTTTGCCCAATCGGGATCCCTCAGGTTCCTTATAACACCAGCTATGTTCCATGATATTAGTTTCAGGATCTTATCGTTACTGCTACTCGTGGGCAGTATCCCCGAGTTTGGGGTCCTGATATTAGGAACAATGGCTCCCATAGATAGCTCTCCCAAAGAGTTTTGTCCTTCCAGGAGCTCAATTTGCTCTCCCTGTATAATGGCACTATCTGTATGCCCTAGTGTATATGTGAATGGATCCTTTGATCCGTACCCCTAGGCACAAAATGCCACAACTGCTCCTTTACTACTGGTAATACTAGGGGCTTCTGTGTGTCCTTTCCCATAATCAAGATTGAGCATAGGGCTCAGCAAGCAAGAACTGCCATTGGCGCTAGATTTACAACCCACATTTGGCTTCAGTCAATCTACTGCTTCTAAGCAGCTAAATCTATTGAAAGTTGGTGCCCCTACCCATTGGTTTGGATTCCCCATGCCCCTATCACGGGTCCCACTCCAGGCATGACTATTGACCCTAGTCCAACTTCCACCACCTTCAGGATATGTCCTGGGTGGATACAAAACTGAAAGAGGTCTGGTTTCGATTCCGGAGCTCCCTCCTTTGGAGTTCCATGAACATATATGGTGCACAGTTCGTGGGTCTTCAAAGGTAACTACCACACAGTCACCAGTGGTTGATTTTCTTGAGGGACCTATCCAAGGAACCCTTCGAACCATTAATATTTTGCTCTTTATGTAGGTGGGTAAGGGCCTATTGTCATTTAGACAATAAGATACTTTATTTTTAAGTGTCCAGTAAGATTCTACTTGTTGTTTGCCTAGCTCAGGGACTCCTGTCAGGACAATTACATAAGGGCTAGCATCTGGTGGTAAGTTGATATAACCTCCCCTCGGTCTTCTTTCTGTTTGATACCCTGTCAAGTCCTGCTGGTTGGAATTAGAAACATTAGTGCCCTGTACTAATGTTTCTTTGACTGCTGCAACAGAACTTACTGGATTTTCCGTGGTTGCATTTTTAGTGTTCTCGCTCGTTCCCTGGGTCAGGGGCTGGGGTATGTTTGTGCCTGGTGCTGGCGCCATTGAGGCAGCACCCCCGGTTGATTTAGGAGCTAATCCAACTATACTCAGACTTGCCAGTGTTATGATACTTTTTTCAACCTCTAATAACTGGTTTTCTATGCGTGTCAGTCTAGTTTCCAATGGGGTTAGAAGTTTTTTTAGAATTTCCCCCAAGTTCTTTATCAGGATTACAGTCCCCTCATCAGCCATCCCTGCTCTACCATCTCCCGCCTCATCTCTAACTACAGAATCCTGTGATTCCTCTGGTATATCAAGATTAACAACGATTTGAGCATCATCCTCATATCGCCCAGTCCGTTCTACCTGTAGAACAGACCCAAATTCCTCCCCCTCTTTGTGCAGTATGTCCCTATTCCCCTGTGTCTTTGTAACTTTTACTTTTTTCCTGGCATGAGCAGGAGCGGTCGGGCGTTTTTTTGATATAGCACCCTCCCGTTTCCCACGTAAATGTCTTGTATTAACATTGTCTTCCTGGTCCTCTGGCTCAATGGTTTCATTTACAATATCATCCACTACAACTGGCCTAATATGAGAACTAGGAGTGTGGTGCACATCTGCTTGTATCACAATAGGAGTAGGACCGTCAGTGTGTTCTGGGGTTCTGGCAGATGCTATGTGGCCCAAGGACGATCTTTTGGTCATAACAGGGTCCTGTGACATTCTTCTAGCCGCTGCCAGATCCAGTGACACTTTGTGTTCCATTAAACTTATGCCCTTATCTATTGCAGAGTTGGCTCTGATAATAAAGTTGTCAATGGTACCTGTTAACTGCCCCCCTCCCTTTGCAGCCTTGCTCCTGCTTACGCGAGTGGCCATCCTGAGAAACGGTTAATAAATAATAATACACAGGCACTCGTTATCAGATGCTTAATCTAGAGTACATACAGTTTGATGTCCCACAGAAGTTCAAGCGCAAGAGGGGTGGCCCGGTCCGGTCTTGATCGGTCTGGAACGGGCTAGAACTGGCCCGCCCTTGGCCCGGGCTTCGTCCGGCGCACGCCTGCGCGCGTCCCGCGTGCGCGAATAGAGAGGAGATTAGATAGCGGGGGCGGAGGCGGGAAGAGGACCAGCTGCGGCAGATCACAAGCCGCACTGCACGCTGGTCCTCGCAGTCCCGCAGGGAGCCTCGGATTTACAAGCCAAGTCCTGATTCCAGTGTCCTTTCACCAATCAGCATCCCACTCACTGGCTCAATTCCCAAGGCGAGCGGCTCCCGCGAAGCGGGGGCCGCGAGAAGTAACTTCCTTAGGCAGAGAGATCCGGAATTCTCCGATATCTTCGGCTCTTCCTCTGTTCACACCACAAACAGCACCCAATCTAGCCTATTGCTTTAGTGTGAGTTAATTTCTGACATACCAATTGCAGTAGGATACCTCTTTCTTTCATTAGTTCCATGAATCCTCCAAGGGAAATAATTATATATCATGTAGATCGGTTAACAGAATAAGTCCCCAGGAGCATAGACCTTTCTGCTCAGCCTCCAGACTGCAACAGACACACACTGCCAACATATCACGCTTTTCAATCCATTCATGCATCATTATTCATAGAGGCTGATCAGTAACACAAAGCCAAGGGCATCAATGTAACACATCCCCTTTCTATATAAGAACAGTAAAAGTGTAAATGTAACACAAACCCCTACTTTGTATGTAGATAAATATTCCACACTTTATTATGACACAACCACCACTTGTACTACACAATCTGAACAAGTATGCACACCAGCGTACTCATCTACCAAATAATGGTAATATTTTCAACACATTACGAACACAATTCTATTTTTCCAAATTCAACAACATGATCATGAGTACATTTGCACAGCATAGTGTGTACATTCATTTCTCTCACACTGAGAATAATGATGAGTACCCACGCCCCCCCCTTTAAAATATTATTGGTTATCCTCATTCCCCTATGAAAACTGTTTCAAAATTGGGACCTCTCATTCTCTTTCAAATGCATTTGCTAAAAAAGGATACTTTCATTTTTCTCTTATGCATATTAATACGAGTACTCTCCTTCCCCTACCACTTCATCAACAAAATAGGGCACTCTTATTTCCCTAAAAACCCATCTATGCCTATAGAGTACTCTCATTCACCTACAACCACATTTGCAAAATTGGGTAATCTCATTCCCCTCCCATATGCACAACAATACAAGTTCTATCATTACCCCGCTACTCCACCAAAAAATCAGGTATGCTCATTCCCTTACTAACACATCAGCAAAATCCAGTACTCTCGTTCATTTACCAACAAAAATCAGAAACTCTCATTCCTCTACGAATGCATCTTCAAAGTTGAGTGTGTTTCCTTTCCCCTACAACGACTTCAGCAAAATCAGGTACTTTCATTACCTTATCAACAAAATGAAGCACATTACTTGCCACTGCAAGTATATTGCCCATATCAAACTGAAAGGTACCGTTGAGAGAGCGCAAACTGATCTAAATGTATGAGTGCACCACACTTACCTGTAGTAAGCACAAATCATGAGGAGAAATGCCATGAGTGCTAATAGTATCTGCATTTATATTCTAAACGTATAGCTAATATAGAGATTTAAGTAGAAGTGGACTAATACAGAAATGTGTGACATTATATGATTTTAGTAGATGTGATTATTTTTGAATCCATGTCGTGTAGCTGTTAAAATGTAAGAGGGTAGGTGGTTAAACGCAGAATGTGGTAGGCCTCAGGGCCAGAGCTGGAGCTAAAAGGGAAGGTGTTTCTTTACACGACACAGATTGTATTAATGTTTTGGTCATTGCATTAATGGGCCAGGATTTATAAAAATGTTTACTGAATAATAGAATAAGAGTATTAACATGCTTTAATTAAAGAAGAAGTTGAATGTTATAATCATTATGAGAAATATTGTAGGCCTGAAATGTTTTAACGTTGATTTACACGTACATGTCTGGGCTGAGAAATGTTGCAAGCCTTTCTTTTTGGAAGTCTATGAGAGTTGGGTTCTTGGCGGCAGATATCTGTCTGCAACAGGAAAGGGGGGATCCAATTATAAATGAATGAATAGAGGTCTGTTCAGTAGACGGCCCAGACATGGAGGAGGGTTCTGGAATGTTTAAGGGGTATCAGCGGGCCGGAGAAGAGTCTGAGAAGCAAGGTCAACTCTAACGTATGAGGCCCAATACAAAGCATCATGGAAAAAGCCAGAAGCTACACCACGTGAGGGGCGTCTCGCAAGGGGCGTCTCAAATGTTGTTGACTGTTTTGTATTAGGGACAGCACCCCTGGGTGGAGTTAGAGCAGATACCTGAGGACCCTTTAGAGAGCAGATGGGTAGGCAGAGAGGGGTCATGACTGGAGAACTATAGGTTTTCACCAAGAGACTTAGAGTGAGTGACTTCCCTTGGGGGTCATTCACTGCTGACACCTTTGTTAGGTTGGGGCTTGGTTAAGTAGGGATACCATCTAGAGCAGGGTAGGGACAGCCTAACCTGTGCGTTTTCCTCCAACTTAAATGAAGGAGAGATATGCGTCAATGCTGATAGCTTTATTATTCTTAGAACTTGTGTTAGTGATTTCAGTTGCTCGTCTGAGGGCTTTCCGAGAGCACATGTATGTAATTGGACCTGTGTATCTCGTGAATCTCATTCTGAGATGCTTGTATTTGCAGCTTATCATATCTTTACAATAAACTTTTGAAAGCTAGAAGTTGTCTGTGATCTTTGGGAGTAGAGTCCTTTATTGGGTGAACTAACTTGGAAATGGATGTACTTCGACCTTAAAGACAGGCAACAAAGGTTCAGTCGACCAGATCGAGGTTTAGATCAATAGTGCTAAGGTATCGATCAAAATCTCGCCCTTCCAGTTGGTAGCTATAGAGGATGGTTGCCTTCTTGAGGACGGTAACCTAGGCCAGGTTAGCTTACCCCAAGGTCCCTAGAAATCGATGATCGGAAGAACAGCCCGCCGAAGAAGATCCGGATGACGTGAGACAGAAAAAGCAGCAGTATCGGTCGAGAGTGAGTATAAAGGGTTATGCGTGTTAGATTGCGGTGTTTTGTATTGTATCTATGTTGTAATGTCTGGCGGAGTTGAATGTCTGTAGAGTGACTGTGGAACAGGTTGTGAGCGCGCGCAACCGGTGGAAATCTTAAGTTCAAGGAGAGCTTAAGTGGTTCGGGTGTATCGGACACCCAGAGTAATTGTCAACTAGTGTGAAGGGGGTCATGAGGTACCATTGATCACCCGAAAGACCGAGATAGGGGGAACGTAAGAGTGAGTGCGTGAGTAACGGACGCTGGTCGGAAGTTACTGTGTGTGTAAGCAACCTATCAGAGAGACGATAGACATTTCGTCAGTTGTGTTGACAATTACAGATAGACTGTGGACGTACAGTCGAGAGAAGTGACCGCTTGGTCGGAAGTAGTCATTTTTCGGTGTATGAATGGGACGCATGCATAACCGGGAGACGAGTTGAGAAAGGAGGGGTGCTGCTGCGAAGCGGAGAAAAGTGACGTCAGAAAGTGTCGCGCAGTGATTGGCCGACCGGAGAAAGACCGCGCTGTGATAGGCCAGCTAGCAAAGACGTCAGACAGGGTCGCGACGTGATTGGCCGACCGGAGAAAGACCGCGCTGCGATAGGCCAAGTCAGCAAAGCCGCGACAGGATTGGTGGATTGTCATCAGGAAGTAAACAGAGTAGCGAGGCTGGATATTGTGCGCCTAATTATGAAGTGTTTTAAATGGTTGAAAGCGGTGTTTAAAAAAGAGAAGCGGGGATCGTATGAAGGGGAAGAAGCCCCGCCGGAGGGTACGCCAGCTCGTTACATGGCAGTGAATGTTGGGTTGCATACGATCCTCTGGATATCAGAGTGGAGTAAGATTACAGAAGGAAATGAGGAACTGACGTTCCCGAAGTACGGGACGTTCAGATTAGAGGTGTTACATCGATTGAAATCAGTCATGACCTCAATAAGACCCTTGCCTAGACCGACCCAGTTTGAAGCCCTTGAAGCATGGATTAGGGCAGCGCATGAAAAGAATATGAACAGACGACAAGAAAGGGTGAAACGATCGGTAAGGGCAGTGCAGGATGCCAGGTGGGATGCGGATGCTAAAAGATGGAGAGTGCATAACCTGGAAGTAAATAAACTGTACCCAGTGTTAGAGGTGCCCGTAAATAAAAGCCCCCTAGAAGAAGATGATGAGAGCGAAACAGAAGACAGCCTGATAAACAGATTATTGACAGACAGGCCACCCCCGTATAATAGAGCAGGGGGAGAGGTCGAGAATACAGAAGGAGAAAAGGGGGGCATTGCAGGAGAGCATAGACCGCTTCCCAGTTCAGAGTGGGATCCTGAGGCAAAGAAAGAGTTGTCCCAGCCTAGTCAGGTGCAACAGGTGGTCGGTAGGTTTGTGGTGCAAAGAGCGCCGGAAACGGAGAGCGCCACATCCTACCCATTACCAGATGCACTACAGGTACCTGTTACCATAGGTCCTATAATATCGATATATGACCAAGAGAGAGCAAAAGGGGAAGAACGGGTACGGAAGGACAGAGAAAGAGCAGAGAAGGCAAGAAGGAACGATACGATCAATTCCCCAAGTCAGATGCCGATACCCAGAGAGTGGAGCACCCCGATGCACACAGCAGGGGACCCAGGAGGAGATCCTGGGGGCCCTAGATGGCCAATGGATCTGAGGGGATCTGGACGAAAATCCTTTCAAGAGCTAAATGAGTACATGAAGCAGTGGGATGAGGCAGTAAAGGCTCAAAAGTGCATCATAGCTGCGGAAGCTGAGAGGGAAAGTCAGGACAGCCGAGCTCGGACTCACTGCGGGGCTGGGGAGAGTAGCCCGGAGTGGGACTGTAGAGAGAGAGATAGTAGGGGAGTCACCCATTGGGCCCGGAGTGGAGGTAGAACAGACCTGGAAAACGGGGGCCCCGGGAGTGGAGGGGTGGCGCGCCCAATACTCAGTGAAGGGGAGAGGAGAGCACAAGAGTACAGAAACAGCTTTAAGTGTCCACACTGTGTGCCTGGCACCGGAGAACTGAATGGGAGTTGTGAGAGGTCGCACCATAGACCCTGTGATGACGGAAATGAGCGCAGCCCAGGGAATATGGGGAACCAAGAAGGATCGTATCGGATACTGAGCGATACGAGGCAAAGGGAGAGTAGCGAACAGAGAGAAAATAACAGAGAGGTGTACGGTGAGAGGAGAGAAGAAGAAGAGAGTGGGCAGAGAAAGAGTGGGGGTAACAGGCCCGTGTTCCATCACCTTCCAAGATCGGATGGCCGAGCATGGGACCTGGAGAGATGGGAGCAAGGGAGGCCACCCATTAACTCTCCCGAGCCCAAACGCAGAGCTCGAAGTTGGGATGGTAGGGAGACTAGTGAGCCCCCTTCAAAAGACATATTGCGAGCTGAAATAAAAGCCAAGAGACTTGATGTCGCCAGTTTAAGGTCAGATCTGGATGACATGGTAGATGGTACCCTGCCTTTAGAAAGAATGGAAATGTATGAGCAGGATGAAATACTGTATATGGCAAAGGACATTACTCGAAAAGCGAGAGCAGTCCATGAGAAGTTAGTCGAACTAGCAGGCAAATATATGGTGGATCTGTCAAGAACCAAAGCATTACAGGGTAACCACAGGCTACATTACACAGATCGAGACCTAGATGAGAGGAGAACGATTGGGCTGAAAACGCACATAAGGGAACTGATCGCTGGAATAAGGACCTGGAGGGCACTAGATAAGTGGGAAGAGAGGTGGTCCAAGAAAGGGACCGGCAGGAGAAGCACGCTTGGTATGACACCAGGACTGCAGGGAATAGAGGCATACCCTTTGCGGGAAGTCGCAAATGGGAACTATGTGCATGTCCCTTGGAGTAGGGGAGATTTAGCTGCTTTTACCACCTCCTTCCCCAAATTGCGGGAAAACCCTGTGGAGTGGTACAAGCAAGTCGAGAGGTTTGTAAAAATCTCAAAGGTCCTATGGATAGATCTGAACACGCTGTTTGACATTGTAGTACCAGGAGATCTGTGGACAGCATGCAAGGTTAGCGCTGAGTGGCCCACAACGGAGCCAGAGAGAGATGCTAAGACTAATGGGCCGTCTGAGATTGTGATGGCCAAATTCGAGAGAGTGATGACTTGGCTGAAAGAGAAAGTGCCAATGCAAGACATAGATTGGGTCAGAATAGACCGAACCAGACAGGAACCCAAAGAGACAGTCCACGAATATTACGAGAGATTGCTGAAGGCGTTTAAACAGTATAGCGGCTTGGATGTAATGGATCCAAAGGACATAGGGCAATTTGTGTCCAAGTTCGTCCTGGGACTGAGACCGGATATTAGTTTAATGATTCAGCAACACTCGATTTGTTGGCAAAGTAAACCCCTAGATGAAATACTGAGATATGCCAGGTACTGCTGTGATGAGATAGACTCCAAGGCTAAGAAACTAAAAGAAAAGTTGATGGTGGTACAGATGCAGGCAGCAGGAAAGGGGGGACAGCAGCAACAGCAGCAAGGAACAGGTACGGGAGGAAAGAAGCAGTACAGTCAGAACAAGGGCAATGAGGAGAGTTCTACCTTTAGACCCAGAATAGACATAGCTGCCTTGAAGAAAACGACTAGGTGCCACCAGTGTAACGAGGTGGGGCATTGGAAACGCGAGTGTCCCTACAATGTAGAGATAGGAGAACAAGAGATAGAGGAGGAAGAGGTCCAGAGCGCACCTACAAGAGGGGTGACGCCATACCAAGGAAAGGTGCTCAAAGGGGGGGGGGCTCCTCCCCGAGCCCAGTTCCCGCAACCTCCTCGAGTAGGGACTGTGGGTAAGACCTATAGACAAATGCCCCTGTTTGTAGAAGGTGAAGAGTGCTATTATGTGGACCCATTAACCGGACAGAGAGTGGAAAGAGAAGACTGCACCCTTGGGGCAGCCTTAGAGGTGGATCAGAGGGGACCCTATGTCGAAGCAGAAGTAGCAGGGTGCCCTACGACATTTCTGGTGGACACAGGAGCCACTAGATCCACGATCAGATCAGCTGCAGTTCCAGACCTGCCCATGTCTGGAGAGACCATACAAGTGGTAGGGGTCGCAAATAGGAGAATAACCAGCCAATTGACAGAACCGGTACAGGTGAAAATAGGGAAGTACAGCGATGAACACCAATTTGTGGTTTGCGATTCAAGCCCTGTGTGTCTGCTAGGGAGAGACCTGTTGTGTAAATTGAATTGTACTATATATTGTACACCTCAGGGAGTGGAGGTATTGACCAATGATGATGATGCAGATTTCAAAGTTGCAAACTCAAGAATATGTGTGGAGCTGTACCCTACTTTGACAGTAGATGAACTCCCCTGGGACTTGAGAGAGACAGTGGCACCAGAAGTATGGGATTTCACTGGGGAAGAGATAGGTTTGGTCAAAGGGGTGGACCCAGTGAAAATTGTAGTGAAACCGCATGCTGAGTTCCCAAGAACACCCCAATATAAATTGACTCCAGAAACGATTGCAGGCATAAAACCCGTGATCGAGTCCATGATTAAACAGGGAATACTGAAAGAAATCGTGGGTAGTCCATGCAACTCCCCGATTATGGGTCTGCAGAAACCAAATGGGAAATTTCGGATAGTGCAGGACCTTCGAAAGATTAATAACATAGTCGTTTCGTGTTGTCCAGTGGTACCGAATCCATCAGTGATACTGTTTCAGATTCCATTTCAAGCAGAGTGGTTCACAGTGATCGATCTTTGTCAGGCTTTCTTTTCGATCCCTCTGGACGAAGAAAGCCATTTTCTTTTCGCATTTAAGCTGGAAAATCGCGTCCTAACATGGTGTCGTATCCCTCAAGGGTATACAGAGAGTCCATCGATCTTTAACCAGCTTTTGAAGAAAAATCTTGAAAGTCTAGTGCTGCCCCAGAAGTCAGTTCTGGTCCAGTACATAGACGACCTCCTCGTGGCGTCAGAAACAGAAGAAGCTTGCAGGGAGGACTCCATTGCTTTGTTAAATCACCTAGCTGCCAATGGGCACAAGGTGTCCCCGGGAAAATTGCAGTACTGCCTGACAGAAGTGCAGTACTTAGGACACAGAATAGAGAAAGGCAAACGAAAGGTGTCACCAGACAGGATAGAGGCTATCATGAAAATGAATGCGCCTAAGACACAGAGAGAGGTCAGGATGTTTCTAGGGATGGTGGGTTATTGCCGACAGTGGATCGCGAACTTTTCACTGAAAGCAAAACCCTTGCAAAAACTGACGCACAAGGAGGTGAGCGATCCGGTACCATGGGACAAAGACTGTTTGATGGCATTCTTACAGCTGAGAGAGGACCTGTGTCGTGCTCCGGCATTGGGAATGCCTGATTACAATAAACAATTTTTTCTTTACTGTTGTGAGAGAGAGGGTTGTGCGTTGTCTGTATTGGTCCAAATCCATGGGAATGCCCGTAGACCAGTTGCTTATTTCTCGGCTACTTTAGACCCAGTAGCCGCAGCGTTGCCCGGATGTCTCAAATCCGTTGCTGCAACGGGTGTCAGCATTGAAAGATGTGAAAATATCGTCATGGGGCACCCGTTAGAGGTGTGCGTGCCCCATTCTGTTGAACTGTTGATGACCAGGACCAAAACACAGCATCTGACCAACAGCAGGCTCACGCGCTATGAGCAAGTTATTCTTGCTGCAGAGAATGTGACCCTCAAGAGATGCTCTGTTTTGAACCCTGCCACCTTGATGCCACTTCCAAATGATATCGATGATGATGATGAATGTACAGACCATGACTGTCTCGATGTGACTGAACTATGCACCAAACCCAGACCCGACATCGTAGATGAGCCACTGACCGACCCAGACGAAATTTTCTTTGTCGATGGCTCATGTGTAAGAGACGAAGTTGGGCAGTTGAGAGCGGCTTACGCTGTTTGTACAATTGCTGGAGTTGTGGAAGCTGGGTGCCTGGAAGGAGTACACTCCGCTCAGGTAGCCGAGATTATTGCCCTGACACGTGCTTGCTTAGCAAGCAATGGAATTCGAGTCACCATATACACCGACAGCCAATATGGTTATGGGGTAGTTCATGATTACGGGCAGTTATGGTCTCAAAGAGGATTCATGACCTCTTCAGGCTCTCCCATTCGCAATGGAGAGTTTGTGCGCCTGTTGTTAGAGGCGTTGCAATGCCCAGCAGGTATCGCAGTTGTAAAGTGCACCGCACATACCAGAAATGAGGACTTTGTTTCAAAAGGCAATAGATATGCAGATGAAGTTGCACGGTATTGCGCGGAGCAAGGGTACTCTTTCACAGAGGTGGAAGTGGGCGGAATAAATGTAAGAACTGAATTAGCCATGATACTGGAAACTGTTGATACTTGGGATGAACTGTCAAACATGCAAGAAAATGCTCCTGATATTGAAAAAGAAACATGGGAAAAGGCAGGATGTGTAATGGGTGAGTCCCATTTTTGGGTCTCAGCAGACGGCAGAGCAGTGTTGCCCAATGAGATGGTGAGTCCAATGGCCAGACTCATACATGGTCCCGTACACTTAGGGAGAGATGCTATGCTGAGAGTGTTTAGACAGACTTGGTACAATCCTAAGTTTAGAATAGCAGCAGAAGCAGTGTGCCAGCGTTGTGTGACCTGTCAGCAGCTGAACGTAGGAAAAAGAACACCAGTTACACTGAGTCACATAGGAAGGTCTGGAGGTCCATTCAACAGAATGCAGATAGATTTCATTGAAATGCCAAGATGCAACCGCCTTCGCTATGTCCTGGTGGTTGTTTGTGTGTTCTCCAGATGGGTTGAGGCATACCCTACACGTAGGTGCGACACCCTCACAGTGGCCAAGATACTGCTTAGGGAACTCATTCCTCGCTTCGGGGTGCCGGCCTTTTTGGAATCAGATAGGGGAACGCATTTTAACAGCGAGCTTGTGAAGATGATTTGTGTAGCACTAAACATAGATCAAAAGTTGCATTGCAGTTACCGACCAGAAGCTTCAGGGATTGTGGAGCAGATCAATGGCACAATCAAGGCCAGGATAGCGAAAGTGTGCTCCTCAACGACCCTGAGTTGGCCTGACGCTCTGCCATTGGTCCTCATGAGCCTTCGTAGTACCCCAGACAGGAGAACAGGGTTGTCACCACATGAGGTGTTAATGGGGAGAGCAATGAGGCTGCCATCTGTCCCAACTGCTGCACTGTTAAATATCACAGATGATATGATCCTGGACTATTGTAAGGGGCTGTCTGACGCCATTCGTTCTGTGTCCCTTCAGGTGCAGGCTGCCGAGGTTCCATCGTGCCAGGGCCCGTGCCATGACCTGTATCCTGGGGACTGGGTCCTGGTGAAAAAACACGTGAGAAGAAGCTGTCTGGATATTCGTTGGCGTGGGCCTTTCCAGATCATCCTGATCACGAACACAGCTGTGAAGGTGGGAGGCCTGCCCAATTGGATCCACGCGTCACATACGCGAAGGGTTCCAGCACCTCTGGAAGAAACAGCTCCTCTCTCGGATAGACGTCCAGCAGAGGACCGAGAAGCCATAGAGGGGGCTAGCCAAGCTGTAGAGGTGCCAGCGGAAGCAGGGGAAGAGTCTGACCAAGCTGAGGACGGTCAGTACAACAGCGAAACAGAAGACGCTACAGAAGGAGAAAGTAGCTGGGAGTACGAGTCAGACCCTGACAGGTCTGAGAGAGAGCGAGAACAGACAAGAAGGAGAAGGAGTAGAAGGGCACGTGGAGAAGCAAATTGGCCGCAAAGAAGGAGCTCTAGCCTGAGGTCAACTCCAGAAGCAACCCTTCCTCCGATATCAGAAGATTCAGATCCGGAAGAAGGTGCTCAGGGCGCTGAAGCACCAGACCGAAGAAGGTCAAGAAGAGTGCGTGTGCCTAACAGAAGATACTCCACACCTGAGTGGACATATCTGGCGTCAAATGTCTGTGAAACCGGAGACAGGGAGGATCCGAGCGGTGGTGGTGTCCAGTTCTGAGCCCATTATCACCGTGGAAATACGACTGTTGGTACCCGGTGTCGAACAAGAAGGGTCACTAACATTCATGCTCCCCAGACCTCCCCGCCTCAGCAAGTTAAAACACATGTTTCTTTCAGAATTGCAATTCCCCGACTTTGGTACAACGATAACAGCACATGAAGAGCACAATCTTCGTTTGGAAATATTGAACTATGCTATTGAAGCTGCAACAACAAATCTGATAGTAGACTGTTAAGGACTTTGTAAATAAAGCAAGCAGAAAAAGAAGATTACCTAGCGCCCAGGAAGCAGAGAATATTAGGGAACTTCCCTTGAGTTGATGGAGAAGGGCTAGGGTTGTCTTTTTTTTGAACTGTTAAAGGACTTTTGCGAAGAAGGTTGTCAGCCTCCAGTTGTGTGGATTCTAAAGACAAAAGGATTAAAAAGAGACTGTAAAGGAACGAGAGGAAAAGAACTTTTTGCTAAGATAAGAGAGAGCCATATTGTCTGACGAAATGGAGGCCGGCACCCCGAACCGCAGAGCTAAATGTATAATAGGTACACTAATAGTAGGAGTGATAATGTTAATAGCTTTAGTGGTAACAATTTCTTATGTAAAGGGACATGAGGAAGAGGCAAAGGTAACTGTTGTGAAATCTGTAGAAACGCTTACACCCACTGTTGCTGGTGATAAAGGGGAAAACACTCAAGAGAAAGCGTTATTAGCTGCAGAAGCCCGCAGGTTACATGTAGATGAGTCCCAAGGAGACTTTAGGTCAAATGCTTATGCTAAACTCTTATATGAATACGTGGATGCCATGGAGGTTAAGGATTGCTACGTCTGCATGCAGTTGCCGGCATCTGTAGATGAAGGAATTCGATATCATCACCTCCCGCTGACATATGGCATTACATGTAGCTTATTGCTTAGTATATTTTATGAGAGAGATAGTTTTGAATACTATTTCTCTAATTATGATTCAGTGTTGCCAGAAGTCCCAAATTATAAGCAGATGAACAAATGGGATTACTGGAAGAGTGAAGACAGATTGGCCAAGTTCTTCATTCCTTGGATTACCTTAGATACTTCACATGCCCGTAGAAATAACCTGACATGCAAGGTGTCAGAAGTCGAGAAGAAGTTCATAGGGCAGGTGGATGATCGTTACAGGAGACAAAAGATTTTGAAAAAATCAGGACAATGGAAAACAGATTGGACCGAGGAAGAGAAGGCACACAAGAGAAAGGGTAGTAGTGGTCCAATAGCTTTAGATAAAACGCAGAGGGGAAAGCTATGTCTTCACAGAGCTAAAACGTATTATGAAAATGTATACGTTGGAGAAGTAGACTGTGAACATGCTTTCAATATAGAGTACTATACTAAAGATTTCCTGAAGGGAATGCAAGTGATTCCAAATGTGTATTTTGTATGTGGAAGAAATGCTTACGTGAGACTACCTGACAACTGGTATGGATCATGTTACTTAGCAATTGTCTTCCCCAAAATATATCATGCACAAGACTTAGTGATCATTGAGGGCAAGACATCATCGAGGGGAAGGAGAGATGTAGGAGATGCCGAAATGGTTGGAGATGTCTTCGGAGCTATGTTCCCTCTTTTAGGTCTAATCCTTAATGATGTTAAAATTAGACGGCTGGCAACAGTCGTCGACAGGTTGTCTGCCAGCACTGCTCAGTCCTTAATGCTGGTAGAAGGAGAGATGCAATCGATAAGGGCTATGGTTCTTCAGAACCGTCTTGCATTAGATGTCCTACTAGCGAAAGAGGGCGGAGTCTGTAAGGCTTTGAAGGTCCAGGAATGTTGCACTTACATTCCAGACAATTCAAAACCCCTTGAGAAGGTTATTAGGAACATAACTAATATTCACAAGGAGATCGAAGATTTGAGTAGAGAAAATGTCTGGGAAAAGGTGGGCCACGGAATGAGCGCAGTTGGTGGGTGGTTTTCCACCTTAGGCAAAAGCTTTGTGTGGTATATTCTAAAACCTGTCATCATAATATTGATCTGTGGGATCATATTGTGGGGATTGGTGAGGGTATTCAAATGGTACAGAGCAAGAAGGTCAGAAAGGGCCCAAAGAGAGCAGCTGCAGAGATTGGCTGCCATACAAGATAATCAGTACAGGAGTCTGAGGGCTCTGGAAGCGCAGAGACAAGTTATGATACCAATAACTGCAGTTTAAATGTTAGTGATGACCCCGAGAGGTCATCAAAGGGGGGAACTGAGAGAGCGCAAACTGATCTAAATGTATGAGTGCACCACACTTACCTGTAGTAAGCACAAATCATGAGGAGAAATGCCATGAGTGCTAATAGTATCTGCATTTATATTCTAAACGTATAGCTAATATAGAGATTTAAGTAGAAGTGGACTAATACAGAAATGTGTGACATTATATGATTTTAGTAGATGTGATTATTTTTGAATCCATGTCGTGTAGCTGTTAAAATGTAAGAGGGTAGGTGGTTAAACGCAGAATGTGGTAGGCCTCAGGGCCAGAGCTGGAGCTAAAAGGGAAGGTGTTTCTTTACACGACACAGATTGTATTAATGTTTTGGTCATTGCATTAATGGGCCAGGATTTATAAAAATGTTTACTGAATAATAGAATAAGAGTATTAACATGCTTTAATTAAAGAAGAAGTTGAATGTTATAATCATTATGAGAAATATTGTAGGCCTGAAATGTTTTAACGTTGATTTACACGTACATGTCTGGGCTGAGAAATGTTGCAAGCCTTTCTTTTTGGAAGTCTATGAGAGTTGGGTTCTTGGCGGCAGATATCTGTCTGCAACAGGAAAGGGGGGATCCAATTATAAATGAATGAATAGAGGTCTGTTCAGTAGACGGCCCAGACATGGAGGAGGGTTCTGGAATGTTTAAGGGGTATCAGCGGGCCGGAGAAGAGTCTGAGAAGCAAGGTCAACTCTAACGTATGAGGCCCAATACAAAGCATCATGGAAAAAGCCAGAAGCTACACCACGTGAGGGGCGTCTCGCAAGGGGCGTCTCAAATGTTGTTGACTGTTTTGTATTAGGGACAGCACCCCTGGGTGGAGTTAGAGCAGATACCTGAGGACCCTTTAGAGAGCAGATGGGTAGGCAGAGAGGGGTCATGACTGGAGAACTATAGGTTTTCACCAAGAGACTTAGAGTGAGTGACTTCCCTTGGGGGTCATTCACTGCTGACACCTTTGTTAGGTTGGGGCTTGGTTAAGTAGGGATACCATCTAGAGCAGGGTAGGGACAGCCTAACCTGTGCGTTTTCCTCCAACTTAAATGAAGGAGAGATATGCGTCAATGCTGATAGCTTTATTATTCTTAGAACTTGTGTTAGTGATTTCAGTTGCTCGTCTGAGGGCTTTCCGAGAGCACATGTATGTAATTGGACCTGTGTATCTCGTGAATCTCATTCTGAGATGCTTGTATTTGCAGCTTATCATATCTTTACAATAAACTTTTGAAAGCTAGAAGTTGTCTGTGATCTTTGGGAGTAGAGTCCTTTATTGGGTGAACTAACTTGGAAATGGATGTACTTCGACCTTAAAGACAGGCAACAAAGGTTCAGTCGACCAGATCGAGGTTTAGATCAATAGTGCTAAGGTATCGATCAAAATCTCGCCCTTCCACCGTCATTCCCAATACACATACACATAAAAAAGCAGCACAAGTCCTCTCACATACGATATTACCGCTCCAAAAAACATAGCACGCTGACTCTCAAGCCATTCCTGTGCTAAGAAATGTGCCACTTGTAACAACAAACAAGTAGAGAATGAGCAGAATCAGGGCCTTGAGTGCAGGCTCAAGGCCCTGCTCTCTGGACTCTGGAATGTTGGGAGAAAGGGGACGGAATTATGTGGTGAGGGGGCAGCGGTATGGCCACCCATGTAGCATAGCCTGTATGATGGCGAGTGCACCTTCCTTTGCACCCGGCGCCGACCTGAAGGGAATTTCTAGAGCTGCTGAAGTTGTGACGCAGTTACTGAAGGCCTACATTTTGGCTGAAAGTAACAATTTTGGAAATTTCCGAATCAACACAGCCTTAATTATATCTTTATAGTGCTGTAACTCTTGGATTATGGGCGAATTGATGGCTTAAATTGCTCCCTCAGGACTTGAAATCAAGTGCACAATCGCCTTTTGGAATTGGTGGGCGGCTCCTCCGGGCATCGATTTCTCAGGTGGGTCAAGCCATTCACGGACACCCTTGCCACGCAGCCTCTACAGTTCTTTCTGCAGTGATTTTGTGTATGGATCGTCCCAGGTGTCAGAGAAGCACGGGGGACCCAAAGCCGAAGGTGGGGGGCTGCTACTGTGCCACCCTTTGGTGCCTGTTAGAAGAACAGCGATGCCAGACTCTGGATGCACAAGTATTGGAGAAGGAGTTCTGAAATAGCCAGTGTAGTAGGATGGAGCTGGTCAAGAGGACACAGCTGGCCCGGGTGCGGGTTGCGGCCGGGCAAGAATTTGGTAACATGACCCAGTAAGTATAGTGTGAGGCCTCCGGTGATTGTCAGACTTGGGGCAGAGGTGCCTGGGAAGATGAGTAAGTTGGGTGCACCAGTGAGAGGGTCCTCTTGGAAGTTCAGTTTGTCATGGTGTTACTCTCTGGTGGACAAGAGAGGTTGATGATGCTGCAGATCCTGACCCCGAGGATTCAGACTCACTATGGCTATCATTTGGGCTGAGCCGGGGGCGGGTGATGGTGAGTTTGCGGCGTGATTTCTTCTGGAGAATCATTTGAAAGTGGAAGCTGCAGGACAAAGGTACAGCGTGGACAGCCTACAAGGGATAATGCCAGGACAGGACCTCCAGTGGAACTTGGAAGGCACAACAGAGAGCTTTCCACAGCAAAGAGATCTTTGGTACAGGATAGGAGACTTGTAGCGGGCTCACTCCAGAGAGGGGTGTTTTTTTGGGTTCTTCAACAATAATTCGGAATTCAAACAGTGTCTGAGGCAATAGGAGGAGGCGGATGGGGGCTATACGTGGTTGTGGGGCCCTGGAAGGGCTGCATTAGTGAACAGGGGAAAATAAGTCTGTGTGGGTGCTGGTGCACAGGGCTGATACCAGGTTGGTGGTGGTGAGGATCCTTGAGCCAGCAGTGCCTAATGAGGGGCATCCCAGGAAGTGGGGCAAAGGGCCACAGCATGCTTTGGCTATGGATGGGCAGTCTGCTGTAGACGGCAGTGACAGCTGGGAGGATGGGGCCTCCTCTTCAGGTTGTGAAGGGTCTGGCATTGGCCTTGTACGAACTCAGGACAACAATGGTCATAGTCCAGAAGAGGAACATATGAAGGGTGAGTCTTCTGACAATTGCGAGGGTAATCAGGGCAGAAGAGGTGGATTTCAGTGCTAGAGGCATGCATGGGAATGACGTGGTCTTGGTCAGCATCGGCAAAGTGGCAAGCAACCAAGGAGAAAAGACAGCTGGCATCCCCGGGAGAGGGACCAAAAAGTGAGTTTGACAATGTCTTGGCAGATTCATGGGTAGGGGTTTTGGCAGGTAGAAAGAAATGAAAAGGACTTGAGGGTCCATGGTTTTGATGGCGCAGGGGTCTTCTAAAGGTTGCAGAAATTATATAGTGGGAACCATGGTAACGGTATATGGGAGCATAGCAGGAAGAGGAATCAGGAAACCAAGGAGCAAGTGCAAGGAGCATCAGTGATGTGGTGCAGAGGCATGGCCCAACAGTGGAGTGGAATGAGGGACAGTATTGAATGAGGGACAGTATTGAATGAGGGACAGTATGTGGTCGCTGGTTGAGCAGGATGGGAAAGTTCTGTTGTGACAAAGGTAGGCAGAAGAAGAAGAATATAGTTGAGTGTGCCACAGTGGGACACTCCGCAAACTCGGAAACCAAGAAGAAAGGGATTGATGTAGCACTGCCATATATGGGGTAATTGACCCCCTTTGGGGGTCATGTGATGTCGGGGTTTCGGTCTAGATTGGCATCACAACTGAATGGGCAATCCAATAGGAGGACTCATATAAGGAGTTTTTCCACTGGACCTCAACTATAAAAGCTGGTACGAGAGACAAAGGCTAATTGAGGGTAATTATGATTAACATCAATTCATAATATAGTACCTGTTGGGATTAGCAGTGGGGAGAGTGACGTAGTGTGTTTTGTGTTCTGTTTTTTACAATTGACAGTCTACCAGAATGGTGTGTCCAACACTGGTGCTTTGGTGAAGTGTCTGGCCGTGAAGAATTTGCCAAATATTTCTGTGGCAAAGAAACATGTTGGCATTGGAAATGGTAATCATGAATAGAAACCTGCCTATTTTAATTTGACAGTTGACACTCAGTAAATAATAAAGTCATTGCGATAAGAGTGTGTCTGCCAATTTAAATCGCATTTTGTCACAACATGAGATGTGATCTTTGTCACTTCACTGCACCTAAACTTTTCTATTTTATCTTTCTCTGGACACTTTTCTTTTCGGACAAAATGACCACCGATGATGAGAAAAATTGGCACATCTGGTGAGTACCTACCAGTGACCATGTTGGTGGTGCGACCTTGAGGGGTCATTTTGTCTTTTCACATTTTTCACAGTATTTATGTTCTTTATTATGGTGTCTTGCTTGTTCAGGAAATCATTTGGGTACCGAATGTTCTCGGAATTTAGGCAACAAGACTTCAGTTTTTACCTTTTTGGGAGACTGTCTTTTGGAAAAAAGTGTTCTTAATGAGAGGCGGAAAACGTTTTGCGACTACCTCATAAGCATGAAAAGAGAGGAGTAGATGTAATGTAGAAAACTACAGGAATATGCACTCGTTTTATAGCTATAAATCTACAAATAGATGCCTCAGAGACCAGGTCTTGGTGTGTGTATGGTCATGTGATGCTGACAATCAAGGATAAAATTTGGGTGAGTTAGTATATTGATTTGTTTAAATTGCTGAATATAGAGACAGTGTGCAAAGAAGTCTCTATAGCAGAGGAAAGAGAGCTAGCTTAAAGGCCTAAGTTGCCCACTAACTGTGACACCTGGATTAAAGCATTCACTATTTTCACCAGCACCTTATGTGGGCGGCCCCAAAGCTGAGCATTGCCTTAAGGAAGTACAGGGATGTCATTAGGATAGCTAGCATCTGGTTTGGTGGCTTGGCATGGTTAGATATAATGAGCAGTTCAGGGCATGAAAGAGCCCCATACTCGCGAAATCATGAGGGGATATTGATCAGGACCTTAGGATACGATACATGACAAGTGGGCTTCCTATTCCTAACAAACTTAGTCACCCCACCCAGATCGGAGCGGTGGATGGGCTAGCAGCCTCCCATGGGGATCTGTTGAAATTTTAACAATAGGCCTGTTACAGGTACCCCTGCACGATTCACCATGACTGTTCCAGGTGCAGTGGGAGATACACTGTGCAGCAGTGCACAGCATCGGCCAACCCCCTCAGCCCCAGCAGGACAGGGCAGGGGGCTGGCAAAGGAGTGGCAGAAAAGGGCAGACAGGTTATACAGGAGGTAATGCTGTTGTGCTTGAAGAGAGATCCTTTTGGTGAAATGGCAGCTTTCTTGTGGGTAGAATTTTGTTTGGCTTTCACATACCTTACACATGTGCCCAAGTGGTCTGACATTAAAGATAATGGGGGGACCCTGTGTCCCTCAGAACCTGGGTAAGTATACAGAATGAGCAAAAGCGGTTCTGTCGGGTAGGACAAATGATTTGTACACAGTATTCAATACACAAAATGCATTTCAAAAGAAACACACCAATTTCATAAAAACAAGTTTAAAAAACACACCAAGAAAAGCCACTTGGATAAGCAGTAATTGGCATTCTTTACTTTTCAAAGTATATTAGGTTGGCTGTCGTCTGACATAATACACAAAAACAAAAACTACGTAAGGTTGAAGTGTACAGTAAGTGACTTATCGTGATAAGTGACAATTGTGCTATACAAAGGTGACATGGATGACATATGAATACACATTGGGAGAAAAAAAAAATTGTAGTCAGATCCAAAGTACAAACATAACCTTCTGACAGGGATTATAATTTCCTGTTCAATTCAGGGGGATTGTGTGGACTTAATAATGACTGTAACGTCAAAGTCTCGACCCTAGATATGGGAGCGTATTCATGGGAATCCCGGGCGGGTCTTCTTCAGGACAAAGGGTGGAAATGACAGCCGCCAACAGTGAATCCTAATGAATCAGAATCCAACTGGAAATCAAGGAAATTATAGGTGTCAGACGTGGTCTGGGTGGACAATCATGAAGTGCCACAGAGAGTCGTGTTGGCTGCTGTCATCTCCACCATTTGTCCTGAAGAATACCCGCCCGGGATGCCCATGAATATGTGAAAAGTAAAGAATACCATTTACTGCTTATCCAAGTGGCTTTTCTTGGTGTGTTTTGGAAATGTAATTTTTCTTTTGAAATGCCTTTTGTGTATTGAATACCGTGTACAAATCATTTTTCCTACCCAACGGAACCGCTTTTGCTCATTCTGCCCAAGTGGTCTGACAAGCAGGCAATCTGAAATTCTTCAAAGCAAGGGAGGATCTAGTGTGGGGGAAACTGTGGAAAGAAGTGAGTCAGGATAGAATGCCAGGACCATATCTGACTCCTCCATTAATGAACTTGATTGTGTCCCCAATAGGGGTGGTGCCACATGCAAGTGTAGTCACATCCATTCAGCTATTGCAGAGGTTGGGCCGGGGTTTGGAAAGGCATATATTAAATTGTTTTTTCACGTTCTGCTGACAATGCAGCAGTGGTGCAGGCGGTGAACAAGATGACGGTGAACAGACATAATATTGAGTTAGAAATATAGACTTGCATTAATATCAAGTGCAAAAAATCGGGCTACAAATATATCGACTGTCAGAATATCGTTGTCATGAATATCGAGTTTCTAAAAATATCTTTGTTTGATTTAGTGTTATGTATTTTAGTGTGTATTTTGAATGTATGTGTTCTATTTTTTGTGTAAGTATTGCATTTGTTTTTTAATGTATGTATTACATGTTTAGAAGTTATTAATTATTTTTAAAGTAAATTTAGCATTTTAGTTCCAGAGCGGGTAGTGGGTTTATAGGGGAATAGGGTGGGAAGAAATTTAATTGCAATAAATTTGATAATAATTTTTACAAGTTATTAATTTTTTTTAATTATATTTTGCATTTGTGTTCCTTGGCGGGTTGTTGGCTTATAGGGGAATAGAGTGGGAAGTAATGTAATTATAATTAATTCATTCATATTTTTTATTAATTAATGTTTATGTTTTTAATATTTTATTGTGTTACTTGTGATAATTAATGAATTATTAATTAGTTATTAATTGGTTGTTAATTATAAAAAATATTTGGTAACTATCTTAATTGTGTTAATTTTTTCAGGGGGGGGTTGTGGGTTTATAGGGGAATAGGGTGTGAACTAATGCAATTATAATTAATTAATAATTAATATGTTGTATTAATTAATGTTTATGTTTTTAATATTGTATATTGTAAATTGTGGTAAATATTGTAATATTAATTGGTTGTTAATTATTAAAAATTATTTGGTAAATATCTTAATTGTGTTAATTTTTTCAGGGGTGGGTTTTGGGTTTATAGGGGAATAGGGTGGGAAGTAATTTAAATATAATTCATTAATTAATATTTTTATTAATTAACAATTAAGTATTTATGATTTTTTTATTGTTTATTGAGGTAATTAATGTATTATTAATTAGTTAATTGGTTGCTACTTAATAATTATCTGGTAAATATCTTAATTATGTTATTTTTTTAGGAGCGGGTTGTGGGTTTATAGGAGAATAGGGTGGGCAGTAATGTAATTATAATTAATTAACTAATATTTTTAATAAATTTATAATTAAGAATGTATGATTTTATATTTTTAATTGTGGTAAAAAATGTATTGTTAAATATTATTGGTTATTAATTAATTAAACATTAACTATGTTATTTGGTGCATTCTTTTAAGAGTGGTCTGGGCTGATAGAGGAGTAGGCTGGGAAAAAATTTAATTTAATATATTTTGGAAAAAAATGTATTATCCAATTTATTTTACGCTGTTTTGTAGTTTTTGTGTGAATTCATTTATTATTGATTGTTTTTAAATTGCTTGTTAATTATTATTAATTAATGTATTAATTATTAACGAATTATGTTAATTGTGTTATGTTTTACAACATACGTGGTGTAATTTATAGGGGATTATGATGGGAGGTAAAAAAAAAGTTTGTTAATTCATATTTATTATTATTTTGTTTAAGTGGGAGTAGTAAATTATTCCCCCATGCAGTCCAAAACTTTCCCTACTGTTGCACTCTCTGGGGTGGGAATAATAAATTATTCCTCCCCACTATCCAACACTTTCCCTGCTGTTGCACTTGCTGGAGTGGGAATAGTAAATTTTATCCCTCCGCTATCCAACACTTTCCATACTGTTTTACCTGCTGGAGTGGAAATAGTAAATTATTCCCCTCCGCTATCCAACACTTTCCATATTGTCCTACCTGCTGAAGTGGAAATAGTAAATTATTCCCCTTCTCTATCCAACACTTTCCCTAGTGTTGTACTTGCTGGAGTGGGAATAGTAAATTATTCCCCTCAGCTATAAAACACGTTCCCTACTGTTGTACTTGCTGGAGTGGGAATAGCAAAGTATTCCCCTTCGCTATCCAACACTTTCTCTACTGTTGCACTTGCCATTAGTGGGAATAGCAATTGTTTCCCCTCCGCTATCCACCAGTTTCCCTACTGTTGCACTCCTTGGAATGGGAATAGTAAATTATATCCCTCCGCTATCCAACACTTTCCATACTGTTGTACCTGCTGGAGTGGAAATAGTAAATTATTCCCCTCCGCTATCCAACACTTTCCATATTGTCCTACCTGCTGAAGTGGAAATAGTAAAATATTCCCCTTCTCTATCCAACACTTTCCCTACTGTTGTACTTGCTGGAGTGGGAATAGTAAAGTATTCCCCTTCGCTATCCAACACTTTCCCTACTGTAGCACTTGCTAGAGTGGGAATACTAATTTTATCCCCTCCGCTATCCAAGACTTTCCCTACTGTTGCACTCTCTGGAGTTGGAAGAGAAGTTTTTACCCCTCCGCTATCCAACACTTTCCCTACTGTTGCACTCCCTGCAGTGGGAATAGTAAATTATTCCCCTCCGCTATCCAAAACCTACCCTACAGTTGCAGTCACTGGAGTGAAAATAGTAATTGTTACCCCTCCACTTTCCAACACTTTCCCTACTGTTGCACTCTCTGTAGTGGGAATAGTAAATTATTACCCTCCGCTATCCAACTCTTTCCCTACTGTTCTACCTGCTGGAGTGGGAATAAGAAATTATTCCTCTCTGCTATCCAATACTTTCCCTACTGTTGTACTTGCTGGAGTGGGAATATTAAATGATTTCCCTTCGCTATCCCACACTTTCCCTACTGTTGCACTTGCTGGAGTGGGAATAGTCATTTTATCCACTCCGCTTTCCAACACTTTCCCTACTGTTGCACTTGCTGGAGTGGGAATAGTAAATTATTCCCCTCCGCTATACAGCACTTTCCCTACTGTTGCACTCCCTGGAGTGGGAATATTAAATTATTACCCTCCGCTATCCAACACTTTCCCTACTGTTGTACTCCTTGGAGTGGGAATAGTAATTTTATCCCCTCCGCTATCCAACATTTTACCTACTGTTGCTGTTAATGTAGTGTCAAATGTAATTGTAGAAGAATAAAAATATTTTTATATTTTCATTTATTATATATACATTTTGGGGTCGATTCCGATCCGGGAAAAAAAAGTCCGTACGATTTGTATCCGGAGCCCTCTCTGTACAAATCGTAAACATGCAGTACGACCTGACGACTACGATCCGGACCGGGGTATGAGGACGCGATTCGTACGGTCCACGTCAGGTAAGGGTGATTCGTACTGAAAAGCACACAATCACATACACACCGTACCGTCCGTACACCCCATGATCACAGGGGTACGGTGTGTACCCCTGCGATCATGGGGTGTACGCACCGTACCCCGCGATCGCAGGGTGTACGCACCGTACACCCAGCGAACATGAGGTACGGTCCATACACCCCATGATTGCGGGGTACAGTGCGTACACCCCATGATCGCAGGGGTACGCACCGTACCCCTGCGATCATAGGGTGTGCGCACCATACCTGGGGAGGCGTTCCATACCTGTTTCGAGGCGGACTCTGCTTCTCCGTATGTTTTCGGCTCCCGTAGAAAAAGCGTCGTGCATTGCGTACCCGACACGAATCGTACTTGCTGGGTCGGAAAAACCAGCCGCGAACCATACGGATGTCGCGTACAGCGGGTTCCGAGGGAGATTCGTACGGGGATTTGATTCGTACAGTCTCTGTATGATTCGTACGGAGTCCAGCTCCTGGTAAGAATCATACTTTGTCGTACGTACGGGGGACGTTGCAGGGTACGATTCGTACGGGGAAAAATGCTCCGAACGGCTATTCGGAGCGGTTTTACCCGAATCGGAATCGACCCCTTTATTTTATTTTAATTTTATTTTACTGGTGTATGTATATATGTATATATATATATATATATATATATATAAAAGCTCCAAGGTTGCCCAGCTGGCAGGAAGCACTCAGGGAATCCGCAATGCCACCTTGACTCTGTGACTCACGGAATGCAGCCTGACGCGTTTCGCAATAATTCTCTTCAGAGGCCGTTTCGTTGTGTGTCATAGCGTGAGGCGCCACACCTTTATTATGAAATGCTGCCTCCTGATAGGCTTTCACTATTCAAGCAATTAAAGCAGTCCCCCACAGCATTGTGGTATACGTAGTGCGGCGCTATGGATACCTGGATAGGTGCTATTATCACAAGTCCACTGATTCATGCCCTGTATGGGCTCCGTGAATCTCAGAGTCTATCATTCCGGCACTTCCTCCCTCGTTACAACCTGTGCTTGTTCACAGCTCGCCGACCCACTTCAATTCTCGCGGTGGTGCTTCCCTCGCGACAGGGCCTGCCGCTTATATATAAAAGCTCCAAGGTTGCCCAGCTGGCAGGAAGCACTCAGGGAATCCGCAATGCCACCTTGACTCTGTGACCCACGGAATGCAGCCTGACGCGTTTCGCAATAATTCTCTTCAGAGGCCGTTTCGTTGTGTGTCATAGCGTGAGGCGCCACACCTTTATTATGAAATGCTGCCTCCTGATAGGCTTTCACTATTCAAGCAATTAAAGCAGTCCCCCACAGCATTGTGGTATACGTAGTGCGGCGCTATGGATACCTGTATAGGTGCTATTATCACAAGTCCACTGATTCATGCCCTGTATGGGCTCCGTGAATCTCAGAGTCTATCATTCCGGCACTTCCTCCCTCGTTACAACCTGTGCTTGTTCACAGCTCGCCGACCCGCTTCAATTCTCGCGGTGGTGCTTCCCTCGCGACAGGGCCTGCCGCGTATATATAAAAGCTCCAAGGTTGCCCAGCTGGCAGGAAGCACTCAGGGAATCCGCAATGCCACCTTGACTCTGTGACCCACGGAATGCAGCCTGACGCGTTTCGCAATAATTCTCTTCAGAGGCCGTTTCGTTGTGTGTCATAGCGTGAGGCGCCACACCTTTATTATGAAATGCTGCCTCCTGATAGGCTTTCACTATTCAAGCAATTAAAGCAGTCCCCCACAGCATTGTGGTATACGTAGTGCGGCGCTATGGATACCTGTATAGGTGCTATTATCACAAGTCCACTGATTCATGCCCTGTATGGGCTCCGTGAATCTCAGAGTCTATCATTCCGGCACTTCCTCCCTCGTTACAACCTGTGCTTGTTCACAGCTCGCCGACCCGCTTCAATTCTCGCGGTGGTGCTTCCCTCGCGACAGGGCCTGCCGCGTATATATAAAAGCTCCAAGGTTGCCCAGCTGGCAGGAAGCACTCAGGGTATCCGCAATGCCACCTTGACTCTGTGACCCACGGAATGCAGCCTGACGCGTTTCGCAATAATTCTCTTCAGAGGCCGTTTCGTTGTGTGTCATAGCGTGAGGCGCCACACCTTTATTATGAAATGCTGCCTCCTGATAGGCTTTCACTATTCAAGCAATTAAAGCAGTCCCCCACAGCATTGTGGTATACGTAGTGCAGCGCTATGGATACCTGTATAGGTGCTATTATCACAAGTCCACTGATTCATGCCCTGTATGGGCTCCGTGAATCTCAGAGTCTATCATTCCGGCACTTCCTCCCTCGTTACAACCTGTGCTTGTTCACAGCTCGCCGACCCGCTTCAATTCTCGCGGTGGTGCTTCCCTCGCGACAGGGCCTGCCGCGTATATATAAAAGCTCCAAGGTTGCCCAGCTGGCAGGAAGCACTCAGGGAATCCGCAATGCCACCTTGACTCTGTGACCCACGGAATGCAGCCTGACGCGTTTCGCAATAATTCTCTTCAGAGGCCGTTTCGTTGTGTGTCCTAGCGTGAGGCGCCACACCTTTATTATGAAATGCTGCCTCCTGATAGGCTTTCACTATTCAAGCAATTAAAGCAGTCCCCCACAGCATTGTGGTATACGTAGTGCGGCGCTATGGATACCTGTATAGGTGCTATTATCACAAGTCCACTGATTCATGCCCTGTATGGGCTCCGTGAATCTCAGAGTCTATCATTCCGGCACTTCCTCCCTCGTTACAACCTGTGCTTGTTCACAGCTCGCCGACCCGCTTCAATTCTCGCGGTGGTGCTTCCCTCGCGACAGGGCCTGCCGCGTATATATAAAAGCTCCAAGGATGCCCAGCTGGCAGGAAGCACTCAGGGAATCCGCAATGCCACCTTGACTCTGTGACCCACGGAATGCAGCCTGACGCGTTTCGCAATAATTCTCTTCAGAGGCCGTTTCGTTGTGTGTCATAGCGTGAGGCGCTACTCCTTTATTATGAAATGCTGCCTCCTGATAGGCTTTCACTATTCAAGCAATTAAAGCAGTCCCCCACAGCATTGTGGTATACGTAGTGCGGCGCTATGGATACCTGTATAGGTGCTATTATCACAAGTCCACTGATTCATGCCCTGCATGGGCTCCGTGAATCTCAGAGTCTATCATTCCGGCACTTCCTCCCTCGTTACAACCTGTGCTTGTTCACAGCTCGCCGACCCGCTTCAATTCTCGCGGTGGTGCTTCCCTCGCGACAGGGCCTGCCGCGTATATATAAAAGCTCCAAGGTTGCCCAGCTGGCAGGAAGCACTCAGGGAATCCGCAATGCCACCTTGACTCTGTGACCCACGGAATGCAGCCTGACGCGTTTCGCAATAATTCTCTTCAGAGGCCGTTTCGTTGTGTGTCATAGCGTGAGGCGCCACACCTTTATTATGAAATGCTGCCTCCTGATAGGCTTTCACTATTCAAGCAATTAAAGCAGTCCCCCACAGCATTGTGGTATACGTAGTACGGCGCTATGGATACCTGTATAGGTGCTATTATCACAAGTCCACTGATTCATGCCCTGTATGGGCTCCGTGAATCTCAGAGTCTATCATTCCGGCACTTCCTCCCTCGTTACAACCTGTGCTTGTTCACAGCTCGCCGACCCGCTTCAATTCTCGCGGTGGTGCTTCCCTCGCGACAGGGCCTGCCGCGTATATATAAAAGCTCCAAGGTTGCCCAGCTGGCAGGAAGCACTCAGGGAATCCGCAATGCCACCTTGACTCTGTGACCCACGGAATGCAGCCTGACGCGTTTCGCAATAATTCTCTTCAGAGGCCGTTTCGTTGTGTGTCATAGCGTGAGGCGCCACACCTTTATTATGAAATGCTGCCTCCTGATAGGCTTTCACTATTCAAGCAATTAAAGCAGTCCCCCACAGCATTGTGGTATACGTAGTGCGGCGCTATGGATACCTGTATAGGTGCTATTATCACAAGTCCACTGATTCATGCCCTGTATGGGCTCCGTGAATCTCAGAGTCTATCATTCCGGCACTTCCTCCCTCGTTACAAC